>NC_090268.1:116631127-117993627 GCF_040414725.1 Anabrus simplex | reverse complement strand
TCTTGTCCGAGTACCAGTGTGGTTTTCGGGCCGCTCGATCCACCACTGATCACTTGGTACGCCTGGAGAGTGCTATCCAGGATGCGTTTCTCCACAAACAGCATTTGGTAGCTGTTTTCTTTGACTTAGAGAAGGCCTACGACACCACATGGCAATATGGTATCCTTTCAGTCCCGCATCAGTGGAAATTCCGAGGTAACTTGCCGGCTTTTATTGCGAATTTTCTGTCCCTCCATCTATTCTGTGTCCGAGTAGGGAGGACATATTCGCAATACCACGTTCAAGAAAATGGAGTCCCACAGGGATCGGTTCTTAGTGTCACTCTGTTCGCGATTGCTATAAACGGTATTGTCGCTGCTGCTGGTCCAGCAGTAATACTGTCGCTATATGTGGACGATTTTGCTCTGCACTATAGCTCGCACAGTATGGCAGTTGCAGAGCGACAATTACAGCAAGCTATCAGGAAGGTGGAGCAGTGGACCTTGGAACATGGCTTTCGGTTTTCTACTGCAAAGACCTCTGTTGTCCACTTTTGTCGTCAACACACTCTACATCCCCATCCTGAACTTTCTCTGGGAAATGTCCCTCTTCCCGTGGTTGACACTTACCGATTTCTTGGGCTCCTTTTCGACAGTAAATTATTGTGGGAGCCACACGTGCGGGAGCTAAAAGTGCAATGCACCAAAAGGCTAAATCTCTTGAAATTTCTTAGCAGCACTAATTGGGGAGCTGACCGTGCGGTGCTCCTACGATTCTACAGGACAGTTTTATCTAGGTTAGACTACGGCAGTGCAGCATATGGCTCCGCAAGACCAAGCGTTCTTGCAAAGCTGAATAGCATCCACCAGAGCGGGGTTCGGTTGGCGAAGGGAGCTTTTCGTACAAGCCCCATCGCTAGCCTGCTCGCTGAGTCTGGTGTGCCGCCTTTACACCTGTGGCGCCAGCAAATGCTTCTTTCATATGCTGCTAATTTGTGACAGATGCCACTTCATTCCAGCTATCCTTGCGTATTCAAAAATGGCAACCGTTTGCTGTACGCTGCTTGTCCTCGAGCAACGCAGCCGGTTGGAATACGCTTGGATAGCAGTTGCAGGTTGTTTAACGTACCTTCGGTTCCTTGCCTTGTCAGACAACCGAGTGGGGTACCTCCGTGGGAAGTATGGCGTCTTGAAATAATCCTGGACCTACACACTGGCTTGAAGAAAAACATGGGCCCTTCGATTTATCGGAGGCTCTTCTTGTCCGTTGTTGGCCGCTATCCAGGTTCAGTCGTCGTCTACACGGATGGTTCAAGGACAGATACGAAGATGGGCTGTGCGTTCGTTGTCGACAATGATAGGTTTCTTTTTGCTCTCCCGGAAACCTGTAGTGTGTACACAGCAGAGCTCTATGCTATCTGTGAGGCTCTGCGGTACGCACTGTACAATGAGCGCCGACACTTTTTTGTGTGTACTGACTCCTTGAGTTAGCTTCTTTTTATTGATACCTGTTTCCCTCGGCACCCTCTGGTGCAGCAGATCCAGGACCTGCTGGCCAGGTGTTGGGATGCCGGCACCAGAATCACGTTTCTGTGGCCCCCAAGCCACATGGGCATAGAGGGAAACGAGTTAGCAAATCAGGCTGCCAAGGAGGCAGTTACACTGCCCCCGTTGCCTTTCAAGGTTCCAGCAAGTGATATTCGCTCTCAGCTTCGACACCTGGTTATGTCCCGTTGGGAGATGGAGTGGCAGGCTATTCCACTCCCCAATAAGCTGAGAGCGATAAAAGGAACAACGAAGGTATGGAAGACTTCCCTTCGGGCTTCGCGGCGGGAACCCGTGGTATTATGTTGTCTTCGAATCGGCCATGGTATCGTGACTGACTCGCATCTTTTGAAAGGAGAACCCCCTCCGGTGTGTACCTGCGGTAACCATCTTACCGTGGTACACATCCTTACGGAGTGTACGGACCTGGTTGATCTTCGCCGTAGTCTTAACATCCCGAGTACCATCTCCCTTATCCTGCGTCATGGCGAGCAGTCAGCAGACCTCGTCATCCGCTTTATGGGGGATAGTGGTCTGTTTTATCGTATGTAATGATGTCCTTTGTGCTTGTGTCTTTGTGTCAATTACGCACTTATCCTATTGACTTCATTTTAGTTTGTGTTGCGTATTTTAATGTGTTCTTTTAACGTCTAATGTAAAGTATGTATATATATCTGTACTAGCAGGCACTGCCTTATTCCATTGTCTCCTGTAATTTTTCTTATTTTATTCCAAAATAAGGCATTGCGAATCAGATCCACTGATTATTTTTAATCTCATACTCATTTTTCATCACCATTTTTTAAAAACTCTAATCAGTGGATATGTTCTAAAATTTTAACTGTCATATGTCATGTCGTCCATCTCGTTCCATTAGGGGCCGATGACCTTCGATGTTAGGCCCCTTTAAACAACAAACATCATCATCCTCATCATCGTCATGAGACCAGCTGCCGCTGCCGATGTCCAGACGAGGACGCCCGGACCCCTCAAGTACCCTGAGATACACCTCTCCCGCTACTATGAGAGGGGTAGTCGTGGTGAAGGACGCCGCAGATCATTAAGATATGTACAGTCCTTTGATGAGCTGTCGGTAGGTGCGCCGCACTTCAGCCGTTGCCGGGAGATGGACTCTGGCACGCCGTACACAGGTTGACATCACGGGAGTGGAGTGGGCCCGTACTCCACCTCGGTGAATGTACTGCGACGAACGGCTGCGGGGCACTGAAACAGTTACATCTCGGTGGCAGAATTTGTTGGTGACTTATGATTTTAGGGCACGATCTTAGTTGGTGAGGCTGAGGGGCCAGCGGCGTGGAAAATTTTAGGCACAGGAGTGGTTTTGCAGGAGGCGGGGGCTTGGTAATGGCCACAAGGGAAAAGACAGCAGAATAACCAGACGGGAAGTTCGTACATTTGTATACAGAATAGAAAAGAGAACAAAGTGCAGAAGGCCTAAGATTTAAAAAAAAGAAATATGACCTTCAGAGTTCCAGCAAAGTTTAGTTGCTAAGTTAACAAGGATATTACACAGGCTTAATCTGTGAAATATGGACCCTAAAGATCCTCTCGGTGGCAGGATTGCTCACCTACAATGTAACCGGAGTTAGGAAATCTTAAATGATGCCCGGCCCATTAAATCTGGGGGCAAAGCTTGCCTGCGGAACAAAGATTTTAACCATGACTTGATCTCCTACTTTTAAATTGGTGGGCCTCCGTCCACAATCATATCTTTCCCTAACCTTTTCATGAGAAACTTTAAGATTGGCCTTAGCCTTCTTCCAAAGTTCTCTAATATTATCGGGATCTATTGTCTCAGGTAGAATCTCACTAAGAGACCAAAGGTTAGAGAGCGGCGTGTTGAGTACGAACTTAAACATTAAGGAAGATGGAGTGAACTTATGAGATTCATGAACCGCCGAATTCAAAGCGAAGGCTAACCAATACAGGGATGTATCCCACCTGGAACGATCATCATGATGATAGGCAATAAGAGCCGATCTCAGATTACAATTGACTCACTCAGCCAGCGATGGCTGAGGATAATACACTGATGTTGTTACATGTGAGATGGATAGATCAAAACAGAATTTACGGAAGAGATTGGAGGTAAAGGCTTTAGCATTATCAGAAACTATATATTGACACGGACCAAAAGAGGCAAAGATGATATTTAAACAAGCAATAGTGGACTGAGCGGTAGCCAGCTTAGTCAGAAATAACCAGGAAAATCTGATGAACCCATCTACACACACGAGAATGAATTTGTTGGCATTCCCCTTTGATAGGGGGATGGGTCCTACATAGTCGATGTAAAGACGTTCCATGGGGCGCGATGTTGGATTAGAAGACAATAGACCTAGCTTAGTGGACATGGTGGGTTTACTAAGCAAACAAGATTTACAAGCCTTTACCAATTCATGAATTTCACCGTCCATACCTTTCCAATTGAACATTTCTCGGATCTTTTCTCGGGTTTTGAAGATGCCTAAATGTCCCCCTAATGGGGTCTCATGGTAGTACTTGAAGATCATAGCTACAAGAACAGCTGGAACCACAACTTTCATCTTGTGTTCATGCCTCGACGGGCAACATAAAACCCCATTCCTCAAAACATAAGGGACGATATGTTCCCCAGAAGAAAGGGTTTCCATGATAGCGTCGGATCTTCACGTTGATATTTTTCAATATCCCTAAACAACATGGGAGCATCCGTTAGAATGGCATTTACACCAGTAGGTATGGACTCAGGAAGTGAAGAACTGTCTTCCTGTTCAGAGGTCTCTACATCATTAGAAAACATACGGCTTAGTCCGTCCGCCACAACATTTTCAGACCCTCTTATATGTCTAACATCAAACTGGAAGGCAGAAATTCTGAAGGCCCAGCGGGCTATACGACCAGTACGACGTGGCCTAGCTAAGACCCAACTTAAGGCTTGGTTATCTGTTTCCAAGTCGAACTTGACGTGTTCCAGATAGAGGCGGAACTTCTCTATTGCAAATAAGACTGCCAAACTTTCAAGTTCATAGATGGAATACTTGGCTTCTTGAGCCGATAGAGTCCTAGATGCATAGACGATGGGTCGCCTCCATAGTTAAGTCTCTTGAAGAAGGACTGCAGCCACCGCTGCCGATGACGCGTCTGTTTGGAGGATGAATTTCTTCAATAAATCCGGCATGGCAAGGACAGGGGCGTTACAAAGGGCTAATTTCAGGTCTTCAAAAGCGGCTTGTTGAGAAGGGCCCCACTCAAATTTGACGCCTTTCCTACGGAGTAAGTTCAAGGGCGCCGCTCTGTTAGCGAAGTTAGGAATAAATTTCCTGAAGAAATTCACCATGCCGATGAACCTGGCAATACCTTTGATGTCCTCGGGAGGTTTGAAATCACAGATGGCCCGTGTTCTGGAATGATCGATCGAAATGCCATCGGGCGACACAATATGCCCTAGAAATGACATGGAAGGTTTAGCGAAAGCAACCTTAGCTAACTTCACAGTTAACCCTGCCTTACGAACGCGATTGACGACCTCTTTCAGATGAAGATGTACAATATTATAGGGAAGGATCCACCTTTCAATACTCCGTAGTAAAAAGTAGTTACAACCTGTTTATTGGGACCGGTTTCAACACATTTCAAGTGTCATCATCAGCCAATTAGCGAAGATCTTAAAACAACTAATATATTGAACACAGGCAAAATATTAACATTGTATCATATTGTTCTTCAAAGGTCTCAGAAAATACAACGACATCATCAAGATAATGGTATAAGTACTCGAATTTGATGTCGGAGAAGACCCGATCTAGCAGTCTCGTAAGAACAGCTGCCCCTGTGGGGAGCTCGAAAGGCACGCGGTTGTACTCATACAAGTTCCAATCCATGGCAAAAGCTGTAAGGTGTTTGGATTCCTGCTAGAGGGACCTGGTTATATGGCTGATTAAGGTCTAAGATGGTGAAGAACTTAGCTTTCCGAAATCATGACAAACAAGAGTGAAGGTCAGGAAGGGGCACAGATTTTAACACCACCTTCCGATTTAATGCCCTATAGTCAATCACAGGCCTGAAGCCAACTTGAGGTTTCGGAACTAGGAAGATAGGCGATGAATATGCCGACTTAGAGGGTCGAATAATACCATCCTTCAGCATTTGATCAATGATCTCCTTAAGAGCCTTCATTTTAGGAGGAGAAAGCCTGTAAGGTGGAAACCTAACTGGGATCGAATCAGTAACCTCAATCTCGTATTCAATAAGGTCAGTAACACCAAGAGTATCGGAGAAAACCTGTGGAAACAACTGACACAACTTAGAAATACTCTCAGCCTGCTCCTCAGGTAGATGTCAAAGGTCTAACAACATCTCATCCTGGGTAGGCGAAACAGATGAACACGACACAGAATTACATTTTAGTAGAGGGATTTTGAAATTACTAGCAAATTTGAAAGTGCACGACTTGCTCTGAATGTCGAGCACTAGACAGGTGTGCGACATGAAATCCGTTCCTAATATAATGGGGCAAGACAAATGCTTAGCCACAAATAGTTTAACTTTCCAAGTAAATTTAGCAATCCTAATTTTAGCAAAGATGAAACCTAAAATTTCTACTGGAGAAGAGTTGACCAAAATGCATTGAACCGCAGAGAAACAATAACCCAAAAATTTACAGATAGGCGTTAATTTGGAATACCATTCAGCCGAAATAATGGAACACACACTCCCCAGGTCTAATAGAGCTGTAACAGGTTCATTATTCAATTCAATTTTGAGAAATGGTACAAGTGCGGGGGTATCCGCCGCAATCCTAAGACATTCTTTGGGACCTTCGAATGATAAATTAGAAGAGCCCTGACTTTTTCCTGAGCTTTCGTCGGGTTTAACAGGGGCTGAGCCTGAAGACGGTGAGCACGCTGACTCAGCCGATGCCACTAGTCACTTTTGATTATTTACGTTGGTGGAGGTTGCACCAGAAGTCGAACAGGAGGGGGTGCTATTAGCGTTCGGGCAGTTCTTAGCGATATGTGAAAACGAACTGCATTTAAAATAGCCTTGGGGTGACCCTGCTCCATTCCTCGTCCCGCTAGATTTAACCAAAGGACACTTGTTCCGGAGATGATCTGCCGACCCACAAGCATAACATTCGCGGGTTGAGAAAGTTCGGCGAGGTGGAGGCCGAGAATTACTCGAGGACAGAGAGGGCTCCTTCGCGACATGTAAGGTGTCGGCATATGTAACTCCTTCGGCTGAGACAGCCATAGCCTCTAATTCAGCAAAGGTTTGAGGACGCGACGCAAAACACAGGTATGACCTGTAGGGAGGTGAAATCCCTTCCACAATGGCCTGAACAATTTGATCTTCTGGGAAATGAAGAGCAAATACCCTCGTGTAGAATTTAATGTCTTGGATGAAGTCGGCAAAATTTTCATCGAGTCGCTGTACTTTATAATAATACTTCTGTATTAATGAAGACATTGCTCGAGCGGGAATGAAATTTGCTAGAAGGTGTGCATGAAAATCTTCAATAGTTGATTGTTCAGCAATATCCCTAATGATCTTGTCCGAGAGGACACCTATGGAGTAGGGGTAAATAATTTGAAGAATGACACGGAGAAAGAGAAAAGACAAGAGTGTGATCCTGGAACTCGACTAAAAATCTTAAAAATGAAATTACATCACTAGTAGAGTTAACGGAGAATTTAGAAATACCCCTAAGCAACATCGCTAAAGGATGAGGCAAACTACTGAACCCGGGTGACATAGTAGGTAAAGTCCTAGGGGCGGAGAAGCTGTTTCAGAGACTGCATTATTCAACACAAATGATGGGACTGAGGTACGACGCTCAGATTCATTTTCTAATGGGGCAGAAGTTTGTTGAGTTGCCACGGACTTTCTACCTTCTGCACCCTTGGAAGAATCCTCCTCGCTAGCTATATTCACCATGGTGGGCTGGTCGGTTTTGGGAGTAGCAGATCCAGATAACAATTGACTAACCTTACTGGACATTTTAGAAAGGTGTTCCACAAGAGCACTAGCCTCTTTACCCTGAATGTCGTTTAACTTAAGATTCAATAGATCACTAACTCTATGGTAAAAATGGAACAGTCTAGCTTGTACCCCTTCAAGCTGATTTGGAGATGGATCACTCACTTCAAAAAAAGTAACTACAGATGCTAGCTCAGTAGTATTGTCCGTGATCGTGGAGAGAGCCTCATCAATATCTGTCTCTCCCAAGTTGGGGATACTAATTGGCAATCCAAGGGATTCTTTAAGCTTGGTGGTATCGGCTGCAACCATGCCTCCAGATTGGACGTTTCTAATGGTTAGTTCATAAATCAATTCCTCCTTGCGCAAATAGCCAGGATGGAGGACTTCGCGAGGGCCGGACATGATGACGAAAGACAGACAAATGTGGAAAAGAAAGTTCCAGCGACTGAGAAAATTGTTAGAGTACGTTTAGCCGTCAAAAGGGGCTTAATTGAGACCCATTCAACCATGCTCTGCTATCACTTGTTACCGTGGTTTGGTGGATTAGCAGAGGTGAAAGAAGGTGCCAGGGTGAATGGGTCTAACTACCAAAATCAAAGTTAATTTAAAACTGTAATAAGGTTATATTATTTTCTCCCTTTTTTTGAACAAGAAACAATGCAATAGGTACAAGTAGCAATAATTAACTCTAGGAAAGATAAGATTGGTGGTATAAACAGAACTGGGGCTTCAAGCCCTCCCTTTACATTTTCTGAGCTCTCAGCTCACAAACACATATTTACCAAAGGGCAGAAAACCCCTAATACCTGGAGCACTTGCTCCCAACTGTTAACCTCAAGCCTCCCAGAGGCACTTTTACACACTGGAAAAGAGCTAACACGCTCTCAGTTTTTCACGCCTATTCAAGGCAATATCAGACTTTAACATTGATTGCCATCAAGGCACGACTTACAACAATGACACGGGGGTATCTTTTACCCATTCTACTGGGCCTTAGCAGGAAAAGAACAGGTTAAATAAATGGCCCGGAATACCAAAAAGAATGGAGGAGTACACTTGCACTCCTAAATACACATTTTAAAACCTAAAAGGCACTAGGCCGATGAAACAGAGCTATTCCCAAACTATGGAGGTGACTCGTATAAGGAAAAGAAATTTAAAAATTAAAGAAAAGAAGAAAATCAGTTACCAAAACGTAGTCACCTCAAACCAATATGAAGGGGAGCTCGAGAGGGTAAGTCACTCTTTATCCCCGAATTACAGTTACAAATTTACTTAGGTTTTTACATAAACTGGTAGAAATTTACATATTTGTAAAGATGGGTTACAAGGTAAAGGTGTCGGATCTTTCTCGCGGGTTAAACTGCGGAGCTAGCTAGAAATAAAGATGTTTAAGCGGCCATTACCTTACTGAAGAACTGCTGCCTGATGGAAGAGGCGCTTCCCGCCTCCTGCTACATGTCCATACACTAGGTTAGATGTTGATGAAGTGGCCGAGAGGCAAGAAAATCAGCAGTTTTTATACCCTCGGGGAAGGTTCGAGACTTTTCATGAATGATCAAGACACACCCACAGAGTTTTATTGGTTAACATCAAAAGGTACACACAAAATCGAAGAAGAAATACGGGATTGGCTGAAAATTAATTACAGAAATTATTGATTGGTTAAAATCAAAACCGGCGGAAAGACAGGATAAATTTTGCTAACCCAAAAGTGAATGCCCTAAATTTAGTAAAGAAAAAACTTGCGAATACAAAATTTCTTCAAATAAAGTTCCTTCACTTCGCACCAGGTTGCATGATGATAGTTTTTTAGTAGAGACATCTATGAGAGAATGTCCACACTTCACACTTCTTGATAAATAGTAAACGAAACAAGTCGAAGTTCACACAGTGACATTATCAGAGGAAAAATTTAAGTTGGTCTAGTTTCACAGTTTCTCCTATAGAGGAGGATTTATTGGCACAAGATTTAAAGGTGTGGCATAGGGGTGTACCGCCCTGTACAATTATTATTATTATTATTATTATTATTATTATTATTATTATTATCATCAATGATTATTAAGTCTATCAGTCCTCCTGAAATTGTCATGAAAATGGATGACACGATCCTAAGGAATTGTAAGTAAAGCATAGATGACACTCAATTTGACATTACTTCTCAAAATTTATGTATGATTCCATATCACATGTAAATCAGGTAAAGTTTAACGTGAGGTCAATGATTTTTACACATAAAAATCCTGCACTTGAGAAACCATTCAAAGATCAACTACAGAAACTACTCTAATAGAGTTCAAAAATTTCAGTCATACAGGTAACGCATCTACCTCGCCACCTTTAAGAATGGAAAATGGAAATAAATCAAACTACAGCAAATACTAATAGATTATGATCTAGGGAAGAAAGATCACCTAGTTATTACATAGATGAGAAAGATATTATACAATAAATGGGTACTCAAATGTTGGCTGGTATTCGACTCCTGGCTGAGGTCCAATTCATTCTGGCATTTCTCTCTCATTCACCTTTATCATGCCAGAATTGCCTTACATATTTAGCCGCTCATGGAGACACAGCAGTTGACGTCCCATGATGAAATTGTGATGATTCTTGGGGAAAGAAGATGTCGATGATCCGTTGAGCTGGGTCTTAGCCACGTGCACATAGAATTAAGCTGTAACTGACACAACAGGCATTAAAGTATGCACACACCAGTCAAAATGTTCATTAATCGCGTGGAGAAATAGACTTAACTTGAATCCCCTAAATTTTCAGTACCAGTCAGTGAAGTTTTACTTTAAATTACTACAGTCACAAGTAGTGTAGAAAATTATCATCTCTAGGATTTCATTAAGTTCCACGTGGTCCGGCATAACATCAGCAGCGCAGAGCAAAATAAGTCAGTAAGAGTAAGCGTAAGAGAAAAATTTAATGTGCGCACAAAGTTTGATACCTTTTGCTCTGGGGTGTGTCGTTTTCCAAGGTGACCATCGGTTCACCAGTTCTCTTAATTGGCTATGATTATTCCAGAAACTTGTGGATTGCTGGCTTGCTGGTCGGCACGCACGCTCTAGCCTCAAGTAACCTGTCCGTCACGTGATTCCCCCCCTCACTCGATCGAAGACAGATCAATACTTGCTGCTTCTGAACCGGTAAAAACTAGCCTGACACGCTAACATGGCTTGCTGAATGACAAAATCTAGCTCTTGTCAAACAATAAAATTTTCCAATGCAAGCTTGTAGCAAATATTCTAAATATGACCAAATTTGAGGGGGGAATACAAAAGCTAAAAACCACTGATACGGTCTTGATTTGACCTAAATTGGATAAATATTTGAAAAATAGGCAAAACAAATGAAATTACAGACAGTGGACCCCCTACAACTTTACTTATATGTAGATAAATATGTAGTACAAAATGCAAAAAAATGTGTTGGAAGGTGATTTTTACATATTTTACCCACCGTTGAAATGCAATCCAGATGACTGCACAGCTATAGTTGTGTGCGAACTATTGACGACTGCAGTTGAGTTTAAACAGCAGTTTAATTTCTTGTACAAGAATGTGTCTTGACGGTTGACTCTCTATTGCTTGTAATGCACTTTTAGAACCAGAAAAAAAATCATGGAGTTTTTGCAGGTGTTGTTGGCTTTCAAAATGAGTAATATGCTTGCCTTATTGCATAGAGCTCACTAGAGAAAACTATAAATTATCATAGTCAGACAATTGGTATAGCATGGTATGTTCAGGATATATAATCCCACTACCATTTTTTCCCCCTCACATTGTGATCTATCAGTGTAGATTACACTGTGTCTTGGGTATCTATTAGAAATTTCATGAAATAATTGATGGAAATGAGATCTGTCAATTTGATCTTTGACACTATCGTTTAGTTCAGTGTTAATTGTTGGAAGGATAATTGTGCATGATAGGACATTAAGAGATTGGTCTGAGAGGAGTATTAGAGGGACATTTAGATTTATTTCATCAAGAAATTTGGCTGTTCTGACATTGAGATGCGGTGGTTTTGCTCCTAACCTAATGTTTATACCTTGGTGTTTATTAGGAAAAACATACAACTTAATGCATGATTCAGTCATAGCTGCTACCTTGAGAGCATAAGTCAAACTTACTTATCTACATCTAATTGTAATTGGTGGTTCATTTACTTCTATTTGAATACTGTCTACTGGAGTGGTGCAGAAGGCTCCTAGAGCAATTTGAAGAGCTGTGGACTGGATGTTTCAAGGATTTTTAGTGAAGACATTCTTGCTGAATTGTATACATTGCTGCCGTAGTCTAATTTAGCCCTAACAATGGCTCTATTGTCATGTTCATTAGCACTTGGTGGTCCCCCCCCCCCCCCCCCCCCCCCGCTCCCAGTTCTTTGCTGCCGGGATCTTCATAAACAATCATATTTAAGGCTATTCAGGCGAGGTATGCAACTTAACATAGTATCAAACAAACCTCCTAAGATTTTTATTGTTACCGTTTCAATTCTATGATTGTCCATGTATAACGCAGAGTCTTGCACTGAAATCTTTTGTTTTGGAGAACATTATGCATTTGGTTTTAGTTTTGGAAAACATGAACCCTGTAACTTTAGCCCATTTTATGATATTCTCAATTGATTTGAACTATTGAGTAGTCAGTTGACACCTTCCTGCACTTAATAAAGTTAAATCATCGGCAAAAAGGCAAGCCTTTACTGGTAAGTGAATGTTGGAGACAATGACATTTATTGTGATGAGGAATAATGTGACACTGATTACTGATCCTCGGAGAACTCCATTATCAATGGTTACTTCCTGTCAAAGAATTCCATTTGTCCTGACTTGTAATTTGTCGAACTTTAAGGAAATTATAAATGAAGTGGAGCATGTTTCTTGAAATATTACGTTTCATCAATGTTACAATTACATAGTCTTTTCACACATGTCATATGCTTTCTCAATGTCTAAACTAACAGATATGAGGTACTGGTTATTGTTATTATTTAGCATATGATGAATACAATATTATATACAGTATATACATCTACCATCTCAAGTTCATAACTACAGTTCCATGTCAAGATTTGAGAGCCAGAAAAGAGCTTCACTTGAGCTAGATTTAGACCTGGAAGAGGATGTGAAGAACAGGTTTTAGCAATAATTACCCATATTGAAAATGGATTTGAGAACAAAATGGTAAGCACGGGTGTCTTTTTAGATCTGACAGCTGCATATGACACCATGTGGCAAGATAAGCTCCTTCTCAAATTTATCAGCATCATCCCTTGCCTGAAACTCTCCACATTACTCAGTAACATGCTGAGTGATAGGTACTTCCAGATTTTTTCAGAAGACTCCAGAAGTAAAGTATATAAGATAAATGGTGGACTCCCTCAGGGCTCTGTACTGGCCCCTCTTCTATTCAACCTGTACACGCATGACCTTCCAGTAACCAAATCCAGAAAACTCATCTACGCAGATGACATCGCATTGGTCGCCCAACACCAACACTTCAATGAGTCTGAGTCGATGCTTACATCAGACTTAAAGATTCTAGACAGTTATTTTCATCAGAACAACCTTAGACCAAGCCCTCAGAAAACTGTTGTGTCTACCTTCCACTTGCGGAACAGAAGTGCTGGGTACAAACAGTAGCGTAGCCAGGATCGGCCAATGGGGGGGGTTACAGTTACAAAATTAAGATATAACATAATGAAAGTGCTTGTGCTTGTGCGTGTCTGGTACGCGCATGCATGACTGTCATAAGGATACTGATACAAGAGTGAATTACTGTATGTGATATTCAGATTGCAATACACTACAAAATTCTTACTTTAAAATACAGAACAAGAACAATATGATCGAGGTCAGCAGTTTTATCTCAAACGGTATGTTCAGTTTACAATCTAAAATCTAATTTTCGAGGCTTCCTAGAAAATAAATTTAACACATCTGTTGGTTTTACAACTATGTCTCTGTGAATGTTCAAGGGAGCCAACCCGTTGAGTCGACTTTCACTTGTGGTATTTCTGAGGTAGGTTTTAAGGCGTCTTAATGTTGAAAATGATCTCTCACTGGCTGCAGTGGTGACAGGTAGGGTGGCAAACACTCTCAACAAGCAGTAGATTGCAGGGAGTTTATCTTGATCACATAAAAGAAGTTTATTGTTTACTGTCAGTTTCTATTTATTTTCTTTTTGTGAAAGTTCAATGGGGGGGGGGATTCTAACCCCCCAGTAACCCCCCCCCCCCTGGCTACGCCCCTGGGTACAAACCAACCATACCATTCAGAGGAGAGAATCTACAGTATTGTAGTAACCCAAAATACCTCGGAGTCACCCTGGACAGGTCCTTGACCTACAAGAATCACCTCTATAATGTGTCAGCCAAGATCAAGACCAGGAATAACTTCCTTCAAAAGCTGGCAGGTAGATCCTGGGGTGCTAATGCTCAAATCCTGAGATCCACTGCTCTTGCACTTTCTTATTCCGTTGCTGAACATTGCTGCTCTACCTGGTTTAACAGTGCTCACACTGGATTAGTAGACTCCCAGCTGAACCAAGCAATGCGTATCATTACAGGATGCATCCAGCCAACTAACACACACTGGCTTCCCACCCTAAGCCACATACCACTTCCATCCCTAAGAAGATTACAGTCACTGCTCAACTTATGGAAGAAAATAGAAAAGAAACCTCACCTCCCTATTCATTCTGACATAGCAGCTTCTCCAGCTAAACGACTGAAATCCAGACACCCTTCTTGGCGTACTTCAATGAATCTACAGGACACCTCCTTCAATGTATCGGACGCCTGGAAAGAAGAATGGCAACAGCAATCCTCGTTACCACATCATCACATCATTGAGAACCCCTGCAAGTGCCCAGATGGCTTTTCCCTTCCCAGACGGCAGTTGAGGATGCTAAACCGAATTAGGACCGGCCAAGGTAGATGTGGAGAAACTCTCTTCAAATGGGGATGGAAGACATCACCGCAATGTGACTGCGGAGAAGAGGAGAAGACAGTGGATCACATTGCATTTGAGGGTCCTTTGTGTGCTTATAGAGGCTCTATAGAGGACTTACACTGGTTATTGTGATAGGAGTGGAATCGTTGTTGAGAGAAAGGGTGGGTAATAGAGAAGTATTTCCAGAAGGGTATACAGTCTATCGTAGAGACTCGGGAGATAAAATGGGAGGGGAAGGGGGCGTGTTTATTCTGGTGAAGGAAACTTATTGTTCGCATGAATAGTTTACTGATGAAAGGGATGAAATATTAGGGATAAAATTAGTTTGTGATAATATGAAGGAGGTGGGAATTATAGGAACATATAGGCCTGGAAGAGAGGAGAGACATGGAAATATTTGAGAAAATAATAGATTATACTCATAAAAACAATAATAATGATATGGTCATAATTGGGGGAGATCTAAACTTGCCTGAACTTGAATGGAATGGAGCTGCAAGTGAAGCCTATGAACAGAAACTGGCAAATAGGTTAATTTGGGAGGGAGGATTTACACAAGTAGTACAAGAACTGACTCGTCTCAATAAGTTACTAGATGTATTCTTGGTTAAACTATGGGAAATTATTGATAAAACTGAGGTAATTGAAGGAATAGGTGACCATAAGGCTGTAATAATGGATGTAGGACTGGTACCAAAAAGGCTTAATAAGAGGGTCACACAAGACAAGAAATTGTACAGAAAAACTAGTGTTGATGAATTTGGGACTTAGCTTAAATTACAATTCAGTTGTTGGATAAGTGAAGGGAGTAATGTGGATACACTTTGGGCTAAATTTAAAGGAATCACTTGGGAAGGAGACAAGAGATTTGTACCTGTTAAGAAGGGTAAAATGACCTCAGACCCTGTTTATTATACAAGGGAAATAAGAAAATTAAAAAGAAAATGTAGAATAGTAAGCAGTAAAATCAAAGAGGGTAGGGAGAGTAGAGAAACTAGAAAACAGCTAATGAGGGAACTGAATAGAGTGAAAAAAAAGCAAAAGAGAATTATATGAATAGCATACTTCAAGAGGGTAAAGACCACAAAGGGAATGGAAAAAGCTGTATTAATATATCAGGAATCAAAAAGGAAAAGGAATCCAAATTCCTACAATGGTATAACAGATACTGAGAATGCAAATCTATTTAGTAGGGAATTCAGAGATTCAGTAGAAGATTGTCAGCAGTTGGAAACCAAAACAGAAGAAAGAGAGGGAGAGACACATAGAGAAACAAGAAGCTTCTCATTCACAAATGAAGATATTTTCAGAGAAATCCAACTGCTTCAGCAAGGGGTGGTACATAGTGCCTTATTTAAAATTTCTCTTTGACTATGTCTTAAGTAATAGTGTAATACCAAAGGAATGGAAGGAATCTATAATAATAATACCAATTTATAAAGGAAAGGGTGATAAAAAGGAAACCAGAGAACTACAGACCAATCAGCCTGACCAGTATAGTTTGTAAAATACTAGAGAGTTTAATAGCAAAGTCCACGAACCTGCTACGCAGGCGTAGCAGGGGGAGAGGTGATACTCCCACGTGGCGCGTCCCAGGTGGCGGATAGGGGGGTCCTAACCGGCTTGCCGGCGGACTTGAGGGAAATAAAATACCTCTCGCGGACCAAACACACACCCCCTGTGGGTGGGGGAGGCAGACGAATAATACACCCACGGTATCCCCTGCCTGTCGTGAGAGCCGACTAAAAGGGGCGACCAAGGGATGATTGTATTCGAACCATGCAACTACATGTGATTAGTACCACCACGCGGAGAACACCAAGGGTCACTTTTACTTGTGCGTAGTACCACTATATTAAGTACGAAATAGGTTTGTGATTAGTAGCACACAGGAGCACCGCGCGGTCGGCTTTTGCAGTACCTGTGATTAGTACCACCATATGAGCGGGACCATGGGATGATAGCTACCATGGACCTGCCTTACCTGTGATTAGTAACCACTCTGTGAGGAACACTACGGGATAGGGAGAGGTCCCTGTGGTTAGTACTCTTATGTGATGAACATCATAGGTTTGCGTTGCCTCTGAATGGCGCCGCAGAGTGAGAACAACATAGGTCTGTATTAATGTCGAATTTCATAAGCTTTGAGTAGTACAATAATGTGTGGAATACCGCAAGTCTCTGCTACCATTGATTAGTACCGCAACAGGACAGATACCATGGTTCTACATTACTAGCGATCAGTATCATTCTGAGGGGCCTTTGACTTGTATTTTGGACACATTTAGACACCAAGCATCCCCGATTTGCTTTTGGAAGTGGTCCCTTGGTCAGTAATACTATTAACTATGATAGTTTTTTGAGTCGGATCCACTGATTGTTTTAAATTCATGTTCATTCATTCATTCATTCATTCATTCATTCATTCATTCATTCATTCATTCGTTCATTCATTCATTCATTCTTCATGACATTTTTTATTTTGGTCAGTGGATAATTTTGAACTTTTACTTTGTCGTTTCATTTCGTACCATTAGGGGCCGATGACCTCGATGTTAGGCCCCTTTAAACAACAAGCATCATCATCATCATCTTTAATAGCAAAGTACATCAGAGGGATATGTGATGATAAAAATTTGTTCGTGAGGAGCCAGTATGGATTAAGAAAGAAATTATCTTGTGAGGCACAACTGGTGGGATTTCAGCAAGACATATCAGATCAGTTGGATTCAGGAGGCCAGTTAGATTGCATAGTCATAGATCTTTCCAAAGCCTTTGATAGAGTGGAACATGGAATATTATTAAGGAAAGTGGAGGGAATAGGATTGGATGTAAGGGTTACACGTTGGATAAAAACATTTCTAAATTCAAGGGTTCAGAAAGTCAAAGTAGGAAATACTGTATCACAGGAAGAGAAAGTAGTATAATCAGTCCATTACTTTTCTTAATATACGCAAATGATTTAGGGAATAATATAACATCAAAAATAAGATTGTATGCAGATGACATAATTGTTTATAGGGAAATAAATAACATTGAGGATTGTTCAGAACTACAAAGGGACCTTGAGAGTATCCAACAATGGGTTGAAGAAAATAATATGAAGGTTAATGGAGGAAAATCAACTGTTACAACATTTACAAACAGGAGTTTTAAAACTGAATTTGAATACACTTTGGATGAGGTAGTTATCCCAAAAGATGGCAAGTGCAAATACTTAGGTGTGAGATTTGAAAGTAATTTGCACTGGAAGGGTGATGTGGATGACATTGTTGGGAAAGCATACAGATCGTTACATGTCATAATGAGGCTACTTAAAGGATGCAACAAAGAATTAAAAGAGAAAAGTTACTTAAGCATGGTTCGTCCATTACTGGAATATGGATCCTCACCAAGAATACTTAATAAAAGAAACATATAGTGTGCAGAGGAAAGCAGCAAGATTTGTAACAGGGGATTTCAGGAGAAAGAGTAGTGTATCAGAAATGTTAAAGGAACTTGGGTGGGAAACTTTAAGCAAGAGAAGGGAGACCACGAACCTGCTATGCAGGCGTAGCAGGAGAAGAGGTGATACTCCCACGTGGTGCGTCCCAGGTGGCGGATAGGGGTGTCCTAACCGGCTTGCCGGCGGACTTGAGGGAAATAAAATACCTCTCACGGACCAAACACACTACCCCCTGCGGGTGGGGGACGCACATGTAGAATACACCCCCGGTATCCCCTGCCTGTCGTAAGAGGCGACTAAAAGGGGCGACCAAGGGATGGTTGAATTAGAACCATGAAACTACTTTTGATTCGTACCATCACACGGGGAACACCATGGGTTGCCTGTTCTTGCGAGTAGTACCACTAAATTAGGTACGAAATAGGTTTGTGATTAGTTGCAGTAAAAATCCTGGCCTGGTGGTTTCCAGTACCCGTGCGTCGTACCCATGTGAGCAACACCGCGGGTCTGGGCGTAGCCTGTGAGTTGTACCGCTATATGAGCGGCACCGTGGGTCAGCGCTGCCTGTGATTGTTCCCACTATGTGAGGAACACCATGGGAATACCAGCGCCCATGACTAGTACACCTAGGAGAGGAACCTTACCGGTTTGCGTTGGCTATGAGTGGCACCATTGTGTGAGAAACACCATAGGTCTGCGTTCCCTGTACGAAGTGCAATACTTGTGAGTAGTACCATCTTGTGTGGAACACCGTGAGTCTTCGCTACTTTTGATTAGTACCCCAAAATGACAAATACCATGGTTCTACTTTACTCGCGGCTTGTACCATTCTGTGCGGCCTGAGACGTGGATTTAGCACCCCTTCAGACATCAAGCATCATTGTGCTTTATAAGTGGTCCCTTGGTCAGTAATACTCTAATTAACTACCTTCTTTTTGAGTCTGATCCACATTTTTTTTTGTTGTTGTTGTTGTTTGTTGGGTTCATGTCCCTCCATTCATTCTTCATGACATTTTTTATTTTATTTTGGTCAGTGGATGAATTTGAACCTTTTGTTATTTCATTTCATACCATTAGGGGCCGATGACTTCGATGTTGGGCCCCTTTAAACAAACAAAAGAAGAAAAAAAACACACTGTCCGGCTGATCTCATATCAAGAGGATGTTATCTGACCCAACTGAAGGAATCTTCATGGTGGAAAGGTCCAGAATGGTTAAAACGACCAGAAGAAGAGTGGCCATTTAATCAGCTGGAAGACAATGAGGATGAAACCACAATCCTAGCAGAAAGGAAGAAGAAGTTGGACTACACTATGACACTGCTAAGTCTAGAAATGACAAGAAATTTGAGTTTTTCTCAGTGAGTTAGGGTTGTGGCATGGATTCTTAGATTTTGTAGTAATACAAGGAATATTAACTGCCATGCAGGTCCCCAACACTTTTCAGAAATAATGGCAGCAGAGCTGATTGTCATCAAAGGTATTCAATCAGATTCATTGCCAGCTGAAGGTGATAATGTCAATGGGATAAATGTTGTCAGGGACGAGGAAGGTCTCATCCGAGTGAAGACCAAGGTTGTGATGAGAGAGGATCTAATGAACTTCAGATACGCATTGTTGCTACCTAGGAACATAAAATAGTTGAAGCAATGGTCATGGAGCAACATCGACTTCATTGTCATGCCGGTTTGCAGTTTTTAATGGCTTATTTGAGGAAAAGGTGTTGGATAGTACAAACTAGGAGGACTGTAAAGAAAGTGATAGCAAGTTGTCTGCAATGTAAATGTCATAAACTAAAGAATGCTGAAACAGAGTCTGCCCCTCTACCTAATGATTGAGTAAAGGATGCCAATGTTTTTGAAGTGGTTGGCATTGACATGGCAGGACCATTAATTTTGAGAGGTAATTCTAAGGTGTGGATTGTTCTCTACACCTGTGCCGTCTTCCGGGCAGTCCATTTGGAACTAGTTTCATCATTAAGTACCGAAGCTTTCATTGAGAAGATTTTTCGCTAGAAGGGGTCGTCCATCCATTATCTATTCTGACTGGTACTAATTTTGTTGGGGCTTCCAATGCATTAAAAGGCCTAGATCTCCAAGAACTTCAACAACAATCTAGGTTTCAAGAGATAGAGTGGAAGTTCAATCCCCCTACTGCAAGTTGGTGGGGAGGATGGTGGGAACATCTGGTCCGTTCCATTAAAGAATTGTTGAGACAGATGCTCAGAAGGTCTGTACTCACTTATGAAGAATTACTGACTTCGCTTTGTGATGTAGAGGCCGTTATTAATGGACGTCCACTGACTGTTATATCAGAGGATCCTGAGGATTTAAATCCTCAAAGGATGTTTCTGAACGATGATGGAGAGGGTTTTGTGCAAGATATTGATCATCTCGAGAAGGAGAAGTTTTAGGCACACCTACGCTACCGACAACACCTGATGCAAGAACTGAAACAACGCTTTAGGGAGGAATATCTGTCCCAGCTGATCCAGCGTCCCAAAGGAAAAGGAACATCGACTTTGAAGGAGGGTGATGTGGTTCTGGTTGGTTGCAAGCAACAAAAGAGAGTGGAGTGGCCACTAGCAGGAATAGGGTCATTCTTTCCTGGCAAGGACGGTGTATCTCGGGTAGCCAAGTTAAGACTAAAAGATGGAACACTGATAAGACCTATCGAACAACTGTACCCTTTGGAGATAGACACTCGTGAGGACCCCTTAGTTTCCAAAGCCTCTTCACCAATAACATTTCCCATGGGTACAGAACCCGTAGTGGTCACAGAGTGGTCCCCAATCCAAAATACTACTCTTAAGTTATAGACTTTGGAACTGTGCTGAAGAAAGGGGTCCTATGATATTTGCAGGCATAAGTTATTTGTGATATCAAAGTGACTGAAATTATTCTTACAATTTCAGGGTGGGAGAAATGTTAAATTAAATTGTTTTGAATTGTGTAGTACTTCTTCTCTTTTGTTTTTTGGTTGTGTATCATGGCGACTCTTTGACCAGTGAAGTGATTTGTTGTTGACCAAGTCTGTAATCTATCATGGTTATGTGTTGTTATCGAGTTTGGTGGTGAATACATTAGTAATAATATGAAAAGTTTGTGCAGAAGTAAGATTATAAAGCTAGAATATACTGTTCCATACAATCCAGAAATGAATCCAGTGTCAGAAAGAATGAATAGAACTTTAGTAGAAAAGGCTAGAACTTTATTGATTGAATCTGAGTTACCCAAAGAAATGTGGGGAGAAGCAATTTATTTTTCAAATTATTTAACAAATAGAAGTCCAACTGTTTCTTGTAACAAAACTCCTAGAGAACTATGAGAAAGAAAACCCAATTTATATAACCTTAGAGTTTTTGGTAGTATTGCTTTTAAGCAAGTGCCTAAACAGTTCAGGAGGAAACTAGATCCAAAAAGTGAAAAGTGATGTATGGTAGGCTTTGTTCCAGCAGGAAGTTGGAGATTATGGGATGCTAAAAACAGAAATATTGTTTTAGGTCACAATGTGATTTTTGATGAACATAAATTAGGGAACAAGAATGTAGTAACTGTATCAGTTCAGTCTCAACCTCAGAATGTTAATGTTCAATCAGTTAAAGTCAGTATTGAAAATGAAGTTGAAGGTAATGCAGGGAGTTCAGATCGAATTGTAGAAGAGAATTAGGAGGAAACCAGTGTGGCATGATGATTATGTCACAGATGGGGATAAGATGGTTGAAGAAGCAGAAGAAGAGATTCTATTTGCATTATTTGTTCAGTCAGAGGTTGATGTCCCATCAAGTTACAGTGATGTTAGTTTTGTAGCGATAGATTACAATGGGAAAGAGCTATTGAGTAAGAGCTACATTCACTTGAAGAAAATGATGCACGGGTAGAAGTAAAGAAACAAAGTCATGAAACGGTCATAGATAATTTAACCGTTCGTGTGGGTGTGGTTAGAAGAAATGATATGTTTCTTTCATGATTATGCCTCGGCTGGTGTCAACGGATCACAAGGGCATGGGCATGGACATTCGACGAATACCAGTTATATCTTCCTTATTCAACATCAGGCTCATGCAAACAGAGTAAATTTACTTCTCACCTAACTACATAAGGCTATATTAATTCATTTGGAAGGATATTCCACTTTAATTAATCATTCACGCAAAATAAAATAATAATAATAATAATAATAATAATAATAATAATAATAATAATAATAATAATAATAATAATAATAATAATAATAATTTAACAAGGCAACATGATTGAAAATAATAATAAATATCAGTCCGATTAACCTTTGTTGGTTTTCATTAAAAATATCATAAACAGTCATCTGACATTAATTTCTTTAAAATTCATAAATAAATTCAACACAATATTTTCTGAAAGCTTGACCATGAAACATGAATTTCTTAACAGTTCTTTGAAATATCTGCCAATCACAAAATTAATTCTGTAAACATTCACTTTGTTCATTCATTTTTGTCACTTCTTGGCCCAAAGTTTGTCCTCCCATATTCTGTCTGTTATATTCCATCGTCTAGCTATCTATCAACCTAGCGTACAACTTGAATATCCTAACGATTCAGTCTTTATAATATTGCATACCATAATGTAATCATCTGCTAACCAGCCAAAGTGACCAGACAATTTCAATAAAATAAATCAATCATGATAACAACAGTACACATCTGAAACTCTCTGCTCTGCTGTACCTAGAATAAAGAATGTCTAACTACTAACAGTTAGTGAAAATGGTAATACTGGGATGTCCTCACAGAATCTGCTCTCCTCCAAAGATTTCCTGTAAATAATATAATTGCCTAACAAATCAACTACTACAAGCAACTACTCATTGAATGCTAACGTACTGCAACAGGTGACATTACCTCTTAAATAACACATCTCGTTATTTATTCAGGTCATTTTATCGAAGATCATCTCAACAATTCATCCTTCAAATGCAAACATCTTAGCTTCTTGCTGCCATGAATTAGTATTTCATTGATTTCTCACCCATTTGACATTTATATTCTCCAGGATACTTTTTGAAATACTGTCAGCTACCATGGTTCTGCCTTACGTATGATTAGTACCCACTATATGAAGAACACCACGGGATAGGGGAAGGTCCCTGTGGTTAGTACTCTTATGTGCTGAACACCATAGGGTTGCGTTGCCTGTAAATGGCGCCGCAATGTGAGAAAAACCACAGGTCTGTAGTATACGTCGAATTTCATAACCTGTGAGTAGTACCATAATGTGTGGAATACCGCGAGTCTCTGCTACTTTTGATTAGTACCGCAGCATAACAAATACCATGGTTCTACATTCCTAGCGATAAGTACCGTTATGAGGGGCCGATAACTTGGATTTTGGACCCCCTTTAGACTGCAAGCATCATCATTTCAATGTTATGCTATAGCAGCAGTCCCTTAGTCAGTAATCATATTATTTTCTGTCAGAATCTGTGAATGTAAGGCATTGCGGGTCGCATCCACTGATTGTTTTAAATTCATCTCCATCCATTCATTCTTCGTCCTCATGTTTTGAATTCTGGTCAGTGGAGAATTTTGGACTTCTAACTTGTCATTCCATTTCGTCTCATTTCGTACCATTAGGGGCCGATGACCTTGATGTTAGGCCCCTTTAAACGACAAGCATCATCATCATCACAAATCTAATCAGTCCCTAAACTCTCCGGAAAATTTTTGAAGTTTGATTTTTGGCAGTTTGAGTTTTTTCTGTGAGAAACCTATGAAACCACCACTCAATATTTCATTTCCTTCATTTGTACGTTGTGTTTGTACAACACACTCCATTCTGTGATGAGCTTCATCTGCTTTATCACGATATTCATTCACTTTATCGTATTCATTTGTGTATCGTTCTTCGTCACTGTTGTCGAGAAGCAGTTCTAATATTTTCTCATCAGCATCCTTCAGTTCATTTTATAGTCGTTCTAGTTTAGTAAAATGCAATCTTACCTTGTTGGGGTCTGTTTCCGCCATCAGCGCATCGTATCTTTTTGTGAACATGGCACGTATTGGTTTTTTCGATTTAGTCAACTTATCCATTTCAAATTACTGCTTTGTTCACGTCCAGTCGCGGTCACCACTAATGTTACATCGAACCCGAAAATCTTCCCAATAAAACGGAATTCGTCTGATAGTTACACAGGTGTTGGCTTTTATTATTTTCCACTTTATTTACACCGTTCTTTTTTTTTTTTTTTTCAAAACAAACTTATTCTCAAAACCAACGAGTACAAAATCTGGTGGGTGCATTCCATTTAGTCTGTGGATGTAACAGAAAATGTCTTTTTGAAACCCCCACCAGGTGAGGAAGTTTAGTCTGGTTCTGTACTCAAATTGAAAAAGTCACTATACAGACTCTGTAAATCACCAAAATATTACAGCGCATTAGAACGGGTCAAGGGAGGTGTGGTCCCACCTTAAAGAAATAGGGTTTCCGTACATCTGCTGCCTGTGACTGTCGAGTGGAGGATCAAACAATACAACACATTGTTCAGGAGTGCCCACTTCGTGCATTTGACGGTGGTCTGAAGACTCAACACCAAGTGACACCATATGCCCTGGAATGGTTGTCAAATTTGGATATTTCCATTTGATTATTTGTAAACTTTTGTGTACTTATACAACCATACGATATATATATATATATATATTATATATATATACCAAAATATTGGTATGAAAAATTTAGGGAGAAAATGGAAGAGTACGGGTTTCATAGGTCAGAGAATGATTATTGTTTGTACATCAAAGATAAATTGTATGTGTTGGTTTATGTGGACGATTTGTTAATTTTTTGTAATGATTTGGCAGAAATTAACAAACTGAAAAACTTCTTAAGCCTGAACTTTAAGATGAAGGATTTAGGATCCAACTTCAGGATGTGTATTTAAGGTGTTTAGTAACACGGTAGTGTGAAAATGTAAGAAGCAAAGTGTTGTGGCGTTAAGCACTGCAGAAGCAGAATTAATCTCATTGTGTCAAGCTTCTGAAAAGGCAATGTTCTTGAAAAAAAGTGTTGGTAGACTTAAATATTGATACAGGGTGTATAACAATATTTGAAGACAATTGGAGTACAATAAAGATTGTAAATAATCCGGATCAGAAATAAATTAAGCACATAGACATTAAGTATAACTTTGTAAAACATCGAATGAAAAAAAAAAACATGTAGCCTACATGTAGAATATATTGAAACAGACAAGCAGCTAGCTGATATGTTAACTAAGCCCGTAAACTATGTAATTCTTGACAATTGTATGAAAGGTCTTGATTTGGTAAACTGTTAAGATATTGAGATATTAAGGTTATGTAAAAATGTAAATATGAGTTTAACATTGAGGGGGCAATGTTGAGGGTCAATGTTCCCTCATATTGTATACTCTTTGGTTGAGGCATTTACTCAGCGAGAATGTATAGACTCCTTGGATCAGCTGTGTACCTATATTAATACGTGATGTGAATATAATGGTGTGTCAGTAACAGAGACGAAAACGCGTTGCTGCTGCGCAGGTGACGTCACGCGGGGAGCATTGCGAGAAACCGGCTCCACGGCCATATGGCTTGCCGCTGTTGTACTGTATGTTTTGTGTGATAAACCTGCGTTATCTATTGAAATACGTGTCATATATAATTTGAAGCTCTGTTAGTATTCTCGTAAATGTACACGGATCACACTTTTGAGAATGCAGGGCTGTGCAGTAGCAGGTTGTTTAAGCTACTCCAGAAAAACCAAAGGATCAGACATAAAGTATTTTTTCATTCCCGAAAAATGAAGACCTTGCCAGAGTGTGGGAAAACGCACGTCGGCGCAATGACATATTTAGTTTGAAACATGGTACGTACTTATAAAATATGATAAATTATTATTGTCGTTATTCTATTTATGCTGTGCGCATCAAGTAGTGAAATAACACTTGCTCACAAGGTTACTAGGTACCATTTAGACGTGTCTGGATCTCAGAGACAAAAGGTACGACCTGCTGCCCAGTTATTGTCTAGGACAGTCTCAAAAGCGATCGAATATTGTGGCAGCCACGGCTTGATGCCAGATGTTAACTGGAAACAAGTAGCTCTCCTGGTACAGCTGTTCAATGACTGGTTCGATCTTTTCAATTCGTGGGCAAAATTTGGAGCCCATTCGGGTGTTAATGCTTTTGGCACAGATTTGACAAACCAGACTGCTCTTTTAAGCAAGGTGACGGAACAAGTATTAGCAATGACTGTTGGAAAGCATAAGTCTTTGTTGCCCTTCCAGAAAGGAATCCTACTTAACAATGCGTCCCTGATAGAAATGTATCGGTACCTGGTCTCTAAATACAGCCTGGAATATATATTAACATATCGCTTGAATCAGGACGTTGTTGAAAATTTATTTTCATATATAAGAGGAATGGGAGGTCCTAATGATCATCCAAGTCCCTTGGACTTCAAACATAGATTAAGGTGGTACATTCTGGGTAAACATTCTGCTGCTGTGTTTACTCAGAATAAGAACACCGTGGACAACAACGAATCGTGTTTAATTAAACCACTACATGATTGTGACAATTTACGTAATGGTGATGGAAAAGACGATGATTATTGCTTTACACAAACCATGCTGGCTCAGCTAAGCAAAAGCTTGGATGATGAAAACGGACAGAGTTACGAAGAAGAGGAAATTAATGCTAATATTTTCGTTCAGTCTGAATATCAGAGTGTAAACGAGGTGGACATGGCATATTTTAATATGACTCCAGAACATGCAAATGTGCTTGAAGCTTTTGAAGATATGTTATCAAAAGAAACAATTACCCAGGAAGGCTGCTTGAAATACATTGCTGGCTATATCGCTCACAAGTTTCGCAACAAGTATTCCTACTTAGGCACAATTGTTCAGCAGCCAGAAGCAACAAACAAACAACCAGACTGGCTCCAATGTATGTCAAGAGGAAATTTATTGAGTCCTAGTGACGATTTACTGGAAGTTACAAATATACTGGAGAAAGAATTTAATGACCTTCACGGTAATTACCTTTGCGGGGAACTCTGCATGTTTGACAAACTGACAGAGAGAACCATGAAGCAATTACCGCCAGCAGTGAAAATTCCTCGAGAAGTGATTTTAACCTTAGTGCGCACAAGATCTTATATTCGCTTAAAACAATTAAACAGGAAGAACATTCTCTTATATTCACGTAGAAAAACGTCCAAGAAAATGTCAAAAATTACAAACTGCTAGAGCTATAACGCTTATGTATAAGGCATTCATTACATAATTTGACAGTAGTGACATATTTGAGGTCTCTCGATTGTAAATAAATACATTTTGAACGATGCGCTCTCTCCACAGCGCGAGAAATGTTACCGCCTTCCCTGCTTTGCTCCCAGCGTGACGTCACTACGGTAGACTGGATGCGCAATGACACACCATTATACTCACATCACGTATTAATATACGTCAGTAGTAGGAGGCACCAGTTGCAGCAGTAGTAGATGTACAGTTGTTGATTACGTTTACAGTTGGATATGTGAACAGTTGGATGGTACTTGTACATGAGTTACGATGTAGTAAGCTGTGTACTAAAAGAGTGAACATGTACAGAGATGTTGGGATGTTGAATAAACCATTCTTTTAACTAACATGTGGTATCGTGGTTATGTTACACCTCGCATAGCCCAATAGTTAGTTCACCTACAGAAACCACACTGGTAGTTAGACAAGAGACTTTCCTTTTCCATGGCCCACACAAAACGCCAGTTAACCATTCTTTCAAATAGCTTACAAAGGCCTGGTATCAAATTTCCCCTCATGCCATTGGGATGGAAACACTCCCTCACTCCACATTCTGTTGAATGCTTAAGCATTTGATTATGGAATTTGTCCGGTCCAGGAGCCGTGTTTCTGCATGGCGCGAGTGCACTCTGCAACTTCCACTCCGTGAAAGGCACGCTGTAGGGATGTGAAACACTAGAGGGCGAATGAGAGTGTGAGAATGTGTGCCTCTGCTTCGCACTTAATTGGTAGAAATTCAGGGTTGCATCTTCCCAGCGGACTCATGGTTCCCCAATCAACAGATAGAGATATGCCAGTGAAATGAAACAGATGTTTTATTAGATTTTAAGACTGTAATATGTGACAATAACTCAAAGAAAATGTTTTCTAATGATTGTGAATATATATGGAGCCTACTCTCAATTGTTAGTGTAACAAATTAAACAAACTTGTTATTAGATTTTAAGACAGTGAATTTATAAAAGTTTGAGAAGAGTATTTTAATTCAACAGATAGCGCTATGCTAGTGAAATGAAACATGGGGTTTTATTCGATTTTAAGACTGTAATAGATGACAAACTCAAAGAAAGTGGTTTCTAATGATTGGGAATGTACTATTTTAATTGTTAGTGTAAGCAACTGAGGATGATCCATGGTTGAAACTAGTATTGCAATTAAGATGTAAATAAATACATTTTAGAACATATATAGCATTGATTAGGTGGAACGTCAGAAAACTCAAGCAATTGTTTTCTGTTTAATCGAGCAAAATCTCTAAAAATGTATAGAATTACATAAAATATATTTAAAAACTGAATTTCTGGACTTTAGAGTGTCTCAAAACAATTTTTTGGGACACCGTATGTTATAACGAAAAACTGTGACAATCCCAGTTTTCCGAGACATTAGGTCACCCCAGTCTAGATGCAGTTTCACTTAAGTCTATTGAATCTTGAGTTGCCTTCATGTGAAGAAATTCAGGTGCATCATTTTTATCGCTAGAGATTTCTGCAAATGAGTTAGTGAATTGATCTGCTATTTTTTGAAGTTCATTTATAATGGATCCATTGACTGGATTGTTTAGAAAAGTAATACAGAAATTTTTGTATTTACCACTTATTCTTTGGATTTTATTCCACATAACTTTTTGTGGACTTTAGGAGTTTAAGGAAGAGACAAATGTTAACCAGGAGGTTTTCTTACTTTATTTTATTTTATTTCGTGCTATTGCTCGATATTTCTGAAAATTGATTTTATTTTCAGGAGTGGGATTTCTTTTTTCAGGGTAGTAAGTGCAGTTTTTATTTTTCATAGTCTCTTTACAAGAGTCATTCCACCAGGGAACTGTTTTCTTTGAGGGACTGGGAGTTGTTTTCAGGATACTCTGGTCAGCAGAGTTAGTTTTTGCTTCAGTGAAATCTTGAACAATATCATTGATGTGCATAGAAGGAAATTTATTTGTTGGAGTTGGGTCATTTAAATGGTTATTTAGAGTCTTTCTAAATATTTCCCAATTGGCCTTTTTAAAATTCCATTTACAGTATTGGAGTTTTGAGGAGGTGTCTGCAGAACGTTGATCATCGTTAATTATAATGGGAAAGTGGTCACTTCCTTGTATAGTTGAATAAATGGACCAGTTAAACAGTGCAGCAATGTCTGGCGTACATATAGTTAAATCTATACTACTATATGTTTCATGTGCTACGGTATATCAAAATGGGTTAGAGTAGTTGACTTCAGTAATGAAAATGAAAATCCACAGCCTGTTTCCAGTCATTCGACTAGGTCAGGAATGGAATGAATGAAGCCCCCATCTTGCGGCGAGGATAGGAATTGTGCCGGCTGCCGAAGCCTGTCGCACTCCTCTGGGGCAATGATTAAAGACTGACATATGAAATGAAATGTTAGTGGAGAGTGTTGCTGGAATAAAAGATGACAGGGAAACAGGGAAAATTGGAGTACCTGGAGAAAAACCTGTCCCGCCTCTGCTTTGTCCAACACAAATCTCACATGGAATGACCGGGTCTTAAACCACGGAACCCAGTGGTGAGAGGCTGGCGCGCTGCTGCCTGAGCCACGGAGGCTCTAGTTGACTTCAATATTAATGGAGTAAATTCATCTAGTACGGTATCTTCTCTCTTTCTTTCCCCCTTGCATCAGTATTGCAAATGTTCCATAAACTGTTATGGCCATTAACATTTCTCATCAAAATGAAGGGCTTGGGGAGTTGGTGTATTAGGTTTCTTAAATCATCAACGTGAGATGTACTGTTTGTAGGAAAATAGACTTTGCATACAAATATAGAGTGTGGTGGGTAGAATAAAACTGCAATTGCTTCCAAATCAGTAATTAGAGAAACTTCTTGATGTTGTCAACTATTTTTAACATAGGTAGCTACGCCTTCACTTGCATGATTTGGATTAATTCAGCTTTTGTAATATATGTTGAACTGTCTTAAATGGGAAAAGAAAGTTGTATTGAAAGTTTGTTTCTTGTAGACAGACAACTGAAGGTTGATGTTTATTTAGTAAACGTTGTAGTAGTAGTAGTAGTAGTAGTAGTAGTAGTAGTAAGATTTACTAAAAAATAAATCATTCGTCCTCCAGGCAGGTTGACCATAAAGTTCCAGGACATATAACTTACAGTATGTAATTATAATAGTAATATTTTTTCTGGAAAATTCATTGTAAGTAAATTACAATATCCTGCTGTGATTGAAAGCTTTTGAGGTTCCCTTGAAATAATGTCAGAGTCATACAAATGACAAGCATCTGCAGAAAGAATATTATCATTATGTAAGGGAAGCAGAGTAATTGCTGGTGTAATCTGGAACTAAACTGTTATTTGCTTCATCTCGGCTTTGATTGCTGACCTTAAGCAGTTTCTTGACTATTTGGGTGCTTCTGTTCTTTATGGATTTTTCAGTGCAGTAAGGATATAGTTTCTGAAAGGCTTGGGGTAAAATTCTCTAGATCTTGGGTGTAGTTGGAAGCTATTGTTGGTACATCATTGACTCCAATACTATTTTCAAAAAAGGACTTGAGCTGTAAGTAACTGAGGGAAAAGACTAAGTGTTGGCTTCTTGAGCTGTCTTAATTTGGCTCAAGAATATTGCTAATAGTTGTGCTTTCCTTCTCTGTCTTTGGTTTTTCATAAGTTTGTTTTGTCTTGTGTTTCCCTGCCTGTTCAGATGACTAGGTGCTGTTGTTAGGGGACGTTTCTTATTATCAGGATCTTCTGTGTCAGTAGTTTCACTGCTGGAGAGTGATATTGGCCTCTTTGATCCAGTGAGATGCACACCTGTAGGGTTTTGAAGAGATTGCAAAGGAGAGTTTTAAGTAGTTTTGATGTAGAATAAAGGATCACAGTTTTGGACTTGGGAACATTGAAGAGTTTTAGATGTGGCAGTTGTCTGAAGAGTAGTTTGTGAGGGAATACAATTAATAATTTCCTGACAGTTTGTTTCCATTCTTTGTCTACCCCCTTTTAGTTGAGGAAATTCTGATAGATTGAGCTTGCCACAAGGATAACTGTAATGATTTAATGAAGAGTTCTCATTATCAGGACAGTGTCTAGGTAAGTGACTCTCAGTTTTACAAAGAAAGCATGTAGGTGTGTCAAGAGGATAAATAAATCCAGTAATTGGTACCCTCATATTTGATTTGGAGTGGGTCTGGAAGTTTATTGAATTCTTCATTTTGAATATAAATCTGTCTCTGAAAACCGAGAATGTTAGAAGATCAAAGGATTGTTAGACCTGCTGTAACAGGAGAAATCTTGGACATTGGTTTAATGCAAAGTTATAGAAATTCCTCTTCAAGAACAGTATTAGGAATCACAGGGCAAACGTTGGATAGAATGACTCGTTTGTTTTTAGTTAGGAGAGGTCTTATTTCCAAGCAAACACTATTTATGAGAATCTTGGGATGTTTTGAAATTAATTCTTCAACACACTTCTGACCTGCACGAAAGATACAGATTCTTCCATTAGATATCCATGAGATAAACCGGATGTTACTAGGACTAGTCAGTTTTTCATTTGGTAGTATATAATCTCGAACACTAATACCATCACAAGATTCAATAATAATAGCTAGGTCTTTGGCGGGGTAGGATTGTGTTGCGTCAGAGTAACTTAACCTTATGTTGTTAGGACGTTGATTGAATATTTCAGGGACGGTAACAGGGGTTGTCATGAGCTTATCTGTTTCACCGGTATGAGAGAGAATGATGTTTTCTTTATTCTGATGATTCATTAGTGGCCCCATGGCTAAATGGTTAGCGGGCTGGCCTTTGGTCACAGAGGTCCTGGGTTCGATTTCTGGCAGGGTCGGGAATTTTACCCATTTCTGGTTAATTTTGCTGGCATGGGGGCTAGGTGTATGTGTTGTCTTCATCATCATTTCATCCTCAACATGATGGGCGTCAAATCAAAAGACCTGCACCTGGCGAGCTGAACATGTCCTCGGACACTCTCGGCACTAAAAGCCATACGCCATTTCATTTTTTTCATTAGGTTACTTGAGACTTGCTTACTTGTTTTCATTATTTTCATTCAGTGAGTTAGAAAAATCGTGCTGACCTCCATCAACAGAGGTGGCTATTATAGGCTAAGTAAATGGTTGAGGTTAGTTACGAATGCAAGATAATCTCCACAATACAGATTAACCCAAGAGCACAAAATCTATGTTAAGAGTACGTAAACACAAATCCCTATAATATTTACGACTGCACTTTCCACTTATTCTTTTGCAGCACACATCACTAAAAAATACCACACACAGCAGCTTTTTCTTCAATTGGGAATAATCTAACCACTGTTTGTTATCATATTACTTGCAGTTGGCCATCTTATGAGACTAACTGCAACATGACATTATTCACCTCTTCATAGTAACATGTTAATCCTCTTCATGCCGCTAGGTCCTCTTTATTCTTGTGAAGGTCCACGCACATGACTGTTTCATTAATCAGGAGCAATTTGCACGGTGTTCTTTGCAGTATGCCCATGAACACTGACTTCAATGTGACGTCGCCATTCGCCTCTTTTCATAAGGACATATGTGGGAAGTTGTCCTCTTTGTGTCATGGGATCCAGCTTTGACCTGAGAAGGTCCACTTTTAACTCCTAAAGCTCCCGTATAATTATCTGGAGATTAGACTGCAAGCTCAAGATTTCAAGTCTTTTCTCCATCAGTAGTCCTGTAAGTGCTTCACTCAGCTGGATAACAATATTCAGATTTCTTGAAAGGATTCTATACACTCATCTTCACTGGCTTCTGGCTCTTCGGAGGATTTCGTATTTTGTTCATTCGACTACTCTACACACTCGTCATCAGTTTCAGTTGGTACAATATTGTCCTCTTCTTCATCAGCACACGACTTATTACCATCACTTTCCCCCTCAGTATCTTGAAGCATTAGTGCAATTTTCACACCAAACTCAGGATCATTTCCTCTTAGAATACAAAAGTTCTTCAAATCAAATCAAAATCTCTTTATTTGCAAATGAGGTGTCTACCTTGGTGGCAAATGGTACACTAAAATACATTATTGTCAAGCACTAAATATTAAATTAACAAGAGAATAAAATTTTCCTATAATACAATATTATATAATTTACTAACGATTTTTTGTATTAAACACACAGCTCATCCTTAATAAATTTACATTGTTTACAAAATTCTACTTATAATATCTCCTGTACTACATACAAATATAGTCATCTGATATACAGTATGTGGAATTACTTCAAATGATACAGTACAACTGGTATAAGATTAAAATTTACATTGCATTTATTTACTTTTTCTTTTCTTTACCCATTCTGGAACCTAAGTAGCATAACGACCTGCTGCGTCTTAACCAGAGCCCCTTTTACCACCACCTTTCAGAGTTCCTGAAGGGCCTTCACAGCTACCGTAGCGGTCCCAGGGCCCTCGAAGTCCCCACTGTACTTCACCCCTACAGGCAGTCCCCTACTTTGGCTGTCCAAACTCCTTAGACCAGGGGATGGAATTAATTTATTTACACACATTTTTAATTTACAATAACCTGCACTGGTCGAATGCCCTCTAACACTTCATTTATTTTCTCTGTTGCTGTTTATTCTCTTTTTCAATATCTGTACAGATTTTGGAAAAGGATCAAACGCTACCCCTGGTAAACTGTTCCACTCCTTCACACCCTTCCCAATGAATGAAAATTTACCCCAATCGCTTCTGCTAAAATTCCTTCTAATTTTATATTTGTGGTCAGTCCTGCCGATATAATTATTTTCCAACTGAAGCCTCTCATGGATATCTCCCCATGCTGCTTCTCCTGTATAGGCTCTGTATAAACCTATAAGTCTAGTTTTCTCCCTTCTCTTACTTAAAGTTTCACACCCTAGTTTCTTTAACATTTCTGATACACTACTCTTTCTCCTGAAATCCCCTGTTACAAATCTTGCTGCTTTCCTCTGCACACTATCTATTTCTTTTATTAGGTATTCTTGGTGAGGATCCCAAACACTGTTTGCATATTCCAATAATGGACGAACCATACTTAAGTAACTTTTCTCTTTTAATTCTTTGTTGCATCCTTTAAGTAGCCTCATTATGACATGTAATGATCTGTATGCTTTCCCAACAATGTCATCCACATGACCCTTCCAATGCAAATTACTTTCAAATCTTACACCTAAGTATTTGCACTTGCCATCTTTTAGGATAACTACCCCATCCAAAGTATATTCAAATTCAGTTTTAAAACTCCTGTTTGTAAATGTTGTAACAGTTGATTTGCCTCCATTAACTTTCATGTTATTATCTTTAACCCATTGTTGGATACTCTCAAGGTCCCTTTGTAATTCTGAACAATCCTCAATGGTATTTATTTCCCTGTAAACAATTATGTCATCTGCATACAATCTTATTTTTGATGTTATATTGTTCCCTAAATCATTTACGTATATTAAGAAAAGTAACGGACCGATTATACCACCCTGTGCAATTCCCTTCCAAACTTTCTCTTCCTGCGATACGTTAATTCCTACTTTGACTTTCTGAACCCTTGAATTTAGAAATGTTTTTACCCAACGTGTAACCCTTACGTCCAATCCTATTCCCTCCAATTTCTTTAATAATATTCCATGTTCCACTCTATCAAAGGCTTTGGAAAGATCTATGGCTATGCAATCTAACTGGCCTCCTGAATCCAATTGATCTGATATGTCCTGCTGAAATCCCACCAGTTGTGCCTCACAAGAATATTTCTTTCTAAATCCATACTGACTCCTCATGAACCAATTTTTATCATCACATATCCCTCTGATGTACTTTGATATTAAACTCTCCAGTATTTTACAAACTATACTAGTCAGGCTGATTGGTCTGTAGTTCTCTGGTTTCCTTTTATCACCCTTTCCTTTATAAATTGGTATTATTATAGATTCCTTCCATTCCTTTGGTATTACACTATTATTTATGACATAGTCAAAGAGAAATTTTAAATAAGACACTATGTACCACCCCATTGTCTTTATCACCTCCCCGGTAATTTGATCACTTCCTGCTGCTTTTCTTTGCTGAAGCAGTTGGATTTCTCTGAAAATATCTTCATTTGTGAACGAGAAGCTTCTTGTTTCCCTCTGTGTCTGTCCCTCTGTAATTTCTGTTTCGGTGTCCAACTCCTGACAATCATCTACTGAATCTCTAAATTCCCTACTAAAGAGGTTTGCTTTCTCAGTATCTGTTATATAGTGTTCACCCCCTTCTCCCACCATTATAGGTATTTGGATTCCATTTCCTTTTTTATTCCTGATATATGAATACAGCTTTTTCCATTTCCCTTTGTGGTCATTACGCTCTTGAAGATGAATGAATGCCATTCATATAATTCTCTTTTGCTTCCTTTTTTACTCTATTCAGTTCCCTCATTAGCTGTTTTCTACTTTCTCTACTCTCCCTACCTTCTTTGATTTTCCTGTTTACTATTCTACATTTTCTTTTTAATTTTCTTATTTCCCTTGTATAATAAACAGGGACTGAGGTCATTTTACCCTTCTTAACAGGTACAAATCTCTTCTCTCCTTCCCAAACGATTCCTTTGAATTTAGCCCAAAGTGTATCCACATTACTCCCTTCACTTATCCAACAACTGAATTGTGATTTAAGGTAAGTCCCAAATTCATCAACTTTAGTTTTTCTGTACAATTTCTTGTCTTGTGTGACCCTCTTATTAAGCCTTTTTGGTACCAATCCTACATCCATTATTACAGCCTTATGGTCACCTATTCCTTCAATTACCTCAGTTTTATCAACAATTTCCCGTGGTTTAACCAAGAATACATCTAGTCAGTTATTGAGACGAGTTGGTTCTTGTACTACTTGTGTAAATCCTCCCTCCCAAATTAACTTATTTGCCAGTTTCTGTTCATGGGCTTCACTTGCAGCTCCATTCCATTCAACCTCAGGCAAGTTTAGATCTCCCCCAATTATTACCACATTATTATTATTGTTTTTATGAGTATAATCTATTATTTTCTCAAATATTTCCATGTCTCTTTCCTCTCTTCCTGGTCTGTATGTTCCTATAATTCCCACCTCCTTCATATTATCACAAATTTATTTTATCCCTAATATTTCATCCCTTTCATCGGTAAACCATTCATGTGAACAATAAGTTTCCTTCACCAGAATAAACACACCCCCTCCCTTTTTATCTTCTCGGTCTCTACGATAGACTGTGTACCCTTCTGGAAATACTTCTCTATTACCCACCCCTTCTCTCAACCACGATTCCACTCCTATCACCACATCAGTCTCATAAGATTCCATCAATGTACCGAATTTTAATTGTTTATTTACTACACTCTGACAGTTTACCAAGAGCAATCTCAGACCCCCTTCCTCCCTAAAAATTGACTGTTGCAATTGGGTAACTTGAAATTCCTTACTTTCCTGAGTTTCATTTACTAGTTGGCTGAGCCAGCTTGAAGAACAGCTGGCTCTTTCTACTAGTTTTCCTGATCAGTATTATAACTCAAGGGAGTTGCCTTTTTTACAGTACATATCTTATGATTAATAAAATCTAGAACAATATTTGCTATCTTTCGTTTACCTGAATTGTTTAGATGAAGGCCATGCTTTGTGTAACAGTGTCTCTCGAAACTGCTGCTATCAATTACCTGTGTATTACGAAAATGTTTACAAATTTTAACCATATCTTGAGTCAGCTTACCTAGTGTACATTTAAGTTCCGAAATAACATTCTTAGCGTCGTTGTGAGCTACGTCGTTCGTCCCGCCGATGATCACTACTGCATCACGACTTCCGAGATTTCTTGCCGCCTGCTCCGTGTTTTCCAATACCTTCTTCATTGGGGCCCCAGGATAGATGACTGCCGATTCTGCAATATCTTCATTGACCATTTTCTCCGCAATTCCCCTCGCCTGGCTATCACCAAATATAAGAACGTTCGATACTTTCGCCGGTGCACTGTGTGGGATTTTAGGCCTAACTTTGCCGCTTCTCGTAACGGATTTTGCGCTATACGTTTGACTGCTTCCTATACGGATACCTTGCGTATCGCTTACTTCCCTCAGGGATGAAAATCTATTTTTGGTGTCAATTACAAAGTTGTCCTTATTAAACTGTACACTTTTCCTCCTAGAATCTGAAGCAACTTGACACCACGCGCTAGAATTCTCGGAGCCACCTGTGTTCTGAGTGTTTACTGGTACCGGTACTTTCGATTCCAGTAAACGTACCTTTTCCTTTAAAATCTCATTCTCCGCTTTTAATGCTTGTAAATCCTGTTGCAATAAAGAGAGAATTACAAGTACATTATCATTACCTCTATCCTCCAAGTAATGAGACGCCAGCGATTCGTTGACCGTTGTGCCTAGATTTGTTACCGCTATTCAAATTGCTCTCACCACAGCTAACACAAGTCCAAGTATCTTCATTTTCAGCAAAACCAGCACTACATATACACTCAAAATGGTACCAAATGAAACACTTTTCACACTGGATACCATTCTTCACTCGCTTCTTGTTTACACCACATTTATTCCCGATTATTTCGCAAGAGAACCGGGAGCTATCTTCACTTACATCCTTCGCTGACTCACCTAAAACAATTAAAATGGGAAAAGACTAGTCTTTCCACTGGTTGAGTTTATATACGTACATGGTTCACTTACGTCACAAGCGTAAGTTGCATATCATTCTATGCTGAATACGTAACTGCACCATGTAAACACAAAAGCTCATAAAATTTATGACTCAATAATTGAATTTTTTCCTCATGAACAAGCAGATCACGGAATAGAATTCATCACAACAACTTTTATGACCAGTTAGGAAGGAACTACAATGGACAGCAATGTGGTGTGCAAAGACAATACAAATAACTCACTTATGCCAAATTGCCATTGTCAAAATGATGAGGATTTGTGTTCTAGGGTTCATAACACACTCACTCACAAAAATGCTTAATAGCTTTACTCTGACATTACAGACAGTAAAATAAAGCTCAGAATTACTGATTATTTTATAGTTCTAAGCAACAATATTACATGCGAACGTCATGTAAGTCACTGCTACCTTGATCTTCTTATTCTATTCTTTATGACCTTCAGAAGTAATTTCAGAGCGTGAGAATGTACATTACAAATTTTCAAAAAAATTTCTCTTTCCTGAGAAACTTGGTGTAATATTGGTGTCACTGATTTCTGTAATGAAATCCATTTATTTATATTGGACTTTGTTTGTGAGAAATATGGAATTTAAAAAACCAGAAATTTTGAGAATTTTATACTGACAATTTGTACACGAATTATATAAAAACATTTTGGTGTACATTTTACAACTTTGATGCTGTTCAGAAAACCTGAACTCTACAATGATTTCTGAGTACAATTGTTACTAAATAGCAGTGTAAAAATATATTTCAAGTAATCTACATGTTACACAGAAAATGTACATACTCGTAGATTTGACAATACACAACGTAACAAATATGAAAACAGTACCTAAGGAAATTGTCACAACACAAGGAAGTTGTACATCGAGGTTCCTTTAGTATACATCCTGGTGTATTTCATTTCAGGTTCTAGCAATAATATGTCAGCATTAAACACCCCAAGTGCCTCAGCAACATATTGCATCCAGTGTCATGCTACCTTGATAACTACTCCTCAACCAGTGGCACATACAATATGTGGCCATTAGTCTCCGAACACCCCTTGTTATTTGTTCCAATAGCATGTAGGACCTCCTTTTGCTACTATTGCAGTGCTTAATCTTTGTGGAAGGCTTTTCACTAAGTTCTGATACACTGCAGGTGGAATTTGTTTCTATTCCTCCTGAAGCATGGTGAATAGTAGTACTATGTTGTTTAGTGAATTAATCTTGCATTCAGCCAATACTCTAGTTCATTCCAAAGATGTTCGATGGGGTTCAAGCTGGGGCTTTCAGCAGGTCAGTCCAGCACATCCACCTGATTTTATCTGAACCATGATACAATGATCCTTGCTTCGTGGACAGGAGCATTATCATGTTGATATAGAAAAGGTCTAATTCCAATTTGTAGTCACAGTGTGGGAAGCATGCTATTATCTAAAATGTTTTTATAAACATTTGCATTCATTGAACCATTGCCCAAAACTAATGGTCTGAACCCAAACCAGGAAAAACAGCGCCAGAACTACACACCACGTCCACAGAATTTGACTATCGCCAGAACACATTCCAGTAAATAAAATTTGGCAGGCATCCCCCAGGTCCTCACATGCCCATCTGACTGCCATGACACATACCATAATCCATCACTACATAAAACCTTCTTCCACTGTTCCACAGATCAATGACGGCACTGTTTGCACCACTTTAACGCTAGAAGAGCCGAGTGTTTTTCTCTAAATGCCAGGCTGTTTAGCTATGCCTTGCACATTTATTTTTTAAACAAATTTAATCACGCTTAGGTAGAGAAAAGTTAGACATGCAGTTCACCATATTACTCAGAAATCTTTATTTAACTTGATCATATAAGTATTAGATCATTTATCGGTACTTACTTATCTAATAATTATCAGGCAATCAACATTTTGAAAAACTAAGTTTTTGTTTCTCATATTTTCAACTTCACCATTAATAAAAACACTCATTTTAAAAAATGACTATATACAAAACACGCAAAAATTATTCTAGTTTTTTAAAAATACGTAGGTCGAGTCGTAAGTCATGGATACTATTTTTTTTCTCTTGAACAGGAGACAACACGGAAAATCTAAGATATGCATTTGGAAACGTATGGTATGTACTTGCATATGATTCCACTAGATGGTGTATGTAAACAACAGTGTGGGTCTAAGCATGCATCCAAGTTCAGTGTGTGAGTGAGAGCGTGACAAAATGGAAGTCAACAAGCAGGAGCAATGATCGTATATTAAAATAGCAGTTCTCCACGGCAGTTCTGCATGCCAATGCCATGCAAAGCTGCAGGAAGCATTAGGTGTGCATGCCCAAAGTCAAGAAACCATTACATGGCCTGTGTTCTGTCACTTTCCTACGAGAATCTCCTGACGTCAGAATTTGTCTTCCAACAGTATGCATAAGTACATGCCCCATATTTCCAAATGCATATCTTAGATTTTCTGTGTTGTCTCCTGTTCGCGAGAAGAAAAATAGTTGCCATGACTTATGACTCGACCCTCGTATTAAGTTCTCAAAGGTAAACAAAGAAACAAAAACAAAAAAGAATTAAAAGTTCCAAGCGGCACACAACTCCATCAGCCTCTGAGCACTCGGAGAGTTTCTTTTTCCTGGCAGGCCTCATAAGTCATAGTCATTTACGGCTAGTGAGGAATGTGTGATGAAAGACTTGAAGATTTGTCTTCAATGTCTTACTTGGTACAATAGCGTAAATGAAAGATAAATTATATATGATTAATTGAATGCATGTACTTACTATGCATGGCATTCTAGGGATATTACAGTATATTGTATTGCAAGCATGAGGTTTAGCAGTTCTAGAGTTAAGCCACGTTATACATTCGTTTGGGTGATCAGTGGCCACCGGGCAGCAGCACGACCCTGAAAACTGAATCGTAGCACCTCTTGATGGGTTGTTCTGTCACTGATCATTTCCGCTGACCTATAAAAAATACCCCACGAACCTGCTACGCAGGCGTAGCAGGGGGAGAGGTGATACTCCCACGTGGCGCGTCCCAGGTGGCGGATAGGGGGGTCCTAACCGGCTTGCCGGCGGACTTGAGGGAAATAAAATACCTCTCGCGGGGAGGCTGACGAATAATACACCCACGGTATCCCCTGCCTGTCGTGAGAGCCGACTAAAAGGGGCGACCAAGGGTTGATTGTATTAGAACCATTGTATTAGTACCACCACGCGGAAAACACCAAGGGTTGCTTTTACTTGTGCGTAGTACCACTACATTAGGTACGAAATTGGTTTGTGATCAGTAGCACACAGGAGCACCGCGCGGTCGGCTTTTGCAGTACCTGTGATTAGTACCACCATATGAGCAGGACCATGGGATGATAGCTACCATGGTTCTGCCTTGCCTATGATTAGTACCCACTATATGAGGAACACCACGGGATAGGGAGAGGTCCCTGTGGTTAGTACTCTTATGTGATGAACAGCATAGGTTTGCGTTGCCTGTAAATGGCGCCGCAAAGTGAGAAAAGCATAGGTCTGTATTATGTCGAATTTCATAAGCTCTGTGTAGTACAATAATGTGTGGAATACCGCAAGTCTCTGCTACTTTTGATTAGTACCGCAACAGAACAAATACCATGGTTCTATTCTGATAGCGATCAATACCGTTATGAGGGGCGGATAACTGCGATTTAGGACCCCCTTTTGACTGCACGCGTAATCGATTCCGTGTTATGCTGTAGCAGTAGTCCCTTGGTCAGTAATACGATATTGTCACGTCTGTTTATGTGAATGTGCGACATTGCGGGTTGCAACCACTGATTGTTTTAAATTCATGTCCATCCATTCATTCTTCGTTCTCACGTTTTTGAATTCTGGTCAGTGGAGAATTTTAGACTTTTAATATGTCATTCCATTTCGTCTCATTTCGTACCATTAGGGGCCGATGACCTAGATGTTAGGCCCCTTTAAACAACAATCATCAATCATCATCATAAAAAATACCTCTGCAATAGTTGACAAAGATGTCTGACAATTGGTTTGTATACTACAGTTTGGGAGACCCTGTCAGTTAATTACTTATGCCTACCAGAGGAATGATTGGGTTCAGTGCTTCTCTGACATTTCCACTTCACATAACACCACTAACAGTGGACCTTGGTGGATGTAACTGGTAAAATATCTCTGACAGATCAGAATGGTTCTTAAGAACCTCTCTGATGTCTTCCTCTTTCCTGGTGGGGCTTCCATTGGTATCCTCAATTGGTTTGAAGGTTTCAATGGTTTTGACTGCATTCTTTTTGTTTTTGGTCACTCTGAAGAACAGTTTTAAATTTCTTCTGCTGTCTTCCTCCAATTTTTTAGGAGGGCTCTCCCAGCACATTATCTCCTCCTCTTCTGCTACTATTTTAAATCTCAGTTTTTTGTTATGGTAAACTTGCTCGAGGTCTTCGATCTTCACCTCATCCGTGATCTGTTCTGATCCCCCTGTGAGTGGGCATGGTAGAATAACACCCATGGTATCCTTTGCCTGTTGTAAGAGGCAACTAAAAGGGTCCCCAGGGGCTCTGAACTTGGGGGGGGGAGGAGGAGGAGCGGTGCAGCAGCAGCAGCAGCAGCAGCATTAGCAGCAGCAGCAGCAGCAGCAGCAGCAGCAGCAGCGTGGATTGGCGACCATGGGGCCCTTAGCTGAGTCCCGACATTGCTTCCACTTACTTGTGCCAGGCTCCTCACTTTCATCTGTCCTATCTGACCTCCCTTGGTCAACACTTATTCTTTTCTAACCCTGACGGTATTAGGTTGCGAGGCCTAGGGAGTCTTTTATTTTCATGGCATTCGTTGCCCCTGTCTTCCTTCGGCTGATATCTTCATTTTTTTGAAGTGTTGTATCCCTTCAGTGTTTTCCCTCTTTGATTAGTATTAATACAGGATGGTTGCATAGTTATACTTCTTCTTAAAACAATAACCACCATCACTCATCTGTTCTGGCTTGGATTTCTCTCCATCTCATTCTTTTTGTACTGTGTTCCTTTTCTTTGTTGAGGATCTTACTATTTCATTCCACCAGGGTGCTTCTTTTTCCCCTTACTCTCATACTTGTCTTCCTGCAAACTTCAATTGTTTCCTTTAGCAAGTTAAAAAAAAAAAAAAAAATCTGATCCAATCTATATCACCACTCTCCACTTCTTCTAGAGGCAATTGTGCTCTTATATGGTCCTGATATTGGTCCTCTTTCCAATCGGTTGCAGTTCTCATACTTTTATCACAGTCTAATATATACAGCCACGAAGCTCTAATAAGAGGAAGGTTCATCCACTTGACAGCTGGAGCAACACTAGCACCTCTACCGGCTAGGTAGAGACAACTTGCTAGCAGACAACAGGGAACGAATTACCACTACAGTCTAAAATGGTCATAACTTCTGAAACATTCATGCAAATAATGTTCTGACAAGGTATTGTAATCCTTATGAAATGGTGGAGGAGGTAAAACAATTTATTTTGATGAGGAGTTCGAGGATAATATTGAAATATTTATTTAATATTAAGGAGTTATGTTTTTTACCGTGGACTATAACATAAAATCGCTTCTAGAGGGCAAACGGTTCAAAATAGGTATATACCATTGCAGACTTTTTTGTAGAAGTTTTTATGCTCTACAATTCATATGCTTACACTTGGGGTCTATCGTTGACGGTTTAGGCAGCGTAAACCAAGAAAGCAAGGGACCGACCATGGTAGAGCACTGGCCTTCTTAGCCCAACTTGGCAGGTTCGATGTCGGTCGGACGGTCACTTGCTTTCTTGGCTTACGCTGCATGAACCGTCAACGATAGACCCCAAGTGTAAGCATACGAATTGTAGAACATAGAAACCTCTACAAGAAAGTCTGCGATGGTATATACCTATTTCGAACCGGTTGCCCTCTAGAAGCGATTATATGTTATAGTCCGCGGTGAAGAAAAATAACTCCTTAAGACTAAATAAATATTTCGATATTATCCTCGAACTCCTCATCGAATTAAATTGTTCGACCTCCTCCACTATTTCATAAGGATTACAATAACCTTGTCAGGACATTATTTGCATGAATGGTTAAAAAGTTATGAACATTTTAGACTGTAGTGGTAATTCGTTCCCTTTTGTCTGCTAGCAACTTGCCTCTACCTCGCCGCTTGGAGCGCTGTAGTCACCTCAGATGAAAAATATCATCAGAGCTTCGCGACTGTATATATTAGACTGTGCTTTTATGTTAGGTAATTTCCAAGTTGTTATCTCACGTATATCATTCTATTTCAGATCTGCTACTAATAACCAGTGGTTGCTATAGAAGTCTACTTCTTTCTTTATCTGGCTAATTACATACTCAATGACCATCTTTCTCTGTCTATGCCAGCTGTATCGGGTAATCTTGTGACTCACTTTTTTGTTGAACGAACTGTTTTGTACGACCAAACAGTTTCTTATGCAGAATTCTCCATCACCTTCTCATAACCAATCCTGTCTGTACTGAGCTGTGCATAGAGGTCCCTGATGATGACTGTCTTCTCTTTACTGATGATCTCTTCTAGGTCTTCCAGAAACTTGTTCTTTTCATCTTGACTCAACCCATCTGGGGAAGTACATACCTATCACAGTGTCAGCTTCTCTTTCCCTACGTGAACTGTTGCCTTTATAATCTTCTCATTGATGTGCTGGATCTCTGTAATGCCATCTAAGTTGCTTGCAAATATCAGTCCTACTCCATTTCTCATCTCTCTGCTGTTACTATTCCCAGTAGAGGGTAGAGTTGTTCCTCAATTCCATCTTCCCTTTATCTTTCCATTTAGTTACACTCAGACTTAGTATTTATATTTTCCTTCTCTCCATAATGACCACTAAGTCTTCACATTTCCTAGTTAAACTCATTAATTGTTTGTCCCTATTCGAGTGTGTTGTCTTCTCCTAGGTTGTTTCACTCGCAAGACCTGGCCTATCATCAAGCTCTAAGCCATCATACCTGGCGTTGGTCTGCGGGTGCTGTTGTCCACTCTAAAATCTCTGTTTATATCTGAGGCTTGCATAAGTTTAGAAAACAGCGATTGCAGTTACTCTCCAGCTGACTTGCTAGGCTTAACGTTAGAGAAGATCTTCTGCCAGGGTTTCCTCTCTTAGAACCTTTAAGAGCCTCCTGCCACATCTGCAAGGCAGCAGCTTCCTGTTGAATTTATATGTCATTTCGTACACAAAGGTTTCAAAAAGCCCCTTAACGGTGAACTCCTTTGCCCATTGCCATTGGTTCTCCCTTAGTTTGTTAGGTCTGGTAATGGCCACCCAAACTTCAGCCAGACAGCAACATGTATACTATCGCATACATTAGCACAATGAACCTGAACTGCCTGTTTTCCGTAAGAGCACAATTTATTGTGTTTGATATAATACAAAGAACACCACAAAAATGCAAAATCCCTGCCTCTTTGTACACATTCTTCATCACTTGGGCTTACTAAATGCAGTCCCAAAATGTCATATTCACACATCCTGTCCCTCCTGACCCTTGACCTCAGACAGAAGCTGAGTGGTGAGTAGGCACAATCTGCTACATAGAGCTTGTTAGAACTATTTACTGGTGTGCTTGATAAAATCTACCAGTGTGTTGCAGAAGACAAATATATATGTAATATTTCATAATTAGTCATGTCTTTAAGTATTAAAGAAAAACCATGAGGGAGGGTTGCAGGCCTGCTTAATATTAATAATGAAAGTCCACAGCTTGTTTCAAGTCATTCATCCGGGTCAGGAATGGAATGGATGAAGCCCTCATCTAGCGGTGAGGATAGGAATTGTGCCGGCTGCCGAAGTCTGTCGCTCTCTTCTAGGGCAATGATTAATGACTGACAGATGAAATGATGCTGGATTACTGGAGAGTGTTGATGGAATGAAAGATGATGAGAAAACTGGAGTACTTGGAGAAAAACCTGCCCCCCCCCCCCCCCCTCACCCCTCCGCTTTGTCTAGCACAAATCTCACATGGAGTGATCGGTTTTTGAACCATGGAACCCAGCAGTGAGAGACTGGTGGTAGAATACAACCACATTATACCCTGCCTATTGTAAGAGGCAACTGAAAGGGGAGAACAAAGGTCTGTCATTTTGGGAGTTTGGGATGGCAAACATGAAGCCTCTAATTGAGTCTGGCATTGTTTCTACTTACACTACTTGCATCAGACCCCTCACTTATCAGATCTTCCTTGGTCAACTCTTGTTCCCTTCCAACCCTGATATTGTTAGATTTGCAATTAGATTTCCTTCATGGCCCTTCCCTTTCTTTTGCAGGTACCCTCATTGTTTGAAGGGTCAGAACTCCTCAGTATTTACCCTGTTTAGTGTTACGGTTGCCCAGTTGAACTTCCCTGAATGCGATAATCATCACAACCACCAACATCTCTCTTTCACCTTCTTATTCGAGCTCCCTTGGTTAACTTTAGTCCTCACCTGGCCTCACAATGATAGGCTGCGAGGTTTGACTCTCTCATATTTCCATCTTTCAAAAACCTTGTTATCTTAACCAACGTCTTCATTCTTGGATAGGTCACCCCACATTCTCCTGTGAGTTGTTGTTAAGATGGACTGATAATCTTCGTAGTGTTCCTTCAGTTAAACCACACCATAAAAACATAGAAATCTTGTTAACCCTGACCTTAAATTATGTCATTAAACAAAAACAGCCTATTGTTTCCATGCAAAGACTGTACTGGTACTTTTTTAAATTTTTTATTCAACTACTTCAAGTACACTTAACCGCCTAAATATTGACTGTTGCAGAAGATGACTTTTCTCCCTGTGGGTGGGGGCAGTAGAATAACATCCATGGCATCCCCTGCCTGTTGTAAGAGGTGACTAAAAGGGGCCCCAGGGGTTCTGAACTTTGGAGTGTGTGTGTTTTATTTATTTATTTATTTATTTATTTATTTATTTATTTATTTATTTATTTATTTATTTATTATTTATTTTTTTATTTTTTTTGTTTGCAACCACAGGGCCCTTAGCTGAGTCCTGGCATTGTTTCCACTTACTTGTGCCAGGCTCCTCACTTTCATCTATCCTATCCGACCTCTCTTGGTCAACTCTTTTTCTTTTCCGACCCCGACGGTATTATGTATGGGGGCCTAGGGAGTCTTTAATTTTCATGCCCTTCGTGGCCCTTGTCTTCCTTTAGCTGATACCTTCATTTTTCAAAGTGTCGGAACCCTTCCATTTTTTCTCTCTGTCTAGTGTTATATAGTGGATGGTTGCCCAGTTGTACTTCCTCTTAAAACAATAATCACCACCACAAGATGACTTTCTTTCAAAATCATATTGTTTGAAATAGGATATACCGAGCTCGATAGTTGCAGTCGCTTAAGTATGGCCAGTATTCAGTATTTGGAAGATAGTGGGTTCGAACCCCACTATCAGTAGCCCTGAAGATGGTTTTACGTAGTTTCCCACTTTTACACCAGGCAAATGCTTGGGCCGTATCTCAATGAAGATCATGGCCGCTTCCTTCCCACTCCTAGCCCTTTCCTGTCCCATTGCCACCATAAGACCTATCTGTGTCGGTGTGACATAAAGCAACTTGTAAAAGGAAATAGGATAAACATATTGTGCAGGTGGAAAGATTTCAAGTATTATCCCTTCGGCCACTGGATATCCACAGTTTACACATATCCTTGCATTTCGAGAATGTGTAAAATTAAATATTTCTTTGCCAGCCAGTTTTTGTGAGGTTGAGTGTACATACTTCATTCTTCACTTGGAGATGAAGCATTTCACAGTATGAAACAAGTAGCTGATAAACAAAGATGATTTTCTCAAGGCTAATAAGCTGACAAGATTTTGACACTGAAAGAGAAGAAGCATCTCTGCCACTATGGGGCTGTTGCCATAATCGCAATGTTTTGTTTCATAACACTTTGCCCACTGTGCCCATCACAATCATCCATGTGGTACCTATGCTCCTCATTATCTTGCTTTCGTTTTTCTTAAGCAGTCTTCCTGCAAACCTAAATTTTCTGTTTGTACACACATCTTGGGCTGGTAATGGAATGATTTTTCATTTGTGCAATTCTGTGTTCTTTTCCAAATAGTCCAAATGATTTGAAAGGAGAGAATTACAGCAAGGCAGTGCTTTGTCACCCCTCTTATTTATAACTGTGACGGATGCCATAATAAAGACTCTAAAACATAAGGAGCAGCAGAACTTGCGAGCTTTCACCTTTGCAGACGATGTGGTGATCTGGGGTGAAGCTGAAAATGATGTGGTGAAAAAGATGCAGAAATGGAATCAAAAGTTTGAGGTATGAATTAAATATCAACAAGGCTAAGATGGTGGTGATGAAGTTACAGATGGGAGATGACAAACCACAAATCAGAATAAATGACACCAAACTGGACAGTGTTCCAGTGTTTAAGTACTTGGGTGGTATAGTATCAAAAGACAACCTTGCAAAGTATGAGGTGGACAGTCGAATTAGCAAGGCAACTCAATTTTAACACCAAGTAAGACAACTACTGTGGGATAAACAAGTACCATTAAAAGCAAAGATGACATTATATAAATCATATTGTCCGACTCGTTGGCTGAACGATCAGCATACTGGCCTTCGGTTCAGAGGGTCCCGGGTTCGATTCCCGGCCGGGTCGGGGATTTTAACCTTAATTGGTTAATTCCAATGGCACGGGGGCTGGGTGTATGTGTTGTCTTCATAATCATTTCATCCTCATCGCGACGCGCAGGTCACCTATGGGTGTCAAATAGAAAGACCTGCACCTGGCGAGCCGAACCCGTCCTGGGATATCCCGGCACTAAAAGCCATACACCATTTCATTTTTTCATAAATCATCTTATACACCAATATCTTGGAAACTACCACGTTAACAAGAAAAGACAACTCAAAATTCCAAGCTGCAGAAATGAAGTTCTTACGCACCATGATACAGAAGACCAGGAAGGACAAATTCAGGAATGAAAAAGTCCAAGAGGAGGTGGGAATAGGAGACTCCCTACTACAGAGGATTCAGAAAGCAAGACTGAAGTGGTTTGTCCAAGTAGGAAGGATGAGTGCAAGCAGGACTGCAAGAAGAGAATATGAAAGAGACGTAAAAGGAAAAAGACCAGTGGGCAGATCCAGAGGCAAATGGACAGATCTGATGAAGAAAGATGTTGAGGAGAGAGGACAAAATTCGGAGAAAATTATGAGAGAACAGTGGTTCATGGACAGACAAAGAGGAGGGGGGGTGGTAAACCACACCCGGGCAACTGGAGATGGTCAACGATGATGATGATGATGATGATGTGGTTCTTTCCCATTTCAGAGCATTATAATTTGGATATTGATATTTTCATGAGGTACAACATGGATCGTATAGATTGGTTGCCCAGTTACAACTTTCCCCAAATGCAATGATCGCCACCAATCCCTCTCTTTCACCTTCTTACTAGAGATTGCTCAGTTAATGTAAGTCCTCACCTGGCCTTGCGGCATCATAATTTAGATATTTATACATGTGATACGCATTATCATATTTCATCTGTGGAATTCTGCAGTTTGGCTTTTAATACGATATATAACACAAGCATTTTGTTGAGTTTGCTACTACTACTCCTACTCCTAGAAATGTTTCTAGGTGACACCTTTTCTCAGGCCAACGAGATTTGGAGCAGTGAAGATCTACATTAGCTGTGACTAGTAGGCTTACCACTATAGGAGGAATACCAAGGTTCTGCTTTACCAGTGATTAGTGCCATTATAAACAGCCAAGGACCTGAATTTTTGACTCCTTTAGATAATGAGCATCACCCCAGTAACTGAAATGAATTGGCATATGGCTGTTAGTGCTGGGAGTGTCTGAGGACAAGTTCAGCTTGCCAGATGCAGGTCTTTTGATTTGACTCCCGTAGGCGACCTGCGCGTCATGATGATGATGAGAAAGACAATACAGACACCGAGCCCCTGTGCCAACGAAATTAACCAGTTGCGGTTAAAATTCCCGACCCTGCCGGGAATCGAACCCGGGACCCCTAAAGAAGGGTTGTGCCTGCCTGAACAAACACTGGCTAATGATTTACACCCATGTATCATCATCCTTTAACCATCTACAGTCGCCCGGGTGCGGTACCAGAGCGCTCTCCATCTTTGTCTATCCTTCTCAACGTGGTGCCATCAAATACAATAGCCATTCCACGCCTCTTCCTTCCAGATCCTACTTGATTGATCCACCGTTTCCTAGGTCTGCTTCTAGTTTTTTGCCTTTCTATGAATATAGCGACTATTTGCTAGCTATTTGCAAGCTATTCTATGTATTTATAGCTATTTTGACAATCAGTTCTTAGGTACATTTCGTCGGTAAGTGTTGGCTACACTGACTCTGGCTACTCCACATTCCATATTCCACAGTTCATAATTATTCTCTTTGCGGCAGCCGTTGCGTACGGAAGCGAAAAGTAACTTTTAGAGTCGCCTTTTACATATTCTCATTGAGTCCACGAGTGTAAGTAGGTAGTAATTTTACCTTTGTAAAGTGAAAACCGTCAATACGGAAGGATTATAATGTCTTGTAATATGAGAGAGGGACTATAAGGAGGGTACCGGTACACTCGGAGTGTGAAGATACGCTTCTGGTGAGAGCGAACAATTACTTTCGTTAACTCTTATCAACTGTGAAGATGGCTACTTATGATGGAACCCGTATTGGATTTTGAGAAAACTATGTTCACAAACGTGTTCACCACCTGGAAAAACAAACACATCTGGGTGGGATTGCAGCAAGAAAATACAATTCCACAAGGTCGTGGTTATCAAGAAACTGGCTGAAGCTAAGCCGTGTGTAAACAGAAAGCGACACAAAGGTCATAGATGGGAAGTGCCTTGATAAAAGGAAGGTTTCTTCTTTTTCTTTAACAACCAAAATAAGTCTAGTGACAGTCGTGACAACGCGAACTTCATATGCACGCAATCATAACAATACCGTAGTTTACTTACGCAGCAGTAAAAGTGCAAACTAGATGGGAAATCCTGATCTACGGTATTCTTTTTATTTTATTTTTTGGAGTGGTGATAATATAAATGACATTAGATGAAGGCAGAACATTATTATGAGGATATGTTGATAAGACGTTTTCGGTGCAGAATTATAATAGACAGAAATTTAAACCTAACCTAACGGTAACATCGCTTCTCTTACAATACCATAAATATGTCTGACAGAATTCTATTAAGACTAACCTAACAGTAACTTCGCTTCTCTTACAATTTCAGAAATATGTCTGAATTAAGCCATTAATAGGCTATGATACCGTAGGCCTACTCATTTTGTGGTCGTATAGGCCTTTTTACTACGTCTTTCATATAGGTTTTCATTCAGTGCATTATCATTGTTACACTTAGGAGAGGATCCCTCCTTTTGCTTTTTAATTAAAACTCGCTACTTGCTTCCTAGGCCTATCACATTAATCACCCATGTTGGATCCCTAACCTAACTTTCGCCCGCCGGGTACGGCCGCTTTACCTTTTCGTAGAAAAAAAACAAAACAAAAACGAATGTGGCCATTATACACAGCTTGTGGATAATCTTCCCGGCGCTCAAAGTGTTGAAACAGCAATCGCCACAACAAATTGATTGGCTGGAGTTTTTGGGTCATTGACTCGACAATATTTATTTTACCTAAATTTCACAGATCCAGTATGAGTAGCTTAGGACAAATACTTCAATATGACAATACCGGACAGCTTGCTGTTTTCAGCGAGAAAGCCGATAGTGCTGCTACCTACATGGCTTGGTGTGACCAACTCGTCAAAAACATATTGCCATCTGCATGATTCTTGGCGTACTGCCGTGTTGTTTATAATGTATCAGTGTTTGTCACTAAATAATCTTACATTGCAGTTATATTCCAATTAAAGTGTTATGCGCTGAACAAATTGCCCAGCAAGATAATGGGCGTGGGAAATGATAAGGACCGCAAGTATTACAAAAAGTAATGACCTCGCATCTGTGTTGAGGTTACATTCTATGCCCCTTATATTGAGAAATTCAATCAAGTAACCTACTGAAATGTTAGTAGGACGTAAAACCAATAATATTAACAAATATGCAACTCTGGTATACTCAAGCTTGAGGGTCCATATTGTTAAACAGTGCCATAAATTTCACAATCGAAAACTTGTGGGTCTGTAGCGTAATGGTTATCGTGGTAGTCTTGAAATTGAAAATTCAAAGCCATGAGTTTCGAATCCAGTCACCTTTTCTTTTACTGTAAGAAAATAATAATAATTTTCTTTACGTCCCATTAGGCCTATGTACTTTTACGGTTTTCGGAGACGCCGAGGTGCAGGAATATAATCCCGCAGGAATTCTTTTACATGCCAGTAAATCGACCTACACGAGGCTGACTTATTTGAGCACCTTCAAATACCACCGGACTGAGCCAGTATCGAACCTGTCAAATTGGATCAGAAGGCCATCGCATCAACCGTCTGAGCCACTGAGCACGGCGTAAGAAAATTATTTCAGTGCATTATTGGCATAGGCTTGAGCACCAGTCCAATTAATTTAATACGTGTGTATGGTAATTCTTCATGCATTAATTTGTGAAAGAGACTTTAGGAAATTCTGGACCCTTCATCCTTGTCAGGAACATCGTAGTTCACTCACGTAACCCCAATATGTGTTATGTATTATGTATTTTTGTCTTCAGAGGTAAAACAGAAAATTCAAAGAACGGCAAAAGCGAGATAGCAGCGTGACGTTGAGTTGCTCTGTAGAGTTCGGGAAGATCGGCCCTACCGAAGAAGAAGAAGAAGAAGAAGAAAGCAACATAATGGACCAAACTACTGTTTCTTAATTACAGCTTCTTCTCTTTCCCAAAATCTTAATAAATCATGGATGTTGTTAGGTTATCTACCCCCGTTGGCTCTTTGGCTAATTGGTTAGCTCTTCGTGCCGCCCCCCCCCCCATTTATGATATCTTCATTTTTTGGAGTGTTGGACTTCTTCCATTTCTCTTTTAAAACCAAACCCCTTGGCACTACAGCCCTTGAAGGGCCTTGGCCTACCAAGCAACCGTTGCTCAGCCCGAAGGCCTGCAGATTACGAGGTGTCGTGTGGTCAGCACGACGAATCCTCTCGGCCGTTATTCTTGGCTTTCTAGACCGGGGCCGCTAACTCACCGTCAGATAGCTCCTCAGTTCTAATCACGTAGGCTGAGTGGACCTCGAACCAGCCCTCAGGTCCAGGAAAAAATTCCCTGACCTGGCCGGGAATCGAACCCGGGGCCTCCGGGTAAGAGGCAGACACGCTACCCCTACAGCACGGGGCCGGCCTATTTCCCTTCTCATTAGTGTAAATAGAGGATGGCTGGCCAGTTATACTTCCTTTTAAAATAATCACCACCACGGAATGGTCAGCGTACTGGCCTTCGGTTCAGAGGGCCCTGGTACGATTCCCGGCTAAGTCGGAGATTTTAATCGCGTCTGTTAATTCCTGTAGATCGAGGGCAACGGGTTTGTGTTCGTATTCATACGCATCTTCAAGTATATACAACACATGCAAAAAACAACCACAAAAACACGCAATAGTGAGTACGGTATATATCCCTCCACATATGATTGTTGTTATGAAAGGCATCCGGCCGGAAAACTAAGCTAAGTCCATACAAAATCCTGCGCTAGGTAATTGAGAAAAGGTTAGAAAGAAGAGGAGAGTGTAGTTATTAAATATTTCCCCAGAGGCTGGGTGGACCCACAAAGAGATTCTGCTTGATAATTTTTAAGACATAGCGAAAGGCACGGCTAACATAATGCTCGTTTTGAGGTTTATGAAGGAGGAATATCATATTTTAAAATTTCATTCTTAATTATTGTGATTATTCAATTATTTTAACAAAAATATTTCCAATGAGTGTGGTGCATTCCTCTCAGCTGTAGCACAGACAAGTATGCAGTTCACACCAACACGCTAGATGTCACCACCGTCGCTGTTCGCACTCTACTCAATGCTGTTGAGATACAGCTGTCCGGTTTGCTTAGGATCAGATGGAATCAACTTTTTTTTTTTTTACCTCGTCATCCGTTTTATGAGGGATGGTGGTCTTTTGTATCTCGTTTATTAATGTACTTAGTCTATTTGTGTTAACTGCGCTTTTATCCCTGACACTATTTTAGTTCGTGTTTGCGTATTTTTTGTGCTATTTTAATTTCTGACGTGAATGATATATATATCTATTTCCAGGCAATGATTATTTCATTATCACCTCTGTTTTCTATACTTTTATTAGAACATAAAGGCATTGCAAATTAGATCCACTGATTGTTTTTAATCTCATAATCATTTTTCATCACCATTTATTTTAAACGAACTAGTCAGTGGATACATTTATTATCATCTCATGTCGTCCATTTCGTACCATTAGGTGCCGATGATCTTAGTGATGTAAGACCCCTTTATACAACGATCATCATCATCATCATCAAATTTTTTGTTGACTTTTTTAGCCAAGTCATCTTTCATACGCAACGAGTGGGTGTGTTACCGTTTCTCCGACCATGTACGTCGTGGAGCCTTTCTCTATTCTTCCTCGAAACTCCTCCCCCTGTGGGCGGGGGCGGTAGAATAACACCCACGGTATTCACTGCCTGTCGTAAGAGGTGACTAAAAAGGGGCGCAGGGGCTCTAAACTTTGGAGCGTGGTTTGGCGACCACGGGCCCTTAGCTGAGTCCGGACATTGCAACCACTTGTGCCAGGCTTCTCACTTTCATCTATCCTAGCCGACCTCCCTTGGGCAACTCTTATTCTTTTCCGACCCGACACGATATTAGAGCACTAGGGGCTTAGGGAGTCTTTCCATTTTCACGCCCTTCGTGTCCTTTGTCTTCCTTTGGCCGTTACCGTCATTTTTCGAAGTGTCGGTCCCTTCCATTTTTTCTCCCTGATTAGTGTTATATAGAGGATGGTTGCCTATATATACCATTAGACTGTGGTTAGGCCTATACTTCCTCTTAAAACAATAATCACCACCACCTCAAAACTGCGTGTTTCTCTTCTGATTAGTGTTAATAGATAATGGTTGTCTACCTCCTGTGGGTGGGGGACGCAGATGAAGAATATACCCACGGTATCCCCTGCCTGTCGTAAGAGGCGACTAAAAGGGGCCCCAGGGGCTCTTGACTTGGAAGCGTGGGTTGGCGACCACGGGGCCCTTAGCTGAGTCTGGCATTGCTTCCACTTGTGCCACGCTCCTCACTTTCATCTATCCTGTCCGACCTCCCTTGGTCAAATCTTGTTCTTTTCCGGCCCCGACGGTATTAGAACATTCGAGGCCTAGGGAGTCTTTCATTTTCACTTCCTTCGTGGCCCTTATCTTTCTTTGTCCGTTACATCATTGTTCGAAGTGACGGATCCCTACTTCTTTCTTCTTTTTCTCTTTGTCTACCCTCTATGGATGGGGAACGCAGGCGAAGAATTCACCCAGGGTATCCTCTGCCTGTCGTAAGAGACGACTAAAAAGGGCGACCAAGATGATCAGATTAGAACCATGAAACTACTTGTGATTAGTACCACCACGCGGGGAACACCATGAGTCGCTTTTACATGCGCGTAGTACCACTATGTTGGGTACCAAATAGGTTTGTGATTAGTAGCAAACGAGGGCTCGACGGCTTTTACAGTACCTGTGATTAGTAGCGTTACGGAGTTATCCGTGGAAGTCAGAGGTGAAAGAAGGTGCGGGCTGGAATGGGTCTAACTACAAGTCTGAAAGATGAATTAAAATTTCAATAAAGGTTATATTTTCAAAACTTAACAATGGTAACATAGAATTTTGATCGTACAACAAATAACAACAAGTTAAATCAGGTACACAATCAAGAAGACCAAGATTAGAGAAAAATTTAACCAGTTTCCACTAGGGGAAATAACAAAGAAAATCAGGTACAATGCCGCTTTACAAGAAAAGCACCAGTAAGTGGTCTTTACAAATTCTGGGCTACGGGCCCAAATTCATCAATCCTTGAGCTCTCAGCTCGCAATCACAAAATACCAAAGGGCAGAAAACCCTTAATTACCTGGAGCTCTTGCTCCCGCTTGATAATACCAGAAAGAGCGGACCTGCTCTCAATTTTACAAGCCTGTCAAAGGCCACAACAAACTTCACTTCTATCTGCCCTCAAGGCACGCAAAGAAACAGGGGTATTTAATACCCAACCTACAGGGCCTTCGCATGAAGAAAACAAAGCATCAGGTTAAGTTATTTGCCCAAAGTACAGAAAGGACTGGAGGCGTGAACTTGCACTCCTAAATACACATTTCAAAACCTAAGTGGCTCTAGGCCGATACACAGGGGCTAATCCCAAGCTAGGGAGGTGACTCGTATGATAAAACTTTAATACATTAAGGGAGAGAAGAAACGGTTATGAAAACGTAGTCACCTCAATTTCAAAATGAAGGGGAGCTCGAAAGGAAAAAGCACTCTCTATCCCCGCTTTACAGTTAAAGAGATTTGTAGTTTTTACATAGACAGAAGAGGAATTTACATTTTAAAGTGGTAGGTTACATATTAAAAGTTTCGAACCTTCCCCGAGAGTTAAACTGCTGAGCTAGCAAGAAATAAAGGTGTTAAGAGGCCATTACCTTGACGAAGAACTGCTGCCTGAAGAACGGGGCGCTTCCCGCCCCCTGCTACATATCCACACACTAAGCTAGATGTTACTGAAGTGGCCAGGAGACCAGAAAATCAGCAGTTTTTATACCCTCGTGGAAAATTCGAGACTTTTCAGGAATGAGTAGACACACCCACTCAATATTTATTGGTTGACAGCAAAACCTACATACAACTCGAGGAAGAAACACCTTATTGGTGGAAAATTAATTACAGAAATTCCTGATTCGTTACATTCAAAACAGGCGGAAAGAAAGGATTAATATTGCCAACCCACAAATGACAGAACAAAATTTAGTAAAGACAAAACTTATGAATAAAAAAATTTCTTCCAGAGAGTTCATTCCATTGCGCCAGAGTGCATTACCATAGTTTTTGGTAGAGACATCTGTTAGAGAATGTCCACACTTCTTGATCCATGAAAAACAAAAGCAAATCAAAAACACTCAGTGACATCTTCTGATAAACCGTAGAATTAGTTCAGTTATAAAGTCCCGGGTTTCTCCAGTAGAGAAGTTTCAATTGGCGCAAGATTTGAACTTGCGTCGTAGAGTTGTACCGCCCGATACAAGTAGCATTATATGAGCGACACCATGGGACGAAGGAACCCATGGTGCTGGCTTGCCTATGATCAGTACCCGCTATAGGAGTAACATAACGGGATAGTAAGAGTCCCTGTGGTTAGTACACTTAGGTGATGAAAATGAAATGGCGTATGGCTTTTAGTGCCGGGAGTGTCCGAGGACATGTTCGGCTCGCCAGATGCAGGTCTTTTGATTTGACACCCGTAGGTGACCTGCGCGTCGTGATGAGGATGAAATGATGGTGAAGACGGCACATACACCCAGCCCCCGTGCCAGCGAAATTAACCAATTAAGGTTAAAATTCCCGCCCCTACCGGGAATCGAACCCGGGACCCCTGTGACCAAAGGCCAGCACGCTAACCATTTAGCCATGGAGCCGGACACTTAGGTGATGAACACCATAGGTTTGCGTTGCCTGTCAATGGCGCCGCAATGTGCGAAACACAGTAGGCCTGTAATACATGTACGAATTTCATTACCTGTGAGTAGTACCATAATGTGTGGAATACCGCGAGTCTACGCTACTCTTGATTAGTACCACAACATGACAAATACCATAGTTCTACTTAAGTACCATTATGAAGGGCCGATGTCTTGGATTTTGGACTCCTTTCGAACACAAACATCATCATTTCAGTATTGTGCTATAGAGGCAGTCCCTTGGTCAGTAATACTATTGTTCTACGCCAGCTTATGGGCATGTGAGGCTCTGTGGGTCGGTTGCACTGATCGTTTTAAATTCATATCCATCCATTCATACTTCGTCCTCATGTTTTAAATTGTGGTCAGCGGAGGATTTTGGGTTTTTAATTTGTCGTTTCATTTCGTATTATTAGGGGCCGATGACCTAGATATTAGGCCCCTTTAAACAACAAGCATCAATCGATGGTTGTCCAGTGTAGGCCTACCTCTTAAAACGGTAATCACAACCACTGTTGGGGATTCAACCAGCCTTCGGATTAAGGACTCAACACCATAATTAAATGCATCGGTACTGGTCGTATACATAGAGCCAGTTCTAATGGACGTTGATACCCCCAGTGGGTGGGGGCTGTAAAATGCATCTATGATATCGCAAGCCTGTCGTGAAAGGCGACTTAACCCCGTGTGGGTGGGGGACGCAGATGAAGAATACACCCATGGTATCCCCTGCCTGTCGTAAGAGGCGGCTAAAAGGGGCCCAAGAGGCTCTCAAATTGGGAGTGTGGGTTGGCGCCCACGGGGCCCCTAACTGAGTCCTGGCATTGCTTCCATTTACTTGTGCCAGGCTCCTCACTCTCGTCTGTCCTGTCCGACCTCGCTTGGTCAACTCTTGATCTTTTCCGACCCGACGATATTAGAGCAATCGAGGTCTAGGGAGTCTTTCATTTACACGCCCTTCGTGGCCCTTGCCTTTATTCGTCCGTTACTTCATTTTTCGAAATGACTGATCCCTTCTTTTTCTTTTTCTTCTCTCCCTCTACCCCCTGTGGGTGGGGGATACAAACGAAAAATACACCCACGGTATTCCCTGCCTGTCGTGAGGGACGACCAAGGGATGATTGTATTAGAACCATGAAACTACTTTTGATTAGTACCATCTCACAGGGAACACCAAGGGTCCCCTTTACTAGCGGGTAGTACCACTATACTAGGTACACCAGAGGTTTGTGGTTAGTAGTAGCAGAGAGTGGTTCACTGTGGGTTTCCAGTACCCGTGATTAGTATCATTGTGAGAAACACCACGGGTCTGGGCGTTGCCTGTGATTCGTACCACTAATTGAGCGACACCGTGGGTCTTCGTTGCCTGTGATTTGTACTCACTATGAGGAACACCACGGGAATACCGGCGTCCGTGATTAGTACACGTAGTTGAGGAACACCATCGGTTTGTGTTGCCTATGAGTGGCACCATTATATGAGAAACACCATAGGTCTGTATTACCTGTGCGATGTACAACACTTGTGAGTTGTACCATCATGTGTGGAATAGCGTGAGCCTACGCTACTTTTGATCAGTACCCCAACATGACTAATCCGATGGTTCTACTTTACTAGCGATAAGTACTATTATGAGGGGTCGTTGACCTGGATTTTGGACCCCTTTAGCCAACAAGCCTCCTCGATTCAGGATTGTGCATTAGAAGTGGTCGCTTGGTCAGTAATACTATTTTTATGTTAGTTTTTGGGTCGGATCCACTGATTGTTTAAAATTCATATCCCCCCGTTCATTCTTCATGACATATTTTATTTTAGTGAGTGGATGATTTTGAACTTTTGTCATTACATTTCGTACCATTAGGGGCCGAGGACCTAGGTAGGCCCCTTTAAACAACAAGCTTCATCATCATCAAGGCGACTTAAAGGGGTTTCCGGGCTCCTTAAAGGGGAGCGTGAGTTGACCACGGTCTGTTAGCTCAGCCTGGCATTGCGTCCACTTGCTTGTGCTGGGCTCCTCACATCATTTCTTCAATCCAACCTCCCTTGGAAGACTCTTGTTCTTTTCCGACCCTGTCGGTATAGGTGTGGAGGCTTAACAGTATCTTTCATTTTCTCGCCCTTCCCTATCTGTCCGAAGTGTCGGAACTCTACCATTTTTTCTCTCTGATTTTTTTAGACAGGTTGGTTAATCAGGTGTACTTCCTTATGAAAACCACAATCGATAACCAGGTGACGTTGATCAGCTTATGACCTCAGGTTATCCCCTGCGGGGATGTGGGCCGGTAGAATAACATCCACGTATCCCCTGTCTGTGGTTTTTCTCCGGGTACTCCGGTTTTCCCTGTCACCTTTCATTCCAGCAACACTCTCCACTCTCATTTCATTGCATCTATCATTCATTAATAAATCACTTTGGGAGTGGCGACCCCATCGTACTAACAGCCTATATCTGCTTCATTCATTACATTCCTGACCCGGTCAATGACTGGAAAACAGGTTGTAGGTTTTCATTTTCATCCCCTGTCTGTCGTGGAATGTGGGTTTGGGACCATGGGGCCTTATCTGAGTTCTGACATTCCTTCCACTTGGTTGTGCCATGCTCCCCATTTTCATCTATTCTTTCCGGCCTCTCTTGGTCACCTCGTGTTCCTTTTCGACCCCGTCCCCCTGTGGATGGGTAGATTAATACCCGACGGCGTTAGATTTACGAAGCCTAGGGAGTCATTCATTTCCACGCATTTCGTGGCCCTAGTCTTTCTTTGGCCTATATCTTCATTTCTCGATGTGTTGGGTCCCTTCCATTTCTTTTTCTCTCTGATTAGTGTTATGCAGAGGATGGTAACCTAGTTGTTCCTCCTCTTAAAACAATAATCACCATCACCACCACAACCACAGCCGCCACCACCACCACCACCTCTTTCCGTCCCCGACTGTATTAGATTCCCAAAATATTGGGAGTCTCATTTTCACGCCCTTCATGGCCCTTGCCTTTCTTCGACCGTTACTTCACTTTTCGAAGTGAAGGCTCCTGTCCTTTCTTTTTTCTCTCTGTCTACCCCCTCTGGATGGCTGACGCAGATAAAGAATACACCCACCGTAAACCCTGCATGTCGTAAGATGCGACTAAAAGGGGCGACCAAGGGATGGTCGAATTAGAACCATGAGACTACTTGTAATTAGTACCACCGCACGGGGAACACCATGCGTCACTTTTACTTGCGCGTAGTACTACTATGTTACGTACGAAATAGGTTTGTGATTAATAGCAACAGAGTGCGCTTCCGGCTTTTACAGTACCTGTGATTAGTACTACTACAGTATATGAACGGAACCATGGGTAAGTAACACCATGGTTCTGGCTTGCCTATGATTAGTAACCACTCTATGAGGAACACCGCGGGATAGTACGAGTCCCTGTGGTTAGTTCACTTCTGTGATGAACACCATAGGGGTGCATTGCCTGTAAATGGCGCCGCAATGTGCGAAACACCACAGGTCTGTACACTGACTTGGCAAATGCCATGGGATAGTCACCTAATAGTGTGTGGGGCATCCTCTGGCCCTGCGAACTGCAGTGAGACACCGTGGAAGTGAGTTGACAAGTCCCTGGTAGTCCTCTGGACGCAGCAGACACCAAATCGTTTGCAGAGCGGCCGCCAATGCTGGTCTGTTCGTGGGTGCAGGATCCATGGCACGGAGCCATCCCAGATATGCTTGATAGGGAGCATATCGGGACTCCTGGGTGGTCATAGCAGTCGTTGGACCTCCGCTGCATGTTCCTGGAACCATTCCCGGGCGACGTGGGAGCGATGTGGCGGCGCGTTATCATCTTGAAACACCGCAGAACCGTCTGGGCGCGGGAAGGCCAAAACTGGGTGAAGATGGTCTCCGAGGAGCTCAGCATACAGCGTAGCATACAAAGTCTCTTCCAGAACAACTAGGGGGCCCATTCCATACCTGGAAAGTGCACCCCAGACCATAAGAGACACCAGCGCCCTGGACCACACCTTCGAGGCAGGCGGGATCCATCGCTTCATGTGGTCTGCACCATACACGGTCCACGAACCTACTACGCTGGCGTAGCAGGGGAACAGGTGATACTCCCACGTGGCGCGTCCCAGATGGCGGACAGGGGGTCCTAACCGGCTTGCCAGCGGACTTGAGGGAAATAAATTACCTCTCGCGGACCAAACACACTACCCCCTGCGAGTGAGGGACGCACATGTAGAATACATCCGCGGTATTCCCGGCCTGTCGTATGAGGCGACAAAAAAAGCGACCTAGGCGCGGACATGGATTGCGGTTTGGTAAAATGTGTTGGACCTCCTGTGGATGGAAGGGGTTGAATACATTCATAGGTAATCCCTGCCTGTCGTAGAAGGCGACTTAAAGGGTCACGTGGCCATGGTCATCTCTTTATTTTTTATTGTTTTTTGAGGGTTAGATGTAGACCATTCTAAATTTTTGATGTGCGTGCTGCTCGGTAATGGAGCTGCTACGTGCGCGACTACGCTCGAAAGCCCTTGCCAGAAACCACCCAGGAAGCAGCGGGTGGGAGTGTCATGTACCCGGGCAGTAGTATCCGCCTGACAACGCAGATCCCCGCACAGCCAAATGCCAGAAGGACATACTCTTATTAATTATTTTTCTTTATTTTTTCGTACATTTAGTGCTCTGTACACGCTATGGAGTACATGCTATTGCGGGTGTCTGGAGGAAGGGAGTCCTAGTGCTCATTGCCTCAGTCATCCCGTATTAGGCATCGTCCAACATCGGACCCCGTGCAGTACCTGCTATGACCAGGTGGGTATTGCCTTGGCTGCTTGGTTCGGCTATAGAGACCCCTGATCGGAGTGGATGGCATTCGGGGAGGATGATTTCGGGCATGGTGTCGAAACAACTTCCGCCTACCACCTCGGGTAGTTCGCTACCAAAGTCTTTAACTTTTGATTCCCTAAGGGACCCCTTTGGAACAAACGCAGCGAATTAGTCTGGGTTCTAGCTTCCCTAGGTTCCTGGTTGCTACCAGAACGGATGGGCAGGATTTCAAGCTGGTTTAAATCGATCCTTTTCAGTCGGTACATCGAAGGTGTATATGGTGAATTTAGGACCTGAAGAGAATGCGCAATGGTGGTTTGCTTCTGAAGACGAGCACTGCGCTTCAACCCGATCAATTGCTTGAGTGCGACCACTTTGGCGACATCCTCGTCAAAGTGGAAGAGCACAAAACCTTGAATCTGGTTCGTGGAGTTATTTTCCACCGTGATCTCGTCCTGAACACTGACGATGAATTGATGGAAGACATGAAGCACCGTGGCGTGAACCACGTCCGGCGTATCACACGCAAAGTCAACGATGAAGACGTTGCCACGGCTGCGTTTATAGTCTCCTTCAAATTGTCAGAGTTGCCAGAGAAAGTCAAGGTGACAACCTATCGTTGCGATGTGAGGCCGTACATCCCGCCTCCTATGCGGTGCTGTCAATGCCAGAGATTCGGACACATGGTATCTCGTTGTTCGAATCAGTCAGTGTGCGGTACATGTGGGAAAGTAGCTCACGGCGCGGAGGAGTGCACACCTCCGTACAAGTGCACTAACTCCTCTGGTCTTCATTCTCCTCGGGATCGGAACTGTCCGACCTATCTGAGTGAGAAGAAGATCCAGGAGATCAAGACCTTGGATGGTCTTTCCTACCAGGAAGGGCGCCGTAAGTTTAATTCCCTGAATGCACCGGCCAAGACACTAGACTTCAGCTTGATAGCTCAATCCCTGCCAGGTTCCTCATTTTCATCTGCAACACCTGTCCAGAAGATCGCTGCGCCCAAGGCGGCGGTTGCTCTTGCGAGCAATGCCGCAAAGAGAACAAGCTCGAAGGCTGGGCCATCCCGGCCTTCGACCACTAATCTGCCTGTGCCCGCTAAGAAACCTACGCCGGCACAGAAGGGGAAGAAGACAACGTCTGCTTCCCCTACGAGGTCGGCGAAAGCCGCGCCTAAGCCGGCGGAGGCGGCATCATCGCCCACGGCTGGGAAATCCCCTCCCAGCCCGTCTAAACAAGAATCGATGGCGAGGAAGAAGAGCTTCCTTACCAGGCGTTCCTCCACATCTCCTACAAATGGGGCATCACGCCCTCTACCTGGGGGGCCTGCTTCTGCGCCAGCAGGTCTTCCTTCTGGGAAAGCTGCGCGCTCCCCTCGTAGGCAGAAATCCCGCCCCCGGACTACGTCGAAGAAATTGAATGTCTGCATCACCTCGTCTAGTGAATCTCCATCTTCGGATGGGGATATGAGTGTAGGTTAGGTTAGGTAGCATTACGCTGCTCCTATCCTAAACCTCAGAAGTCCACACTTACAATATGGCACTGTTACAATGGAATTGTAACGGTTATGATAGGCATATTGCTGAGCTGCGGCAGCTCATTAGCGAGTATTCGGCGAGTATATTCTGTATTCAGGAAACTAATTTCCGACCAGATCATCGTACGGTATTGAGAAATTTTCGACTATACTCGACAGAACGACATTATGTTCACCGAGCTTCTGGTGGCGTTGGGATTTTTTTCCGTTCTGATACCTACAGCGAGGAGGTTCCGGTAAGAACCCCGCTGTTCGCGTTCCGCTGTCTGTCATAACAACAGTGTGTAATTTTTATTCTCCACGAGGCCAGGCTTTTAACATCAATGATGTCACTGATTTTCTAGATCAGCTTCCACCTCCCTTCCTCTTGTTGGGCGATCTTAACGCCCATCACCCCATCTATGGCTCTGAGACGCTTTGTCCCTGGGGAAGAGAGCTGGAAACATTAGTAACAGAGGTGGATTAATTTATTTTGAACACAGGGGAACCCACACACTTCAGTGTACGTTACGGCACATATTCTCGCATAGACGTAAGTCTATGCGGGCGAACGTTGGTTCCGCTGTTTCGGTGAAACACATACGACGATCTTTGTGACAGTGACAATTTTCTCATCATTCTTACTTTGACGAAACAAAAATTCGTCGAGGCTGCTCCTCGATGGATTTTTAAACATGCCCATTTTGGAAAGTACACATCACTAGCTGTCCTTAACGACGATATCAGGCGGACGTCGGCGAGGAAATAACTTACATCACCCAAGTTATTCTAGCTTCTGCTGCTGAGCTGAGCAGTCTATTCCGTTCTTCTCGGGGGCTCCTCGGCGGAGACTCGTTCCTTGGTGGAACGAAGAAATAGCAGCAGCTATCAAAGAACGCCGTCGCGCTCACAAACGTTACCGTAGACAGCCTACTGTGGCCAACTTGGTAACATTTAAGAAACTCCGCGCTAAGGCGCGAGTTCTTATTCGCCAAAGTACGAAGGCTTCGTGGGAGAGATATGTGTCGTCTATGACGTCACATACTTCATCATCTCAAGTGTAGACTACGCTTCGACGGATTTCGGGTATCCAAGGATCATCTCCAGTACCGGGAAATTCCATTGCAGGCAGTGTCGCCACTGACCTCTCACGATTGCTAAACATCTAGCTAGTCATTTCGGGGATGTGTCTGGTTCCGGGAATTACCATCCTGATTTCCTCGCTCTATAGCGGGAGGCAGAACGTCATCACCTTAGTTTTGCCACCCAAGATTCAGAGGAATACAACGTGCCCTTTTTGGAGTGGGAACTCCGCAGTGCCTTAGCGCTTTGCAAGGACACGTGTCCTAGACCGGACAACATCCATAACCAGATGTTGAAATACCGTAGTGATGATAGTCTACTATATCTCCTTCGTGTGTTCTACCGAATCTGGATAGAGGGTGATTTTCCGTCTCAGTGGCGAGAGGGCATAGTCATTTCTGTCCACAAGCCTGACAAAGATCCTAAGTATGCAGGAAGTTACAGACCTATTTGTCTTAAAAACTGCCTGTGTAAGCTATTTGAGAGGATGGTAAATCGCCGACTCGTGTGGTGTCTGGAAAAACAAGGACTCTTGTCCGAGTACCAATGTGGTATTCGAGCCGCTCCATCCACTACAGACCACTTGGTACGCATGGAGAGCTCTATCCAGGATGCGTTTCTCCGCAAACAGCACTTGGTAGCTGTCTTCTTTGACTTGGAGAAGGCCTACGACACCACATGGCGATATGGTATCCTTTCAGTCCTGCATCAATGGAGATTCCAGGGTAACTTGCCGGCATTTATTGTGAATTTTTTGTCCCTCCTTCCTTGCCCGAGTAGAGAGGACATATTCGCAATACCACGTTCAAGGAAAAGGAGTCCGACAGGGACCGGTCCTTAGTGTCACAATGTGCGCGATTGCCATAAGCGGTATTGTTGCTGCTGCTCGTCCAGCAGTAATACCGTCGCTATATGTAGACGATTTTGCTATGGACTATAGCTCATCCACGGACGTGCTACGCAGGCGTAGTAGGGGGAGAGGTGATACTCTCACGTGGCGCGTCCCAGGTGGCGGATAGGGGGGTCATAACCGGCTTGCCGGCGGACTTGAGGGAAATAAAATACCTCTCGCGGACCAAACACACCACCCCCTGCGGGTGGGGGACGCACATGTAGAATACACCCGCGGTATCCCCTGCCTGTTGTAAGAGGCGACTACAAGGGGCGACCAAGGGATGATTGAATTAGAGCCATGAAACTACTCTTGATACGTACCATCATGCGGGGAACACGATTGGTTTCATGTACTTGCGAGTAGTATCACTAAATTGGTACGAAATAGGTTTGTGATTAGTTGCAGTAAAAAGCCTGGCCTGGTGGTTTCCAGAACCCGTGCGTCGTACCCATGTGAGCAACACCGCGGGTCTGGGCGTAGCCTGTGAGTTGTACCGCTATATGAGCGGCACCGTGGGTCAGCGTTGCCTGTGATTGGTACCCACTATGTGAGGAACATCACGGGAATACCGGCGCCCGTGACTAGTACACCTAGGTGAGGAACCTTACCGGTTTGCGTTGGCTATGAGTGGCGCCATTGTGTGCGAAACACCATAGGTCTGCGTTACCTGTACTAAGTACAATACTTGTGAGTAGTATCATCTTGTGTGGAACACCGTGAGTCTTCGCTACTTTTGATTAGTACCCCAACATGACAAATACCATGGTTCTACTTTACTCGCGACATGTACCATTCTGTGGGACCTCAGTCGTGGATTTTGCACCCCTGTAGACATCCAGCATCATTGTGCTTTATAAATGGCCCCTTGGTCAGTAATACTATTATTCACGACCTTTTTTGTGTCTGATCCACTGTTTTTGTTTGTTTGTTTTTTGTTTTTTTGTAGGGTGCATATCCATTCATTCATTCCTCATGACATTTGTTATTTTATTTTGTTCAGTGGATTAATTTGAACTTTTGATTATTTCATTTCGTACCATTAGGGGCCGATGACCTCGATGTTAGGCCCCTTTAAACAACAAGCATCATCATCATCATCATCATCACTTAAACAACATGCATCATCATCATCATCATCATCTATAGCTCGTGCAGTATGGCAGTCGCAGAGCGACAATTACAGCTAGCTATTATTAGGGTGGAGCAGTGGACCTTAGAACATGGCTTTCGGTTTTCTGCGGCAAAGACATCTGTTGTCCACTTCTGTCGTCAACGTACTCTTCACCCCCATCCTGAGCTTTATTTAGGAAATGTCGTTCTTCCTGTTGTTGACACGTACCGATTTCTTGGGCTCCTTTTCCATAGTAAATTATCGTGGCAGCCACACGTGCGGCAGCTAAAATTGCAATGCACCAAGAGGCTTAATCTCTTGAAGTTTCTTAGCAGCACTAATTGGGGAGCGTATCGCACGGTGCTCCTACGATTCTATAGGGTACATATTATATCCCGGTTTGACTACCGCAGTGCAACATATTGCTCAGCAGGACCAATTGTCCTGTCAAACTGAACAGCATCCAACACAGCGGGGTTCGGTTGGCGACGGGAGCCTTTCGAACAAGCCCCATAGCTAGCCTGCTCGCTGAGTCTGGTGTGCCGACTTTACATCTAAGGCGCCATCAAATGCTTCTTTCCTATGCTGGTAATTTGCGACAGATGCCACTTCATCCAAACTATCCTTGCGTGTTCAACAATGGCAACCGTTTGCTTGTCCTCGAGCAACGCGGCCGGTTGGGATGCGCTTGGATAGCAGTTACAGATTGTTTCACGTACCTTCGGTTCCTTGCCTTGTCAGACAACCAAGTGGGGTACCTCCGTCGGTCGTTCAACGACCTGAAATAATCCTGGATTTGCACACTGGCCCGAAGGAAAACACAGACCCTTCGATTTATCGGAGGCTATTCCTGTCCGTTGTTGGCCGCTATCCAGGTTCAGTCGTCGTCTACGCGGATGGTTCAAGGACAGATACGAAGGTGGGGTGTGCGTGTGTTGTCGACAATGATAGGTTTCTTTATGCTTCCCGGAAACCTGTAGTGTGTACACAGCACAGCTTTATGCAATCTGTGGAGCTCTGCGGTACGCACTGTACAATGAGTGCCGGCACTTTCTTGTGTTTACTGACTCCTTGAGTTCGCTCTAGTCTATTGATATCTGTTTCCCTCGGCTCCCTCTGGTGCAGCGGATCCAGGACCTGGTTCCAGCAAGTGATATTCGCTCTCAGCTGAAACATCTGGTTATGTCCCATTGGGAGATGGAGCGGCAGGCCATTCCAATTCTCAATAAGCTGAGAGCGATAAAAGGAGCAACGAACGTAAGGGGTACTTCCCTTCGGGCTTCGCGGAGGCATGCCGTGGTATTATGTCGTCTTAGGATCGGCCACGGTATCGTGACTCCGTCGCATCTTTTGAAAGAAGAACCCTTTCCGGTGTGTACCTGCGGCAATCATCTTACCGTGGTACACATCCTTACGGAGTGTATGGACCTGGTCGATCTTCGCCGTAGTCGTAACCTCCCGAGTACAATCTCCCTTATCTTGTGAGATGACGAGCAGTCAGCAGAACTCGTCATCCGCTTTATGAGGGATAGTGGTCTGTTTTATCGTGTCTAATGATGTCCTTTTTCCCTCGTGTATTGTTGTCAATTGCTCTTTTATCCCATTGACTTCATTTTAGTTTGTGTTGCGTATTTTAATGTGTTATTTTAACGTTTAATGTAAATTAAGTATATATATCTGCACTACAAGGCAATGCCTTATTCCTTTTTTCCCTGTATTTTCTCTTATTTTATTAGAAAATAAGGCATTGCGAATTAGATCCACTGCAGTTTTAATCTCATACTCATTTTCTCATATTTTTTTTCCACGAACCTACTACGGTAGCGTAGCAGGGGGAGAGGTGATACTTCCACGTGGCGCGTCCCAGGTGGCAGTTAGGGGGGTCCTAACCGGCTTGCCGGCGGACTTGAGGGAAATAAAATACCTCTCGCGGACCAAACACACTACCCCCTGCGGGTGGGGGACGCCCATGCAGAATACAGCCGCGGTATCCCCTGCCTGTCATAAGAGGCGACAAAAAGGGGCGACCTTGGCGCGGACATAGATTGCGGTTTGGTATAATGTGATGGACCTCCTGTGGATGGGAGAGGCTGAATACATCCATAGGTAATCCCTTCCTGTCGTAGAAGGCGACTTAAAGGGTCATGTGGCCATGGTCCCCTCTTTATTTTTTATTATTTTTCCGAGGGTTAGATGTAGACCATTAAAAATTTTGATGTGCGTGCTGCTCGGCGATGGAGCTCCTATGTGTGCGACTACGCTCGAAAGCCCGTGACAGCAACCACCCAGGACGCGGCGGGTGGGAGTGTCATGTACCCGGGCAGTAGTATCCGAGTGACAACGCAGGTCCCCGCACAGCCAAATGCCAGGACATATTATTATTAATTATTTTTATTTATTTTTTCTCTATATTTAGTGCTCTGTACACGCTATGGGGTACATGCTATTGCGGGTGACCGGAGGAAGGGAGTCCTAGTGCTCATTGCCTCAGTCATCCCGTATTAGGCATCGTTCAACATCGGACCCCGGGCAGTACCTGCTATGACCAGGTGGGTATTGCCTTGGCTGCTTAGTTCGGCTACAGAGACCCCTGATCGGAGTGGGTGGCATTCGGGGAGGAAGCTATCGGGCATGGCTTCCAAACAAAGTCGGCTCTCTCAAGGTGGTCCCCCACCTAAGTCTTTAACTTTTGCTTCCCTGAGAGGCTCAACTCCCTGGGAACATGCGCGGCGTAAAAGAATGGGATCCAGCTTCCCTAGGTTTCTGCTCGCTACCAGAACTGATGGGCATTATTTTAAGCTGGTCAAGTCGATCCTTTTTAGTAGGCACATCGAAGGCGTCTACGGCGAACTGGAGGAACTTAAAAAAGTGCGCAACCGTAGTTTGCTTCTAAAGACTCGTACAACACTGCAAGCTGATCAGTTGCTTAAGTGCGAGCACTTTGGCGAAATCCCCGTCTAAGTGCAGGAGCATAAGTCCTTGAACCTGGTTCGCGGAGTCATCTTTCACCGCGACATTCTTTTGAACACTGACGACGAGTTGATGGAAGACATAAAGAACCGTGGCGTGACACACGTCCGGCGCATTACGCGCAAGTTCAACGGTGAAGACGTTGCCACTGGTGCCTTCATTGTCTCTTTCAAGTTGTCAGTGTTACCAGAGAAAGTCAAGGTAACAACTTATCGTTGCGATGTGAGGCCGTACATCCCGCCTCCTATGCGATGCTATCAATGCCAGCGATTCGGACATATGGTATCTCGCTGTTCGAATCAGGCTGTATGTGGTACATGTGGACGAGTAGCTCACGGCGCGGAGGAGTGCACAACTCCATAAAAGTGCACTAACTGCTCCGGTTTTCATTCTCCTCGGGATCGGAATTGCCCGAAATACCTGAGTGAGAAGAAGATCCAGGAGATCAAGACCCTGTATGGTCTTTCCTGCCAGGAATCGCGCCGTAAGTTTAATTCTACGAATACAACTGCCCGTACACTCGACTATAGCTTGATAGCTCAGAGTCTTCCAGGTTCGTCATTTACAACCTCGACACCTGTCCAGACCGCTGCGCCCAAGGCGACTGTTGCTGCTCCCAGCAACGTCGCAAATAGTCAAAGCTCGAAGGCGGGGACCACCCTACCTTCGACCAACCAGAAGTCTGTGCAGGCTGGCAGTTCCCAGCCGGCACAGCAAGGGGGGAAGACTAAGTCCCCCCTCCCTAGGAGGTCGACGAAAGTCGTGCCCCAGCCGGTGGAGGCGGCATCGTCGACCAGGGCTTGGAAACCATCTCCCAGCCCGTCTAAACTAGAAAAAAATAAGGGGAAGAAGAGCGCCCGTTCTGAGCACTCTCGGACTTTCCCTGCGAAGGAGAAGTCATGCCTCACATCTGGGGGTATGAGTCTGCGCCAGGAGGCACTCCTGCTCCCAAACCTGCGAGCTCTCCTCGTAGGGGACCTGGCCGGCCCCGAAAAGCGTCGAATTTCTGGGCGGCACCCCTGCCATCTTTTGATGAAGGGATGGATGTCGCGCTGTCCTCTACATCTACGGACGTAAATGTAGATAGTGTTTAGTCTTACGAGCATTTTTTCGCTCATAACCTAACACTCATTTTATAGTCCACACTATGGCACTGTTACAGTGGAATTGTAACGGTTATGACAGGCATCTTGCTGAGTTACGTCAGCTCATTAGTGAGTACGCAGCGAGTATAGTCTGTATTCAGGAGGCCAACTTCAGACCTGATCATCATACGGTCTTGAGAAATTTCAGACTTTCCTCGAGAGAACGGTACTATGCTCACCGGGCTTCCGATGGTGTTGGCATTTTTGTACGTTCTGATACCTACAGCGAAGAGGTTCCATTAAGGACCCCACTCGAGGCTGTCACTGTTCGCGTTCCGCTGCCTGTCATAGCAACAGTGTGGAATGTTTATCTTCCACCAGGCTAGCATCTGAACATGAATGATGTCGTTGATCTTATAGCTCTGCTTCCACCACCCTTCCTCTTATTGGGCTATTTTAACGCCCATCACCCCATATGGGGCTCTTGAGACGCCTTGCCGCCGAGGAAGAGAGCTGGAAGCACTACTAACAAATCTGGATTTATGTATTTTGAACACAGGCGAACCAACTCACTTTAGTGTACGTTACGGCACATATTCTCACATAGACGTAAGTCTATGCGGCCGAACGTTGGTTCCACTGTTTCGGAGGAATGCACACGATGACCTCTGTGACAGTGACCATTTTCCCATAATTCTTACTTTGTTGAAACATAAATCCGTCGAGGCTCCCCCTCGATGGATTCTTAAACATGCTGATTGGCCAAAGTACACATCACTAGCTGTCTTTAACGATGATATCAGGCGGACCGTCGGCGAGGAAATAACTTACGTCACCCAAGTTATTCTTGCTGCTGCTGAGGAGTCCATTCCGTTTTTCTCGGGGACTCCTCGCAGCAGCTGTCAAAGAACGCCGTCGCGCTCATAAGCGTTACCGTAGACAGCCTACTGTGGCCAACTTGGTAACATTTAAGAAACTCCGCGCTAAGGCGGGAGTTCTTATTCGACAGAGTAAGAACTCGCGCTATGGCGGGAGTTCTTATTCGACAGAGTAAGAAGGCTTCATGGGAGAGATATGTGTCGTCTATGACGTCACATACTCCATCATTCCAAGTGTGGACTAAGCTTCGACGGATTTCGGGTATCCAAGAATCATCTGCTGTACGGGGAATTTCCATTGCAGGCAGTGTCGCCACTGACCCCCTCTCGATTGCTGACAATCTAGCTAGTCATTTCGCGGATGTATCTGGCTCCGGGAAATACCATCCTGATTTCCTCGCTCTGAAGCGGGAGGCAGAACTTCATCACCTTAGTTTTGCTACCCACGCTTCAGAGGACTACAACGTGCCCTTTACGGAGTGGGAACTCCGCAGCGCCTTAGCGCTTTGCAAGGACACGTCTCCTGGACCGGACAACATCCATAACCAGATGTTGAAACACCTTAGTGATGATAGTGTACTATATCTCCTTCGTGTGTTCAACCGAATCTGGATAGAGGGTGATTTTCCGTCTCAGTGGCGAGAGGGCATAATCATTCCTGTCCTCAAGCCTGACAAGGATCCTAAGTATGCAGGAAGCTACAGACCAATTTGTCTTACAAACTGCCTGTGTAAGCTATTTGAGAGGATGGTAAATCGCCGACTCGTGTGGTGTCTGGAAAAACAAGTACTCTTGTCCGAGTACCAATGTCATTTTCGAGCCGCTCGATCCACCACTGACCACTTGGTACGCATGGAGGGCTCTATCCAGGATGCGTTTCTCCGCAAACAGCACTTGGTGGCTGTTTGCTTTGACTTGGAGAAGGCCTACGACACCACATGGCGATATGGTATCCTTTCAGTCCTGCACCAATGGAAAATCCGAGGTAACGTGCCGGTATTTTTTGCGAATTTTTGTCCCCTCCGAGTGGGGAGGACATATTCGCAATACCACGTTCAAGACAATGGAGTCCCACAGAGACCGGTCCTTAGTGTCACTCTGTTCGCGATTGCCATAAACGGTATTGTTTCTGCTGCTGGTCCAGCAGTAATACCGTTCCTATATGTGGACGACTTCGCTCTGCACTATAGCTCGTGCAGTATGGCAGTCGCACAGCAACAGTTACAGCAGGCTATTAGGAAGGTTGAGCAGTGGACCTTAAAGCATGACTTTCGGTTTTCTGCCTCAAAGACCTCTGTTGTCCACTTTTGTCGTCAACGTACTCTTCACCCTCATCCCGAGCTCTATTTAGGAAATGTCGTTCTGCCAGTTGTTGACACTTACCGATTTCTTGGGATCCTTTTCGATAGTAAATTATCGGGGGAGCCACATGTGCGGCAGTTGAAAGTGCAATGTGCTAAGTAGCTTAATATCATGAAGTTTCTTAGCAGCACTTCTTGTGGGGCTGACCGCGCGGTGCTCCTACGATTCTATAGGGCACATGTTTTATCTCGCTTAGACTATGGCAGTGCAGCATATGGCTCAGCAAAACCAAGCGTTCTTGCGAAGCTAAACAGCATTCACCACAGCGGGGTTCGGTTGGCGACGGGAGCCTTTCGTACAAGCCCCATAGCTAGCCTGCTCGCTGAGTGTGGTGTGCCGCCTTTACACCTGAGGCTCCAGCAACTGCTTCTTACCTATGCTGCTAACTTGCGACAGATGCCACTTCATCCAAGCTATCCTAGCGTTTTCAACAATGGCAACCGTTTGCTGTACGCCGCTCGTCCCCGAGGAACGCGGCCGGCTCGAATACGTTTAGATAGCTGTTACAGATTGTTTGACGTACCTTCGGTTCCTTGCCTTGTCAGACAACCAAGTGGGGTACCTCCGTGGGTAATACGACGACCTGAAATAATCCTGGACCTACACACTGGCCCGAAGGAGAACACGGACCCTTCCATTTATCGGAGGCTCTTCCTGTCCGTCGTTGGTCGCTATCCAGGTTCAGTCGTCGTCTACACGGATGGTTCAAGGACCGACACGAAGGTGGGCTGTGCGTTCGTTGTCGACAATGATAGGTTTCTTTTCGCTCTCCCGGAAACCTGTAGTGTGTACACAGTAGAGCTCTATGCTATCTGTAGAGCTTTGCGGTACGCACTGTACAATGAACGCCGACAATTTCTTGTGTGTACTGACTCCTTGAGTTCACTCCAGTCTATTGTTACCTGTTTCCCTCGGCACCCTCTGGTGCAGCGGATCCAGGACCTGCTGGCCGGGTGTTCGGATCCCGGCACCAGAATTACGTTTCTGTGCCTCCCAAGCCACATGGGCATCGAGGGAAAGGAGTTTGCAGATCAGGCTGCCAAGGAGGCAGTTACACCGCCCCCGTTGCCTTTCAAGTTTCCAGCAAGTGATATTCGCTCTCAGCTGAGACATCTGCTCATGTCTCATTGGGAGTTGGAGTGGCAGGCCATTCCACTTCCCGATAAGCTAAGAGCGATAAAAGGAACAGCGAAGGTATGGATGACTTCCCTTCGGGCTTCGCGGAGGGAAGCCGTGGTATTATGTCGTCTTCGGATCGGCCACGGTATCGTGACTCCGTCGCATCTTTTGAAAGAAGAACCCCCTTCGGTGTGTACCTGCGGCGACCCTCTTACCGTGGTACACATCCTTACGGTGTGTATGGACCTGGACGATCTTCGCCGTAGTCTTAACCTTCCGGGTACCATCTCCCTTATCTTGCGAGATGACGAGCAGTCAGCAGACCTCGTCATCCGCTTTATGAGGGATAGTGGTCTGTTTTATCGTGTCTAGTGATGTCCTTTGTCCTCGTGTATTTGTTTCAATAGCGCTTTTATCCCATTTACTTCATTTTAGTTTGTGTTGCGAATTTTAATGTGTTATTTTAACGTCTAATGTAAATGAAGTATATATATATGCACCACCAGGCATTGCCTTATTCCTTTTCTCCCTGTATTTTCTCTTATTTTATTAGAAAATAAGGCATTGCGAATTAGATCCACTGCTGTTTTAATCTCATCCTCATTTTTTCATCACCATTTTTTTTAACTCTTGTCAGTGGATACATTTTAAAAATTTTAAATATCATATATCATGTCGTCCATCACGGTCCATTAGGGGCCGATGACCTTCGATGTTAGGCCCCTTAAAACAACAAGCATCATCATCATCATCATCATCAGCATCATAATTTTTTTAGCTCTTGTCAGTGGATACATTTAAAAATTTTAAATATCATGTATCATGTCGTCCATCTCGTTCCATTGGGGGCCGATGACCTTCGATGTTAGGTCCCTTAAAACAACAATCATCATCCTCATCACCATACACGGTGCCTCCCATCGGCATGGTGCAGTTGAAATCGTGATTCGTCCGAACATATCACGTTACGCCATTGTTCCAGTGTCCATCCGTGGTGACTAGCGACAAATTCGCTTCGTTGTGCTCGATGACGTTGGGTTAACAGTGGCACCCGTGTGCGGCGCCGGCTCCCATACCCCATAGAACCCATGTTCCTACGGATTGTCCACTCGGAGACGTGTCTAGCACGGCCTGTGTCGAATTGACCCGTGATTTGTTGCACGGTTGCCCGTCTGTCACTATTGACAATCCGTCTCAGATGTCGCCAGTCACGGTAATCGAGGGTGGCTGGACGGCCCGTCGTTCGTCTGTTGTGGACGGTGACACCCGCATTCAACCTTTCACGATACACCCTGTACAAAGGTGATCCTGTGAAGCTGAATTCCCGCACAACTTCCGAAATCGCGCTCCCCATCCTTCGGGCACCGACCACCATACCCCGTTCGAACGGTGTCAGCTCACGACGACGTTCCATGTTACACCAGTCACATGCGCAGCCACTGCTCACAAGGTCTCCTATACAACTGCCGCTGGCATAGACGGCGTGCGGTGCGCAGGCGACACACCTGCGCATCAGTGCTCCGCTATCCCCTGACATTTGCTCAGTCAGTGTGCGAATTTCATTACCTGTGAGTAGTACCATAATGTGTGGAATACCGCGAGTCTACGCTACTTTTGATTAGTACCGCAATATGACAAATACCATTGTTCTACTTAGCGATAAGTCCCAGTCTGAGGGGCCGATGACTTGAATTTTGGACCTCTTTAGACTGTAAGCTTCATCGATTCAGTATTATGCTATAGAAGCAGTCCCATGATCAGTAATACTCTTGTTTTATGTCAGTTTCTGTGAATGTTAGGCATTGCGGGTCAGATCCACTGACTGTTTAAATTCATTTCCATCCATTCATTTTTCGTCCTCACGTTTTCATTTCTTGTCAGTGGAGGATTTTGGACTTTAGTACATTTCGTCTCCTTAGGGCCGATGACCTAGATGATTTCCCTCTGTGGGTGGGGTGGCAGAATAACACTCACGGTATCCCCTGCCTGTCGTAAGAGGCGATTAAAAGGGGCCCCAGGGGCTCTGAACTTTGGAGCGTGGGTGGGCGAACACGGGGCCCTTAACTGAGTCCTGCAATTACTTCAACTTACTTGTGCCAGGCTCCTCACTTTTATTTATCCTATCCGACTTCCCTTGGTCAACTCTTCTTCTTTTCAGACCCCGACGGTATTACGTATGGAGGCCTAGGTAGTCTTTCATTTTCACGCTCTTCATGGCCCTTTTCTTCCTTTGGCCGATACCTTCATTTTCGAAGTGTCGGACCCCTTCCATTTTTTCTCTCTGATTAGTGTTATATAGAGGATGGTTGCCCAGTTGTACTTTCTCTTAAAACAATAATCACCACCACCACCACATAGTGCACTCGAGGCTTACGGAGTCTTTAATTTTCACGCCCTTCGTAGGCTTTGCCTTCCTTCGCCGATATCTTCATTTTTCGAAGTGTTAGGCCCCTTCCATTATTTTCTCTCTGATTAGTGGTAGAGGGTGGTTGCCTAGTTGTACTTCCTCTTAAAACAATAATCACCACCACCACTTACCTGAGTCATAGCATTGGTTCTGTTTATTTTTGCCAGGCTCGTCACTTTCATCTATGCTGTCCGAACTCTCAGTCAAATCTTGCTCGTTTCTTCGAAGTGTCGGACTTCTTCAGCCCCCGCCTGTGAGTGGGGGCGTTAGAATAACACCCACTGTATCTCCTGCCTGTCGCAAGAGGTTACTAAAATGGGCCCCAGGGGCTCTGGAACTTTGGAGTTTGGGTTGGTGACCACGGGGCCGTTAGCTGAGTCCTGGTATTGCTTCCACTTGCTTGTGCGAGGCTCCTCACTTCCATCTATCCTGTCGGACCTGCCTTGTTCAACACCTGTTCTTTTCCGACACAGATGGTATTAGGCTTACGAGACCTAGGGGGTATTTTACTTTCACGCTCTTCGTGGCCCTTGTCTTTCTTTGGCCGATATCTTAATTTTTCTAAGTGTTGGGCCTCTTCCATTCTTCTTCTGATTAGTGTTAACAGAGAATGTTTACTTAGTTACACTACATCTTAAAACATTAAACACCGTCATCACCTAGTTGAGTCTGGGCATTAGTTCCATTTATTGTGCTATGCTCCTCGCTTTTATCTTTCCTATTTGATATCGCGTTGTCAACCCTTGTTCTTTTCTGACCCTGACTATTAGATTTGCGAGGTCTAGTGAGTTTCATTTTCACGCCTTTCGTGGCCGTGTATTTTGTCGATCCCTTCATTTTTTGAAGTGACGGACCTCTTCCATTTTCCTTCTAATTAATGTTAATACAGAATGTTTGCCTAGTTGCGCTACATCTTAAAACATTAACCACCACCACTGCCACCTCTCTGAATCCTTCAATCCCGCGGCGGAACGTGACGCATTTGCCTTTTCACGAGTTCTTTTTCTCTTGTTTAATAATGCAGTAGAATCAGATGTGGCCATGACGAAAGTTTCCTACAAGATGCGCTAGTAGTCACGCAATGCTGCAGTATATGTGGCCGCCAGAACCCAAACGCAACTTCTCTTGTTTAATTGTAGGTAGGTTTTACCGAACCACCGTGGCTGAACCGATATGCAAGCAGGACAGCTTTAAATAACAAACATGATGAACAGAAAATACTAACCAATACAAACGTTTGGACAGTATGAAGAAAAAGAAATCAACAGAAGTTATGGTCCTTGGTTTGTACAGTAAATACGAGAACACAAACAGCTGAAACTCTGTTTCCGATAATGGTAATGCACGCAGTCTACATTCTTGTCCCCAGACGTTAACTTCATTACAAAACGGTATTCCGCTTCCTTAACATTACAAGCAATATAAAGCGGGGAAATTGGATTGTTGAAGTGGGTAATCGGAAAAAAAGTATTAAATTATGGTTTCTGCATAAATGTTCATGAGAGACCTATACTTGTAGGGCTTCCGGTAGCGTAGGTATTTTCTCTCGTTCTGATACGTACACCGAAGAGGTTCCACTAAGAACTGAGCGGGAGGCGGTAGTGGTACGTGTGTCGTTGCCTGTCCTGTTTTCTTCGATTTAGAGGAGGCTTATGACACCTCATGGCGGTATGGCATCCTCTCAGATCCCTCTGTAGGCGGGGGTGGTAGAATAACACACACGGTATCCCCTGCCTGTCGTAAGAGGCGAAAAAAAGGGACCCTAGATGCTCTGAACTATGAAGCGTGAGTTGGTGACCTCGGAGCCTTTAGCTGAGTCCCGGCATTGCTTCCACTTGTGCCTGGCTTCTCACTTTCATCTATCCTATCAGACCTCCGTTGGTCAATTCTTGTCCTTTTCCGACCCCCCTGCGCACGGGGGACGCACATGTAGAATACACCCGCGGTATCTCCTGCTTGTCCTAAGAGGCGACCTAAGTGCGGACATCGATTGCGGTTTGGTATAATGTGTTGGAATTCCCTTCGATGGGTGAGGCTGAATATATCTGTTACGGGGTTACCCGTGGATCAGCAGAGGTGAAAGAAGGTGCCGGGATGAATGGGTCTAACTACAAAGTCAAAGTTAATTTAAAATTTTAACAAAGGTTATATTTTCTTAAAAACAACAAAATCTTAACATCTTTTCACTTGGAGAAATAACAATGACATAGCAAATTAGACACAAGACTTCGAGAGATCCAAGATTTCAGAATTTTAACACACTTGGGCTACAAGCCCCTAGTTTTACAATTTTGAGCTCCTAGCTCAACTTTACACACGCACACATTTTTCAAAGGGCATAAAACCCCTAATACATGGAGCACTTGCTCCCAATTTTCAATTCCCCCTGTGGGTGGGGGCGGTAGAATAACACCCACGGTATCCCCTGCCTGTCGTAAGAGGCGACTAAAAGGGGCCCCAGGGGCTCTGAACTATGGAGCGTGGTTTAGCGACCACGCGGTCCTTAGCTGAGTCTTGCAATTGCTTCCACTTACTTGTGGTAGGCTCCTCACATTCATCTATCCTATCCGACCTCTCTTGGTCAACTCTTGTTCTTTTCCGACCCCGACGCTATTAGGTTTGCGAGGACTAGGGAGTCTTTCATTTTCATGCCTTTCGTGGCTCTTGTCTTCCTTTGGCTGATATCTTCATTTTTCGAAGTGTCGGACGCCTTCCATATTTTCCCTCTGATTAGTGTTACATAGAGGATGGTTGCCTAGTTGTACTTCCTCTTAGAACAATAATCACTACCACCACCTCTCAATTTTCAATATCAAGCCTCCCACAGGCATTCTTACAATACTAGAAAAGAGCTGACGTGCTCTCAGTGTTCCCAGCCTACTTAAGGCAATACAATGTGAAAATCTAATAATCATTGGCCTTACAAGGCACTGTTTACAAATAGCCATCTTATTACACAGAGGTATGTAGTACCCAAGCTACGGGGCCTTAGTGAAAAAGAACAGGTTCAATAAACGGCCCGAGTACAACTGGAATGGAGTCGGAGATGGAGCTCCACAAAAAATTTACAGACCTATAGGGCACTTGGCCAATGAAACAGGGGCTAATCCCAGTCTACTGAGGTAGCGCGCATGGAGATAACTTTAATACCTAGCAGAAACAAATGCGGTACCTCAAACCAAGATGAAGGGGAGCTCGAGAGGGTATATCACTCTTTATCCCCGAATTACAGTTAAATATTTATGAAATTTTACATGAGCCGAAATGAGATTTACATTTTAGAAGGTTTGCTACACAGTTAAGGAATCGAACTTTTCCCTAGGGTTAAACTGCCGAGCTAGCAAGAAATAAAGATGTTAAACAGCCATTACCTTGCTGAACAACTGCTGCGTGAAGAAAGAGGCGCCTTCCGCCCCCTGCGTGACACACACAGTTAGATGTTGATCAAATGGCCAAGAGACGAGAAAATCTGCAGTTTATAAACCCTCGGGGAAAGTTCGAGACCTTTCACGAATAAAACAGCCACACCCTCACAATTTTATTGGTGGATGAAAAGTTTACACTCAATATCGAAGAAGAAATACGGGATTGGTTGCAAATTAATTCCAGAAATTCTTGATTGGCTACATTCAAAACTGGTGGAAAGAAAAGGTAAATATCGCCAACTTTAAAGATGAATGAACAAAATTTAGTAAGAAAAAACTTATGAATACAAAATTTCTTCAAAAAGGTTCCTTCACTTCGCACCAGGGTGCATGATCATTGTTTTTTTAGCGGTGACATCTATGGGAGAATGTTCAAACTTCTTGATCAATGGAAAACAAAAACAAGTAGAAATTCACACAATTCGCAATAACAAATTTTAGTGGTGGCATCTTCAGAGAAAATTTATAAGTTGGTCCAGTTTCAAGTACAGGTTTCTCCTGTAGAGGAGTTCTTTAAGGAGCAAGATTTAAATGTGTGGCGTAGAGGTGTACCTCACGATACAATATCCACAGGTAACACTGCCTGTCGTACAAGGCGACTAAAAGGGTCATGTGGCCATGGTCCCCTCTTTATTTTTTATTATTTTTCCGAGGGTCAGTTGTAGAACATTTCAAAATTTTTGATATGCGTGCTGCTCGGTGATGGGCCTCTTACGTGTGCGATTACCCCCAAAAGACCGCAATTGATTTGCGGGTGGGAGCGCAAGGTCAATGGTGAAGACGTTGCCACTGGTGCCTTCATCGTCTCTTTTAAGTTGTCAGTGTTACCATAGAAAATCAAGGTATCAAGTTATCGTTGCGACGTGCGGTCGTACATCCCGCCTCCTATGCGATGCTATCAATGCCAGAGATTCGGACATATGGTATCTCGTTGTTCGAATCATTCTGTATGTGATACATGTGTACGAGTAGGTCATGGCGCGGAGGAATGCACAACTCCGTACAAGTGCACTAAATGATCCGGTTTTCATTCTCCTCTGGATCGGAATTGTCCGACATATCTGAGTGAGAAGAAGATCCAGGAGGTCAAGACCCTGGATGGCCTTTCCTACCAGGAAGCGCGCCGTAAGTTTAATGCCACGAATACACCTGCCACTATGGCACTGTTACAGTGGAATTGTAACGGTTATGACAGGCATCTTGGTGAGTTACGTCAGCTCATTAGTGAGTACGCAGCTAGTATAGTCTTTATTCAGGAGACCACCTTCAGACCTGATCATCCTATGGTCTTGAGAAATTTCATACTATACTCGACAGAACGATATTATGCCCACCGGGCGTCTGGTGGCGTGGGCATTTTTGTCCGTCTGATACTTACACCGAAGAGGCCACGGCTTGCCGGCGGACTTGAGGGAAATAAAATACCTCTCGCGGACCAAAAACACTACCCCCTGTGGGTGGGGGAGGCAGTCGAATAATACACCCATGGTATCCCCTGCCTGTCGTGAGAGGCGACTAAAAGGGACGACCAAGGGATGATTGTATTAGAACTATGAAACTACTTGTGATTAGTACCACCACGCGGAGAACACCAAGGGTCGCTTTTACTTGCGCGTAGTAACACTCTATTAGGTACGAAACAGGTTTGTGATTAGTAGCACACAGGAACACCGTGCGGTCGGCTTTTGCAGTACCTGTGATTAGTACCACCATATGAACAGGACCATGGGATGATGGCTACCATCGTTCTGCCTTGCCTATGATTAGTACCCACTATATGAGGAACACCACGGGATAGGGGAAGTTCCCTGTGGTTAGTACTCTTATGTGATGAACACTATAGGGTTGCGTTGCCTGTAAATGGCGCCGCAATGTGAGAAAAACCATAGGTCTGTATTATATGTCGAATTTCATAACCTTTGAGTAGTACCATAATTTATGGAATACCGCGAGTCTCTGCTACTTTTGATTTGTACCGCAACATGATAAATACCGTGGTTCTACTCTCCTAGCGATAAGTACTGTTATGATGGCCCGTTAACTTGGATTTTGGACCCCCTTTAGACTGCAAGCATCCTCGATTCAGTATTATGCTCTAGCAGCAGTCCCTTGGTCAGTAATCCTATTGTTTTTTCCGGCAGTTTAATGTAAGGTATTGCGGGTGGCATCCACTGATTGTTTTAAATTCATATCCATCAATTCATTCTTCGTCCTCAGGTTTTGAATTCTGGTCAGTGCAGAATTTTGAGCTTTTAATTTGTCATTCCATTTCGTCCCATTTCGTACCATTAGGGGCCGATGACCTCGATGTTAAGCCCCTTTAAACAACAAACATCATCATCATCATATAGCGAAGATGTTCCTATAAGGACCCCGCTGGAAGCAATTGCGGTGCGATACCTCTGCCTGTCATAGCAGCAGTGTGTAACGTTTATTTTCCACCAGGCCAGCTTCGTAACGTAATTGATGTAACTGATCTCATAGATCAGCTTCCACCTCCTATCATCTTGTTGGGCGATTTTAACGCCCATCCCCCCATATGGGGTTCTGGGACGCCTTGCCCCAGGGTACGAGGTCTGGAAAGATAAGTAACAGAGCTGACTTATGTATTTTCAACACAGGGGAACCCACTCGCCGAACGTTGGTTCCGCTGTTTCCATTGAATACTGTGACAGATTATTTTCCCATCATACTTACATTGTTGAAACATGAATCCGTCGAGCCTCCTCCTCGATTGATGTTTAAGCATGCTGATTGGCAAAAGTACACATCACTAGCTGTCTTTAACGACGATATCAGTCGGACCGTCAGGGAGGAAATAACTTACATAACCCAAGTTATTCTTGCTGCTGCCGAGGTGTCCATTGCGTCCTTCACGGGGGCTACTCGTCGGAAAATCGTTCCTTGGTGGAACGAAGCAATAGCAGCAGCTATCAAAGAACGCTGTCGAGCTCATTAACGTTACCGTAAACAGCCTAATGTGGCCAACCTGATAACATTTAAACAACTCATCGCTAAGGCTCGAGTCCTTATTCGCCAAAGTAAGAAAGCTTCGTGGGAGAGATATGTGTCATCTATGACGTCAGAAACTCCATCATCTCAAGTGTGGACTAAACTTTGACGTATTTCGGGTATCCATGAATTATCTTCCGTACCGGGAATTTCCATTGCAGGCAATATCGTCACTGAACCACTCTCGATTGCTAACCATCTAGTTCGCCATTTCCCGGATGTGTCTGGCTCTGGGAATTACCATCGTGATTTCCTCGCTCTGAAGCGGGAGGCAAAACGTCATCACCTCAGTTTTGCCACTCAGGTTTCAGAGGACTATAACGTGCCCTTTACGGAGCGCTATGCAAGGACGCGTCTCCTTGACAAGACAACATCCATAACCAGATGTTGAAACACCTTAGTGAGGACAAAATCTCTTTCGAGTGTTCAACCGAGTCTGGATGGAGGGTGATTTTCCGTCTCAGTGGCGAGAGGGCATCGTCATTCCTGTCCTCAAGCCTGACAAAGGTTCTAAATATGCAGGAAATTACAGACCTATTGTGACGTACCCGCTTTGCCCACATATTTTAGACAAAATAATAACGTGGCGGGTCACTTTAATATTAAAATGAATAAATGATATCTCATTGTTTCTCCATAAACAATATCCCATGGGCGCCAGTCTTCAAGCTTAAGGCTTGAAAACAAAAGTTGAATAATAATAATAATAATAATAATAATAGATAAAAATACGTAATGAGACTCAAAAAACTCCTAGGGGTGGGGTGACGGGACACAAATTCATTAAGTATACTAACTTGGAATTTAAGGATCATTAATAATCATTTCATAAAATACAAATAAAAACAGCTATTTATTAAGATGAAAAACGTGACGTAACGGCGTTTTAACGAAATCTGAACTTACGGAAGCAAAAGAAAAATTGAATGAAATTAATTTTAAAAATGAACTGTTGCGCGAGGACTTGCAGTAACTTATGCCTTTAGCTCACAAATTGTAGACTGTTGTCTTGAAGCTGAAGATGGGTGGATCTCTCGTGCTGGCTGCCTCATCTGTTGTTGGATTCCAGTCTTACTTCCTGTCTTTAACACATCCTACTGTACTCCTTACATAAAGTCGTAATGAGTCCTAATTTTAAATGCAAAACCACCATGGGTTATGTTCATGGAGAGAATACACTCGTATTCTTCCGTATTACGGAACAGTAGCGTAGCTAAATTCATAATAAAAGCTCTCCTCCCCTAACTTAGTCAAAACCGGTCGCCCGTTGACTACCTCTCGTCAATGAGATAACAAGTCCCAATGAGAGTAACTTTTGAGTAGAATATACTCAGATGCGAAGTGAACTAAGTTAAAAACTTCTCCGACGTGCAGACGTAGAATCGTAGTAAGAGTCTCTTCCAAGAGTGAGAATCAGAATGTCCAATAAGAATGTCAATGTGAATCTCAATCTGATAGTGAATAAGAATGTCCTCTCCAGCTCTTGTCGGTGGTATATATCGGTTCAAAAGTCTCCTTCCATCAGCCATATCACAAGGTCAAGTAAGATTCGAGGTCTCATCCCTTCTCCTCTGTATTGCTGTGAGCCCATCACGTTGCTTCATTACGTTCATTCATATAGGCTGAACTTTCCCGCTGAAATAAAGCGTCCCGAAGCGGAGTTTGAAAAGTCGGTGTTAATAATGTATCAACTGTCTCTTCATGAGGTAGAGAGGGTAAGGTCTCTCGTAACCTAGATGACGTACTTTTCCTGGAATTGGGCTGAAATTAGCCTGCTGACTCTGGTCACCTCACAACGGCTATTGGAAAATTTACTGCAAGTTATAAATATGCATGATGTTGAAATACTTTACCCAATAATTTGTTCGTTCAGAATACGTTATAGCCGCGATACAAAGAAATTAAATGATGATTGAAATGGATGATACCAACCCTATATATATATATATATATATATATATATATAAACATTTAAACATGACCTATCAGTGATTAAATATATACATCTTTTTAATTAAGCATATGGTTCAATAATTAAAAACATGCAGTGATGTCCCAAACAAAACATTCGCCCCTCTGAGCCTGAAACAAGTAGTACTTCGTTGAGGGCTCACCTACACTTTCCCACTTACGTTTCACTTGTTTTCAAAACAACTGTACATTCATTCATTACTGTATACAACATAACAATATCTTACAAAATTCCAACTTGATGATCCCACCTACAACTTAATTACAACAAATAATATATAACACTTCAAAATTTCCTTTAAAAACACAATATTACAACTTAGCGAGTTTCTGATGTCTCACTTTCTCAAATGTTCGTCATCTCTTGTTGATTTCACACTTGACAATTCAATTTATATCTGTACGAAATTTACACAAACAAAATGCAGCGTATTACTCTTTCAAGTGTCTATACGTTCTTGCTGTATGACTATATCACGAACCTACTACGCTGTCGTGGCAGGGGGAGAGGTGATACTCCCACGTGGCGCGTCCCAGGTGGCGGATAGGGGGGTCCTAACCGGCTTGCCGGCGGACTTGAGGGAAATAAAATACCTCTCGCGGACCAAACACACTACCCCCTGCGGGTGGGGGACGCACATGTAGAATACACCCGCGGTAACCCCTGCCTGTCGTAAGAGGCGACAAAAAGGGGCGACCTTTTCCCGGACATGGATTGCGGTTTGGTATAATGTGATGGACCTCCTGTGGATGGGAGAGGCTGAATACATCCATAGGTAATCCCTGCCTGTCGTAGAAGGCGACTTAAAGGGTCATGTGGCCATGGTCCCCTCTTTATTTTTTATTATTTTTCCGAGGGTCAGATGTAGACCATTCAAAATTTTGATGTGCGTGCTGCTCGGCGATGGAGCTCCTATGTGTGCGACTACGCTCAAAAGCCCGTGCCAGCAACCACCCAGGACGCGGCGGGTGGGAGTGTCATGTACCCGGGCAGTAGTATCCGCCTGACAACGCAGGTCCCCACACAGCCGAATGCCAGAAGGACATATTATTATTAATTTTTTTAAATTTTTTTTCTCTATATTTAGTGCTCTGTACACGCTATGGGGTACATGCTATTGCGGGTGACTGGAGGAAGGGAGTCCTAGTGCTCATTGCCTCAGTCATCCCGTATTAGGCATCGTCCACCATCGGACCCCGGGCAATACGTGCTACGACCAGGTGGCTGCTTGACTCGGCTACAGAGACCCCTGATCGGAGTGGGTGGCATTCGGGGAGGATGATTTCGGGCATGGCGTCGAAACAACTTCCGCCAGCAACCTCGGGTAGTTCGCTACCCAAGTCTTTAACTTTCGATTCCCTAAGGGGGCAACTCCTTGGGAACAAGCGCAGCGACTTAGTCTGGGTTCCAGCTTCCCTAGGTTCCTGGTTGCTACCAGAACCGATGGGCACGACTTCAAGCTGGTAAAATCGATTATATTTAGTCGCCACATTGAAGGTGTATACAGTGAACTGGAGGACCTGAAGAAAATGCGCAATGGTGCTTTGCTTTTAAAGACGAGCACTGCGCCCCAAGCAGATCGGTTGCTTAAGTGCGACCACTTTGGCGACATCCCCGTCAAAGTGGAAGAGCACCAAACCTAGAATCTGGTTCGTGGAGTTATTTTCCACCGTGATCTCGTCCTGAACACCGACGATGAATTGATGGAAGACATGAAGCACCGTGGCGTGACCCACGTCCGGCGTATCACACGCAAAGTCAACGGTGAAGTCGTTGCCACGGCTGCGTTTATAGTCTCCTTTAAATTGTCAGTGTTGCCAGAGAAAGTCAAGGTAACAACCTATCGTTGCGATGTGAGGCCGTACATCCCGCCTCCTATGCGGTGCTATCAATGCCAGAGATTCGGACACATGGTATCTCGTTGTTCGAATCAGTCAGTGTGTGGTACATGTGGGAAAGTAGCTCATGGCGCGGAGGAGTGCACACCTCCGTACAAGAGCACTAACTGCTCTGGTCTTCATTCTCCTCGGGATCGGAACTGTCCGACCTATCTGAGTGAGAAGAAGATCCAGGAGATCAAGACCCTTTATGGTCTTTCCTACCAGGAAGCGCGCCGCAAGTTTAGTTCCCTGAATGCACCGGCCAAGACACTAGACTTCAGCTTGATAGCTCAGTCCCTGCCAGGTTCCCCATTTTCATCTGCAACACCTGTCCAGAAGATCGCTGCGCCCAAGGCGGTGGTTGCTCCTGCGAGCAACGCCGCAAAGAGAACAAGCTCGAAGGCTGGTCCATCCCGGCCTTCGACCACCAATCTGCCTGTGCCCGCTAAGAAACCTACGCCGGCACAGAAGGGGAAGAAGACAACGTCTCCTTCCCCTCCAAGGTCGGCGAAAGCCGCGCCTAAGCCGGCGGAGGCGGCATCGTCGACCAGGGCATGGAAATCCCCTCCCAGCCCGTCTAAACAAGAATCGACAGCGGGGAAGAAGGGCGCCCTTAATAGGCGCTCTTCCAAATCTCCTACTAATGGGGCGTCACGCCCTCCACCAGGAGGGCCTGATTCTGCGTCAGCAGCTCTCCCTTCGGGGAAACCTGCGCGCTCCCCTTGTGGCAGAAACCCCGCACCCGGACTACGTCGAAAAAGTTGAAGGCCTACATCATCTCGTCTAGTTACGAGGCGCCGCACATGGAGCACGAATCTCCATCTTCGGATGGGGATGTGAGTGTAGGATAGGTTAGGTAGCATTCCGCTGCCCCTATCCTAATCCTCAGAAGTCCACACTTACAATGTGGCACTGTTACAATGGAATTGTAACGGTTATAATAGGCATCTTGCTGAGCTGCGCCAGCTCATTAGCGAGTATTCGGCGAGTATAGTCTGTATTCAGGAAACAAATTTCCGACCAGATCATCATACGGTCATGCGAAATTTTCGACTATACTCGACAGAACGACTTATGCTCACCGGGCTTCCGGTGGCGTTGGCATTTTTGTCCGTTCTGATACCTACAGCGAGGAGGTTCCACTAAGAACCCCGCTGGAGGCTGTAGCTGTTCGCGTTCCGCTGCCTGTCATAACAACAGTGTGTAATGTCTATTTTCCGCCAGGGCTACCTCTTAACATTAACGATGTCATTGATCTTCTAGATCAGCTTCCACCTCCCTTCCTCTTGTTGGGCGATTTTAACGCCCATCATCCCATCTGGGGCTCTGAGACGTCTTGCCCCCGGGGAAGAGAGCTGGAAACATTGGTAACAGACCTGGATTTATGTATTTTGAACACAGGGGAACCAACACACTTCAGTGTACGTTACGGCACATATTCTCGCATAGACGTAAGTCTATGCCGCCGAACGTTGGTTCCGCTGTTTCGGTGGAACACACACGACGATCTTAGTGACAGCGACCATTTCCCCATCCTTCTTACTTTGTTGAACCAAACATCCGACGAGGCTCCCCCTCGTTGGATTTTTAAACATGCTGATTGGCCAAAGTACACATCATTAGCTGTCCTTAACGACTGTATCAGGCGGACAGTCGGCGAGGAAATAACTTACATCACCCAAGATATTCTTGCTGCTGCTGGGGAGTCTGTTCCGTTCTTCTCGGGGACTCCTCGCCGAAAACTCGTTCCTTGGTGGAACGAAGAAATAGCAGCAGCTTCCAAAGAACGCTGTCGTGCTCCTAAACGTTACCGTAGACAGCCTACTGCAGCCAACTTGTGAACATTTAAGAAATACCGCGCTAAGGCGCGGGTTCTTATTCGACAAAGTAAGAAGGCTTCATGGGAGAGATGTGTGTCGTCTATGACGTCACACACTCCATTATCTCAAGTGTGGACTAAACTTCGGCGTATTTCGGGTTTCCAAGGATAATCTTCTGTACCGGGAATTTCCATTGCAGGCAATATCGTCACTGAATCCCTTCTGATTGCTGACCACCTAGCTAGCCATTTCGCGGATGTATCTGGCTCCGGGAATTACCATCCTGATTTCCTCGCTGTGAAGCGGGAGGCAGAACGTCATCACCTTAGTTTTGCCTCTCAAGCTTCAGAGGACTACAACGTGCCCTTTACGGAGTGGGAACTCCGCAGCGCCCTAGCGCTTTGCAAGGATACGTCTCCTGGACCGGACAACATCCATTACCAGATGTTGAAACACCTTAGTGATGATAGTCTACTCTATCTTCGTGTGTTCAACCGTATCTGGATGGAGGGTGATTTTCCGTCTCAGTGGCGAGAGGGCATAGTCATTCCTGTCCTCAAGCCTGATAAAGATCCTAAGTATGCAGGAAGTTACAGGCCGATTTGTCTTACCAACTGCCTGTGTAAGCTATTTGAGAGGATGGTAAATCGCCGACTCGTGTGGTCTCTAGAGAAACAAGGACTCTTGTCGTAATACCAGTGTGGTTTTCGAGCCGCTCGATCCACCACTGACCACTTGGTCCGCCTGGAGAGCTCTATCCAGGATGCGTTTCTCCGTAAACAGCACTTGATAGCTGTTTTCTTTGACTTAGAGAAGGCCTACGACACCACATGGCGATATGGTATCCTTTCAGTCCTGCATCAATGGAGATTCCGAGGTAACTTGCCGGTATTTATTGCGAATTTTTTGTCCCTCCGTCTATTCCGTGTCCGAGTAGGGAGGACATATTCGCAATATCACGTTCAGGAAAATGGAGTCCCACAGGGATCGGTCCTTAGTGTCACTCTGTTCGCGATTGCCATAAACGGTATTGTCGCTGCTGTTGGTCCAGCAGTAATACCGTCGCTATATGTGGACGATTTTGCTCTGCACTATAGGTCGTGCAGTATGGCAGTCGCAGAGCGACAATTACAGCAAGCTATTAGGAGGGTGGAGAAGTGGACGTTAGAACATGGCTTTCGGTTTTCTGCCGCAAAGACCTCCGTTGTCCACTTTAGTCGTCAACGTACTCTTCACCCACATCCTGAGCTTTATTTAGCAAATGTCGTTATTCCAGTTGTTGACACTTACCGATTTCTTGGGCTCCTATTTGACATTAAAGTATCGTGGGAGCCACACGTGTGGGAGCTAAAGGTGCAATGCATCAAGAGGCCTAACCTCTTGAGGTTTCTTAGCAGCACTAATTGGGGAGCCACGAACCTGCTACGCAGGCGTAGCTGGGGGAGAGGTGATACTCCCACGTGGCGCGTCCCAGGTGGCGGATAGTGGGGTCCTAACCGCCGGCAAGCCGGACTTGAGGGAAATAAATTACCTCTCGCGGACCAAACACACACCCCCAGTGGGTGAGGGAGCCTGACGAATAAAACACCCACGGTATCCCCTGCCTGTCGTGTGAGGCTACTAAAAGGGGCGACCAAGGGATGAATGAATTAGAACCATGAAACTTCTCTTGATTCGTACCATCATGCGGGGAACACCATGGGTTGCATGTACTTGCGAGTAGTATCACTAACATGGTACGAAATATGTTTGTGATTCGTTGCAGTAAAAAGCCTGGCCTGGTGGATTTCAGTACCCGTGCGTTGTACCCATGTGGGCAACACCGCGTGTCTGGGCGTAGCCTGTGAGTTGTACCACTGTATGAGCACCACCGTGGGTCTGCGTTGCCTGTGATTAGTACTCACTATGTGCGGAACACCACGGGGCCCTTGGGAACGGCACCCGTGACTGGTACCCTAGGTGAAGAAACTCATCGGTTTTCGTTGGCTGTAAGTGGCGCCATTGTGTGCGAAACACCATAGGTCTGCGTTACCTGTACCAAGTACAATACTTGTGAGTAGTACCATCTTTTGTGGAACACCGTGAGTCTTCGCTACTTCTGATTAATACCCTAACATGACACATACCATGGTTTTATTTTACTCGCGACATGTACCATTCTGTGGGGCCTTAGACGTGGATTTTGCACCCCCTTTAGACACCAAGCATCATTGTGCTTTATAAGTGGTTCCTTGGTCGGTAATAATGTTATTTTCGTTCTCTAATGAATCCGATCCATTGGTTTTTGTTTTTGTTTGTTTTGTGTTTTGTTGGGTTCCTGTCCATCCATTCATTCTTCATGACATTTTTTATTTTTATTTTGGTCAGTGGATGCCATGGTAATTTTTGTTCTTTCATTTCGTACCATTAGGGGCCGATGACCTTCGATGTTAGGCCCCTTAAAACAACAATCAATCATCATCACTAATTGGGGAGCTGACCGCGTGGTGCTCCTCCGATTTTACAGGGCACACATTTTATCCAGGTTAGACTACGGCAGTGCAGCATATGGCTCAGCAAGGCCAAGCGTGCTTGGGAAGCTGAACAGCATCCACCACGACGGGGTTAGGTTGGCGACGGGAGCTTTCCGTACAAGCCAGCAAATGCTTCTTTCGTATGCTGCAAATTTGCGACAGATGTCACTTCATCCAAGCTATCCTTGCGTGTTCTACAATGGCAACCGTTTGCTGTACGCTGCTTGTTCTCGAGCAACGCAGCCGGTTGGAATACGCTTGGATAGCAGTTACAGATTGTTCGACGTACCTTCGGTTCCTTGCCTTGTCAGACAACCAAGTGGGGTACCTCCGTGGGTAGTACGACGACGACCTGAAATAATCCTGGATCTGTACACTGGCCCGAAAGACAACACGGACCCTTCGATTTATCGGAGGCTCTTCCTGTCCGTTGTTGGCCGCTATCCAGGTTCAGTCGTCGTCTACACGGATGGTTCGAGGACAGATGCGAAGGTGGGCTGTGCGTTCAATGTCGACAATGATAGGTTCCTTTTTGCTCTCCCGGAAACCTGTAGTGTGTACACAGCAGAGCGCTATGCTATCCGCGAAGCTCTGCGGTACGCACTGTACAATGAACGCCGACACTTTCTCGAGTGTACTGACTCCTTGAGGTCGCTCCAGTCTATTGATACCTGTTTCCCTCGGCACCCTCTGGTGCAGCGGATCCAGGACCTGCTGGCCGGGTGTTCGGATGCCGGCACAAGAATCACATTTCTGTGGCTCCCAAGCCACATGGGCATAGAGGGAAATGAATTAGCAGATAAGGCTGCCTAGGAGGCAGTTACACTGCCCCCGTTGCCTTTCAAGGTTCCAGCAAGTGATATTCGCTCTCAGCTGAGACATCTGGTTATGTCCTATTGTTAGATGGAGTGGCAGGCCATTCCACTTCCCAAAAAGCTGCGAGCGATAAAAGGAACAACGAAGGTTTGGAGGACTTCCCTTCGGGCTTCGCGGAGGGAAGCCGTGGTATTATGTCGTCTTCGGATCGGCCATGGTATCCTGACCCACTCGCATCTTTTGAAAGGGGAACCGCCTCCGATTTGTACCTGCGGCGAACACCTTACCGATGTACACATCCTTACGGAGTGTGTAGACCTGTTCGATCTGCGCCGTAGTCTTAACCTTCCGAGTACACTCTCCCTTATCTTGCGAGATGACGAGCAATCAGCAGATCTCGTCATCCGCTTTATGAGGGATAGTGGTCTGTTTTCTCGTGTGTGATTATGTCCTTTGTCCTAGTGTTTTTGTGTCAAGAGCGCTTTTATTCCATTGACTTCATTTTAGTTTGTGTCGCGCATTTTAATTTGTTCTTTTAAAGTCTAATGTGAAGTATGTATATATATCTGTCCTAGCAAGCAATGCCTTATTACTTTGTCTCCTGTATTTTCTCTTATTTTATTACAAAATAAGGCATTGCGAATCAGATCCACTGATTGTTTTAATCTCATACTCATTTTCCATCACCAATTTTTTAAAACTCTAGTCAGTGGATACGTTTTAAAATTTTAACTGTCATGTATCCTGTCGTCCATCTCATTCCATTAAGGGCCGATGACCTTCGATGTTAGGCCCCTTAAAACAACAAGCATCATCATCATCATCATCATGTATGACTATCACTTTACACACGCCAACACATTCACGTGGTTTTAGCCTAGGGTAAAATTATTGCAAGTCTTTATGATGACTTCATATAGTCTACGGGGAATTTACAAATCTTAAACTGCAATATTAATGATCCTCGTTATATTAGATCCAGTTTGTTGTAACCAAGGTTGAGATTTACAAAACACAACTTTATTATTCGCTTCAAATGCAAAATACACTATTTACACAAATAAAACTGAAATTTAACTTGAAGCAAAATGAATTAGGAATCTTGAGAAAGAGTCTATCTTCTGTACACTATATACAAGTTTACAGTATTTACATCCACTTCTATCTCGAAAAGATAGTCCTTGATATGAAAAGTCGATAGTCGAAAACTATCAGAAGTACTGACATAAATGTTTTGGAAAGTCCTTCCTTGCTGAGTTCATAAAAGCAAGTTCAATGTTGGAAGAATTCTTACTTGGCGAAACCAAGGGAGCTTGCATTAATTAGGGAAATATAACGGTATGTAATAGTATGACTGGATATGGGCAGCGGAATAAGAGGAGCGGTGACCAGAGGTGATACCTCGTACTGCCAGAAACTCAGTCCACCTGGTCGAAGCACATTTTCAAGAGGAGTAGCCTCCGTGCTCGACGTAGGGTGTATTCTGGAGCTGGACACCGGGGCAAGTGGGCATCTGGACAGGCTGGGAGTTCCTCTTTACAGTACACACACGATGGTTCAGGCACGCGCACTGAGGGCTGCGCGTCGAGGCTAGAAGAATGACACTTGGCGCGCGTGTAGCTGGCTGGCGGAGCGAGAAGGGAGCGCCGGACATACAACACCCTCCCCTCCTAAATACGCCTGTACGGCGTGAAACGGCGGCGGCGCTGGCGGCGGCTGCGATGCTGGGCCGGAGCTGCTGATGTCTCTGTTGGATTGTCCGGAGCTGGGACCGGGCGGAGTGGCGCTGTCTCGTCCTGAAAGGAACCCATTGTTATTAAATGGTCTAAAGCTCGTTCAGCAATAGATTTATCTGGCTGAGCAATAGAATCAATAGCTGGACATGGGCGGTAGCGCAGACGTATCTGGTCTTGATGGCGGCAGATACGTTTCTCCGTAGTCTGTATTTCGTAGAGACGATGACCCAAAGATCTGCAGATGACTCCAGGTATCCAGAGTGGGTTTGACCTGAATGTCCGGGTGTAGACCTTGTCGTGGACTGAGAACTTCGTTGGTGAGGTCTGAGACTGGGCCGGAAGAGGCTGCAACAGAGAAAGTAAAGTTCTGTGAGGTCGTCCATGGAGCTTCTGTGCAGGAGTGATATTATCAGCGCCGGGCAGAGTTCTGTAGTTGCTTAAGAGTTGGAGCAATGCTTGGTCTTTAGTTAAGCCTGAAGAGACAGCTTTTTTCATACTTCTCTTAAATGTTTGTACAAAGCGTTCAGCTTCACCATTAGATTGAGGGTGAAAAGGCGGTGCTAGGATATGACGAATGCCATTATATGTACAAAATTTCTTAAAAGCAGTAGCTGTAAATTGAGGTCCGTTGTCCGAAATGAGTACTTGAGGTAAGCCTTCTGTAGTAAATATTTTCTGTAGAGCACGAATGGTAGCTTCGGTCGTAGTAGTCGAATGCATATCCACTACATATGGAAAGTGCGATAGGGAATCGATGACTATTAACCACATGGAATTGAGGAAAGGACCTGCGAAATCGATGTGAACTCGTTCCCATGGGGTAGTAGCAGGAGGCCATGAAGCGAGATCAGAAGACGGGGCGTTCTGATTCAGTTGACATTGTTCACAATGACGGATGAGCTTTTCGATGGCGGCATCAATACCGGGCCAGTAGCAGTGTTGACGTGCTAGTTGCTTCGTTCGGGATATACCCCAATGGCTTTGGTGTAATAATTCGAGAACTTGTTTCTGTAGGCTAAGTGGGATAACCACTCGGAAGATGGTGCCTGCTTCTAGGAGTACGACTCCAGCACGAGTCGTGAGACGATGCTGCATACGATGATAAGGTGCAAGGTGGGCGGGAAGATTGCTCTGAAGAGGCCAACCGTTGCGGATGTAAGTACGCACAGTAGCAAGTGTACTGTCCTTATCCGTAGCTTTAGCTATGCAGGTAGCATCAATAGGAAAACTGGAGACAGTATCTTCAAGTTCTATGTCCAACTGAAGACATTCAGATTCTTGAGAATCGAAGGCAGTATCAGGACCAACTGGTAAGCGTGAGAGGGCATCAGCATTACAATGCTGGGATGTGGCTCGATAGACAATCTGATAGGAATAATCAGAAAGGAACATGGACCATCTTTGAAGCTTTCTGAGGGAATTCTCAGGGATCTTATTACCAGGATGGAATAAGTGTACGAGAGGCTTATGATCAGTAATGATCAGGAAATGGTTGCCATAGAGATATTCATTGAAACGGCGAATACCAAAGATGATGGCTAAAGCTTCTTTCTCTATCTGTGAGTATCGACGTTGATGGTCATTAAGTGTTTTCGAAGCGAAAGCGATGGGGCGTTCCCGTCCATGACGATCCTTCTGGGAGAGAACGGCACCGACACCGTAGTCTGAAGCGTCAGTAGCTAGCGTGATGAGCTTGTCGGGCTGAAAATGAGTGAGTTGTATAGCTTGAATTAAGGCGTTGTTGATGGTTTTCCATGCCTGTTGGCATTGCGGAGTCCATTGAAATTTAACACCTTTTTTACGTAGAGCGTTTAATGGAGCTGCCACTGTAGCAAAGCGGGGAATGAACTTATTATAGTAGTTCGCTTTGCCTATGAAGGACTGGAGCTGCTTGAGGTTCTGAGGTGCTGGCATGTTGACGATAGCGGAGACATTCTGTGCACTAGGGCGAATTCCAGTCTTATCAAGTATATGTCCTAGGTAGTGAACTTGAGGCTGAAAGAATGTACATTTAGCGAGATTCGCTCGTAGGCCATTGTCTTTCAATTTCTGGAGAAGGAGGCGTAGATTGTTTAGATGTTCCTGATGATCTTTTCCAGTAACAATAATATCATCCAGGTAGTTAGCACAACCGGGAATGGAGGCAGTGAGTTGAGCTAAATAGCGCTGAAAAATAGCCGCTGAGGATGAAACGCCGAATGGGAGCCGCTGGAGCTGGAGCAGTCCGAGAGGAGTGTTGAGTGTTAGAAATTTCTTAGAGTCTTCGTCTAAAAGTAGCTGGAGATATGCTTCTTTAAGATCAACTCGAGAGAAGAATTGTCCACCAGCGAGACGACGGAATAAGTCTTCTGGACGTGGAATAGGAAAGATATCTGTGTCGAGTTGTGCGTTGACTGTAGATCGAAAATCGCCACAAAGTCGAACATTACCATCAGGTTTCTTGATTACCACTAGTGGAGTAGCCCATTGACTAGAAGTAACGGGTACCACAATTCCAGTTTGTATCCATCTTTCTAATTCTTTCGTGACCGGGTCTTGAAGTGCTAGGGGTACTGGACGTGCTTTGAGGAAGCGAGGCTTAGCTCCGGATTTCAGTTGTATGTGAGCTGTATAGTCTTTTGCTGTTCCGAGCTGAGAGTCGAAGACTTCAGGAAACTGCTTTAGGAGATCGGTAACGTCAGAAGTAGGATGCAATGTAGATACAACGTTAATGTTGTCATGTATCTGGAAACCAAATAAGTTAAACAGATCCATGCCCATAATGTTGGATGCAGTGTAGTTGTTAACTACGAGAAGAGGAATGGCCTTCTGAATTCCTTTATAACTAGCCTGAAGCTGGATTTGACCTTTAATGTCAATTTTCCTTTTGTTAAACGTCACAAGCTGGATATCAGCTGGAGAGCATGAAGGGTAACCTAAGTCATGGTAGGTAGCTAGATTAATAATAGAGACAGGTGATCCAGTGTCTAATTGAAAATCGACAGATCGAGTAGAGAATGAGAGAGGAACGATGATCTTGTGAGAAGTCCTTGTGGGAAGAATAAGATTGATCTGATCAACTTCCATGTCTTGGCGGGGCTGTATATGCTTCGGGCGTGCTGCAGGAGTCTTAGCAGGGCGGAGCGAACTCCGACATACAGTCTTAATGTGTCCAAGTTTATTACATCGTTCACAAGTGGCTTTGAAAAAACGACAGTCACGACGTTCATGATGCCTGAAACAGCCTCGGCAGGAAGGCAGGAGTTTCGAGGTGCTTTTAGAAGTGGGCTTCCTTGTAACATTACGAGAGGGAACCGGGCGAGAATGCTTGGTAGAGAGCGCCTTATCTGGACGGTTCACTGTAGCAGAGGACTTGCGGGCCTGAGTCGAGACTTGAGCAACTTCATGTGGAGAAGCTATGGCTGCGGCAGTCTTGGTAGTAAGCTCATAAACCGTAGCAATACGCTGGACGTCTTCTAAAGAAGGGTTACTCTGCTTGACAGCGTCAAAACGTATCTTGTCCTCAGGAGTATGTAAAATTACCATGTCCCGAATGAGAGAATCAGTGTAGGGTGAACCACAACCGTCCTTGGAGCATATGAACTGGCAGGGTTTAGCTAGACCACGCAATTCAGTTATCCATTCAGTATGTGTCTGATGGGGTTGCTTTCTGGACTGAAAAAATTTATAGCGAGCAGCCACTATGTGAGGAGCTTTGGCATAATGTTCAGTGAGACGGACCAGGAGCTGTGCGAATGGTACCTCAGAAAGGTTTTCTTCTGGACCTAATTTACGTAGTAATTCACACGTAGCATTGCCAACCGCCACGAACCTGCTACGCAGGCGTAGCAGGGGGAGAGGTGATACTCCCACGTGGCGCGTCCCAGGTGGCGGATAGGGGGGTCCTAACCGGCATGCCGGCGGACTTGAGGGAAATAAAATACCTCTCGCGGACCAAACACACACCCCCTGTGGGTGGGGGAGGCAGACGAATAATACACCCACGGTATCCCCTGCCTGTCGTGAGAGGCGACTAAAAGGGGCGACCAAGGGATGTTTAAATTGGAACCATGAAACTGCTTTTGATTCGTGCCATCACGCGGGGAACACCAAGGGTTGCTTTTACTTGTGCGTAGTACCACTACATTAGGTACGAAATTGGTTTGTGATTAGTAGCACACAGGAGCACCGCGCGGTCGGCTTTTGCAGTACCTGTGAATAGTACCACCATATGAGCAGGACCATGGGATGATAGCTACCATGGTTCTGCCTTGCCTATGATTAGTACCCACTATATGAGGAACACCACGGGATAGGGAGAGGTCCCTGTGGTTAGTACTCTTCTGTGATGAACACCATAGGTTTGCGTTGCCTGTAAATGGCGTCGCAAAGTGGGAAAACATAGGTCTGTATTAAATGTCGAATTTCATAAGCTCTGAGTAGTACAATAATGTGTGGAATGCCGCAAGTCTCTGCTACTTTTGATTAGTACCGTAACAGGACAGCAACCATGGTTCTATTTTGATAGCGATCAGTACCGTTATGAGGGGCCGATAACTTCGATTTAGGACCCCCTTTTGACTGCACGCATAATCGATTCAGTGTTATGCTATAGCAGTAGTCCCTTGGTCAGTAATACGATATTGTCACGTCCGTTTATGTGCCTGTGCGACATTGCGGGTCGCAACCACTGATTGTTTTAAATTCATGTCCATCCATTCATTCTTCGTTGTCACATTTTTGAATTCTGGTCAGTGGAGAATTTTAGACTTTTAATATGTCAATTCATTTCGTCTCATTTCGTACCATTAGGGGCCGATGACCTAGATGTTAGGCCCCTTTAAACAACAATCATCATCATCATCATTGCCAACCGAACTAAGAAATAGTGCTCGGCGGCGTTGATCATCTGTGACAGAATGGCAGATGAAATGCTGTTGTAAGCGTGCTAAATAAACTGACCATTCTTCCTTAGCCGGATCAAAAGCAGAGAACGGAGGAATAGCTGATGGCTGTGTAGAGACAGAAATAGCTTGAATAGCCTGAATTAATGCTGCCTGTTGTTGTTACATAAACTGTTGTTGTTGCTGCTGTAAGGCTTGGAATACCGTAGCGAGTTGCTCAGCTGTAGCCATTGCGAGATGCGTGCAATAAAGAGCAAGGAGAGCTGTGTGTCAGAACTGGTTGTAGGCGCGACCTTGACCGGTATATGCTGGGAGTGAGAGAGAGAGCAAGCAAACACGCTGGAGCGTGCCACACAGGTGGAGCGCACGACAGAGAGCTGTGGAATGTCTGTTGAGTGGGCGACACACTGAGCACTGATTGACTTCGTCGCCAATGTCTAAGTGTATGAGGGCACTGAGTTTGCTGTACCTCGTTGTGAAGGAGTGGATGAATTGCAAGTTATTATCCTGTCGCCACAGAGTTGGTTGACTGGGGCCGATGAAGTGGAGTGTTTGTTGCGTACTGTTTTTTTTTTACCTCGTCGCCATAGAGTTGTGTTGTAACCAAGGTTGAGATTTACAAAACACAACTTTATTATTCGCTTCAAATGCAAAATACACTATTTACACAAATAAAACTGAAATTTAACTTGAAGCAAAATGAATTAGGAATCTTGAGAAAGAGTCTATCTTCTGTACACTATATACAAGTTTACAGTATTTACATCCACTTCTATCTCGAAAAGATAGTCCTTGATATGAAAAGTCGATAGTCGAAAACTATCAGAAGTACTGACATAAATGTTTTGGAAAGTCCTTCCTTGCTGAGTTCATAAAGGCAAGTTCAATGTCGGAAGAATTCTTACTTGGCGAAACCAAGGGAGCTTGCATTAATTAGGGAAATATAACGGTATGTAATAGTATGACTGGATATGGGCAGCGGAATAAGAGGAGCGGTGACCAGAGGTGATACCTCGTACTGCCAGAAATTCAGTCCACCTGGTCGAAGCACATTTTCAAGAGGAGTAGCCTCCGTGCTCGACGTAGGGTGTATTCTGGAGCTGGACACCGGGGCAAGTGGGCATCTGGACAGGCTGGGAGTTCCTCTTTATAGTACACACACGATGGTTCAGGCACGCGCACTGAGGGTTGCGCGTCGAGGCTAGAAGAATGACACTTGGCGCGCGTGTAGCTGGCTGGCGGAGCGAGAAGGGAGCGCCGGACATACAACACAGTTACCAGATAACCCATACATGGCATTACGTAAAGAGAACAGGCGTAACCTTGGTAATGAACTCGTGTCAGTCGTATACACACACATCGTATAGTAAGCAAAACAAAACTTGGGAAACTCCACGCTGCGACAGGTGTATATTATATAAGAGATAAGCGTGGCCTGGCTCACTGACCTATATTCCAGCACTATGGAAAATCCACCGGACTCGTAATATATTTACGTAAACTCCTGATGTTGTACGTACCCATTAAAATGCAATCGCCGTCAGATAATTTATAAGCACAAGGTCCTAGTTTCTTATGTATACGATAAGGTCCTTGATATAAAAGGAAAAACTTTTTTGTGACTATCTTCGCTGTTAGATAACATGGGAACTCTCAAAAGAACAAGGTCACTTACCTCAATTTCATCCAGTACCTTACGTTTTTGCTGCTTCTTTCGAAGGTTGCCAGCTTTTACTAGGTTTTCTCTGGCCAATCTAACATAAAATTCAGCATTACGCTGTGGCACCTCAGTAATACCCAATACTCTCACCAATTCATTTTGTGGCTTAGTACCGAAATGAACTTGCAAAGGTGTCAATCTAGTGCTTTCCTCGAACCTGCTACGCAGGCGTAGCAGGGGGAGAGGTGATACTCCCACGTGGCGCGTCCCAGGTGGCGGATAGGGGGGTCCTAACCGGCTTGCCGGCGGACTTGAGGGAAATAAAATACCTCTCGCGGACCAAACACACTACCCCCTGCGGGTGGGGGACGCACATGTAGAATACACCCGCGGTATCCCCTGCCTGTCGTACGAGGCGACTAAAAGGGGCGACCAAGGGCTGACTGAATTAGAACCATGAAACTAATTTTGAATCGTACCATCACGCGGGGAACAACATAGGTTGCCTGTACTTGCGATTAGTACCACTGAATTCGGTAGAAATAGGTTTGTGATTAGTAGCAGTTAAAGCCTGGCCTGGTGGATTCCAGTACCCTTGCGTCGTACCCATGTGTGCAACACCGCGGGTCTGGGCGTAACCTATGAGTTGTACCACTATATGAGCAGCACCATGGGTCTGCGTTGCCTGTGATTAGTATCCACTATGTGAGGAACACCACGGGAATACCGGCGCCCGTGTTTAGTACACCTAGGTGGGGAACCTTCTCGGTTTGCGTTCACTCTGAGTTGGGCCATTGTGTGAGACACACCATAGGTCTGCGTTACTTGTACGTATTGCAATACTTGTGAGTACTACCATCTTATGTGGAACACCGTGAGTCTTCGCTACTTCTGATTAATGCCCCAACATTACACATACCATGGTTCTATTTTACTCGCGACATGTACCATTCTGTGGGGCCTTAGAGATGGATTTTGCACCCCCTTTAGACACTAAGCAGCATTGTGCTTTATAAGTGGTTCCTTGGTCGGTAATAGTGTTATTTTCGTTCTCTGTTGAATCCGATCCACTGGTTTTTGTTTTTGTTTGTTTGTTTTGTGTTTTCTTGGGTTCCTGTCCATCCATTCATTCTTCATGAACTTTTTTTATTTTTATTTTGGTCAGTGGATGCCTTTGTAATTTTTGTTCTTTCATTTCGTACCATTAGGGCCCGATGACCTTCGATGTTAGGCCCCTTAAAACAACAAGCATCATCATCATCATTACTCGCGACATGTACCATTCTGTGGGGCCTTAGACGTGGATTTTGCACCCCCTTTAGACACCAAGCATATTGTGCTTTATAAGTGGTTCCTTGGTCGGTAATAATGTTATTTTCGATCTGTATTGAGTCCGATCCACTGGTTTTTGTTTGTTTGTTTTGTGTTTTGTTGAGTTCCTGTCCATCCATTCATTCTTCATGCCATATTTTATTTTTATTTTGGTCAGTGGATGCCTTTGCAATTTTTGTTCTTTCATTTCGTACCATTAGGGGCCGATGACCTTCGATGTTAGGCCCCTTAAAACAACAAGCATCATCATCATCATCAATCTAGTGCTTTCGTGTTGTACGGCATTGATCCATGTCTCAATAAGGGATGATTTCGCTACCCAAGCGGAATGCCTCTCGTGAACTAGCGACCTAAACATGCGCGCTAGTTCCTTCATCACCCGTTCACACATGTTCCCCTGAGGATTTCTGATGGATGAATGGACCTGAGTAATACCTAATTCACAAATTACGGCTTTCCATTTCTTCAATGTAAATTGTAGTCCACTGTCTGACAGTATTCTCTGAGGAGTACCTAATTCAGGGACATACTTCTCTTGGATTATACGACTACAGGATTTTCCTGTTGCTTTCCTCATAGGGTATAATCTGACCAATGTAGAAAAAACGTCTATCAAAACAAAAATATATTGAAAGGCGTATTGTCCTTTTACAATAGGACCGAAAAGGTCGATACACACCAAGTCACCAGATTTTTCTGCAATTACTACCTGACGAGGTCCCTCTAAATAACGGTTCGGTATCTTACTTCTCTGACATAGATCACAAGTGGCAAGAACCTTTCTGATTTCTCTTCCCATCTTGTCCCAGATAAAATTCTGTTGGATTTCAAACAGAACCTTATTAGCACCATAATGCCCTAATTCCCTGTGGATGAACCAAATTAACTCCACACGTAGCGATTTGGGTATACATATAGCCCATTTGTTTGCGCTACATTTTCTAGCTAGAAATCCGTCTAACAATTTAAAAACGTGTCTACCGCGAGTCACAGTAACCTGCTCACCTCCCTGAAGTACAGACAATGGTTCCCTACATTCTTCGTCCACAGATTGTTCCACCAACAGGTTGCGTAATCTGTTTAGCGCAGGCTTATTGTCCTTACTAAGGCATGCACAAATTAAAATGCCTTCCTGTGTTTTCAGGAAACTTCCTTCATCACACAATTTCTGATCTCTGGACAACAGATCAGCAAGGACATTGTCTTTTCCTTTTCTATGCACAACAGAAAAATCGTACTCCTGTAAGGCCTGTTTCCACCTACTAACCCTATTGGATGATAGCTTACATGTAGGTATAAACGAAAGAGCATGATGATCAGTCCTAGTCTCAAATTTTACACCTAAAACATACATTCTAAATTTACTTAAGGAATACACAATAGCTAAGAATTCAAGCTCCGTAATGGAATACCGTTTCTCCGGTCCACTTAAACCTCTAGACGCTAATGACACAATTCTTAAGTCTCCGTTGTCATCCTCTTGACATAATACTCCAGCCAGACCATAGTGAGATGCGTCAGTGAGTAACACATACTTCTTATTTGCCACGGGGTACTTAAGAACAACCGCTTGCCTGAAACCTTCCTTTAAATCATTAAAAGCTTTGTGGTGACCTGCTGTCCATTTCCACTTACTGCCGGCTTTTAACAAGTCTCTAAACGGCTCAAGTAAGTTTGCAAATCTTAGTACAAAGCGTCTAAAGAAATTGCATACTCCAATATACGACCTTAATTCCTTGATATTTCTAGGTGTACTGGTATTCAATATCTTCTCACTCCTTGTACTTTCAGGCGTAATCCCTATCGCAGATACACGGTGTCCCAAAAATGTTACCTCCTGTCTCCCAAAAACACACCTATCTAACTTCAAAGTAAAACCAGCACGCTCTAACTTAGTAAACACCTTCTCTAAGTGACACAAGTGCTCTTCAAAGGTCCTAGGCGCAATCACTAGATCATCAATATAAACCGTGGCGAAATCACTTGTATCATCACCTAATGCAATATTTAATGCCCTAATTAAGACTGCAGAGCTTGTTTTCGTCCCGTAGGGAACGCGCTGAAACTGATACAAGCTGTACTTATGACTAAAAGCTGTCTGAGGCCTATCCTCTACTCTCAAAGGAATCTGCCAAAAACTACTTCTTAAATCAATAGATGAAAACCATTTTTTACCCTGAAACCCCTGAATTAACTCTTCAATTGTCTGCGATTTTAACTGGTCAGCACAAATACGTCTATTCATATCCCTCCCATCAATGCATAGTCTGACGCTCCCATCACTCTTAGGCACAACGATTAAAGAATTTACATACTGGCTATTAGACACTTCAATAATCCCATCGGCTAACATAGCTTGTATCTTATCGTCAACTGCCTTGGCATATTTGTGTGGGATAGCATACCGTGGCCCGCTGAAAGGACTGTCAACCAGCACTGAAAAAGAATGTTCATAAACATGTGTTTTACCGGGTTTCTTAGAAAAAATCTCAGCGTGTTCACATAACACTGCCAACAATTCGTCCCTCTGGACTTCCTCTAATTTACTGTTACTCGCAGCTTCAAATAAGGCATCCTTCTGATCCTCTTTCAACCACAACTGGCATAAATTAAACCCCTCACAGGGTTTCTCCTTATATCTAGAAACCGCAATAACACTCCACATAGCACAAACATTCGTTTTCCTCTGAATTTCATTTCTCAGTTCGAGTTTGACATACTTATTATCCCACTTCAGATTTACTGTAGCATCATCGTAATCTAACTGAGCCGATTTTAAAGTCAGCCAGTCACATCCCAAGATGAGATCAAATACCAGGTGAGGAATATCCAAACATACCTGTACTGAAATAAAACCCTCTATACAAATCGGCACCGCAACCTGCTTGCATATTTGTTTCGACTTTTTACCAACAGCTGTAATAATGAATGTAGACTTAACAGGCATCTCTTCTATCATAATACCCTGTTTAACTAAAGAGTCATACCATTCTGAACTAATACATGATTTCTGACTTCCTGTATCAATTAACACATTAACATACGCCCCCCAAACTTCTAATTGAACCACAGGATTACCACGAACCTGCTACGCAGGCGTAGCAGGGGGAGAGGTGATACTCCCACGTGGCGCGTCCCAGGTGGCGGATAGGGGGGTCCTAACCGGCTTGCCGGCGGACTTGAGGGAAATAAAATACCTCTCGCGGACCAAACACCCCCCCCTGTGGGTGGGGGAGGCAGACGAATAATACACCCACGGTATCCCCTGCCTGTCGTGAGAGGCGACTAAAAGGGGCGACCAAGGGATGTTTAAATTGGAACCATGAAACTGCTTTTGATTCGTGCCATCACGCGGGGAACACCAAGGGTTGCTTTTACTTGTGCGTAGTACCACTACATTAGGTACGAAATTGGTTTGTGATTAGTAGCACACAGGAGCACCGCGCGGTCGGCTTTTGCAGTACCTGTGAATAGTACCACCATATGAGCAGGACCATGGGATGATAGCTACCATGGTTCTGCCTTGCCTATGATTAGTACCCACTATATGAGGAACACCACGGGATAGGGAGAGGTCCCTGTGGTTAGTACTCTTCTGTGATGAACACCATAGGTTTGCGTTGCCTGTAAATGGCGTCGCAAAGTGGGAAAACATAGGTCTGTATTAAATGTCGAATTTCATAAGCTCTGAGTAGTACAATAATGTGTGGAATGCCGCAAGTCTCTGCTACTTTTGATTAGTACCGTAACAGGACAGCTACCATGGTTCTATTTTGATAGCGATCAGTACCGTTATGAGGGGCCGATAACTTCGATTTAGGACCCCCTTTTGACTGCACGCATAATCGATTCAGTGTTATGCTATAGCAGTAGTCCCTTGGTCAGTAATACGATATTGTCACGTCCGTTTATGTGCCTGTGCGACATTGCGGGTCGCAACCACTGATTGTTTTAAATTCATGTCCATCCATTCATTCGTCGTTGTCACATTTTTGAATTCTGGTCAGTGGAGAATTTTAGACTTTTAATATGTCATTTCATTTCGTCTCATTTCGTACCATTAGGGGCCGATGACCTAGATGTTAGGCCCCTTTAAACAACAATCATCAATCATCACCACAGGATTAATCACTTCACCACCCGAATCTAAATAATTATTATCTGGTTCACACATAAGATCTTCTTTAACATCTAGGTCATATGGCAATAGTTTCATAACACAATTCCTAACTACTTCCTGGTAAGGCTGGAATTCTGACCTATCATTACAGCCTGCATTTAGTTTAAAGGTTGCGATCGTGTACCTACACTTGGCTCGTTAGTAACTTGTCCTCTGACTTGTTGGGCATTTCCCGTTCTATTTTCAGGTGCTCCACCCCTACCGTTATGCCTTGGCTGAAACTGATTACGATTCTCGTAGTTTGGCTGTCTCCTATTGTCCCTTGGTTCACTATGAGGAACAAAATTATGTGAGTTCCCTGTTCTTTGCCCAATGTTTCCTAGTGCATCAAAACTCCCTGATAACTGCTCCATTTCCTGAATAGTTTTAATACTTCGCATACACGCTGCTTCGCGTACCCTGTCTGGAAAATGTCGTAACAGTAATCTGACTACATCTGAATCAGCCGTGATTCCGTCTAAATTCTGGCAAATCATAACATGTGACAAAAAATACTCAGTCCTAGAGACGCCCTTATTACGTTTGAATTTCCCAAATACTACTCTTTCTCTTTCACGGCTTTGAACGTTTTCGTTCCAGTATTTGTCTGTGAACTTCGTCTTAAATTCCTTCAGACTTTTCATGTTACTTTTATAGACTGAAAACCAGGAACGTGTCTCTCCCACAAAAGCATGATCAATAATGTCGATCGCCTCTTCCCAGTCCATAAACCCTTCCTCAATCCGTTTCCCAAACCGTTTTTCTACTATTTTAAGAAATTCTAGTGGGTTAGTTTGTTTCCCATTGAACTTCGGTAATTCGATTTCCTTACTGTAAATCCCTCCATGACTTTGCCTCTCAGTGTTACCTTGCCTTTCTCTTACTTCTCGTCGTATGCGTGCTTCTGCCATCGCTATGCGGTTCTCTACATCTTTATCTCTTCTTTCAATTTCATTCACTACAGTGTTCTGTTTTTCTTTCAATAACTTAATTTCCACTGTATTGCCTTGCACTATAGCAAACTTTTCTCTTTGTTCCCTAGTGTTGTCTTCTATTATACACTTAACCGTATCGATATTGTTTTGTACCTGTTCCTTAAATTCTCTTATTTCTTCCCTTTGGGTCTCTACTTTATTATTAATACTTGTCACCTGTGTCTCTAACTCCTTTCTGGTGTTGTTGATTTCTTTTTCCATTAATCCTAACAACTCACTCCTCTGCTCTACAAATTTTTTTCTACCTCTTGTTTGTTTTGCTTAGTTGTCTCTTTCTGTTCCTCTATCTGCTTGTTAAATCTTTCATTTTGCTTGAATAATTCTTGTAACTGAGCCTCCGTGGCTCAGACGGCAGCGCGTCGGCCTCTCACCGCTGGATACCGTGGTTTAAATCCCGGTCACTCCATGAGAGTTTTGTGCTGGACAAAGCGGAGGCGGGACAGGTTTTTCTCCGGGTACTCCGCTTTTCCCTGTCATCTTTCATTCCAGCAACACTCTCCATTCTCATTTCATTGCATCTATCATTCATTAATAAATCACTTTGGGAGTGGCGACCCCATCGTACTAACAGCCTATATATGCTTCATTCATTACATCCCTGACCCGGTCAATGACTGGAAAACAGGTTTTGGTTTTTCATTTTCAATTCTTGTAACTATTTGCTATGTTCGTCCATCCTTTTATTAGCTTCGACCTTGTGTTCATTCAATGCCTTACTTAATTCTCGTTTAGTTTGTTCTACTTCATTTTTTATTTCTGATTTAGTTTGTTCCAATTCCTTTTTTAATTTTTTATTTCAAATTTATTTTGTTGCATTTCATTTTTTATTTCAAATTTACTCTCCTCTATCTTACTCAACATTAACTGCATCATTTCAAGTAACTGAGTATTATTACCCTCAATGTTAGGACTAACCTCCGCCTCGCCCGCCATCGTACTATCGTCTGAATCTAACGTAACTTCGTCATTCCTACTCTTATTCCCTTCGCTATCTTCGCTCCTAATATCAGTTTCCTCCTCTACACATTTATCTAACTCTTCCTTAGAATTACTTTAAGTACTACCCTTCAACACGTGCCCACTACGCAGCGTCATGTCTTTCTCCTCTTGCTCAGCCATGCTACCCCCACAATCAAACACACAAGAAAAATATACTGTGTATACACAACAGTTACCCCCAAACTACTGAATTTATCCTTCTATACCAGTACTTAATGATTTACGAGCCCCTCAGTTGTGGCGACAATATGTGACGTACCCACTTTGCCCACATATGTTAGACAAAATAATAACGTGGCGGGTCACTTTAATATTAAAATGAATAAATTATATCTCATTGTTTCTCCATAAACAATATCCCATGGGCGCCAGTCTTCAAGCTTAAGGCTTGAAAATAAAAGTTGAAAATTAATAATAATAATAGATAAAAATACGTAATGAGACTCAAAAAACTCCCAGGGGTGGGGTGACGGGACACAAATTCATTAAGTACACTAACTTGGAATTTAAGGATCATTAATAATCATTTCATAAAATACAAATTAAAACAGCTATTTATTAAGATGAAAAACGTGACGTAACGGCGTTTTAACGAAATCTGAACTTGCGGAAGCAAAAGAAAAATTGAATGAAATTAATTTTAAAAATGAACTGTTGCGCGAAGACTTGCAGTAACTTAAGCCTTTAGCTCACCAATTGTAGACTGTTGTCTTGAAGCTGAAGATGGGTGGATCTCTCGAGCTGGCTGCCTCATCTGTTGTTGGATTCCAGTCTTACTTCTTGTCTTTAACACATCCTACTGTACTCCTTACATAAAGTCGTAATGAGTCCTAATTTTAAATGCAAAACCACCATGGGTTATGTTCATGGAGAGTACACTCGTATTCTTCCGTATTACGGAACAGTAGCGTAGCTAAATTCATAATAAAAGCTCTCCTCCCCTAACTTAGTCAAAACCGGTCGCCCGTTGACTACCTCTCGTCATTGAGATAACAAGTCCCAATGAGAGTAACTTTTGAGTAGAATATACTCAGATGCGAAGTGAACTAAGTTAAAATCTTCTCCGACGTGCAGACGTAGAATCGTAGTAAGAGTCTCTTCCAAGAGTGAGAATCAGAATGTCCAATAAGAATGTCAGTGTGAAGACGTAAAACGGATGTATATATAACGAAACCCTCTGTACAAAACATAATTTTTCTATTGTGAGAATGTTCAGTATGAGTGGGAGGATGGATGAAAGTTATGGGGTCCCGAGTGATTGAGACGGTAAATATGTATGAGTGAGCCGGCCTAGCTAAAATATATGTGGGGTTTCTAGAGAGAGAGAATTGAATTGAATTGAATTGAATTTATTGATCATGATTTACATGCCACTGAGACTGAAAAGTCCCTTTATGCAGCGTCTTCTTATAATACAATGCAGAGAGAGAGAGAGAGAGAGAGAGAGACAGACTGTGTGTGTGTGTGTGTGTGTGTGTGTGTGTGTCGAATGACTTGAATGTTGAACAGGTCTTGCGAGTATTACTGTATGTAAATATGTCTATGTAAATATTTTAACTGTATATAAGAACATCGTGTAGAATGTAATTGTATATTTGTATATTATAATTTTAAGTGGTGAAGGAGGCACTTTTGTGTATATGGGGCTATGCCCTTTCTCCATTCACCATCCCTAAATTGTAACTACAATTAGTGGAAAATAAATAATAATAATAATAATAATCTCAATCTGAATGTGAATAAGAATGTCTTCTCCAGCTCTTGTCGGTGGTATATATCGGTTCAAAAGTCTCCTTCCATCAGCCATATCACATGGTCCAGTAAGATTCGAGGTCTCATCCCTTCTCCTCTGTATTGCTGTGAGCCCATCACGTTGCTTCATTACGTTCATTCACATAGGCTGAACTTTCCCGCTGAAATAAAGCGTCCCGAAGCGGAGTTTGAAAAGTCGGTGTTAATAATGTATCAACTGTCTCTTCATGAGGTAGAGAGGGTAAGGTCTCTCGTAACCTAGATGACATACTTTTCCTGGAATTGGGCTGAAATTAGCCTGCTGACTCTGGTCACCTCACAACGGCTATTGGAAAATTTACTGCAAGTTATAAATATGCATGATGTTGAAATACTCTACCCAATAATTTGTTCGTTCAGAATACGTTATAGCCGCGATACAAAGAAATGAAATGATGATTGAAATGGATGATACAAACCCTATATATATACATATTAATTTAAACATGACCTATCAGTGATTAAATATATACAGGAATAGAACCAGCTTTTGGGTGGTTAGGCCGTGTGCATAATGCAGAGTTTCGTCCAGACGTGCCATTTGGACTCATCAGCTGGAATGGCACGCCCCTCCAGGACTCTGCTTAGCAGTGGCAGACCAAACTGTGTGGCCCCGCCGTGTTAGCAAATCAAGTTTGCTAACCTGCTAAAGGGGAAAAGATTTCTCCGTTCAAAAAATCCTCCCCCATTGGAGATACAACATCAAAAAAGGCTTTCACGGCCGCAGATCTGCGGCCGTGAAAGCGTTTTTTGATGTAAATATATACATCTTTTCTATTAAACATAGCGTTCAATAATTAAAAACATGCAGTGATGTCCCAAACATCACACTATTTGGCATAAAAGCTGCCTGTGTAAGCTATTTGAGAGGATGGCAAATCGCCGACTTGCGTCGTGCCTGGAGAAACAAGGACTCGTGTCCAAGTACCAGTGTGGTTTTTCGAGCCGCTCGGTCCACCACTGACCACTTGGTACGGCTGGAGAGCACCATCCAGGATGCGTTTCTCGGCAAACAGCATTTGGTAGCTGTTTTCTTTGACTTAGAGAAGGCTTACGACACCTCATGGCGATATGGTATCCTTTCAGTCCTGCATCAATGGATATTCCGAGGTAACTTGTCGGTTTTTATTGCGAATTTTTTGTCCCTCCGTCTATTCCGTGTCCGAGTAGGGATAACATATTCGCAATACCACTTCAAGAAAATGGAGTCCCACTGGGATCCCTCCTTAGTGTCACTATGTACGCGATTGCTATAAATGGTGTTGTCGCTGCTGCTGGTTCAGCAGTAACTCCGTCGCGACATTTGGACGATTTTGCTCTGCACTATAGCTTGCGTAGTATGGCACTCGCAGAGCGACATTTACAGCAAGCTATTGGGAGGGCTGAGCAGGGTTTTCTGCCGCAAAGACCGCTGTTGTCCACTTTTGTCGTCAACGTATTCTTCACCCCATCCTGAACTTTCTCTAGGAAATGTCGCTCTTCCCGTTGTTGACACTTACCGATTTCTTGGGCTCCTTCTTGACAGTAAATTATCGTGGGAGCCACACGTGCGGGAACTAAAAGTGCAATGCACCAAGTTTCTTAGCAACACTAATTGGGGAGCTGACCGTGCGGTGCTCCTACGATTCTACAGGGCACACATTTTATCCAAGTGGACTACGGCAGTGCAGCATATGGCTCAGTAAGACCAAGCGTTCTTGCGAAGCTGAACAGCATCCACCACAGCGGGGTAGGTTGGCGACGGTAGCTTTTCGTACAAGCCCCATAGCTAGCCTGCTCGCTGAGTCTGTTGTGCCGCCTTTACATCTGAGGCGCCAGCAAATGCTTTTTTCGTATGCTGCTTATTTGTGACAGATGCCATTTCATTCAAGCTAGCCTTGCGTATTCAACAATGGCAATACTTTGCTGTAAGATGCTTGTCCTCGAGCAGCGCGGCCGGTTGGGTTACGCTTGGATAGCACATACAGGTTGTTTCAGGTATCTTCGGTTCCTTGCCTTGTCAGACAACCAAGTGGGGTACCTTCGTGGGTAGTATGGCGACCTGAAATAATCCTGGACCTGCACACTGGCCCGTAGGAAAACACGAACTTTTCGATTTATCGGAGGCTCATCCTGTCCATTGTTGGCCGCTATCCAGGTTCGGTCGTCACCTACACGGAAGGTTCAAGGACAGAAACGAAGGTGGGCTGTGCGTTCGTTGTCGACAATGATAGTTTCCTTTTTGCTCTCACGGAAACCTGTAGTGTGTAGACAGCAGAGCTCTATGCTATTTGTGAAGCTCTGCGGTACGCACTGTCCAATGGACGCCGACAATTTCTTCTGTGTACTGACTCATTGAGTTCGCTCCAGTCTATTGATACTTGTTTCCCTCGGCACCCTCTGGTGCATCGGATCCAGGACCTGCTGGCCAGGTGTTCGGATGCCGGCACCAGAAACACGTTTTAGTGGCTCCCAAGCCACATGGGTGTAGTGGGAAATGAATTAGCAGGTCAGGCTGCCAAGGAGGCAGTTACACTGACCCCGTTGCCTTTCAAGGTTCCAGCAAGTGATATTCGCACTCAGCTGAGATATCTGGTTATGTCCCATTGGGAGATGGAGTCCAGTCCATTCCACTTCTCCATAAGCTGAGAGCGATAAAAGGAACGACGAAGCTATGGAGGACTTCCCTTCGGGCTTCGCGGATGAATGCCGCGCTATTATGTCGTCTTCGGATCGGCCATGGTATCCTGACTCACTCGCATCTATTGAAAGGAGAACCCCCTTCGGTGTGTACCTGCGGCGACCGTCTTACCGTGGTACCCATCCTTACGGAGTGTATGGACCTGGTCGTTGTTCGCCGTAGTCTTAACCTCCGGGTACAATCTCCCTTACCTTGCGAGGTGACGAGCAGTCAGCAGACATCGTCATCCGCGTTAAACTCTTTTCCGTGGATACATTTTAAAATTTTAAATATCATATATCATTTCGTCCATCTAATTTCATTAGGGGCCGATGACCTTCGATGTTAGGCCCCTTAAACCAACAAGCATTATCATCATATTGTCCACACTATGGCTCTGTTACAGTGGAATTGTAACGGTGATGACAAACTTCAGAGGTGGGCATCATACGGTCTTGAGAAATTTCAGACTATACTCGACAGAACGATATTATGCCCCCCGGGTGTCTGGTGGCGTGGGTATTTTTGTCTATTCTGATACTGATAGCGACGAAGTTCCTCTAAGGACCCCACTGGAAGCAATTGCGGTGCGGGTACCTCTGCCTGTCATAGCAACAGTGTAACGTTTACTTTCCACCAGACCAGCCTCTTGACATAAATTATGTCACTGATCTTATAGATCAGCTTCCAGCTCCCTTCATCTTGTTGGGCGATTTTAACGCCCATCACCCCATATGGGTCTCTGAGACGCCTTGCCCCCTCGTACGAGAGCTGGAAAGAATAGTAACAGAGCTGGGTTTATGTATTTTGAACACAGGGGAACTAACTCGCTTCAGTGTACGTTACGGAACATATTCTAGCATAGACGTAAGTCTATGCAGCCGAACGTTGCTTCCGCTGTTTCGGTGGAATACACTGATGATCTCTGTGACAGTGACCATTTTGCCATAATCCTTACTGTGTTGAAACATAAATCCGTAAAGATTCTCCCTCGGTGGATTATTAACATGCTGATTGGCCAAAGTATACATCACTAGCTGTCCTTAAGGACGATATCAGGCGGACCGTCGGCGAGGAAATAACTTACATCACCCAAGTTATTCTTGCTGCTGCTGAGGAGTCCATTCCGTCATTCTCGGGGACTCCTTGTCGAAAACTCGTTCCTTGGTGGAAAGAAGCAATAGCGGCAGCTATCAAAGGACGCCGTCGAGCACATAAACGTTACCGTAGAAGCCTACTGTGACCAATCCCCCTGTGGGTGGTGGCGGTAGTATAACTCCAACGGTATCTCCTGCTTGTCGTAAGGAGCAACTGAGAGGGAGCGTGGGTTGGCGACCACGGGGCCCTCAGCTGAGTCCTGGCATTGCTTCCACTTACTTGTGCCAGGCTCCTCACTTTCATCTATCCTATCCGACCTTTCTTGGTCAACTCTTGTTCTTTTCCGACCCCAACGCTATTAGGTTTGCGAGGGCTAGGGAGTCTTTCGTTTTCACGCCCTTCGTGGCCCTTTCCTTTTTGATCGATATCTTCATTTTTCGAAGTGTCGGATCCCTTCCATTTTCCCCTCTGATTAGTGTTATATAGAGGGTGGTTGCCTAGTTGTACTTCCTCTTAAAACAATAATCACCACCACCACTTAATTGTGCGAGACTCCTCCCTTTCATCCACGAACCTACTACGCTGGCGCCACAAACCTGCTACGCTACGGGTTTTACGTCGCACCGACACAGATAGGTCTTACGGCGACGATGGGATAGGAAAGGCCTAGGAGTTGGAAGGAAGCGGCCGTGGCCTTAATTAAGGTACAGCCCCAGCATTTGCCTGGTGTGAAAATGGGAAAGCACGGAAAACCATCTTCAGGGCTGCCGATAGTGGGATTCGAACCTACTATCTCCCGGATGCAAGCTCACAGCCGCGCGCCTCTACGCGCACGGCCAACTCGCCCGGTAACCTGCTACGCAAGCGTGGCAGGGGGAGAGGTGATACTCCCACGTGGCGCGTCCCAGGTGGCGGATAGGGGATCCTAACCGGCTTGCCGGCGGTCTTGAGGGAAATAAAATACCTCTCGCGGACCAAACACACACCCCCTGTGGGTGGGGGAGGCTGACGAATAATACACCCACGGTATCCCCTGCCTGTCGTGAGAAGCGACGAAAAGGGGCGACCAAGGGATGCTTGGATTAGAACCATGAAACTACTTTTGATTCGTACCATCACGCGCGGAACACCATCGGTCGCTTTTACTTGCGATTAGTACCACTCTGTTAGGTACTCCTTATTTTTGTGATTCGTAGCACTCGAGGGGAGTTCAGTGTGGGTTTCTAGTGCCCGTGAGTCGTGCCCGTGTGTGCAACACCACAGGTCTGGGCGTTGCCTGTGAGTTGTACCCGTGTGAGCGACACCACGCGTCTGGGCGTAGCCTGCGAGTTGTACCACTATATGAGCGACACCGTGGGTCTGCGTTGCCAGTGATTAGTACCCACTATGTGAGGAACACCACGGGAATGCCGGCGCCCGTGCTTAGTACACCTAGGTTAGGAACCTCATCGGTTTGCGTTGGCTATGAGTGGCGCCATTGTGTGAGAAACACCATTGGTCTGCGTTACCTTTACGACGTACAATACTTGTGATTTGTAGCATAATGTTTGGAACATGGTGAGTTTACGCTACCTTTAATTAGTACCGCAACTTGAGAAATACCATGGTTCTCTTTAATAGATATAAGTGCCATTATGCGGGATCGTTGACATAGATATTGGCCCATTTAGACAAGCATCATCGATTCAGGATTGGGCTTTGGAAGCAGTTCCTTGGTCAGTAATATTAATTCTCGGAATGTGAGGCATTGCCCGTCTTATCAACTGATTGTTTTAAATTCATATTCATCAGTTCATTCCTCACCATCACGTTTTGAATTCTGGTCAGTGGATGAATTTTTTATTATTTTTAATTGTCATCGCATTTCGTCTCAGTTTCGTACTACAGGGGTCGATGATCTAGATGTTAGGCCCCTTAAAACTACAAGCATCATCATCATCATCACACAACCACCTGTGGTTGGGCCACGCAGACGAAGAATATACCCACGGTATTCCCTGTTTGTCATAAGAAGTTTCTAAAGGGGGCCACATGGGCTCTCAAATTGGGAGCATGGGTTGGCGACCACGGGACTATTGGCTGAGTGCCAGCATTGCTTCCACTTAATTGTGCCAGACTCCTCACTTTCATCTATCCTGTCCGACCTCCCTTGGCGAACTCCTGTCCTTTTCCGGCCCCGATGGTATTCGAGTATTCGAGACCAGGGAACCTTTCATTTTCATGCCCTTCGTGACCCTTGCATTTTTCGTCCGTTACTTCATTTTTCGAAGTGACGGATCCCTTTTATTTTCCTTTTTTCTCTCTGTCAGTCCCGTGTGGTTGGGGGACGCAGATGAATACACCCACGGTATCCCCTGCGTGTCATAACAGGTGGCCGCCTCTGTGGATCAGTGGTAGAGTGTCGGCCTCCGGATCCCAAGATAGCGGGTAGTCAGATTTTTGAAGGGCGGAAAAAAGTCTATTCGACACTCCATGTCGTACGTTGTCGGCATGTAAAAGATCTCTAGTGGCACATTAGGTGTTTACCCGACAAAATTCATTAAATCTTAGCCACAGTCGCCCAAGAGAGTTTCGGTTTACTCGGTCTGCCATCTAGTGGGCCTAGAGTAAAACGAAACGTCGAAATTGACGAGCAGACAGGCAGATGGCGTCAAATTGAGACGTCTGCACACGGTAGCTGAGGCCATACGATTATATATATGCGTTAGGCCCTCTAAGGAGCACGTAGAATCATTAGTTAGCATTCTTCTTCTTGTTTCTCTTATCCTCCGAAAACTTCTTCATCCTCGCACTGTGAGTCTGTCGTCTTTCTTGAGTCCATGCCTCCTGGAGTTTCAAGTTTCTTGTACATTGTCTGGCTGCAAAGCTGTGCAAGTTAATTTTGTGTCTAAATGTAGCCCGTGTAGTTGTCAGTGGGTCAACGCCAACTTCTGCGAGATCGTTTTGGGTGTCAGCAAGCCACCGTACTTTATTTTGTCGGGTTCCGCTGATAATGAGGAAGATTTTCTTGGTCAGTCGCGAGTCGTCCATTCGTGCTAGATGTCCGTAGAATTGCATACGTCATTTCCGAGCGATTGAAGTGAATCTTTCGGTCAGCGAGTAGAGTTCTTCCGAGCTTTTTCGCATCCATATTCCATCTTGGAACTTTGGTCCAAATATTTTCCTAAGTATTTGCCGTTCCATTTTCTCGATGTCATTGATATTGATGGTCAGTGTTGATGTCTCAATCGCGTAGAGTGCTTCAGGAAGAACTACTGTATGGTAGTGACGCAGCTTGGCTTGGATGGGAAGGGATTTCTTATTGTAGATATTCCAGGTGACTGTGTAGGCTTTACGTAATTTTTCGGCACGGGTTTTGTTGGCTATCCTGTCGTTACCAGTGCTTCCGATAATTTCACCTAAGTAACTGAAATGTTTAACTCGTGTGATATTGCCATATTTGGTCCCAAGTGATTCCACACTGGAGTTCTTGGAGTCCATGTATTGTGTTTTCTCATATGATATTTGGAGGCCAGTCTTAATAGCAATCTCATGCAGATTTTCAAGAGCGGTTCCGGCTTCCTCGGGAGTGCGGGCGATTATTGCTAGGTCGTCAGCAAAGGCAAGACACTTAATATTGATTCGTTTATCTCTCGTTCCCATACTTATCCCGTGTACTTCTTTCTCCCATGTTCTAACGATCTTATCTAGTACAAGATGGAACAGCAGTGGAAATAATCCATCACCCTGCCTCACGCCTGTTCCTATCTCAAATGATTCGTAGATTTAGCCCATGAATTTCACTTTAGAAGTTGTGTTAGTTAAAGTCTGTTGGATTAACTTCGTTGTTTTGTTGTCAACACCACATTCATGAAGTACATCTAATAGGCTGGCACGGTCAATCGAGTCGTAAGCTTTTTTAAAGTCAAAAAAAGTGACCACTGTTCGAATTGATTGGCGATGTTGGGGAATCATCTTGAGGTTCCAGATCTGTTCTGCACACGATCGGTGAGGTCTGAAGCCCGCCTGGTATTCTCCAATCTTCCATTCTATCTGTTGTTGTAATCTGATACGGAGAGCACGAGGTAATATTTTGTAAGCAATTGAGAGGAGAGAGATACCTCGGTAATTGTTCGGATCTGTCTTGTCACCCTTTTTGTGTAGAGGATGAATCAAAGCAGCCGTCCACTCTGCAGGTATGATTTCGCTCTCCCATATATCCGCAATGATGGCTTGTAATCGGTCAATAATGACTTCACCTCCGATCCTGAGCATCTCGGCAGTTACACCATCTTCCCCTGGTGCTTTGTTGTTTTTCAGATTTAATACAATATTCTGTATCTCATCATGTGTTGGTGGAAGTGAGTCATGTTTTGGGGTGGATATGCTGAATTGCAGTTTTTCGGCAGGAGGTTCACAGTTATGTAACGCCTCAAAGTACTGTTTTAAGATGTCACAGTTGGCTTTTCTATTCGGCTCAAGTGTTCCATCGGGGCGACGAAAACAAATACTAGGGGGTTTGTAGTCAAGCATCATTGTGCTTTATGAGTGGTTCCTTGGTCAGTAATCAATTATGTACGTTCTTTGTTTGAGTCTGATCCACTGTATTTTGTTTGTTTGTCTCCTTTTTTTTGTTGGGTTCATGTCCATCTATCCATTCCTCATGACATTATTTTCTTCTTGGTCAGTGGATGAATTTGACATTTTTGTTCTTTCATTTCGTACCATTAGGGGCCGATGACCTCGATGTTAGGCCCCTTTAAACAACAAGCATCATCATCATCATCATCACCTGTGCGACGTACAATAATGTGTACGTAGTAGTACCATAATGGAAAGTAGTACTTGTGAGTAGTACCATAATGTGTGGAACACCGTGAGCCTACGCTACTTTCGATTAGTAGCGCAACATCAGAACTACCATGGTTCTAATTTACTAGCGATAAGTACCATTATGAGGGGCCGTTAATCTGGATATTGGACCCCTTTAGCCAACAAGCATCATCGATTCAGGATTGTGTTTTAGAAGCAGTCCCTTGGTCAGTAATACTCTTGTTTTAAGATAGTTGCTGGGAAGATGGGGCATTGCGGGTCGGATCCACTGGTTGTTTTTGTTACCGTGGTTTGGTGGATTAGCAGAGGTGAAATAAGCTGCCGGGGTGAACGGGTCTAAGTACCAAAATCAAAGTTAATTTAAAACTGTAACATGGTTATATATATATTTTAACAACAAGAAACAATGCAATAGGTACAAGTAGCGAAAATTAACTCTAGGAAAGATAAGATTGGTGGTATAAACAGAACTTGGGCTTCAAGCCCTCTCTTTACATTTCCTGAGCTCTCAGCTCACAAACATATATTTACCAAAGGGCAGAAAACCCCTAGTACCTGGAGCACTTGCTCCCAACTTTTAACCTCAAGCCTCCCAGAGGCACTTTCATACACTGGAAAAGAGCTAACACATTCTCAGTTTTTCACGCCTATTAAAGGCCATACCAGGCTTTACCATCAATCGCCCTCAAGGCACAATTTACAAAATGAAACGGGGGTATCTTGTACCCAACCTACAGGGCCTTAGCAGAAAAAGAACAGGTTAAATAAATGGCCCGACATACAAAAGGAATGGAGGCGTGAATTTGCACTCCTACATGAAACTTCTTAAAACCTAGACGGCACTAGGCGAATGAAACAGGGGCTATTCCCAAACTATGGAGGTGACCCGTATAAGATAGAAATCTGAACGTAAAGGAAGTGAAGAAAATCCGTTACAAAAACGTAGTCACCTCAAATCAAAATGAAGGGGAGGTCGAGAGGGTAAGGCACTCTCCATCCCCGATTTATAGTTAAAGATATTTACATAAACCGGCAAAATTACATTACAGAAAAGTAGGTTACATGGTAAAGGTTTCGGACCTTTCCCGCGGGTTAAACTGCTGAGCTAGCAAGAAATAAAGATGTTTAAGCGGCCATTACCTTACTGAAGAACTGCTGCCTGATGGAAGAGGCGCTTCCCGCCTCCTGCTACACGTGCATACACTAGGTTAGATGTTGATGAAGTGGCCGAGAAGCAAGAAAATCAGCAGTTTTTATACCCTCGGAGAAGGTTCGAGTTCTTTCATGCCACGAACCTGCTACGCAGGCGTAGCAGGGGGAGAGGTGATACTCCCACGTGGCGCGTCCCAGGTGGCGGATAGGGGGGTCCTAACCGGCTTGCCGGCGGACTTGAGGGAAACAAAATACCTCTCGCGGACCAAACACACACCCCCTGTGGGTGGGGGAGGCTGACGAATAATACACCCACGGTATCCCCTGCCTGTCGTGAGAGGCGACTAAAAGGGGCGACCAAGGGATGATTGAATTAGAACCATGAAACTACTTTTGATTCTTATCATCACGCGGGGAACACCATGGGTTGCCTGTACTTGCGAGTTGTACCACTGTAACTGTTCCCTCTCGTCATAACACTTGGGGAGATGAAAGTTATTATCTTGGGACACATGAAATTCAAATAAACTATTTATGGCTTGCCCGCAAATTGCCACGCAAGTAGAAACAATTAACTTTCCATGGTTTCCCATTTCTCTATGTGATGTTTGGGCGCCAGGGTTACAATTTTAAACAAAACTGTAAACCAAAATTTATATTTACTAGCATAGAGACTTATATTTAAAACAGAGGGGTAGGATTTTAAATAATTAACCATTAAGTATCGCTTAAGAAAGAAACGCTATATAAAATACAAATGAATTTATTATACAAAAAAAAAATGAGATGAATCGGAAAAGTTTCCTTAAAGCGTGGAGGAATTTATAATTTACTGAATTTACTATTGCTTGCTTTATCTAATTGAAGCTCACCAATTGCAGCTTTCGTTGACGTCATCTGGTTTCCGTGGTTACTCGTTCTCTCCTTCTCGATGTAGAATTTCCTCCATGGACATCCTTCCTTCCTTCTCTGATATGGTACGGGCTATCTGGACAAGCACTCCCTGCTTGCCTAGTCTTTAGATTAGACCTTGGCCCTATACTTGTAATAACTGATCAGCGTTGATCGTATGAGGAGAAAATTCAGAGATATGAATTTTTCCATATTAGTAGGAATCTCAATCCAACTGAGCTATATTATGTATACGGTACAGACGTGTACCAAAATTACGTCGACTTGAACTAAACATAGTTCTTCGTCCACAATATTTACTGAAAATAACACAAGCCGTAAGCTTGTTTCGTTTCACGTAGATCCGATAACATAACCGCACCTAAGTACTGTATCGAAGCGATAATACAGTGTACAAAAAGAACTCTGTCGCGGAGCGACCACACACTGTATCAAAAATCAAATCACGTCGTACAAAGTAGATGTTCACAGTAGAAGTACTAGTGATGGAGTATCCGTAGTTAGGTTGTAAGCTTGTAAGGTTGGAAGGTCGTAAGGTCCCGTTCTCGTGTTGAGAATCAGTATATATCCGGGCTCACCCCCACTCTTGTTAACAGCTTAATCTCAAAACTCATATACAACGAAGTATCTGATTCGATAGATCGAAGCATCACCTCCCTTTCTCTTCTTCCTCGACAAGTCCAGAAGGCGTGGCGATGATATAGCTGACCAGCTTGCAAGCCTCGCACACGGGTCGCTGCTTACTAGCCTTGTTCATAAGATAAACCCATGACGCACGCAAAATCCCAAGCTTCAAGAATAACCCTTCGTATACACAAACATGAGATGAAATGAAAACAACTATGTCTCAACATATTGACCGTATTTACAACATAATGAATTCTTATCCTACATAATATAATAATTTAAATAATATAACGATGTTATCGTATATACAATATGATTCCAAAAAGCCTTGATTACAAATGATTGACGTTGAATAAATATGTTATTACAAATAATTGCCGATGGCGGATAAACTTGATATCAAATGATATCGCGTAAAATGATATTATATTAAATTAGTAGGGCTGGAGAAGCCTGGACGGTTACACCACTATGTTCGGTACGAAATGGGTTTGTGTTTAGTAGTAGTCATGAGCGTGGTTTGGGGGTTTCCAGTACCCGTGCGTCGTACCCATGTGAGCACCACCGCGGGTCTGGGCGTAGCCTGTGAGTTGTACCACTATATGAGCAACACCGTGGGTCTGCGTTGCCTTTGATTAGTAACCACTCTGTGAGGAACACCATGGGGCCCGTGGGACCGGCATCCGTGCCTAGTACACCTAGGTGAGGAAACTCATTGGTTTGCGTTGGCTATGAGTGGCGCCATTGTGTGAGAAACACCATAGGTCTGCGTTACCTGAACGAAGTACAATACTTGTGAGTAGTACCGTCTTGTGTGGAACACCGTGAGTTTCGCTACTTTTGATTAGTACCCCAACATGCCAATACCATGGTTCTACTTTACTCGCGACATGTACCATTCTGTGGGGCCTTAGACATGGATTTTGCACCCCTTTCGACATCAAGCATCATCGTGTTTTATGAGGTGTCCCTTGGTCAGTAATCAATTATGTATGATCTTTGAGTCTGATCCACTGTATTTTGGTTGTTTGTTTCCTTTTTTTGTTCTTTTTTGTTGGGTTCATGTCCATCCATTCATTCTTCATGACGACATTATTTTTTTTGGTCAGTGGATGAATTTGACATTTTTGTTCTTTCATTTCGTACCATTAGCCACGAACCTGCTACGCAGGCGTAGCAGGGGGAGAGGTGATACTCCCACGTGGCGCGTCCCAGGTGGCGGATAGGGGGGTCCTAACCGGCTTGCCGGCGGACTTGAGGGAAATAAAATACCTCTCGCGGACCAAACACACACCCCCTGTGGGTGGGGGAGGCAGACGAATAACACACCCACGGTATCCCCTGCCTGTCGTGAGAGGCGACTAAAAGGGGCGACCAAGGGATGTTTAAATTGGAACCATGAAACTGCTTTTGATTCGTGCCATCACGCGGGGAACACCAAGGGTTGCTTTTACTTGTGCGTAGTACCACTACATTAGGTACGAAATTGGTTTGTGATCAGTAGCACACAGGAGCACCGCGCGGTCGGCTTTTGCAGTACCTGTGATTAGTACCACCATATGAGCAGGACCATGGGATGATAGCTACCATGGTTCTGCCTTGCCTATGATTAGTACCCACTATATGAGGAACACCACGGGATAGGGAGAGGTCCCTGTGGTTAGTACTCTTATGTGATGAACACCATAGGTTTGCGTTGCCTGTAAATGGCGCCGCAAAGTGAGAAAAGCATAGGTCTGTATTAAATGTCGAATTTCATAAGCTCTGAGTAGTACAATAATGTGTGGAATGCCGCAAGTGTCTGCTACTTTTGATTAGTACCGCAACAGAACAAATACCATGGTTCTATTCTGATAGCGATCAGTACCGTTATGAGGGGCGGATAACTGCGATTTCGGTCCCCCATTTGACTGCACGCATAATCGATTCCGTGTTATGCTATAGCAGTAGTCCCTTGGTCAGTAATACGATATTGTCACGTCCGTTTATGTGAATATGAGACATTGCGGGTCGCAACCACTGATTGTTTTAAATTCATGTCCATCCATTCATTCTTCGTTGTCACATTTTTGAATTCTGGTCAGTGGAGAATTTTAGACTTTTAATGTCATTCCATTTCGTCTCATTTCGTACCATTAGGGGCCGATGACCTAGATGTTAGGCCCCTTTAAACAACAATCATCAATCAATCAATCGTACCATTAGGGGCCGATGACCTCGATGTTAGGCCCCTTTAAACAACAAGCATCATCACCATCGGTCCTTTCATGAATGATCAGGACACACCCACGGAGTTTTATTGGTTAACATCAAAAGGTCCACGAACCTGCTACGCAGGCGTAGCAGGGGGAGAGGTGATACTCCCACGTGGCGCGTCCCAGGTGGCGGATAGGGGGGTCCTAACCGGCTTGCCGGCGGACTTGAGGGAAATAAAATACCTCTCGCGGACCAAACACACACCCCCTGTGGGTGGGGGAGGCAGACGAATAATACACCCACGGTATCCCCTGCCTGTCGTGAGAGGCGACTAAAAGGGGCGACCAAGGGATGATTGAATTCGAACCATGAAACTACAAGTGCTTAGTACCACCACGCGGAGAACACCAAGGGTCGCTTTTACTTGTGCGTAGTACCACTACATTAGGTACGAAATTGGTTTGTGATTAGTAGCACACAGGAGCACCGCGCGGTCGGCTTTTGCAGTACTTGTGAATAGTCCCACCATATGAGCAGGACCATGGGATGATAGCTACCATGGTTCTGCCTTGCCTATGATTAGTACCCACTATATGAGGAACACCACGGGATAGGGAGAGGTCCCTGTGGTTAGTACTCTTCTGTGATGAACACCATAGGTTTGCGTTGCCTGTAAATGGCGCCGCAAAGTGGGAAAACATAGGTCTGTATTAAATGTCGAATTTCATAACCTCTGAGTAGTTCAATAATGTGTGGAATACCGCAAGTCTCTGCTACTTTTGATTAGTACCGCAACAGGACAGATACCATGGTTCTACATTACAAGCGATAAGTATCATTCTGAGGGGCCTTTGATCTGCATTTTGGACCCATTTAGACACCAAGCATTCTCGATTCAGGATTGTGCTTTGGAAGTGGTCCCTTGGTCTGTACTACTATTAACTATGATAGTTTTTTTTTTTGAGACAGATCCACTGATTGTTTTACATTCATGTTCATTCATTCATTCATTCATTCATTCATTCATTCTTCATGACATTTTTTATTTTGTTCAGTGGATGATTTTGAACTTTTACTTTGTCGTTTCATTTCGTGCCATTAGGGGCCGATGACCTCGATGTTAGGCCCCTTTAAACAACAAGCATCATCATCATCATCAAAAGGTACACACAAAATCGAAGAAGAAATACGGGATTGGCTGAAAATTAATTACAGAAATTAATGATTGGTTAAAATCAAAACCGGCGGAAAGACAGGATAAATATTGCCAACCCAAAAATGAATGCACTAAATTTAGTAAAGAACAAACTTGCTAATACAAAATTTCTTCAAATAAAGTTCCTTCACTTCGCACCAGGGTGCATGATCATTGTTTTTAGCAGAGATATCTATGAAAGAAAGTCCACACTTCTTGATAAATAGTAAACAAAAACAAGTCGAAATTCACTCAGTGACATCTTCAGAGGAAAAATTTAAGTTAGTATAGTTCCAAGTTCAGTGTTTCTCCAGTAGAGGAGTTCTACTTGGCGCAAGATTTAAACTTGCGGTGTAGAGGTGTACCACCCGGTACAAACCTCCCCCCTCCAAATGTCCTTCCCGGGGGGACACAGAAGAAATGATGAAAAAAAAAAAAGAATCATTTGTTGAAGAAAATTTCTAATTCCTTGCAGATGGATTTGTGGAAGAATATGGACGAGACATTAAGAATTTCCAAAGTCTTTTAACGTGGATTTGTAGAAGAATTTTGAAGAACGTTAAAAAATAATTTTCAAAGTCTCTTTTTGGTGTAGATGGGTAGGAGTTAGTTGAACTCCGGCTTGAGAGTGTCTTAGTTGCTGTATACGTTTGAAATATATGCTGTTCATTTTGACGGCAAATCCTGCCGCCGCCGCCGGTATCGTCGAGATCGCTCGGACCCCTCAAGTACCCTGAGATACACTTCTCCCGCTACTGTGAGAGGGGTAGTCGTGGAGAAGGGCGCCGCAGATCAAAGGTGTTCCGAGTTTATCTGTGGAACAGCAGAGGTGAAAAAAGGTGCGGGCTGGAATAGATCTCAACTGCAAGATTAAAGTTAATTTAAAACTTTAACAAAGGTTATATTTTCTTTTCAAAATCAACACTTAACAGAGTATAACAGGTACCAAGTAGCAGATCAACGAATTAACAATTTACAGTTGGTTACAAGATTTGGGCTTCGAGCCCCAAGTCACCGCTCACAACTACAACTACAATTGCTAAAGGGCAGAAAACCCCTAAGTACAAGGAGCACTTGCTCCTAATTACAATGTTAAGGAAAAGAGCAGACCCGCTCTCAATTTTACAAGCCTATCAAAGGCTACAACAAACTTCATTTCTATCTGCCCTTAAGGCACACAAGAAAACAGGGGTAATTAATACCCAACCTACGGGGCCTTCGCATGAAGAAAACAAAAATGGCCCAAAATACAAAATGACTGGAGGCGATAACTTGCACTCCTACACCAAGTTTTGTCTAAAACCTATGTGGCGCTAGGCCAATCATACAGGGGCTAATCCCAAGCTAGGGAGGTGACACGTATGAGAAAACTTTACTCTATTAAAGAAGAGAAGAACGGTTATGAAAACGTAGTCACCTCCTTTTTCAAAAATGAAGGGGAGTTCGAGAGGGTGAAGCACTCTCTATCCCCGCTTTACAGATTTGTAATTTATAGATAGACGGAAAAGAATTTACATTTTAAAAGGTAGGTTTCATACTATAGGTTTCGAACCCTCCCTGAGAGTTAAACTGCTGAGCTAGCAAGAAATGAAGATGTTAACAGGCCATTACCTTGTAGATAAACTGCTGCCCGAAGAAAGAGGCGCTTCCCGCCCCCTGCTACATAATCACACACTAAGCAAGTTGTCGATGGAGTGGCGACGAGCCATGAACCTCAGCAGTTTTATACCCACAAGGAAGTTTCGAGACCTTTCATGAAATAAAAGTGCCACACCCCTTCCCTTTATTGGCTAACACACAAAAGTTACACAGCATGAACAAGAAACCTAGGATTGGAGGAAAATTAATTAAGAAAATTCGGGATTGGCTGAATTCAAAACTGGCGGAAACAGAGATCAATATTGCCAACCGAAATAATGAAAGAAAGAAATTTCACAAAGAACAAACTTATGGATACAAAATTTTCTACAAAATCAGTTCGTTCACTTCGCACCAGGGTGCACAGTTATAGTTTTTATGTAGTGACATCTAGAAGAGAATGTCCACACTTCTTGCTACAGAGCAAACAAACACAAATCGAAATAGACACAGTTCAGAACACTTCAAAATTTACAGTAGTGACATCTTCTGAATAACCGTTGAATTAGTTCAGTGGTTAAAGTTCCAAGTTTCTCCAGTAGAGAAGTTTCAATTGGCGCAATATTTGATTTAGCGGTGTGGAGGTGTACCGCCCGGTACAAAAGGCATGTGTACAGTCCCCAGATGAGCTGGCGGTCGGTGCGCCGCAATTCCGCCTTTGCCGGGAGATGGACTCCGGCGCGTCGTACACAGAAAGATATCACGGGAGTGGAGTGGGCGCGTACCCCACCTCGGTAGTTGTACTGCGACGAACGGTTGCGGGGCACTGAAACAGTTAGATCTCGGCGGCAGAATTTGTTGGTAACTTATGGTTTTAGGGTACGATCCTTGTTGGTAAGGCTGAGGGGCCAGCGGAGTGGAAGATTTTAGCCACAGGAGGTGGTTTTGCAGGAGGCGGGGGCTTGGTAACGGCCGCAAGGGAAAGGACAGCAGAATAACCAGAGGGTAAGATTGTACATAAGTATACAGTGTAGAAAAGAGAACAAGGTGCAGAAAGCCTAAGATTTAGAAAAATATAACCTTCAGTGTTCCAGCAAAGTTTAGTGGCTAAGTTAAAAAAGGTATTACACGTGCTTAATCTGCGAAATATAGACCCTAAAGATCCTGTTGGTGGCTGGATTGCTCACCAACAACGTTACTGGCGTTAGGAAATCCAAAATGGTGCACGGCCCATGAAATCTGGGGGCAAGCTTGCCCGCGGGAACAAAGTTTTTTACCATGACTTGATCTCCTACTTTTAGATTGGTGGGCCTCCGTCCACGATCATATCTTTCTCTAACCTTTTCATAAGAAACTAAAATTGGCCTTAGCCTTCTTCCAAAGATCTCTAATACACTGACTGACAGGGACAATGCATCACCAAGGAGGAGTGGTTCGAAAGGGATGAAAGTTGGGGAAAAAAACAGAGACGGCACGGACGAATAATTGATGTTTATTTCAAACCGATATGCAGGTTACACAATGCGCACGGCATCGACTCAGTAGGATGTAGGACCACCGCGAGCGGCGATGCACGCAGAAACACGTCGAGGTACAGAGCCAATAAGAGTGCGGATGGTGTCCTGAGGGATGGTTCTCCATTGTCTGTCAACCATTTGCCACAGTTGGTCGTCCGTACGAGGCTGGGGCAGAGTTTGCAAACGGCGTCCAATGAGATCCCACACGTGTTCGATTGGTGAGAGATCCGGAGAGTACGCTGGCCACGGAAGCATCTGTACACCTCGTAGAGCCTGTTGGGAGATGCGAGCAGTGTGTGGGCGGTCATTATCCTGCTGAAACAGAGCATTGGGCAGCCCCTGAAGGTACGGGAGTGCCACCGGCCGCAGCACATGCTGCACGTAGCGGTGGGCATTTAACGTGCCTTGAATACGCACTAGAGGTGACGTGGAATCATACGCAATAGCGCCCCAAACCATGATGCCGCGTTGTCTAGCGGTAGGGCGCTCCACAGTTACTGACGGATTTGACCTTTCTCCACGCCGACGCCACACTCGTCTGCGGTGACTATCACTGACAGAACAGAAGCGTGACTCATCGGAGAACACGACGTTCCGCCATTCCCTCATCCAAGTCGCTCTAGCCCGGCACCATGCCAGGCGTGCACGTCTATGCTGTGGAGTCAATGGTAGTCTTCTGAGCGGACGCCGGGAGTGCAGGCCTCCTTCAACCAATCGACGGGAAATTGTTCTGGTCGATATTGGAACAGCCAGGGTGTCTTGCACATGTTGAAGAATGGCGGTTGACGTGGCGTGCGGGGCTGCCACCGCTTGGCGGCGGATGCGCCGATCCTCGCGTGCTGACGTCACTCGGGCTGCGCCTGGACCCCTCGCACGTGCCGCATGTCCCTGCGCCAACCATCTTCGCCACAGGCGCTGCACCGTGGACACATCCCTATGGGTATCGGCTGCGATTTGACGAAGCGACCAACCTGCCCTTCTCAGCCCGATCACCATACCCCTCGTAAAATCGTCTGTCTGCTGGAAATGCCTCCGTTGACGGCGGCCTGGCATTCTTAGCTATACACATGTCCTGTGGCACACGACAACACGTTCTACAATGACTGTCGGCTGAGAAATCACGGTACGAAGTGGGCCATTCGCCAACGCCGTGTCCCATTTATCGTTCGCTACGTGCGCAGCACAGCGGCGCATTTCACATCATGAGCATACCTCAGTGACGTCATTCTACCCTGCAATTGGCATAAAGTTCTGACCACTCCTTCTTGGTGTTGCATTTGCTCTGTCAGTCAGTGTATTCTCGGGATCTATTGTCTCAGGTAGAATATCACTAAGAGACCAAAGGTTAGAGAGCGGCGTGTAGGGTACAAATTTAAACATCAACGAAGCTGGAGTGATCTTAAGGGACTGATGAACCGCCGAATTTAAAGCAAAGGCTAACCTATGCAGAGACGTATCCCACCTAGAATGATTATGATGATGATAAGCAATTAGAGCCGACCTGAGGTTACGATTGACCCGTTCAGCCAGAGATGGTTGAGGATAGTACGCCGAAGTAGTTACATGAAAGATGGACAGATCAAAACAGAATTTACGGAAGAGATTGGAGGTAAAGGCTTTAGCATTATCAGAAACAATGTATTGACATGGACCAAAAGAAGCAAAGATGGTATTTAAATAAGCAATGGTGGACTGAGCGGTAGCCAGCTTAGTCGGAAATATCCAGGGAAATCTAGTGAAACCATCTACACACACAAGGATGAATTTGTTGGCATTCCCCTTTGATTGGGGGAAGGGTCCTACGTAGTCGATGTACAGACATTGCATCTTGATGAGAAGATAGAGGACCTAGCTTAGTGGACAATGCGGGTTTACTGAGCAAACATGATTTACAAGCTTTTACTAATTCTCGAATTTTACCGTCCATACCTTTCCAAATGAACATCTCCCGGATCTTTTCTCGAGTTTTGAAGATGCCTAAATGCCACCCTAATGGGGTCTCATGGTAGTACTTGAAGATCATAGGTACAAGAACAGCTGGAACCACAGCTTTCATCTTCTGATCATGCCTCGACGGGAAACATAAAACCCCATTCCTCAACACATAAGGGACGACATGTTCCCCAGAAGGGTTTCCATAATAGGAGCCAGCACTGGATCTTCGCGTTGATATTTTTCAATGTCCCTAAACAACATGGGGGCATCAGTTAGAATGGCATTTACACAAGGAGGTATGGACTCGGGCAGCGAAGAACTGTCTTCCTGTTCAGTGTTCTCCACATCATGAGCGAACATGCTTTTTAATCCATCCGCAACGACATTTTTCCGATCCTCGAATGTGCCTAACGTCAAACTGGAAGGCTGAAATTCTAATGGCCCAGCGGGCTATACGACCAGTACGACGCGGCCTAGCTAAGACCCAACTTAAGGTTTGGTTATCTGTTTCCAAGTCGAACTTGACGTGTTCCAGATAGAGGTGGATCTTCTCTAGTGAAAATAAGACTGCCAAACCTTCAAGTTCTTAGATGGAATACTTGGCTTCTTGAGCCGATAGGGTCCTAGATGCATATGCGATGGGTCGCCTCCCTAGTTCAGTCTCTTGAAGAAGGACTGCATACACCGCCGACGACGACGCGTCGGTTTGGACGATGAATTTCTTCGAAAAATCAGGCATAGCAAGGACAGGGGCGTTACAAAGAGCTAATTTGAGGTCTTCAAAAGCGGCTTGTTGAGAAGGCCCCCACTCGAATTTGACGCCTTTCCTACGGAGTAAGTTCAAGGGCGCCGCTCTGTTAGCGAAGTTAGAAATAAATTTCCTGAAGAAATTCACCATGCCGATGAACCTGGCAATACCTTTGATGTCCTTAGGAGGTTTAAAATCACGGATAGCCTGTGTTCTGGAATGATCGATCGAAACGCCATCGGGCGACACAATATGCCCTAGAAATGATATGGAGGGCTTAGCGAAAGCAACCTTAGATAACTTCACAGTTAACCCTGCCTTACGAACGCGATTGACGACGTCTTTCATATGATCTAGATGTTCTTCAAAGGTCTGAGAAAATACGACGACATCATCAAAATAATGTTATAAGTACTCGAATTTGATGTCGGAGAAGACCCTATCTAGCAGTCTCGTAAGCAAGGCTGCTCCCCGTGGTTTGGTGGAACAGGACAGGGGAAAGAAGGTGCCGGGGTGAACGGGTCTAACTACCAAAATCAAAATTAATTTAAAATTGTAACATGGTTATATATATATATATATTGAACAACAAGATACAATGCAATATGTACAAGTAGCAAAAATTAACTCTAGGAAAGATAAGATTGGTGGTATAAACAGAACCTGGGCTCAAGCCCTCCCTTTACATTTTCTGAGCTCTCAGCTCACAAACACATATTTACCAAGGGGCAGAAAACCCCTAATACCTGGAGCACTTGCTCCCAAGCTGCCTCTGTGGATCAGCGGTAGAGTGTCGGCCTCCGGATCCCAAGATAGCGGGTTCAAACCCGGCAGAGGTAGTCGGATTTTTGAAGGGCGGGAAAAAGTCCATTCGACACTCCATGTCGTACGAAGTCGGCATGTAAAAGATCTCGGGTGACACATTTGGTGTTTACCCGACAAAATTAATTAAATCTCAGCCAAAGACGCCCAAGAGAGTTTCGGTTTACTCGGTCCGCCATCTAATGGGGGCCTAGAGTAAAACGGAACGTTGAAATTGACGAGCAGACAGCCAGATGGCGTCAAATTGAAATGTCTGCACACGGTAGCTGAGGCCATACGATTATTATTATTTTACTTGCTCCCAATTTTAACCTCAAGCCTCCCAGAGGCACTTTTATACACTGGAAAAGAGCTAACACGCTCTCAGTTTTTCACGCCTATTAAAGGCCATACAAGGCACAACTTACAAAGTGAAACGGGGGTATCTTGTACCCAACCTACAGGGCCTTAGCAGAAAAAGAACAGGTTAAGTAAATGGCCCGACATCCAAAAGGAATGGAGGCGTGAATTTACACTCCTACATGAAACTTCTTAAAACCTAGACGGCACTAGGCCAATGAAACAGAGACTATTCACAAACTATGGAGGTGACCCGTATAAGAAAGAAATCAGAACATAAAGGAAGATAAGAAAATCTGTTACCAAAACGTAGTCACCTCAAATCAAAATGAAGGGTAGGTCGAGAGGGTAAGGCACTCTCCATCCCCGATTTATAGTTAAAGATATTTACATAAGCCGGAAAAATTACATTACAGAAAAGTAGGTTACATGGTAAAGTTTTCGGACCTTTCCCGCGGGTTAAACTGCTGAGCTAGCAAGAAATAAAGATGTTTAAGCGGCCAGTACCTTACTGAAGAACTGCTGCCTGATGGAAGAGGCGATTCCCGCCTCCTGCTACACGTCCATACACTAGGTTAGATGTTGATAAAGTGGCCGAGAGGCAAGAAAATCAGCAGTTTTTATACCCTCGGGGAAGGTTCGAGACGTTTCATGAATGATCAAGACACACCCACGGAGTTTTATTGGTTAACATCAAAAGGTACACACAAAATCGAAGAAGAAATACGGGATTGGCTGAAAATTAATTACAGAAATTATTGATTGGTTAAAATCAAAACCGGCGGAAAGACAGGGTAAATATTGCCAACCCAAAAATAAATGCATTAAATTTAGTAAAGAACAAACTTGCGAATACAAAATTTCTTCAAAAAAGTTCCTTCACTTCCCACCAGGGTGCATGATCATAGTTTTTTAGTAGAGACATCTATGGGAGAGTGCCCGCATTTCTTGATAAATAGTAGACAAAGACAAGTCGAAATTCACACAGTGACATCTTCAGAGGAAAAATTTAAGTTGGTCTATTCCAAGTTCAGTGTTTCTCCAGTAGAGGAGTTCTACTTGGCGCAAAATTTAACTTGCGGCGTAGAGGTGTACCACCCGGTACAAAATTCATATTCATCCATTAATTCTTCATCTTCACGTTTTGACTTCCGATCATTGGAGGATTTTGATATTTTTTCAATGTCATTACATTTCGTCTCATTTCGTACCATTAGAGGCCAATGGCCTAGATGTTAGGCCCTTTAAACAACAAACATCATCATCATCAGCAGCTTCCTTCCCACTCCTTGCCTCTTCCCTCCCGTCGTCTCCATAAGACCTGTTTGTGTGGTAAGGACGTAATTTTTTTTTAAAATGTATCAGCGGCAACATTTCCTTTCATCAGTCGTTTATCTTACTTTCCATAGAAGTTCGGAGTTGGGGTATGTACTTGTAAAATATACAATTTAGTAACAGACTACCGAGTGAACTGTCCACGCGATGTGGGTCACGTAGCTCTGAGCTTGTATTCGGGAGATGGTGGGTTAGAACTCCCACTGTCTGCAGCCCGGTAGACGGTTTTCCGTGTTTTGCCATTTTCACGCCAGGGCTGTAAATTAAGGCCACGGTCGCTTCCTTCACAATGCTTACCCAGCGTCGCCAAGACACTTGTCTGTGCTGGTGCGACGTAAAACAAATAGCAAAAGGAAAGTAACGGGCTATTAACATTCTCTATTACTTTACCATTACCATTTCCGTATGTACTTCCTTGGTTACGTCTTTAATTTTAGGACTATCCTACGGCTACGATGTCTTTTAATGTTTCTGCATTTCGTACATATAGGCCTACTCTTTTCTTAACTGGCTCCCTTAAGTTTTGAATGGTTAGAATTTAAATTTCCAAGTTCTTGCCCTGCTAGTTTTTGAAGGGACGTGAAGTACATTTTACATATAATTCAAACATTCTCTTATAAAACCTTTGTTTGGGTAATGGTTAGGCTTTATAAAAGCCGCATTGTCTGCTTTTATTACGGGTGGTCCAAAATGTAATGTCTCATCTGTGCAGTTAATTTTCATCGACCAGAGGAATCGCCTCTTGGCAGTTCTAAGAAAATGAGATAATAAACAGAAACGTTATATAAGTCAACTTCTTCAAGCGAATGGAATTTAATGACCTTTCTCTCCTTTTCACGGCCGTAGTATGTGGCATAAAAACGGAAGCGTAGCTGATTAATAATGCAAATTATGGTTGCATGAATAGCTGAAGTGGAAAATTTTCACAGCTTCACCTTCGTCGATGACAGAATTATATGCTATATAAAGAGGCACTTGGATAAAATCCCAGAACATCTCCAGTTCTTCCTGAAGGTATCCAAGTCAAGAGTGAATACACCATGAATTGCAAGCTGGTAAGTGTAGAGTCTAATTTAAGTCAGTTTTACCTGGTGACTAGGAGATGCCTGGCCGAGGCGGTAAAGGTGTGCTCGGTTCACCCGAAATGATGTGGGTTCAGTTCCCCGTCAGGAAATAATAAAATTTAAGAAACGAGATTTCCACTTCTGGAGATGCACATAGCATGAGGTTCATTCAGCCTGCACCAAAAATGAGTACCAGGTTTATTCCTGGGGGCAAAGGCGGCCGGGCGTATAGCTAACCACTCTACCCCACCAAGTACGGAGATTACGGATGGTGGAAAACTTTACCTTCCACCCCTTCAGGAGCCTTCAGGAGCCTTCATGGCCCGTACGGACATGACTGCTTCTTTGCTTTGCTTTTTAAGTGGTAACTGAGTTTTGCGGTTTGATCCAACGTCTCTTAAATTTTGATTGTTTTTATATGGTCGGTAAATACATTTTACATTACAATTAACGTTTCAGTCTTTCTTTTACAAAATTTACAAGTAATCCTATGGAAACTGCTTTGGGAATCTCCATGTATACTGTACTTATTCTAAAGGACACACAACTTGGGAGGAGTTGTCGACCCCATTTCCATCAGCTTTGTAGTAGCTTGATCTCCAGACGGATTTAACGATTTCGTTGCTTCAGTTGTTCATGTTTTAAACCAAATTTTTTATCTGTGTTAAGCCCTCTGGGGGTGGGGCAGTAGAATAACGCCCACGGTATCCCCTGCCTGTCGTAAGAGACGACTGAAAGGGGCCCCGGGGGCTCTGAAATTTTCAGCGTGAGTTGGAGGCTACGGAGTCCTTAGCTGAGTCTTGGCATTGCTTCCATTTACTTATGCCAGGCTCCTCACTTTCGTCTATCCTGTCCGACCTCCCTTGGTCAACTCTTGTTCTTTTCCGACCCCGACAGTATTAGAGCATTCGAGGCCTAGGGAGTCTTTCATTTTCGCGCCCTTCGTGGCCCTTGCCTTTTTTCGTCCGTTACTTCATTTTTTGAAGTGACGGATCCCTTCATTCTTCTTCTTTTTTCTCTCTCTTTACCCCCTGTGGGTGGGGGGCGCGGACGAATAATACACCCACGGTATCCCCTGTCTGTCGTGAGAGGCGACTAAAAGGGGCGACCAAGTGATGATTGAATTAGAACCATGAAACTACTTTTGATTCATACCATCACGTGGGGAACACCATGGGTTGCCTGTACTTGTGAGTAGTACAATATATTAGGTACGAAATAGTTTTGTGATTAGTAGCAGCAAAGAGTGGGTTCTCCTGTGGGTTTCCAGTACCCGTGTGTCGTACCCATGTGAGCAACACCGCGGGTCTGGTCGTTGCCTGTGTGTTGTACCACTTTATGAGCGACACCGTGGGTCTGCTTTGCCTGTGATTAGTACCCACTATGTGAGGAACACCACGGGATATTACGAGTCCCTGTGGTTAGTACACCTAGGTGAGGAACGTCATAGGTTTGCGTTTGCTATGAGTGGCGCCATAGTGTGGGAAACACCATAGGTCTGCGTTACCTGTACGACGTCCAATACTTCTGAGTAGTACCATCATATGTGGAACACCGTGAGTCTACGCTACTTTTGAATAGTACCCCAACATGAAAAATACCATGGTTCTGTTTTACTAGCGATAAGTACCATTCTGAGGGGCCTTTGACCTGGATTTTCGACCCCTTTAGACATCAAGCATCCTCGATTCAGAATTGTGCTTTATAAGTGGTCCCTTGGTCAGTAATACCATTCTTTATGACCTTTTTTTGAGTCGGATCCACTGTTCTTTTTGGGTCCGTCCGTCCGTCCGTCCGTCCGTCCGTCCGTCCATCCATCCATCCATCCATCCATCCATCCATCCATCCATCCATCCATCCATCCATCCATCCATCCATCCATCCATCCATCCATCAGGGGCGATGACCTCGATGTTAGGCCCCTTTAAACAACAAGCATCATCGTCATCACCTCACTTTCTTCTACCCTATCCTACGTGGAGGACACGTGTAGGGTACTTTAAGGTTAAAACCTACGGACGTTGAGCAACGCGAAATCACTGCGAACAACTGCTTTAGCACTAGTATATTCTTCAGCTGAATACTGTTCTGCTGTATGGCTGAATAGTTCCCATACTCGTCTGGTCGATGTCCAGCTGCGCCATACAGTGAGAATCATAATCTGGCACCCTGCACTCCACTCCTTACAGTGGTTACCCGTACTGAGCCACATTCAACCTCCTCACATCAGATGATAAAATGCCCTTGTCAGATTATGGACTAAGGTAATGATGAACAGCTCACTTCCCTTCCACCAGGATACAGAAGAAAACGCCGTTGCGAGACTGAAATCCCGGAAACCTGCGTGGAAGACGGCCAGGGAACTAACTGACATAACTTTTAGACCTGACGAAGCGTGGATGCAAGAATGGGCCAGATTACACCCACATGGTCTAATCAACATTGATGACCCAACAGCAAAACTTCCTGGGTTCAACCTCCCACGCACCATATGGACTAGATTAAACAGGATACGCTGCGGCGTTGGAAGTACTGATTCTGCACTACACTAATGGGGGTGGTTGGAGTCTCCTTCCTGCAACTGTGGTGCTGGAGTGCAAACCATCAGCCACATCGTGAAAGAATGTCCTCTACGAGCATTCACTGGGCTTATGGAGGAGCTACATCAACTAACCCCTACGGCACTCACTTGGCTGGAAGGACTTGACATCAGCTTGTGATGAAATCTCAGACCCTGCAGTTGTGTGTGTGTGTGTGTGTGTGTGTGTGTGTGTGTATATCTCCTAGTTAGTCTGTTAATACTCTATATCCATATATATAAATATGTTTATATTTTTCTAATCCGGCCGCGGGTTCAGTACCGCCAAGGCACCCAAGACGACACCACGCCGGATCTCCTGAAGGATTTGATCCCTATTAAAAATGCTTATAGGAAAAGATGGCACATATTTTGGGACCCAACTGACTGGGTGGAATACCTGGACCTAGCCCGGGAAGTACGAAATCGATTGCTGGGAAGAAAGATTGAAAAATGGGAGGAAATTTGCCGTAATCTATTAGAAAACGAGTCAGATCGCGAATTTTGGCGGATTTTCGCAGAAAACGTGTCACATCGCGAACTTCGGCGGATTATGTATCTAAAACAATAAGCATTCAATTATAAATTTCGGTATAATACCGTAGCGAAGCACGGGTATCTTGCTAGTCTATATATATAAAGTAACTTGTCCTGACTGATTCATCATCGCCGAGCCAAAACTACTAGACATATAGAAATGAAATTTTGGGGATACATTCATATTAACATGTAGGTGCTCGCTAAGAGAGGATGTTTGGATATTCCGTCGCTAACGGGGTGAAAAGGGGGAGTGAAATTTTAAAATTAGTGTATCTATATCTCAAAATTTTGAGAGTTTACAGATGTAAAAATTGGTATTTAGTATCTTCATTAAAAATAAAGAAACACGAATTTTTTGTTTTCGGATAACCCCAATAGGAGGGATGAAAAGGGGTGAAAAACGGGTTGAATGCCTTTAATGAGGATACATATATCTCAGAAACTGAAGATATTACAGACCTCAAAATTGGTGTTTGGAATCTTCTTTAAAAATAAAGAAACACGTGTTTTTTGTTTTTGGAAAATCCAATTAATGGCGGTTAAACAGGAGTGACAAATTGGGGTGATTTTTTTGAAAGATTATATCTACAGAATACCTGAGAAACGTAAAATGTTACAGACATAAAAAGTGGTATTTGGAATCTCCTGTAAATGTAAAGAAACATAGGTGATTTGTTTTTGGAAACCCCACTTAAGGGGAACTAAAAAGGGGGTGAAATTTTAAAATGAGAATTTGTACAGTATATCTAAAAAAACTTAACATGTTACAGAAGTGAAAAATGGTATTTTTTATCTCTATTAAAAATCAAGAAACGTGTATTTTTAGTTTTCCGAAATACCACTTTGGTGGAAGGGGGGGTAAAAGTGTCTGAAAATGGTGTTGAATTATTTTAATTAGGCTACTGATATCTCAAGAATGAAGATGTTACAGACGTGAAATTTAGTATTTGGAATCTGCTTTAAAAGTAAAGAAACACGTATTCTCGGAAAATCCAATGAAGTGGGGGGGGGGTGTTTGAAAGAATTGAAAAATTAATTGACTTAATTATATAGGAATATAAGAATATAAGAATATGAGAATTATATGAGAATGGTCTCATGTTTGTGGGTTACTGTAGTCACGTCCTAGTTCGTGAACCATGGGCAACGGCTGAGTGGCCTAGTAAGTGGTCCTGAGAGTCGGGATACCAGTTGCTATGGAAAGGGAGTGGGCATCTCGGACATATTCTGAGTCGTGGCCCTCCTTGTGCTCAGGCGGCTAGGACTACACAATTCACCGGTGGTCCATAACCCGTTAGAGGAGAGATCCTCACTTGGACTATGTGCAAGTAGGGCAGCATCCTGCTTCATGAATTTACCGAGCTCAGAACACTTTAAGCAAGCCTCGGACCTATGGGAGTAATGGAGTTCCACTCCCATTTGACAGGCGAGGGACTCCTTGGAAACAACTTGGCGAACGAAATGGAATTCGATGGGGAGCTATCAATATTAATGGGGCTTATGGAAGAAAGAAGGTAGAAATGGCTGAGTCAGCAAAGAGGATGTATCTGGATGTGCTAGGAGTAAGTGATATTCGGGTAAGGGGAGATAATGAGGAAGAGATAGGAGATTATAAAGTGTACTTGACGGGTGTTAGAAAGGGAAGGGCAGAGTCTGGGGTAGGGCTCTTTATCAGGAATACAATTGCACGCAACATAGTTTCTGTTAGGCACGTAAATGAGCGAATGATGTGGGTAGATTTGTCAGTGGGAGGAATTAGGACAAGAATTGTGTCCGTGTATTCACCATGTGAGGGTGCAGATGAGGATGAAGTTGACAAGTTTTATGAAGCATTGAGTGACATCGTGGTCAGGGTCAACAGCAAGGATAGAATAGTGCTAACGGGCGATTTCAATGCGAGAGTTGGGAATAGAACTGAAGGATACGAAAGGGTGATTGGTAAATGTGGGGAAGATATGGAAGCTAATGGGAATGGGAAGCGTTTGCTGGACTTCTGTGCTAGTATGGGTTTAGCTGCTACGAATACATTCTCAAGCATAAGGCTATTCACCGCTACACATGGGAGGCTAGGGGTACCAGATCCATAATAGACTATATCTTAACATACTTTGAATTCAGGAAATCTGTTAGGAATGTACGAGTTTTTCGCGGATTCTTCGATGATACAGACCACTATCTGATCTGTAGTGAACTAAGTATCTGTAGGCCTAAGGTAGAGAAAGTGAAATCTGTCTGCAAACGAATAAGGGTAGAAAATCTCCAGGACGAGGAAATTAGGCAGAAGTACATGGATATGATTAGTGAGAAGTTTCGAACAGTAGACAGTAAGCAGGTTCAGGATATAGAAAGTGAATGGGTGGCATACAGGAATGCTGTAGTAGAAACAGCAAGGGAATGCCTAGGAACAACTGTGTGTAAAGATGGGAAAAGGCGAACATCTTGGTGGAATGATGAAGTGAGAGCAGCCTGTAAACGTAAAAAGAAGGCTTATCAGAAATGGCTCCAAACAAGGGCCGAGGCAGACAGGGATTTGTACGTAGATGAAAGAAACAGAGCGAAACAAATAGTTGTTGAATCCAAAAAGAAGTCATGGGAAGATTTTGGTAATAACCTGGAAAGGCTAGGTCAAGCAGCAGGGAAACCTTTCTGGACAGTAATAAAGAATCTTAGGAAGGGAGGGAAAAAGGAAATGAACAGTGTTTTGAGTAATTCAGGTGAACTCATAATATATCCCAGGGAATCACAGGAGAGGTGGAGGGAATATTTTGAACATCTTCTCAATGTAAAAGGAAATCATCATGATGGTGTTCAAACAGCCAAGGTCATGGTGAGGAGGAAAATGATGTTGGTGAAATTATGCTTGAGGAAGTGGAAAGGATAGTAAATAAACTCCATTGTCATAAGGCAGCAGGAATAGATGAAATTAGACCTGAAATGGTGAAGTATAGTGGGAAGGCAGGGACGAAATGGCTTCATAGAGTAGTAAAATTAGCATGGAGTGTTGGTAAGGTACCTTCAGATTGGACAAAAGCAGTAATTGCACCTATCTATAAGCAAGAGAACAGGAAGGATTACAACAATTATCGAGGTATCTCATTGATTAGTATACCAGGCAAAGTATTCACTGGCATCTTGGAAGGGAGGGTGCGATCAGTCGTTGAGAGGAAGTTGGATGAAAACCAGTGTGGTTTCAGACCACAGAGAGGCTGTCAGGATCAGATTTTCAGTATGCGCCAGGTAATTGAAAAATGCCACGAGAGGAATAGGCAGATGTGTTTATGTTTCGTAGAGCTAGAGAAAGCATACGACAGGGTACCGAGGAAGAAGATGTTGGCTATACTGGAGGACTATGGATTTCAAGGTAGATTATCACAATCAATCAAAGGAATTTATGTTGACAATTGGGCTTCAGTGAGAATTGATGGTAGAATGAGTTCTTGGTTCAGGGTACTTACAGGGGTTAGACAAGGCTGTAATCTTTCACCTTTGCTGTTCGTAGTTTACATGGATCATCTGCTGAAAGGTATAAAATGGCGGGGAGGGATTCAGTTAGGTGGAAATGTAGTAAGCAGTTTGGCCTATGTTGACGACTTGGTCTTAATGGCAGACTGTGCCGAAAGCCTGCAGTCTAATACCTTGGAACGTGAAAATAGGTGCAATGAGTATGGTATGAAAATTAGCCTCTCGAAGACTAAATTGATGTCAGTAGGTAAGAAATTGAACAGAATTGAATGTCAGATTGGTGATACAAATGTAGAACAGGTCGATAATTTCAAGTATTTAGGTTGTGTGTTCTCCCAGAATGGTAATATACACTGACTGACAGAGCAAATGCAACACCAAGAAGGAGTGGTCAGAACTTTATGCCAATTGCAGGGTAGAATGACATCACTGAGGTATGCTCATGATGTGAAATGCGCCGCTGTGCTGCGCGCGTAGCGAACGATAAATGGGACACGGCGTTGGCGAATGGCCCACTTCGTACCGTGATTTCTCAGCCGACAGTCATTGTAGAACGTGTTGTCGTGTGCCACAGGACACGTGTATAGCCAAGAATGCCAGGCCGCCGTCAACGGAGGCATTTCCAGCAGACAGACGACTTTACGAGGGGTATGGTGATCGGGCTGAGAAGGGCAGGTTGGTCGCTTCGTCAAATCGCAGCCGATACCCATAGGGATGTGTCCACGGTGCAGCGCCTGTGGCGAAGATGGTTGGCGCAGGGACATGTGGCACGTGCGAGGGGTCCAGGCGCAGCCCGAGTGACGTCAGCACGCGAGGATCGGCGCATCCGCCGCCAAGCGGTGGCAGCCCCGCACGCCACGTCAACCGCCATTCTTCAGCATGTGCAAGACACCCTGGCTGTTCCAATATCGACCAGAACAATTTCCCGTCGATTGGTTGAAGGAGGCCTGCACTCCCGGCGTCCGCTCAGAAGACTACCATTGACTCCACAGCATAGACGTGCACGCCTGGCATGGTGCCGGGCTAGAGCGACTTGGATGAGGGAATGGCGGAACGTCGTGTTCTCCGATGAGTCACGCTTCTGTTCTGTCAGTGATAGTCACCGCAGACGAGTGTGGCGTCGGCGTGGAGAAAGGTCAAATCCGTCAGTAACTGTGGAGCGGCCTACCGCTAGACATCGCGGCATCATGGTTTGGGGCGCTATTGCGTATGATTCCACGTCACCTCTAGTGCGTATTCAAGGCACGTTAAATGCCCACCGCTACGTGCAGCATGTGCTGCGGCCGGTGGCACTCCCGTACCTTCAGGGGCTGCCCAATGCTCTGTTTCAGCAGGATAATGCCCGCCCACACACTGCTCGCATCTCCCAACAGGCTCTACGAGGTGTACAGATGCTTCCGTGGCCAGCGTACTCTTCGGATCTCTCACCAATCGAACACGTGTGGGATCTCATTGGACGCCGTTTGCAAACTCTGTCCCAGCCTCGTACGGACGACCAACTGTGGCAAATGGTTGACAGAGAATGGAGAACCATCCCTCAGGACACCATCCGCACTCTTATTGACTCTGTACCTCGACGTGTTTCTGCGTGCATCGCCGCTCGCGGTGGTCCTACATCCTACTGAGTCGATGCCGTGCGCATTGTGTAACCTGCATATCGGTTTGAAATAAACATCAATTATTCGTCCGTGCCGTCTCTGTTTTTTCCCCAACTTTCATCCCTTTCGAACCACTCCTTCTTGGTGTTGCATTTGCTCTGTCAGTCAGTGTAATAAGTGAGATTGAATCAAGGTGTAGTAAAACTAATGCAGTGAGCTCGCAGTTGCGATCAGCAGTATTCTGTAAGAAGGAAGTCAGCTCCCAGACGAAACTATCTTTACATCGGTCTGTTTTCAGACCAACTTTGCTTTACGGGAGCGAAAGCTGGGTGGACTCAGGATACCATATTCATAAGTTAGAAGTAACAGACATGAAAGTAGCAAGAATGATTGCTGGTACAAACAGGTGGAAACAATGGCAGGAGGGTACTCGGAATGAGGAGATAAAGGCTAATTTAGGAATGAACTCGATGGATGAAGCTGTACGCATAAACCGGCTTCGGTGGTGGGGTCTTGTGAGGCGAATGGAGGAGGATAGGTTACCTAGGAGAATAATGGACTCTGTTATGGAGGGTAAGAGAAGTAGAGGGAGACCAAGACGACGATGGTTAGACTCGGTTTCTAACGATTTAAAGATAAGAGGTATAAAACTAAATGAGGCCACAACACTAGTTGCAAATCGAGGATTGTGGCGACGTTTAGTAAATTCTCAGAGGCTTGCAGACTGAACGCTGAAAGGCATAACAGTCTATAATGATAATGTATGTATGTATGTATGTATGTATGTATGTATGTATGTATGTATGTATGTATGTATGTATGTATGTATGTATGTACTTTCATCTAATAAAAACTAAAGTTGTTACAGACGTGAAAATTGGTATTTGTATCTCCTTTCAAAACAAAGAAAGACGCGTTTTTGGGGGGAAATCATCTTGGGGGGCGGGAGTAAAATGGAGTTGAATTCCTTTCATGAGGACACAGAAATCAAAAACTGAAGAAACTAGAGTCGTGATAATTGGTATTTAGAAGATCCTTTACTATTAAAGAAACAAGGTTTTTTGCCGGAAAATTCACATGGGGGGGGGGGGAGGAGTGTGAAAATGAGTGAAATAAAGTGAATTATTTTTATGGGGATACTTATATCCCAAAGCTGAAGGTAATAGACATGAACATTGGTGTTTGGAATCTCCTTTAAACATAAAGAAACATGCCTTCTTTTAATTTTTGTGGGTGGGGGGGGGGTGTAAATAAACTTGACGGCGGTGGAGTGTAAAAGGAGGTGAGTCCAGTTGATTTTACTGTTCATAATGTACTTATAAGGAGCCTCCGTTGCTCAGGTGGCAGCGCGCCTGCCTCTCACAGCTCGGTTCCGTGGTTCAAATCCCGGTCACTCCACGTGACATTAGTGCTGGACAAAACGGAGGCGAGACAGATTTTCTCCGGATACTCCGGTTTTTCCTGACATCATTCATTCCAGCACACTGTCCAATATCATTTCATTTCATTTGTCATTCATTATCCATTGCCCCAGAGGAGTGCGACTGGCTTCGGCAGCCGGCACAATTCCAATTGTCGCCGCTAGAGGGGGCTTCATTCATTCCATTCCTGACCCTGTCCAATGACTGGAAACAGGCTGTAGATTTTCGATGTACTTATTCTGATCATAAACCGATCATTTTTAATATTTCCTGGGTTCGTTTTCAAGAGCCATCTTTTTCTTCGGAGAACGTTCTTAGATTACAGTAGATTCTCCTGGCATATAAATAAAAATGTAAACACCTTTGAAATGAACGATAGGAATGAGATTAACCGTCCAATTGTTCACCTCTATAATAAGGTCAATAATACACGGAAGTATGTCATTCGTATCGCCAGAAATCCCGCACACTTGCCTACGCGCGACAATGGTGCTGGTCACAATGTCAACAATGACAATGGCAGCAGATGTAATTTACCGCCAAGTAGCGGTCTTGCATCTTGCTATGGGGTCCAGAACATCTATAATAATAATAATAATAATAATAATAATAATAATAATAATAATAATAATAATAATAATAATGTTCTGGACCGTCGCCAAATGTGCGGACCGCGCTGGAAACGGGTCCTGGACGGATAATGACTAAGAATGCAGTCCGGCCGCGGGTTCAGTACCGCCAAGGCACCCAAGACGAAACCACGCCGGATCTCCTCAAGGATTTGATCCATACTAAAAATGCTTATAAGGTGAAATACCTGGACCTAGTCCGGGAAGTACGAAATCGATTCCTGGAAAGAAAGATTGAAAAATGGGAGGAAACTTGCCGTAATCTATTAGAAAACGAGTCAGATCGCGAAATTTGGCGGATTCTCTCAGAAAACCAGTCAGATCGCGAATTTCGGCTGATTGTATATAAAACAATAATCATTCAGTTATAAATTTCAGTATAATACCGTAGCGAAGCACGGGTATCTTGCTAGTAACACTTATATGTAAAATACATTTCAAACGATTGTGAAATGAAGCATCATTCGCTAAATAAATAAGGGAGCCTTTCATTTTCACGCCCTTCGTGGACCTTGCCTTTTTATGGCCGGTATCTTCGTTTTTCGAAGTATCGCACCCATTCCTTTTTTCTCTTTGTTCAGTGTTATATAGAGAATGGTTGCCTAGTCAAGTTTTTTGTTTGTATTAAGAGTGCTCTGGAGATGTTAAGTTCATGTATACACATTTCCCCTCATAACCCTTGAATATACGCAGTCCAACTAATACTGCTTAGTTTTAGGATTGATATTGCACTGTTTAATACTTGTACGTGAGCAACGTAAAACGAGCATTACCTGCACGGGAAAAGCGGTGATATGTTTTCCTGTCACCGTAAGAAACAGACCATTCAAAATTAAAAATATACTCAGTTTTAAGTACCTGAAGCTTATACAGAATTGGATACGTCACAAAAACTGTGCTTAGGTATATACATCAAATGTTAAATTGTCGTACAATAGCCTACTTAAAAGATATTACCATTGTGGGAGTGACGCCACATTTTATACATTTCAGCTCATTGGTAGTGCTCTTCACTCGAGATGTATGTAAAATGTCGAACGATTCTGTTATTTTGCTGCATGAAAGTAATTATATTTCTGGGAGAGTTTCGTGTGTCCTTAACTTTGGCAACGAATACATCTCTCTGTCTTGCATGTTATACGAGGTAAGATTTCTAATATTCACATTCCTAAATTGTGCCGTTCGTGCTGAGGGGAAATTTTACCCCAACTTTATGCTCATAAACGTTACCTTAAGAAAAGAAAAGGTCATTTCCAAACTAAATTTAACACCGAAGAGTAACCATTATATTTCGGCTCTAAAATAATAATTTAAAGATCCCTACCACCGTGAAATGCTCAGTGGGATATTGACCTATGATGAGGAAATGGGAACTTACCTCAAACCTAGGGGGCAAAAGATCTCTACAGGTCGACACCCCGAACAAATAGCATTTTTTTTTGACCTCAAACCTGAAATCAGTTGCATATTCAGTCGGTCTTACGTGGGGAAGTATTAGTCCGGGTACCGTTCAGAATTTGTTGAAGAAAGCATATCCCTCATGCCGCTAAACCCCTGATGTGTCCTGGCCTACCAAACGAGCTCTGCTTGAAGGCCTACAGTTTACGAGATGACGCGCGGTCACCGTGACGAATGCCCTCGGCCGTTATTAATGGTCCGGGGCCGCTATCTGACCGTCAAATTACTCCTCAGTTGTTTTCACGTAAGCTGAATGATCCTCAGACCAGCCCGTAGATCCCGTGGGTTGGCGACAACGGGCCGTAGCGTTCTTTTCACTTACTTGTCCCAGGCTCCTCACGTTCATCTTTCCAATCCGCCCTCCCATGGTCGACTATTGTTATTTTCCAATCTCGAGAGTATAGGTTTGCGCATCCTAGGGAGTCTTGATTTTCAATCCCTTCGTGGCGCTTTCTTTGGCCGATAACTTCATTTTTCGAAGTGTCGGACCTCTTCCATATTTTCTCTCAGATTAATGTTAATGGACGAATGGTTGCCCACTTGCAATTCCTCTTAAATCAGTTGTCACCACCACCACCACCCCACCCCACACCACCACATTAGATCCAGATAAAAAAAACCCTGTCTTGCCCGGGAATAGAAGAGTCATACTCGCTACCCTTAGATCACCGCCCTGGCGAAGATGATCGAATCAGATTGCTCTGTTGACGTATTCGGTATAACGACGAACGTTGCGCGCGTAATTTTCTGCATTGCCACGAACCTACTACGCTGGCGTAGCAAGGGAAGAGGTGATACTCCCACGTGGCGCGTCCCAGATGGCGGATAGGGGGTCCTAACCGGCTTGCCGGCGGACTTGAGGGAAATAAAATACCTCTCGCGGACCAAACACACACACCCCCCCCCCCCTGTTGGTGGGGGACGCAGACGAAGAATTCACCCATGCTATCCCCTGCCTCTCCTAAGAGGCGACTAAAAGGGGCGACAAGGGATGATTGAATCAGAACCATGAAACTACTTTTGATTCGTACCATCACGCGGGGAACACCTTGGGTTGCCAGTACTTGCGAGTAGTACCACTATATTAGGTACGAAATAGGTTTGTGATTAGTAGCAGCAAAAGGGGGTTCTTCTGTGGGTTTCCAGTACCCGTGCGTCGTACCCATGTGAGCAACACCGCGGGTCTGGGCGTAGCCTGTGAGTTGTGCCACTATATGAGCGACACCGTGGGTCTGCGTTGCCAGTGATTAGTACCCACTATGTGAGGAACACCACGGGAATGCCGGCTCCCGTGATTAGTACACCTAGGTGAGGAACCTCATCGGTTTGCGTTGGCTATGAGTGGCGCCATTTTGTGAGAAACACCATAGGTCTGCGTTACCTTTACGACGTACAATACTTGTGAGTAGTACCTTAATGTTTGGAACACCGTGAGTTTACGCTACCTTTGATTAGTACCGCAGCTTGAGAAATACCACGGTTCTACTTTACTCGCGACATGTACCATTGTGAGGGGCCTTAGATCTGGATTTTGGACTCCTTTAGACATCAAGCATCCTCGATTCGGGATTGTGCTTCATGAGTGTGCCCTTGGTCTGCAATGAATTATCTATAATCTTTTTTGAGCTGGATCCACTCCTTTTTTTTTGCCCGTTTTTTGTTTTTTGATTCATGTCCATCCATTCCTTCTTCATGACGATTTTTAAAATTATTTTTGTGAGTGGATGATTCTGAATTTTTTGTTGTCATTTCATTTCGTACCATTAGGGGCCGATGACCTCGATGTTAGGCCCCTTTCAACAACAAGCATCATCATCATCATCATCATCATCATCATCATTAGTATGTATAGGAGATGAAGATATATCATCGGTGATGTCCGAAGTAAAAATAGCGAAGAAGAATAATACGACGATTGAAATGAAATTGGAATGGAAGTGAAAGACGCTATTCCAAATACACATAAACATATAAACAAAGTAATTTCGTTGATGGAAGCGTGAAGTGCATCATATCATGTTCATCTGCTGCACCCCGCGAGTATAAAATAATACGTGGAAATAATTAAAATAATTCCTGCGCACTAACCTTACAAATAATACTAGTGGACTTAAAAAATAAGTAAATCGATTGGGGTGATCAGAGTGTAACTAGTGTACTTGATACTCCATTGGATTGAGGGGGATAGCTGGTACGTTTCTTTCATTATTCTCACAGCGCAGGTTATGTCCCGACATACTGCGGTTAATCTACCCCACGCGGGGAGTAGTATAATACAGGGATTCTGCCGCCGCCTCCTCCTCCGGGCTCCCAGGGGCCCCTCCGCCTCCTGCGGGAAATTTGAATTTTGGCGGGAAATTTGAATTTTGGCGCGAGATTTGAATTTGTAAACAAAGCCACGTTCTTTTTGACAGCTGTCATCGACAACAACGCATCACTAACCTCACTGCTGCCATCTTGACGGGCCTAAACCTCAGTGGTACCAACTTAACCTAACTAGTGCGAGGTAAACAAAGGCACGTGTTTTTTGACAGCCACGTGCTTTTTTGACAGCTGTCATCCGCCATCTTTAAACTACAGAGCACCGTGCTGCCCTCTTTATCGCAGTAGCTGCAAATTCGTCACCTGTCATCGGCAGTGCTGCCATCTTGGCGGGCCTAAACCTTAGTGCTACCAACTTAACCTAACTAGCGCGAGATAAACAAAGCCACGTGCCTTTTTGACAGCTGTCATCCGCCATCTTTAAACTACAGAGCACCGTGCTGCCCTCTTTATCGCAGTAGCTGCAAATTCGTCACCTGTCATCGGCAGTGCTGCCATCTTGGCGGGCCTAAACCTTAGTGCTACCAACTTAACCTCACTAGCGCGAGATAAACAAATCCACGTGCAGCTGTCATCCACCATCTTTAATCTATAGAACACAGTTCTGCCCTCTTTAGCTAGATACCTGTGGTGGCAGGCAGTTCTACGTGACAACAGCCATCTTTGAGCACCGTGCTGCCCTCTATGTGGTGGCGGCAAATTCTACATGCTCTTGTTTGGAAACAAACCCACGTGCTTTTTTTGACAGCCATCATCCTCCATCTTTAAGCAACAGAGTACAGTGCTGCCCTCTATGTGGTGGTGGCAAATTCCACGTGCTCTTGTTTGGAAACAAAGCCACATGCTTTTTGACAGCTGTCACCCGCCATCTTTAACCAACAGAGCACTATGCTACTATCATGCGGGCAATTTCGTTAGCTGTCATCCGCCATCTTTAATGAACAGAGCACCGTGCTGCCCTCATGCGGGGCAATTTCGTTAGCTGTCATCCACCATCTTTAATGAACAGAGCACCGTGCTGCCCTCATGCGGGGCAATTTCGTTAGCTGTCATCCGCTCGCATACCCGCAGTGATGCATGTTTAGACTTGAACACACATACTACTGTTCAAAACTTATTACAACTTGAACTGCATACTAGTGTTCGATGTTGTTGAACACTGCATTGTATGACTAGAATCGAGCACTGTTTAGAAAGAAAAAAATATTTTCTCAACATACTTAATAAGCTGCTCTTCTTCCTCTGTCAAGGTACATCTCTATCGAACATGCATTGCAAAAGCAAGAGTGTGCAAGTTTAGACTTGAACACATACTACCGTTTAGAGTTCGATGTTGTTGAACACTGCATTGCAATCAAACACTGTTTAGAAAAAGAAAAAAAAATTCTCTTCTCAACATGAGCTAGACAATAACATACTTACGAATCTGCTCATCACCTTCTTTCTTGCTTTTCTTCTTTGAGTAATAAACGAAACTCTATCTTGCAAATAAGGAGCGGGAGGAAGGTAATACCTAACCTAAAATAAAAGAATATGCCAATTCTACATTATTTATTTACATCTTGTATGTACAAGTTTTATCTCGAATCATTTTACCCTAGTGATATTTGCGTACTTCTCCCATTCTCGACGCAATTCTTGTATGTACAAGTTTAAACTTGCCGTACTACGCTCTCAGCGTACCTCTCCCTATCTTTATACAATATGTACAGTGAATTGTGATGTAAGACAGCGTAACGTATATATTACAAAGTACACACCTCTAGCATAATGTTTACACACATCTGCTTTATGTAAAGTAGTACCGATCAATACTACTATGCCCCCAGGCTAGAGTGTTGGTAGAATTTGGAATGACAAACCGTTTGCAATCAACATTATTAAGGGCTACCTTACTAATTAAATGAGTGTACAACTGGTGCTTCTTGCTTCTAATGACATACATTTGCTTATGCAAAACAGGTGGATTACTTTTAATGCAATTGTTATAGTTTTCAAAACTTAGCTGATTCTGAACGACATTCTTTTTAACCCCCTTCAATCTCTTTATTTGTAATTCATTTAAGAGTTTTATGCTATATGACTTGGATTTAGTACCTAAAAATGAATCGATAATATTTCCAGCACATTCATCTTTCATTTAACCTAGAACCTTTTTGTTCACTAGCGGTAGATGATATTGATTATTTGCAGGATAGTTACTTGTATCAAACCTACCCAAGTCTGGCTTTATATCATGGTAATAGTTATCAGTTTTGATTTGATAAATAAACGAATCGGTATCTGTGTAGAGCAATTGTGCATTATGCGCGTACTTCTTCATCATATAATCGTAATGGAATTCATACATGAGTGTTTTAGCCAATTCAAGTACTGCAAAGCCGACGCAGGTAGGTTTGTCATACTTAACCTTAACACGATTCTTCTGTATAATAACTAAATTCTCATGTATGATGCTGCAGCTGTGGAAATTTGGTTTACTTATTAAATAGTTAGCACCATACCTTTTCTTAATATTTTCCCAGTTTGTAATCAGTTTTACATCAACGCGTTTGTCAACATTTTCCATAGTCTTACCAAACACACTGTTATTCATGAGCTTGTAGAAATCTTTTTCAAACTCGTTAACCGCATTCGTTCTTAAATTATTGTTCAGATCGATATATGGCTTTAGCCACGGTGACTGATTAAATTCTAGTACGCGATGAATTTTGGATAACTTCAAACCATGCTGCAAACACTGTTTTAAATTTCGGTAATGAATGATAGATTTATCACACAAATTAGCAATTAGCATTTTCGTCGTTCATGCGATGTACGGAGGCTTCATATTTTCAGGGCAGAACGGCAAGTCATTATGAGAAGTGTGTAACTCTTTAGGATACTGTAAGTCAACTTCGAGGAAATAGCCTTTATCAGCTTCATCGCCTAGGGCGTGCAGCTGTAAAGCATCAATTTCGCACTGCGTTAGCCAGCGGAAACCACTCACCGGTAGATGCTGACTCATCGCCCACCCATACTGATTATTAGCATCGAGATAAACAATACACTGAGATTCCTGACTAGAATCGAAACTCGGCATGTACTTATTATTTGCTTTAGAATACCGCTCACTGCACTGACTTAGACCGCCTCGAATAGATGATTTTATAAAGTGCACCATATCAATATCAGTTAGCAGTTCCAAATTCACCTGCGTGTATTTTAACATCGCATCCCAACTAAACCCAGGCGCAGTAAAATACTGACATGGGTCAAGGCTGTAGGTTTTCTTGCAAACACAGCGAAAATTTTCAAAAACATCAGCTAACAAAAGTACATCCGTCTTTAAATATAAGTCGGAGTATTCACCTAGCGTTTGAATGTGGAACTGCTCCCAGATATGTTGTGCATGTAAATAGTCATCATCACTAATATCCGCTGAATTCAGCGAGCTGTAAAAGGATTGTTTCGATGGTAAAGCACGTTCTTCGAGGCGTTCTAAGCAGTCAAGATATTCATAACAAAAAACACCCTTACGCCGAAGTAAATTAAACTGCGCTTCTTCAGGAAAAACGCGTCGAATTTCCGTAAATTGTTCTGGCTGTAAATGACTAGAAAGTTTATCGAGGCTACTCGCCATAAAGCGAAACGAGTCAAGGAATCTCAGTTTTATAGAATGCTCCGCATCTACTTTTACAGACTTTGCAAACGCAATGTACCGCTCTTTATTCTGAGGGATTATATCTACTTTTTCATCTGAAGCTCCAAATAGTGAAATGATGTACTGAAGATTACAGCTATAATGAGCGGCACATCTGTAGAAACCAGTTAAATGATCATGATCAAAAACTTTAGGGTCATTTTCGGAAAATTCCCCATCACAAATGCTACACTTTGTAGCACGTTCATGATCATTTAACTGAATTTCGGTGAGTGGCTTCATAGGAATATTACTATTTAGAATACGACCAAGACGAACTGCATCAGTTTCAAGTCTTTCTAAAATACTTTAGCAGCATCAGGTCCTCGATACAGCTCTAACTTGTTAAGCGTACTATCATAAATACACTGATGTAATACGCGAAGCTATACGGGGCATGCATGTGCGTAGTATTAGTGAAAGAGTTGTCAGGATTAGGTAAGCATGTGTTGCTTGGCGTGAGGATGGCTTCAAAGTCTGCATAAATCACGAAAGGTACCCACATCTGCTTGTGAAAATTTGTAAATTTTAAAACATCATTGCCTGTAGTAGGTATCTCTGTACGTACATGATTGCAGTCATTCTTGGAATGCTTCGTTAACTGATCTTCAGTTCTAAAATACTGCAAGCATCCATCACATAGCCACTTTTTACACCTTTCTTTAGACAACTGACTACCAACAAGTCTACTCAGATTTTTAATCCAGCAAAAGTGGCTATTCTCACTGTTTTCGATATAGAGTAAGTTAACATGAGTACTCTTCTTATGACATGTATAATACAGAGGGCCTACTACAGACTTTTTCTGTACACTATACACATTAATGCTAATGTTATTTAGTTCTTCAAAGCGCTTAATATCTTTTAACTGCACAGGAAATTCTATACTATCGAAATTTAGCTGCGTTGAATAGTGTGGATACGATGATGTTCTATTCGCTACATTCGATTTAGCAGGATTTAAAGCCGACATCACCGCCCATGCAAAACATGCTTCGTCATTGTTTTGGATGTTTACAACAGCTTTTCTTTGCTGAATCCATGTCGGCAGCTCGATGTGCGAAGATCCTCGCATAGGATTGTACTTATTGATGTTAACTTCTAGATACATTATTTCAACTAAAGCCCACCCTGATTCCTTTTCCTGAAATTCCTCGCTCTTAGTTGAAATAATGTTAGAGACATCCCTAAGTACATCACCAAAATTAGTCGACTCACTTATGATAACATTCTTCGTATTAAATGATTTAATGTCCGTTATTTCGGATTCATCCGTGCTTTTAATGTACAAGGCGAAACGTTCAAAATTAACTTTAAATAAATTATGATTGGACAAAGATTTAGCAAGAAGCTGTTGTACATCCGGTTGAACACAATTTAAAAAGTTTGAAGTGCTCTGAAACTTTTGACTGGTGCGAATTCTGTAACTAGTAATCCTACCTTTAAATGCTGTATTAATTTCCTCGATGTTTGCGTTACTACCACTTCTACACGCATTATTTTTATGCGCATTACTCCGTAAGTGTCCCTGAAAATGTGAAGATGGTACATCAGTATTACAGTGCTCGCAGTGAATAGTTTGAAGTTCATGATTTTTTCTAGGTTTTTTACTACTAGTACTTTCTACAGCTACATCCGTTTTTTTACGCTTTTCTCCTATTACCTGAGGGCAAGTAGATACCTGATGCGCTTCTACTAAGTGAGCCTCGTATCGCTCTACGTTAGCGAAATACACACTACAAACTTTACATAAAGCAGATGTTATGATAGGGTGTTTTGATTTCATATGGCGCATGAAGTTATCTCGCCTTGTAAACGTTACATTGCATTCCTCACAGCAGGGGAACATCTGAAAAGAGAACAACCAATAGAGATTAGGCGAAAGTTGCTATGTTTGAAAGAAACCAAGTTTCAACCTATAGAAGTCAGACATTGCTGAAAGTTTGAAATTATAAGATTAACCTCTTCTACAGCATGCTGACTGAAGAGAATAACTATTTATCATTAGACTAAAGTTGTGATGTTCGGAAGAAACCAAGTTTCAACGTATAGAGGTCGGACATGGCTGTGAGTTTGAAATTATAAGATTAACCTCTTCTATGACATGCAGATTAAAGAAAATAACTATTTATCAATAGACTAAAGTTACGATGTTCGGAAGAAACCAAGTTTCAACGTATAGAGGTCGGACATTGCTGTGAGTTTGAAATTATAAGATTAACCTCTGCTATGACATGCAGATTAAAGAAAATAACTATTTATCAATAGACTAAAGTTACGATATTTTAGAAGAAACCAAGTTTCAGCCTGTTGAGGTCAGACATAGCTATGTGTGTTTGAATTTGTAAGATTAACCTCGTCTATAGCATGAGGATTGAAGAGAACAACTATTTATCAATAGACTAAAGTTACGATGTTCGGAAGAAACCAAGTTTCAATGTATAGAGGTCAGACATACCTTAAAATCTTCGCGCTGCAAACTGTTACTCGGATGAATAAAATGCGTACTTTCAAGCCTGAAACTCGTATGATAATATTCTGGTCGTACCTAAAAAAGAAGAAACATATGAATGTAGTGTAGGGTACGTCAGCTAGCCTAGCTATCTTTACAACTCAAAGTTCGAAACATACCTTAAAAATGCACCTGCTGCAGACTGTTACTCGGATGAATAAAATGCGTGCGTTCAAGCCTGAAACTCGAATGATAATATTCTGGTCGTACCTAAAAAAAAGAAGAAACATATATGAATGTAGTGTAGGGTACGTCAGCTAGCCTAGCTATCTTTACAACTCAAAGTTCGAAACATACCTTAAAATGTTCGCGCTGCAGATTGTTACTCGGATGAATAAAATGCGTACTTTCAAGCCTGTAACTCGAACGGTACCTAAAAAAGAAAAGAACAAACATATATGAATGTAGATGTTTATTACCTAGCGTAGAAGTTGCTTTGCAAACAGTAACTAACAGTTCAGGCTTACCTTAAGTTGAAGGCTGAAGAATAATATTCACAGCGGACAGTACTTAGACGGGAGATGTGCACGTAATAGATATACACAAAGAACTGTGAGCGCTTCACGCAGACTGCAGCGAGTAAATATGCTCCTTGTTACCAAGCGGATATCAAGAATTGCAGACGTTTGCAGTACAGTTGGAACGAAATGTTTATGCAACAAGAGCTCTCCTGAGGGTCTTACGCTGAGTTCTGCAGGCTGACGTATTTAAGCCGGGGTCGAACCTGCTGTTGATGCCGAGGTGTCAGAATTTAAGAGTTCTGCAGCGGATCGAGCCTTGGAAAGTTAGCGCGCGATCCTCGACCTCTGAACTTAAGCGGGAGGGTACTAATCTACATCCGCGGTATTCCTTACCTGTCGGCACTTAAAGGTATTGAGCTAAAACCACATCTAGCTAGATCATGTAATTACACGTTATGACGATCGCGCAGGTCCCTCGCCTAGCATTTGCTTTTTTTACGGCTTCCGACGGTAGGGGTTCGAACCCGCTATCTCTCGAAGTAGCGAGAATGATTGCGGGCACACGAGTGTTGAGGGTGATTCATTTGTCGGGTGGAGGCGATCCTACTGTTGCATATTACATTCTCAGGTAGTTTCGAGGGCGTGCAAAAAGCCAGCATTAAGTAAGGGCTGTTGATGGGGACGTTAAACCTTGTACAGGCTCCTTCGAAAATGATTGTGAGTATAAGATGTTGATGGTGATTCATCTGTCGGATGGAGGTGGTAAGCTGTGTGCAGGCTCTTTCGGCAGGAGTAGGCTATGTGCCGGCACCGGGTTTTACCCTCTCCCTACTATTGTATATTACATTCTTAAGTAGTTTCGAGGTCATGCAAAAAGCCAGCATTAGGTAAGGGCTGTTGATGGGGACGTTAAACCTTGTGCAGGCTTCCCCGAAACTGATTGTGAGTACAAGATGTTGAGGGTGATTCATCCGTCGGATGGAGGCGATAAACCTTGTGCAGGCTCTTTCAGCAGGAGTAGGCTATGTGCCGGCAATGGGTTTTACCCTCTCCCTACTGTTGTATATTACATTCTTAGGTAGTTTCTAGGGCGTGCAAAAAAGCCAGCATTAAGTAAGGGCTGTTGATGGGGACGTTAAACCTTGTGCAGACTCCTTCGAAACTGATTGTGAGTATAAGATGTTGATGGCGATTCATGTGTCGGGTGGAGGCGATAAGCCTTGTGCAGGCTCTTTCAGCAGGAGTAGGCTATGTGCCGGCACTGGGTTTTACCCTCTCCCTACTGTTGTATATTACATTCTTAGGTAGTTTCGAGGGCGTGCAAAAAAGCCAGCATTAAGTAAGGGCTGTTGATGGGGACGTTAAACCTTGTGCAGACTCCTTCGAAAATGATTGTGAGTACAAGATGTTGATGGCGATTCATCTGTCGGATGGAGGTGATAAGCTGTGTGCAGGCTTCTTCGGTAGGAGTAGGCTATGTGCCGGCACTGGGTTTTACCCTCTCCCTACTGTAGTATATTACATTCTTAGGTAGTTTCGAGGGCGTGCAAAAAGCCAGCATTAAGTAAGGGCTGTTGATGGGGACGTTAAACATTGTGCAGACTCCTTCGAAAATGATTGTGAGTATAAGATGTTGATGGTGATTCATCTGTCGGATGGAGGTGATAAGCTGTGTGCAGGCTTCATCGGTAGGAGTAGGCTATATGCCGGCACTGGGTTTTACCCTCTCCCTACTGTAGTATATTACATTCTTAGGTAGTTTCGAGGGCGTGCAAAAAGCCAGCATTAAGTAAGGGCTGTTGATGGGGGCGTTAAACCTTGCGCAGACTCCTTCAACAGGAGTAGCCTATATGCCGGCACCGTGCGGGCTCTTTCGATAGGGGTAGGCTATGTGCTGGTACTGTGTTTTAACTTCTCCGTACAATAATAATATTTTATGTTAGGAACTTACACCAGTTAAATGCTACACGGCTAAGAAAACGTTCCGTGAGTTACAAGTGGCTTATCAGCACGCAGTGTCCTCGTTCAAGGTTAGTACAGCCGGAAGCCGAGTGTACAATTTCAGTCAACGCATGCATTCCTCACGTCGCTCTGACTGACTGCGCTGATATAACTTCAAAGACAGTGGAACAAAAAATGTAACCCATAGCCTGTTCCTAAAGCTTAACACTGTAAATGTTTGGAGCTCCTGTTTTTACAGCTAGATGTGGTTCCTAACGTGGCAGGGCCGGGATTAAAAATATATTTTACAGCCGAGTGCCCCCTCCTGACGCAAGAGTATAAATCACAAGAATCTGTTTTACAGCCGATTGCCCTTCCAGACGCTGAAAGACCAGGATTTAGCCAGTTACCCTTCCTGATGTAACAAGACTAGGATTTATTTTTAGACTGCACTTGGCTAGAAATAGCCACACGAAATTATTATATAGAAAGAGAATTGCCGGCTCCTACGGTTTGGTTTAGTGTGCCTGCCTCTCACCCGGCAGTCTCGGGTTCGATTCTCTTGGGATTAAAAATATGTTTTACAGCCGATTGCCCTTCCTGACGCTGAAAGACCAGGATTTAGCCAGTTACCCTTCCTGATGTAACAAGACTAGGATTTATTTTTAGACTGCACTTGGCTAGAAATAGCCACACGAAATTATTATATAGAAAGAGAATTGCCGGCTCCTACGGTTTGGTTTAGTGTGCCTGCTTCTCACCCGGCGGTCTCGGGTTCGATTCTCTTAGAACGAAGGTGCACTCCAAACACATCATTCAATGTTCTGATCATATGTTGTATCGATTATATTCTTAATCACTTCTTTTGTAATATAATCTTCAAGTATTCGATAAAGATATGCCTTAACAGAGCAGGGAAAAGGAGGTTATAACAATCGCTATCTTTCGCAACCCGTTCAGAACCGTAGTCTTGTTTTCTTTTAGAACGAAGGTATTCCTTGACATGTTCTTTTTAAATTGTCCGCCACAACGAAGAGTACGTCACGGTGCTCTCAGATTGTGGGTGTAGAATTTGCCGCCACCACATGTCAAAGAATAAAGATGCCAACACAAAGATGGCAGCACGGTGCTCTGTAGTTTAAAGATGGCGGATGACAGCTGTCAAAAAGGCACGTGGCTTTGTTTATCTCGCGCTAGTTAGGTTAAGTTGGTAGCACTAAGGTTTAGGCCCGCCAAGATGGCAGCACTGCCGATGACAGGTGACGAATTTGCAGCTACTGCGATAAAGAGGGCAGCACGGTGCTCTGTAGTTTAAAGATGGCGGATGACAGCTGTCAAAAAAGCACGTGGCTGTCAAAAAGCACGTGGCTTTGTTTATCTCGCGCTTGTGAGGTTAAGTTGGTACTACTGAGGTTTAGATCCGTCAAGATGGCAGCAGTGAGGTTAGCGATGCGTTGTTGTCTGTCAAAAAGCACGTGGCTGTCAAAAAACACGTAGCTTTGTTTACCTCGCACTAGTTAGGTTAAGTTGGTACCACTGAGGTTTAGGCCCGTCAAGATGGCAGCAGTGAGGTTAGCGATGCGTTGTTGTCGATGACAGCTGTCAAAAAGCACGTGGCTTTGTTTACAAATTCAAATCTCGCGCCAAAATTCAAATTTCCCGCGGGAGGCGGAGGGGCCCCTGGGAGCCCGGAGGAGGAGGCGGCGGCAGAATCCCTGTATTATACTACTGCGGGGGCGAAGTGCAGTGTCCTTCGACAACCGCAGTACATAGGGCTCGTACTGTACATTAAATATCTCCTTTCGCCACACTGTGGCTACACCATGTGTGTCTCATAATGTTGAAAAATAACCCTTTTTAATTACTGTCGTTTCTTTTGTGTTTTTTTTCAGTTGCTGCTGGTAATGCTGGTGTTCTTGGTGACAATGGTGTCCTTTGCGGCCGCTTCTCCTCAAGGAGGTAGAGGAAGAATGAGCAGAGGGGGAATGGGCAGAGGGAGAGTATTGGGAGGAGGAACACTTGGTGTGTTTGAGGAAAAGGAACTTGATGGCTGAATGGGCATAACTATGTAATCTTTTGTTGTATAGTATTCACTTGTAGTCACTTGTGGCCATGTAAATAAATAAGTTTGGTCTCTAATAAATGATGAGGTTACAAATTGTTGAAAATTATTGAGTGTTGAATGTATCGGAATATATTCAGAATATATTTACCATTCCCTTCAAATTCCCTTGAAAAATTCATTGTGGCTGTAGAAGAGACAGAGCACACCATGTAATGTTATTGTTGATCAATTTTATGGGCTTTCGGTATTTTTAGGTTTCTTCCGGCTCTGTGATATTAGCGCATCTATTGTAAAGGGAGTCTTTCTTCCTCCTTTCATTATTCCTTCCGCTTGTCTTATTCTTGAAGCGATCGATCCTTTAGGATTTTTTCTCACGTTGATAATCATCTTCACAGATTTTCCTTGTCGATGTTTGCAGTTTATCATCTAAAGACATTCACGACATAACCGCCATCATTGCCAGTTGACACGACTGAGCAGTATTTCCATGTTAGCGATGCTTGGCGTTGATATGACTAAGCAACGAAACTCTAAATTCGTGAATTCTATTATAGTCGGTACGGTAAATCTGTATGAAACGTAAGTGATAGGGTATTGTTTGAGAATAAAATTTTAGGCTTTCCACTAAACCACCATTACACCCAGCGCGAATAAAATAATTTTCAGCCTATACTGAGGTATTTATGTCCCGACTTTACCTACCGATTTTCTTTTTCATTCTATTTACCCATTTTCTCATGGCTCGGACATTATTATTGTGCCCTTTTCAAGGCATGTGTGGCGGTGCTCCTCTTGACAAATTGATGCTGCAGCTGCTACTGAAAAATAAAAACAGAAATACTCACCGCACACGTAGACTCTCTCTCCTTGGGTGTGGAAACGTCCCTCAGCTTTCCTCGTGATTGTAGGGCTGCAACAAAATGGGGGTGAGGAAATAAAAATAACAATGGGTCTAACTAACTACAAATAAATTTACCCAAGACTGAATCGAATTTAAATGAACGTAATTTATTAACAAAGGTTGCAAAAACAAAAATATAGTAAAATTAAAACGTGGTGAAACGAAATGGATTAAACAAAGTGAATAACCGAAATAAATAAAAACTCAAAAATCTACCTACAAGAATCTGCCTCAAATAAATTTGAATGTAGGTCAAAATTAAAATAATGAACACCATGAATAAACAAATTCTGCGCCGACAGGCGCTTATATAAAAGAAACCTGTGGTCTACCAAACGAGACTCACCATTCGTACAAAAGTCTCAGATTTACAAACAAAACTGAAAATTGTAAATAATGGAATTATGTAAATAATCAATTAGTTAATTAATTAAAATAGTCCGAGACAACTCATGGGTATCTTAGACTGACTATTCTTGACTTATTAATCTTACAAGTTACCAACTGTTAACAATAATGTTTAAATAAAAGAAAGAAAGAAAGAAAGAACCATGAGCACACTTTCCGTTGAATAATACTATCACTTTTAATTTCTTCACCTTGCCACGTGATTAATCTAGTGGTTGAAACAAAATCACAAAAGCTGTGTTTCAATAAAATGAAATTGACTCTCAGAAATTAATTATTCTGCCATGATACACCTTAAATTAACTTACTGTGATAGTTCCGGACAGTCAATACAAAAATAATAGTAGCTAAATGCCTCAGTATTTACATTAACCAAATGAACTCGCCTTTTAACATCATTTGATTTTGCCGCTTTTTACACTTTACTAAAAATAAACAAATTGTGTTATATTATTGTTGATGGCGGCAGATTCCATCTCATTAAATCAACTTGTGGCATTATTCACACAACCTATTACCAAAGGTCGGTTCATTTGCATAAATTAAATTTGTAGTGGCACATAATTTATTTACTGTGCCTTCATGTCTGCGTAAGGAACCTGCTGTAATTTATTTGACTGTGAATACCAGGTGGTCCTACTAAACTAACATTTGAAATTCTAATTTACAAAATATACACAGCACTGTCCACATAGTGCCCGAAACAAAAGACAAAAGTCAAAATAAAAAATTAATCTAAGCTACACCTACACTGAATTTACAAAATAAAACAGATATCCACGTACCTTCAACGTCTACGCTTAAAACACGGTAAATCAAATCATCAATAAATGAAAATAAAAAGAAAAACGAAAATCTCAGAAATAAACGTGATCGACGCCTACATATTTTTTTAAAAAATACGCAATTAACCCAATCCAAAATCCGCTGTCACAACAAACTTTTTAAAAGCTGAGGTGCACTTTGGTGGCAATCACATAACACAAGACAAAATGTCTAAGGCTTATATTCCAAATGTCAAAAATGGAAATACACATCACAACGATCACAACATAATTTACAAAAATATTCATTGCTAGCCCGCTCAGTTTCCATGCTTCAAACTCGGCCCCGTATTTGGAATATCTCCGAGCATTACATCATCCCTGGTAGTATTTGCGTACTTAACACTTCCGCACATAATTATCATACGTATTCTACCGTAGACTTAAAACTCATATCTCTTGAGCTGATTATTTTCAATTCCTATTTTTATCTCATTTTTATCAACGTAGCATTTTATATCAACGTATATCATCGTTCTATTCCACACGAGCTCAATAACTGCACAAGTTCATTCTGTCGTTCTCACAAGCACAATACGACATTCACTGGATATGCACGACATGGTCCTCAAGACTCTACTTTCCATCTCATAATTATTATCATCAGGGATATTATTGCATATTTGTTTACATACTTCGATCCTTCATTCCTATTCCATAACTCGCCATATATTTCAACATATCAAAACTAGAGCTGGTCAGCAACGATTCCTCACGTTAACCTGAATATAGAAACATGATTGCCTGCCAACATTCTACTATCAAAATTTTAACTATGCACCCAAAATAAATCGTGCATTCAAATCATGCACCAGCACGACAAGAAAAATCCAAAAACTCGTCGTCTGACTGTGCTCACAACTTGGCTAAAATCTGAATACAATTCAATAAAACATCACGATACATAACGGATTTCTGAATAAAACCGCCTCAGCTGAATTTAAATGACTTGAAAAACCTTACAATAACAAAATATTTATTATATTATTATTATTGTTACCGTGTTTTTGTGGTAGGTAGAGGTGAAAGAAGGTGCGGGGGGTGAACAGGTCTCAGGCTACGAAATTAAAGTGAATTTAAAATTTAACAAGGTTATATTTTCTTTTCAAAATTAAGAAATAACAAGCATGGCAGGTACAGAGTAGCAAGGCAACAAAGGTGCAATTACAGTATTTACAGGATTTGGGCTTCGAGCCCCGAATTCACACTTCTAGGGCAATTAGCCCAACTTTACTCCAAAATAAGTTTTCCACAGAGGGGCAGAAAACCCCATTCATGCCCAGGAGCACTTGCTCCAAAATTACGCCATAAAGCCTCCACGAGGCATACAACCATCAATTTTCAAGAAAAGAGCCACTCGCTCTCAACTTTAAGCCTATCAAAGGCTACAACAAACTCCACCTTCAAGTTGTCCTCTAAGGACATAGACACAGGGGCAAAATACCCAACCTACTGAGGCCTATTAAGTGAGAAAAAGGTTAATTACATGACCTCAAAAATAACCAATTGAGAGGAGGCGACCTGCACTCCTAATACATTTGTTTAAAACCTACTTGGCACTAGGCCATTAATGCAAGGGCTAATCCCATACTAAAGAGGTGACTTTAGAAAGGAACAATTTACATTACGTTAAAGAAGAATAGGTTGAGAAAAAATAAGTTCACCTCAAAACAATATGAGTGGGAGCTCGAGAGGGTTAAGCACTCTCTATCCCGATATGCAGTTTGAAAGATAGAATAGATACTAAGTGTCTTTACATTTTAAGGAAGGTTACATTATGGAAAAACTTCGGACCCGCCCCGAGAGTTAAACTGCTGAGCTAGCAAGGAAAGAAGTTATTAATCGGCCATTACCTTGTTGTTGACTGCTGCCGAAGAAAGAGGCGCTTCCCGCCCCCTGCTATGTACTTTACACACTAAAAGATGGAACAGAAGTGGCGCAGAGACCCTAAAATCAGCAGTTTATATACTCTCGCGGAAAGTTCGAGGCGTTTTTGGAATGAGAACACCCTCCCACCAAAACTTTATTGGTTAGGGATAAGCAGCATATTCAAGTTGGGGGAAGATACATCAGATTGGTCAGAAATTAAATAAAGAAATTCGGGATTGGCTAAATACAAAACAAGGGGAAAGAGAGGGGTATACAGCCAACTGAAACAATAACAGAAAGAAATTTGACAAGAAACAAACTTTCGAAATAAAAATTTCTCCAAAAAACAGTTCTTTCACTTCGCACTAGGGTGCACCATTGTAGTTTTTCAGTAGTGTCCTCTAGAAGAGAAAGTTCACACTTCTTACTACAGGTAAAACAAAAATACATCAAAAATGACACAGTTCAAAAACTCCAAAATTTCCAAGTAGTGACATCTTCTGAGAAACTTGAAAATTAATACCGTAGATAAAGTTCAGACTTCCTCCAGCAGAGGAGTTTCAACTGGCGCAAATTTTAAATTAGCGGCGTGGAGGTGTACCGCCCGGTAATGACCTCCCCCCCCCCAAAAGTTCCTCCAGGGGTGACACATGAAATTTGTTTGAAAACCAGGTCCAAGTTATGATGTTGATATGGAGATTAATTGCAGAAGCATTTATAAAATTTTCTTAATTTGGTTTGATTCAGTTTCAAAATTTTTGTAGTAACTGGTGAAGTAATGTCTTTATGTTTTGTAGAAGTTGAATTCAGAAGGAAAACTTTAGTTTTTAAAGTTGAGGAAAAATTTTCTAAGTCCACCAGGTATTGCAGAAAAATCCAAGAAAAGGTAGTAATGTTGAACTGGAATGTCCATATAGCTGGATATGTACTTCAAACGTTGATGATTTTAACGGCCAGACCAGCCGCCTCTGCTTGCGTTCAGAGGAGGCCGCCCGGGCCCCTCAAGTACCCTGAGATACCGCTCGCCCGCACTATGAGAGGAGCAGTGGTGTTGAAGCACGCCGCGCCCGCGGCGAACATATACAGGCTGCGGGCAAGTAGCAGGTCGTGCGCCGCACATCAGCCTTGGCCGGGAGGAGGGCTCCGGCTCGCCGTACACATGTCGTCCTCGCTGGGGTAGAGGGGGCCCTTCCTCTATCCCAGTCGCGGCACAGCGCCGCGCGGCTGCGGGGGCACTGAAACATTAAAGCTAGACGGCAGAATTTTTGTTGGACCAGAATAATAGTAGGGTACATTCATTGTGGAGAGGTTGAGGGTCCAGCGGCGTGCAGAAATTCATTTCAGGTGCGAGCCACTGTGTGTAGTGGAGCAGGAGACGGGAGCGTGGTAATGGCCGTGGCAACGACAGGATGGCAGTTTAACGGTTCGGGGAAGGTTTTACAAAAAGCTTACATATATAAAACAAAATATTATAGCAGGGGCAGAATGCCTTAAAAGTGAAAACCCAAAAAAATATAACCTTCATATTCCTTTCAAGATTATATGAAGCAAGTTAACACAGAAATTACACCGGTTTCACCTGTGACAGGTGAACCCTAAATATCCTCTCGGTGGCTGGATTGCTTAATAATAATGTGACCGGCGTAAGGAAATCAAGAATAATACACGGCCCATGAAATCTGGGGGCAAGCTTGCCCGCGGGAACAAAATTCTTGACCATCACCTGGTCACCTACCTTCAAATGGGTGGGTCTCCGTCCACGATCATATCTTTCCCTAACCTTTTCATGAGAGACTTTAAGATTGGCTTTAGCCTTCTTCCAAAGATCTTTAATATTATCCGGATCTATTGTCTCGGGTAGAATGTCACTCAGAGACCAGAGGTTAGAGAGCGGCGTGTTGGGAACGAACTTGAACATCAAAGAAGCTGGAGTAAACTTGTGAGATTCATGAACCGCCGAATTCAAAGCAAAAGCTAACCAATGCAGGGACGTGTCCCACCTGGAATGATCTTCATGATGATAGGCAATAAGCGCGGACCTGAGATTACGATTAACCCGTTCAGCCAGAGATGGTTGAGGGTAATAAGCCGAAGTCGTCACATGAGAGATGGACAAGTCAAAACAGAATTTACGACAAAGATTTGATGTAAACGCCTTAGCATTATCAGACACAATGTATTGGCATGGACCAAAAGAAGCAAAAATAGAATTTAAGCAAGTAATGGTGGACTGAGCGGTAGCCAGCTTAGTCGGAAATAACCAGGAAAATCTTGTAAAACCATCTACGCATACAAAGATGAACTTGTTGGCATTTCCCTTTGACTGGGGGAAGGGTCCTACATAATCAATATACAGGCGTTCCATGGGGCGCGACGCTTGATGCGAAGACAAAAGGCCTACCTTGGTGGACATGGTGGGTTTACTGAGCAAACAAGATTTTTTTTTTGCTAGGGGCTTTACGTCGCACCGACACAGATAGGTCTTGTGGCGACGATGGGATGGGAAAGGCCTAGGAGTTGGAAGGAAGCGGCCGTGGCCTTAATTAAGGTACAGCCCCAGCATTTGCCTGTTGTGAAAATGGGAAACCACGGAAAACCATCTTCAGGGCTGCCGATAGTGGGATTCGAACCTACTATCTCCCGGATGCCAAACAAGATTTACAAGCTTTTACTAGTTCACGGATTTCACCGTCCATACCCTTCCAGATGAACCTTTCATGAATCTTCTCCCGAGTTTTAAAGATGCCTAGATGCCCTCCTAATGGGGTTTCATGATAATACTTGAAGATCATAGGTACAAGAATCGCTGGAACGACAACCTTCATCATCTTATCATGCCTCGAAGGGCAACATAGAACACCATTCCTCAGAACATAAAGGACAACATGTCCCCCAGAAGAAAGGGTTTCCATTATCGGAGCCAGCGTCGGATCTTCACGTTGGTATTTCTCGATATCCCTAAAGAGCATGGGAGCATCTGTTAAGATGGCATTAACACCAGATAGTATGGACTCGGGAGGTGATGAACTGTCGACCGGTTCATGGGTCTCGACGTCGTTGGAAAACATACGGCTGAGTCCATCAGCAACAACATTTTCGGTACCTCTGATATGCCGGACATCGAATTGGAAGGCAGAAATACGGATGGCCCAACGGGCTATACGACCAGTACGACGCGGCCTACCTAAGACCCAGCTTAAGGCTTGATTATCTGTCTCCAGGTCGAATTTGACATGTTCCAGATAGAGATGGAACTTTTCTAAGGCAAATAAGACTGCTAACCCTTCGAGCTCATAGATAGATAGATAGATAGATAACTCTTTATTGCCACCCTAGTTTGCACCATCGGTTACAGACAATAAAGAGCATAAAATACACATAAACCCAAAAAACCAAACAAAACAATATAAACCAAACAAAACAAAACAATATAAACTAACATACTATTATATATAATATAAAGCTCTAACTATCTACACTAAAACTATTAACTAAGAACCCAAAAAAAACGCACAAAATAATATAAACCAAACAATACAATTACTATCTACTCTACTTATTTAGTGGTGTCAATGTCGGCGGAATCCAGTCTAACACTGCACCAACTTGTCTAAAACTATTGAGATGCCTCTGGTATGCGAGGAACTCCTCCGCATGTAAGGGCATCCCCTATCTACTCTCTACAGCTAACTAAACATAAAAAAATAAAATAAAAAACCTCGGCTGCATGCGGCATTCCCTGTGAGGAGAGAGCCATCCCACCCTGGCCGCTTCAGCCACTCCTCCCGGGTTAGATATTACCCCCACCTATAACTCGTACTTCTCTCCTCATCTTACGTGGCGAATCGTAGAGGCGGTTTCCGGTCCATCATACGATCCGTCACGCATTTATCTACTGCTCCGCCTATAATCGTGTCGTCTTACTGCCACATCTTGATTCACTTGTTATTCTGTGAGCGGACATGTTTCCTCTTTCACCTAGGGATGGGACTGTACCATCCCACCCGTCTGTCTCTTATACCCCTCCCCCCTTCCATCCCCAATCTTCCCCTCTTACTCTTACTAGCCTCTGTCCATCTCTCTTATAATACTTATTCGCTAACTACTAACTACTTTCCACTATACCATATAGTTAATATTTATACACTATATACAAACGCACTTGTTGACAATTTCCAGTTCCTTGCTCATCGCTTTTCTTTCTTATTCTTGCGTCTCTTAGACTAAAACTACTTCCTAATTGCATTTTTTTAAATAGTTTAACTTACATATTAAACCACGGAATTGCCACAAAACAAATCTGTCTTTTCCTTGTTTCCTCACATCACTTATCAATCCTTTCCATCTCTAAACAGTCCAACAGTTCCTCTTCCTCACGACCACTCATTACTTATTAAAATTTTTAAGCCAGAGTTTAAAATTATCTACTATTATGTTATCCAAACACCTTTTCTTGTCCACTAACCCTATCATTCATATTCTAACACTGTTTACAAATGTATTTGTTGACAATTCTATAGCTCCTACGAGTCTTAGACTAAAACTAAAAAAACTACTCTATTTTTTTTGAACTTAAATCTTAAACCGTCGAATTGCCAACAATCAAACCTGGCTTTCCCTTATTCCTTCTCTTTCTTCCGCTTATTTCCGTTTCTAAACAGTCCAACAGTTCCTCTTACTCACATCCCTCGTTGCTTTATTATTCTTTTTTTTTCTAACATTAACTACCACCTCCGTTCTCTCACACATGCAATCCTCTCCAAATATATACAAATCTTCTTTTCATCATACAATCAGATTGTACTTCAAACTCCTCTTATTGTCTTCAATTTTTATATAACCTAGCAGTTTCGTCTACCTCCTTCCTCTCCTTCCTCTGTAACCCTCTTTTACCCCTTATTCTCTTAATTTCTTTATAAATCTCATTCTAACCATATTTAAATATTTCGAAATATTTGTTCCTCTTCCCCATTTTCTGGCCAACCAAACCGTCATCTTTTCAATTTTTTCTACTTTTTCTATCTCTTTTTTACTCAACACTTTCTTTTTCAACTCTTCTAACTCCCTACATTCGATGAATATATGTAGGTCCGACCATTTTTCTCCACACAGAATACATCTACCTGCATTTTCTGTACCTATCCACCCTCTGTTTGTAGGAGTTCCAAAAATCCACCAGTATAGACCTCTCTTGCCCTTCCGGTCCTCCACTTCGATTTTCGGGTTCATGATTTCTAACAATTTATTAAATACTGATAGTGAGGCTCTTTCTCTACATTCCATTATTAAACCCTGTCTCTCTATATCGGAAACTCTCCTTATAACCCTTCTCCATACCCATTCTTTCTTTTCTCTCCACCTCTCATATCCTATATCTCCTAACCCCAATTTTCGTAATTTATTTTTGCACTTATTTACCCAATACCTCTCGTTCTCCATATTTTTCTGGAACCTATATGTGTCTTGTACTAAATCCCCTCCCTTCCCTTCTTCCAATCTCAGCCAATACTTCATCACCCTCTTGGCTATAGTAGTGTCTATCGATTCTTTACATACTAATCTAGCCCCCACATTTGCAGTACAGTTTGGGACTCCCATAATAATCTTACTAAATTTCGCCACCACCTGGTTTAGTTCTTTTCTATTTTCCTCTAATCCCCATATTTCTACCCCATATAACATTTTTCCTTTGACCATTGATTGGAACACCAATCTCTGTATTTTGTACTTTATATCCGGAAATTTATTTTCTAATATCCCCACTACTGCCAGTGCTCCCCTCCCTTTATATCTGGCTCTTCTAATCTGATTTTCCCACGTGCCGTTACTACTAATTATAACTCCTAAATACTCCATTTTTTTCTGGTCTGATTTCTTGCTGCTCGACTGTCCAGAATTTCTTTTCTTTTTTGGCTTTCCTCTTCCTACACATCATTATCTGCGTCTTCCGTACATTTATCTTGAGTGCCCATCTTCTAGTATATTCCACTACCTCATTTAGTCCTTCCTGCAACCCCTTTGCTGTTAATGCCAAGATCAATAAATCGTCTGCAAATAGCAGCCCCGGTATCTCCCTCTTCCCAATCCAAGGGCATTGCCATCTCTCGCCTCCATGTCTATCCAATATATTATTTATAAACAGTAGAAATAATATGGGTGATAGCTTACAACCCTGCCTCACACCCCTTTTCGATTCCATACACTTACTCAACCCACCCACTTTTAGTTTAATCATCACCAATACTTTCTCATATATTCCTTCTATTGCCATCCTCATTTTTACCGATAACCCAACCTCTCTTAATCTAGTAAATAACGCCTCTCTATTCACTGCATCGAAGGCTTTCTCTAAATCTACTGCTGCTACATATAATCTCTTCCCTGCTATTTTCACATACTTCGTAATTAAAGTATCCAAAATCCATATATTATCCACAGTATTTTTCTCTTTACGAAATCCATTTTGATAGTCCGAAATCCTTCCATATTTCTCTGCCCAATTTATAATCCTATTAGCTAAAATTCCTGTATATACCTTCGACAGCGAGTCCAGGAGTGTTATTCCTTTATAGTTATTTGGATCACTTCGACTTCCTTTGTTGTTATATATAGGACAAAGTACTCCTTTTCTCCACTCGCTAGGGAATTTATTCGTTTCCCATATCTTGTTAAAAAATTTCACCATCACTTTCAACATTGCTTCATTTGCTCCTAATTCCTTCCATATCCTGTTAGTAATACCATTTGCCCCACCCGCTGTTTTGGTTTTTACTTTACTTAACACCCTAACTATTTCCTGACCTGTTATCTCCTCATCTAGTAACTGTACTCCTGTTTGTACTTCCTTTACAATATACGTCTTTTCCATACCCCCCTGGCCTTCTCCCCTCCCACCCAAAAGCTCTGCAAAATATCCTATCCACTCATTTTCTGTTATCATTGTTCCTCCCCCTGTCGATCTAGTTCTCTTTATCTTATTTATAGTTTCCCAAACCCTATCAAATCTTTTCTCTTTGCAATACCTGTTTACTCTCTCAGCTTCCGCCTCTTTCCAGCACTTTTTTTTTCTCATTTAGTAACTTCTTGTAATCTCTTCTTACTTTACAATAATCCTCTCTTTTCCCTTGTTCCCCTCCTTTCTTGAAGTCCGCTAGAGCTGTCATTACAACCATTCGTTTCCTCTTACACTCTTCATCAAACCACCCCGCGCCTATGTTTCTGTCTATCTCTTCCCTTATTCTCACTTTCTTACCCACCTTCCATACTGGGCGTTCTATTAGTTTTAAAACTTCATCCACATCCCCTCCTTCCAACATCCTTTCACTTTCAACCCTTATACTCTCTTCACTCTCTTTTAACTCTGTTCTCAATCTCTCGATCGTGGTATCATTCCAAATGTACTTCCATCCCTCCTTATACCTATCTCTTTTCCCTACCCTTCTCTTCACTCCATCATACTCCCCCCTTAATTTTATCTTGATGGGCATATGTTCTGTTATCACACATTCTGTCACCTCAAAACTTATTATCTTCTTTAGAGCTATTTCCGTGCTAACTCCTATATCTACTACACTCACGCCCTTCGATGAGATGAATGTCAGCTCACCATTACTATCTCCCTTCATCCATCCATTTAAAATATATAATTTTTCTATAGCACATAACTCTAATAATCTTACCCCATAGCTATTTATATCTTTGTCTTTACTATTTCTTCTGTACTCACTCACTTCCTTATCCTCTCTCCCATAATCGGGTACCCTATTACTCACTCTTGCATTCCAATCCCCTAACAATATCATTCCATCTTCCACATATAATCCTTTCATTTTGTTTATTTCTTCAATCAGTTCTTCAAAAAATGTTTTATTAGCATAAATTGAGTCTTTAGGATGGTTGTATAATAGAGCCAGGCAAATTGCCTCCTTCGCATCATTTCCCATTTTAATTCTCAGCCATACCACCCCTTCTACCTCATTCTGTATTCTCTCTACTCTCTCTACTAACTCATTTTTTATTAAAACTGTTATCCCACCCGGATTTCTTCCCATTCTCCCCCTTTTTTCTTTTATCACGTTGACTACTCTATACCCATCCCATTCAATTTCTATCCCTTTTCCTAACCACGTCTCTACTAGGGCAATAATCTCATACTCCTTTACTGTTTTCTCCAATTCTTTATTCCCTATTTTCCCCATCAACCCCTCAATATTCCACAACCCTATCGCCATCTCTAGTTATTTATTCCCTCCCACTCTTTGCCCCTGTGCTTCTCCATTTCCACCTCTACTCCTTGTCACTCTTCCCTTGAGTCCTCTCCAGATCTTTCCTCGTTCTCTTTTCTCCCGTCATCCTTCCCTTTCTCCATACCTACGCCTTTTTTCTTTCCCCAGAGATCTTTCAAACTTAATGATCTTTCCTTATTTAGCGCCTGTCTTTTTTCCATTTTATTTTCAGTGTTCCTTTTACTCGGGGGTGTAATGGAAGTGAGATGCGTCGTTGCTGCCCATCTAGCAACAATAATATAAGAACTCGGCAAGTTTGAGTTCTCTAGCCTCTCTCACTTCAACTCCAAGCACGTAACCTACAAGAGGTGCCCCTGTTAAGCCGAGCAACCCAGTGGAAGGTTGGGTATCCAACCCCAGTGGGAAACTGGGTCGGCGAGCCGATCAGTGCGGGAGGATCACCAATCCGTCATTGAAGCAGGCGTGGTGATTATGCTTCATACCCTTTAAGTCAATCATGATGAGTGGCATTAACGTTAAATCTTCCGGAGGTAAATTAGCCCCACAGTCGGATCTCCGGGTGGGTGCAACTTTGATGTCCGAAGCATTAAGAAATGTTGGAAAGAATTCACAGATATTCCAGATCTGTACATACAACTGTCGTTCTCTATTAGGCAATGACAGACTAGAAGAGATCGAGAAAGAACTTACAAAAATCAACTGGAGTATTGTTGGTTTAAGCGAAGTGCGCCGTAAAGGGGAAGACTGTTTCCGTTTGAAATCTGGCAACTTGTTCTATTTTTGTGGTGATCCGGAAGGGAAATTCAATGGAGTTGGCTTTTTAATTAACAAGAACATTGCTGATAGAGTATCAATTTTAGAAGGATCTTCCAGCAGAGTAGCTCGAATGGTCCTTAAGTTGTCGAATAAATACAAATTGCAGATCGTTCAGGTGTATGCTCCCACTTCAAGCCATCCAGACGAAGAAATTGAGTCCTTTTATGAAAGCCTTGATAACACCTGCAAAAAGGGAAGTGATTGCCACTTCCAGATGGTTATTGGAGACTTCAATGCAAAAGTCGGTACCAAGAAACAAGGTGACACTGTGGTGGGTAAATATGGAATTGATGACCGAAATGATAGAGGTGAGAGATTAGTCCAGTTTGCTGAATACACCAATATGTCCATCATGAATACATTCTTTAAGAAACATCCTGAACGAAAATGGACGTGGAGGAGCCCTAACTTCAGTGTAAAAAATGAGATTGACTTTATTCTGTCGAATAGACCGCATATTGTAAAAGACGTATCAGTGTTAAACCGATTCAGCACTGGGAGTGATCACCGTCTTGTGAGAGCAAGAGTTGAACTTAATGTAAGATATGAAAGGAACAAACTCATAAGAAGAAAGAGCAACAGAATCAATCTCAAAAACCTAGAAAACAATTCGGAATCATTCCGGGCAGCTCTTCAAAGTAAGTACCATGTAACTAAGGCTGAAGATCTAGCAGAAATGATTGTTTCGTGTGCTCAAGAAATCGGGGGCATATGTAAGGAAAGTGACCAACCAAAGAAATTCAGTGACAAAACTAAAACCCTGCTAAAGCGAAGGAGAGAAAAGAAAATTCAGACTGATCGTGACATGATAGAATATTCTGAAATATGTAAGGCAGTACGAAGAGAAATGAAAACTGACTTACAGAAATTCAGGGAAGACACTTTAAGAACAAGCTTAGAGAGCAAGACGAGTTTCAAGACAGCCAAACGAAAACTCATAATCGGTAAAAAGCAGCTAATTGCTCTAGATGGAAATGATGGTCGAATTACTGAAAAGGAGGAAGTTTTGAAATTCATCAGAGACTTTTATTGCAATCTGTATAGCAAACCAAAGGAAGCCCTGAATGGACCTAAACTAAATGATATATCTAATGTTCCAGATATTCTCCCTTCGGAAGTCAAGTGTGCTTTAGATAGTATGAAAAAGGGAACTGCGCCGGGTGATGATGAGCTTTGTGTGGACATCCTGAAACTCACAGGGGAGGAGACAATTAATCACTTGGCAAAAATATTCACTTCCTGTGTGCACTCGGCTTCAATTCCAACATCATGGAACAAAGCAAAGATCATACTGATACATAAGAAAGGAAATATTCACAGTATCAAAAATTATCGTCCTATCAGCTTGCTCTCTATTTTGTATAAACTTTTTACAAAGATCTTGTTAAATCGAATCAGTTTCATCCTTGACTCAGCCCAACCTATTGAACAAGCAGGTTTCCGTAGTAATTTTAGCACAATAGACCACATACTGACTGTAAGAGAAGTGATAAGCAGAGCAAATGAATATCATTTGCCTCTCTGCATTGCCTTTGTTGATTTTGAAAAGGCATTTGACTCTGTCAGCCATACAGCTGTCATGCAAGCTTTACATGAGCAAGGAGTGGAAGCAGCTTACATCCAAGTGCTCAACAATATCTATGAGACTTCTTCAGCTTTCGTTAATATCGGTAAATCAACCCCAGAATTCCCCATCAACAGAGGTGTCAAACAAGGTGATCCCATCTCCCCGAAACTATTCTCAGCGGTCCTAGAGATGGCTATGTCTAAGCTGAGCTGGGAAGAAAAGGGAATTAGAATTAATGGGAAAAGGCTAAATAACTTGAGATTTGCAGATGATATTGCTTTACTGGCAAACGACTTCGAAGAGCTCCAGACCTTAATTACAGATCTTGCATTAGAATGTCAGTTGATTGGCCTAAGCATAAACCTTTCCAAAACAAAAGTTATGTCCAACGAATGGGTTCAAGCTGGAAATGTGAATATTAAGAACATGCCATTAGAAGAGGTCAGTGATTACATCTACCTTGGCCAGATTATAAATATGACAGGTGATATAAGACCAGAAATCTATAGGCGCATCAAGCTCGGATGGCAAGCATTTGGAAGGAATTCTTCAGTATTAAGATCAAAAATGCCAGCAAATCTGAAGAAAACAGTATTTGACCAATGCATCCTTCCTGTGCTGACTTATGGCTGTGAGACTTGGACTCTGAACGAATTCACAAAAGGGAAACTTCGGACCGCGCAGAGAGCCATGGAAAGGTCAATGCTAGGCTATACAAAGAAAGATAGGAAAAGAGCTGATGACATCCGGTCTGTTACAAAGGTTAAAGACATCTTAGAGAGAGTACGCTCCTTAAAATGGCAGTGGGCTGGCCATGTTGCACGAAGAAATGATAATAGATGGACAAAACTAGTGCTGGAGTGGAGTCCGAGAGAACATCGAAGGCCTAGAGGAAGACCACCGGACAGATGGGACAAAGATATCAAGAAGATCGCTGGTACCACTTGGATGAGATCTGCCCAAGACCGTTCTACTTGGAGAAGACTGTTGAAGGCCTACCTATACCCACGACTTAAAGAGGCCACATCATTTTAATGATTGAAATGGCTGATTGTATTGTATATTGTATTGTTCCTTTTACTCGGAGAGGATGCATTCTTACCCTGCCTACTGTTACCTTCATTCACAATTTTCACTGTACTCCTCACCAGTTGTGGCACATTACTTGCTTCCTCCATCTCTGTGTTGTGATGACTCTTCAAGGACTCTCCATTTCCGCCCACCTGGTTGCTGGCACTGCTGTTCAGCACATCCCTACTTCCCGCACCTGATGTGATGTGGACTTCGCTCACTTCCGTAATATCACTCATTTCTACGTCACTGACCTTCCTTGCTACTTCCACTGTTGCCAAGGACACGTTCTGCTGCTGTTGGTGTTCTTCATCAAGCTTTTTCAGCCTTCCCGCCCCCCACACTCGATTCCACCTTCCGTTTCCAACCACCAGCTGCTGCCCTCTAATATATGCCTTAAGACCTTGTTTTCTTGCCTCTCTTAAATGTTTATTCAGAATTCTGTTCTTCTCTATGGCTTCCCTGTCCATCTCCCGTTTTATCCACACTTTCTCTCCTTTCAGATTACTCGAATTTCTTATTACAATGTCCGCCATCAGTGTCGATAGTAATTTCACCCTAATTGGTCTCTTACCTTTCACTCTCCCCACACGCTGTACATCGTCAATATCAACTTCACTGAAGTTGATCTTCATCCTGTTCTGGATAACTTCTACCACTTTGTACACTAGTTCGACGTTAGACTCTCTTTCTTCTTCTTGGACACCGTATATGAAGATATTTTTTCTTACGTTGTAAACTCTTCTCGACTGCTCTCTTCGTTTCTCTCAGGTCCCACTCCAGGCTTCTTACCTTCTGCTTCAATAGGTCTAATTCATCTTTATTACACCCTTCCTCTTCCACAAACTTCTTTACATCTTCTTTGACACTCAATTTTAGGTCCATAAATTCCCTGGATAACTCTCGGAACATTTCTTCTATTTGCTCCGTCTGACAAGCCTCTCTTATCATCTCTCTAATCGCCTCGTACTCTTCCCATCCAATGGAACCTACTGGACCTGGGCCGGGATTAATCTCTACTCCTCCTATTATCAGCAACACCATCACCACCGCCGCCACCAGTAACGTAGCCACCATCTTCCTTTTTTCACCCTTTAACTCCATTCTTGTTTCCATTCTGCTTCCCTTTTTACAGTTCCATCTGCCGATCGCTATCCTATATTGTGTCAACGTGATACCCATTGCTCCGCGCTCCACTCAGCACATCCGCTCAGCTCACTGTCTCACAGACGACTGCGAGCTCATAGATAGAATACTTGGCTTCTTGAGCCGATAGAGTCCTAGATGCATAGGCGATGGGGCGCCTCCCTAGTTCAGTCTCTTGAAGAAGGACTGCAGCAACTGCTGACGACGACGCGTCAGTTTGGACGATGAATTTCTTCGAGAAATCAGGCATAGCAAGTATAGGGGCATTACAGAGAGCTAATTTAAGATCTTCAAAAGCGGCTTGTTGAGAAGGTCCCCACTCGAATTTGATGCCTTTCCTACGAAGAAGGTTCAAGGGCGCCGCTCTATTAGCGAAGTTAGGAATAAACTTCCTGAAGGAATTCACCATACCAATGAACCTGGCGATACCTTTGATGTCCTTAGGGGGTTTAAAATCACGGATGGCCTGTGTTCTCGAATGATCGACTGCAACGCCATCAGGTGACACAATATGCCCTAGGAATGACATAGAGGGCTTAGCAAAGGCAACCTTGGACAACTTAACAGTTAACCCAGCCTTACGAAGGCGATTGAGAACTTCTCGCAGATGATCTAGATGTTCTTCAAAGGTCTCCGAAAATACGACGACATCATCCAAGTGGTGATATAAGTACTCAAATTTGATGTCGGAGAATACCCTATCTAGCAGCCTAGTGAGTACAGCTGCTCCCGTGGGGAGCCCGAAAGGCACGCGGTTGTATTCGTATAAATTCCAGTCCGTGGCAAACGCTGTAAGATGTTTAGACTCTTCCGCAAGGGGAATTTGATTGTAGGCTTGATTCAAATCCAAGATGGTGAAGAACTTGGCCTTACGGAACCATGAGAAACAAGAATGAAGGTCGGGAAGGGGCACAGATTGTAACACCACCTTCCGATTGAGAGCCCTATAATCAATGACAGGCCTGAAGCCCCCTTGGGGTTTCGGGACTAGGAAAATAGGTGACGAATACGCCGACTTAGAGGGCCTAATAATACCATCCTTCAACATCTGATCGATGATTTCTTTCAGAGCCTTCATTTTAGGTGGAGATAGCCTATAAGGTGGAAAACGGACAGGAATTGAATCCGTGACCTCAATTTTGTATTCAATAAGGTCAGTAACACCAAGAGTATCAGAGAACACCTCTGGAAATGACTGACATAATTTACGAATACTATCAGCCTGCTCCTCAGGTAGATGTCTAAGGTCTAACAACATCTCATCCTGGGTAGGCGAAATAGATGAACATGATACAGAATTACATTTTAACAAGGGGATTTTACAATTGGACGCAAATTTGAATGTGCACGACTTACTCTGAAGATCGAGCACAAGACCAGTGTGAGAAATGAAGTCAGCTCCCAATATGATGGGGCAAGACAGGTGCTTAGCCACAAACAATTTGATTTTCCATGTAAATTAAAAAATACGAATTTTGACAATTACAGAACCTAGAATTTCCAATGGAGATGAATTAGCCGAAACATATTGAACAGGAGATGAGACATAGTCAGGTAATTTACAAACAGATTTCAATTTAGAATACCATTCAGCCGAAATAATCGAACAAACACTGCCTGAATCTAAAAGAGCTGTTACAGGTTCATTATTTAACTCAAGTTTGAGAAAAGGGACCGGTGCGGGGGTATCCGCCGCAATCCTAAGACACTCTTTGGGGCATTCAAAAGATAGATTTGCAGATTGAACATTCCCTGAATTTACGACCTGTTTGCCAGGGGCTGAGCCTCGGGAAGATGGATTAGTCGACTCAGCCGAAGCCACTAGTCACTTTTGATTGTTGTTGGAAGATGCACCTGAAGTTGAGCAGGAGGGGGTGCTATTCGAATTGGGACAATTCTTGGCGATATGTGAGAAAGCCCCACATTTAAAACAGCCTTGTGATGAACCAGCTCCATTCCTTGTCCCACTAGACTTGAGCAATGGGCACTTGTTCCGAAGATGGTCGGGCGACCCGCAAGCATAGCATTTACGAGGTGTGACTGGTCGGCGAGGTGGAGGCCGAGGATTACCAAAAGAAGGAGGGGGTTCTTTCGCGACACGCAAAGAATCGGCGTATCTAACTCCTTCCGCTGAGACGGCCAATGCTTCAAGTTCAGAGAAGGTTTCCGGGCACGCCGCGAAACACAAATATGACCTATAGGATGGTGCAATTCCTTCTACAATAGCCTGTACAATCTGATCTTCAGGAAAATGAAGAGCAAACACCCTAGTATAGAATTTAATATCTTGGATGAAGTCTGCCAAGTTTTCATCCAAACGCTGTACACGATAATAGTACTTCTGAATAAGGGAGGACCTGGCCCTAGCCGGGATGAAGTTAGCTAGCAAGTGGGCGTGGAAATCCTCAATAGATGATTGCTCGGCAATGGCTCTTACTATTTTGTCTGAGAGAATACCAATTGCATAGGGATAGATGATTTGCAAAATCTGACATGGGGAAAGAGAAAACACAAGGGCATGATCCTGAAATTCAACTAAAAATCTTAAAAATGAAATTACTTCACTGGTGGTATTAACGGAAAACTTAGAGATACCTCTGAGCAACATTGCCAATGGATGAGGCAAGCTGCTAAACCCGGGTGACATAGTAGGTAAAGGTTTCACTGGCAAGGAAGTTAATTCAGAACGTATATTATTCAACGATGCACGGCGTTCAGACTCGTTGTCCAATGGGGCAGAGATAGTTTGAGCAGTAACGGTTATCCTATTGACTTCTCCCTTAGGAGGCTCTTCCTCGCTACCTACATCCATCGTGGTGGGTTGATCAATTTTGGGAGGAACTTCCCCAGTTAACAATAGAGTGACCTTACTAGATAATTCAGAAATGCTTTCAAGCAACGTACTAGCTTCCTTCCTCTGAACATCATTCAACTTCAGAGACAACAGATCGTTAACTCTATTTGAAAAATGATATAGCCTGGCTTGCACACGCTTAATTTGATTAGGAGAAGGATCATTTTCGTCAAAAAAACTAACTACCGATGCTAGCCCAGTAGTATTCTCGGTGATCGTGGAAAGAGAGTCGTCAATTTCTTTCTCTCCCAAATTGGGGATGGAAATGGGCAAATCAAGGGACTCTCTAAGCTTGGTGGTGTCTATCGCAACCGTGCTTCCAGATTGCACATTTCTGATAGTTAACTCATAGATCAATTCCTCCTTGCGCAAATAGTTAAGATGGAGAACATCGCGAGGGCCGGGCATGATGACAGAACAATTTTGAAACAGGAAAGATCAAAAATTCCAGCAACTGAGAAAATTGTTAGAGTTTGAATCAAAGCAATGTTTAGCCGTCAAAAGGGGCTAAATTGAGACCCATTCAACCACGCTCTGCTACCACTTGTTACCGTGTTTTTGTGGTAGGTAGTGGTGAAAGAAGGTGCGGGGGTGAACAGGTCTCAGGCTACGAAATTAAAGTGAATTTAAAATTTAACAAGGTTATATTTTCTTTTCAAAATTAAGAAATAACAAGCATGGCAGGTACAGAGTAGCAAGGCAACAAAGGTGCAATTACAGTATTTACAGGTTTTGGGCTTCGAGCCCCGAATTCACACTTCTAGGGCAATTAGCCCAACTTTACTCCAAAATAAGTTTTCCACAGAGGGGCAGAAAACCCCATTCATGCCCAGGAGCACTTGCTCCAAAATTACGCCATAAAGCCTCCACGAGGCATACAACCATCAATTTTCAAGAAAAGAGCCACTCGTTCTCAACTTTAAGCCTATCAAAGGCTACACCAAACTCCACCTTCAAGTTGTCCTCTAAGGACATAGACACAGGGGCAAAATACCCAACCTACTGAGGCCTATTAAGTGAGAAAAAGGTTAATTACATGACCTCAAAAATAACCAATTGAGAGGAGGCGACCTGCACTCCTAATACATTTGTTTAAAACCTACTTGGCACTAGGCCATTAATGCAAGGACTAATCCCATACTAAAGAGGTGACTTTAGAAAGGAACAATTTACATTACGTTAAAGAAGAATAGGTTGAGAAAAAATAAGTTCACCTCAAAACAATATGAGTGGGAGCTCGAGAGGGTTAAGCACTCTCTATCCCGATATGCAGTTTGAAAGATAGAATAGATACTAAGTGTCTTTACATTTTAAGGAAGGTTACATTATGGAAAAACTTCGGACCCGCCCCGAAAGTTAAACTGCTGAGCTAGCAAGGAAAGAAGTTATTAATCGGCCATTACCTTGTTGTTGACTGCTGCCGAAGAAAGAGGCGCTTCCCGCCCCCTGCTATGTACTTTACACACTAAAAGATGGAACAGAAGTGGCGCAGAGACCCTAAAATCAGCAGTTTATATACTCTCGCGGAAAGTTCGAGGCGTTTTTGGAATGAGAACACCCTCCCACCAAAACTTTATTGGTTAGGGATAAGCAGCATATTCAAGTTGGGGGAAGATACATCAGATTGGTCAGAAATTAAATAAAGAAATTCGGGATTGGCTAAATACAAAACAAGGGGAAAGAGAGGGGTATACAGCCAACTGAAACAATAACAGAAAGAAATTTGACAAGAAACAAACTTTCGAAATAAAAATTTCTCCAAAAAACAGTTCTTTCACTTCGCACTAGGGTGCACCATTGTAGTTTTTCAGTAGTGTCCTCTAGAAGAGAAAGTTCACACTTCTTACTACAGGTAAAACAAAAATACATCAAAAATGACACAGTTCAAAAACTCCAAAATTTCCAAGTAGTGACATCTTCTGAGAAACTTGAAAATTAATACCGTAGATAAAGTTCAGACTTCCTCCAGCAGAGGAGTTTCAACTGGCGCAAATTTTAAATTAGCGGCGTGGAGGTGTACCGCCCGGTACAATTATTATTATTATTGTTGTTGTTACGGGGTTACCCGTGGAATGCAGAGGTAAAAGAAGGTGCGGGCTGGAATGGGTCTAACTACAATCCAAGAAATGAATTAAAATTTTAACAGAGGTTATATTTTTGAGAATGGCACCTTAACAATTTTCACATAGAATTTGAAACTTTTACAACAAGTCAACAAAATCAATAATCAGGTGGCAAGACTAGGAAAGCCAAGATTCAGAACAATTCTGGGCCTTATGCCCCACGTTTTACAATTCCTGAGCTCTCATTTCACAACCACATATTACCAAAGGGCAGAAATCCCCATATTTCATGGAGCACTTGCTCCCACCTGGCAATGTCAAGCCTCCTAGAGGCACATATTCAAATACAAGAAAGAGCTGACCCGCTCTCAATTTTTCAAGCCTATCAAAGGCAATACCAGACTTCTACAAAAAATTGCCATCAAGGCACAGCTTAGGCCTACATCAAATGAAACGGGGGTATCTTGTACCCAACCTACTGGGCCTTAGTAGAAAAATAACATGTTAAGTTAATGGCCCAAAATGCAAAATGAATGGAGGCGAGAATTTGCACTCCTACATGAAATTTCTTAAAACCTACGAGGCACTATGCCGATGAAACAGGGGCTATTCCCAAACTATGGAGGTGACTCGTATACAGAATAAATTTAACACATTAAGAAAGAGTAGAAAAACGGTTACGAAAACGTAGTCACCTCAAATCCAAAATGAAGGGGAGCTCGAGAGGGTAAGGCACTCTCTATCCCCGATTTACAGTTAAAGATATATGTTTTTACAGAATTCTACATTTTTAAGAGATAGGTTACATGGCAAACGTTTCTGACCTTCCCCGCGGGTTAAACTGCTGAACTGGCAAGAAATAAAGATGTTAAGCGGTCATTACCTTACTGAAGACTGCGGCCTGAAGAAAGAGGCAATTCCCGCCTCCTGCTACACGTCCAGACACTAAGTTAACTGTTGATGATGTGTCAGAGAGACAAGAAAATCAGCAGTTTTTATACCCTCGAGGAAAATTCGAGACCTTTCATGAATAAAACAGCCACACCCACAGGCTTTTTTATTGGCTGGCTAAAAGTTACACATCAAAATTGAAGAAGAAAGAAACGATTGGTCAAAGTTAACTACAGAAATAATTGATTGGCTAACTTCAAAACTGGCGGAAAGAAAAGATTAATATTGCCAACCCACAAATGAAAGAACGAAATTTAGTTATAGGAAAACTTACGAGTACAAAATATCTTCAAGAAAAATTCCTTCACTTCGCACCAGGGTGCATGATCATAGTTTTTTAGTAGAGACATCTATAAGAGTATGTCCACACTTCTTGATCAATGGAAAACAAAACAAGTGGAACTCCACACAGTATTGACAACTTCGTAATCACAAAATTTACTTTAGTAACATCTTCAGAGAAACTAATGAGTTGATCCAGTCTTTAAATTTCAGAGTTTCTCCTGTAGAGGAGTACTTTAAGGCGGAAAATTCAAATGTGCGGCGTAGAGGTGTACCAGCCGGTACAATTATATTATTATTATTATTATTATTATTATTATTATTATTATTATTATTATTATTATTAGTACGGAGTTATCAGTGGAAGGCAGAAGTGAAAGAAGGTGCGGGCCGAAATGGGTCTCACTACAAGGCCGAAAGATTAATTAAAATTTAAATAAAGGTTATATTTTCAATAGACAACAAGATTTAACAAAGTTTCACTAGGTGAAATAACAATGAAAATTCAGGTACAATTATAACCTTACAAACGAAAGCACAAGTTAAGGGGTATTTACATATTCTGGGCTTCGAGCCCCAATTTCACAATCCTTGAGCAACTAGCCCAAATTTACCAAGGCACACATTTTATCCAAAGGGCAGAAAACCCCTTCATTCAAGGAGCCTTTGCTCCAAAACCAAATCAGGCCTCCTAGAGGCACCTTTACTACATATGAAAGAGCTGACCCGTTCTCAAATTTCCAAGCCTATTAAAGGCAATACCAGACTTTTACACATGACTGCCATCAAGGCACAACTTATAATGAAACAGGGGTATCTAGTACCCAACCTACTGGGCCTAAATAGAAAATTAACAAGTTAACTTAAATGGCTCTAAACGCAACAAGAATGGAGGCGAGTACTTGCACTCCTACATGAATACTCGTTAAAACCTAAGGGGCACTAGGCCGATTAAACAGCGGCTATTCACACACTAGGGAGGCAACTCGTGTAAGAAAATTTTAATACATTAATAGTAGAAAATCGGTTAGGAAAACGTAGTCACCTCAAATCAAAATTGAAGGGGAGCTCGAGAGGGCAAAGCTCTCTATCCCCGATTTACAGTTAAGGTAATAAGAAAATATTTACATAAGCCGGCACTAAGTTACATTTTTAAACAGGAAGGTTACATTGAAAAGGTTTCGAACCTTCCCCGAGGGTTAAACTCCTGAGCTAACAAGAAATAAAGATGTTAAAAGGCCATTACCTTTGCTGAAAAGCTGCTGCTCGAAGGAAGAGGCGCTACCCGCCCCCTGCTATACTTCCATACACTAAGCTAGATGTTGTTGAAGTGACGAGGAGCCGTGAAAAAAAGCATTTTTTAAAGTCGCGGGGAACGTTCGAGACCTTTCATGAATAAAACAGCCACACCCACTACATTTCATTGGTCGCTAAAAGTTACACATCAAAAACTAAGAAGAAACCTACGATTGGTTGGAAATTAATTGCAGAAATTACTGATTGGCTAAGTTTAAAACTGGCGGAAAGAAAACCTTAATATTACCAACCCACAAATGAAAGAACGAAATTTAGTTATAGGAAAACTTACGAGTACCAAATATCTTCAAGAAACGTTCCATCACTTCGCACCAGGGTGCATGATCATAGTTTTTGGTAGAGACATCTGTGAGAGAATGTCCACACTTCTTGATAATTAGTAAGCAAAAACAATTCGAAATTAATAGAGTGACATCTTCTGATAAACGGTTCAATTAATTCAGTTTTAAAGTTGAGAGTTTCAGCTGTAGAGGAGTAATTTAAGTCGGAAAATTCAAATGTGCGGCGTATAGGTGTACCAACCGGTACAGACCCCCCCCCAAAGTCCTTTCAAGGGGTGACACAGAAGAAGTTTTTTAACAAAAGTTATTTAAAAAAAACAGTTCCATGTTTTGTGGTTGATAATTTGAAATTAGTTGAATTCCAGCTTCCTTGCAAATAGATTGCTGGGAGAATATGGATGAAATATTAAGTTCCAAAGTTTTTTAGTCTCCTTTGTTTTGAAGTAGATAGTTAGGAGTTAGTTGAACTCTGGCTTGAGAGTGTCTTTGTTGCCGTAGAAAGCCAACCACATGATGGAAATTTTGACGGCAAGACCAGCCGCCGCTGCCGATGCCCTGTCGAGGTCCTCCGCACCCATCAAGTACCCTGAGATACCTCTCTCCCGCACTATGAGAGGGGTAGTCGTGGTGAAGAACGCCGCAGATGCGGCATTAGTTTACAGTCCCCAGATACCTTTAAATTGGTGGGCCTCCGTCCACGATCATATCTTTCCCTAAACTTTTCATGAGAAATTTTAAGATTGGCCTTAGCCTTCTTCCATAGATCTCTAATATTCTCTGGATCTATTGTCTCAGGTAAAATATCACTAAGAGACCAAAGGTTAGAGAGCGGCGTGTTGGGTACAAACCACGGTATCGTAACTCACTGGCATCTTTTGAAAGGAGAACCCCCTCCGGTGTGTACCTGCGGCGACCCTTTTACCGTAGTACACATCCTTACGGAGTGTATGGACTTCGTCGATCTTCGCCGCAGTCTTAACCTTCCGGGTACCATCTCCCTTATCTTGCGAGATGACGAGCAGTCAGCAGACCTCGTCATCCGCTTTATGAGGTATAGTGGTCTGTTTTATCGTATGTAGTGATGTCCTTTGTGCTTGCATCTTTGTGTCAATTGCGCTTTTATCTTATTGACTTCATTTTAGTTTGTGTTGCGTACTTTAATATGTTATTGTAACGTCTAATGTAAAGTATGTATGTTTATATATCTGTACTTGCAGGCAATGCCTTATTCCTTTGTCTCCTGTATTTACTCTTATTTTATTACACAATAAGGCATTGCGAATCAGATCCACTGATTGTGTTAATCTCATATTCATTTTTCATCACCATTTTTTAAACTGTTGTTAGTGGATACGTTTTAAAATTTTAACTCCACGAACCTGCTACGCAGGCGTAGCAGGGGCTGCGTAGCAGGGGGAGAGGTGATACTCCCACGTGGCGCGTCCCAGGTGGCGGATAGGGGGGTCCTAACCGGCTTGCCGGCGGACTTGAGGGAAATAAAACACCTCTCGCGGACCAAACACACTACCCCCTGCGGGTGGGGGGCGCTTATGCAGAATACACCAGCGGTATCCCCTGCCTGTCGTAAGAGGCGACTACAAGGTGCGACCAAGGGATGATTGAATTAGAACCATTAAACTACTCTCGATTCGTACAATCATGCCGGGAACACCATGGGTTGCATGTACTTGCGAGTAGTATCGCTAAATTGGTACGAAATAGGTTTGTGATTAGTTGCAGTAAAAAGCCTGGCCTGGTGGATTCCAGTACCCGTGCGTTGTACCCATGTGAGCAACACCGCGGGTCTGGGCGTAGCCTGTGAGTTGTACCGCTATATGAGCGGCACCGTAGGTCAGCGTTGCCTGTGATTGGTACCCACTATGTGAGGAACACCACGGGAATACCGGCGCCCGTGACTAGTACACCTAGGTGAGGAAACTTATCGGTTTGCGTTGGATATGAGTGGCGCCATTGTGTGAGCAACACCATAGGTCTGCGTTCCCTGTACGAATTGCAATACTTGTGAGTAGTACCATCTTGTGTGGACCACCGTGAGTCTTCGCTACTTTTGATCAGTACCCCAAAATGACAAATACCATGGTTCTACTTTACTCGTGATATGTACCATTCTGTGGGGCCTTAGACGTGAATTTAGCACCCATTCAGACATCAAGCATCATTGTGCTTTATAAATGGTCCCTTGGTCAGTAATACTCTAATTACCTACCGGTACCTTCTTTTTGAGTCTGATCCACTGTTTTTTGTTTTTTTGTTTTTTGTAGGGTGTTGTCCATCCATTCGTTCTTCATGACAATTTTTTAAATATTTTATTTTGGTTAGTGGATGAAATTGAATTTTTTGTTATTTCATTTCGTACCATTAGGGGCCGATGACCTCGATGTTAGGCCCCTTTAAACAACAAGCATCATCATCAAAATTTTAACTGTCGTATATCATGTCGTCCATCTCGTTCTATTAGGGGCCGATGACCTTCGATGTTAGGCCCCTTTAAACAACAAGCATCATCATCATCATCATCATCATCATCGTTACGGAGTTACCCATGGACCAAAACGAGGTTAAAGAATGTGTCGGGCGGAATGGGTCTAACTACAATATTAAGGTTAATTTAAAACTTTAACAAAGGTTATATTTCTTTAGAATTTCAAATATCAACAAATAACAACGTAACAGGTACGATTAACAATTTAGAACCAAGTCAAGGAAAATACAATATAGTGAATTTCACAAGTCCTGGGCTTCAAGCCCCTCGGTTTACATTTCTTGAGCTTTCAGCTCAAATTTACAAAAGAGCACAAATTCACTCAAGGGCAGAAATCCCCCTAATTCATGGAGCACTTGCTCCCAAAATCAAACATCTAGCCTGCAGGAGGCATACAGTAATCTTACTTTGAAAAAGAGCTAACAGGCTACCCCCTGCGGGTGGGGGACGCACATGTTGAATACATCCACGGTATCCCCTGCCTGTCGTAAGAGGCGACTAACAGGGGCCCAAGAGGCTCTCAACTTGGGAGTGTGGATTGGCGACCACGGGGCCCTTAGCTGAGTCTTGGCATTGCTTCCACTTACTTGTGCCAGGCTCCTCACTTTCATCTATCCTATCCGACCTCCCTTGGTCAACTCTTGTTCTCTTCCGACCCCGATGATATTAGAGCATTCGAGGCCTAGGGAGTCTTTCATTTTGACGCCCACCGGGCGAGTTGGCCGTGCTCGTAGGGGCGCGTTGCTGTGAGCTTGCATCCGGGAGATAGTAGGTTCGAATCCCACTGTCGGCAGCCCTGAAAATGGTTTTCCGTGGTTTCCCATTTTCACACCAGGCAAATGCTGGGGCTGTACCTTAATTAAGGCCACGGCCGCTTCCTTCCAATTCCTAGGCCTATCCTATCCCATCGTCGCCATAAGACCTATCTGTGTCGGTGCGACGTAAAGCCCCTAGCATTTTCACGCCCTGTCTGGCCCTTGGCTTTCTTCATCGTTCACTTCATTTTTCGAAGTGACGGATCCCTTCTTTCTTCTTTTCTCTCTCTTTCCCCCCTGTGGGTGGGGGACGCAGACGAAAAATACACCCACGGTATCCCCTGCCTGTCGTGAGAGGCGACTAAAAGGGGCGACCAAGGGAAGATTGAATTAGAACCACGAAACTTCTTTTGATTCGTACCAACACGTGGGGAACACCATGGGTTGCCTGCACTTGCGAGTAGTACCACTATATTAGGTACACAAAAGGTTTGTGATTAGTAGCAACAGAGAGGGGTTCACTGTGGTTTTCCAGTACCCGTGCGTCGTACCCATGTGAGCAATAGGTTTGTGATTAGTAGCAACAGAGAGGGGTTCACTGTGGTTTTCCAGTACCCGTGTGTCGTACCCATGTGAACAACACCGCGGGTCTGGGCGTTGCCTGTGAGTTGTGCCACTATATGAGCGACACCGTGGGTCTTCGTTGCCTGTGATTGGTACCCACTCTGTGAGGAACACCACGGGATGTGTGGTTAGTACACCTAGGTGAGGAACCTCATCGGTTTGTGTTGGTTACGAGTGGCGCCATTGTGTGAGAAACCCCATAGGTTTGCGTTACCTATACGAAGTACAATACTTGTGAGTAGTACCATCTTGTGTGGAACACCGTGAGTCTTCGCTACTTTTGATTAGTACCCCGACATGACAAATACCATGGTTCTACTTTACTCGCGACATGTACCATTCTGTGGGGCCTTAGACGTAGATTTTGCACCCGTTTAGACATCAAGCATTATTGTGCTTTATATGTGGTCTCTTGGTCAGTAATACTGTTGTTTACGATCTTTTTTTTTTCAGTCTGATCCACTGTTTTTCCGTTTCTTTATTTGGTTGTTTTTTGTTTTCTGTCCGGTTCATGTCCATCCCATCATTCTTCATGACATTTTAAAATTCTATTTTGATCAGTAGATGAATTTGACCTTTTTGTTTTTCATTTCGTACCATAGGGGCCGATAACCTAGATGTTAGGCCCCTCTAAACAAAAAACAAAACAAAAAAAAGCTAACAGGCTCGCCGTTTTCCAAACCTATTCAAAGCAATATCAACTTACAATTTCTGGATTATACAGGGGTATTTAATGCCCAACCTACGGGGCCTTCATGGAAGAAGAATAATGGCTAAATAAATGGCCCGAGCACAAAATGAATGGAGGCGAATACCTGCACTCCTAGATATGAACACTTAAACCTAAAGGGCACTACGCCGATGAAACCGGGGCTATTCCCAAACTATGGAGGTGACTCGTATAAGAATAAATTAAGACATTACGGAAAGGTAGAAAGCCAGTTACAAAACGTAGTCACCTCAAACCAATACGAAGGGGAGATCGAGAGGGTACATCACTCTCTATCCCCGATTTACAGTTAAAGATTTTATGAAGTTTTTACATTAGCCGGCAGAAAGTTACATTTTTACGAAAACTAGGTTACATAGTTAATGATTCGGACCTTTCCCTCAGGTTAAACTGCGCAGCTAGCAAGAAATCAAGATGTTATGTGGCCATTACGTTGTCGGTGTACTGCTGCCTGATGAAAGAGGCGGCGCCCGCCTCCTGCTTTGACGCACACACTAGGTCAGATGACGATCAATTGGCCAAGAGACGTGAAAATCCGCAGTTTATTAACTCTCGGGGAAAGTTCGAGATCATTCAAGAGTAAACTAGCCACACTGAAAATCGATGAAGAAGACGGTGATTGGTAGAAAATTAATTACGGAAATTAGCGATTGGCTGGATTCAAAACTGGCGGAAATAAAAAAGGAAATGTTGCCAACCCAAAAATATATGAACATCAATTAGGAAAAACTTATGAATACAAAACTTCTTTAAATCAAATGTCCTTTCACTTCGCACCAGGGTGCATGATCATAGTTTTTTGTAGTGATATCTATGGGAGGATGTTCAAACTTCTTGATGAATGGAAAACAAAACCATTAGAAATTCACACAGTTCAGGAAACTTCACAATAACAAAATTATATCAGATTTTAGTGGTGACATCTTCAGAGTAAAGTTCTAACTTGTTGTATTATTGGTTTCACATTTGATAGATAGAGGAGTTCTGTTAGGCGCTTATTTTGAACGCGCGGCGTAGAGGTGTACCTCCCGGCAAAATCGTCATCATCATATCATTCCATCCCTGACCCGGTCAATGACTGGAAAACAGGTTGTGGGTTTTCATTTTCATTAAACTCTTTATATATTATGTTTATTATACTATTAATATATCCATCACGTACTGAAATGAAATGGCGTATGGCTTTTAGTGCCGGGAGTGTCCGAGGACAAGTTCGGCTCGCCAGATGCAGGTCTTTTGAATTGACTCCCGCAGGCGACCTGCGCGTCATGATGAGGATGAAATTATGATGAAGACTACACATACACCCAGCCCCCGTGTCAGCGAAATTAACCAATTATGGTTAAAATTCCCGACCCCGCCGGGAATCGAACCCGGGACTCCTGTGGCCAGAGGCCAGCACGCTAACCATTTAGCCATGGAGCCGGACATCACGTGCTGATAGTAGACGTCAAGAAAAGAGGTCAAATACAACAATGATATATCGCCTTATTTGCTTTAGTATGAATCTATCGTGTGTACCGGATGCACCATGACGTAAGAGTAAAAATACTTGGCCAGGAACTTGTCCTGGCGGGAACTATAACAGGTTTCGTTATCAGCAACACTCATCGTGTGCCAACATAAGTGTGCGTGCCAACAGAAATTAATTTACTAGTATGAAGATAATGGCAATTCGCAATAGATGTCCTTCTCTACCTATCTTTTATGAATCTCTTGTCGCGTTCACGTTATTAAAGACCGTAATTATTTCCAAGGCACATACATAAGGGTGCATTTACTGCTCTGTAGTTTTAGAATCAAAGTAGCAAGAGACTTGTCAACACATCGCACCATGGGTTATCTACCACTGGTATGTAAAGACAACCTTATCTGTTTGGAATTACAGTCAGATACATTTCGTAATGTACTTTCATGATTTAAACCTTAGACATACATTTTTTTTCGCTTGGCCGTATGGTCAACGTAGTGTCCTTCGGTTCAGAGGACAATGAGTTCGATCCTGCCCTGTAATTTTAGCGTGTCTACTTAGCACCCATAGTTCGGAGGCTACATGTTAGTGTTCGTTTTAATCACACAATAATAATAATAATAATAATAATAATAATAATAATAATAATAATAATAATCACGTGGATACCCGTAGAGCAGAAAGGCTAAAGAAGGTGCTGGGGTGAATGGGTCTAACTACAATGTCAAGAATCGAATTTAAAATTTAAACTGAAGGTTCTGTTTTCTTAACTTCAAGCATAACAATTTTTTCATGCCAATATTACAGGTACAAGTAGCAATCATTAAACAATTCTAGGAAAGACAAGATTAGTGGTTTTAACAGATCGTGGGCTTCAAGCCCTCGCTTTACTTTTCCTGAGCTCCTAGCTCAAATTTACAAAAGAGCACACCCCCTGCGGGTGGGGGACGCACATGTAGAAAACACCCGCGGTATCCCCTGCCTGTCGTAAGAGGCGACTAACAGGGGCCCAAGGCACTCTCAACTTGGGAGTGTGGATTGGCGACAACGGGGCCCTTAGCTGAGTCCTGGCATTGCTTCCACTTACTTGTGCCGGGCTCCTCACTTTCGTTTATCCTGTCCGACCTCCCTTGGTCAACTCTTGTTCTTTTCCGACCCCTACGGTATTAGAGCATTCGAGGCCTAGGGAGTTTCTCATTTTCACGCCCTTCGTGACCCTTGCCTTTTTTCGAAGTGACGGATCCCTTCTTTTTTCTCCTTATTTTTCTCTCTAGCCCCTGTGGGTGGGGGACCCAGACGAATAATACACCCACGGTATCCCCTGCCTGTCGTGAGAGGCGACTAAAAGGGGCGATCAAGGGATGGTTGAATTAGAACCATGTAACTACTTTTGTTTCGTGCCATCACGCGGGGAACACCATGGGTTGCCTATACTTGCGAGTAGTACCACTATGTTAGTACGAAATAGGTTTGCGAATAGTAGCACCAATGATCTGGTTGGGGGTTTTCCAGTACCCTTGCGTCGTACCCATGTGAGCAACATCGCGGGTCTGGGCGTTGCCTTGCGTTCTACCACTATATGAGTGACACCGTGGGTCAGCATTGCCTGTGATTGGTACCCACTATGTTGAGGAACGGCACGGGATAGTGCGAGTCCCAGTGGTTAGTACACTCGGTGAGGAGCCTTCTCGGTTTGCGTTGGCTATGCGCGGCGCCGTGGGTCAGCGTTGCCTGTGATTGGTCCCCACTTCGTTGAGGAACACCACGGGATAGGCGCGTCCCTGTGGTTAGTACACTCGGTGAGGAGCCTTCTCGGTTTGCGTTGGCTCTGAGCGGCGCCGTGGGTCAGCGTTGCCTGTGATTGGTCCCCACTATGTTGAGGAACACCAGGGGATAGTGCAAGCCCCTGTGGTTAGTACACTCGGTGAGGAACCTTATCAGTTTGGCTATGAGTGGCGCCATTGTGTTAGGAACAACACAGGTCTGCGTTCCCAGTACGAAGTGCAATATTTGTGAGTAGTACCATCTTGTGTGGAACACCGTGAGTCTTCGCTACTTTTGATTAGTACCCCAAAATGACAAATACCATGGTTCTACTTTACTCGCGACATCCAAAACCGCGGAGCAGGGAGAGAGGTGGCGGATGGGAAGGTCCTAACCGGCTTGCCGCCGGACTTGAGGGAAATAAAATACTTCTCGCGGACCAAACACACTACCCCCTGCGGGTGGGGGACGCACATGTAGAATACACCCGTGGTATCCCCTACCTGTCGTAAGAGGCGACTACAAGGGGCGACCAAAGAATGATTAAATTTGAACCATGGAACTACTCTTGATTCGTACCATCATGCGGGGAACACCATGGGTTGCATGCACTCGCGAGTAGTATCACTAAATTGGTACGAAATAGGTTTGTGATTAGTTGCAGTAAAAAGCCTGGCCTGGTGGATTCCAGTACCCGTGCGTTGTACCCATGTGAGCAACACCGCTGGTCTGGGCGTAGCCTGTGAATTGTACCGCTATATGAGCGGCACCGTGGGTCAGCGTTGCCTGTGATTGGTACCCACTATGTGAGGAACATCACGGGAATACCGGCGCCCGTGACAAGTACACCTAGGAGGGGAATCTTACCGGTTTGCGTTGGCTATGAGTGGCGCCATTGTGTGAGAAACACCATAGGTCTGCGTTCCCAGTACGAAGTGCAATACTTGTGAGTAGTACCATTTTGTGTGGACCACCGTGAGTCTTCACTACTTTTGTTTAGTACCCCAAAATGACAAATACCATCGTTCTACTTTACTTGCGACATCCACGAACCGCGTAGCAGGGGGAGAGGTGATACTCCCACGTGGCGCGGCCCAGGTGGCGGATAGGGGGGTCCTAACCGGCTTGCCGCCGGACTTGAAGGAAATAAAATACTTCTCGCGGACCAAACACACTACCCCCTGCGGGTGGGGGACGCACATGTAGAATACACCCGCGGTATCCTCTGTCTGTCGTAAGGGGCGACCAAGGGATGCTGGCATTAGAACCATGAAACTACTATTGATTAGTACCATCACGCGGGGAACACCATGGGTCGCCTTTACTTACGAGTAGTACCACTATATTTGGTACACAATAGGTTTGTGATTAGTAGCAGCAGAGAGTGGTTCCCGTGTGGGTTTCCAGTACCCGTGCGTCGTACCCATGTGAGCAAAACCGCGGGTCTGGGCGTAGCCTGTGAGTTGTACCACTATATGAGCGACACCGTGGGTCTGCGTTGCCTGTATTAGTACCCCCTATGTGAGGAACACCACGGGGCCCGTGGGACCGGCAACCGTGACTAGTACACCTAGGTGAAGAAACTCATCGGTTTGCTTTGGCTATGAGTGGCCCCATTGTGTGAGAAACACAATAGGTCTGCGTTACCTGTACGAAGTACAATACTTGTGAGTAGTACCATCTTGTGTGGAACACTGTGAGTCTTCGCTACTTTTGATTAGTACCCCAACATGACAAATACCATGGTTCTACTTTACTCGCGACATGTACCATTCTGTGGGGCCTTAGACGTGGATTTTGCACCACTTTCGACATCAAGCATCCTCGATTGAGGGTTCTGCTTTATGAGTGGTCCCTTGGTCAGTAATAAGTTGTATATGATCCCTTTTTTGAGCTGAATCTACTAATTTATTGTTTGCTAGTTTGTTGTTGTTGTTGTTGTTGTTTTTTGCTACATGTCCATCCGTTCCTTCTTCATGCCGATTTTTTTTCTTTTGGTCAGTTTATGATTTTGAATTTTTTGTTGTCATTTCATATCGTACCATTAGGGGCCGATGTTAGGCCCTTTTAAACAACAAGCATCATCATCTTCATCAACGATTGTTTTTTCTTTGTTTACTCTGATGGTGTTCAGACCTGGTTCGATCCCAAGATGGCTAAGTACTTGTGCTCTCCCAATTTTTCCTATGTTAAAGGAGAGAACACTTTCCAGTGCCCCCATTTTTATGGTATTATACCCAACAAACACATTCTTGGGTATTTTAGTCCATATCAAATTGTTAAATGACTCATTTCCACGAACCTGCTACGCAGGCGTAGCAGGGGGAGAGGTGATACTCCCACGTGGCGCGTCCCAGGTGGTGGATAGGGGGGTCCTCACCGGCTTGCCGGCGGACTTGAGGGAAAAAAAATACCTCTCGCGGACCAAACACACACCCCCTGTGGGTGGGGGAGGCTGACGAATAATACACCCACGGTATCCCCTGCCTGTCGTGAGAGGCGACTAAAAGGGGCGACCAAGGGTTGATTGTATTAGAACCATGAAACTACTTGTGATTAGTACCACCACGCGGAGAACACCAAGGGTTGCTTTTACTTGTGCGTAGTACCATTACATTGGGTACGAAATTGTTTTGTGGTTAGTAACACACAGGAGCACCGTGCGGTCGGCTTTTGCAGTACCTGTGATTAGTACCACCATAAGAGCAGGACCATGGGATGATAGCTACCATGGTTCTGCCTTGCCTATGATTAGTACCCACTATATGAGGAACACCACGGGATAGGGAGAGGTCCCTGTGGTTAGTACTCTTATGTGATGAACACCATAGGTTTGCGTTGCCTGTAAATGGCGCCGCAAAGTGAGAAAAACATAGGTCTGTATTCTGTGTCGGATTTCATAAGCTCTGAGTAGTACAATAGTGTGTGGAATACCGCAAGTCTCTGCTACTTTTGATTAGTACCGCAACAGAACAAATACCATGGTTCTACTTTGCTAGCGATTAGTACCGTTATGAGGGGCCGATAATTTCGATTTAGGACGCCCTGTTGACTGCACGCATAATCGATTGTGTTATGCTATAGCAGTAGTCCCTTGGTCAGTAATACTATTTTGTCACGTCAGTTTATGTGAATGTGAGACCTTGCGGGTCGCATCCACTGATTGTTTTAAATCCATGTCCATCCATTCATTCTTCGTTCTCACGCTTTTTAATTCTGGTCAGTGGAGGATTGTAGACTTTTAATATGTCATTCCATTTCGTCTCATTTCGTACCATTAGGGGCCGATGACCTAGATGTTAGGCCCCTTTAAACAACAATCATCACACAATCATCATTAATCAAATGACTCATTCGGGTTCTGGGTTTGACCATGCAAACATATTCTTTGAAGGTCTGCATGAGCCAAGTCCCGATATACTCATTCGGGTTCTGGGTTTGACCGTGCAAACATATTCTTTGAAGGTCTGAATGAGCCAATTCCCGATATACAGGTTTTATTACAACTAAAATAACCTCAGGCTGACCATGATGTTTGTAGGTTGGCCCTTTAGCAGAATTATACTTGCACAATGAATTTATAGGGCACAGTCCACGTTGAGGTTGATCGTCTGTTGAGAGCTTATGTAAATATGTGCATCATACTGCTTTCCTCATGTTTTCCAAATCATGCACATTTTCTCTTATGGCTTTACCATAACAACCCTGCAACATGTCAATTTCACTACCAGATAATCTATTTAATCCTCCAATAGCCTTGCCATCAGGTAATTTCTTGCCCTTCATTACTACAAAATTTACACGGTACAAATTGTCTCAGGGCTTCTGACAGCATTTCAATATCTACAAACTGAAAACATGTTGTCACTTTATAAACATCTACACTATCACCAAATTCACTGTAAAGAGTTCTTGAAGATGGTAGTTTACTGCTTGATGCACTTGAAGCAGTAGCTGTACAATCATTTGGACATGAGCCAAACTTTTTTACAACCTCACTTTCAACATGATTTAATTCACTAATTTTTTCACCGCCACTGTATGTAGCAACACATTTATTAAATAATTAAAGTTGTTTTCTTGTTCTTATGCTTGTTTCCATATGTCTTTCTTTGACCGAATTTCTTTACATTTCTCATTTTTCAACCCGGATAACTTGTAATATAGATCAAACCAAACAACTTCCTGTGCTTTGAAGAAAAACAAACAAAACGCAGAACGTTGATGACAGTATGGCCAACCTCAGCTACGTAAACTCCTCTTTCAAACAAGGGTACATTCATAAATCTGACACAAAAACTCGTGGAGTAGTAACTTATGCCACGAACATACTACGCTGGCGTAGCAGGGGGAGAGGTGATACCCCACGTGGCGCGTCCCAGGTGGTGGATGGGGGAGGGGGGGTTCCTAACCGGCTTGCTGGCTGACTTGAGGAAAATAAAACACCTCTCGTGGACCAAACACACAACCCTCTGTGGGTGGGGGACGCCGACGAAGAATACACCCACGGTATCCCCTGCCTGTCGTAAGAGGCGACTAAAAGGGGCGACCAAGGAATAATTGTCTTGGGACTAGAAAACTACTTTTGATAAGTACCACCACGCGGAGAACATCATGGGTCGCTATTACTTGCTTGTAGTACCACTATATTAGGTACCAAATAGGTTTGTGATTAGTAGCACACAGGAGGACCGTGCGGTCGGCTTTTGCAGTACCTGTGATTAGTACCACCATAAGAGCAGGACCCCACGAACCTGCTACGCTGGCGTAGCAGGGGGAGAGGTGATACTCCCACGTGGCGCGTCCCAGGTGGCGGATAGGGGGGTCTTAACCGGCTTGCTGGCGGACTTGAGGGAAATAAAATACCTCTCGCGGACCAAACACACTACCCCCTGCGGGTGGGGGACGCACATGTAGAATACACCCGCGGTATCCCCTTCCTGTCGTGAGAGGCTACTAAAAGGGGCGACCAAGGGATGACGGAATTAGAACCATGGAACTACTTTTGATTCGTACCAACACGTGGGGAACACCATGGGTTACCTGTACTTGCGAGTAGTACCACTATATTAGGTATGAAATAGGTTTGTGATTAGTAGCAGCTGGAGGGGTTTCTCCTGTGGGTTTCCAGTACCCGTGCGTCGTACCCATGTGAGCAACACCGCGGGTCTGGGCGTTGCCTGTGAGTTGTACCACTATATGAGCGACACCGTGGGTCTGTGTGGCTGTGATTGGTACCCACTCTGTGAGGAACACCACGGGATGTGTGGTTAGTACACCTAGGTGAGGAACCTTATCGGTTTGCGTTGGCTATGAGTGGCGCCATTGTGTGAGAAACACCGTAGGTCTGCGTTACCTATACGAAGTACAATACTTGTGAGTAGTACCATCTTGTGTGGAACACCGTGAGTCTTCGCTACTTTTGATTAGTGCCCCGACATGACAAATACCATGGTTCTACTTTACTCGCGACATGTACCATTCTGAGGGGCCTTAGATCTGGATTTTGGACCCCTATCGATATCAAGCATTCTCGTGTTAGGATTGTGCTTTATGAGTGGTCCCTTGGCCAGTCATACATTAATTATGATCTTTTTTGAGTTGGATCCACTGTTTTTTGTTTGCTCGTTTTTTGTTTTTCGGTTCATGTCCATCCATTCTTTCTTCACACGACATTATTATTTTATTTTGGTCAGTGAATGAATTTGATTTCTTTTGTTATTTCATTTCGTACCATTAGGGGCCGATGACCTCGACGTTAGGCCCCTTTAAACAACAAGCATCATCATCATCATCACCAAGAGCAGGACCATGTGATGATAGCTACCATGGTTCTGCCTTGCATATGATTAGTACCCACTATATGAACAACAACACGGGATAGGGGAAGGTCCCTATGGTTAGCAAGTATTCTCATGTGATGAACACCATGGGTTTGCGATGCCTGTAAATGGCGCTGCAAAGTGAGAAAAACATAGGTCTGTATTATATGTCGAAATTCATAACCTCTGAGTAGTACAATACTGTGTGAAATACCGCAAGTCTGCTACTTTTGAACATGACAGATACAATGGTTCTACTTTCCTAGTGATCAGTACCGTTATGAGGGGCCGATAACTTGGATTTTGGACCCCCTTTAGACATCAAGCATCCTCGATTCAGACTTGTGCTTCAGAAGTGGTCCCTTGGTCAGTAATACTTTTAAGATAGTTTCTTTTGAGTCGAACCCACCGATATATTAAATTCATATACATTCATTCATTCTTCATGACCTTTTATTTTTGTCAGTGGATGGTTTTGAGCTTTTAATTTTTCATTTCATTTCGTACCTTTTCGTACCATCAGGGGCAGATGACCTTGATGTTAGGCCCCTTTAAACAACAAGCATCATCATCATCATCATCATCATCATCATCATCATCATCAGTAACTTATGAAAGGAGCGAAGGATCTTCATGCTAAAGGGGGCGTAGCGAAATTGAAGTATGCAAGCATGCAGTAAATATTAAATATGAAGCATTTCCTATAGGATTTAAGAGTTTGAACTCTGGCATTACACTTATTACACATCAGTCGACGGAAAATCGAAACAAAAAATTCGTCCAGGTTACCCGGTGGAAGGGTACTTGGTCCCCTTAACATAAATGATGTCACAGATCTTATAGATCAGCTTCCACCTCCCTTCCCCTTATTGGGTGATTTTAACTCCCATCACCCCGTATGGGGCTCTGAGAAGCCTTGCCACCAGGAGAGAGCTGGAAACATTAGTAACAGTGCTGGATTTATGTATTTTGAGCACAGGGGAACCAACTCAATTTAGTGTACGTTACGGCACATATTCTCGCATAGAAGTAAGTCTATGCAGACGAACGTTGGTTCAGCTGTTTCGGTGGAATACACACGATGATCTCTGTGACATCCTTACTTTGTTGAAATATAAATCCGTCGAGGTCCACCTCGATGGATTTTTAAACCTGCTGATTAGCCAAACAACACACCACTAGCTGTCTTTAATGACGATATCAGGTGGACCGTCGGCGAAGAAATAACTTACGTCACCCAAGTTATTCTTCCTGCTGCTGAGGAGTCCATTCCGTTCTTCTCGGGGACTCCTCGCTGAAAACTCGTTCCTTGGTGGAACGAAGAAATAGCAGCGGCCATCAAAGAACGCCGTCGCGCTCATAAACGTTACCGTAGACAGCCTACTGTGGCCAACTTGGTAACATTTAAGAAACTCCGCGCTCAGGCGCGAGTTCTTATTCGACAAAGTAAGAAGGCTTCGTAGGAGAGACATGTATCGTCTATGACATCACATACTCCATCATCTCAAGTGTGGACTAAGCTTCGGCTTAATTTGGGGTATACAGGGATCATCTTCTGTACCGGGAATCTCCATCGCAGACAATATCGTCACTGACACACTCTCGACTGCTAACCATCTGGCTAGTAATTTCGCGGATGTATCTGGCTCCGGGAATTACCATCGTGATTTCCTAGCTCTAAAGCGGGGGGGGGGGGGGGGCGGGTGCAGAACGTAATAACCTTAGTTTTGCCACTCATGTTTCAGAGGACTACAACGTGCCCTTAACGGAGTGGAAACTCCGCAGCGCCTTGGCGCTTTGCAAGGACACGTCTCCTGGATCAGACAACATCTATAACCAGATGTTGAAACACCTTAGTGATAACAGTCTACTATATCTCTTTCGTGTGTTCAACCGAATGTGGATAGAGGGTGATTTTTCGTCTCACTGGCGAGAGGGCATAGTCATTCCTGTCCTCAAGCCTGACAAAGATCCTAAATATGCAGGAAGTTACAGACCGATTTGTCTTACAAGCTGCCTCTGCAAGCTATTTGAGAGGATGGTAAATCGCAGACTCGTGTGGTGTCTGGAGAAACAAGGACTCTTGTCTGAGTACCAATGTGGTTTTCGAGCCGCTCGCTCGACCACTGACCACTGAGTACGCCTGGAGAGCTCTATCCAGGATGCGTTCCTCCGCAAACAGTATTTGGTAGCAGTTTTCTTTGACTTAGAGAAGGCCTACGACAACTCATGGCGATACGGTATCCTTTCAGTCCTGCATCCCACGAACCTACTACGCTGGCGTAGCAGGGGGAGAGGTGATATTCCAACGTAGCGCGTCCCAGGTGGCGGATAGGGGGTCCTAACCGGCTTGCCGGCGGACTTGAGGGAAATAAAATACCTCTCGCGCACCAAACACACAACACCCAGTGGGTGGGGGACGCAGACGAAGAATACACCCGCGGTATCCCCTGCCTGTCGTAGGAGGGGACTAAAAGGGGCGACCAAGGGATGATTGTCTTGCAACCATGAAACTACTTGTGATTAGTACCACCACGCGGAGAACATCATGGGTCGCTTTTACGTGCGCGTAGTACCACTATATTAGGTACCAAATAGGTTTGTGATTAGTAGCACATAGGAGCACCGTGCGGTCGGCTTTTGCAGTACCTGTGATTAGTACCACCATATGAGCGGGACCATGGGATGTCATGGTTCTGCCTTGCCTAAGATTAGTACCCACTATATGAAGAACACCACGGGATAGGGGAAGGTCCCTGTGGTTAGTACTCTTATGTGCTGAAACCATAAGGTTGCGTTGCCTGTAAATGGCGCCGCAATGTGAGAAAAACCATAGGTCTGTAGTATATGTAGAATTTCATAACCTGTGAGTAGTACCATAATGTGTGGAATACCGCGAGTCTCTGCTACTTTTCATTAGTACCGCAGCATGACATATACCATGGTTGTACATTCCTAGCGATCAGTACCATTATGAGGGGCCGATAACGTGGATTTTGGACCCCCTTTAGACTGCAAGCATCATAGATTCATTGTTATGCTATAGCAGCAGTCCCTTGTTCAGTAATCATATTGTTTTACGTCAGAATCTGTGAATGTAAGGCATTGCGGGCCGCAACCACTGATTGTTTTAAATTCATCTCCATCCATTCATTCTTCGTCCTCACGTTTTGAATTATGGTAAGTGGAGAATTTTGGACTTTTAATTTGTCATTTCATTTCGTCTCATTTAGTACCATTAGGGGCCGATGACCTCGATGTTAGGCCCCTTTAAACAGCAAGCATCATCATCATCCTTTCAGTCCTGCATCAATGGAGATTCCGAGGTAACTTTGCGGTATTTACTGAGAATTTTTTGTCCCTCGGACTAGTCCGTGTCCGAGTAGGGAGGAAATATTCGCAATAGCACGTTCAAGAAAATGTTGTCCTACGTGGATCGGTCCTTAGTGTCACGCTGTTCGCGATTGCCATAAACGATATTGTTGCTGCTGGTGGTCGAGCTGTCATACCGTCGCTATTGTGGACGACTTTCCGCTGCACTATAGCTCGCGTCACGATCCTGCTACGAAGGCGTAGCAGGGGGAGAGGTGATACTCCAACATGGCGCGTCCCAGGTGGCGGATAGGGGGTTCCTAACCGCCTTGCCGTCGGACTTGAGGGAAATAAAATACCTCTCGCGGACCAAACACACTACCCCCTGCGGGTGGGGGACGCACATGTAGAATACACCCGCGGTACCCCCTGCCTGTCGTATGAGTCGACTAAAAGGGGCGACCTAGGCGCGGACATGGGTTGCGGTTTGGTATAATGTGTTGGAACTCCTGTGGATGGGAGGGGTCGAGTATATTCACAGGTAATCCCTGCCTGTCGTAGAAGGCGACTTAAAGGGTCATGTGGCTATGGTCCCCTCTTTATTTTTTTATTCTTTTCCGAGGGTCAGATGTAGACCATTTCCAAATTTTGATGTGCATGCTGCCCGGAGATGGGCCTCTTAAGTGTGCGATTACGCCCAAAAGCCCGCAACTGTCCACCCAGGACCATTGCGTGGTGGGAGCGCCATGTACCTTGGCAGTGGTATCCGCCTGACAACACAGGTCCCCGCACAGCCGAATGCCAGAAGGACATATTATTATTAATTGTTTTTAATTTTTTCTCTATATTTAGTGCTCTGTACACGCTATGGGGTACATGCTATTGCGGGTGACAGAAGGAAGGGAGTCTTAGTGCTCATTGAATCAGTCATCCCGTATTAGGCATCGTTCAACATCGGACCCCGGGCAGTACCTGCTATGACCAGGTGGGTATTGCCTTGGCTGCTTGGTTCGGCTACAGAGACCCCTGATCGGAGTGGGTGGCATTCGGGGAGGATGCTATCGGGCATGGCTTCCAAACGATGTCGGCTCTCTCAATGTTGTCCCCCACCTAAGTCTTTAACTTTTGCTTCCCTGAGAGGTTCAACTCCCTGGGAACATGCGCAGCGTAAAGGAATGGGATCCAGCTTCCCTAGGTTTCTGGTCGCTACCAGAACCGATGGGCACGATTTTAAGCTGGTGAAGTCGATCCTTTTTAGCAGGCACATCGAAGGCGTCTATGGCGAACTGGAGGAACTTAAGAAAATGCGCAACGATAGTTTGCTTCTAAAGAGTCGTACAGCACTGCAAGCTGATCAGTTGCTTAAGTGCGAGCACTTTGGCGAAATCCCCGTCAAAGTGGAGGAGCATAAGTCATTGAACCTGGTTCGCGGAGTCATCTTTCACCGCGACCTTGTTTTGAACACTGACGACGAGTTGATGGAAGACATGAAGAACCGTGGCGTGACACACGTCCGGCGCATTACGCGCAAGGTCAACGGTGAAGACGTTGCCACTGCTGCCTTCATTGTCTCTTTCAAGTTATCAGTGTTACCAGAGAAAGTCAAGGTAACAACTTATCGTTGCGATGTGAGGCCGTACATCCCGCCTCCTACGCGATGCTATCAATGCCAGCGATTCGGACATATGGTCTCTCGCTGTTCGAATCAGGCTGTATGTGGTACATGTAGACGAGTAGCTCACGGCGCGGAGGAGTGCACAACTCCATACAAGTGCACTAACTGCTCCGGTTTTCATTCTCCTAGCGATCGGAATTGTCCGACACACCTGAGTGAGAAGAAGATCCAGGAGATCAAGACCCTGGATGGTCTTTCCTACTAGGAAGCGCGCCGTAAGTTTCATTCTACGAATACTCCTGCCCGTACACTCGACTATAGCTTGATAGATCAGTCTTCCAGGTTCGTCATTTACGACCTCGACAACTGTCCAGACCGCTGCGCCCAAGGCGACTGTTGCTGCTCCCAGCAACGTCGCAAATAGTCAAAGCTCGAAGGGGGGGACCACCCCACCTTCGACCAACCAGACGTCTGTGCAGGCTGGCAGTTGCCAGCCGGCACAGCAAGGGCGGAAGACTAAGTCTCCCCCCCCCCCCTAGGAGGTCGACGAAAGTCGTGCCTCAGCCGGCGGAGGCGGCATCGTCGACCAGGGCTGGGAAACCATCTCCCAGCCCGTCTAATCCTGAAAAAAAGAAGGGGAAGAAGAACGCCCGTTCTGAGCGCTCTCGGACTTCCCCTGCGAAGGAGAAGTCATGCCCCCCATCTGGGGGGTATGAGTCTGCGCCAGGAGGCACTCCTACTCCCAAACATGCGCGCTCTCCTCGTAGGGGACCCCCTCGCGCCCGAAAAGTGTCGAAGATCTGGGCGGCACTCCTGCCATCTTTTGATGACGGGATGGATGTCGCGCTGTCCTCTACATCTACGGATGTAGAATTAGATAGTGTTTAGGCTAACGAGCATTTTTTCGCTCATAAGCTAACACTCCTTTTATAGTCCACATTATGGCACTGTTACAGTGGAATTGTAACGGTTATGACAGGCATCTTGCTGAGTTACGTCAGCTCATTAGTGAGTACGCAGCGAGTATAGTCTGTATTCAGGAGACCAACTTCAGACCTGATCATCATACGGTCTTGAGAAATTTCAGACTATACTCGACAGAACGGTATTATGCTCACCGGGCTTCCGGTGGTGTTGGCATTTTTGTCCGTTCTGACACCTACAGCGAAGAGGTTCCATTAAGAACCCCACTTGAGGCTGTCGCTGTTCGCGTTCCGCTGCCTGTCATAGCAACAGTGTGTAATATTTGTCTTCCACCCGGCCAGCATCTGAACATAAATGATGTCGCTGATCTTGTAGCTCAGCTTCCACCACCCTTCCTTTTATTGGGCGAATTTAATGCCCATCATCCCATATGGGGCTCTGAGGCGCCTTGCCCCCGAGGAAGAGAGCTGGAAGCACTACTAACAGATCTGGATGTATGTATTTTGAACACAGGGGAACCAACTCACTTTAGTGTACGCTACGGCACATATTCTCGCATAGACGTAAGTCTATGCAGCCGAACGTAGGTCCCACTGTTTCGGTGGAATGCACACGATGATCTCTGTGACAGTGACCATTTTCCCATCATCCTTACTTTGTTGAAACCTAAATCCGTCGAGGCTCCCCCTCGATGGATTCTTAAACATGCTGATTGGCCAAGGTACACATCCCTAGCTGCCTTTAACGATGATATCAGGCGAACTGTCGGCGAGGAAATAACTTACGTCACCCAAGTTATTCTTGCTGCTGCTGAGGAGTCCATTCTGTTTTTCTCGGGGACTCCTCGCCGAACACTCGTTCCCTGGTGGAACGATGCAATAGCAGCAGCCATTAAAGAACGCCGTCGCGCTCATAAGCGTTACCGTAGACGGCCTACTGTGGCCAACTTGGTAACATTTAAGAAACTCCGCGCTAAGGCGCGAGTTCTTATTCGACAAAGTAAGAAGGCTTCATGGAAGAGATATGTGTCGTCTATGACGTCACATACTCCATCCTCCCAAGTGTGGACTAAGCTTCGACGGATTTCGGGTATCCAAGGATCATCTTCTGTACCGGGAATTTCCATTGTAGGCAATATCGTCACTGAACCCCTCCTGATTGCTGACCATCTCGCTAGTCATTTCGCGGATGTATCTGGCTCCGGGAATTACCATCCTGATTTCCTCGCTCTGAAGCGGGAGGCGGAACGTCATCACCTTAGTTTTGCTTCTCAAGCTTCAGAGGACTAAAACGTGCCCTTTACGGAGTGGGAACTCCGCAGCGCCCTAGCGCTTTGCAAGTACACGTCTCCTGGACCGGACAACATCCATAACCAGATGTCGAAACACCTTAGTGATGATAGTCTACTATATCTCCTTCGTGTGTTCAACGGAATGTGGATATAGGGTGATTTTCCGTCTCAGTGGCGAGAGGGCATAGTCATTCCTGTCCTCAAGCCTGATAAAGATCCTAAGTATGCAGGAAGTTACAGACCGATTTGCCTTACAAACTGCCTGTGTAAGCTGTTTGAGAGGATGGTAAATCGCCGACTCGTGTGGTGTCTGGAGAAACAAGGACTCTTCTCCGAGTACCAATGTGGATTTAGAGCCGCTCGATCCACCACTGACCACTTGGTACGCCTGGAGAGTTCTATCCAGGATGCGTTTCTCCGCAAACAGCACTTGGTAGCTGTTTTCTTTGACTTGGAGAAAGCCTATGACACCACATGGCGATATGGTATCCTTTCAGTCCTGCATCAGTGAAGATTCCGAGGAAACTTGCCGGCGTTTATTGCGAATTTCTTGTCCCTTAGGCTATTCCGTGTCCGAGTAGGGAGGACATATTCGCAATACCACGTTCAAGAAAATGGATTACCACAGGGATCGGTCCTTAGTGTCACTCTGTTCGCGATTGCCATCAACGGTATTGTTGCTGCTGCTGGTCCAGCAGTTATACCGTCGCTATATGTGGATGATTTTGCTCTGCACTATAGCTCGCGTAATATGGCAGTCGCAGAGCGACAATTACAACAAGCTATTAGGAGGGTGGAGCAGTGGACCTTCGAACATGGCTTTCGGTTTTCTGCCGCAAAGACCTCTGTTGTCCACTTTTGTCGTCAATGTACTCTTCACCCCCATCCGGAGCTTTTTTTTTTTTTTTTTTGGGAAATGTCGTTCTTCCCGTTGTTGACACTTACCGATTTCTTTGGCTCCTTTTTGACAGTAAATTATCGTGGGAACCACACGTGCGGCAGTTAAAAGTGCAATGCACTAGAAAGCTTAATATCCTTAAGTTTCCTAGCAGCACTTCTTGGGGGGCTGACCGCGCGGTGCTCCTGCGATTCTATCGGGCACACATTTTATCCCGGTTAGACTACGGCAGTGCAGCATATGGCTCCGCTAGACCAAGCGTTCCTGCGAAGCTGAACAGTATCCACCACTGCGGGGTTAGGTTGGCGACGGGAGCTTTTCGTACAAGCCCCATCGCTAGCCTGCTCGCTGAGTCTGGTGTGCCGCCTTTACCCCTGAGGCGCCAGCTACTTCTACTTACGTATGCTGCAAATTTGCGACAGATCCCACTTCATCCAAGCTATCCTTGCGTGTTCAACAATGGCAACCGTTTGCTGTACGCTGCTCGTCCTCGAGCGACGCGGCCGGTTGGGATACGCTTGGATAGCAGTTCCGAATTGTTTGACGTACCTTCGGTTCCTAGCCTTGTCAGACAACCGAGTGGGGTACCTCCGTGGGTCGTACGACGACCTGAAATAATCCTGGATCTGCACACTGGCCCAAAGGAAAACAAACGTGTGTTTGGCGACCACGGGGCCCTTAGCTGTGACTTGGCATTGCTTCCACTTACTTGTGCCAGGCTCCTCACTTTCGTCTATCCTATCCGACCTCCCTTGGTCAAGTTTGTTCTTTTCCGACCCCGACGTTATTAGAGCATTCGAGGCCTAGGGAGTCTTTCATTTCACGCCCTTCGTAGCCCTTGCCTTTCCTCGTCCGTTACTTCATCTTTCGAAGTGACTGATCCCTTCTTTCTTCTCCTTTTATCTCTCTCCTTACCCCCTGTGGGTAGGGGACGCAGACGAATAATACACCCACGGTATCCCCTGCCTGTCGTGTGAGGCGACTAAGTGATGATTGAATTAGAACCATGAAACCACTTTTGATTTGTAATATCACGCGGGGAACACCATGGGTGGCTTGTACTTGCGAGGTGTACCACTATATTCGGTACGAAATGGGTTTGTGATTAGTAGCATCCTGGGCGAGAGTTTTCCTGTACCCGCGTCGTATCCATGTGAGCGACAACGTGGGCCTGCGTTGCCTGTGATTAGTATCCACTATGTGAGGAAAACCACGGGGCCCGTGGGACCGGCACCCGTGTCTAGTACACCTAGGTGAGGAAACGTATCGGTTTGCGTTTGCTCTGAGTGGCGCCATTGTGTGATAAAACACCATGGGTCTGCGTTCCCTGTACGAAGTGCAAAACTTGTGAGTAGTACCTTCTTGTGTGGAACACCGTGAGTTTCGCTACTTTTGATTAGTAACCCAACATGACAAATACCATGCTTCTACTTTACTCGCGACATCTACCATTCTGTGGGGCCTTAGACATGGATTTTGCACCCTTTTAGACATCAAGCATCATTGTGCTTAATGAGTGGTCCTTTGGTCAGTAATTCTATTATTTACGAACTTTTGTTTTTTCCTTTTGAGTCTGATCCACTGTTTTTCGTTTTTTTGTTGGGTTCATGTCCATCCATTCATTCTTCATGCCATTTTTTATTTTATTTTGGTCAGTGGATGAATTTCAACTTTTTGTTATTTCATTTCGACCACGAACCTGCTACGCAGGCGTAGCAGGGGGAGAGGTGATACTCCCACGTGGCGCGTCCCAGGTGGCGGATAGGGGGGTCCTCACCGGCTTGCCGGCGGACTTGAGGGAAATAAAATACCTCTCGCGGACCAAACACACACCCCCTGTGGGTGGGGGAGGCTGACGAATAATACACCCACGGTATCCCCTGCCTGTCGTGCGAGGCGACTAAAAGGGGCGACCAAGGGATGAATGAATTAGAACCATGAAACTACTCTTGATTCGTACCATCATGCGGGGAACACCATGGGTTGCATGTACTTGCGAGTAGTATCACTAACATGGTCCGAAATATGTTTGTCATTCGTTGCAGTAAAAAGCCTGGCCTGGTGGATTCCAGTACCCGTGCGTTGTACCCATGTGGGCAACACCGCGGGTCTGGGCGTAGCCTGTGCGTTGTACCACTATATGAGCGACACCGTGGTTCTGCGTTGCCTGTGATTAGTACTCACTATGTGCGGAACACCACGGGGGCCCTTGGGACCGGCACCCGTGACTAGTACCCTAGGTGAGGAAACTCATCGGTTTGCGTTGGCTGTAAGTGGCGCCATTGTGTGCGAAACACCATAGGTCTGCGTTACCTGTACGAAGTAGAGTACTTGTGAGTAGTACCATCTTTTGTGGAACACCGTGAGTCTACGCTACTTCTGATTAATACCCCAACATGACACATACCATGGTTCTATTTTACTCGCGACATGTACCATTCTGTGGGGCCTTAGACGTGGATTTTGCACCCCCTTTAGACACCAAGCATCATTGTGCTTTATCAGTGGTTCCTTGGTCGGTAATAATGTTATTTCCGTTCTCTATTGAATCCGATCCACTGGTTTTTGTTTTTGTTTGTTTTGTGTTTTGTTGGGTTCCTGTCCATCCATTCATTCTTCATGACATTTTTTATTTTTATTTTGGTCAGTGGATGCCTTTGTAATTTTTGTTCTTTCATTTCGTACCATTAGGGGCCGATGACCTTCGATGTTAGGCCCCTTAAAACAACAAGCATCATCATCATCATTTCATTTCGAACCATTAGGGGCCGATGACCTCGATGTTAGGCCCCTTTAAACAACAAGCATCGTCATCATCATCAGTTTCTTAGCAGCACTTCTTTGGGGGCTGACCGCACGGTGCTCCTACGATTCTATAGGGCACATATTTTATCTCGGCTAGACAACGACAGTGAAGCATAGGGCTCAGCAAGGCAAAGCGTTCTTGCGAAGCTGAACAGCATCCACCACGCCGGGGTTAGGTTGGCGACGGGAGCTTTACGTACAAGACTCATTGCCAGCCTGCTCGCTGAGTCTGGTGTGTCGCCTTTACATTTGAGGCGCCAGCAAATGCTTCTTACCTATGCTGCTAATTTGCGACAGATGCCACTTCATCCAAGCTATCCTTGCGTGTTCAACAATGGCAGCCGTTTGCTGTACGCTGCTTGTCTTCGAGCGACGCGGCCGGTTGGGATACGCTTGGATAGCAGTTACGATTTGTTTGACGTACCTTCGGTTCCTTGCCTTGTCAGACAACCAAGTGAGGTACCTCCGTGGGTAGTACGACGACCTGAAATCATCCTGGATTTGCACACTGGCCCGAAAGTATACACGGACCCTTCGATTTATCGGAGGCTCTGCCTGTCCGTTGTTGGCCTCTATCCAGGTTCAGTCGTCGTCTACACGGATGGTTCGAGGACAGAAACGAAGGTGGGCTGTGCGTTCGTTGTCGACAATGATAGGGTTTTTTTGCTCTCCCGGAAACCTGTAGTGTGTACACAGCGAAGCTCTATGCCATCTGTGAAGCTCTGCAGTACGCGCTGTCCAATGGACGCCGACACTTTCTTTTGTGTACTCACTCCTTGAGCTTCTACAGTCTATGGATACCTGTTTTCCTCGACACCCTCTGGTGCAGCGGGTCCGGGACCTGCTGGCCGGGTGTTCGGATGCCGGCATCAGAATCACTTTAATGTGACTCCCAAGCCACATGGGTGTAGAGGGAAATGAATTAGCAAATAAGGCTGCCAAGGAGGCAGTTACACTGCCCTCGTTGCCTTTCAAGGTTCCGGCAAGTGATATTCGCTCTCAGCTGAGACATCTGGTTATGTTCCATTGGGAGATGGAGTGGCAGGTCACTCCTCTTACAAATAAGCTGAGAGCGATAAAAGGAACAACGAAGGTATGGAAGACTTTCTTCGGGTTTCACGGAGGGATGCTGTGGTATTATATCGTCTTCGGATCGGCCACGGTGTCCTGACTCACTCCCATCTATTGAAGAGAACCCCCTCCGGTGCGTACTGGCGGTGATCATCTTACCGTGGTACACATCCTTACGAAGTGTGTGGACCATGTCGATCTTCGCCGTAGTCTTAACCTCCGGAGTGCTAACTCCCTTATCCTGCGTGATGACGAGCAGTCAGCAGACCTCGTCATCCGCTTTATGAGGGATAGTGGTCTGCTTTATCGTGTGTACTGTTGTGTTTTGTGCTAGTGTATTTGTGTCAATTGCGCTTTTATCCTATTGCCTTCCTTTTAGTTTGTGTTGCGAATTTTAATGTGTTATTTTAAGGTATAATATAAATTATGTATATACATTTGTACTACCAGGCATCGCTTTATTCCTTTGTCTGCTATATTTTCTCTTATTTTATTAGAAGATAAGGCATTGCGAATTAGATCCACTGATTATTTTAATCTCATACTCATTTTCCTTCATCACCACATTTTTCAACTCTAGTCTGTAGATACGTTTTAAATTTTAACTTAATATCTCATGTCGTTCATCTCGTTCCATTAGGGGCCGATGGCCTTTGATGTTAGGCTCCTTAAAACAACAAGCATCATCATCATCATCTTTCTTCTTTTTTCTCTCTCTTTACCCCTGTGGATGGGGGACGCAAACGAAAAATGCACCGACGTATCCCCTGCCTGTCGTGAGAGGCAACTAAAAGGGGCGACGAAGGGATGATAATCTTAGGACCATGAAACTACTTTTGATTAGTACCATCACGCGGGGAACACAATGGGTCGCCTTTACTTGCTAGTAGTACCACTATATAGGTACAGGTACGAAATAGGTTTGTGATAAGTATAAGCAGTGAGTTGGATCGCCTGTGGGTTTCCATTACCCGTGCCACGAACCTGCTACGCAGGCGTAGCAGGGGGAGAGGTGATACTCCCACGTGGCGCGTCCCAGTTGGCGGATAGGGGGGTCCTAACGGGCTTGCCGGCGGACTTGAGGGAAATAAAATTCCTCTCGCGGACCAAACACACACCCCCTGTGGGTGGGGGAGGCTGACGAATAATACACCCACGGTATCCCCTGCCTGTCGTGCGAGGCGACTAAAAGGGGCGACCAAGGGATGAATGAATTAGAACCATGAAACTACTCTTGATTCGTATCATCATGGGGGGAACACCATGGGTTGCATGTACTTGCGAGTAGTCTCACTAACATGGTACGAAATATGTTTGTGATTCGTTGCAGTAAAAAGCCTGGCCTGGTGGATTCCAGTATCCGTGCGTTGTACCCATGTGGGCAACACCGCGGGTCTGGGCGTAGCCTGTGAGTTGTCCCACTATATGAGCGACACCGTGGATCTGCGTTGCCTGTGATTAGTACTCACTATGTGCGGAACACCCCGGGGCCCTTGGGACCGGCACCCGTGACTAGTGCCCTAGGTGAGGAACCTCATCGGTTTGCGTTGGCTGTAAGTGGCGCCATTGTGTGCGAAACACCATAGGTCTGCGTTACCTGTACGAAGTAGAGTACTTGTGAGTAGTACCATCTTTTGTGGAACACCGTGAGTCTTCGCTACTTCTGATTAATACCCCAACATGACACATACCATGGTTCTATTTTACTCGCGACATGTACCATTCTGTGGGGCTTTAGACGTGGATTTTGCACCCCCTTTAGACACCAAGCATCATTGTGCTTTATAAGTGGTACCTTGGTCGGTAATACTGTTATTTTCGTTCTCTATTGAATCCGATCCACTGGTTTTTGTTTTTGTTTGTTTTGTGTTTTGTTGGGTTCCTGTCCATCCATTCATTCTTCATGACATTTTTTATTTTTATTTTGGTCAGTGGATGCCTTTGTAATTTTTGTTCTTTCATTTCGTAACATTAGGGGCCGATGACCTTCGCTGTTAGGCCCCTTAAAACAACAAGCATCATCATCATCACCATTACCCGTGGTTCGTACCCATGTGAGCAACACCGCTGGTCTGGGCGTTGCCTGTGAGTTGTAGCACTATATGAGCGACACCGTGTGTCAGCGTTACCTGTACGATGTACAATAGTTGTGAGTAGTAACATCATGTGTGGACCACCGTGATTATTCGCTACTTTTGATTAGTACCCCAACGTGAAAATACAGTGGTTTTACTTTACTAGCGGTAAGTACAATTCTGAGGGGTCTTAGACCTGGATTTTGGACCCCTTTAGACATCAAGCGTCCTCGATTCAGGATTGTGTTTCATAAGTGGTCCCTTGGGCCGTAATACTGTTATTTATGATCTTTTTTGAGTCGGACCCACTGTTTTTTGTTTTCTTTATGGTTCATGTCCATCCATTCATTCTTCGTGACAGTTTTTATTTTGGTCAGTGGATGATTTTTAACTTTTTGTTTACATTTAATTTCGTACAATTAGGGACCGATGACCTCGATGTTTGGCCCCTTAAAGCAACAAGCATCATCGTCATTATCATCATCATCATCATCATCTTTCAACTCTCTCTGCTCGACGGATAACCCCGGAACAAATAACATTACGTTGCCCAGTATTTTTGTGATGTTCTTTGTCTCTTATGCTGCCACTAGTCTCCAATAGATGGGACAACTGCTGTGTACCGAGTAGAACAGCCTGCCTGAATATTGGCAGGAAATAGCAGGGGAGTAGGTAACTTTCTTCTCAAGCATACCATTCCCCTGGTTCTTACATTTTGTGATACTGCTTGTACGTAACACACTGGTTCATCATAGTATTCCAGCTATTCGATTCCTACTCAGACGCACTGATTGGATTGATCATCGTGCACAATTAACATAATAATGGCAGAGGCTCACTTATAACATAGTCTAGAATTACAATTTTGGGCATATTCCAAACTATAGCATCATAATTCAACCCTGAAATGAGCCGTTTATAAGAAAAGCTTCTTCCTCCTCACTTTTATTAAATTCAACATTAATTTTGAGCCAACTTAGCAGCCAAGAGAGGGTTTCTCCTCTGGCTTGGAGGACAAATTTGCCTCCAAATTCAGATAGATTTTTCCCCCTGCCAGTGTACTGAATTGAGATTTTCCAACTCATCGGGTACTCCTAGGAAACAGACGAGTAAAAGGGCACTCTCCAGTCTTCATCACTCTCCCGTCCCCCCCCCCCCCCCCCGCCCCCCGAAAATGAAAGGGTGTTCACGGCTGTCTGCGGCTTAGTCATTCCAGCTCTGGAAATTTAAACTGTTAGACCGGCAGCGTACTACTGTTCGTTAAAAGTGAGAAAATCCGTGGTTTTTCATTTGATCGAGTATTTCAACGATAGCATTGCTTTTAATCGCGACATTCCTACTGGAGTAATTTTAATGACCTATGTTGATTTCAATTGGAAAAACCACTAACTTAGTCTTTTTGAGGTTTTTAAAAATGCAGGTGGAAAGTGAGAGTCTGACATTATATGAAAATTCCCCAACTTGATTGTGATTGATGGTAAACAAGGGGCCTACCATTATAATGAAAATCCCTTAACCCAGCCTTCATATGAGAAAAGACGTTTGGGGATTTCGCCGTCACGTTTCTAGGGTAACGTTAAGAGCTATGCAATTTAATACAATCTTACTCACAACGTGTACACTACGTAACCTATAATTCTGTATACAATGTAGAATTCCGTAGCGAAGCACGGGTACATTAGCTAGTATGAAGATAAAGTTGGAATTCAAGAGGACAAATTGGTGCAAATATTCATTTGTAAGAGGGGAGTTAGGGATTGGAATAAGTTACCGAGGGAGATGTTCAATACATTTCCAGTTTCTTTGCAATCATTTAAAAGAAGGCTAGGAAAACAACAGATACGGAATCTGCGTGACCTGCTTGACTTCCCTAAATGCGGATCAGTAATGATTGATATCATCGATGCTGTCTGAAACAAAAATTACGATGAAGAAAACTATGATAATTGAAGTGAAAATGGAATTGAAGTGAAAGAAGATATTCCAAATACACGTAAACATATAAATAAAGTAATTTTGTGGAGGGAGAGGTAAAATGCATCAAATCACGTTCATCTGCTGCACCTCGCGGTAATGATGAAAGGAAACCCTGCGCACTAACTAACTTTACAAACAATACTAGTGGACTTAAAAAGTGCGTGAATCGATGGATTGATCAGTGTGTAACTAGTGTACTTTATATTCCACTGGATTGAAGTAGATAGCTGGTACGTTTCCTTCATTATTCTCACAGCACAGGTCATGTCCCGACATACCGCGGTTAAGCTTCCCAGCACGGGGGATGGAGTGCAGTGTCCTCCGACAACCGCATTACATAGGGCTCGTACTGTACCTCAAACCTCTCTTTCGCCACACCGTGGCTACACCATGTGTGCCTCATGATGTTGAAAAATTCCTTTTTTAATTACTATTTTTTCTTTTGTGGTTCTTACAGTTGCTGCTGGTGATGATGGTGTTCTTGGTGACAGTGGTGTCCTTTGCGGCAGCTTCTCCTCAAAGACGCCGTGGAGGAATGACCAGAGGGGGAGGGAGAGGATGGGGTGTGTTTGAGGAAAAGGGACTGGATGACTTAATGGGCATGACTATGTAATCCATTGCTGTATAATATTCACTTGTAGTCACTTCTAGCCATGTAAATAAATAACTCTGGTCTCTAATAAATGATGAGATTACAAATGTTGAAAATAATTGAATGTTGAATGCATCGGTATATATTCAGAATATATTTACCATTCCTTTCAAATTCCCTTGAAAATTCATCGTGGCTGCAGAAGAGACAAAGCACACCATGTAATGTTATTGTTGATCAATTTTATAGGCTTTCGATATTTAGATTCCACGAACCTGCTACGCAGGCGTAGGAGGGGGAGAGGTGATACTCCCACGTGGCGCGTCCCAGGTGGCGGATAGGGGGGTCCTAACCGGCTTGCCGGCGGACTTGAGGGAAATAAAATACCTCTCGCGGACCAAACACACACCCCCTGTGGGTGGGGGAGGCAGACGAATAATACACCCACAGTATCCCCTGCCTGTCGTGAGAGGCGACTAAAAGGGGCGACCAAAGGATGATTGCATTCGAACCATGAAACTACATGTGCTTAGTACCACCACGCGGAGAACACCAAGGGTCGCTTTTACTTGTGCGTAGTACCACTATATTAGGTACGAAATATGTTTATGATTAGTAGCACACAGGAGCACCGCGCGGTCGGCTTTTGCAGTACCTGTGATTGGTACCACTATATGAGCAGAACCATGGGATGATAGCTACCATGGTTCTGCCTTGCCTATGATTAGTACCCACTATATGAGGAACACCACGGGATAGGGAGAGGTCCCTGTGGTTAGTACTCTCATGTGATGAACACCATACGTTTGCGTTGCCTGTAAATGGCGGCGCAAAGTGAGCAATACATAGGTCTGTATTATACGTCGAATTTCATAACCTCTGAGTAGTACAATAATGTGTGGAATACCGCAAGTCTCTGCTACTTTTGATTAGTACCGCAACAGGACGGATACCATGGTTCTACATTACAAGCGATAAGTATCATTCTGAGGGGCCTTTGATCTGTATTTTGGACCCATTTAGACACCAAGCATTCTCGATTCAGGATTGTGCTTTGGAAGTGGTCCCTTGGTCTGTACTACTATTAACTATGATAGTTTTTTGAGACGGATCCACTGATTGTTTTAAATTCATTTTCATTCATTCATTCATTCATTCATTCATTCATTCATTCTTCATGACATTTTTTATTTTGGTCAGTGGATGATTTTGAACTTTTACTTTGTCGTTTCATTTCGTACCATTAGGGGCCGATGACCTCGATGTTAGGCCCCTTTAAACAACAAGCATCATCATCATCATCGATATTTAGATTTCTTCCGAATCTGTGATATTAGCGCATCTAATGTAAAGGCAATCTTTCTTCCCCCTTTTATGATTCCTTCCGCTTGTCCATGAAGCGATCGTTCCTTTCCGATTTTCTCTCATTTTGATAAACATCATCACAGATTTTCCTTGTCGATGTTTGCAGTTTTTCATATAAAGACATTCACGACATAACCACGATTATTCCCAGTTAACACGACTGAACATTATTTCCATATTAGCGATGCTTGGCTAAGCAACGAAAGTCAAAATTCATCAATTCTCGTATCATAATCGATACAAAAAAGAACTGTATAAAACGTAAGTGATAGGGTATTGTTTGAGAATAAAATTTTAGGCCTTCGCCTAAACTACCATTACACCCAGCGCGAATAAGCTATTTACAGTCTATACTGAAGTGACTTATTCCCCGCTTTACATACCGATTTTCATTTCATTCTGTTCTAAATTGATGAGTAACTCTGTACTGTATAAGTGATCGGAAATTGTATTCTATATAACTTTTATTAGCTAGTATTTATCGATAGGACCATTAATAATATAAATATTTGGGAATTGCATATCGGGCCTTCCCCTAAACTACCATTTAATTCAGCGTGAATAAAATTTATATCCTAAAGTGTAGCCTTGCCGGCGAACTTGAGGGAAATAAAATACCTCTCGCAGACCAAACACAAAAACCCCCTGTGGGTGGGGGACGCAGACGAAGAACTCACCCACGGTATCCCCTGCCTGTCGTAAGAGGCGACAAAAAGGGGCGCCCAAGGGATGATCCAATTAGAACCATGAGACTACTTGTAATTTGTACCATCACGCAGGGAACACCTTGGGTCGCATTTATTTGCGCGTAGTACCACTATGTTAGGTACGCAATAGGTTTGAAATTAGTAGCGACAGTGTGTGAATCAGAAATTACATATTATCGAAGATCCCTTTTGAGCATATAAAAATCTTACTTAATTTCAATGCTAAAATAGGCAGAGAAAAGAAGTATCGCACAGTTGTAGGAAAATGGCCAGCTCATAAATTAACGAACAAAGATGGCCAAAGATTAATTGAACTTTGTGCATATCATGGACTCATTTTGGAAACCACCAGATTCATGAGGCGACCACATAAACTTATGACATGGAAATGCCCTAACGTAAAATTGGGAAAGTTTCAGATTGATCATGTTACTATGGATAAAGATTATCATAAAGAAATTTATAATGTCAGAGTCCACCGTGGGGTAGACATTAACTCGGATCATTATATCTCAAAAACGTCCGACTCGTTGGCTGAATGGTCAGCGTACTGGCCTTCGGTTCAGAGGGTCCCTGGTTCGATTCCCGGCCGGGTCGGGGATTTTAACCTTAATTGGTTAATTCCAATGGCCCGGGGGCTGGGCGTTTGTGCTTTCCCAACATCCCTGCAACTCTCACACCACACATAACGCTATCTTCCACCACAATAACACGCAGTTACCTACATATGGCAGATGCCGCCCACCCTCATCGGAGGGCTGCACTCGGCTACTAATAGCCATACGAAATAAAAAAACCTCAAAAATAAAAATCAAGTTAACACCAAAAAGGAAACACAAACGTAATCATCTCAAAGCAAGGAGAAATTATGATCCCAGTTACTTAATAAATAATAAAATATATTTAGAGAGATCCAAAACACCTTTAAATGACAAATTAGAGATGATGATCAACAAACATAAAACCATAGCTGAAGAAATCGCTCCAGTTAAAAGGAGAAAGAAACATGCGTGGTGGAACGGGGAATGTGACAAAGCAATTCATGCAATGCACAAGGCATGGTTAAATGATCAACAGATGAAAACAGAAAAATCTCGAGAAGAACTAATTAATGCCAGAAGAAAAACAGCTAAAGAAATTAGGACAATTAAAAGAAATTATCAAAAGGAAATGCTTAGCACTATAGAGGAAACATTCGATCTGCATAAAGCAAGAGACTATTGCAAAACATTCAAGCAGTATCAATCTAAGTTTACCCCTCCCACATTTATGTTAAGAAATAAAAATGAAAAAATGGCACACAATAACCAAGATAATGCTGACATCCTTGCAGAATACTTTAAAGAGTTACTTAATTGTGAGGATCATGTGGAACATTTAGAATTTGACCCTAACCCAAAAAATAAAACTCCATTACAAAAGATTATACCACCAGTTTACAATGAAGTGAAAACAGCAATTAAGGCACTTAAAAACTACAAAGCAGCAGTAGAGAATCAAATAGTAGTAGAAATATGGAAGAATGCTAGTGATCAGACTATTCAAAACCTACATAAATACATCATTGATATTTGGAACACGGAGAAGCTTTTCGAGGAATGGAATACAGCGATAATCCGCCCGCTGGATAAGAAAGGTGATCGCTCCGATCCAAATAATTATCGGGGGATATCCTTGCTTGATGGAGCCTCCGTGGCTCAGACGGCAGCGCGTCGGCCTCTCACCGCTGGATACCGTGGTTCAAATCTCGGTCACTCCATGTGAGATTTGTGCTGGACAAAGCGGAGGCGGGACAGGTTTTTCTCCGGGTACTCCGGTTTTTCCTGTCATCTTTCATTCCAGCAACACTCCCCATTCTCATTTCATAGCATCTATCAGTCATTACTGTATCACTTTGGGAGTGGCGACCCCATCGTTCTAATAGCCTATATCTGTTTCATTCATTCCATTCCTGACCCGGTCAATGACTGGAAAACAGGTTGTAGGTTTTCATTTCTTTTTTCATCCTTGCTTGATATTACATAGAAGGTTTTATCCGAGATTATATACACAAGAATCCAAGAACAACTCGACCAAGAACTTGTAGAATATCAGGGAGGATTTCTACCAGGTAGAAGCTGTCCAGATCAAATCATTAGTTTAAAATGGATAATGAAGCACCAAAGAGTTCGAAGTAAGGGTCTAGTCATCACGTTTGTAGATTTAAAAAGTATACGACAGTATTCATCGTGAATCATTATTAAAAAGCCTCAAAGAATTTGGGATACACCAAAAACTTGTTAACCTCATTAGTATGACTTTTAAAAATACGAAGGCAAAAGTTAAATTTAGAGGTGAATCATCAGAATCATTCACTATAAGAACTGGACTTCGACAAGGAGACGGACTTTCACCATTGTTATTTAATTGTGCATTGGAGAAGGTTATGCGTGAACGGAACAAGAAATGCCAACCAACTATCAAGATCGGTAGATGTATTAAAATCAACTGCCATGCTTTTGCGGACGATTTAGCATTACTTGCAAATACAATAGAAGAGGCTAAATTTTAAATTGAATAACTAGAAATTATAGCAAAAAATGGGATTACAAATTTCATTTGAAAAAGCAGAAATGATGCCAACTTTTAAAGTTGATTTACCACTTATTCAACTGAACAGTAAAGAGAGATTAAAATTGTTCAGAAATTCAAATATCTTGGGGAAATAATAACATAGAACACAAATGAACAAGAAGCAATAGAACACAGAACAACTAAATTTAAACAAGCACAAAGACTTACCTGGCCAACCTATAAAAAATATTCTCTTTCGATAAACGCTAAGCTGAAACACTATAATTCCATAGTTAAACCAGAGGAAACATATGCTAGTGAAAATTTATTCAAATTAAATGTAAAATATACAACAGACAAATTACAGAAAACTGATAGAAGAATTCTTAGAACAATTATTAATAAAAAAACACCAAGTTGATGGACAGTGGAGATTGTTGCCTAACAACATTGTCTATCGTGAATGTGAATGAATAATATCTACCATGAGTAAAAGAAGAATATCCTTTTTCTGTCACATATCAAGATTACCAAACACCAGGATATTGAAACAACTATTTATTACTTTATGAAAAATAAAATCAATAATAATTGGTTCAAAGAAGTTCAGGAGGATTAGGAAGGATTGGGTATAACTCGGCAACAAATCAAAGACAGAAAAGAGAAGAGGTTTTTGAAGAACAAATACATAAGTCTCAAACTAAAAACAGTTGAACGGAAACAATATACTGTATCGGGCACACAAAGGGCTTCCAGGTCGGAGAGGATGAGAAAGTTCTGGGAGAAGAAAAAGAAGAAATTAACCAAAATGTATTGACTTAAATGCTCCAATGTGGGCGAAAAATATGCATATAATAATAAATATTAAATGGTACATAGACTTACGAAATTAGTATTTAATGCTTTTTAATAGTGACTCCCAGAAATTTACCTTTTGTTTATAACTATTATTTAAGTATAATTTTATAATTAATTATATGTAATTAGAAATCTTAATACTCTGTAGTTTGTACAATGTAGCACGTATAAAATGGTTTGGCATAAGAGCAGGCTTCATAGCCTGAGCCACGCCATGTAAAATAAGTCATTAAATAAATAAATAAATAAATAAATAAATATATATATATATATATATATATATAAATCGGGAGGTGGGTCCTACAGTACCTGTGATTCGTACCCCTATATGAGCGACACCATGGAATTAGCGACATCATGGTTCTGCCTTACCCATGCTCAATTCCCACTACGTGAGGAATTCCACGAGATAGTACGAGTCCCTGTGGTTAGTCCACTTATGTGACGAACGCCATAGATTTGCGTTGCCTGTAAATAGCGCCGATAAGGCGCGGGATCTTATTCGCCAAAGTAAGAAGGCTTCATGGGAGAGATATCTGTCGTCTATGACGTCACATGCTCCATCATCTCAAGTGTAGACTAAGCTTCGACGGATTTCGGGTATCCGAGGATCATCCCCTGTACCGGGAATTTCCATTGCAGGCAGTGTCGCCACTGACCCTTCACGATTGCTAACCATCTAGCTGGTCGTTTCGCGGAATTACCATCCTGAGTGCCTCGCTCTGAAGCGGGAGACAGAACGTTATCACCTTAGCTTGCCACCCAACCTTCAGCGGACTACAACGTGCCCTTTACGGAGAGGGAACTCCGCAGCGCCATAGCGCTTTGCAAGGACACGTCTCCTGGACCGGACAACATCCATAACCAGATGTTGAAACACCTTAGTGATGATAGTCTACTATATCTCCTTCGTTCAACCGAATCTGGATAGAGGGTGATTTTCTGTCTCAGTGGCGAGAGGGCATAGTCATTCCTGTCTTCAAGGCTGACAAAGATCCTAAATATGCAGAAAGTTACAGACCGATTTTTCTTACAAACTGCCTGTGTAAGCTATTTGAGAAGATGGCAAATCGCCGACTCGTATGGTGTCTGGAGAAACAAGGACTCTTGTCCGACTACCAATGTGGTTTTCGAGCCGCTCTCTCGACCACTGACCACTTGGTACGCCTGAAGAGCCACGAACCTACTACGATGGCGTAGCAGGGGGAGAGGTGAAACTCCCACGTGGCGCGTCCCAGGTGGCGGATAGGGGGGTCCTAACCGGCTTGCCGGCGGACTTGAGGGAAATAAAATACCTCTCGCGGACCAAACACACTACCCCCTGCGGGTGGGGGACGTACATGTAGAATACACCCGCGGTATCCCCTGGCTGTCGTAAGAGGCGACTAAAAGGGGCGACCAAGGGCTGACTGAATTAGAACCATGAAACTACTCTTGATTCGTACCATCATGCGGGGAACACCTTGGGTTGCGTGTACTTGCGAGTAGTATCACTAAATTGGTACGAAATTGGTTTGTGATTAGTAGCAGTAAAGAGGCTGGCCTGGGGGGTTTCCAGTACCCGTGCGTCGTAACCATGTGAGCAACACCGCGGGTCTGAGCGTAGCCTGTGAGTTGTACCACTATATGAGCGACACCGTGGGTCTGCGTTGCCAGTGATTAGTACCCACTATGTGAGGAACACCACGGGAATGCCGGCGCCCGTGATTAGTACACCTAGGTGAGGAAACTCATCGGTTTGCGTTGGCTATGATTGGCGCCATTTTGTGAGAAACACCATAGGTCTGCGTTACCTTTACGATGTACAATACTTGTGAGTAGTACCTTAATGTTTGGAACACCGTGAGTTTACGCTACCTTTGATTAGTACCGCAGCTTGAGAAATACCATGGTTCTACTTTACTCGCGACATGTACCATTCTGAGGGGCCTTAGACCTGGATTTTGGACCCCTTTAGACATCAAGCATCCTCGATTCAGGATTGTGCTTCATGAGTGGGCCCTTGGTCAGTAATGAATTATCTATGATCTTTTTTTAGTTGGATCCACTCCTTTTCTTGCTCGTTTTTTGTTTGTTTTTGGTTCATGTCCATCCATTCCTTCTTCATGACGATTTTTTTTATTTTGGTCAGTGGATGATTTTGAATTTTTTGTTGTCATTTTATTTCGTACCATTAGGGGCCGATGACCTCGATGTTAGGCCCCTTTAAACAACAAGCATCATCATCATCAACCTATCCCTCGGGTTAAACTGCGGAGGTGGCAAGAAAGAAAGAAGTCATGTGGCCATTACCTTGTAGATGTTCTGTTGATCGATGAAATATGCCGCTCGCCTCCTGCTTTGATACACGCACTCAGTAAGATAACGATCAATTGTCCAAGAAACGTGAAAAGTCGCAGTTTATAAACACTCTGGGAAAGTTCGAGATCATTCAAGATTAATCAGGACACACACTCTTAAACTGTATTGGCAGATACAATGTGAACAAGAAATACGGGATTATTAGAAAATTAATTACCAAAATTTATGCTTGGTCCGATTCAAAACTGGCGGAAAGAAAAGGAAGAATTGCCAACCCAAAAATAAATGAACATCAGTCAGTTACAAAAACCTAGAAATACAAAACTTCTTTAAATTATAAGTTCTTTCACTTCGCACCAGGGTGCATGATCATAGTTTTTAGTGGTGTCCTCTGTGAAAAAATGTCCAAACTTCTTGATGAATGGGAAATAAAACAAGGAGAAATTCACTCAGCTTACCATGAACCTGCTACGTCTGAAAACAGTAACTAGGCGTAATTGGGAAGCTGACCCTTCCTCAGCTTTACAGTTGTATCGAGCCTCAATTCGATCTACATTGGATTACAGTGCGCATATAATAGACTTAGCAACTAAACAAACTCTCTTAAAATTAGATAGAATACAATATTCCGCATTACGCATAAGTATTGGTGCTCTTAAAACTACAGTACACCTACCTATGCTCTGCTAGATGAGGCCAAAGAACCACCTCTTCACATTCGTAGGTTAATGCTAGCAAAAAATATATATATATATATATTCTCAAACATATCGCTCGATCGAATTCCATTATAATTCCTCAACTGAAATTAATGTATGAATATTATCAGCAGCGTCCCCCAACAAGTAGAAGGTACCCAGCGATATATATAGGATATGTTGAAATGCAGAATATTCAAGACTCGATCCTACGAACACCTCGCTTAATTATGCATTCATACAATTATGATATTCGCACTTTCAAACCGTCAATAATTATACCTTCTTCTTTCCCATCAGCCCAACCTTCCCACGGGACAGAATCTATTAAGCTAATTCAAAACTTTTAAAGGATCATTAAACCCACAAGATTACTATATATTCACCGATGGAGCAAAATCCCCTAACGGAGTAGGAGCAGCTTTCTTTGACTCTCAAGCACACATAAGTTTTAAATATCCTTTACCGAATATTATAACTATCTTCACAGCAGAACTATATGCGATCTATCAAGCACTATTTTATGTCCAACGTCTTAGTTTACGGAAGATAAATATCTTTACAGATTCTCAAAGTGTCCTTCTTGCTTTACAGTCATTTTCGCAATCTCACAATATGTATTTATACGAGGTTAAATACTTGCTCTATCAACTTGAGAAGTCAGGCGTATATATTACGTTGATCCGGATAAAAGGGCATACTGATCATTTCGGTAATGATCAAGCCGATTCTGCAGCCAAGGAGGCAAGTCGCGATACCTGAAACCTACTACAAATCAAAATTCCGATTTCTGACCTCTTTTCTCGCATTAAACAAGACTCCAATCAAGCTTGAAGACTTTCTGCTGGTAACAAGGCAAAAAACCCCTGCGGGTGGGAGACGCACATGTAGACTACACATAGAACATAGAACATTTATTGAACATAACAGGCGACTTCGCCCCTATACATGTTCACATACAGAGAAAATAAATAATAGAGAATAATAAAGTAAAGCAATACAAATTTAGCTGACTGCTGCTACCGTTCGACCGTGTTATCCCCCTGGTGAGAAGAAGGCCGCCTTCCCCATGATGACACGGCCGGCCCTAACTGTGGGGCCCTAAGGAAAACCCCAACCATCCTACCAGATGACAGTGTGTTTTCTTCTCACCATTCCATTACGACGGTCCACATCTAACTGGATCCTCTCTCCTCCCCTATCCAACCTATCGTATTCTTCCCTTCCTTGGCTTATTTGGAGTGGGCCTTACCCACCCCGTCTTTCTCACTTGCCCATCCTCCCTTACTCCCCCCAAATATGCATGAACGGTGAGAAAAAAGCACCTGCCCTAATATAATAATAATAATAATAATAATAATAATAATAATAATAATAATAATAATAATAAAATAATAATAATAATGGACAACTCATATCACAAAAAAGGGTAGGGAAAGAAATGACCGTATCCCCTGGGCATGCCATGAGGTTCGTTGGATACTCCGGAAACGTAAAACCCCCAAAATAGAGTCACCACAGCAGTCATCCTCAGAACCTCGTGCCATGCCCCTCATTCCGTTGAATTAAAACCCCAGATCAAGAGAGAAATAATGATAAAGATAGTGATATATATATATGATAGTATTATTCCTAGCAGTAATTAGCTGTAGCAGTCACGTACTCAATGTTCAAGCATGCTCATCAAGTGTCCTTATTGCGCTCTGCACTTGCGTCACATTATTGTTCCTGACCTACACCTAATCAATACTCCAAACAACAAAACTCAGCATTTCAGCACTTGCATTCCAACCAACTCTAACACCAACAGAAAGACCTTGCCTTCATGCAATCCCATATCATTACCCACCTCCACATACTTAACTAAGTACTCGACTCCTATACACACAATACCACAATAATTAGCTCTGAACTCTCTCAACACTTACCTTAAATTCCATTTCTCCTTCGACACATTCATAGAACCCTCTCAACACAAATACCCATCTCTCACCACCATTCAATCTGCCAAACCTCAATGAATACACCACCACTTCTCCGTCACATTTCATAGATCCCTCTCCACACCAAAACCGATCCACAATAATCCACCACTCTAACTCCACGCATACATCAATAAATAATTCACTTCAATATCCAGCCATCTTCAATTATAATATCCATAAGTCTCTTATATCATCACTTATCCATCACCATATTTCATCCTCCACCATTATAACTCTACTCCTTCTCAACACTCTCATATCCTCCACCATCATGACTCTACTCCAATACAACAATAAATAAACATCCTTCAACTACGCTTCACACACCCACTTTCAACTACCGCTCCATCTCCTAAACCACCTCTCCGACTCCAAAATTCAGCAATACTCTCCAATTACCTACCGAGCATACCATCCACTTCACCACTTACAACTTACTCTTACCAAACACCCATGCACTTTCAATTTCAATTCAATACCAGCACCTGTGCCACTTCTCTCATACCTCACAACAACCATTAAAATGCCAAGCCACCTTCACTTCTCCTTTACAACATCCATCTCAACACTCCCATATTACACCAATAAATACTAAACAAATAACTATGCTTATATACCCGATTACCACTACATCTCCCTCTCATCTACCACCTCTCCATCCCCTAGATTCAGCAATAAGTGATTAACTTCCACGTTACTCTAGGAGGTGTTGTTTTCTTGTCTTCTACCATTTTGAGAATTGGTAGCATTCCGGATACTGCTTGGCCGGTATAAATACCCTTCGCCCATGTGCCTTGATGCATTGTTGGTATTCATACTCGATGTCGAAAGGTATATTTCGTCTGGCATAAACCTTTTTAACCAGACTCTCCAATTCCACGATGTCATCCGCCGGTACTCCACTGGAGGCAAGGCACACCTTGTCAATCCGATCACTTCTGGGGAAGCAGATGTCCCTCCCATTGGGGTGTAGGTGATGTACTAATATTCCCACCGCCCGGTGTAGGTTGAGGGGTTCCTCTAACCTCGCCAATTGGTGTGCTTTGGCGAAGTCCTGGTACATTTGCTCCATTTTGATAACCTCAGCTTCAATTGCTACTTCTTTCGTTAGTTGTTGTTGTTGACTGAGGCAGGGTGACATGGATGTATCTGACTTATCCCTGTCCACCTTCGTCGTTATTTCTTCTCCTTCCATTGTCTGTATTTGACTAAATACTGGATTCTCCATGTCATTTACGTTTACCTCCTCCCTTCCCGTTGTTACTTTCAGGAGCTGAATGGAATGCTTCTTCATCTTCTTCTTTTCGATTTCTGCCTGGTTTTTATTTGCCCTCACCAGATCCCTGGACCGTTTGGAAGGCGGTCGTACTTTCCTAAACAGGGATGAAGCTCCCTCTCTGACGAATTTAACCGGCAAACAGGCCTCCTCCATACGCTCCCCATGAAGGCCAGATGGAAGCGACCCCCATGCTGTAGCACCGTCGTGGTCCTTATCGCCCGCGGCACCTTCAGCAGCGAGGATAGTTCCATCCCTCGTTTGTTGGTTGGAAGCCATGTTCCACATGCAACTATTCCTTTACATATATTATTCTCCTACAATACCCACACCGTATTGCTGCGCCCAGACTATCTTACAACATCAACCATGTCTGTGTTTACCATTAAACTGCTGGTATTGCACTTTATACTTATTTACTCAAGCTTGATCTCATTTAAATCCCCAGCCATACTCAGCATTACATTTGCTATCGCAACCATCACTCATTACGTGGCCTTATGCATTCAGCACTTACGTCATTTCCATTGTTCCCTGCCCTACTCTCAATCCAAATCAAAACAGCAACATTCCTTAATTTACATTCCAATCAGCCATAACACTACTTTCGCCAACCCGTATTCACTCTTACAAATTCCATCTACTGTACTGAAAAGGAAAAGAGAAATGATCCCATACACGCCACCATACCAAAATATACCAAATGACACCACTTCTCAACACTACATTCCGACATTAATAATCCATCTAGATACCAAGCCATCTTCACCTTAAAATACCAAACACTCATATACCATCTCTTCACCAACACCACATTTCAACCTCCACCTTCAAAACTCTGCTCCCTCTCAACACTCACTTATTTTAGCATTAAATAAACATCCAATTACAACATCACTACTCCATCACCACATTTCAACCTCCACTCTCATAACTCAGCTGCCTCTCAGCACTCCCATATTTCATCAATAAATTACCATCCCCAAATACACATTATACATCCCATTACAACTTCTGTCATCACTCTTCAATATTCTAATGTTTTTTTTACTTCGAGTAATCACACCCTCTTCATTTCTACCCGTACCCCACATGTCTGTCAATTTTTTATTCCTTCCTGCTTCTCTCTCACCTCTCTTGGCCATCCTTTCATCGCTATCTTCACTCTGTTGACTTTCTTTGCCACCAACAGCAGCTCCTTTCAGGTCCCTTAAGCTTCTACTCCTCCCTCTGCTCCTACTCAGGTCGAGACTCCCCCAGGTTGCCTCTGGCCTTGCCTTCTTACCCTGCACTTCCGTTACTTCATTGCCTTCACGTTCCTGCCTTTCCTCTCCACTGCTTCTGGTCGCACTTCCACTTGGTCCCTCTACCTGCCTCTGTTCACACAGAACACTGTTACTTTTGGTATTTTGCCTGCCTTTCCCACTGCTCTCAACACTTCTCCCTTTTTCTTCTTCTTGCTTTATCTTTCTTTCTAAATCGATCTATCTATTTACAGTCCAGATTCTCTTCCAGTTTCCATCTGACACCACTAGTTCTTGTCCTTTTATATATGCTCTTAGCCCCTGATTTATAGCTCGAATTCTGTGCTTTCTCAGTATTTTTTCATTCCTAATCGCCTCCCTTCCCACGTCTCTCTTAATCCATATTTTCTCCCTCTGCACATTACTCGCATTACCTATCACAGCATCCGCCATCAACGTAGAAAACAGTTGAACTTTGATAGGCCTGTTGCCCCTTCTTCTTCCCACTCTCTGCACATCGTCTATGTCCACTTCAATAAAATTAACTTTCAACTTCCCCTGTATTAAGTCCACTACTTTATAGGTTGTGAGCACTTTGTCTTCTCTCCCTTCCTCTGGCACCCCATATATAAATAGGCACTTCTGCCTACGATTTAAAGTGTTAGCTTCTACCTCTGCTTTCAGTTGATGTGTCTCCTCTTCTAATCGTCCTATTCTTTTCCTTAGTGTAGCCACTTCTTCGTCATTACTCCTCACTTGAGATGCTATATCGTCAATCCTTTCCCGCAACCATCCCTTCATTTTCTCAAACTCCCTGGTTTGTTCTTGGAACATATTTTTAAGCTGCTCTAAGGGGCAGGCTTCTTCAACCACTTCTTTTACTAGTCTTCTGAATTCTTCAAAATCTGGCCATTCCTCATTTCTACTAGATGTCGGACCTGGGTTTAGCTCGACCCCCCCCCCCCAATCCATAGCAATATTATAACCACCGCCGCTGAAAGCAGTAATTATTCTTTAATAGCCATTTCCATTTTGCACCCACCTGATTTCACTTCTTCATTCTTCTTTCTCCCCTGCCATCTTCCTATGGATGCTCTATATTGATCCACACCGATCATTGCCGATACCGCTCCACACTGCCTTCCAGCACCCAAGACTCACACTCCCGACTCCCACTCCCGTGACCCTTCGCGCAATACGTCCGCACTCGACCGTGGCTTAAGCTGAACTGAGGAGTAGACTACACCCGCGGCATATCCTGCCTGTCGTAAGAGGCGACCTTGGCGCGGACATGGATTGCGGTTGGGTATAATGTGATGGACCTCCTGTGGATGGGAGAGGCTGAATACATCCTTAGGTAATCCCTGCCTGTCGAAGAAGGCGACTTAAAGGGTCATGTGGCCATGGTCCCCTCTTTAGCTTTTATTATTTTTCCGAGGGTTAGATGTAGACCATTCAAAATTTTGATGTGCGTGCTGCTCGGCGATGGAGCTCCTACGTGTGTGACTACGCTCAAAAGCCCGTGCCAGCAACCACCCAGGACGCGGCGGGTGGGAGTGTCATGTACCCGGGCAGTAGTATCCGACTGACAACGCAGGTCCCCACACAGCCGAATACCAGGACATATTCTTATTAATTATTTTTATTTATTTTTCTATATTTAGTGCTCTGTACACGCTATGGGGTACATGCTATTGCGGGTGACTGGAGGAAGGGAGTCCTAGTGCTCATTGCCTCAGCCATCCCGTATTAGGCATCGTCCAACATCGAACCTCGGGCAGTACCTGCTACGACCAGGTGGGTATTGCCTTGGCTGCTTGGTTCGGCTACAGAGACCCCTGATCGGAGTGGGTGGCATTCGGGGAGGATGATTTCGGGCATGGCGTCGAAACAAATTCCGCCTGCCACCTCGGGTAGTTCGCTACCCAAGACTTTAACTTTTGATTCCCTAAGGGGTGCAACACCTTGGGAACAAGTGCAGCGAATCAGTCTGGGTTCCAGCTTCCCTAGGTTCCTGGTTGCTACCAAAACCCATGGGCAGGACTTCAAGGTGGTGAAATCGATTTTATTTAGTCGCCACATTGAAGGTGTCTATGGTGAACTTGAAGACCTGAAGAAAATGCGCAATGGTGGTTTGCTATTAAAGACGAGCACTGCGCTCCAAGCAGATCGGTTGTTTAAGTGCGACCGCTTTGGCGGTATCCCAGTCAAAGATTAAGACCACAAAACCTTGAATCTGGTTCGTGGAGTTATTTTCCACTGTGATCTCATCCTGAACACTGACGATGAATTGATGGAAGACATGAAGCACCGTGGCATGACCCACGTCCGGCGTATTATACGCAAAGTCAACGGTGTTGACGTTGCCACGGGTGCGTTTATCGTCTCCTTCAAACTGTCAGTGTTACCAGAGAAAGTCAAGGTAACAACCTATCGTTGCGATGTGAAGGCCGTACATCCCGCCTCCTATGCGGTGCTATCAATGCCAGAGATTCGGACATATGGTATCTCGTTGTTCGAATCAGTCAGTGTGTGGAACATGTGGGAAAGTAGCTCACGGCGCGGAGGAGTGCACACCTCGTACTGCTCTGGTCTTCATTCTTCTCGGGATCGGAACTGTCCGACCTATCTGAGTGAGAAGAAGATCCAGGAGATCAAGACCCTGGATGGTCTTTCCTACCAGGAAGCGCGCCGTAAGTTTAATTCTCTGAATGCACCGGCCAAGACACTAGACTTCAGCTTGATAGCTCAGTCCCTGCCAGGTTCCTGATTTTCAACTGGAACACCTTTGCAGAAGATCGCTGCGCACAAGGCGGCGGTTGCTCCTGCGAGCAACGCCGCAAAGAGAACCAGCTCGAAGGCTGGTCCATCCCGCGGAGGCGGCATCGTCGACAAGGGCTGGGAAATCCCCTCCCAGCCCGTCTAAACAAGAATCGACGGCGGGGAAGAAGAGCGCCCTTGCCAGGCACTCTTCCAAATCTCCTACCAATGGTGCCTCACGCCCTCCGCCTGGAGGGCCTGATTCTGCGTGAGAAGGTCTTCCTTCGGGGAAACCTGCGCGCTCCCCTCGTGGGCAAAAAACCCCGCCCCCGGACTACGACGACGAAATTAAAGGCCTGCATCACCTCGTCCAGTGACGAGGCGCTGCACATGGATCATGAATCTCCATCTTCGGATGGGGATGTGAGTGTAGGTTAGGCCAGGTAGCATTACGCTGCTCCTATCCTAAGCCTTAGAAGTCCACACTTACAATATGGCACTGTTACAATGGAATTGTAACGGTTATGATGGGCATCCTGCTGAGCTGCGCCAGCTCATTAGCGAGTATTCGGCGAGTATAGTCTGTATTCAGGAAACAAAATTTCCGACCGGATCATCATACGGTAATGCGAAATTTTCGACTATACTCGAGAGAACGACATTATGCTCAAAGGGCTTCCGGTGGCGTTGGCATTTTTGTCCTTCTGATACCTACAGCGAGGAGGTTCCATTAAGAACCCCGCTGGAGGCTGTAGCTGTTCGCGTTCCGCTGCTTTCATAACAACAGTGTGTAATGTCTACCTCTTAACATTAACGATGCCACTGACCTTCTAGATCAGCTTCCACCTCCCTTCCTCTTGTTGGCAGATTTTAACGCCCATCACCCCATCTGGGGCACTGAGACACCTTGCCCCCGGGGAAGAGAGCTGGAAACATTGGTAACAGACCTGGATTTATGTATTTTGAACACAGGGGAACCAACACACTTCAGTGTACGTTACGGCACATATTCTCGCATAGACGCAAGTCTATGCAGCCGAACGTTGGTTCCGCTGTTTCGGCGGAACACAAACGACGATCTTTGTGACAGTGACCATTTTCCCATCATTCCTACGTTGATGAACCCAAAATCCGTCGAGGCTCCCCCTCGATGGATTTTTAAACATGCTAATTAGCCAAAGTACACCTCACTAGCTGTCCTTAACGACTGTATCAGGCGGACCGTCGGCGAGGAAATAACTTATATCACCCAAGTTATTCTTGCTGCTGCTGAGGAGTCTATTCCGTTCTTCTCGGGGACTCCTCGCCGAAAACTCGCTCCTTGGTGGAACGAAGAAATAGCAGCAGCTATCAAAGAACGCCGTCATGCTCATAAACGTTACCGTAGACAGCCTACTGCGGCCAACTTGGTGACATTTAAGAAATTCCGCGCTAAGGCGCGGGTTCTTATTCGCCAAAGTAAGAAGGCTTCCTGGGAGAGATATGTGTCGTCTATGACGTCACACACTCCATGATCTCAAGTGTGGACTAAACTATTTCGGGTATCCATGGATCACCGTCGGTACCGGGAATTTCCATTGCAGGCAATATCGTCACTGAACACCTCTCGATTGCTAACCATCTAGCTCGCCATTTCGCGGATGTGTCTGGCTCTGGGAATTACCATCGTGACTTCCTATCTCTGAAGCGGGTGGCAGAATGTCGTCATCTCAGTTTTGCCACTCAGGTTTCAGAGGACTATAACGTGCCCTTTACGGAGTGGGAACTCCGTAGCGCATTTGAGCTTTGCATGGACACGTCTCCTGGACCAGACAATATCCATAACCAGATGTTGAAACACCTTAGTGAGGACAGTCTTCTATACCTCCTTCGCGTGTTCAACTGAATCTGCATAGAGGGTGATTTTCCGTCTCAGTGGCGAGAGGGCATAGTCATTCCTGTCCACAAGCCTGACAAAGATCCTAAATAAACAGGAAGGTACAGACCGATTTGTCTTACAAACTGCCTGTGTAAGCTATTTGAGAGGATGGTAAATCGCCGACTCTTGTGGTGTCTGGAGAAACAAGGACTATTGTCCGAGTACCAATGTGGTTTTCGAGGCCGCTCGCTCGACCACTGACCACTTGGTACGCCTGGAGAGCTCTATCCAAGATGCTTTTCTCCGCAAACAGCACTTGGTAGCTGTTTTCTTTGACTTACAGAAGGCCTACGACACCACATGGCGATATGGTATCCTTTCAGTCCTGCATCAATGGAAATTCCGAGGTAACTTGCTGGTTTTCATTGCGAATTTTTTTGTCCCTCCGTCTATTCCGTGTTCGAGTAGGGAGGACATATTCGCAATATCACGTTCAGGAAAATGGAGTTCCAGAGTGATCGGTGCTTAGTGTCACTCTGTTCGCGATAGCCATAAACTGTATTGTCGCTGCTGCTGGTCCAGCAGTAATACCGTCGCTATATGTGGACGATTTTGCTCTGCACTATAGCTCGCACAGTATGGCAGTCGCAGAGCGACAATTACAGCAAGCTATCAGGAAGGTGGAGCAGTGGACCTTGGAACATGGCTTTCGGATTTCTACTGCAATGACCTCTGTTGTCCACTTTTGTTGTCAACGTAATCTACATCCCCATCCTGAACTTTCTCTAGGAAATGTCGGTCTTCCCGTGGTTGACACCGATTTCTTGGGCTCCTTTTCGACAGTAAATTATCGTGGGAGCCACACGTGCAGGAGCTAAAAGTGCAATGCACCAAGAGGCTAAATCTCATGAAATTACTTAGCAGCACTAATTGGGGAGCTGACCGTGCGGTGCTCCTACGATTCTACAGGGCACACGTTTTATCTCGGTTAGACTACGGCAGTGCAGCATATGGCTCCGCAAGACCAAGCGTTCTTGCGAAGCTGAACTGCATCCACCACAGCGGGGTTCGGTTGGCGACGGGAGCTTTTCGTACAAGCCCCATCGCTAGCCTGCTCGCTGAGTCTGGTGGTCCGCCTTTACACCTGAGGCGCCAGCAAATGCTTCTTTCATATGCTGTTAATTTGCGACAGATGCCACTTCATCCCAGCTATGCTTGCGTATTCAACAATGGCAACCGTTTGCTGTAGGCTGCTTGTCCTCGAGCAACGCGGCCGGTTGGAATACGCTTGGATAGCAGTTGCAGATTGTTTAAGGTACCTTCGGTTCCTTGCCGTGTCAGACAAGCGAGTGGCGTACCTCCGTGGGTAGTACGGCGTCCTGAAATAATCCTGGACCTACACACTGGCCCGAAGGAAAACACGGACCCTTCGATTTATCGGAGGCTCTTCTTGTCCGTTGTTGGTCGCTATCCAGGTTCAGCCGTTGTCTACACGGATGGTTCAAGGACAGATACGGAGGTGGGCTGTGCTTTCGTTGTCGACAATGATAGGTTTCTTTTTGTTTTCCCGGAAATCTGTAGTGTGTACACAGCAGAGCTGTATGCTATCTACAGAGCTCTGCGGTACGCACTGTACAATGGGCGCCGACACTTTCTTGTGTGTACTGACTCCTTGAGTTCGCTTCAGTCTATTGATACCTGTTTCCCTCGGCACCCTCTGGTGCAGCGGATCCAGGACCTGCTGGCCGGGTGTTGGGATGCCGGCACCAGAATCACATTTCTGTGGCTCCCAAGCCACATGGGCATAGAGGGAAACGAGTTAGCAGATCAGGCTGCCAAGGAGGCAGTTACACTGCCCCCGTTGCCTTTCAAGTTTCCAGCAAGTGATATTTGCTCTCAGCTGCGACATCTGGTTATGTCCCATTGGGAGATGGAGTGGCAGGCCATTCCACTTCCCAATAAGCTGAGAGCGATAAAAGAAACAACGACGGTATGGAAGACTTCCCTTCGGGCTTCGCGGCGGGAAGCCGTGGTATTATGTCGTCTTCGAATCGGCCATGGTATCATGACTCACTCGCATGTTTTGAAAGGAGAACCTCCTCCGGTGTTTACCTGCGGTGACCATCTTACCGTGGTACACATCCTTACGGAGTGTACGGACTTGGTTGATCTTCGCCGTAGTCTTAACCTCCCAAGTACCATCTCCCTTATCCTGCGTGATGGCGAGCAGTCAGCAGACCTCGTCATCCGCTTTATGAGGGATAGTGGTCTGTTTTATCGTATGTAATGATGTCCTTTGTGCTTGTGTCTTTGTGTCAATTACGCTCTTATCCTATTGACTTCATTTTAGTTTGTGTTGCGTATTTTAATGTGTTCTTTTAACGTCTAATATAAAGTATATATATATATCTGTACTAGCAGGCTATGCCTTATTCCATTGTCTCCTGTAATTTCTCTTATTTTATTCCAAAAATAGGCATTGCGAATTAGATCCACTGATTGTTTTAATCTCATACTAATTTTTTATCACCATCTTTTGTAACTCTAATCGGTGGATACGTTTTAAAATTTTGACTGTCATATGTCATTTCGTCCATCTCGTTCCATTAGGGGCCGATGTCCTTCGATGTTAGGCCCATTTAAACAACACGCATCATCATCATCATCAACAAGGGAAAATACTATTATCAACTACAGCCCACTATCCCGATACAAACATGGTTTTCCAGAGGTACGTACACGCACCGACAATTTATCAATATCATACGATTACGTTTTAATCATTCCTTAACCCAGCCTACAAATTTCGTTTTCATATGTCTAATCATCCATATTGTACATGTGGACACAGCAGTGGAGATAGTGAACATCTATTTTTCCAATGTTCTCAATATGACTTCCAACAACGATTACAAATTCAGAAATGAATACGTCTCCAAGTACCTCTGCCAGCAAGTGTTTCAGTATTGTTGTTTGAACCGTCACCACATATAATCACTCTTATTAACCAATTTCTTGATTCTACTCAAATACGGTTATAAACATACCTCGCTCATTTTTTTTTTTTTTTTTGCTACGTTCATGGAAATAACACTCCTACATGGTCTTTCAAGTGCTTAGTTCAGCATCTTATCTCGTGTTAATAGTAGTGCAGTGGTTTCTAATAATTTAACATCACACTTTGGTGATTCGTGTGCATAGCAAATTGAATAAAATAATTCGGTGAAATACTATCTGTGACTTGAGACTGGGAAGAAGGACACTTCAATCCCAAACAAACTTCTCAAGAAAGAAAGAAAGAACCTGCTACGCTGGCGTAGCAGGGGGAGAGGTGTACTCCCATGTGGCGCGTCCCTGGTGGCGGATAGGGGGGTTCGAACCTGCCTGCCGGCGGACTTGAGGGAAATAAATTACCTCTCGCGGACCAAACACACAACCCCCTGTGGGTGGGGGACGCCGACGAAGAATACACCCACGCTATCTCCTGCCTATCGTAAGAGGCGACTGAAAGGGGCGACTAAGGGATGATTGTCTTGGAACCATGAAACTTCTTGTGATTAGTACCACCACGCGGAGAACATCACGGGTCGCTTTTACTTGCGGGTAGCACCACTATATTAGGTACCAAATAGGTTTGTGTTTAGTAGCACACAGGAGCACCGTGCGGTCGGCTTTTGCAGTACCTGTGATTAGTACCACCATATGAGCGGGACCATGATTACTACCCACTATATGAGGAATACCACGGGATAGTGGAAGGTCCCTATGGTTAGTACTCTTATGTGATGAACACCATAGGTTTGCGTTGCCTGTAAATGGGGCCGCAAAGTGAGAAAAACATAGGTCTGTATTATATATCGAATTTCATAACCTGCGAGTAGCACCACAATGTGTGGAATACCGCGAGTCTCTGCTACTTTTGATTAGTTCCGCAACATGACAAATACCATGGTTCTACTTTCCTAGCGATTAGTACCGTTATGAGGGGCCGATAATGTGGATTTTGGACCCCCTTTAGACTGCAAGCATCCTCGATTCAGTATTATGCTCTAGCAGCAGTCCCTTGGTCAGTAATCCTATTGTTTTTCCGTCAGTTTCTATGAATGTAAGGTATTGCGGGTGGCATCCACTGATTGTTTTAAATTCATGTCCATCCATTCATTCTTCGTCCTCATGTTCTGAATTATGGTCAGTGGTTAATTTTGGGCTTTTAATTTGTCATTCCATTTCGTCTTATTTCGAACCATTAGGGGCCGATGAACTCGATGTTAGGCCCCTTTAAACAACAATCATCATCATCATCATCATCACTCAGCTTAGGAAACTGCACAATAACAAAGTTACATAATATTTCGGTGGTGACATCTTCTGATTAAACTTCACGTTTGATTGATACAGGAGTTCTTTTAGGCGCTAATTTTGAATGCGCGGCGTAGAGGTGTACCTTCCGATACAATAATAATAATAATAATAATAATAATAATAATAATAATAATAATAATAATAATAATAATAATATCCTTTAATTCAAATGCTGAGGAATTATTTCGCAGCTTTCCGTGTGAATAATTTATAGCTTCTGACATATGTCATCAAGCATCAAAAGAATGGGCTAAAGTTGGTGGTGCTCCCCCTGTGGGTGGGGGCGGTAGAATAACAGCCATGGTATCCCCTGCCTGTTGTAGGAGGCGACTAAAAGGGGCCCCAGGGGCTCTCAACTTTGAAGCGTGGGTTGACGACCACGGGGCCCTCAGCTGAGTCCTGGCATTGCTTCCACTTACTTGTGCCAGGCTCCTCACTTTCTTCTATCCTATCCGACCTCCCTTGGTCAGCTATTGTTTTTTCCGACCCCGACGCTATTAGGTTTGCGAGGGCTAGGGAATCTTTCATTTTCACGCCCTTCGTGGCCCTTGTCTTCCTTTGACCGATATCTTCATTTTTCGAAGTGTTGGATCCCTTCCACGTTTCCCTCTGATTAGTGTTATATATAGGATGGTTGCCTAGTTGTACTTCCTCTTAAAACAATAATCACCACCACCACCACCTTGGTGGTGCTGTAGCACGCCATAGGGTTTCCAAGGAATGACCACTAAAAGAAAGTGTTCTGGACCGATAGTAAATCGAAGATTTTCAGTTGAACTGCACTCTCATCATTCTTGCTTCATTCCCTGGCCTCTTTTCATAAAGCATATATACTGTTTTAAGGAGGGGGTTCGTGCAGATCCTTTGTTCTGCACGGTGAACCGCCGGTCGTCTAAATGTACGCCGTAGTTAAGCGACTTAATTTCACTTCTCGTTGCTAGATGTGTGCATATTATGGAATATGGTGAGAGACAAAATCAGATTCCCTTCGAAAACTCTATTCAAGAGTGAAATATAATGTTCAGTTGGAAACACAAAAGGGAACAGTACCTAATTCAAATTAATAAAAGTCTGTCACTCTGTCTGTCCAGGGGCATCACTCACACCTCAGAAGCTTCATACTAAAACTTTCATTGCCAGAAATGAGATTGAGAAATTAGTGAAAGCTACGGTTGGCTCAGGCCTACGCCAATATTCACAAATATACTATATACAGATTTCACGGTCAAATTCACCACATTCAAGATGTGTCGTTGTTTGAGTAATCAGTTGTATAGTTTGATGAAGCTCTCATGCCGCCTTATCCTCTGCTAAACTTTTTTATATCTACAAACAGTAAATGCTGCATCCTAGCTGCTCCAATCTGCTTGTCATATTCACACCTTGGTCTACCCATACCGTTTTTACCACCTACAGTTCCGTCAAAGACCAACTGAACAAGTCTTGGCTGTATTAAGATGTGTCCTGTCATTCTATCCCGTCTTCTAGTTATATTTAGCCACCCCGTGCGGGTGGGGGACGCACATGTGGATTACACCCGCGGTATCCCCTGCCTGTCGTAAGAGGCGACTAAAAGGGGCGACCTGGGCGTGGACATGGATTGCGGTTTGGTATAATGTGCTGGACCTCCTGTGGATGGAAGAGGCTGAATATATTCACAGGTAATCCCTGCCTGTCGTAGAAGGCGATTTATAGGGTTATGTGGCTATGGTCCCCTCTTTACATTTTATGGTTTTTCTTAGCGTTAGTTGTAGAACATTTCAAAATTTTTGATGTGCGTGCTGCTCGGCGATGGAGCTACTACATGCACGACTACGCTCGAAAGCCCGTGTCAGTAACCATCCAGGAAGCGGCGGGTGGGAGTGTCATGTACCCGGGCAGTAGTACCCGCCTAACAACGCAGGTCCCCACACAGCCGAATGCCAGAATGACATATTATTATTAATTATTTTTATTTACTTTTTCCTATTGTTAGTGCTCTGTACACGCTATGGGGTACATGCTATGGCGGGTGACTGGAGGAAGGGAGTCCTATTGCTCATCGCCTCAGTCATCCCGTATTAGGCGTCGTCCAACATCGGACCAAGGGCGGTACCAGCTAAGACCATGTGGGTATTGCATTGGCTGCTTGGTTTGGCTAGAGAGACCCCTGATTGGAGTGGGTTACATTCGGGGAGGACGATGTCGGCTATAGCGTCGAAACCATTTCCGCCTGCCTCGTCGGGTAGTTCGTTACCCACGTCTGTAACTTTTGATTCCCTTGGGAAAAAGCGCAGCGTATTAGTCTGGGTTCCAGCTTCCCTAGATTCCTGGTTGCTATCAGAACCTATGGGCAAGATTTCAAGCTTGTTAAATCGATACTTTTCAGTCGACACATTGGAGGTGCACACGGTGAACTTGAGGATCTGAAGAAAATGGGCAATGGTGGTTTGGTTCCGAAGACGAGCACTGCGCTCCAAGCCGATCAGTTGCTTATGTGCGACCACTTTCGAGACATCCCCGTCAAAGTGGAAGAGCACAAAACCTTGAATTTGGTTCGAGAAGTTATTTTCCACCGTGATCTCGTCCTGAACACTGACGATGAATTGATGGAAGACATGAAGCACCGTGGCGTGACCCACGTCCGGCGTATTACACGCAAAGTCAACGGTGAAGACGTTGCCACGGGTGCGTTCATAGTCTCCTTCAAATTGTCAGTGTTTCCAGAGAACGTCAAGGTAACGACGTATCGTTGCGATGTGAGGCCGTACATCCCGCCTCCTAAGCGGTGCTATCAATGCCAGAGATTCGGACACATGGTATCTCGTTGTTCGAATCAGTCAGTGTGTGGTACATGTGGGAAAGTAGCTCACGGCGCGGAGGAGTGCATCCGTCCGTACATGTGCACTAACTGCTGTGGTCTTCATTCTCCTCGGGATCGGAACTGTGCGACCTCTCTGAGTGAGAAGAAGATCCAAGAGATCAAGACCCTGGATGGTCTACTCTACCAGGAAGCGCGCCGTAAGTTTAATTCTCTGAATGCACCGGCCAAGACACTAGACTTCAGCTTGATAGCACAGTCCCTGCCAGGTTCCTGATTTTCAACTGGAACACCTTTCCAGAAGATCGCTGCGCCAAAGGCGGTGGTTGCTTCTGCGAGCAATGCTGGAAGGAGATCAAGCTCGAAGGCAGGTCCATCCCGGCCTTCGACCACCAATAATCCTGTGCCGGCTAAGAAACATACGCCGGCACAAAAGGAGAAGAAGGCAACGTCGTATTCCCCTACGAAATCGGCGAAAGCCGCGCCCAAGCCGGCGGAGGCGGCATGGTCGACCACGGCAGGGAAATCCCCTCCTAGCCCGTCTAAACAAGAATCGACAGCGGGGAAGAAGAGCGCCCTTACCAGGCGTACTTCCACATCTCCTACAAATGGGGCCTCACGCCCTCCACCAGGAGGGCTGATTCTGCGCCAGCTGGTCTTCCTTCTGGCAAACATGCGCACTCCCTCGTAGGCAGAAACCTCGCCCCCCGACAATGTCGAAGAAATTGAAGGCCTGCATCACCCTGTCTAGTGACGAGGCGCTGCACATGGAGCATGAATCTCCATCTTCGGATCCACGAACCTGCTACGCAGGTGTAGCAGGGGGGAGAGGTAATACTCCCACGTGGCGCGTCCCAGGTGGCGGATAGGGGGGTCCTCACCGGCTTGCCGGCGGACTTGAGGGAAATAAAATACCTCCGCGGACCAAACACACCCTTTGTGGGTGGGGGAGGCAGACGAATAATACACCCACGGTATCCCCTGCCTGTTGTGCGAGGCGACTAAAAGGGGCGACCAAGGGATGAATGAATTAGAACCATGAAACTACTCTTGATTCGTACCATCATGCGGGGAACACCATGGGTTGCATGTACTTGCGAGTAGTATCACTAACATGGTACGAAATATGTTTGTGATTCGTTGCAGTAAAAAGCCTGGCCTGGTGGATTCCAGTACCCGTGCGTTGTACCCATGTGGGCAACACCGCGGGTCTGGGCGTAGCCTGTGAGTTGTACCACTATATGAGCGACACCGTGGGTCTGCGTTGCCTGTGATTAGTACTCACTATGTGCGGAACACCACGGGGCCCTTGGGACCGGCACCCGTGACTAGTACCCTAGGTGAGGAAACTCATCGGTTTGCGTTGGCTGTAGGTGGCGCCATTGTGTGCGAAACACCATAGGTCTGCATTACCTGTACGAAGTACAGTACTTTTGAGTAGTACCATCTTTTGTGGAACACCGTGAGTCTTCGCTACTTCTGATTAATACCCCAACATGACACATACCATGGTTCTATTTTACTCGCGACATGTACCATTCTGTGGGGCCTTAGACGTGGATTTTGCACCCCCTTTAGACACCAAGCATCATTGTGCTTTATAAGTGGTTCCTTGGTCAGTAATACTGTTATTCACGACATTTGTTTTGTGTCTGATCCACTGTTTTTGTTTGTTTGTTATTTTTTTTGTAGGGTTTATATCCATCCATTCATTCTTCATGACATTTTTTGTTTTATTCAGTGGATTAATTTGAACTAAAGGTTATTTCATTTCGTACCATTAGGGGCCGATGACCTCGATGTTAGGCCCCTTTAAACAACGAGCATCATCATCATCAACCATCTTCGGATGGGGATGTGAGTGTAGGTTAGGTTAGGTAGCATTATGCTGCTCCTATCCTACACCTCAGAAATCCACACTTACCATATGGCACTGTTACAAAAGAATTGTAACGGTTATGATAGGCATCCTGCTGAGCTGCGCCAACTCATTAGCGAGTATTCGGCGAGTATAGTCTGTATTCAGGGAAAACAATTCCGACAAGGTCATCATACGTTATTGAGAAATTTTCGACTATACTCGACAGAATGACATGCTCACCGGGCTTTCGGTGGCGTTGGCATTGTTGTCCGTTCTGATACCTATAGCGAGGAGGTTCCAATACGAAAGCCGCTGGAGGCTGTAGCTGTTCGCGTTCCGCTGCCAGTCGTAACAACAGCGTCTAATGTTTATTATCCACCAGGCCAGGCTCTTAACATAAAAGGTCACTGATCTTATAGATCATCTTCCACCTCCCTTCCTCGTATTGGGTGATTTTAACGCCCATCGCCACATATGGGGCTCTGAGACGCCTTGCTCCCGGGGAAGAGAGCTGGAAACATTAGTAACAGCTGGATTTATGTATTTTGACCACCGGTGAACCAACTCACTTTAGTGTACGTTACGGCACATATTCTCGTATAGACTTAAGTCTATGCAGCCGAAGGTTCGTTCCGCTGTTTCGGTGGAATACACACGACGATCTATGTGACAGTGAGCATTATCCCATCATTCTTACTTTGATGATGAAACAAAAATCCGTCGAGGCTCCCCCTCGATGAATTCTTAAACAAGCCGATTGGCCAATGTACACATCACTAGCTGTCTTTAATGACAATATCCGGCGGACCGTCGAGGAGGAAAATAACTTGTATCACCCAAGTTATTCTTGCTGCTGCTGAGGAGTCCATTCCGTTCTTCTCGGGGACTCCTCGCCGAAAACTCGTTCCTTGGTGGAACGAAGGAATAGCAGCAGCTATCAAAGAACGCCGTCGCGCTCACAAACGTTACCGTAGACAGCCTACTGTGGCCAACTTGGTAATGTTTAAGAAACTCCGCGCTAAGCCGCGAGTTTTTATTCGACAAAGTAAGAAGGCTTCATGGGAGAGATATGTGTCGTCTATGACGTCATGTAATCCATCATCTCAAGTGTGGACTCAGTTTCGACGGATTTCGGGTATCCAAGGAACATCTCCTGTACCGGGGATCGCCATTGCAGGCAGTGTTGCCACTGACCCTCTCACGATTGAAAACCATCTAGCTAGTCATTTCGCGGATGTAACTGGCTCCGGGAATTACCATCGTGACTTTCTCGCTCTGAAGCGAGAGGCAGAACGTCATCACCTTAGTTTTGCCACCCGGGCTTCAGAGGAATACCCACGAACCTGCTACGTAAGCGTAGCAGGGGGAGAGATGATAATCCCACGTGGCGCGTCCCAGGTGGCGGATAGGGGGGTCCTAACCGGCTTGCCGGCGGACTTGAGGGAAATGAAATACCTCTCGCGGACCAAACACACACCCCCTGTGGGTGGGGGAGGCTGACGAATAATACACCCACGGTATCCCCTGCCTGTCGTGCGAGGCGACTAAAAGGGGCGACCAAGGGAAGAATGAATTAGAACCATGAAACTACTCTTGATTCGTACCATCATGCGGGGAACACCATGGGTTGCATGTACTTGCGAGTAGTATCACTAACATGGTACGAAATATGTTTGTGATTCGTTGCAGTAAAAAGCCTGGCCTGGTGGATTCCAGTACCCGTGCGTCGTACCCATATGTGCACCACCGCGGGTCTGGGCGTAGCCTATGAGTTGTACCACTATATGTGCAGCACCGTGGGTCTGCGTTGCCTGTGAATAGTACCCACTATGTGAGGAACACCACGGGAATACCGGCGCCCGTGTTTAGTACACCTAGGTGGGGAACCTTCTCGGTTTGCGTTGACTCTGAGTTGGGCCATTGTGTGAGACACACCTTAGGTCTGCGTTACTTGTACGTATTGCATTACTTGTGAGTAGTACCATCTTTTGTGGAACACCGTGAGTCTTCGCTACTTCTGATTAATACCCCAACATGACACATACCATGGTTCTATTTTACTCGCGACATGTACCATTCTGTGGGGCCTTAGACATGGATTTTGCACCCCCTTTAGACACAAAGCATCTTTGTGCTTTATAAGTGGTTCCTTGGTCGGTAATAATGTTATTTTCGTTCTCTATTGAATCCGATCCACTGGTTTTTGTTTTTGTTTGTTTGTTTTGTGTTTTCTTGGGTTCCTGTCCATCCATTCATTCTTCATGACATTTTTTTTTATTTTGGTCAGTGGATGCCTTTGTAATTTTTGTTCTTTCATTTCGTACCATTAGGGGCCGATGACCTTCGATGTTAGGCCCCTTAAAACAACAAGCATCATCATCATCATCAGAGGAATACACCGTGCCCTTTAGGTAGTGGGAACTCCGCAGCGCCATAGCGCTTTGCAAGGACACGTCTCCTGGACCGGACAACACCCATAACCAAATGTTGAAACACCTTGCTGATGACAGTCTACTCTATCTCCTTCGCGTGTTCAACCGAATCTGCATAGAGGGTGATTTTCCCTCTCAGTGGCGAGAGGGCATAGTCATTCCTGTCCACAAGCCTGACAAAAATCCTAGATAAACAGGAAGGTACAGACCGATTTGTCTTACAATCTGCCTGTGTAAGCTATTCGAGAGGATGGTAAATCGCCGACTCATGTGATGTCTGGAGAAACAAGGACTATTGTCCGAGTACCAATGTGGTTTTCGAGGCCGCTCGCTCGACCACTGACCACTTGGTACGCCTGGAGAGCTCTATCCAGGATGCTTTTCTCCGCAAACAGCACTTGGTAGCTGTTTTCTTTGACTTAGAGAAGGCATACGACACCACATGGCGATATGGTATCCTTTTAGTCCTGCATCAATGGAGATTCCGAGGTGACTGACCGGTATTTATTGCGAATTTTTTGTCCCTCCGTCTATTCCGTGTCCGAGTAGGGAGGACATATTCACAATATCACGTTCAGGAAAATGGAGTTCGCGATTGCCATAAACGGTATCGTCACTGCTAGACCAGCAGTAATACCGTCGTTATATGTAGACGATTTTGCTCTGTACTATAGCTCGTGCAGTATGGCAGTCGCAGATCGACAATTACAGCAAGCTATTCGGAGGGTGTAGCAGTGGACGTTAGAATATGGCTTTCAATTTTCTGCGGCAAAGACGTCCGTTGTCTATTTTTGTCGTCAACGTACTCTTCACCCACATCCTGAGCTTTATTTAGGAAATGTCGTTCTTCCCGTTCTTCCAGTTGTTGTCACCGTTTTCTTGGGCTCCTTTTTGATAGTAAATTATCGTGGAAGCCACGCGTGCAGGAGCTAAATGCACCAAGAGGCGTAATCTCTTGAAGTTTATTAGCAGCACTACCTGGGGAGCTGACCGCGCTGTGCTCCTACGATTTTACAGGGCACACATTTTATCGCGGTTGGACTACAGAAGTGCAGCATATGCCTCAGCAAGACCAAGTGTACTTTCCAAGCTGAACAGCATCCACCACAGCGGGATTCGGTTGGCGACGGGAGCTTTTCGTACAAGCCCCATAGCTAGCCTGCTCGCTGAGTCTGGTGTGCTGCCTCTACATCTGAGGCGCCAGCAAATGCTTCTTACCTATGTTGCTAATTTACGACAGATGTCACTTCATCCAATCTATCCCTGCGTGTTCAACAATGTCAACCGTTTGCTGTACGCTGCTTGTCCTCGAGCAACGCTGCCGGTTGGAATACGCTTGGATAGCAGTTATAGATTGTTTGACGTACCTTCGGTTCCTTGCCTTGTCAGACAACCAAGTGGGGTACCTCCGTGGATCGTTCGACGACCTGAAGTAATCCCGGATCTGCACACTGGCCCGAAGGAAAATACGGGCCGTTCGATTTATCTGAGGCTCTTTCTATCCGTTGTTGGCCGTTATCCAGGTTCAATCGTCGTCTACACGGATGGTTCAAGGACAGATACGAAAGTGGGCTGTGCGTCGTTGTCGACAATGATAGGTTTCGTTATGCTCTCCCAGAAACCTGTAGTGTGTACACAGCAGAGCTCTATGCTATCTGTGGAGCTCCGCGGTACGCATTGTACAATGAGCGCCGACACTTCTTGTGTGTACTGACTCCTTGAGCTGGCTCCAGTCTATTGATACCTGTTTCCCTCGGCACACTGTGGTGCAGCGGATCCAGGACCTGCTGGTCTGGTGTTCGGATGCCGGCACCAGAATCACGTTTCTGCGGCTCCCAAGCCTCATGGGCATAGAGAGAAACGAGTTAGCTGATCAGGCTGCCAAAGATGCAGTTACACTGCCCCCGTTGCCTTTCAAGGTTCCAGGAAGTGATATTCGCTCTCGGCTGAGACATCTGGTTATGTCCCATTGGGAGATGGTGTGGCAGGTGATTCCATTTCCAATAAGCTGAGAGCGATAAAAGGGACAACGAAGGTATGTAGGACTTTCCTTCGTGCTTCGCGGAGGGAAGCCGTGGTATTATGTCGTTTACGGATCGGCCACGATATCGTGACTCACTCGCATCTTTAGAAAGGAGAACCTCCTTCGGTGTGTTCCTGCGACGACCATCTGACCGTGGTACAAATCCTTATAAAGTGTTTTGTACCGTTCATCGCATCATCAGGACTATATTATGGCATTCTACCGCTCAAATATGCCGTTTTCCGCGCTCTTATACGATAATTAGCGTCCAAGTTAGCGCATGTTTATCCTCCCCGGGATACGAGTCGCGCGCTGTTCATTCCATGGGTCAAGCTCTCAATATGGGTACTTGCTTCACCGAGACATATTTTAGTCTGCGGGCGAAAGCGCTCTCACTCAGGTGCGTCAAAGACGAAACGAGCCACGCCAAATATCTGGGTCACAAGCACGGCTCTCAACCCTGGAAAAATATAATTTCTTCGCTCTTTTCCCGCGAAACACCGTAAGACTTCAACTGTTTCAGAAAAATTAATTGCAGAACTCAGGCAATACTTGGCGGATTTCTAAGAGCAAAGCTCATAATGATCGGCAGAGTTTACGCAGATTTATCACACCAAGAAGTGCTGTATGTAATGGAAATGTAACCAAGTACGCAGCAAACAAATACTCTAACAGGTGTTCGCCAGATGGTGAAGACGGACGGCGGGAGCAAACTCGCAAGCTTCCTAAGTTCAGCCCCTCCCACATAAAGCCGCCAAAGGACGCTATGGAGATTACGTCAAAACGCACGAAGCTATGGTAATGAGGATCGATCAGTGAAAACTGGAGTGAACGAGCTTTCATTTGATATCAAAATTAATGGTAGAATGTGCCGACCAGCGGAGTGAATTTTCAGAAGGGGTGGAGTTTACCCTCTCCATTAGGCCTGATACGGTTTCGCTACTTAAGGTGACCGCTTCAGACCAGTCAGAGTACTTCGATATTGGCAATTGCTGTGTGACGTTGTGAATCTTGTGAGTGACTCTTCAACAAGTGTGTGAAAATTCAGTGGCTATTTCTTGGTGTCTACAAGTTTCATAATGATGATGATAATAATAATATCAACGCTGGTATAATTGTGCATAAATGTGCGGAGGTATTCGTACTTTCCGAGGACGTGACGATGATTCTTCATGTGACGTGTGGAACCATAGAATAAACTACACGGGAGCGATTAATGCGTAACCTCAGTAGAACTCAGTATACTAGTTTAGTAAGGTCGGTAAAATCGTGGAAAGGCTTTGCTAGCTGTATGACACTAAATAGTGAAGTGAGAGACGAACAAGCGGCTCACTGATAGTGAATTCGAAAGGAAGGTATCAGCTAATAAAACCCTAGTGCAATAGTTAACTCTGTATCCCATAGAAACTAGTGTGGAATAGGCCGAGTTAAAACCATACTTGTCATGACATTGCCCAGTAACCAGTGAAGTGAAATTCAGATTGTCTGTCACGTAGGGCCTAAATTGCTGATAGTGGATCCGAGAGGCGAATGGGGGAAAGCGATGGGCTGCAGGGACCTTACCATCGTTTGATCAGGGAACTCGAACCCATGAGTTTTTTCTGATCGTATAGCAGTATAACGTGTCACATATTAATACAGTTATACTAAGTAAAAATACCCTCGTTTGTGTGTTATGTGCCAGCGACGTCGTCATCCTTAGGAGCATATCCAGGTGCACAGGTGGTTATCTATTCCACGCATCGTGAACTTCAAGACCGTCTCAGCACGAACGTGACCCAGGTCATCATGGGGGCAAACGATCTACGGTCGAACTACGAACTCTATGCTGCTGATGACGCTGCCGTAATGTCCCACTAAAGACTCATGCCGTGCCTGCCGGAGGAGAGATGTTGGACTGTACCAGACAAGTGTGAAGTACCATTCTGAATTATTAGAGAGTCGCAGTTTTAGTTCAATGTAAATATGTAAATTGCATGCAAATGATGTAGATAGCAGATTAGGATTTGCAATTTCAGAGGGATGAAATAGTTGCCTAGTAGGAATATGTAGATTTCTTCACGGCTGTATAGCCGTCCTTTATTCCATTTGCACGGGATATAATTGCATGTTATGATTAAGGTCCTTTTAGTTAAATAATATGTGGAGCAGCGTAATTGGGTAAAGGGGATTTGAATTCATGTAAAATTCACTCCAGTTTAACATCGGCTATATTCTGTATGAGTCTTCAGAAACATTCTGAAATTTCTATTTCTGCTTCACATTGGATAGATACCCACCTATGTAAATTAAGGATATGTATATATATAAGCATCAAGAAAACGGTATGACAGTGGGTGTGATATGAGTAATATTAAAATCGCGTGTGTGGATGTATATTTGTCCCCTCTCGATAGAACAGCTTCTTTTGTGACTTACATGTATGGCCGAGTCAAGGGAGAAAGAAAAAATTGAACTTAGTGTAGGAGACTGTGATGAGACTGTGATGAGCCTCTGATTCGAGGAAGTATGAATATTGCTCAGCAGTTTTAATAGTACCACGATGAGTAATTCCGTGATGAATATAAAGAGAGCTAGATTAGAGCCCATTCACATTAATGATATTAGTAACACAGTGGAAAATAAGTGAAAGTGAATGAGTAGCAGAAGTATTGATCGCTAGACCGGCCGAGGAAGTCCCGTTAACTTGGAGGGAGTGTTTGTATTTTGGCTGGCAGGTCGTTTACCTGCAAAGGCCATTCATGGGCCGAAGGCGAGAGAGAGAGAGAATCTATTGCTGTTTTGCTTTAAATGGCTCGTTTAAGTTCGCATTATTTCTCCAAGGCAGCCTTACTTGTAATAACTTGTAGAACGTCAACGTTAGGGGTAGACCTGCAGATATCTTAGAGGAGCGATTCCCACCTGTCTTTGCATAAATTTTACCGCTCAGGGTGTTCAGCTGAGATGTTCACACCCACAATGTCAGAGGAACATGGATCGCTGCTAATAAATAGCAGTGAAAGTCATACCCACTGCTACGTACTGTGGACAGACCACAGTGTCCATCAACTGTTATATGAATGTGAAGTGTCTATTTATCTGTCATTACTTTCAGGAGATTGTCATGTGATCTAAGGGCCTTGGTTCATTAATATGCATCGTTATAGGGAAACAACGTCGTTGGATGTCAATTGTACAGTAGTGTAAAGTAACATCCCGATGGAATTCGCATTCTGTACATATTTATTTACTTATGAGAGAGTGGTGTAGGGTTTTCTTTTCCTCTAAAAGAAATGAATAGGGCGAGGCGACTTTCCTGTACTCCAGAGTGTACTTATAAATAACTTGACTAAAACCTCATATAACTTGAGAACGTAACGATACTACTTGTCATTTGGTCATATAAATTAATAGCTTGATTTACGCAAAACTCGCACGATATGCCTCCGCCAAAATATCTGTATACATAAAAAAATGCGTGTGAAGTGATAAGTATTTAGATAATTAAATGATCAGAGAAGGGACTCCATCTCAAGTTTTCGCGTATTTCTGAGCTGATACGGTTATAGAAATAAGACTATATAGACATCCTAACCTCAAGAAGTATTAGTGTTTGTTATTTATGTGTTGATGCGGTGGCATATCTGTACGAAGATTTAAGTATGTGCTTTATTAGTAATTAAATTGCCCTTATGAAAAAAAAGAATCAATTCATTCTTCTCATTGCATAGTTTGATAGTATTCCTCTCATTATTAAGATTCCCCTATTCTAAATTATTAGATTACTGCCCAGTAAGGACAGACTGCGACCCGCATGTCTCTACCGACTCAGCTAGTGCCTTGTAACGCTAGTAGGGGAGGATGGGTCCTCGGCGACACGCCTGGTCGAAGGTCTCAACCAAGGTGTTCCATTTTAACGTCATGTTGCGGGACTATTATGATCTATTGATGTACTGATACCACGAAAAGGGTACAGTATGGACTTGGTCGATCTTCGCCGTAGTCTTAACCTCGCGGCTACCATATCCCTTATCCTGCGAGATGACGAGCAGTCAGCAGGCCTCGTCATCCGCTTTATGAGGGATAGTGGTCGGTTTTATCGTGTCTAATGATGTCCTTTGTCCTCGTGTATTTGTGTCACTTGCGCTTTTATCCCATTGACTTCATTTTGTATGTGTTGCGTATTTTAATGTGTTATTTTAACGTCAAATGTGAATTAAGTATATATATCTGCACTACCAGACAATGCCTTATTCCTTTTCTCCCTGTATTTTCTCTTATTTTTTAGAAAATAAGGCATTGCGAATTAGATCCACTGCAGTTTTAATCTCATACTCATTTTCTCATATTTTTTTTTTCCACGAACCTACTACGGTAGTGTAGCAGGAGGAGAGGTGATACTTCCACGTGGCGCGTCCCAGGTGGCAGATAGGGGGGTCCTAACCGGCTTGCCGGCGGACTTGAGGGAAATAAAATACCTCTCGCGGACCAAACACACTACCCCCTGCGGGTGGGGGACGCCCATGCAGAATACACCCGCGGTATCCCCTGCCTGTCGTAACAGGCGACAAAAAGGGGCGACCTTGGCGTGGACATGGATTGCGGTTTGGTATAATGTGATGGACCTCCTGTGGATGGGAGAGGCTGAAAGTATCCATAGGTAATCCCTGCCTGTCGTAGAAGGCGACTTAAAGGGTCATGTGGCCATGGTCCCCTCTTTATTTTTTATTATTTTTCCTAGGGTCAGATGCAGACCATTCAAAATATTGATGTGCGTGCTGCTCGGCGATGGAGCTCCTATGTGTGCGACTACGCTCGAAAGCCCGTGCCAGCAACCACCCAGGACGCGGCGGGTGGGAGTGTCATGTACCCGGGCAGTAGTATCCGCCTGACAACGCAGGTCCCCGCACAGCCGAATGCCAGAAGGACATATTCTTATTAATTATTTTTATTTATTTTTTCTATATTTAGTGCTCTGTACACGCTATGGGGTACATGCTATTGCGGGTGACTGGAGGAAGGGAGTCTTAGTGCTCATTGCCTCAGTCATCCCGTATTAGGCATCGTCCAACATCGGACCCCGGGCAGTACCTGCTATGACCAGGTGGGTATTGCCTTGGCTGCTTGGTTCGGCTACAGAGACCCCTGATCGTAGTGGGTGGCATTCGGGGAGGAAGCTATCGGGCATGGCTTCCAAACGAAGTCGGCTCTCTCAAGGTGGTCGCCCACCTAAGTCTTTAACTTTTGCTTCCCTGAGAGGTTCAACTCCCTGGGAACATGCGCAGCGTGAAGGAATGGGATCCAGCTTCCCTAGGTTTCTGGTCGCTACCAGAACCGATGGGCACGATTTTAACCTGGTGAAGTCGATCCTGTTTAGTAGACACATCGAAGGCGTCTATGGCGAACTGGAGGAACTTAAGAAAATGCGCAACGGTAGTTTGCTTCTAAAGACTCGTACAGCACTGCAAGCTGATCATTTGCTTAAGTGCGAGCACTTTGGCGAAATCCCAGTCAAAGTGGAGGAGCATAAGTCCTTGAACCTGGTTCGCGGAGTCATCTTTCACCGCGACCTTATTTTGAACACTGACGACGAGTTGATGGAAGACATGAAGAACCGTGGCGTGACACACGTCCGGCGCATTACGCGCAAGGTCAACGGTGAAGACGTTGCCACTGGTGCCTTCATTGTCTCTTTCAAGTTGTCAGTGTTACCAGAGAAAGTCAAGGTAACAACTTATCGTTGCGATGTGAGGCCGTACATCCCGCCTCCTATGCGATGCTATCAATGCCAGCGATTCGGACATATGGTATCTTGCTGTTCGAATCAGGCTGTCTGTGGTACATGTGGACGAGTAGTTCACGGCGCGGGGGAGTGCACAACTCCATACAAGTGCGCTAACTGCTCCGGTTTTCATTCTCCTCGGGATCGGAATTGTCCGACATACCTGAGTGAGAAGAAGATCCAGGAGATCAAGACCCTGGATGGTCATTCCTACCAGGAAGCGCGCCGTAAGTTTAATTCTACGAATACACCTGCCCGTACACTCGACTATAGCTTGATACCTCAGAGTCATCCAGGTTCGTCATTTACAACCTCGACACCTGTCCAGACTGCTGCGCCCAAGGCGACTGTTGCTGCTCCCAGCAACGTCGCAAATAATCAAAGCTCGAAGGGGGGGAACACCCCACCTTCGACGAACCAGAAGTCAGTGCAGGCTGGCAGTTCCCAGCCGGCACAGCACGGGGGGAAGAATTAAGTCTCACCCCCCACCCTAGGAGGTCGACGAAAGTCGTGCCCCAGCCGGCGGAGGCGGCATCGTAAACCAGGGCTGGTAAACCATCTCCCAGCCCGTCCAAACTAGAAGAAAAGAAGGGGAAGAAGAGCGCCCGACCTGAGCGCTCTCGGATTTCCCCTGCGAAGGAGATGTCATGCCTCCCATCTGGGGGGGGGTGAGTCTGCGCCAGGAGGCACTCCTGCTCCCAAACCTGCGCGCTCTCCTCGTAGGGGACCTACTCGCCCCCGAAAAGCGTCGAAGTTCTGGGCGGCACCCCTGCCATCTTTTGATGACGGGATGGATGTTGCGCTGTCCTCTACATCTACGGATGTAGAAGTAGATATTGTTTAGGCTTACGAGCATTTTGTCGCTCAAAACCTAACACTCCTTTTATAGTCCACACTATGGCACTGTTGCAGTGGAATTGTAACGGTTATGACAGGCATCTTGCTGAGTTACGTCAGCTCATTAGTGAGTAGGCAGCGAGTATAGTCTGTATTCAGTAGACCATCTTCAGACCTGATCATCATACGGTCTTGAGAAATTTCAGACTATCCTCGACAGAACGGTACGATGCTCACCGGGCTTCCGGTGGTGTTGGGATTTTTGTACGTTCTGATACATACAGCGAAGAGGTTCCATTAAGAACCCCACTCGAGGCTGTCGCTTTTCGCGTTCCGCTGCCTGTCATAGCAACAGTGTGTAATGTTTATCTTCCACCAGGCCAGCATCTGAACATAAATGATGTCGGTGATCTTATTGGGCGATTTTAACGCCCATCACCCCATATGGGGCTCTGAGACGCCTTGTCCCCGAGGAAGAGAGCTGGAAACACTTCTAACAGATCTGGATTTATGTATTTTGAACACAGGGGAACCAACTCACTTTAGTGTACGTTACGGAACATATTTTCGCATAGACGTAAGTCTATGCAGCCGAACGTTTTGTCCACTGTTTCGGTGGTATGCACACGATGATCTCCGTGACAGTGACCATTTTCCCATCATCCTTACTTTGTTGAAACATAAACCCGTCGAGGTTCCCCCTCAATGGATTCTTAAATATGCTGATTGGCCAAAGTACACATCACTAGCTGTCTTTAACGATGATATCAGGCGGACCATCGGTGAGGAAATAACTTACTTCACCCAAGTTATTCTTGCTGCTGCTGAGGAGTCCATTCCGTTTTTCCCGGTGACTCCTCGCCGAAAACTCGTTCCTTGGTGGAACGATGAAATAGCAGCAGCTATCAAAGAACGCCGTCGCGCTCATAAGCGTTACCGTAGACAGCCTACTGTGGCCAACTTGGTAACATTTAAGAAACTCCGCGCTAAGGCGCGAGTTCTTATTCGACAAAGTTAGAAGGCTTTCTGGGAGAGATGTGTGTCGTCTATGACGTCACATACTCCATCATCCCAAGTGTGGACTAAGCTTCGACGGATTTCGGGTATCCAATAATCATCTGCTGTACCGGGTGTTTCCATTGCAGGCAGTGTCGCCAGTGACCCTCTCGCGATTGCTGACCATCTAGCTAGTCATTTCGCGGATGTATTTTCTCCTGGAATTATAATCCTGATTTCCTCGCTCTGAAGCGGGAGGCAGAACGTCAGCACCTTAGTTTTGCCACCCAAGCTTCAGAGGACTACAACGTGCCCTTTACGGAGTGGGAACTCCGCAGCGCCTTAGCGCTTTGCAAGGGCACGTCTCCTGGACCGGACAACATCCATAACCAGATGTTGAAACACCTTAGCGATGATAGTTTACTATATCTCCTTCGTGTGTTCAACCGAATATGGATAGAGGGTGACTTTCCGTCTCAGTGCCGAGAGGGCATAGTCATTCCTGTCCACAAGCCTGACAAAAATCCTAAATAAACAGGAAGGTACAGACGAATTTCTCTTACAAACTGTCTGTGTAAGCTATTTGAGAGGATGGTAAATCGCCGACTCGTGTTGTGTCTGGAGAAACAAGGACTCTTGTCCGAGTACCAATGTGGTTTTCGGGCCGCTCGCTCGACTAGTGACCACTTGGTACGCCTGGAGAGCTCTATTGAGGATGCGTTTCTCCGCAAACAGCACTTGGTAGCTGTTTTCTTTGACTTGGAGAAGGCCTACGACGCCACATGGCGATATGGTATCCTTTCAGTCCTGCATCAATGGAGATTCCGAGGTAACTTGCCGGTATTTATTGCGAATTTTTTGTCCCTCCGTCTATTCCGTGTCGGAGTGCGGAGGACATATTCGCGATACCACGTTCAAGAAAATGGAGTTCCACAGGGATCGGTCCTTAGTGTCACTCTGTTTGCGATTGCCATAAACTGTATTGTTTCTGCTGCTGGTCCAGCAGTAATACCGTTCCTATGTGTGGACGATTTCGCTCTGCACTATAGCTCGTGCTGTATGTCAGTCGCAGAGCGACAGTTACAGCAGGCTATTAGGAGGGTTGAGCATTGGACTTTAAAACATGGCTTTAGGTTTTCTGCCGCAAAGACCTCTGTTGTCCACCTTTTGTCGTCAACGTACTCTTCACCGTCATCCCGAGCTCTATTTAGGAAATGTCGTTCTGCCAGTTGTTGACATTTACCGATTTCTTGGGCTCCTTTTCGATAGTAAATTATCGTGGGAGCCACATGTGCGGCAGTTGAAAGTGCAATGTGGTAAGAAGCTTATTATCATGAAGTTTCTTAGCAGCACTTCTTGGGGGGCTGACCGCGCGGTGCTATAGGGCACATATTTTATCTCGCCTAGACTACGGCAGTGCAGCATATGGCTCAGCAAGACCAAGCGTTCTTGCGAAGCTAAACGACATTCACCACAGCGGGGTTCGGTTGTCGACGGGAGCCGTTCGTACAAGCCCCATATGTAGACTGCTCGCTGAGTCTGATGTGCCGCCTTTACACCTGAGGCGCCAGCAACTGCTTCTTACCTATGCTGCTAATTTGCGACAGATGCCACTTCATCCAAGCTATCCTAGCGTTTTCAACAGTGGCAACCGTTTGCTGTACGCCGCTCGTCCCCGAGCAATGCGGCCGTTTGGAATACGTTTAGATATCAGTTACAGATTGTTTGACGTACCTTCGGTTCCTTGCCTTGTCAGACAACCAAGTTGGGTACCTCCGTGGGTAGTACGGCGACCTGGAATAATCCCGGACCTACACACTGGCCCGAAGGAGAGCACGGACCCTTCGATTTATCGGAGGCTGTTCCTGTCCGTCGTTGGCTGCTATCCAGGTTCGGTCGTCGTCTACACGGATAGTTCAAGGACAGACACGAAGGTGGGCTGCGCGTTCGTTGTCGACAATGATAGGTTTCTTTTCGCTCTCCGGGAAACCTGTAGTGTGTACACAGCAGAGCTCTATGCTATCTGTAGAGCTTTGCGGTACGCACTGTACAATGAACGCCGACACTTTCTTGTGTGTACTGACTGCTTGAGTTCACTCCAGTCTATTGATACCTGTTTCCCTCGGCACACTCTGGTGCAGCGGATCTGGGACCTGCTGGGCGGGTGTTCGGATGCCGGCACCAGAATTATATTTCTGTGGCTCCCCAGCCACATGGGCATAGAGGGAAACGAGTTAGCATATCAGGCTGCCAAGGAGGCAGTTACACTGCCTCCGTTGCCTTTCAAGGTTCCAGCAAGTGATATTCGCTCTCAGCTGAGACATCTGCTCATGTCTCATTGGGAGTTGGAGTGGCAGGCCATTCCACTTCCCAATAAGCTGAGACCGATAAAAGGAACAACGAAGGTATGGAGGACTTCCTTTCGGGCTTCGCGGAGAGAAGCCGTGGTATTATGTCGTCTTCAGATCGGCCACGGTATCGTAACTCACTCGCATCTTTTGAAAGGAGAACCCCCTCCGGTGTGTACCTGCGGCGACCATCTTACCGTGGTACACATCCTTACGGAGTTTATGGACCTGGTCGATCTTCGCCGTAGTCTTAACCTTCCGGGTAACATCTCCCTTATCTTGCGAGATGACGAGCAGTCAGCAGACCTCTTCATCCGCTTTAGGACGGATAATGGTCTGTTTTATCGTGTCTAGTGATGTCCTTTGTCCTCGTGTGTTTGTTTCAATTGCGCTTTTATCCCATTGACTTCATTTTAGTTTGTGCTGCGTATTTTAATGTGTTATTTTATCGTCTAATGTAAATGAAGTATACATATATGCACCACCAGACAATGCCTTATTTCTTTTCTCCCTGTATTTTCTCTTATTTTATTAGAAACTAAGGCATTGCGAAATAGATCCACTGCTGTTTTAATCTCATCCTCGTTTTTTCATCAGCATTTTTTAACTCTTGTCAGTGGATACATTTTAAAAATTTTAAATATCATGTATCATGTCGTCCATCACGTTCCATTAGGGGCCGGTGACCTTCGATGTTAGGCCCCTTAAAACAACAAGCATCATCATCATCATCATCATCATCATCTTCTGATTAAAAATCCAAGTTGGTGTAGTTTCCGTTTCACTGTTACCGATAGAGGAGTTCATTTATGCGCTAGATTTGAATGCGCGGCGTTCAGGTGTTTCTCCCCGTACAATAATAATAATAATAATAATAATAATAATAATAATAATAATAATAATTGTACCGGGTGGTACACCTCCACGTCGCTAATTCAAACTTTGCGCCAGTTGAAACTCCCCTATTGGAGGAAGTCTGAACTTTATCTAATGTGTTAATTTTCAAGTTTCTCAGAAGATGTCACTACTTGGAAATTTTGAAGTTTCTGAACTGGGTCGTTTTCGATGTATTTTTGTTTTGCCTGTAGTAAGAAGTGTGAACATTCTCTTCTAGAGGACATTACTGAAGAACTACAATGGTGCTCCCTAGTGCGAAGTGAAAGAACTGTTTTTTGGAGATTTTTTTTTTTTCAAAAGTTTGTTCCTTGTTAAATTTCTTTCTGTTATTGTTTAAGTTGGCTGTATAACACTTTCTTTCCCCTTGTTTTGAATTTAGCCAATCCCGAATTTCCTTAATTAATATATGACCAATCAGGTGTATCTTCCTCAACGGGGATATGTTGCTTAACCCTAGCCAATAAAATTCTTGTGGGAGGGTGTTCTCATTCCTGAAACGCCTCAAACTTTCCGCGAGAGTATATAAACTGCTGATTTTCAGGTCTCCGGGCCACTTCAGTAACATCTTTCAGTGTGTAAAGTACGTAGCAGGGGGCGGGAAGCGCCTCTTTCTTCGGGCAGCAGTTCAACCACAAGGTAATGGCCTTTTAATAACTTCTTTTCTTGCTAGCTCAGCAGTTTAACTCTCGGGCCAGTTCCGAAGCCTTTTCCATGTAACTTTCCTTTAAAATGTAAAGACACTCGGTATCAACTCTTTCTGTTTTAACTACAAATTGGGATAGAGAGTGCTTAACCCTCTCGAGCTCCCACTCATTTTTGCTTCGAGGTGAACTTATTTTCTCAACCGTTTCTTCCTTCCTGTCTAGCGTAATCTAAATTGTCTTCTCATATAAGTCACCTCCTTAGTATTGGATTAGCCCTTGCATTAACGGCCTAGTGCCAAGTAGGTTTTAAACAAAATGTATTAGGAGTGCAGCTTCGCCTCCTCTCAAATTGGTATTGTCGAGGCCATGTAATATTTCTGTTTCTTCACTTAATAGGCCTCAGTAGGTTGGGTATTTTTACCCCTGTTTTCATGTCCTTGGAGGACAACTTGAATGTGGAGTTTGGTGTGGCCTTTGATAGGCTTAAATTTTGAGAGCGAGTTGCTCTTTCTTGAAAATTGAGTTGTTGTATGCCTCGAGGAGGCTTTACCGTGTAAAGAGGAGCAAGTGCTCCTGGGCATGAATGGGGATTTCTGCCCCTCTGTTGAAACTTGTTTTGGGGTAAAGCTGGGCTAATTGCTCAAGAATTGTGAGTTCGGGGCTCGAAGCCCAAATCCTGTAAATACTGTAATTGTACTTTTGTTGCCTTGCTACTCCGTACCTGCCATGCTTGTTATTTCTTGATTTTGAAAAGAAAATATAACCTTGTTAAATTTTATCTTAACTTTAATTTCGTATTTTGAGGCCCGTTCACCCCCGCACCTTCTTTCACCTCTGCTGTTCCACAGATACCTCGGAACAATAATAATAATAATAATAATAACAATAATAATAATTTTATTATTTCTTGTGCCCAACTAAGGAGCGCGTTTGAACTAGAACTTCCTTTTGGTATTTATTCTTCTCTTCCCTATATCTCTTCATCCTCTCGCTGTGTTCCTTTTTGCGTTGTCCAGTCCATCCTGTAGTTAGTCGGGTGGGTTTTTACAGAACATTTGTATTTGTGAATTAAAGTTTGAAATTAATTCTATCTTTAATGTTTTCTTCATTAATACTATTTCAATTAAGTCTTAACTGAATTTCTTTAGCCAATTACTGTGATTTTTCATTGGTACGGCGAAGTTCAAAATTTTCTATGTGAGTCTCTTATGATCCATTCTACGAATGAACGACCATAAAATTGTAATCGCCGTTTCGTGATTGTATCTGTGATCTTTTCTTTAACTTGTTAGATTTCATGTGATTTCTTTTCCAACCGAATTCGACTTTCACATTTTCGCCGTAGGATTATTATTATTATTATTATTATTATTATTATTATTATTATTATTATTATTATTATTATTATTATTATTATTATTATTATTGTACCGGGTGGTACACCTCCACGCCGCTAATTCAAACTTTGCGCCAGTTAAAACTCCTCTACTGGAGGAAGCCGGAACTTTAACTTCCATATTAATTCAACGATTTCTCGGAAGATGTCATTACTATAAATTTTCAAGTGTTCTGAACTATGTCAGTTTCGATTCGTTTTTGTTTTATCTGTAGCAAGAAGTGTGGACATTCTCTTGTAGATGGCACTACTGAAGGACTACAATTATGCACCCTAGTGCGAAGTGAAAGAACTGTGTTTTTGGAGAAATTTTGGGTTCATAAGTTTGTTCTTTGTTAAATTTGTTTCAGTCATTGTTTAAGTTGGCAATATTAACCCTTTCTTTCCGCCAGTTTTGAATTTGACCAATAAGGAATTTCTGTAATTAATTTTCCACCAATATGGTGTTTCTTCTTCGTCTAGTGTAGTAGTTTTTGCCATTATCCAATAAAAGGCTTGGGGGCGGGTGTTCTCATTCCTGAAACGCCTCGAACTTTCCGCGAGAGTATATAAACTGCTGATTTTCGGGTCTCCGGGCCACTTCAGTAACATCTTTCAGTGTGTAAAGTACGTAGCAGGGGGCGGGAAGCGCCTCTTTCTTCGGGCAGCAGTTCAACCACCAGGTAATGGCCTTTTAATAACTTCTTTTCTTGCTAGCTCAGCAGTTTAACTCTAGGGGCAGGTCCGAAGCCTTTTTACCATGTAACTTTCTCCTAAAATGTAAAGACACTTGGTATCTATTCTATCTTTTTAAACTACATATTGGGATAGAGAGTGCTTAACCCTCTCGAGCTCCCACTCATATTGCGTTGAGGTGAACTTATTTTCACAACCGTTTCTTCCTTAACGTAATGTATATTGTCTCCTTCTATAAGTCACCTCTTTAGTATGGGATTAGCCCCTGCATTAGAGGCCTAGCGCCAAGTTGGTTTTAATAAGGCGTATTTGGAGTGCAGTTTCGCCTCCTCTCAAGTTGGTATTGTGGAGGCCATGTAATATTTCTGTTTCTTCACTGAATAGGCCTCAGTAGGTTGGGTATTTTGACCCCTGTGTATATGTCCTTGGAGGACAGCTTGAAGGTGGAGTTTGGTGTGGCCTTTGATAGGCTTGAACTTGAGAGCGGGTCGCTCTTTCTTGAAATTTGTTTCTGCGTGCCTCGAAGAGGCTTTACTGTGTAATTGGGAGCAAGAGCTCCTGGGCACGATTGGGGTCTTCTGCCCCTTTGTTGAATCTTGTATATCATAAGGTTGGGCTTATAGCTCAAGAATTGTGTGTCTGGCTCTTGGAGCCCAAATCCTGTAACACTGTAATTGTACTCTCTCGAATTCTTGCTAGGCTACTGAGTATCTGTTAATATTGTTATTTATTGATCTTGAAAAGACAATATAACCTTGTTAAATTTTATCTTAATATTAATTTCGTATTTTGAGACCTGTTCGCCCCAGCACCTTCTTTCACCTCTGCTCATCCACAATACTACGTAAAAATTATTATTATTATTAAATCAAATGGGATACAATTTAAAAATAATAGCACCCCTGTGGGTGGGGGCGCTGTCGAGGAATACACGCACGGTATCTCCTGCCTCTCGTAAGAGGCTGTAACCGTCCAGGCTTCTCCAGTCCTACTAATTTAATATAATATCATTTTACGCGATATCATTTGATATCAAGTTTATCCGCCATCGGCAATTATTTGTAATAACATATTTATTCAACGTCAATCATTTGTAATCAAGGCATTTTGGAATCATATTGTATATATGATAACATCGTTTTATTATTAAAATTATTATATTATGTAGGATAAGAATTCATTATGTTGTAAATACTGTCAATATGTTGAGACATAGTTGTTTTCATTTCATCTCATGTTTGTGTATACGGAGGGTTATTCTTGAAGCTTGGGATTTTGCGTTAGTCATGGGTTTATTTTATGACCAAGGCTAGTAAACAGCGACCCGTGCGCGAGGCTTGCAAGCTAGTCAGCAATATCATCGCCACGCCTTCTGGACTTGTCGAGGAAGAGAAGGGGAGTTGATGCTTCGATCTATCGAATCAGATACTTCGTTGTATATGAGTTTTGAGAATGAACTGTTACCAAGAGTGGGGATGAGCCCGGATATATACTGATTCTCAACACGAGAACGGGACCTTAAGACCTGAAGACCTTCGGACCTTACAACCTAACTAAGTACAACTTCTGCTGACAACCTTACAACCTAACTACGTGATACTCCATCACTAGTACTTCTACTGTGAACATCTACTTTGTACGACGTGATTTGATTTTTGAAACAGTGTGTGGTCGCTCCGCGACATAGTTACTTTTGTACAATGTGTTGTCGCTGCGGTAATGTTATCGGATCTACGAGAAACGAAACAAGCTTATGGCTTGTGTGATATTCAGTAAATATTGTGGACGAAGAACTATGTTTAGTTCAAGTCTATGGAATTTGGTACAAGTCGATACCGTATAAATAGTATAGCTCAGTTGGATTGAGATTTCTACTAATATGGAAAAATTCATATCTCTGAATTTTCTCCTCTTACGATCAACGCTGATCAGTTTTTACAAGTATAGGGCCAATGTCTAATGTAAAGACTAGGCAAGCAGGGAGTGTTAGTCCAGATAGCCCGTACCATATCAGAGACGGAAGGAAAGATGTTTATGGAGCAAATTCGACATCGAGAAGAAGAGAACGAGTAACCACGGAAACCAGATGACGTCAACGGAAGCTGCAATTGGTGAGCTTCAATTAGATAAAGCAAGCAATAGTAAAGTCAGTAAATTATAAATTCCTCCACGCTTTAAGGAAACTTTTCCGATTCATCTCATTTTTTGTATAATAAATTCATTTGTATTTTATATTGCAGTAATTTGCTTTCTTAAGCGATACTTAATGGTTAATTATTTAAAATCCTACCCCTGTGATATAAGTGTAAGCCTCTATGCTAGTAAATATAAATTTTGGTTTACAGTTTTATTTAAAAACTGTAACCATGGCGCCCAAACATTACATAGAGAAATGGGGAACCATGGAATGTTGATTGTTTCTATTTGCGTGGCAATTTGCGGGCAAGCCACAAATAGTCTATTTAATATTCATGTGTCCCAAGATAATAACTTACATCTCCCCATGTGTTATGACGAGGTGGAACAGTTACAAGGCGTCTAAATGGGGCGTAAGGGGCTCAAAACTTATGAGTGTGGTTTGGCAACCACGGGGCCCTTAGCTGAGTCCTGGCATTGCTTCCAATTACCTGTGCCAGGCTCCTCACATTCGTCTACCCTGTCCTACCTCCCGTGTTCAACTCTTGTTCTTTTCCGACCCCGAAGGTATTAGAGCATTCGAGGCCTAGGGAGTCTTTCATTTTCACGCCCTTCGTGGCCCTTGCCTTTCTTCGTCTGTTACTTCAATTTTCGAAGTGACGGATCCCTTCTTTTTCTCTCTGTCTACCCCCTTTGGGTGGGGGATGCAAACGAAAAATACACCTACGGTATCACCTACCTGTCGTGAGAGGCGACTAAAAGGGGCGACCAAGGGATTATTGTATTAGAACCATGAAATTGCTTTTGATTAGTACCATCTCGCGGGGAACACCAAGGGTCGCCTTTACTTGCGGGTAGTCCCACTATATTACGTACACCACAAGTTTGTGGTTAGTAGTAGCAGAATGTGGTTCGCTGTGGGTTTCCAGTACCCGTGATTAGTAGCATTGTGAGAAGCACCACGGGTCTGGGCGTTGCCTGTGATTTGTACCACTTTATGAGCGACACCTGGGTCTGCGTTGCCTGTGATCAGTACCCATTATGTACGGAACACCACGGGATAGTACGAGTCCCTGTGGTTAGTACACCTAGGTGAGGAACCTCATCGGTTTTGCGTTGGCTAAGAGTGGCGCCATTGTGTGAGAAACCCCATAGGTCCGCGTTACCTGTACGACGTACAATACGTGTGAGTAGTACTCTCTTGTGTGGAACACCGTGAGTCTACGCTACTTTTGATTAGTACCCCAACATGACAGTACCGGGCGGTACACCTCCGCGCCGCTAATTCAAACATTGCGCCAGTTGAAACTCCTCTACTGGAGGAAGCTTGAACTTTAACTTCCACATTAATGCTAAGATTTCGCAGATGATGTCATTACTATAAATTTTGAAGAGTTCTGAACTGTGTCTTTTTCGATTTATTTTTGTTTTCTCTGTAGTAAGAAGTGTGAACATTCTCTTCTAGATGGCACTACTTAAGAACTACAATTGTGCACCCTAGTGCGAAGTGAAGGAACCTTTTTTTTTTTTTTTTTTTTTTTTGAAGAAATTTAGTATGTATAAGTTTGCTCTTTGTTAAATTTCTTTCAGTCATTGTTTGAGTTGGCAATGTTAATCCTTTCGTTCCGCCAGTTTTGAATTTAGCCAATCCCGAATTTCTTTAATTAATTTTTGACCAAACAGGTGTATCTTCTCCAACATGGATATGTTGCTTGACCCTAGCCAATAAAGTGAGGGGGTGTGGGTTTTCATTCATGAAACGTCTCGAATTTTCCGCGAGGGTAAATAAACTGCTGTTTTTCGGGTCTCGGGGCCACTTCAGTATCATCTCTCATTGTGTAATTATGTAGCAGGGGGCGGGAAGCGCCTCTTTCTTCGGGCAGCTGTTCAACCACCGGGTAATGGCCGTTTTATAACTTATGTTCTTGCCAGCTCAGCAGTTTAACCCTCGGGGCGGGTTCGAAACTTTCCTCTTGTAACCTATATTTAAAATGTAAAAGACACTTGGTATATTCTGTCTCTTTAATTACAAATTGGGATAGAGAGTGCCTAACCCTCTCGAGCTCCCATTCATTTTGTTTTGAGGTGACTATGTTTTTATAACTGTTTCCCTTCTACTCGTAATGTCATAACATTTTTCAACCGTGTCACCTCCGTAGTATGGGATTAGCCCTTGCATAAGCGGCCTAGTGCCAAGTAGGTTTTAAAGAAATGTATTAGGAGTGCAGTTTCGCCTCCTCTCAATTTGGTATTTTGGGGGCCCTGTAATTGTCCTGTTTCTTTATGGAATAGGCCTCAGTAGGTTGGGTATTTTTACCCCTGTTTTCATGTGTTTGGAGGTCAGCTTGAAAGTGGAGTTTGGTGTGGCCTTTGATAGGCTTGAAATTTGAGAGCGGTTGCTCTTTCTTAAATTGTGTTTCTGTGTGCCACAAGTAGGCTTTACCGAGTAATTGGGAGCGAGTGCTCCTGGGCATGATTGGGGTTTTCTGCCCCCTTGTTAAACCTTATGTATAAGTAAAGTTGGGCTCATTGCTCAGGGATTGTGTTTCTGGAACTCGAAGCCCAAAATACATTAATAAACTGTAATTGTACATCAATCAATACTGATCTGCATTTAGGGTAGTCTCCCAGGTGGCAGATTCCCTATCTGTTGCTTTCCTAGCCCTTTCCGAAATGATTTCAAAGAAATTGGAAATTTATTGAACATCTCCCTTGGTAAGTTATTCCAATCCCTAACTCCCCTTCCTATAAATGAATATTTGCCCCAGTTTGTCCTCTTGAATTCCAACTTTATCTTCATATTGTGATCTTTCCTACTTTTATAAACGCCATTCAAACCTATTCGTCTACTAATGTCATTCCACGCCATCTCTCCGCTGACAGCTCGGAACATACCACTTAGTCGAGCAGCTCTTCTTCTTTCTCTCAATTCTTCCCAACCCAAACATTGCAACATTTTTGTAACGCTACTCTTTTGTCGGAAATCACCCAGAACAAATCGAGCTGCTTTTCTTTGGATTTTTTCCAGTTCTTGAATCAGGTAATCCTGGTGAGGGTCCCATACACTGGAACCATACTCTAGTTGGGGTCTTACCAGAGACTTATATGCACTCTCCTTTACATCCTTACTACAACCCCTGAACACCCTCATAACCATGTGCAGAGATCGGTACCCTTTATTTACAATCCCATTTATGTGATTACCCCAGTGAAGATCTTTCCTTATATTAACACCTAGATACTTACAATGATCCCCAAAAGGAACTTTCACCCCATCAATGCAGTAATTAAAACTGAGAGGACTTTTCCTATTTGTGAAACTCACAACCTGACTTTTAGCCCCGTTTATCAACATACCATTGTCTGCTGTCCATCTCACAACATTTTCGAGGTCACGTTGCAGTTGCTCACAATCTTGTAACTTATTTATCACTCTATAGAGAATAACATCATCCGCAAAAAGCCTTACCTCCGATTCCACTCCTTTACTCATATCATTTATATATATAAGAAAACATAAAGGTCCGATAACACTGCCCTGAGGAACTCCCCTCTCAACTATTACAGGGTCAGACAAAGCTTCACCTACTCTAACTCTCTGAGATCTATTTTCTAGAAATATAGCAACCCATTCAGTCACTCTTTTGTCTAGTCCAATTGCACTCATTTTTGCCAGTAGTCTCCCATGATCCACCCTATCAAATGCTTTAGACATGTCAATCGCGATACAGTCCATTTGACCTCCAGAATCCAAGATATCTGCTATATCTTGCTGGAATCCTACAAGTTGAGCTTCAGTGGAATAACCTTTCCTAAAACCGAATTGCCTTCTATCGAACCAGTTATTAATTTCACAAACATGTCTAATATAATCAGAAAGAATGCCTTCCCAAAGCTTACATACAATGCATGTCAAACTTACTGGCCTGTAATTTTCAGCTTTATGTCTATCACCCTTTCCTTTATACACAGGGGCTACTATAGCAACTCTCCATTCATCTGGTATAGCTCCTTCGACCAAACAATAATCAAATAAGTACTTCAGATATGGTACTATATTCCAACTCATTGTCTTTAGTATATCCCCAGAAATCTGATCAATTCCAGCCGCTTTTCTAGTTTTCAACTTTTGTATCTTATTGTAAATGTCATTGTTATCATATGTAAATTTTATTACTTCTTTGGCCTTAGTCTCTTCCTCTATCTCGACATTATCCTTGTAACCAACAATCTTTAGATACTGCTGACTGAATACTTCCGCCTTTTGAAGATCCTCACATACACACTCCCCTTGTTCATTAATTATTCCTGGAATGTCCTTCTTGGAACCTGTTTCTGCCTTAAAATACCTATACATACCCTTCCATTTTTCACTAAAATTTGTATGACTGCCAATTATGCTTGCCATCATGTTATCCTTAGCTGCCTTCTTTGCTAGATTCAATTTTCTAGTAAGTTCCTTCAATTTCTCCTTACTTCCACAGCCATTTCTAACTCTATTTCTTTCCAGTCTGCACCTCCTTCTTAGTCTTACCTTGTTGCTATAGAACTAAGTTCCTGTTGTACTTGTTATTTCTTGATCTCGAAAAGAATATATAACCTTGGTGAAATTTTAAATTAACTTTAATTTCGTAGGTTGAGACCTGTTCATCCCAGCACCTTATTTCACCTCTGCACATCCACAATACACCGTAACAATGACAAATACCATGGTTCTACTTTACTAGCGATAAGTACTAATATGAGGGGCCGTTGACCTGGGTTTTGGACCCCTTTAGACAACAAGCATCCTCGATTCAGGATTGTGCATATCAAGTGGTCCCTTGGTAAGTAATACTATTTTTTATGTTAGTTTTTGGGTCGGATCCACTGATGGTTTTAAATTCCTATCCCTCCATTCATTCTTCATGACATTTTTTATTTTAGTCAGTGGATGATTTTGAACTTTTAATTTGTCAATACATTTCGTACCATTAGGGGCCGATGACCTAGATGTTAGGCCCCTTTAAACAACAAGCATCATCATCATCATCATCATCATCAAAATAGTAGAAAATATACAGGCAGTAAGTCATTTTCATTGGTCGAACATGGAAGTCATCGGTTCCTTCACCAAGGATTACAGTGTAGGCTACTTATCCTTGCAATTTTTCGACCCGAGTCTGAATCTATCGTGTGTACCAGACGCATCCTGATCTTAGAGTAACAATTCCTTGGCCAGGAACTTGCACTGGCGGGATATGCAAGAGGTTTCGTTCAGAGAAGCACTCATTCATTGTGTGCATAGCAGAACTGTGCGTGCTAACGACAATTAGTTTGCTAGTGTGAAGATAATGACAATGTGCAATTTTCTTCGTAATGAAAAAATGTCCTTCTCTTCCTAATTTTTATGAATCTCTTGTCATGCTCACGTTATTAAAGACCGTCATTATTTCCAAGGCACATACATAAAGGTGCATTTACATCTCTGTGGTTCTAGAATCTAAGTAGCAAGAGACTTGTCAACACATCGCACCATGGGTTACCTATCACTGGTATGTAAAGAAAACGGCATTTGTTTGGAAGTAAAGTCATATCCATTTCGCAATGTACTTTTCTGATTTTATCCTTTGGCATATAACCTCTGTGTGTGGGGAACTCAGACGAAGAATACACTCACGGTATCCCCTGCCTGTCGTAAGAGGTGACTGAAAGGGATGATTGAATTAGAACCATGGGACTACTTGTAATTAGTTCCATCAAGCGAGGAACACCATAGATCGCCTTTAGTTACGAGTAGTACCACTATGTTAGGTACACAATAGACTGATGATCGGTAGCAACAGAGGGTGAATCAGTATGGGTTTTACTGTACCCGTGATCAGTATCACTACATGCGGAACACCACGGGCTTACGTAGCATTTAATTGGAAAGTACCATTGTGAGCAACACCACGGGTATGGGCGTTGCCTGTGTGTTAGTAACACTATATGAGCGACACCGTGGGTATGTGTTGCCTGTGATTAGTACCCACTATGTGAGGAACACCACGGGATAGTACGAGTCCCTGTGATTAGAACACCTAAGAGATGAACACCATTGGTTTGCGTTGGCTGTGGGTGGCGCCGTAATGTGAGAAACACCATAGGTGTGCGTTACCTGTGCGACGTACAGTACTTGTGAATAGTACCATATGTGTGGAACACCGTGAGTCTACGCTGTTTTTTATTAGTATCGCAACATGAGAAATACCATGGTGTTACTTTACTAGCGATAAGTACCATTATGAGGAGCCGTTGACGGGAATTTTCGACCCCTTTACAACAAGCATCATCGATTCAGGGTTGTGCTTTGGAAGCAGTGCCTTGGTCAGTTTTAGTATAGTTTCTGGGGAAGGCATGGCATTGCGGGTCGAATTCACTGATTGTCTTAAGGTGATAATCATTTTTCACCGTCGTCTTTTTTATTTCTAGTCAGTTGATTCATTTTGGAATCATTTTTAACTTTCAATTTTGTGAACTGTATCCGCTGATTATTTTAAATTCATATTCATCCATTCATTCATCATCATGACGTTCTGAATTCTGGTCAGTGGATGAGTTTTGGACTTTTAAATTGTCATCACATTTCGTACCATTAGGGGCCGATGACCTAGATGTTAGGCCCCTTGAAACAACAAACCACCAACCTACTACGCTGGCGTAGCAGCGGAAGATGTGATAGTCCCAAGTGGCGCGTCCCAGGTGGCGGATAGACGGGTCCTAACCGCCTTGCCGGCGGACTTGAGGGAAATAAAATACCTCTCGCGGACCAAACACACTACCCGCTGTGGGTGGAGGACGCAGATGAAGAATACATCCACGGTATCCCCTGCCCGTCGTAGAGGCGACTAACAGGGGCCCAAGGGGATCTTAACTTGGGAGTGCGGATTGGCGACCATGGGGCCCTTAGTTGAGTCCTGGCATTTCTTCCACTTGTACCAGGCTCCTCACTTACAGCTATCCTGTCAGACCTCCCTTGGTCGAAACTTATTTTCCGACCCCGACGGTTTTAGAGCAATCGAGGCCTAGGGAGTCTTTTTTTTTTCACGCCCTTCGAGGCCCTTGCCTTTCTTTGTCCGTTAGTTCATTTTTCGAAGTGACGGTTCCCTTCTTTTTTCTTCCGTTTCTTCTTTGTCTACCCCCTGTGGGTTGGGGACACAGAGGAAGAATACACCCACGGTATCCCCTGTCTGTCGTAAGAGGGGACTAAAAGGGGCGACCAAGGGATAATTGAGTTAGAACCATGAAACTGCTTGTGATTAGTACCATCACGCGTGGAACAACATGGGTCGCCATTACTTGCGGGTAGTACCACTCTGTTAGGTACTCAATAGTTTTGTGAATCCTAGCAGTCCAGTTGGGTTCACTGTAGGTTTCCAGTACCTGTGGTTTGTACCACTTAATGCGGAACACCACGGGTCTGGGCGTTGCCTGTGATTCGTACCATTATATGAGATACACCACGGGTTTGGGCGTTGGCTCTGGTTAGTAACACAATATGAGCGACACCGTGGGTCTTCGTTGCCTGTGTTTAGTACCCACTGTGTGAGAAACACCACGGGAATACCTGCGCCCGTGACTAGTACACCTTGGTGAGGAACCTCATCGATTTGCTTTGGCTATGAGTGGCACCATTGTGTGAGAAACACCATAGGTATCCGTTACCCGTACGACGTACAATACTTGTGAGTAGTACCGTAATGTCAGGGGCCGATGACCTAGATGTTAGGCCCCTTAAAGCGACAAGCATCATCATCATCAGTACCGTAATATTTGGAACACCTTGAGTTTATGCTACCTTTGATTAGTACCGCAACTTGAGAAATACCATGGTTCTCCTTTACTAGCGATAAGTGCCGTGATGCGGGATCGTTGACATAGATATTGACCCATTTAGACAAGCATCTTCGATTCAGGATTGGGCTTTGGAAGCAGTAACTTGGTCAGTAATATTGTTTCTGGGAATGAGAGGCGTTGCGCGGCTTATGCACTGATTGTTTTAAATTCATATTCATCAATTCATTCCTCATCATCACGTTTTGAATTCTGGTCAGTGGATGAATTTTATACTTTTAACCTGTCATCGCATTCACCTCATTTCGTACCATAGGGGCCGATGACCTAGATGTTCATCATCATCATCACCACCTTTGGCATACAGTTATTTCGCTTGGCTGGATGGTTAACGTTGTTGTTGTTCAAAGGACCGCGAGTTCGATTGCGACGTGTGATTTTAGCTGTGTCTTTTTAATCCCCATATTTCGGAAGCTGCATATTAGCCGTTTTTTTTTTTTTTTTTTTTTTTTTTTTTTTTACAAATTTGCGCCGTAGTCTTAACCTTCCGAGTACAATCTCCCTTATCTTACGAGATGACGAGCAGTCAGCAGACCTCATCATCCGCTTTATGAGGGACAGTGGTCTGTTTTATCGTGTGTGATGATGTCCTTTGTCCTAGTGTTTTTTTTTGTGTGTCTGTTGCGCTTTTATCCCCTTGACTTCATTTTAGTTTGTGTTGCGCATTTTAATGTGTTATTTTAACGTCTAACGTAAATTATGTGTTAATATCTGTACTACTGGGCAATGCCTTATTCCTTAGTTTTCCTGTATTTTCTCGCCTTATTCCTTAGTTTTCCTGTATTTTCTATTTTTTTATTAGCAAATAAGGCATTGCGTGTTAGATCCACTGGATGTTTTAATCTCACCCTCATTTTCTTCATCACCATTTTTTTAACTCCAGTAGGTAGGTAAGGGTTGTTCTGCCCGAAGGCAGGTCCGAACCTCCGCAGAGGTGTTCCTGAGCCGGAGTTTACGTGCGGTAGGGTGGCCAGTTCCCTTCCGCTCCTCCATTCCCTTACCCCCCCCCCCCACCAACAGCGCGAGGCAACCCATCCAACTCCTGACCACGCCCAATGTTGCTTAACTTCAAAGATCTCACGGGATCCGGCTACGGCCGTTGGCTTTAACTCCAGTCAGTGGATACTTTTTAAAATTTTAACTTCCTATCTCATGTCGTTCATCTCGATCCATTAGGGGCCGATGACCTTCGATGTTAGGCCCCTAAAAACAACAAACATTATCAATTCGTTGCAATAAAAGCAACGGATGTTTCAAAGAAATGCCAGTTGGTACTTGTTTTTCGATATGAATTAGAGGGTCACGTTCATGAAAGGTTTTGGGGGTTCATGAATCAAACCGACAGGACAGCGGATGGATTGAGTCAATGTCTGTTAGAGCAAATTAATCCATATTAAGAGACAACCGCATAAACTTATTTGTCAGAGTTATGACGGAGCCAGCGTAATGAGCGGAAGGACTGGGTGTGTGCAGCCGAAATTGAACGTGCACTATCCCAATGCATATATCATTCACGGCTATGGACACGAACAAAATATGCCGAAGGCTTGTTCGTACAGTCCCCAAATCAAATAAATTTTCTGTAACTTGTCCGCAATCCCAACTTCTATTTTCCAACTCGTATCACAGCAGTGACCTCGCTGGAACTACAACATACGTACGGTGAATGTAGTTTACGATAATAGAGAGAAACTGATTGAGTGCTTTCGTAGATTAGAAGAAGGTAAAAGGTCTATTAGCGTAAATGATGCCAGGGGACTGCGCCGTGCTCATGAGGATACCAAAATCATGTTCTGGTTGTATGTTTTTCACAGATTAATACCGCATGTTGACATACTGAACAATCACCTACAAAAACGCAAAAACATTTTCAGTCCTAATTAACGAGGCTACTTCCGAGTTCGCAAAGTGTATAACACAACAACGTGAAGTAAAATATACAATTGCATGTGATCTCACGGACTACAATAATTCCGATTTTAAAAAAACGTAGAGTGACACAAGACCAAGAACCTACTACGCTGGCGTAGCAGCGGAAGAGGTGATACCCCCAAGTGGCGCGACACAGGTGGCGGACCTGAGGGAAATAAAATAAAATATAATAAAATACAATAAAATACCTCTCGCGGACCAAACACACTACCCCCTGCGGGTGGGGGACGCACATGTAGAATACACCCGCGGTACCCTCTGCCTGTCGTATGAGTAGACTAAAAGGGGCGACCTAGGCGCGGACATGGATTGCGGTTTGGTTTAATGTGTTGGACCTCCTGTGGATGGGAGGGGTTGAATACATTCACAGGTAATCCCTGCCCGTCGTAGAAGGCGACTTAAAGGGTCATGTTGCCATTGTCCCCTCTTTACTTTTATTATTTTTCCGAGGGTCAGATGTAGACCATTTCAAAATTTCGATTTGCGTGCTGCTCGGAGATGGGCCCCTTACGTGTGCGATTACGCCCAAAAGCTCGCAACTGCCCACCCAGGACCATTGTGGGTGGGAGCGCCATGTACCTTGGCAGTAGTATCCGCCTGACAACGCAGGTCCCCGCACAGCCGAATGCCAGAAGGGCATATTATTATTAATCATTATTCTTTTTACTGTGTATTTAGTGCTCTGTACACGCTATGGGGTACATGCTATTGCGGGTGACTGGAGGAAGGGAGTCCTATTGCTCATCGCCTCAGTCATCAGGTATTAGGCATCGTCCAACATCGGACCCCGTGCAGTACCTGCTATGACTAGGTGGGTATTGCCTCGGCTGCTTGGTTCGGCTACAGATACCCCTGATCGGAGTGGGTGGTATTCGGGAAGGAAAATTTCGGGCATGGCTTCCAAACGAAATCGCCCCTCTTAAGGTGGTCCCCAACTGAAGTCTTTAACTTTTGCTTCCCTGGGAGGTTCAATTCCCTGGGAACATGCGCAGCGTGAAGGAATGGGATCCAGCTTCCCTAGGTTTCTGGTCGCTAACAGAACCGATGGGCATGATTTTAAGCTGGTGAAGCCGATCCTTCTTAGTAGACACATTGAAGGCGTTTACGGCGAAATTGAGGACCTCAAGAAAGTGCGCAACGGTAGTTTGCTATTGAAGACTCGTACAGCACTGCAAGCTGATCAGTTGCTTCAGAGCGACCACTTTGGCGAAATCCCCGTCAAAGTGGAGGAGCACAAGTCCTTGAATCTGGTTCGTGGAGTCACCCTTCACCGCGACCTTGTTTTGAACACTGACGACGGGTTGATGGAAGACATGAAGAACCGTGGCGTGACACACGTCCGGCGTTTTACGCGCAAGGTCAACGGTGAAGACGTTGCAACTGGTGCCTTCATTGTCTCTTTCAAGTAGTCAGTGTTACCAGAGAAAGTCAAGGTAACACCTTATCGTTGCGATGTGAGACCGTACATCCCGCTTCCTATGCGATGCTATCAATGCCAGCGATTCGGACATATGGTATCTCATTGTTCGAATCAGTCTGTATGTGGTACATGTGAACGAGTAGCTAACGGCGTGGAGGAGTGCACAAATCCGTACAAGTGCACTAACTGCTCCGGTTTTCATTCTCCTCGGGATCGGAACTGTCCGACATATCTGAGTGAGAAGAAGATCCAGGAGATCAAGACCCTGGATGGTCTCTCCTACCAGGAAGCCCGCCGTAAGTTTAATTCCACGAATACACCTCCCCGTACACTCGACTATAGCATGATAGCTCAGAGTCTTCCAGGTTCGTCATTTACAACATCGTCACTTGTGCTGATCACTGCGCCCAAGGCGACTGTTGCTCCTCCGAGCAACGTCGCAAAGAGTAAAAGCTCGAAGTGGGGGGAATACCCACCTTCGACCAACGAGAAGTCTGTGACGGCTGGGAACTGCCAGCCGGCACAGCAGGAGGGGAAGTCTATGTCTCCCCTCCATAAGAGGTCGGCGAAAGCCGGGCCCCAGCCGGCGGAGGCGGCATCGTCGACCAGGACTGGGCAACCATCTCCCAGCCCGTCTAAACCAGAAAAGAAGGCGGCGAAGAAGATCGCCCTTGCTGAGTGCTCTCGCACTCCCCCTGCGAAGGAGAAATGATGCCCGCCATCTGGTGGTACTCCTGCTCCAAAACCTGCGCGCTTTCCTCGTAGGGGAACTGCTCGCCCCCTAAAAACGGCGAAGTTCTGGGCCGCATCCCCGCCATCTGCTGGTGACGGGATGGATGTCGCGCTGTCCTCTACATCTACGGATGTAGATGCTGATAGTGTTTAGGCTTGCGAGCATTTTGTCCCTCTTAACCTAACACTCCTTTTACAGACCACACTATGGCACTGTTACAGTGGAATTGTAACGGTTAGGAGAGGCATCTTGCTGAGTTACGTCAGCTCATTAGTGAGTACGCAGCAAGTATAATCTGTATTCCGAGACCAACTTCAGACCTGGTCATCATACGGTCTTGAGAAATTTCAGACTATACTCGACAGAACGATATATGCCCACCGGGCGTCTGTTGGCGTTGGCATTTTTGTACGTTCCGATACCTACAGCGAAGAGGTTCCATTAAGAACCCCGCTTGAGGTTGTAGCTGTTCGTGTACCTCTGCCTGTCATAGCAACAGTGTGTAACGTTTATTTTCCACCAGGCCAGCTTTTAACATGAATGATGTCACTGATCTTATAAATCAGCTTCCTCCGCCCTTCCTCTTATTGGGAGATTTTAACGCCCATCACCACATATGGGGCTGTGAAACGCCTTGCTCCCGGGAAGGAGAGCTGGAAACATTAGTAACAGAGCTCACTTTAGTGTACGTATGGCACATAATCTCGCATAGACGTAAGTCTATGCAGCTGAACGTTGGTTCCGCCGTTTCTATGGTATACACACGATGATCTCTGTGACAGTGACCATTTTCCAATCCTTCTTACTTTGTTGAAACATAAATCCGTCGAGGCTCCCCCTCGATGGATTTTTAAACATGCTGATTTGCCAAAGCACATATCACTGGCTGTCTTTAACGACGATATCAGGCGGACCGTCGGCGAGGAAATAAGTTACATCACCCAAGTTACTCTTGCTGCTGCTGAGGAGTCCATTCCGTTATTTTCGTGGACCCCTCGGCGAAAACTCGTTTCTTGGTGGAACGAAGAAATAGCAGCAGCTATCAAAGAACGCCGTCGCGCTCACGAACGTTACAGTTAACAGCCTACTGCGGCCAACTTGGTAACATTTAAGAAACTCCGCGCTAAGGTGCGAGTTCTTATTCGCCAAAGTAAGAAGGCTTCGTGGGAGAGATATGTGTAGAGTATGACGTCACATACTCCATCATCTCAAGTGTGGACTAAGCTTCGACGGATTTTGGGTATCCAAGGATCATCTCCTGTACCGGGAATTTCCAATGCAGGCAATGTCGCGACTCACCCCCTCACGATTGCTAATCATCTAGCTAGTCATTTCGCGGATGTATCTGGCTCCTGGAATTACCATCGTGATTTCCTCGCTCTGAAGCGGGAGGCGAAACGTCATCACCTTAATTTTGCCACTCAAGCTTCAGAGGACTACAACATGCCCTTTGCGGGGTGGGAACACCGCAGCCCTTAGCGCTTTGCAAGGACACGTCTCCTGGACCGGACCCCCTGTGGGTGGGGGCGGTGGAATAACACCCACGGTATACCATGCCTGTCGTAGGAGGCGACTAAAATGGGCCTCAGAAGCTCTGAACTTTGGAGCGTGGATTGGCGACCACGGGGCACTCAGCTGATTCCTGGCATTGCTTCCACTTACTTGTGCCAGACTCCTCACTTTCATCTATCCTATCTGACCTCTCTTGGTCAACTCTTGTTCTTTTCCGACCCCGTCGTTATTAGGTTTGCGAGGGCTAGGGAGTCTTTCATTTTCACGCCCTTCGTGGCCCTTGTCTTCCTTTGGCCGATATCTTCATTTTTCGAAGTGTCGGACCCCTTCCGTTTTTCCCTCTGATTAGTGTTATATAGAGGATGGTTGCCTAGTTGTACTTCCTCTTAAAACAATAATCACCACCACCACCGCTCCTGGACCGGATAACATCCATAACCAGATGTTGAGACACCTTAGTGACGATAGTCTACTATATCTCCTTCGTGTGTTCAACTGAATCTGGATTGAGCGTGATTTCCCGTCTCAGTGGCGCGAGGTTATAGTCATTCCTTCGAGCAATTCTAAGGAGCTCTACCACTCCTCGCTTTGATTTTAGAAAATAATCTCAAATCAACGTTCAAAGAAACGCTAAAGCTTTTCAGGATAATTGTGACAAAGCGCATGTCCTCAGCGGAAGCAGAGCGCTATTTTTGGACACTGGCTCGTATTAAGGAATTACTACGCAACGCAATGACCGAAGGACGACTGTCTGCTTTGGCAATGATTTCTATTGCAAAACACCTGATTTAAGATATGCCTGGACCCCCTGTGGGTGCGGGCTCAGACGAAGAATATACCCACGGCATCCCCTGCCTGTCGTAAGAGGTGACCAAAAGGGGCGACCATCGAATGATTGTATTAGAACCATGAAACTACTTGTGATTTGTACCACCACGCAGGAAACACCATGGGTCGCTTTTACTTGCGCGAGTACCACTATGTTCGGTTCCAAATAGGTTTGTGATTAGTAGCAAGAGTACGTTGCCGGCTTTGACAGTACCTGTGAGTGGTAGCAATATATGAGCGATAACATGGGATGACGGAATCCATGGTTCTAGCTTGCCTATGATTAGTGCCCACTGTATGAGGAACACCAAGGGATAGCGTTGCCTGTAAATAGCGCCGAAATGTGCGAAACACCATAGGCCTTGTGTTACATGTGCGTGAATCGTACCATAATGTGTGGACTACTGCGGGTTTCCGCTACTTTTGATTAGTACCGTAACATTACACATAGCATGGTTCTACTTTCCTAGCGATAAATACCATTATGAGGGGCCGATGACCTGGATTTTTGACCCGTTTCGCCTATAAGCATAATCGATTCAGCATCGTGCTATAGAAGCAGCCCCTTGGTCTATAATACTATTGTTTTGTACCAGCTTCTGTGCATGTGAGGCACTGTGGGTGGGATCCACTGATCGTTTTAAATTCATATCCGTCGATCCATTCATTCTTCGTCCTCACGCTTTAAATTCTGGTCATAGGAGGGTTTTGGATTTTTGTCATTTCATTTCGTACCATGAGGGGCCTCTGACCTAGATTTCCTAGAAAAGCGTTAGGAAGGATTTCTTCCCTAATTCCAAAAAGAGATGTTTTCATTGTTTGACTATCTCTCTCTCTCTCTCTCTCTCTCTTCTGAAGCGGGCCATGTAGCGAAAGAGAATGTGAAGCAAATCGGGAGAACGTATGTTTGGGATCCTTAAAAGTGAGTAAACTGCCTGAACCGTTAGTCGTATTAAACACTGGAGCAGAGCATGTGTACTTAAAATTCGATTTGCCAGAAGAAAGTTTGCGGTATATGAGGTTTCTACGTAACTGATAGTTTCAGAGGAAATAATGTGTCTGTGTTTTGGCGCATGCTTTTGAGGGTTGGAGTGTGATGTCCTTGCTTTGAAGGAATAAAATAGGCCACAGAGTGGCGAAAACTGTGCCATTTAATTCGAGAACTGTTGCGCCACTTCCGTGTGTGTGTTTCACGGTGCCCAATGTCCGACTCGTTGGCTGAACGGTCAGCGTACTGGCCTTCGGTTCAGAGGGCCCCGGGTTCGATTCCCGGCCGGGTCGGGGATTTTAAGCTTAATTGGTTAATTCCAATGGCACGGGGGCTGGGTGTATGTGCTGTCTTCATCATCATTTCATCCTCATCACGACGCGCAGGTCACCTACGGGTGTGGAATAGAAAGACCTGCACCTGGCGAGCCGAACTTGTCTTCGGACACTCCCGGCACTAAAAGCCATACGCCATTTCATTTTTATACGGTGCCCAATCACCCTCTCGCCTTGTCTTTTCTTTTCGCAGTAACAAAGTATACCCCGCATACAATTGACTTATTTTGAATGACTTTGGCAAGGAAGATGCGTAGATTTAACGAACTACGAAACAAAGGACAGAAACACACTCGTTCTTGTATCACAGCTTGGATGGTCACTGAAGATACTGCACTAACATAATATAACAGAAATCAGTAGGCCTATACTTTCGCTCAGTCGCAGCCTTCCAGATTAACTTTCTTCAAGTTTTTATGACAAATTTTAGCGATATTTCGTGGAAACATACTGTTCTTTAGGTGACCGTTATACGCGACATCTACAGTAGAGTATACGCATCCAATTATCCCACCGAGCTCGATAGCTGCAGTCGCTTAAGTGCGGCCAGTATCCAATAGTCGGGAGATAGTGGGTTCGAGTCCCACTGTCGGCAGCCCTGAAGATGGTTTTCCGTGGTTTCCCATTTTCACACCAGGCAAATGCCGGGTCTGTACCTTAATTAAGGCCACGGCCGCTTCCTTCCAATTCCTAGGCTTTGCCTGTCCCATCGTCGCCATAAGACATATCTGTGTCGGTGCGACGTAAAGTAAATAGCAAACCAATATTCCCATATATATTTTTGTACATTGGCAGATATGTTGCGATTTTCGGAAAACTACAGAGACAGTCTTTCTGAGGATGTTAAACAGGCAGGTTCAGAGTGAGTGTCTGCCATTATATTGAAAACTGCCCAACTCGATTGTGACTGGCAATAGGCAAGGGGACCTGTCATTACAATGAAAATTCCCTAACCCGGTTTTCATATGAGAAACGACGTGTGACAACATTTTCGTTGTGTTTTCTGGGTAACGCTAAGAGCTATGCAGTTAAAAACAATCGTGTACAACGCATACACTACTTCATCTATAATTCTGTATTAAACATTGCAGAGATCCGTAGCGAAACATGGATACATCAGCTAGTATATTAATCAATGGCAAATATATGCGGGAGATTTTTCTTCTGTTATCATTAACTTTACTTAAGCTGGCATCACTTTCATTGCCCAGAAAGTTCTGGAACATAAACTGAAACATTAATTTGTGACAGAGAGCAGGTTTTGGTTAATGTATTTTAATGCTTACATAACACAACAGAAGCTTTGGTTATATTACTTATACTATGAGTAAATGATATTGCGTACTGCAATACATACTTTCTTCCTTTATCTCCACTACAGTTATTCACTATCATCTGTGTTGGAGACAGGCGTATTCCAATAAATGTTTGCACTGTAGTTGTCATTCAGAAAACTAACACGCGAGTAGGGAACAATTGTTGAATCCAGACTGGTTGCATGTCTTCATGTGGAGAATTTAATTTAGGATGCGGCTATCAAATGATAGAAAGGTAATGTACGTTTCTCATAAACAAACAGTTTCTTATGTGATTTTAACGAAGTTTGTAATTTTGATTATTTTTTTAAAAATACAGATACTCCAATGTGCGCCGCATGATTTTTCAGGTGAAAATTTCTTTAGGATCCACATTCAGAACTTCGAGCGTCAGTCGGACAGATTAAAAGGCAGCCTTTTAAGAGGCGACTAAAAGGGGCTTAAGGGGTTTTTAACTTGGGAGCGTGGGATGGACACAACGGGGCCCTTAGCTGTGTCTTGGCATTGCTTCCACTTACTTGTGCCAGGCTTCTAACTTTCGTCTATCCTGTCCGACCTCCCTTGGTCAACTCTTGTTCTTTTCCGACCCCGACGGTATTACAGCATTCGAGCCCTAGGGAGTCTTTCATTTTCACACCCTTCGTGGCCCTTGCCTTTCTTCGTCCGTTACTTCATTTTTCGAAGTGACGGATCCCTTCTTCTTTTTGCTCTCTCTCTCTCTCTCTCTCTCTCTCTCTCTCTCTCTCTATACCCCCGTGGGTGGGGGACGCAGACGAAAAATACACCCACGGTATCCCCTGCCTGTCGTGAGAGGGGACTAAAAGGGGCGACCAAGGGATGATTGTCTTAGAACCATGAAACTACTTTTGATTAGTACCATCACGCGGGGAACATCATGGGTAGGGGCGAAGCGTCAGGGGAGACAGCGTGTACTCTTAACATTTTGTGAACGAAATACTGTCTAGTTAATTCAATTATTTTTAAAACATTAATTATTTCCACATTCATGACATTATCGTATTCCCTGCTTTACTTATTTTCGTAGACGCTGTTCATTCTGTGTATGTTCCCTTTGATTTTCAAAGCTTTCAGACAGAGCAACACTAACGCTATCTGTAGGTGCTGACTATGGAACTATGACTTTCCTATAGCGAGATTTTTCCGCCCAGTAGACAGACTTGCCAGCGTCTCTTCTTCCCCTCATTGGCTAGTATTTGATCCCGGGTATAAAGGTGCTCTTATTGACTACCATCTCAGACATGCGTTTAATGTAGTTAATTTGAATTTATTTTATTATAAGACACGTCTAAAAATAAAATAAAATAAAATAAGTACGAAATACAGCAAACTTACACCTAATAAATGAATGACAACATGAAAACCCTTCAAATAAATGCATTTTCTTGCCCGCCAATATTAGTTAAGGTATTAGTATAACCCCCACAACTATTGGCTTATAATGAACTCCAGAGTGTGCATACGGAAACAACGAAATTGCTTAACTAGATGTCGTATATTCCGTTGACGTCAATTTCTAGTGAACGCGTATGAGTGCCTTGAAACGAATTAAAACCTATTTAAGGAATTCAGTGACCAACCAGAGACTGTCTAACTTGGAAACTCTAGCTATGTGTAGAGAAGGAACAGCTGTGGCATCTTAGCAATTCGCCTGACTTCAAGACGAGGGTAATAGATATATTTGCTGAAATGAAGGACAGGCGGATTGAACTCATTTACAAGAATGTTGTTTAAGGTGACTTATACGAAAATCTATTCATTTCTTATTTCTCTTATTAAATCTACACAGCAATTTTTTCATTCTAAAAGTATGTTGTTATTTGACAACTCTCGCTGCCCATTGAGTCTATATTTAAAGATAAAACGAGTGCATGTAGGGTTATAGGTTGTTATAGGATTTGTCTTAGTTTCAGTCATTAATATAGTATTGAATATAGATCTGTATGCGTCGAAAACAAAATTCCATATATAATATGATTAAAATAGTTTAAATTTAAAAAAAACTAATAAAAATCTCTGTCTCCCCGCTTACTTAGTTCACGCTTCGCCTCTGATCATGGGTCGCCTTTACTTGCGAGTAGTATTAGTATAAGCAGTGAGTTGGTTAGCCTGGGGTTTTCCAGTACCCGTGCGTCGTACCCACGTGAGCAACACCGCGGGTCTGGGCGCTGCCTGTGAGTTGTACCACTATATGAGCGACACAGTGGGTCTGCGTTGTCTGTGATTAGTATCCACTATGTGAGGAACACCACGGGAATACCGGCGCCCGTGACTAGTACACCTAGGTGAGGAACCTCATCGGTATGCGTTGGCTATCTGCGGCGCCATTGTGTGAGAAACACCATAGGTCTGCGTTACCTGTACGATGTACAATACTTGTGAGTATTACCATCATGTGTGGACCACCGTCGTGAGTCTTCGCTACTTTTGATTAGTACCCCAACATGACAAATACCATGGTTCTACTTTACTAGCGATAAGTACCATTCTGAGGGGCCTTAGACCTGGATTTTGGACCCCTTGCGACATCAAGCATCCTCGATTCAGGATTGTGCTTTATAAGTGGTCCCTTGGTCAGTAATACTCTTTATTTATGATATTTCTTGAGTTGGATCCACTGTTTATTGTTTGTTTGTTTTTATAGTGTTTTTGTTTGGGTTCATGTACATCCATTCATTCTTCATGACTTTTTTAATTTTGGTCAGTGGATGATTTTGAACTTTTTATTGGCATTTCATTTCGTTCCATTAGGGGCCGATGACCTCGATGTTAGTCCCCTTTAAACAACAAGCATCATCATCATCATCATTAGCTGAGTAGTGGCATTGCTTCCACTTATTTGTCCCAGGCTTCTCTGTCATCTACCTTATCCGACCTCCCTTGATCAACCCTTGTTCTTTTCCGACGCCAGCGGTATGATATTGCGAGGCATAGGAAGTATTTAATTTTCACGCCCTTCGTGGTCCTTGTCTTTCTTTGGCCGATACCTTCATTTTCGAAGTGTCGCATCCCGTCCATTTTTTCCCTCCGATTAGTGTTCATAGACGCTGGTTGCCTAGTTTTACTTCCTCTCAAAACTAAAATCACCACCACCACCACCACCACCACTACCATCCCCCCTCCCTACAATTACACGCAATATCTCACACATAGATGCCGCCCACCTTCAGCTGAGAAGCTCCATAAAGGTTACAGTAGCCACATGAAATTATTAATTAATTAATTAATATATTTATTTATTTGCATGTTTTTCCAGATCTTCGCTGGCATAGCGTTTTTTATTCTCTGTAATGATGTGCACTCTCGCCCCTATGGACCGAAGAGGTACGTCGGAGATGGAGAAAACACGGAGTTTGACAATTGTTGGGATTGGCCGCCGAATCGTGGCGGAGGACGGGGAAATGGCAATCGTGGTAACGGTGGTCGAAGAAGAGGAGGAGGGGGACGAGGAGGCGCCGGAGGAGGGAGAGGAGGTGGCGGTGGTGGTGGAGGGAACAATGCTGGTGGTGGTGGATTTGGTGGAGCCGGCGCTGGAGGTGGACCTGGTGCTGGAGGTGGGGCAGGCACTGGAGGTGGACTACCCGGCGCTGGAGGTGGGGCAGGCGCTGGAGGTGGACCCGGCGCTGGTGCTGGAGCTAGTGGAATTCCTGGAGGTGGTGTAGGAGGAAATCCTGGTGGAGGAGCCGGTGCTGGAGGGAGTCCTGGAGGAGGATTTGGTGGTAGTCCAGGAGGCGACTTTGGAGGCAATGCAGGAAATGGTTTCGGAGGAAACGGTGCAGGTGTACCAAGTGCCGGAGGAAGTCCTAACTTTGGTGGCAGTCCAGAAGGAAATTTCTTTGTCGGGAAGTGGGACAGATGGAATGGATACTGAAGAAGCATGAAATGTTAAGAAACTTGAATTTGTTTCTCTTCGATTGCAGGGAATAGTCCATACTTACGTAATAATCTTTTGTTCATTTAGCACAATCTTTTAAACCACCCTTTTACAAACTCATTTCCTTCCGTACCACTGAGCAAGTATGTTCAATTTAGATGTACCACTTATCAGGAAATAAATTACTTTACACCACCAAAATGAAAGCAAGTACAATATTTCCTGTGTTTTATTTTTGGCTTACTCTTTTACCCCACCAAAATGAAAGCAAGTACAATATTTCATGTGTTTTATTTTTGGCTTACTCTTTTACCCCACCAAAATGAAAGCAAGTACAATATTTCATGTGTTTTATTTTTGGCTCACTCTTTTACTGATGTCGGTCTAGAAAGCCAAGAACAACGGCTGAGAGGATTCGTCGTGCTGACCACACGACACCTCGTAATCTGCAGGCCTTCGGGCTGAGCAGTGGTCTCTTGGTAGGCCAAGGCCCTTCAGGGCTGTAGTGCCATGGGGTTAGGTTCTTTTACGGATGAATAACGAATACTCAAGAACTTTAATATAGGCTATAGAAATAATATAGAAATAATAAAATTCTAATTAAGTTTATTTTTTTATATTAGCAAGAAATGGGATGGAATTACCCCAGTGGCTTATTTACAGCTTTCGCCCCGGATGCTTGAGATTCGAATACCTGTCGATACCAATTTGGAATTTTCACCTGAAAAATAGACATTGAGCCTTCAACACCCGGCCAAAGCCACAATGAGCCTAGGTGGTTCTCTAGCTGGGTGAGAAAGCAATGGGAAACTACATCACCTTCTCATTTTCTCTATATTTCTCTTCCTTGATATCTAGGCTCCAGGCTATCTATGACAGTTGATAGCAGAGCTGTGGGGGATCAAAACAGCCTTTGGGCTGAGTACTCAACATACAACTTGGCTCCAATTACCCCAGATATGCCTGGGATAAGCTGGAGCAATATAGTTCTAAAAGGAGAGTAAAAGAACAAAAGTTTCGAAGAAAGCATTTATCACAAATAACAACATACATATAATATATTTAAATAAAAGAACTTAAAAGTTAACAGCAGTATCGTTTTTTTTTTACATTTGTGCCTCTTATATTTTAAACAAGTTGAGTAAGTTGGCCATGCGGTTAGGGGTGTACAGCTGTGAGCTAGCATTCGGGAGACAGCGGGTTCGAATCCCACTGTCGGCAACATTGAAGATGGTTTTCCGTGGTTTCCAATTTTGACACCAGGCAAATGCTGGGGCTGTATCTTAATTAAGACCACGACCGCTTTCCTTCCAACTCGCCACGAACCTGCTACCCAGGCGTAGTAGGGGGAGAGGTGATACTCCCACGTGGCGAGTCCCAGGTGGCGGATAGGGAGGTCCTAACCGGCTTGCCGGCGGACTTGAGGGAAATAAAACACCTCTCGCGGACCAAACACACTACCCCCTGCGGGTGGGAGACGCACATGTAGAATACACCCGCGGTATCCCCTGCCTGTCGTAAGAGGCGACTAAAAGGGGCGACCAAGTGCTGACTGAATTAGAGCCATGCAACTAATTTTGAATCGTACCATCACGCGGGGAACACCATAGGTTGCCTGTACTTGCGAGTAGTACCACTAAATTCGGTACGAAGTAGGTTTGTGATTAGTAGCAGTAAAAGCCTGGCCTGGTGGATTCCAGTAACCGTGCCCATGTGTGCAACACCGCGGGTCTGGGCGTAGCCTGTGAGTTGTACCACTATATGAGCAGCACCGTGGGTCTGCGTTGCCTGTGATTAGTACCCACTATGTGAGGAACACCACAGGAATACCGGCGCCCGTGTTTAGTACACCTAGGTGGGGAACCTTCTCGGTTTGCGTTGACTCTGAGTTGGGCCATTGTGTGAGACACACCATAGGTCTGCGTTACTTGTACGTATTGCAATACTTGTGAGTAGTACCATCTTTTGTGGAACACCGTGAGTCTTCGCTACTTCTGATTAATACCCTAACATGACACATACCATGGTTCTATTTTACTCGCGACATGTACCATTCTGTGGGGCCTTAGACGTGGATTTTGCACCCCCTTTAGACACCAAGCATCATTGTGCTTTATAAGTGGTTCCTTGGTCGGTAATAATGTTATTTTCGATCTGTATTGAGTCCGATCCACTGGTTTTTGTTTGTTTGTTTTGTGTTTTGTTGAGTTCCTGTCTATCCATTCATTCTTCATGCCATATTTTATTTTTATTTTGGTCAGTGGGTGCCTTTGCAATTTTTGTTCTTTCATTTCGTACCATTAGGGGCCGATGACCTTCGATGTTAGGCCCCTTAAAACAACAAGCATCATCATATCATCATCATCCTCCATCCATCCATCCATCCATCCATCCATCCATCCATCCATCCATCCATCCATCCATCCATCCATCCATCCATCCATCCATCCATCCATCCGCGTTTTGAATTATGATCAGTGGATTTTTTGGGCTTTTAATTTGTCATTTCATTTCGTACCATTAAGGGCCGATGACCTCGACGTTACTCCCCTTTAAACAACAAGCTTCATCATCATCATCAACGGTACTACCTAGACTTTAACAACGTCATCGAGTCTGCTATTACATTCTGTCCTTATTGTTTGTCTTTCAGTGTCTTTCACTCTTTGAACCATCGTTTCACACAATCCCATATCATTCTTAGATAAACTTATTTTCCAAAAGTACTCCATTCCTATGGCATACAGTAGTTTCTTCACTCCATCCGCCCAGTAACCCTCATTTTGATGTTTCATTTGGTGCTCATATGCTATCCTTAGAATTTTAACCCCTGCCCCCCGTCTTTAGCCTCAACCAATATTTAATTATTCGTGTAACAGCATCTGGGCGATAACTAGCCCAGAAAGAAAGAGAATAGAAGCTTTTGAAATGTGCTGTTACAGAAGAATGATGAAGGTGAGAGGGGTAGATAGAATTACAAATGAAGAGATATTGAATAGAATTGGTGAGAGGAGATCGATTTGGATAAATTTGACCAGAAGAAGAGATAGAATTATAGGGCACATCTTAAGACACCGAGGACTAGTACAGTTGGTTTTTGAGGGAAGTGTAGATGGTAAGAACGGTAGAGGTAGACCAAGATACGAAGATGACCAGCAGATTAGAGCAGATGTAGGATGTAGTGGTTTTGTAGAAATGAAAAGGCTAGCACAGGACAGGGTGGTATGGAGCGCTATATCAAACCAGTCTATGGACTGATGACTCAAACAACAACAACAACAACAACAACAACAGTAACTACAGTACTCGTATACTCGTCTCTTCACACATCTTTCTCACTCCACTCTTCGCAGTACAGCTTGGCAGTGCCATCATTATTTTGACACATTTACTTACAAGTATGTCTAATGTTATAATTCCATCATCTACTCTCCACATGAGTGAGGATTTGTAGCCAGACGCTTTTAAAGATTCTTAACATGGTCAGTATATAAAGGTGCTTTAATGGCTTCAGAAGTAAATTCTGATTTCTGATTTTCCTGTAGCATATTTGGTAAATTGTAAAACAAGAGGAAAATTAGTACAGCCAAATATACTTTTATACAAATTGTTATCAACTGTTGAACATTATTTGGCACAAAACATGAATTCCCCATCCGTTTTCGAAGACGCCTTGTTCGCTCTTGTTGAAAATGATGTCCAGTTTTCCTCGCGCGAAGTTCAAAGGATGTGTGATTAGAAAAAAATATATAGGCCTATTAATACGTTTGCGGATGAGACAGTACTGCAAGCAAAATAATTCTACAACGGTACTTAAGACAAAGGAGAATTGAATGTTGTATTAGGATTAATATTCGGAAGAGGTATGTTGGCTCAACTGCCTTATTAATATTTTATATATTTAAATTTTGTAGTATCATACGTATGATTAGTTCGTGACAGGTTAAAAGTTATTGTTTGGCATTTAGCCTTCCTGAATCAAACATTACATTAAGCATTTTAGTGCGTTTAAAAGCAATGTAGTTGTATGCTTTTCCTGATGGCTTGTTCTCTGGGCCCGCAGTTTGCACCGCGCATAGCGGTGAACTATTGAACTAAGGCATAGGGGAAGGTCGGGAGGTATCGGACAGCGGGTGGTATCGGACAGTCACAGAATGTCTTTGTTAGCAGCATGTGACAGAACCTGTGTTGGATGACGAATTGAATGCTGTAGCACACATGTTGTATTACTATAAACAGCGATGATTACTCTGGTAGTGGACTGTAGTTTGGTTAAGCACGCGATAAGACCATAGGGCCGAGTCATGTATCAATATTACACGTAAATGAAACTTTTATTACAATTAAACATGATTAGCAAACTGCATAGAAATTATTTACACATTAACAATAAACTGAAATGCCTGGATGGCTACTGATTAAGATGGAGGCCATGTGGCCGCGAATGCATGTCTAGCCGACATGTTGTCTTGTTCGAGTCTGTCTCTTTTTCTTGCCGAAACCAGATGCATTCTGGACACTCAATAGAGACGCGGACAAGAGCGCGCTCTGTATAAATTTTCTAAGAGGACGGAACATTCTCCCCTCTGTTGATTGCATTCAATCAAGACAAAATACAGTTTCAATGAAAATAACACTAACATAAAACAAAATGTCATCAGAATACAAATACATAATAATAAATGTTGCACTTAAATGAACGTCAATCACTAATTAACATAGATAAAATGAAACAGAACTGTACACTGGTGTGCAGGCTGATGCATTGTTTTGTTTACAGCTGCACAATGAGAGTTTTTGAATTGTTCATTTGTTAAATGACTGTACAATATAACTACAAATACAACTTTATACACCAATCAACTCACTGACACTGTAAGGAATCATATAGTCATTAAAAAGAAAACACTACTCGATGGGAAGGGGACACAACTTCACTACTGGTCTCTTGAAATTTCCATGAGCAGTTTTTATGGTGACTGCTCGCACAAGTCCATCGAGACCTGGGTGAAGTTCCTCAACCACACCTAGTCTCCACTGAAGCGGGGGTAAATTGTCCTCCTTGATAACCACCACTGCTCCAAGTTGTATACAAGGTTGCTGGGAGGCCCACTTTGGCCTGTTTTGTAGTTGGGTTAAGTATTCCTTATGCCATCTGGTCCAAAAGTGTTGCACCATTTGCTGCAACCGTTTCCATGCTGAAAGTTTATTGCTGGGTACAAGTGTCAGATTGGATTCAGGGATGGAATTCAAACTGTTACCAGTAAGAAAATGACCTGGAGTCAAGGGTTGAGGGTCAGTCGGATCTGAGGATAGGACTGTAAGTGGACGAGAATTTAAACAGGCTTCAATTTGTGTGAGCACAGTACTAAGCTCTTCAAATGTTAATGATGAGTTTCCAACAACTCGATGCAAATGATATTTAACCGACTTGATGCCAGCTTCCCATAATCCTCCAAAATGGGGTGAACGAGGTGGAATGTAATGCCAGTTGATACCCTTGTTTGCCAGGTTGCTTACAACTTCCTCTTGATGCTGCGGTGATGCTATGAATTGGTGAAGATCTTTTAATTCTCTATCGGCTCCAATAAACGTAGTAGCATTGTCACTGTAGATATCTGCGGGCTTTCCTCTTCTGGCTATGAAACGGCGAAGTGCGGCTAAGAAGGCATCTGTAGTAAGACTGCTGACTACTTCCAAATGTACAGCCTTTGTCGTGAAGCAAACAAATAGTGCGATGTATGCCTTGATACGGACATTGCTCCTCTTGTTAATTGGGCGAAGTAGAATAGGACCTCCATAATCAATGCCACAAACACTGAACGGACGTGCTGGTTGAACTCTATGCTCAGGATAGTCAGCCATGAGTTGATGACTAGTTACGCCTTTCAATTTGTAACATGTTACGCATTTGTGCACTTGCTGTCTGGCTACATTTCTGCCATTCAGAATCCAATAACGTTGACGAAGGGTTGCTAACAACAATTCTGGTCCTGCATGAGCTTGTTGTAAGTGTTCATGTTTGACAATTAGAGTCGTCAGGTGATGTTTTGATGGTAACAGTATTGGATGTTTGGATGAAAACGGAATCGATGCATTCTTCAACCTGCCTCCGACCCTTAGAATATTGTTGTGTAAGAAGGGACATAGGTTCCTTATCTGGCTCTTCTTAGAGACTACGCCTCCGTTTTTCAGGTCTCCAATCTCTTCTGAGAAGGCTGCATTTTGTGCAATACGAATGCAGACTTCTAATGAATGTTCCAATTCTTCAACATTTAAAGGCCCAATTTTCTTGTCCCTGGCATGCTTAGTGTTATGCAAAAATCTGTAACAATAAGCTATTACTCGTTGCAGTCTTATTAATGATGAGAATTTCTCAATAATAGTTTCAGCTTGTGTCACTACTAATAGTGTGGATGATTGTCGCTGCTCTGCTATGGCGAGCGAATCCTCAACATTGTTGTTCTGCGGCCAATTTAACTCAGAAGTGGACAACCAGGCGGGTCCTGACCACCAAATGGTTGAGTTTTGCAGATCTGCTGGTCTGACGCCTCGAGAAATCAAGTCCGCTGGATTATCTTGTGATGGTACATGATGCCAGTCACTAGTGTTCGTTGATTGTTGAATGTGAGCTACCCTATTTGCTACAAAGGTCTTCCAACGTGATGCTGGTGATGCTAACCATGACAGTACGATAGTGGAGTCTGTCCATAAATGTGTTTCATTAATGGCCAAGTTTAAGACTGGCACGGTTTTGTGTACCAACTGAGCTAATAATGCTGCACCAAGAAGTTCTAGACGAGGAAGAGTGACTCGTTTAATCGGAGCTACGCGCGATTTAGAGCATAGCAGTTTGACTGATACTTCACCCTCCTGATTCACTGACCGAAGGTAGATGCATGCGCCATAAGCTCGCTCGGAAGCGTCTGAAAATCCATGAACTTGAATATTTGCCAAGTCACCCTCAATTAATACGTGGCGTTCTACTTGTATATTGTCAATGTGTGCTAGCTGCATTTGTAATTTTGCCCAGTCTGATGCTAATGGATCTGGCAGTGGGTCGTCCCAGTGAAGTTGATGTAACCATAAGTCCTGCAAAAATATCTTGTATAGTATCACTAATGGACTGATCAATCCTAATGGGTCAAATATAGATGCTACAACTGACGTAGTGGTGCGTTTAGTAATGTTACTGTTCCCTGGAATGTGTTTGATTCTGTTTGCCACTAAGAATTTGTCTGACGTAGGATGCCATGATAATCCTAAAGCTTGTATGGTGTCATCATTATCAAACTGGAAAGGTAAATTAATTTCTCTGTCTTCAGGTGGAACAGCGGCAAGTATAGCTTGATGATTTGAGCACCATTTCCTGATGGGAAAACCACCTTTATTGAGTAAGGCTATGAGTTCACTTTGCAATTTTAATGCTTCAGCGATGTTGGACGCACCACACAGGGCATCGTCAACATAAAAATCCCTTTGTAAAACCGTTGATGCCAGTGGAAATGAAGTTGCTTCATCTTCTGCCAATTGTTTGAGGCATTGTGTTGCCAAATATGGAGCTGAAGCTGTACCATACGTGACAGTCAATAGTTCGTAAGTCTTGATAGCTGTTTGTGGCGATTCCCTCCAAATAATTCTTTGCAACTGCGTGTCATTTTCATGAACCCGAACTTGTCTGTACATTTTTGTGATGTCTCCCGTAAATGCAATGTTGTGTGTCCTGAATCTCAACACAATGGAATAAAGGTCTTGTTGTATAGTAGGCCCTACTAACAATGTATCATTAAGTGACACTCCAGTAGTAGTTTTGGCTGATGCGTCAAAAACTACTCTGACTGATGTAGTTGTGCTTTGTTTAAATACTGCGTGGTGTGGCAAGTAATAATGTTCAGAATCATTTGTTGCATGTAGGCCTACCTCCCTCATGTGAGATAACTGTTCATACTCGGACATGAAGTTCGCATACTGTTCATGCAATACTGGATTTTTCTTGAATTTTGCTTCCAGTTGTTGAAATCGTTGTGTTGCCATATCACGAGAGTTGCCCAAGGGTGATCGAGTTTCCTTACGAGGTAACCTGACAACGAATCTTCCTTCAGGAGTGCGTGTGGTGTTTTCCTTGAAGTGCTGTAAACACTGTTGTTCATCCTGAGTTTTAGGTTTAGTGTGCAATTCTTCTATTTCCCAAAAGTTACGAAGTTGCGTGTCGAGTTGATCTTCCTTTTTGACAAAGAAAGAAGTGACTGTGTTGCATGCAGGATGGCTGTTTGACTGAGGGCATTTACCAGAAATTATCCAACCCAGATGAGTGCCCTGCAATACCGGGTAATCACCTGCACGTTTTTTCCCATCTGTCTTTAAAATGTTAAAGAACATCTCTGCACCAATGATTAAATCTACCTTGCCTGGACTGTAGAATTTAGGATCTGCTAGTGTGATGTCATTAGGTAGGTTCCACGATTTGTAGTCTAACTCCATGGAAGGCATTTCTCCTGTGATGGCAGGAACCACTAAACAATTTATGTTGGTGTTAAAATCTGATGTTGTGGACTGGAGGTGAATATCCACACTGTGTTTCAGAGTTGATGAAGAATTGTTAATGCCTACAATAGAAGTGGTGTCTTCTTTACATTTTAAATTTAGTCTGCTGACAGTGTCTGTAGTAATGAGATGAGTCTGACTGCCGCTGTCCAAGAGTCCTCGAACCTTGCGAAATTTACCACTGTGATCCTTGATTTTGACAATAACTGTGGATAACAACACATATGGTTTGTTTCGAGTACATGGATGTTCATTCTTGGTGGTTGTGTGAACGCTGGCAAATACCACCTTGTTGTTCGAAGTAGTTTCGTTAGTTGTACTAGACTTGGGATTTTCAAGATGGAGTAATGTGTTGTGGGCCTTGTTGCATTTGCGACAGTGACTGGATGTACACTCTGATGTTTTATGTGATGCTCTAAGACAATTTAAACAGAGTTTGTTGTCACGAGCATATTGAATGCGATTTGACACTGTTAACTTGAGAAATGCTTCACATGCAAAAAGTCCTGGTGTATGACCTTGTTTACAATAAGAGCACTGATTGTTAATGCATGCAACATGTGTATAGGACAACGGTTTTTTCTTGTGTGAGCTTTCTTTACTACCGTGCACCTTGACTTGACTGACAGATGTTTGCATGCTTTCAAGGACTTGGCAGCGATGTTCAATGTAAGATGTTAATTGTTTGAGGGAGGAATTTTTGTTGGCGTTTGCTTCTAGTTCCCAGCCCCTCCTGGTTTCATAATCAAGATGATCAACAATATGTTGTGATAATATTACTTCTTCGAGAGGAGTATCTAATTTCAATGCTTTAAGTGCTTGTAAGTTGCTTGAGAATGTGCCGATGAACTGCCTGAGGTCTTCAGCGGTTTCATTCTCCACTGTTGCAATGTTTAAGATTTCTCTAACATGCTTTGCTGCTATTAGTCTCTTGTTTTGAAACCGATCACATAATAGGTTCCAAGCTACCGTATAGTTTGTTTCAGTAGTTGGAAGGTTCTGAATTAATGCTTTAGCTGAACCTTGAACTGCTCCTAGTAAATAGTGAAATTTCTGAATGGTTGCTAGACTGGAATTTTCATGCACCAATAGTTTGAAATTATCTTCAAACGACATCCAATCTTCATAGTTACCACTAAACATGGGTAGTTTAATCGCGGGTAATTTGATGTTGATATTTTCATGCGACGAATTGGAAGTGTTACTTCTGATACTACCGGCATTTTCGTGTTGGTCTGGCGACAATAATACCTGCATTTTTGCCTTCAAACTGTACACAATGTCATCTACTTCATCTCTATCTACCCCATGATCTCGTTTACTATCCTCCACCTCAAGCTGCGATTGAACTAAATCGTATTTGCTTTCTAAATCAATAAGTGCATCATATCTAACCCTAATGTCTGCTAGGTTTTGAGTAGTGTCGTACTTTTCGACGAAAGTTTTGATTTTTGTGATTCTACCTTTCAGATAACCCCGTTGCTTGATCAGCTTTGCGATTTCGTTCTCGTCCATCGTAAAGCACTGGCTCACACAAATGTAAATAATGCAAAGAAAAGGTAATTAAAGGGAATCTGACCTTGTAAACTGAAGAGTCCCACGTTGCATTGTATGTTTCCAATCCTGCGGATATTTCACACGCGTTTCACTTTTGCCGTGTAATATCGGGCCCGGAAATGGACCAAAATGTTGGATGACGAATTGAATGCTGTAGCACACATGTTGTATTACTATAAACAGCGATGATTACTCTGGTAGTGGACTGTAGTTTGGTTAAGCACGCGATAAGACCATAGGGCCGAGTCATGTATCAATATTACACGTAAATGAAACTTTTATTACAATTAAACATGATTAGCAAACTGCATAGAAATTATTTACACATTAACAATAAACTGAAATGCCTGGATGGCTACTGATTAAGTTGGAGGCCATGTGGCCGCGAATGCATGTCTAGCCGACATGTTGTCTTGTTCGAGTCTGTCTCTTTTTCTTGCCGAAACCAGATGCATTCTGGACACTCAATAGAGACGCGGACAAGAGCGCGCTCTGTATAAATTTTCTAAGAGGACGGAACAACCTGTTTAGTTACTCACAGGTCCGCCCGCATGTTTGAAGGGTGGGTACATTCTATTCAGTCGAGAGGCAGGGTCGTTTATGAGTGGTGGTGTATTTCTGTTCATTGTGTGATTTTCGGCCCGCACGAATTTATTTTTACCAAGAAGCAGCAGCAACAAGGGTTTGTTGTATTGAATTTTAAGTACATTAGCAGAAACAGTAGTCCTTACTCTGTAATATCGTGCTTTTAGAATCAGTTTCTTTTCGAACGTTCTCGTTCAGTTCCTGTTGTTTCTTAAGGGAGTCATTCGGGCGGTATCGGACACGAAACTGGCGGGCGGTATCGGACATCATAGGTTGCAGTTCCGTCCAGGTTACTTATGGTACTATCCTTTGTTTTAGGTAAACATGGGGAAGATACGAGGACAATGGGAAGAAGGCAATATGATATTAGCCGTGAATAGTGTCAGGGACAATAAAATGAGTATTAGAGAGGCCAGTCAACGTTTTTCTGTTCCAAAAAGCACGTTAGGTGATAGAATTAAAGCTCTTGGTGCTGGTAAAGAGATTCCTATCAAAGTGTGTACGGGGAACAGTGGGACGTATCAGAGAACGTTCTCAGATGAAGAAGAGAATGAACTGTTCATGCATATAAAAGCACTGGACAGCCAACTCATGCCACTCAACAAAACTGAATTTTTAAAACTTGTGTATCAATTTGCTGAGGAATTGAGAGTTGAACATAGGTTTAATAAAACTAAAATGATGGCAGGAAAGGACCTTTATTATGATTTTATGAAGAGTCACCAGGACCTCAGTTTGAGAACGGCTGAGTCTACTAGCTTGCAGCGAGCAGTAGGCTTCAACAAGGAGCAAGTGGACAAATTTTTTGATAAATTAAATGATCTTATGACAAAATATTTCTTTATTCCATCAAGAATCTTCAACGCTGATAAGACGTTAAATTGTTTGTATTATGAATGTGAAAAATATATTTTTGTTCGAACGATTGACTGTCCGATACCACCCTCCAGTTTTCAAACATGCGAGTTTGTAATGATCTCGTAATTCGTTAATATTGTCCGTGTTTTTCATTATGATTTAATATATTCAAGTGAGTACGTTAATATAAGACTATAGATGCATATAAAATGAATTACATATTTTATATCCTATTCAATAAAAAAATTATGGCAAAAAAGTTAAACTGTCCGATACCTCCCGACCTTCCCCTATTACTGTGGCAATTAATATCAAGCCCGCTTGCACACCAGTCTATCTTACACCGTGCGTAGCAGGGGGAGAGGTGATACTCCCACGTGGCGGATAGGGGGTCCTAACCGGCTTGCCGGCGGACTTGAGGGAAATAAAATACCTCTCGCGGACCAAACACACTGCCCCCTGCGGGTGGGGGACGCACATGTAGAATACACCCGCGGTATCCCCTGCCTGTCGTAAGAGGCGACTAACAGGGACCCAAGGGGCTCTCAACTTCGGAGTGTGGATTGGCGACCACGGGGCCCTTAGCTGAGTCCTAGCATTGCTTCCACTTACTTGTGCCAGGCTCCTCACTTTCGTCTATCCTGTCCGACCTCCCTTCGTCAACTCTTGTTCTTTTCCGACCCCGACGGTATTAGAGCATTCGAGGCCTAGGGAGTTTTTCATTTTCACGCCCTTCGTGGCCCTTGCCTTTCTTCGTCCGTTACTTCATTTTTCGAAGTGACTGATCCCTTCTTTTTTCTCCTTTTTTCTCTCTCTCTACCCCCTGTGGTTGGGGGACCCAGACGAATAATACACCCACGGTATCCCCTGCCTGTCGTGAGAGGCGACTAAAAGGGGCGCCCAAGGGATGGTTGAATTAGAACCATGTAACTACTTTTAATTCGTACCATCACGTGGGGAACACCATGGGTTGCCTATACTTGCGAGTAGTACCACTATGTTAGTACGAAATAGGTTTGTGATTAGTAGCACCAATGGCCTGGTCGGGGGTTTTCCAGTACCCGTGCGTCGTACCCATGTGAGCAACACCGCGGGTCTGAGCGTTGCCTGTGCATTGTACCACTAAATGAGCGACACCGTGGGTCAGCGTTGCCTGTAATTGGTACCCACTATGTTGAGGAACGGCACGGGATAGTGCGAGTCCCTGTGGTTAGTACACTCGGTGAGGAGCCTTCTCGGTTTGCGTTGGCTATGAGCGACACCGTGGGTCAGCGTTGTCTGTGATTGGTCCCCTCTATGTTGAGGTACACCACGGGATACGGCGCGTCCCTGTGGTTAGTTCACTTGGTGAGGAGCCTTCTCGGTTTGCGTTGGCTATGAGCGGCGCCGTGGGTCAGCGTTGCCTGTGATTGGCCGCCACTATGTTGAGGAACACCACGGGATACGGCGCGTCCCTGTGGTTAGTTCACTTGGTGAGGAGCCTTCTCGGTTTGCGTTGGCTCTGAGCGGCGCCGTGGCTCAGCGTTGGCTGTAACTGGTCCCCACTATGTTGCGGAACACCACGGGATAGTGCTAGTCCCTGTGGTTAGTACACTCGGTGAGGAACCTTATCAGTTTGCGTTGGCTATGAGTGGCGCCACTGTGTTAGGAACAACATAGGTCTGCGTTACGGTTACGTGCCAGATGCGACCGTGCCGGATGCGACCCGGCCATTATCGTGCCAATAGCGACCGAGCGGATAAGCACCGTGCCGCATGCGACCCATCAATCACTTACAATTGATCTGCATTAAGGGCTGTCAGCAAGCGGCAGATTGCTTATAAGTAGCCAACTTGGTCTTTTCTAAAATAAAGGTTTGACACCGTTGTGAGCAGGTTTGAGTGCGATTGGTCGAAAGAAAAATATAATAATGTTGCTGGCTTTACATCCCAGTAGCTACTTTTATGGTTTAAGGAGACGCCGAGGTGCCGGAATTTAGTCCCGCAGGACTTATTTTACGTGCCAGTAAATCCACCGACACAATGCTGACGTATTTGAGCACGTTCAAATACCACCGGACTGAGCCAGGATCGAACCTGCCAAGTTGGAGTCGGAAGACCAGCATCTCAACCGTCTGAACCGTCTGAGCCACTTAGCCTGGATGAAAAAAAAATCACCATCAGAATGTTGGCCGGCAGGGTAGGAAACTTGGTGGTAGACAGTTTCTAATCACTAGATTTCATGCCAAAAGCCGGGATTCAAATCCAAACCTTTTCTCAGTGTTCAAATGTAGTGAGGGGATATGATGCTGTTGATTGTGATTCGGCCGTCGGATGGCGACGTAAAGCATTGAGCAGATCCCATGGTATTATTCGAGAGGAGTAGGCTACATGCCGAAACCGGGTTTCATCTCTCCCTACTTCATTATCATAATCCCACAACCAGACGCGCAGGCCGCCCAAGGGAGTCAGGTAGAAAGACCTGCACCAGGCAAGCTGAACACTTCCTCGGACACTCCTGGTATTAATAGGACACGATAAATAAGTAGGCCTAAGTCATAAATAATTTCAGAGAATTAGGGTCCTTTTTTTGCTAGTGGCATTACGTCGTACCGACACAGACAGGTCTTAAGGCGACGATGCGATAGGAAAGGGCTAGGAATGGGAAGGAAGCGGCCCTGCTCTTAATTAAAGTACAGCATTTGCCTGGTGTGAAAATGGGAAACCACGGAAAACCATCTTCAGGGCTGCCGACAGTGTGATTCGAACCCACTATCTCCCGGATGCAAGCTCAGGGCCGCGCGCCTCCAACTGCATGGCCAACTCGCCCGGTAAAGACGTAAACGCATCACCATGTTTCGTATTGTAAAACGAATTTCCCCCCAGAAGTGTTATGTAAAGTAGGGGCAGTAGCTGCTTATAGGACTTATGACCTGTTTACGACGGTAATTTAGTGGTAACTAAATTTTTAACTTAACTTTAAGTGACTTGCAGCGTGTGAACTGTGACTTTAGTGGTAAGTGGTAAGTAAACGATTAAGTAACAATTTAGTCAAGTGGAATAGAATCCAGTCTATTTTTCCTTTCAAGTAGACTTTTCACCAGCTGCGCGCGCACCCATCAGAGTAGTGGGGGAGCACTGTACTTGCAACTTACCACGTGCGAACAGGTGCAATTTAGTCACGTTCATAAGTTGTGGGTAAAGCTACGGAGCTGATCATCGTTGTGAGTTCCTCTTTTCTTTTGATCGTTCATTCTAATTGCCGAGAACAATGGCTAGATGGACAGAAGCTTTTAAGTCACTGCAGAATTGAAACAATACTAATTATTGTGATAGGTTTTTGATGTGTATTCACTGAAACTTAAAAGCAATAAACCTTTGATAATAGTCGTTTTGCTAAACAATTATTTATATATAATATTTTAACCAATATGTGTTTTTATTTTTCCTTACCTGTATGAAATCTTTCAGAGCAGTATATATATATATATAGCTTCATATACTTCCGGAATCATTAAAGATATACTGGCTTCGGAAACTCTGAAGAAATGATGAAGGCTTCGGACATTATTTCCCGTCGCGAGCATGTACAGCACGATATGCAGTTTCAGATTTGCTGATAATGCACTACGCATGATGTTATCTGGCTTTTGTATCATTGGTTCAACTTTATGCAGTAACTCATTAAATGTTACTTCTGACATTCACAAGGATAACATATATTCCTGTCGATCTTCCTCGGCTAATTCTTTAAAGAGAATTGTACTTGTCCCGATATTATTCCTTCTGGTAATCCATTTTCGCTCCCATTCTCTTTTTCTCCTAACTTTGGTCACCTCTTCCTCAACTTCCTCTAAAATGTTATCTAACACGCAGCGAATAAAGTCATTACAAAATTTACACGTTGTTGATGGCCGTCCATCTTATCTCTGATTTAGTCGACGGCACAGGAACGACTGAATCACGTGACTTGAGTGACAAACTGCCATGTACCACTGTACTAAACGCTGTCTTACGTTTAAACAAGCCTACGTGAGTTAAGTAGTAACTTACCACTTACCACTGTACTAAACACTGTCCACGTGTCCCTTGGTCAGTAATACTATATTTTCTGATCCTTTTTGCGTTGGATCCACTGTTTTTTGTTTGTGTATTTATTATTTTTTGGTTTCCTTTTGGGTTCATGTCCATCCATTCGTTCTTCATGCCATTTTCTTATTTTGGTCAGTGGATGATTTTGATTTTTTTGTTGCCATTTCATTTCGGCCATTAGGGGCCGATGACCTCGATGTTAGGCCCCTTTAAACTACAAGCATCGTCATCATCTATCTTACACCGTGGTTTCAGAGGGGAGATGTATTCATTGCGATGTCCAGGAACCCACCATCCCACCCCTACGTAAAATGTGACGTCATTCCCGTAAATAATGATTCCGTTGTCAACTTCGGAGGAATAAAAGCACAAACGTGATAGAAAATGTGAAAGAAATAATGTGGAATACAGAACAACAATAATGTTCTATGAAACTTACCTGAATACAGGGTTCGAGATGCTTTATCTATGGCCGCAGCGCATACTGTCCGCACGACAAGAAAAATGTTTTATTTCACATTTCCACCACTAAACCCTTAGTTCGTAAGTAGACAGGTTGGCAGACTTGTGCACCGCCCGACCACCTCCTCCGCCAGAGATAAACAGAAGACAATCGTTCCGGACGTACGTGTATATAGTGAAACTTTGGTTTAAAAAAAAAAAAAGGTAACTCGAGTCCTCATCTCGAGGTGGCGCAGCTCTTTTTAGGCACACCCCTAATGAAGGTGATCTGCATATACCATTTCAACCACATACCAGCCCTCGTGCCATTTTTAAGTTTCTGGCAGTACCGGGAATCGGACCCGGACCCCCGAGGAGGCAGCTAATAACACTAACCTTTACTCTACGGAGGCGGACAGTTTGGTAGTGAGGGAGCAAGTATTGATCTTTCTTGTCGAGGAATGTATCCACTACTGAATGTTTCTATCGTTCTTGGTAGTGTCATGTGTTGTGTGCGTGTAAAGAGGTGTGTATTAAGACAAAAACCCAGTCTCCGAGTCGGAGAAATTAACCGAACGCGGCTAAAATCCTCAAACCGAGCGAGAACTGAAGCTGGAACCGTCCACGACACTGATCGGCGCAGACTATTGATTTTGGTTTTATAATTGTCTTATATATTTAGACATTTTTGTTCGCTGTTATGAATTTAAATGTATAACTTCCATTACATTAGAATCTATTAAAAAGCCATCCCTATGGCGCAACAGCCCCGAAGGGCCATGGCCTACCAAGCGACCGCTGCTCAGCCCGAAGGCCTGCAGATTACGTACGAGGAGTCGTGTGGTCAGCACGACGAATCCTCACGGCCGTTATTCTTGGCTCTCTCTACCGGGTCTGCTATCTCACCGTCAGATTGCTCCTCAATTGTAATCACGTAGGCTGAGTGGACCTCGTACCAGCCCTCAGATCCAGATAAAAATCCCTTAGCTGGCCAGGAATCGAACCCGAAACCCTATGGGCGGGGGTGGGAGAATAACACCCACGTTATCCCCTGCCTGTCGTAAGAGACGACTGAAAGGGGCCCGAGGGGCTGTGAACTTTGGAACGTAGGTTGGCGACCACGGGCCTGAGCTGAGTCCTGACGTTGCTGCCACTTACTTGTGCCAGGCTCTTCACTTTGATCTATCCTATCTGATCTCCCTTCGTCAACTCTTTTTCTTGTCTGACCACTACGGTATTAGGTATTGAGACCTAGAGTGTCTTTCATTTTCACGCCCTTTGCGACCCTTGTCTTTCTTTGACCGATACCTTTATTTTTTTCAATTATCGGACCCCCTCCCATTCTTTTCTTTCTGATTAGTGTTATATAGAGGAAGGTTGCCTAGTTGTCCTTCCTCTTAAAAAATAATCACCACCAATCGAACTCGGGGCTTTACGGTTAAAAGCAGGCACGCTACCCCTACACCGCGGGGCCGGCATAACTGCATCCTTTCTTCACTTAATTCTTTAAAGTTATGGTGGATCCTAGGTGTTTGGATCAGTTAACTTCATCGGAATCATGCCACATATTGCCAGTGTCTGGCTTGTAACTTCATATCAGTTTCATACTTGCGGGTTTATATTTTCTAATCTCTATAAAGATGCATTTGTATGTCAAGATCAGTGGATGGATCCCCAAAACAAGGTGATATTGTACAATTCTTGGTGCTGCAATATGTCACGCGGAGTGATTAGCGAGACATTAGAACCACCCGTGTTCACTTGTCGGTCCGCAATCTTCTTTAAAGCCTCAGACCCTGGTATTATGACGTAATAATCTAAATTGTCGTCTCCCGCACCCATCGTTGTCATAAATTAACGTGTAACCATTCCTAAAGTGAAAGTGAAGATGTTAGAGGATAGTACTAAAGTCGCTGACAGTGAGAAAACATCAGCAATCAAAGAGGAACAGACCGTTGAGCGCTACCCATGGCGGTCTCTCAACGAAATCACTCAGTTTGTCACCAACCATTACAAGACCCGTTTGAACTATGAAAGGAAGAAGGTAGGTAAATTATTTCTTATTAAATGCATTATTATCTGTTTCAGAAATACTATTTACCAAAAGTAATTTATAATTACGGTGTCTTTGGAGAGATTCGCCATCCCCGCGGTGTAGTGGTAACGTGACTACCTCTTACCCAGAGGCCCCGGGTTCGATTCCCGGCCAGGTCAGGGGTTCTTTACCTGGATCTGAGAGCTGATTCGAGGTCCACTCAGTCTACGTAGTTAGAATTGAGGAGCTATCCGACGGTGAGATAGCGGTCCCGCTGACCATACGTCACCTCGAAACTGCAGGCCTTTGCTGTGAGGTTTGGAGGGATTGAGTTGGGTGAAAATGTAGTAAGCAGTTGAGCCTATGCCCCCGACTTGGTCTTCATGGCAGAGTATGCTGAAAGTCCGCAATTTAATATCCTGTGACTTCTACAGAAGTGCTACAAGTATAATGTGGAAATTAACACTTCCGATCCCATTTTCATACCAGGTAAATGTTGGGATGCGTACCTTAATTAAGGAACGCCCGCTTCTTCCCAACTCTAGCCCTTTCCTATCTCATCGTATCCATAAGACCTATCTTTGTCGGTGCGACATAAAGCAAATTGAATTTTAAAAATAGAACGCTTCTGTAGTGAATGAATAGCGATTTAAACGGAATTGATAGTCGCCATTACCTCCAAAACATACACAACAATTCTATCTCGATCGTCCAACACACACATCGATACCATTCATATCGATAGTGCAGTACATCACTCCTTTTATCCAACAGATGTACTGAAAAAATAGCGATTTAAACCGAATAAACAATCATTTTATTGATAGTCGACATTACATCTAATACATACACAACAATTCTGTCTACCTCATTACCTCATCGACAGTACAATACAGCTTCCAAGTCTTAAGTGATGCCACCTGGGAAGAATAAGGAATACAAAACTGGAATAGCAGAATCATTTTAAGTACTCAGGTTGAGTGTCCTCCCAGAATTTTACTATACTACCTGAAATTGCATTAATGTACAGCAAAAATAATTTCAGTGAGCAATCAACGATATTTTGTAAGAAGCTCTTGGGCGAAACTTTTACATCGCTCTGTTTTCAGGCCTACCGAGCTCGATTCCTGCAGTCGCTTAAGTGCGGCCAGTATCCAGTATTCGGGAGATAGTGGGTTCGAACCCCACTGTCGGCAGCCCTGAAGATGGTTTTCCGTGGTTTCCCATTTTCACACCAGGCAAATGCTGGGGCTATACCTTAATTAAGGCCACGGACGCTTCCTTCCCATTCCCAGGCCTGCCCTGCCCCATCGTCGTCATAAGACCTATCTTGTGTCGGTGCGACGTAAAACAAATAGAAAAAAATGTTTTCAGGCCCAGTTGTGATGGTGGTGATTATTGTTGTAAGTATAACTGAGCAACCATCCCCTATTTACACTATTGAGAAGAAAAAAGGAAGAGATTCAATCTATCCTCTGCATTTGTTCATTTGTTAATACACAGTCGTATCAATGTGAACTACCTGCTAAAATCCAGAATAACCGCTGCACGGGTAAGCAGATAGACGAACTGTGAGCGACTCAATAAGGAACTGGTAAGTAGTCTCTGGTATCAAGAGCCATGCTACTGCTGCTACTAAAATGTTATCATTCCTGCCCTGAAGGGTTAGGCGGGCCCCCAAGACGGTGACGCTTTCTCTCAGGCCAGGAGATTTGTTACGGTGAAGGAGATGTGTGGAGATGGTGTGAGGGTTGGCGGCCGTGGCCTATGCTTGGAACTGTCCCAGCACTCGCGTTAGTGGAGAGCCATGATACTTCCCACAGCTTTTGCAGGGTGCGTGGCGAAGGATCAATAGAGCGAATCATACGGCCGAGGTGGTCTCATTGATAATTAATCAGTTGGGTTCAAAATCCGGGGAATTAGGGAGCCAAGAAGAAATTGGAGGTCTTTATCGTGTTCTCCCGACTACAATTGGATATTTCTAGCTCCAGGAGGACATGCCACATTAATCTGCAAGTTTGGGTTCATAAGTCACGAGTGCCATCCGTGAGGATGAGTCGTTCCAGAGAATGCTACAGAAACACTTCCCAGACAAAAAGGCTCTCACCATCAGAATATTTGTTCTCCGCAGTTTCTTATCCGACACACCAACGTCCATGAGACTGATGGAGCAGATAACAGGTCTCATTGGAGAAAGCAATCCTTCGCCAATCAGCGCAGTTTCGATGCTGCCGGGCAAATTGAAACCTTTTTGCGTCGATGCAACTTCGTCAGCATATGTGCAGTGAACATACTATCGCCTCAGAGCCCGAAATGCAGCAAATTCCGCTGAACTGTCGATCTAGGTACAAGTCTGGAAACCCTCTGTTTCATTGTAGCAAGTTGGTAGGACATTGCGCACCTTCGTAAGTCACCATTGATCTGCATTTAGGCCTAACGCCCTGGTGGCAAAAATTCCCTTCCAGTTATTAACCTATTCGTTTCTTAAATGGTTTCAAACTAGTAGGACATTTATCAAACTTTTCTCTTGAGACATTATTTCAATCCCTAATTCCTGTTCCTATAAACGAGTCAGATGTGCATCTCTCACAACATTGGCTGTGTTCCGCAATTTATGAGTCGGTCATTCGCAATGGTACTAAAATTTGCACGTTTGGTTTAGAACCTATGATCATTCCATTTTTCAACTGCAATAAATCGCCCAGTTTACCCATAGCAGGAACAAGTGATTCGTGAGCAGACAGCCGATCCCATAACTTACATAACACGCCATTTCACGACGCGCGATGTTAGGGTACGCGCTATACCGAATTGAAATGTAAGAGGTGGTCATACTAATGTAACATGGCTGTATAAATTGCCAGATTGCCAACTGAACATCACCGCGGCATTGAATTGTACCAATAAAAGAGAACACTCAAACGAATTTTATAGATTTACAGACTAAAATCTGAAAATTTTAACGCAATTTACACGTCTCATAACTTAGGGCATTAATCTCGCTGGCTGAATTATTACTAAAATTGAACAGAATATTCTATGAATGTTGTTGTTGAAGCCATTGACATATTTCAGAAGTATCCGATAGAAGGATACAACAAAGTCTGAATAATAACTTCATGTATGGTTCATTATTGTATCGTTACCATAGATAAAACTGTCTTGGTATTAGAAAAATTCGACGTTCTTCTCTTAGCTCACTGTGATAACATCAGGACACCAACTGAATCAGCCACTGCTTCCACTTATTACTAACAGAATTCCCAAAGTTACTTTTCCATTCCATATCTCCAGGTCCTTTCTTGTTCTCCGGGAGCATATTATCGTATTGTGAAGATAAAATCTGTTAACGACCGCTGTTTATGTTCGCTTTTTATTACGAATTCTATTGCTCCTGCACTGATCCCGTACACTCTTGAGGAATGTTACTGAGATTATAGCTTCTTTTTGTCATAATAATTGTTGTTAATCGTAAAGTGAGACAGATCAAACCGCTGAAGTATGGATCTCCCCACGGATTTTGTACCAATTAACTGTAAGTACATCACAAGTATCGAAAACTCACAGTAGCCACCAGCAAGAATTAGTTATCACAGAAAATGGAGATCCCAGGAAGGTATCCACACTTCCTGGGAAGCCACAAAGTACGTTGTTGCCGATTGTACCGGGAAAGATCCAGTCACGTTTGGCTGGAAAGTCGTCTCACACCAGAGCTGGGGAAAGACTTTCCCAACCAAGGCCGTCTTACCAATGCTCAGAACAAACAGAAACAGAAGGAGAAGCCCCAGCCCTCCCCTAAAATGTTGGAGGAGAAGCCTTCTCCAGCCAAATCGGGGGTCATCGCATCCCCGAAAATGACTGGCAACCCATCTGCCGGCTCTCTTCCAAAGAATACAGAAACGGTGGACAGGACCAAGGGGTCCCGACGCCCTCTTGTTCGATCCCTTTCGGGGGAACCTAGTTTTCCCAGGAAGAAGGCCTACCGTTTCTGCTCAGATGGCTCACCATCCATGGAGTGTTAGGTCACCAGGTCACCCACTACTGAGGAGAAACCACGAACCTGCTACGCAGGCGTAGCAGGGGGAGAGGTGATACTCCCACGTGGCGCGTCCCAGGTGGCGGATAGGGGGGTCCTAACCGGCTTGCCGGCGGACTTGAGGGAAATAAAATACCTCTCGCGGACCAAACACACACCCCCTGTGGGTGGGGGAGGCTGACGAATAATACACCCACGGTATCCCCTGCCTGTCGTGCGAGGCGACTAAAAGGGGCGACCAAGGGATGAATGAATTAGAACCATGAAACTACTCTTGATTCGTACCATCATGCGGGGAACACCATGGGTTGCATGTACTTGCGAGTAGTATCACTAACATGGTACGAAATATGTTTGTGATTCGTTGCAGTAAAAAGCCTGGCCTGGTGGATTCCAGTACCCGTGCGTTGTACCCATGTGGGCAACACCGCGGGTCTGGGCGTAGCCTGTGAGTTGTACTACTATATGAGCGACACCGTGGGTCTGCGTTGCCTGTGATTAGTACTCACTATGTGCGGAACACCACGGGCCCCTTGGGACCGGCACCCGTGACTAGTACCCTAGGTGAGGAAACTCATCGGTTTGCGTTGGCTGTAAGTGGCGCCATTGTGTGCGAAACACCATAGGTCTGCGTTACCTGTACGAAGTACAGTACTTTTGAGTAGTACCATCTTTTGTGGAACACCGTGAGTCTTCGCTACTTCTGATTAATACCCCAACATGACACATACCATGGTTCTATTTTACTCGCGACATGTACCATTCTGTGGGGCCTTAGACGTGGATTTTGCACCCCCTTTAGACACCAAGCATCATTGTGCTTTATAAGTGGTTCCTTGGTCGGTAATAATGTTATTTTCGTTCTCTATTGAATCCGATCCACTGGTTTTTGTTTTTGTTTGTTTTGTGTTTTGTTGGGTTCCTGTCCATCCATTCATTCTTCATGTCATATTTTATTTTTATTTTGGTCAGTGGATGCCTTTACAATTTTTGTTCTTTCATTTCGTACCATTAGGGGCCGATGACCTTTGATGTTAGGCCCCTTAAAACAACAAACATCATCATCATCACTGAGGAGAAAATAGAGATGTGGTTCATCGTGGGTGATGACGACGATAATGACGGCGGAAAACGGTAGGTAGCTGGACGAATGAAGGATGAGCAATTGCCCTAATTTCGTAGCACTACTCATCCACACAATGACAGTATTGCAATGGAATTGCAAGTTACACATATCGTCCAACTGAGTTACGTGAGCTGATATCCGCCAGTGCGGCCACCATAGTCGCTCTACAGCAATCTCGTTTAAGAATTGGGCACGCGACGACTATGAGAGGGTTTCGTCTCTACTCCAGAGACAGAGTCACTGTGGATGGCGCAGTGACTGGGGGCGTTTGTACCTTAGTCTGTTCTGACATCTTCAGTGCAGATGTGTCGCTACTAAGTTTGACGCAGATGCAGCTCGCGTTCCTTTGCCTGTAATGACAACGGTGTGCAACGTGTACTTTTCACCGGACTCTGACTTAACGAGCATCATCTTCAAGATTTGGTCGCTCAGTTACCTCCTTTCCTCTCGTTCAGAGACGTGAACGCCTACACCATCCTCTGGGGTTCTCCGTTGTCTTGCACTAGGGAGTAGTATTGGGACATTCGATTCATTTTACTGAATCGATTCATTTGATTCCGTTCACGTTACTCAATCGATACAGTGATCCGATTCACGGCACATTAGTCACCGCTCCTACTGCATCTGTGCAATATGTGCTGGTAAGACAGCAACAGTGCTCGCAGCTGCCATCTGGTCTTCATACTATGAACTCCTTTTTTAGAAAAAAAAATGCTAGTCACTCTAATACATCGAAGGTTTCCGGCGACGCAGGGTGGGAAAGTTAGGATTAGGAAGGTAGCAGCCATGGCCTGAATTAAGGTACAGTCCCAGCATTTCCTGGCGTGAAAATGGGGAAACTACGGAAAACTATCTTAACGGCTGTCGACGGTGGGATTCGAACCCACCATCCCCCGAATGCAAGCGCACGACTACTCGCTCAGTCATGTTTGAAAATATGTATTTTCCTATCACCTGAGGATTTTTTTAAATCGTCATATTTTGTATAGGCTACCCGAGATGTACAGTAGCCCGCTGGTTTTCTGATTCAACATACTGTTGGTTAAGTTATTGCGTCTGTCCACATATGATTGAAGTCTTGTGCAAAGATGTGACATATGAACTGAGAGAATCCTGAGCCGTTCTTCCCGATATAAAACAGGTACTTTTGAGTGGTCATGAGCATGACTCATAGGGCAGGCTAGAGTCGAGTTTAATTGTAAAATGTTAACTAAGTTATAACACTAAGATTCATAATAGCCTACCTACTTACTGATGATGATGCTTGTTGTTTAAAGGGGCCTAACATTGAGGTCATCGGCCCCTAATGGTACGAAATGAGATAACAACAAAAAATTGAAAATCATCCACTGACCAAAATAAAAAAAAAAATTAAAATCTCATGAAGAATGAATGGATGGACATGAACACAACAAAAACAAAAAAACAGTGGAGCAGACTCAAAAAAGATTGTAAATAATAGTATTAGTGACCAAGGGACCACTTATAAAACACAATGATGCTAATGGCACTTATCGGTAGTCAAGGAGAACCATGATATTTCTCAAGCTGCGGTACTAATCAAAGGTAGCGTAAACTCACGGTTTTCCAAACATTAAGGTACTACTCACAAGTATTGTACGTTGTAAAGGTAACGCAGACCTATGGTGTTTCTCACACAATGGCGCCACTCATAGCCAACGCAAACCGATGAGGTTCCTCACCTAGGTGTACTAATCACGGGCGCCGGTATTCCCGTGGTGTTCCTACAGAGTGGGTACTAATCACTGGCAACGCAGACCTACGGTGTCGCTCGTATAGTGGTATAACTCACAGGCTACGCCCAGACGCGTGGTGTCGCTCACACGGGTACAACTCACAGGAAGCGCCCAGACCTGTGGTGTTGCACACATGGGCACGACTCACGGGTACTGGAAACCCACACTGAACCCCACTCGAGTGCTACGAATCACAAAACTATGGATTACCTAACAGAGTGGTACTACTCGCAAGTAAAAGCTACCGATGGTGTTCCGCGCGTGATGGTACTAATCAAAAGTAGTTTCATGGTTCTAATACAATCATTCCTTGGTCGCCCCTTTTAGTCGCCTCTCACGACAGGCAGGGGATACCGTGGGTGTATTATTCGTCAGCCTCCCTCACCCACAGGGGGTGTGTGTTTGGTCCGCGAGAGGTATTTTATTTCCCTCAAGTCCGCCGGCAAGCCGGTTAGGACCCCCCTATCCGCCACCTGGGACGCGCCACGTGGGAGTATCACCTCTCCCCCTGCTACGCCTGCGTAGCAGGTTCGTGGTACCTACTTACTAGCTACTTCAGAATTATGTTTTGACTACCTTTAAAACACTGCAAATAAATCCATCTATTATTTAAACCTCCCTGTAAGAAGAGGACAGTGAATGCCAATGGTTATTATTTTCAAATGAGCTGAGCTCGAGAGTCCATTACAGCATACGATTCTTACAGTGTACTATGGCTCACTGTATGTCTCGCTGCAGCGGAAGCTCGGCTCTCCGCCAGTGTCCAGTAAGCCGATAAGGAGCCGTGTGTATCTTGTGTCTCACTGAGCCGTGCTCGTTCACGATTCTTTCGGTGTGCCGTGGCTCACTGTATGTCTCGCTGCAGCGGAAGCTCGGCTCTCCGCCAGTGTCCAGTGAGCCGATTAGGAGTCGTGTGTATCTTGTGTATCACTGAACCGTGCTCGTTCACGATTCTTTCCATGTGCCATGATTCACTGTCTCGTTGCAGCGGAAGCTCGGCTGCCCGTCAATGTCCAGTGAGAGTAAGCTGAATCGTGTGCCGTGAGCTCGCCGTTCCTGTGAATCGATTCACTCCGACACTTGAATGAGTCGATACACTGCTTCGAATCATGCATTCAGTAGCCAACACTACTGGGAGAGACTTGTTGCGATCGATCAACCAGTTCGATCTTTGTGTGTTCAACCCAGGGGAACCTATTCACTTAAGCAGATTATATGGCACTTTCTCCCACGTGTATATCGCCTTGTGCGCTAGTACCCCTGTTTAAATCCCCGGTGAGTGGGTGGCTGGGGAGGGGAAGAATAACACCCACAGTACCCTGTCGTAAGAGGTGACTAAAAGGGGCCTCAAGGGTTCTTAACTTGGGAGCGTGGGTTGGCAACCACGGGGCCCTTAGCTGAATCATGACATTGCTTCCACTTGTGCCAAGCCCCTAGCTTTCATAAATCATTTCCGACCTCCCTTGGTCAATTCCTGTCCTTTTCCGACCTCGACGGCATTAGCTTTGCGAGATCTAGAGATCTTTCATTTTCATGCCCTTTGTGGCCCTTGTCTGTCTTTGGCCGATACCCTCAATTTTCGAAGTGTCGGATATTTTCCTTTTTGTCCTCCGAATAATGTTAATAGAGGATCGTTGCCCAGTTGTACTTCATCTTAAAACAATCACCACCACCACCATCTACTCGGAAAAACAGAAATACAACCACGTGACCGCCAGCTGAGTCTAGCACTGGTTCAGCTTACCTTTCCTGACGTCCCGATGGTAGGCCTATTAAGTTTGGGCCTTTCTCATTTTCTCCTCTAACTGGTGTAACGAGAGGAAAGTTGTGCAGTTTTATTTCCTCTTAAAACAACCGCCACTACCATTTTGTGATTAGGTGGATAGACAGATCCATTTTATAGCATAAGATTTCGGGAGTGTGGGTTATCGACTACTGGTTTTCTAGTGAGTTCGTCATCTCTTTTCACAAAGGCCGGACCGAGTTCGATAGCTGCAGTCGCTTAAGTGCGGCCAGTGTCCAGTATTCGGGAGATAGTAGGTTCGAACCCCACTGTCGGCAGCCCTGAAAATGGTTCTACGTGGTTTCCCATGTTCACACCAGGTAAATGCTGGGGCTGTATCTTAATCAAGGCCACGGCCGCTTCCTTTCCACTCCTAGCCCTTTCCTGTCCCATCGTCGCCATGATACCTATCTTATCGGTGCGACGTAAAGCAACTTGCACTAAGACCGGTATTCACCAACGCAAGTAAAAGCTTTTATGTTGGTTACAAGCCGAGAAAACCGAGAAAACAGTTACATTTGTATTCATCAACATTATATCGGTTTACAATTTTATTGGAGAAAGATTGACCGGTAAAATAGGAAATAGAAGGCAGTTCGTAGACGGATGGAATATTTAAGTGAAAGAGAGAATCACAGCGATGAGGAATATACCAAGATTATTCAATAAAACATCTTAGGTCAATAAAAAGAACGCAGTACATACTTTGAGGACTAGGAGGACACATTTTAGGTTATTAAAGCTTCGATACTGGCAATGTTACCTATGATTGAACATAACCTGGAATCCTCAGCACATAGGTGGGTGTAAGATGAAGATCCTCGATTATATATATTGTGTGCTGCACGACTGGATGATATTTTGATGAAGAACTAAGGAATATTTTATTATTCTTGAGTGAAATATAAAGTGTGCAAACTATAATTTGTTTTTATTCTCTATAATGTTAATGTCTTCTGCTACCAAATTCAATTCCTTCTCTTGAAACGTCCTAGTAGGCTTCTTTCTTCGTTCGTGGTCAATAGCGGACATTATTTATCATAAATTATTTGTGAACACCGAACGTAATTAAAAACGTGTGTACATTTCGATAGTGACAGCAGCACGCAGTCCGTTGTTTTCCGTGCGTCAGTATGAAAAATCTAAGGTTCAAATTCAGATTTAAACGAAAAGTTCGTTTTGGTAAACCTAGATAATAAATGCTGTAGTGAATACAGAAGTTGTCCGAGATAATGACATCCGAGATTTGAAAATCTAAAATCTAAGATCAGTTCAGACAGATATTATGGCGTCGATCGAATAGAACAAGGCTAGAACTGGGAGCTCCTTGGCCTTAATTGTTAAGATAAACTCCCTGTTTCAGGACATACTGCCCAAGAATTTTCGACCACACGTTTTGCCCATATCAATATAACTCGCAGACAGACCACATACATTTTGCCCATAGTAATATGGGTAGAAACATTTATTGCCAACGACTGTTCACCAAAAGTACATTTCGTCCACAGGAATATTTTGCCCACATTTGGAGATTTATTTATTTAAGATTTATTTTGATTAGAATGACATATTGGCAATTAACTTGGGGTGGCCAGTGATTCATGATCGAACACCTTGACTAGTGATGTTTGTTCGATATTTTCTTCGAGTTTTATATTCTGTTACTCTTTTGTTCTAACCTAGCCAACATCTGGTATCGATCTTTGTATTACGTAGTTGTAGTAATAGTGTATATTTAAAAACAAAAAACGCAGACGAAGAATGTACCCAAGGTATCCCTGCCTGTCGTAAGGGGCGACTAAGGATGAACAAATTAGAACCATGAGACTACTTGGGCTTAGTACCCTCACGCGGGGAACACCATGGGTCGCTTTTACTTGCGCGTAATACCACTATGTTAGGTACCAAATAGGTTTTGTGATTAGTAGCAATAGAGTACGGTGGCGGCTTCTACAGTACCTGTGATTCGTACCACTATATGTGCAACACCATGGGATGAGCGACACCATGGTTCTGCATTGCCTATGCTTAGTACCCACTATGTGAGGAACTCCCCGGGATAGCGCGGGTCCCTGTGGTTAGTCCACTTTTGTGAGGAACGAGGTTTGCGTTGCCTGTAAATAGCGCCGCAGTGTGCGAAACACCGTAGGTCTGTATTTCCTGTGCGAATGTCATTACCTGTGAGTAGTACCATACTGTGTGGAATGCCGCGAGTCTAAGCTACTTTTGTTTAGTACCGCAACATGACAACTACCATGGTTCTATTTTCCCAACGATAAGTAACATTGTGAGAGGCCTATGACTTGGATTTTGGACCCCTTTGGACTAAAAGCGTTATTGATTTAGTATTATGCTATAGACGCAGTCCCTTGGTCAGTATTACTATTGTTTTATGCCAGCTTCTGTGCATGTAAGGCACTGTGGGTCGGTTCCACTGATCGTTTTAAATTCATATCCATCCAGACATTCATTCTTCGTCCTCACGTTTGAATTGTGGTCAGTGGAGGTTTTTGGGTTTTCAATTTGTCATTTCATTTCGTCTCATTTCGTACCATTAGGGGCCGATGACCTCGATGTTAGGCCCCTTTAAACAGCAAGCATCATCATCATCCCCTACTTGTCGTAAGAGGCGACTAAAAGCGGCCTCAGGGGCTCTGAACTTTGGAGCGTGGGTTGGCGACCACGGGGACCTTAACTGAGTCCTGGCATTGATTCCACTCACTTGTGCCAGGCTCCTCACTTTCATATATCCTATCGGACCTTCCTTGGTCAACTCGTGTTCTTTTCCGACCCCGTCGCTATTAAGTTTGCGAGGCCTAGGGAATTTTTCATTTCCACGCCCTTCGTGGCCCTTGCCTTTCTTTGGCCGATACCTTCATTTTTCGAAGTGTCGGATCCTTTCCCTTTTTTCTCTCTGATTAGTGTTATATAGAGGATGGTTGCCTAGTTGTACTTCCTCTTAAAATGGTAATCACCACCACCACCTGAAGCCAATACAGATTTTTCAATAATTCTTATATCTTTATCATCAATTCCAGTTTGCTGCAATATTCTTATGATTTAGGTATGTTTTACTCTATCAAACGCATTTTTATAATCTATGAAACAGGCGAAGACATCCTGTTGTTGATCCCACAATTCTTGAAGAAGAGTCGTTAAACTGAAAATAGCCTCACGAGTTCCATACCCATTCCGAAATACGAACTGGGTATCATCCAGGTTTTCCTCGCATTGATCCCTTATTCGAGCATGGATCACTTTCAAGAATAATTTTAACAAATGGCTCATTAGGCTAATGAGACGATATTCACCATACTTTTTGAGGTTGTTTTCTTTTGGAAAGGGAATGAAAGTAGAGGTTAGCCAATCTTGAGGTAATTCTCCGGAGTTATAAATGTTATTGAAAAAATCCACTATCTTATCAATTTGCTCTTCATTTATAAGTTTCATAACTTCAGCTGGAATTTCATCTGGACCTAAAGCTTTTCTGTCTTTTAAACGGCTTACCGCATGAATTATTTCCCATTTCAAAATGCTTGATCCATTTCAGCATTCACGATATTCATTTAATGGTCGATTATCATAGAAGTGTTCTTTTATGTATTCTTACCATATCTTAATTTTGTCAAGATGATTTATAATAGGTTTCCTTCATTCATCTTCTAGAACAAGAGGCATCTTTCTTCTGAAAGTTCCCGTTACTTCTTTTATAATTTTGTGCATATTGAAGGTATCGTGCTTTCCTTCCAAATTCTCAATGTTTCTGCATTTTAGAGTCATCCAATTTTGTTTTGCTTTTCTAATTTCTCTTCTAATTTGACCACGTACCTGACGGTATTGAGCCTTATTGTCCTTAGGTTTTCTGCATTCTTCCACTTAGTCCAAGATATCATCCGACATTCACTTTTTTTTTTGTTCTTTTATCAGACTGTAGGTATTTCTTGTTTAGTTTCTGTATAGCATCTTTTACTTCTTCCCTTTGGTTTTCATCTTTTGACTATTCAGTGATATTTGTTTTAGCTCTTCGTTAATTACTTTTGAAACTTCTTGTTTTATTTCACTGTTATCAATTTTCTGTGGTCAATTTGATTGGTATGTTCTGTTTTCTGTAAATCTTTCAATTTCAGTTGCACATCAGCAACTAGTGGATTATGATCAGAACCTACAGTACATCTGCTCCTGGGTATGTAGTAAGTCTTTTAATGAAGTTTCTGAACCTCTTATTTATGAGGATGTTATCAATTTGGTTCCATACAGGAACATCATGTTCACTGGCACCAGGTGAAACCAAAGTGTATAATCGACGATCAGGAAGTTGATAACATACGTTTGTAATAACCATTTCATTTTCTTGACAAAATTCTTATAACCTATCCCCGCGTTCTTTGGATTCTCCGAGTTCCCAGTTTCCTATCAAATTCCCTCGTCGGCCCCTGCCGATCTTAGCATTGAAATCGCCCATTATTATGGTTAATCTATCATTTCTTATTGATTTCAGAATATTTTGCAAGCTTTCATAGAATCTTCCACCTCACTGTCATACTTTTTATCTGCTGTTGGAACATTTGTATTATATTGATCTGGAACGTTTGTCCATGTAGTTATCAAACCAGGAGTCTGTCTGATATTGGGACAAAATTGGTGATATATTCCACGAATTCTGATTTTTCAAATATTGCTACACCATTTCTGTGACTTTTACAAGTTTCAGCACTGTCAGAATAGTATAAATTTCCGTCTTCTCTTTGACAGGTACGTTTACTTGGCCAACTTCATTCACTTATCCCAAGAATAGACATTTTTAACCTCGTCATGTCTTTAACTATGTTATCAACTTTGCTAGCTATGAACAAACTTCATACATTCCATGTTGCTGATCTTGTGTTCGACTTCATTATTTTGAGCCAGGAGATTCATCGCACCCCCTGCCCACTAAAGGGCTGCCTGGGACTAGGGGCCATTAATTCATTGACTCTCTCCATAATGATATCCTGGGGAAAATTATACCAGAGTGGTTTCCCGTTGGCTTCTCTGGTGACTATTCAGCCGCCCCTAGCTTGGGATACAGCCCCTACCGAATGGGATGCAGTGGTATTGCCTCCACTGAGGGACCATTACCCACCCAAAGGAGCTCATCTATCCTAAGATGTTGGCCCCTTTTGGGTGCTAGGTTATTTCCCGCCGCCCAACAATCGGCGTCGAGACGCTGGCTGTACTGTAGCAGGATAACCTGGCCAGACATATTATTTATTACTACAACTACATAATACAGAGATCTATACCAGACGTTGGCTATGTTAGAGCAAAAGAATAATAGAATAGAAAACTCGGAGAAAATGTGGAACAAATACACAGTGCACAGGAAAACATGTTTTTGAACGTATGCCATGCTCCACAAAACAATACCTCACACCCAGGTATATTACCAACTAAACCTTTATTCTTTACAGTTGAAGTATACAAAAGAACATCGATGGATTCGCGTTCATTTTCAGAACACAAACGGAAATGTCCAAATAGGGATGAAAGCAAAGTGAGAACTGTCTTCCAGGAAGGATTTTTATCACAGTTGGAGGGCTTCGGTATGGTGTATGTCCTCCACGAGCATTTATCACAGCTTGGCACCTTGGTGGCACGCTGCGTATAAGTCGACGGAGGTCACGTTGCGGATCAGGTCCGATTCTTCAATGAGAGCCTGTTCGAGATCTTAGAGAGTCTGTGGTGGAACAGGACGCCCACGAACACTTCTGTCAAGCCTATCCCACATATGCTCGATGGGATTAAGGTCGGGACTCACTGCTGGCCATTCCATCTCTTGAATGTCCAGTTTCCGCAAGACAGCTCTGGTGATGCGCACCACATGAGTCCTGGCATTGTCGTGCATGAGTACGAATTCAGGGCCAACACCCCATGCAGCAACCAACACATGCTGTAGCAGTATCTGCTCGATGTACCCCGCAGAGGTAAGTTTACCACGGACGACGACAAGTTCCTTACGGCTATCAATACCGATGCCACCCCACACCATCACTGAACGTTGTCCGAATCGGTCGCCTTCCTGGACAATATTTGGCATGTACTGCTCACCAGGGCGTCTTCATACACGTTGGCGTCCATCACGCTGTGTCAGGGGAAATCTGGACTCGTCTGTGAACAACACAGGTCTCCATTGGCGAAGTTGCCAGTTGACGTGGAGACGGACAAACAGAAGGCAAGCTGCGCAATGTTGCTGCGTTAAGCGGTGCACTCCAACAGGACGTCTGGGTCGTAAGAACACTTCTCTTAACCTGTTCCTTACTGTCTGGTCAGACACCGTGACTCCAGTGACCCTCCTGGGGTCTTGTTGCAGTTGTCTGGCAGTTTCTGAAGGACGCCGCAACGTACAGATGGTCAGATATCGGTCCTGTGAGGTTGTCATGCGTCCACGAACTTTTCCAACCCTCCTTGTGAACTGGCCTGTTTCATTGTAGCGATTCCACAAGCGGTGAATAACTGACGGTGAGACATTGAGATCCACAGCAACACGACGGAAAGGCCATCCTTCCTGGTTCAATGTGATGGCCCTTGCGACTTGAACCTCGTTAAGACGAGATGTGCTAGTTTATTTACAACATGCTCAAATGACCGCAGTAGTCTGTGTACCACACAACGACACACGGACGCACCGCTATTGACTTTGTTTTGAGGGGTCACCTGACAGTTTAATGCATGGCTACGCCTGCAGATGGATTATAACTTCGATTTGACATACCCTGAGTAGCTAATGTCTCAAGGTATGCTGTACGACCATTGGAACCCCATCTACCAAATTAACGTTCACATATCAGACGTTAAAAAACATGTTCCCCTAATTGTTTTGAACTGTTTAGTTCATGAACCACTAGCTGCCACAAAGTCATTAGGAATCACTAGCATTAGTTTCCTCTGTGTATAATTTCACGTTTTAGTTGATTGCTAAGGGAGTTTACAACAATGTTAACTATCTGTCATGGTTATGAATGTATTTCTTATTTAGGAATGACTAATTGCATTATGGCCGCTTCATTTTCACGATCATCGTGTTTAAAATAATCTCCCCCTGTGGGTGGGGACGGTAGAATAACACCCACGGTAACCCCTGCCTGTCGTAAGAGGCAACTAAAAGGGGACCCAGGGTCTCTGAACTCTGGGGCGTGGGTTGTCGACCACGGGGACCTTAGCTGAGTCCTGGCATTGCTTCCACTTCCTTGTGCCAGGCTCCTCACTTTCATCTATCCTATTTGACCTCCCTTGGTCACACTTGCTCTTTTCCGACACCGACGGTATTACGAATGGAAGCCTAGGGAGTCTTTCATTTTCACGCCCTTCGTGGCCCTCATCTTCCTATGGCCGATGTGTTCATTTTTCGAAGTGTCAGAACCCTTCCATTATTTTCTTTCTGATTAGTGTTATATAGAGGATGGTTGCCTAGTTGAACTTCCTCTCAAAACAATGATCACCACCAGCACCACCTTTAAAATAATCTGTAATCTTTAATATAGACACATGAGGGCTTACTAGCATCTTTTGCCAACTCTGAGTGCCAGATTTCTGCTCATTTTTTAGGTACCTATTAATATTTCGGAGGACTGTGTTATTCTCTGGAATGTTCAATTTGATGTTGTTATGCATCACTTGACCAAGCGCCAAAAGTAGATTTTGAGATATTTTACACAAACGTAAAACCCTTTGTATTAATTCATATTTCCTGTTAAATGTTTGGTATTATATTATATCAAAATGAAGATAGACACATACATTTTCTTTTTAATGTATCAATTTTTTTTTTTTTGCTAGGGGCTTTACGTCGCGCCGACACAGATAGGTCTTATGGCGACGATGGGACAGGAAAGGCCTAGGAGTTGGAAGGAAGCGGCCGTGGCCTTAATTAAGGTACAGCCCCAGCATTTGCCTGGTGTGAAAATGGGAAACCACGGAAAACCATTTTCAGGGCTGCCGATAGTGGGATTCGAACCTACTATCTCCCGGATGCAAGCTCACAACCGCGCGCCTCTACGCGCACGGCCAACTCGCCCGGTGTATCAAATTTAGGGATATTTGAAGTATATTATCGTAATCTGAGATAATGGTGCTTGGTCACTTGATGCTTTATTGCGGTTACCTTAGTTGTTTGTTCTGCATCACTAGGCCAACAAATAAAATTGTCATTTAGTGACCGATTTGACTTTTAAATATTCAGTGCAGTGTAAAATATGGTACTTTTTAACTATTTGTATTGCTTATTTAAGTACAGGATTAAATTATACATAACAGCATACAACATGACACAATAGTATAGAAATTACACTGGTAGATCATAGTATTAAGGCATCATAAACACACAGTTCCTCCAGCTGTAATATATTGTAGGATTTTAAGAATTTTCAATTTCAAAATCCATATTTCCACAATCAAACCCATCTCTATCATCGTCTATTCCAGGATCATTAAACAAGCCCTTATAGAAAGGCTTAGCTTCATTGGGAATTAGCTTCATGAGGGAGCGCAGGTCCTTCAGCTTCGCTTCTGAAATTGGTTTTCCGTTGGGCCATAGCGGAGTGAGCAGCCCATGTAGAGCTGATCCATTTTCATTCTGAAGCCGGCGACCAACTGTAGATTTATTAATGTTCACTTCAACCGTGCGTTCTGCATCAAAATGCGTTTCGAAGAAAATGCTAAAAGGTTTATCTATCTTCAACTCTATTTCTCTCACATGCAGTCAGTTTACCTCCTCACTGTTTGTGCCTGTCTTCCTGTTTACAATATGTTTCTCCAGATGAACTGTATTATGAAAATCCGGTCCAGTCATTCTGTGAACAACAAGCAGGTTCTTCTTTCAGCACGTCTTCATTCCATTTGAAGCAGAGAAATAAAAAAAACTCACTAACTCCAGTAAAGCTAATTTTACAGGAGAGAGGAAAAACTGATGATCTTCCTCATTGATTTTAAATCTACTACGTTTATGTGATCATATTAAGTAAAAGTATATTCTTTATCAATTAAATGCTTCATAACTTAAGTGTTTATAATATTTAATGCTACAATTAAAATTAAATAGTGGTGGAGTTACGGGATTTTGACTTCCGGAGTGTATGAAATAATAATGGAATATAAAAAAATTTGACAGAAAAGGTGCCAGTATATCATAATTACCGTATGAAAAGATATAATATGAAAGTTTATTCGTATTAAAATTAGCATTGCTACATTTTTAAATGTCAAAAGTGCAGCGTGAGGCTGATATCCATTAAATACTCTAATCTAAATTGTATCAATATACATAAATAACACTACAAATAAACTTGAAGACTTTCATGACAGATATTCTGTTTCACTTTCATTCTCTTGTTCAGTCTGTAAATCAGGGTTATTACTGTCTGCAAACAGAGTTTTGTAATACATCCTACCTTCCTCCGCAGTGAAATTCATTAAATTTTGCAAGTTCTTTTGCTTTTCTATTTTCAGTGGCAACTGTGAGTTGTACTTTTGATGAGTGGGAAAAGATGCAATTGTATTGGGTCTCTTGACGTTAAATCGAATCCATATTGTACTTTTTACAGTTTTACTCATATAGATTTCATTTTTGTGGGATGTCGAATATAGTATTACTTTACTTTCTGATATGAGGAATTTCTCGATTCAATAATGTGTTCCTTTACTCGATCAGGATATTTATAAGAGCTCTGCTGTTTGCACCGAGAAAATTACGAATGCTAATACTAACGCATTTATTTAAAGCGTATTTTTATATATAACATTTATACACGAGAAAAAACTCCCATTTCACATCTCACATCTCACATTGTTTAATGTTCAATTTTTTAGATAATACAATATCAAATGAAACATTTCAGGTTAGCTAATTGCCCTTTGCTTTAAGCTTTTAAGTGCTGTTTCGCTTCCATTTGCCTTCATTTCTTTGTTCTTTTTCCATTCATTTTCCTGTCTGAACTTCAGTATGATTCCATTTGAACCTCTCAGTCTCTGCTCAGCTGGTTAAGCGATGTTGTAGCCATCTGCCTGGAAATAAAGCATGGACCACGAACCTACTACGGTGGCGTAGCAGGGGGAGAGGTGAAACTCCCACGTGGCGCGTCCCAGCTGGCGGATAGGGGGGTCCTAACCGGCTTGCCGGCGGACTTGAGGGAAATAAAATACCTCTCGCGGACCAAACACACTACCCCCTGCGGGTGGGGGACGCACATGCAGAATACACCCGCGGTATCCCCTGCCTGTCGTAAGAGGCGACAAAAAGGGGCGACCTTGGCGCGGACATGGATTGCGGTTTGGTATAATGTGATGGACCTCCTGTGGATGGGAGAGGCTGAATACATCCATAGGTAATCCCTGCCTGTCGTAGAAGGCGACTTAAAGAGTCATGTGGCCATGGTCCCCTATTTATTTTTTATTATTTTTCCGAGGGTCAGATGTAGACCATTCCAAATTTTGATGTGCGTGCTGCTCGGCGAAGGAGCTCCTATGTGTGCGACTACGCTCGAAAGCCCGTGCCAGCAACCACCCATGACGCGGCGGGTGGGAGTGCCATGTACCCGGGCAGTAGTATCCGCCTGACAACGCAGGTCCCCGCACAGCCGAATGCCAGAAGGACATATTATAATTAATTATTTTTAATTTTTTCTCTATATTTAGTGCTCTGTACACGCTATGGGGTACATGCTATTGCGGGTGACGTCTTAGTGCTCATTGCCTCAGTCATCCCGTATTAGGCATCGTCCAACATCGGACCCCGGGCAGTACCTGCTATGACCAGGTGTATATTGCCTTGGCTGCTTGGTTCGGCTACAGAGACCCCTGATCGGAGTGGGTGGCATTCGGGGAGGAAGCTATCAGGCATGGCTTCCAAACGAATTCGGCTCTCTCAAGGTGGTCCCCCAACTAAGACTTTAATTTTTGCTTCCCTGAGAGTTTCAACTCCCTGGAAACATGCGCAGCGTGAAGGAATGGGATCCAGCTTCCCTAGGTTTCTGGTCGCTACCAGAACCGAAGGGCACGATTTTAAGCTGGTGAAGTCGATCCTGTTTAGTAGGCACATTGAAGGCGTCTATGGCGAACTGGAGGAACTTAAGAAAATGCGCAACGGTAGTTTGCTTCTAAAGACTCGTACGGCACTGCAATGTGATCAGTTGCTTAAGTGCGAGCACTTTGGCGAAATCCCCGTCAAAGTGCAGGAGCATAAGTCCTTGAACCTGGTTCGCGGAGTCATCTTTCACCGTGACATTATTTTGAACACTGACGACGAGTTGATGGAAGACATGAAGAACCGTGGCGTGATACACGTCCGGCGCATTACGCGCAAGGTTAACGGTGAAGACGTTGCCACTGGTGCCTTCATTGTCTCTTTCAAGTTGTCAGTGTTACCAGAGAAAGTCAAGGTAACAACTTATCGTTGCGATGTGAGGCCGTACATCCCGCCTCCTATGCGATGCTATCAATGCCAGCGATTCGGACATATGGTATCTCGCTGTTCGAATCCGGCTGTATGTGGAACATGTGGACGCGTAGCTCACGGCGCGGAGGAGTGTACAACTCCATACAAGTGCACTAACTGCTCCGGTTTTCATTCTCCTCGGGATCGGAATTGTCAGACATACCTGAGTGAGAAGAAGATCCAGGAGATCAAGACCCTGGATGGTCTTTCCTACCAGAAAGCGCGCCGTAAGTTTAATTCTACGAATACACTTGCCCGTACACTCGACTATAGCTTGATAGCTCAGAGTCTTCCAGGTTCGTCATTTACAACCTCGACAACTGTCCAGACCGCTGCGCCCAAGGCTGTCGTTGTTCGCGTTCCGCTGCCTGTCATAGCAACAGTGTGTAATGTTTATATTCCACCCGGCCAGCATCTGAACATAAATGATGTCGCTGATCTTATAGCTCAGCTTCCACCATCCTTCCCCTTATTGGGAGCTTTTAACGCCCATCACCCCATATGGGGCTCTGAGACGCCTTGCCCCCGAGGAAGAGAGCTGGAAACACTACTAACAGATCTGGATTTATGTATTTTGAACACAGGGGAACCAACTCACTTTAGTGTACGCTACGGCACATATTCTCGCATAGACGTCAGTCTATGCAGCCGAACGTTGGTTCCACTGTTTCGGTGGAATGCACACGATGATCTCTGTGACAGTGACCATTTTCCCATCATCCTTACTTTGTTGAAACATAAATCCGTCGAGGCTGCCCTTCGATGGATTCTTAAACATGCTGATTGGCCAAAGTACACATCACTAGCTGCCTTTAACGATGATATCAAGCGGACCGTCGGCGAGGAAATAACTTACGTCACCCAAGTTATTCTTTCTGCTGATGAGGAGTCCATTCCGTTTTTTTCGGGGACTTCTCGCCGAAAACTTGTTCCTTGGTGGAACGATGAAATAGCAGCAGCCATCAAAGAACGCCGTCGCGTTCATAAGCGTTACCGTAGACAGCCTACTGTGGCCAACTTGGTAACATTTAAGAAACTCCGCGTTAAGGCGCGAGTTCTTATTCGACAAAGTAAGAAGTCTTCATGGGAGAGATATGTGTCATCTATGACGTCACACACTCCATCATCTCAAGTGTGGACTAAACTATTTCGGGTATCCATGGATCGCCGTCGGTACCGGGAATTTCCATTGCACGCTATATCGTCACTGAACACCTCTCGATTGCTAACCATCTAGCTCGCCATTTCGCGGATGTGTCTGGCTCTGGGAATTACCATCGTGACATCCTATCTCTGAAGCGGGAGGCAGAACGTCATCACCTTAGTTTTGCCTCTCAAGCTTCAGAGGACTACAACGTGCCCTTTACGGAGTGGGAACTCCGCAGCGCCCTAGCGCTTTGCAAGGATACGTCTCCTGGACCGGACAACATCCATAACCAGATGTTGAAACTCCTTAGTGATGATAGTCTTCTCTATCTCCTTCGTGTGTTCAACCGTATCTGTATAGAGGGTGATTTTTCGTCTCAAGGACGAGAGGGCATAGTCATTACTGTCCTCAAGCCTGACTAGGATCCTAAGTATGCAGGGAGCTACAGACCAATTTGTCTTACAAACTGCCTGTGTAAGCTATTTGAGAGGATGGTAAATCGCCGACTCGTGTTGTGTCTGGAGAAACAAGGACTCTTGTCCGAGTACCAATGTAGTTTTCGAGTCGCTTGATCCACCGCTGACCACTTGGTACGCCTGGAGAGCTCTATCCAGGATGCTTTTCTCCGCAAACAGCAATTGGTAGCTGTTCTCTTTGACTTGGAGAAGGCCTATGACACCACATGGCGATATGTATCCTTTCAGTCATGCATCAGTGGAGATTCCGAGGTCACTTGCCGGTATTTATTGCGAATTTTTTTGTCCCTCCGTCTATTCCGTATCCGAGTGGGGAGGACATATTCGCAATACCACGTTCAAGAAAATGGAGTCCTTAGTGTCACTCTGTTCGCGATTGCCATAAACGGTATTGTTTCTGCTGCTGGTCCAGCAGTAATACCGTTCCTATATGTGGACGCCTTCGCTCTGCACTATAGCTCGTGCAGTATGGCAGTCGCAGAGCGACAGTTACAGCAGGCTATTAGGAGGGTTGAGCATTGGACCTTAAAACATGGCTTTCGGTTTTCTGCCGCAAAGACCTCTGTTGTCCACTTTTGTCGTCAACGTACTCTTCACCCTCATCCCGAGCTCTATTTAGGAAATGTCGTTCTTCCCGTTGTTTACACTTACCGATTTCTTGGGCTCCTTTTCGATAGTAAATTATCGTGGGAGCCAGATGTGCGGCAGTTGAAAGTGCAATGTGCTAAGAAGCTTAATATCATGAAGTTTCTTAGCAGCACTTCTTGGGGGGCTGACCGCGCGGTGCTCCTACGATTCTATAGGGCACATATTTTATCTCGCCTAGACTACGGCAGTGCAGCATATGGCTCAGCAAAACCAAGCGTTCTTGCGAAGCTAAACAGCATTCACCACAGCGGGGTTCGGTTGGCGACGGGAGCCTTTCGTACAAGCCCCATAGCTAGCCTGCTCGCTGAGTCTGGTGGGCCGCCTTTACACCTGAGGCGCCAGCAACTGCTTCTTACCTATGCTGCTAATTTGCGACAGATGCCACTACATCCTAGCTATTCTAGCGTTTTCAACAGTGACAACCGTTTGCTGTACGCCGCTCGTCCCCGAGCAACGCGGCCGGTTGGAATACGTTTAGATATCAGTTACAGATTGTTTGACGTACCTTCGGTTCCTTGCCTTGTCAGACAACCAAGTGGGGTACCTCCGTGGGTAGTACGGCGACCTGAAATAATCCTGGACCTACACACTGGCCCGAAGGAGAACACGGACCCTTCGATTTATCGGAGACTCTTCCTGTCCGTCGTTGGCCGCTATCCAGGTTCAGTCGTCGTCTACACGGATGGTTCAAGGACAGACACGAAGGTGGACTGTGCGTTCGTTGTGACAATGATAGGTTGCTTTTCGCTCTCCCGGAAACCTGTAGTGTGTATACAGCAGAGCTTTATGCTATCTGTAGAGCTTTGCGGTACGCACTGTACAATGAACGCCGACACTTTCTTGTGTGTACTGACTCCTTGAGTTCACTGCAGTCTATTGATACCTGTTTCCCTCGGATCCAGGACCTGCTGGCCGGGTGTTTGGATGCCGGCACCAGAATTACGTTTCTGTGGCTCCCAAGCCACATGGGCATCAAGGGAAAGGAGTTAGCAGATCAGGCTGCCAAGGAGGCAGTTACACTGCCCCCGTTGCCTTTCAAGGTTCCAGCAAGTGATATTCGCTCTCAGCTGAGACATCTGGTCATGTCTCACTGGGAGTTGGAATGGCAGGCCATTCCACCTCCCAATAAGCTGAGAGCGATAAAAGGAACAACGAAGGTTTGGAGGACTTCCCTTCGGACTTCGCGGAGGGAAGCCGTGGTATTATGTCGCCTTCGGATCGGCCACGGTATCGTAACTCACTCGCATCTTTTGAAAGGAGAACCCCCTCCGGTGTGTACCTGCGGCGACCATCATACCGTGGTACACATCCTTACGGAGTGTATGGACCTGGGCGATCTTCGCCGTAGTCTCAACCTTCCGGGTATCATCTCCCTTATCTTGCGAGATGACGAGCAGTCAGCAGACCTCGTCATCCGCTTTATGAGGGATAGTGGTCTGTTTTATCGTGTCTAGTGATGTCCTTTGTCCTCGTGTATTTGTTTCAATTGCGCTTTTATCCCATTGACTTCATTTTAGTTTGTGTTGCGTATGTGTTATTTTAACGTCTACTGTAAATGAAGTATATATATATATATATATATATATGCACCACCAGGCAATGCCTTATTCCTTTTCTCCCTGTATTTTCTCTCATTTTATTAGAGAATAAGGCATTGCGAATTAGATCCACTGCTGTTTTAATCTCATACTCATTTTTCATCACCATTTTTTAACTCTTGTCAGTGGATACATTTTGAAATTTTTAAATATCATGTATCATGTCGTCCATCACGTTCCATTAGGGGCCGATGACCTTCGATGTTAGGCCCCTTAAAACAACAAGCATCATCATCATCATCATCATCATCATCATCATAAAGCATGGAAGGCAAGAACTCCCTTAATTCCATGGAGTAAGAGGTGTTTTGCTTTCCATGGATTTTAAAATCTCCTCCTGTATGCAGATGAATGACGGAATTAGGGTATCCTTGCCTTCCATCCATGCGGAACAAACTAAAAAGCCCCATCCAGCCCATAACTCAATTTCGCCAAAAATTGAAGTTAATGGTTTTTGATCTCCCTGCTTCATTTATGTAGTCTTCGGCGGTATAGAGGCGCTGCTGAAATTTCCAGATTTTAGAATAATCCTAATTTTGGCATCATAAATGAACTCACAAGATTAGGTGAATATCGGATGAAAATTGCAAGACATAGGAAACTCAGTATGGTCCCCCCTTCACTTCCTGAATTTGTTATTAAATTCTCAATAATTTCTTTTGTAAACCATACAGGATTCTTACGTTTATAAGATTTTACTTTGGAAATAAATTAATCAAGTATCGAATACATTTTGTCATGAAATACGAACAGCTTCATCGACATGTTAACTCTTCATTTCCTCCATTTGCAATTTTTCAAAAGAATATACAGTTTAAAAAAATCTGCTTTCTTAAAACTATAATTAAAAACTTTGTGGCCGCATTTACTTATAGGAACTTCGACACTTTATAACTAACAGAGGGTTTGCTACTAGAGGGTCAACTCCTTTACTTCCACTAAGTTTAAAATATTACTCAACACGAAATCAAGTGTGTTATCATTAATATTTCCCACATCATTGATTGACTCCAAATTTAACAATCTAAACAATAGCCTGGCTTTTGTACTTCCCTTTGACACATCAGATGAAATTCCTCTTATTTTTGGTATTTTGAAATCACCTAGAATTAGTATATTACTGTCTTGTAATAATAATGATTTCAACTTCGTCAAAAATCTGTATGTAAGTACCTGTGTTACTATTAGGTGGCAAATATACGATACAAATATAATGTTACTTATATAGATCACTTTAAGCCGTATTGTTTCATTTCCTGATCCCAAACACTTTACCCCATCTGAACACAATATATATTTAACGGTCACTAAAATCCCCCAACGAGTTTTCCTTTTAGTAGCCAGTAAGGCTATCTTTTCTGTAAACAACATACCGATTATCAAAATATTTGAGTGTCATAAATGCTGTCTACTAACTGTGTTTCCGTCAATACAATGATATCAAAATTTCTAAGTACCGTGATGCATTTACATGCAATATTCCAGTTTTGTTCTAGTCACACTTACATTTTGACAATACATATCTAATGTAATATGTAAATTCATATTAGCCATTGGAACAGATTCTTAAACTTTACAAGATAGCGTTCCTCATTAATCTGAAAATTCTAGTATTTTTAGCCCTTCGTACGAGTTCATAAAATATTTAACACTTTCATTTCGTCTAATTTCCCTCGCCTTAGACAACAATTTTCTCCTTTCAGCGCAAAGACTTTCATTAACATGTACTGGATTACTGAAAGTATATTCGAGATCAGCGGTTGACATATTACGTTCTACATGCCTTTTGTTTATCATATTCTCTTTCAGGGCTCTACGAAACATCTTACAGTTATGGGAGGAAATTGTGTGTCAGAATGCTGGGGAATTCGATGACATGCATCTACATCGTCATCAATTTCTACTTGCAATGCCCTCCCAACGCCCTGTACAGTTCTAAATACATTTTCACCTGGCTTAACTGGGAACCTATGAATTTCAACCGTATTAATTCTAGAATACGTCTCGCAATCAACTAGATGTGGCTTTAAATTAATATTCTCATTATTTAGTGTGTTATTTTCTGCTTCAGGTATTCAATACCTTTAGGACTAATATATCTTATATCCTTGAATAACTAAACTGAATTCTTGCTCATTTTTCTGGAATGTTCATAATTAAGTAATACAACACTCACTCACACTACTACGACGTCACGTACCCCTTGCTTATAAATTAGTATTCTGTCTTGTTTAACATGCTATTTTAGCTTTCTACATTTGTCTTCACTATTCAGCTGAAGAAGGCCCAATTAGGGTCGAACAATGTGTTAAATGTCATGTGTAAAGTGAGAAAGTACTGTATTGAATTGGTGGATTGAGCTTTGGTGATAGAAGAAATGTTTGCCTAACTTAACAAATATCTGGAATTACTGGTGACCCTCCTTCAACGGAATTCCTGAGGCAGCAGGTGGGAATTGCTATCCAGCGAGAAAATGCTGCCAGCGTTATTGGTACATTTCAAGATAACGCTCCACTGAATGAAGTTTTCTATGTTGCTTCTCAGAATTTCGGAGCTGGAGCGAAGCAGCAAGAACAACAATAGAAAATCATAGGATGTAAACTTAAACACCTCTCATATAACATATGTCAAAATGGATTAAACAGTAAATAAAATCGTAATGACCTTTTAGCTGTGTTTTTGTCTACTAGAATTATGCTTTATTTTTTAAATCTTTTATAATGTTTATGAATATATATCCGAAGTCAGTGGTTTATTTTATGGGAGATAAGGCACTGTAGGTCATTGTAGCATAAAGTGTAGCATAAACTCAGGTAGGCTTAAGTATTTATATTAGTCATTGGATAAATTTTAATACACCGTCTTAAATGTCCATCCATGTTCTGGACGTTAGGCCCCTTTAAACAATAACGTTGTTTTAGAGGGAAGTACAACTAGCAAAGTATTCCCCTCTTAACAGGAATTAGAACAAGAAATGAAAGAGAGACTACTGAAAGTTTTCTCAAATGATAGGAAGAGACACGAAAAACATGAAAATGCAATAATTCTTAGACCTCTCAAATCTATTACCATTGGGCTCAGAAGAGAACACATGTTGACCAAGGAAGGTTACATACAAGGTGTTACGGGATTACCCGTGAAGCAGAAAGAGGTTAAAGAAGGTGCCGGGGTGAATGGGTCTATCTACAGTGTTTATGTATGTTTAGTCCTCAGCCCGAAGGTTGGTTGAATCCTCAACAGCTCCGCCATCAGCTGTCATAGATGGCCTAGGCATCACTGAAGAGGCGTACTAGGGAAATGAGGAGCGAGGTAGTTTCCCGTTGTTTTCCTCACCGAGCCAGAAGTTGCTATTACATATCAGTCTGCCAAGCCCACTGAAATACATGCATCAACCGACCCTATGAGCAATATTTTCACACCATTCATGGAGCAGGGACTGGCTGCAGAAGGAATGGTATTACTAGTATCACTCATACCTCAGTCACTTTCATTTTGTCAAACCCAAGGATAAAGCTGAGACAGATCAATGAAAGTAACAAAATTGCTCTAGCCCATACTAGAAGACACAGTGAACTGTAAACACTAGGTCCCGCCAGCAAAGGCACCTATCTACAATATAAAAATTAATATAAAACTTGAAATGAACGTTATATTTCTTCAGAAAACAACAACTTAACAATTTTTCACTTAGTGAACATAACAAACATATCAGGTACAAAAACAGTCTGGAAACAAGACTAGGAAAATCCAAGATCAGTAAAATTTGCAGATTCTGTGCTTCAAGCCCGTAGTTTTACAATTCCAGAGATACCGGATCCAGTTAACAAAACTTTTAATAAAAAAATAAGAAACCATTAAGTCAAGGGCAGAAATCCCCTAAATTAAGAGCACTTACTCCCTCAATTACAATGTCAAGGCTTCCATGAGGCACCCTTCACAATTACAAAATTTGAAAAGAGCTAACAGGCTTTCTGTTTCTTCCAGCCTACTCGAGGCAACATCAAAAATCTTACACACTCTGGCCTTCCATGGCCCAACTTACAAATTGAAACGGTTATCTCGTACCCAACCTATAGGGCCTTTGCAAAAATGAACAGGCTAAGTAAACGGCCCGAAACACAAACTGAATGAAGGCGTACCCTGCACTACAGATAATGAAATATAAAATCCTACGGGGTTCTCTGCCTATAAAACAGGGGCTAATCCCAAGCTACTTGAGGTGGCGCGCGTGGAAATCACTTTAACACATTACAGAAACGAAAGGTTGCGAAAAAGTCGTAACCTCAAGTTACATTTTAGGAAAGTATTGTTACATAATTAAAAACTCGGACCTTCCCCTTGAATTAAACTGCGGAGGTAGCAAGAAAGAATGATTTTATGTGGCCATTACCTTATAGATATTCTGCTGGCCGAAGAAAGAAGCGGCCCCGCCTCCTGCCTTAACACACACACTAATACAGACGGTGATCAATTGACCAGGAAACGTGAAAGGCCGCAGTTTATAAACCCTCAGGGAAGGTTCGAGAGCATTCAAGACTAGTCAGGAAACACCCTCTTATTTTTTATTGGCAGATTCAAAGTGAACAATAAATGCGGGATTGGTTGGAAATTAATTACAAAAATTCGTGATTGGCTAGATTCAAAACTGGCGGAAAGAAACGGAAGTATTGCCAACCCCAAAATAAATGAACATAGACCAGTTATGGAAAACCGAGGGATACAAAACTTCTTTCAGTTACAAGTTCTTTCACCTTGCACCAGAGTGTATGATCAGAGTTTTTTGGTAGTGTCATCTGTGGAAAAATGTCTAAACTTCTTGATGTATAGCAAACAAAACCAGGAGAAATTAATCAGTTTAGGAAACTCCACAACAACACAATTCCTCAGTATTTAAGTAGTGACATCTTCTGATTAAAGTTCCAACTTGTTGTGTTATTAGTTCCACTTTTGATCGATAGAGGAGTTTATTAAGGCCCTGCTTTTGAATGCGCGGCTTTGAGGTGTACCTCCCGGTATACAAGGGATGAAGAAGAGGAACCCCTGTGAATGGGAGCGGTAGAGTAACATCCTCTGCATCCCCTGCCTGTCTTAGGAGGCGAGTAAAAGGGGCCCTGGAGGGCTCTTAACTTAGGCCCTTCGCCGAGTCCTGATATTGGTTCCATCATCATCTGGATTGTGCTTTAGAAGCGGTCCCTTGGTCAGTAATACTATTTTTGTGATAGTTTTTGGGTCCGATCCACTGATTGTTTTAAATTCATATCCATTCATTTTTCCTGGCATTTTTTATTTTGGTCGGTGGATGATTTTGAACTTTTAATTTGTCATTTCATTTCGTTCCATTAGAGGCCGATGACCTTCGATGTTAGGCCCCCTAAAACAACAATCATCATCATCATCATCATTACGATATTGCTCCCACTCACTTGTGCCAGGCTCCTCACTTTCAACTATTTCATTCTTATTCTTTTCCTACCCAGATGATATTATATTTTCGAGGCCTAGGGAGTCTCTCATTTTCAAGCCCCTTCCCTTTCTTTTTACCGATACCTTCATTCTTCGTCGACGTGTCGGACCTCTTCCATCTTCCTTCAGAGTAGTGTTTATAAGAGGGTGGTTGCCAAGTTTTACTCCCTCTTAAAACAATAATCACCACCTCCATCCTAGTCCTCAAATGCTGAGTTGGAATGGCCTGAAGGAAGAGGAAGCAAAGACAGATTGAAATGGGGACACCGCGGTTTTTAATCGACGAGGTACTGGGGTCATTGCTTTACGACAAATACAACAATCTTCACGATGAAACATGTTCTTATTGAGTCTGCTCAGGTCAACAGCAATAAAATTCATAATAAACCCCGGGGTTACACACAGGGACTACTAAAATGTCATTGTCTTCACAATATGAAGATTATAGGATAGCATATCACATCCAACAATGCGAAATATTTGCGTGGAATCAAATGACGTATATCAGATACTCATGATAGTATTGCGATGTAACCGGTGATCATGTCAGCAGTTCCAATAAATTCCTGTAACTTCCTTGTCACCAGCATCTTCATGTACCGCAAAAGTAATGTACAACTACCAACCTTACAGCTATGTTTGAAAGAGCGTTGCTTTCTAAATTATTTTCTGTAGTAATTTTGAACTTCTATGACCTGTCCATATGTACTCTGAAGGCTCGACTTATAGCTATGGTTAATATGGTCTTACCGTTATTAGGTTTGCTGGATAATAATAGTTGTGGATCCATTATGACAGGTCCACTAGTTGAGCCTTTCATTGTTTACACTTTTGTCTGGCTCCTTACTTTCGATTTTCCTGTCTGACCTTCCATGGTCAACTCATCTGAGCCAGACGGTATTAGATTTGTGAGGCCTAGGGAGTCATCCAATTTACCTCCTGTGGCTGGGAGTGGTAGAATAACATCCACGGCAACCTCTGCCTGTCGTAAGAGGCGACTAAAAGGGACCCCAGAGGCTCTCGACTTCAGAGATTGGGTTGGTGACTACAGGGCCCTTAGCTGAGTCCTGTCCTTGCTTCCAGGTACTTGTGCCAGGCTTCTCTGTTTCATCTATCCTATCCGACCTCCTTGACCAACTCTAGTTCTTTCCTATGCTGACGGTAGGAGCATTCGAGACCTAGGGTGTCTTATTTTCACGCCCTTCATGGCCCATGTTTCTCTTTGGCCTATACCTTCATTTTTAGAAGTGTCAAATATCTTCCAGATTTTCCCCTGATTAGTATTAATGGATGGTTGTCTAGTTGTACTTCCTCCTAAAATAGTAATCACCACCACCACCATCCTGTTCTCTTCTGAGCTCGACGTATTATGTTTGCGAGGACTAGGGAGTCTTCTAATTTACTCCCCGTGGGAGTGGGTGGTAGAATACATCCACGCTATGCCTTGCTTCTCGTAAAAGGCGATGAGAGGAGAACCCATTCGCCCTCATATAGCGAGTGTGGGTTTGCGACCACAGCCCTCATCTATCATATCTGACCTCACTTGGTCAACTCTTGTTCTTTTCCGACCCCGACGGTATTAGAGCACCCAAGACCTAGGAAGTATTTGATTTTCACACCCTTCGTGGCCCTTATCTTTCTTTTGCTGACCACTTTATTCTTCGAACTGTCGGACTTTTTCCTTTATCCCTTCTGACTGGTGTTAATGAACGATGGTTGCCCAGTTGTACTTCCTCTTGAATGAAACTATAATCACCACCACCAGAATTAGTACAGTCGGAAACGGTTTGAAGAAACTGTTCCTTTCAATCCACCTTGTCCCGCCATTTTGTGGGATCCCATCGACATCATGGATGAAATACATGTTCCCCAGAAGTGGATGAGCAAGGTTTATGTGGCGACGTCAGATTATTTACAAATATTCAGTGAGTCATGATTCTAGGGCATAGGAATGTTATTTTAGGAGTAGTGGAAATTGGCCGGTTCTGTCGCTTCCTCCGCAAGTCCACGAGCCTACTACGCTGGCGTAGCAGGGGGAGAGGTGATACTCCTACGCGGAGCGTTCCAGGTGGCGGATAGGGGGGTCCTAACCGGCTTGCCGGCGGACTTGAGGGAAATAAAATACTCTTGCGGACCAAACACACAACTCCCTGTGGGTGGGGAATGCAGACGAAGAATCCCTTGCCTGTCGTAAGAGGTGACTAAAAGGGACGACCAAGGGATGATTATATTAGAACCGTGAATCTCTTTGCGATTAGTACCACCCCGCGCGGAACACCATGGGTCGCTTTTCCTTGCGCGTAGTACCACTATGTTAGGTACCAAATAGTTTTGTGATTAGTAGCAAACGAGAGCGCGACGGCTTTTACAGTACCTGCGATTAGTAGCACTACTGTATATGAGCGACACCATGGGATGACGGAACCAATGGTTCTGGCTTGCCTATGATTAGTACCCAGTATAGGAGGAACACCACGGGATAGTACGAGTCCCTGTGGTTAGTACACTTGGGCGATGAACGCCGTAGGTTTGCGTTGCCTGTGAATGGCGCCGCAATGTGCGAAACATAGCAGGTCTCTTATACATGTGCGAATTTCATTACCTGTGAGTTGTACCATAATGTGTGGAATACCGCGAGTCTACGCTACTCTTGATTAGTACCGCAACACGACAAATACCATGGTTCTATTTTTCTAGCGATAAGTACCATTGTGAGGGGCCGCTGACTTGGATTTTGGACCCCCTTTGACTACAATTATCATGGATTCAGTATTGTGCTATCGAAGCAGTCCCTTGGTCAGTACTACTATTGTTCTACGCCAGCTGCTGTGCATATGAGGCACTGTGGACCGGTTCCACTGATCGTTTTAAAATCACATCCATCCATCCATCCATCCATCCATCCATCCGTCCGTCCGTCCGTCCGTCCGTCCGTCCGTCCCTCCCTCCCTCCCTCCCTCCATCCATCCATCCATCCATCCATCCATCCATCCATCCATCCATCCATCCATCCATCCATCCGTCCGTCCATCCGTCCGTCCGTCCGTCCGTCCTCTTTACGTTTTGAACTGTGGTCAGTGGACCATTTTGGGTTTTTAATTTGTCATTTCATTTCGTCACATTTCGTAACCCACGAACCTGCTACGCAGGCGTAGCAGGGGGAGAGGTGTTACTCCCACGTGGCGCGTCCCAGGTGGGGGATAGGGGGGTCCTAACCGGCTTGCCGGCGAACTTGAGGGAAATAAAATACCTCTCGCGGACCAAACACACTACCCCCTGCGGGTGGGGGACGCACATGTAGAATACACCCGCGGTATCCCCTGCCTGTCGTAAGGGGCGACCAAGGGATGATTGAATTAGAACCATGAAACTACTCTTGATTCGTACCATCATGCGGGGAACACCATGGGTTGCATGTACATGCGAGTAGTATCACTAAATTGGTACGAAATATGTTTGTGATTAGTTGCAGTAAAAAACCTGGCCTGGTGGATTCCAGTACCCATGATTTGTACCCATGTTGGCAACACCGCGGGTCTGGGCGTAGCCTGTGAGTTGTACCGCTATATGAGCGGCACCGTGGGTCAGCGTTGCCTGCGATTGGTACCCACTATGTGAGGAACACCACAGGAATACCGGCGCCCGTGACTAGTACACCTAGGTGAGGAAACTTACTGGTTTGCGTTGGCTATGAGTGGCGCCATTGTATGAGAAACACCATAGGTCTGCGTTCCCTGTACGAATTGCAATACTTGTGAGTAGTACCATCTTGTGTGGACCACCGTGAGTCTTCGCTACTTTTGATCAGTACCCCAAAATGACAAATACCATGGTTCTACTTTACTCGCGACATGTACCATTCTGTGGGGCCTTAGACGTGAATTTAGCACCCCTTCAGCCATCAAGCATCATTGTGCTTTATAAATGGTCCCTTGGTCAGTAATACTCTAATTAACTACCTTCTTTTTGAGTCTGATCCACTGTTTTTGTTTTTTTGTTTTTTTGTAGGGTTCATGTACATCCATTCATTCTTCATGACATCTTTTATTTTATTTTGGTCAGTGGATGAATTTAATTTTTTTTATTTCATTTCGTACCATTAGGGGCCGATGACCTTGATATTAGGCCCCTTTAAACAACAAGCATCATCATCATAATCACATTTCGCAACATTAGGGGCCGATGACCTTGATGTTAGGCCCCTTTAAACAATAAGCATCATCATCATCATCATCACAATCATAGGTGATGGTGTGACTTGTGGCCCGAGAGTGGGAATATGTACCATCCGATAAATTAGTACTGTAATTAAAATGATGACGACTGTTTGCCTACATGAATAGCTTAATGCAGTTCCTTGCACAAAGCAGGCCAGGAAAAGCACACAGTCGCTACGTATTTGATCTCAACAGCTGTATGCTCATGCTGATATGCATGAATCAACATACAATATACCTAGGGGGATAAATTTTCGTTTCATACCAGTTCTTTTGTTAATATCTCTACTGATAGGAAAGCGAATCCGGCTGCTGGCAGTGAAGAGCGCGTGCATCACAATGAGACCTTGCAAAGTTATACAAATATCCTACACGTCTTCGCTCTCCTGTTAGTTACACTTGAAATAGCCTAGTTTTATTAATATTATATTATAATATTAGTAATAATAATAAAGCTGTGGAAACGAAATGAAATACGACGTCATTTACTTTAGAATGCAGGTTTATTGAATACGCCACGAACCTGCAACGCTGACGTAGCAGGGGAAGAGGTGATACTCCCACGTGGCGCGTCTCAGGTGGCGGATAAGGGGGTCCTAACCGGCTTGCCGGCGGACTTCAGGGAAATAAAATACCTCTCGCGGACCAAACACACACCCCCTGCAGGTGGGGGACGCAGATGAAGAATACACACACGGTATCCCTTGCCTGTCGTAAGAGGCGACTAAAAGGGGCCCAAGGGGCTCTCAACTTGGTAGTGTGGGTGTCCTGGTATTACTTCCACTTACTTCTGCCAGGCTCCTCACTTTCGCTTATCCTGTCCGACCTCCCTTGTCCAACTCTTGTTCTTTTCTGACCCCGAAGGTATTAGAGTGTTCGAGGACTCGGGAGTCTTTCATTTTCACGCCCTTTGTGGCCCTTGCCTTTCTTCTTCCGTTACTTCATTTTTCGAAGTGACGGATCCCTTGTTTCTTCTTTTTTCTCTCTCTCTACCCCCTGTGGGTGGGGGACGCAGACGTAAAATACACCCACTGTATCCCCTGCCTGTCGTGAAAGGCAACTAAACGGGGCGACCAAGGGATGATTGTATGAGAACCATGACACTACTTTTGATTAGTACCGTCACGCGGGGAAATCATCGGTCGCCTTTACTTGCGAGTAGTACCACTATGTTAGGTGCACAATAGGTTTGTGCTTAGTAGCAGCAGCAGAGAGGATCACTGTGAGTTTTGGAGTACCCGTGAGTCGTACCCATGTGAGCGACACCACGGGTCTGGGCGTTGCCTGTGATTAGTACCCACCATGTGACGAACACCACGGCTATACCGGCGCCCGTGATTAGTACACCTAGGGGAGGAACCCCATCGGTTTGCGTTGGCTATGAGTGGCGCCATTGTGTGAGTTCACCATAGGCCAGCGTTGCCTGTACGACGTACATGCGAGCACAGAAATGGTGTCCCGGTATAAACAAAGCATGGTATACCCCCACCTCCACGCTTAACGCATTGCTGCAGGTAGACAGCCTGCTACAAGACTGTTGTGATTGAAATGGGCACAGTGGCGGATGTATAGCAATACACACACTGTGCCTTCAGCACTACCCGTTCACTCCCTCCCCTCTTTTTCGGTACTGGAGTGGCCTTCGACACTAGCCCTTCACTCCCTCACCTCCTTTCAGTACTAGAGTGGGGCAGTGTTGATTGTTTACGTCGGGACACCATTTCTGTGCTTGCATGTACAATACTTGTGAATAGTACCATTATGTGTGGAACACCGTGAGTCTTCGCTACTTTTGATCAGTACCCCAACACGACAAATACCATGGTTCTAGCGATAAGTACCTTTATGAGGGACCTTTGAACTCGATTTTGGACTCCTTTAGGCATCAAGCATCCTCGATTCAGGGTTGTCCTTTTGAAGTGGTCCCTTGGTCAGTAATACTATTATTTATGATCTTTTTTGAGTCGGATCCACTGTTATTTCAAATTCATGTCCATCCATTCATTCTTCATGGCATTTTTCATTTTGGTCAGTGGATGGTTTTGAACTTTTAATTTGTCATTTCATTTCGTATCCTTTCGTACCATTAGGGGCCGACGACCTCAACGTTAGGCCCTTTTAAACGACAAGCATCATCATCTTATTGAATACGAAAACGAAGAAGGTTAATATAACTGATCGTCGCCATAAGAGCGATCCGTGTCGTTGCGACGTAAAGCAACTTGTAAACAACAAATACAATGAATCCGTCTGAGCAAGTCAAGTGACCAGCGCGAAGTGAGTTGAACTGAACTAAACGAAGGTGAATGCCCATAATCAAAGAGAAAATGCTAGAGAATAGTAGGTGGCGACACTTAAAGGGCGGCTCGATTTGAATCATACTTAACACCTACTCTCAAATTGATGATCTGTGAAGTTCTGCGGTTCGCACTGTCCAATGAGCGCCGAAACTTCTGTGTACTGACTCCTTGAGTTTGCTCCAGTCTATTGATACTTGTTTCCCTCGGCACCCTCAGGTGCAGCGGGTCCAGGACCTGCTGGCGAGGTGTTCGGATGCCGGCACCAGAATCACGTTTATGTGGCTCCCTAGCCACATGGGTCTGGAGGGAAATAAATTAGCAGATGAGGCTGCCAAGGAGGCAGTTACACTGCCCCCGTTGCCTTTCAAGGTTCCAGCAAGTGATATTCGCACTCAGCTGAGCCACCTGGTTATGTCCCATTGGGAGATGGAGTGGCAGGCCATTCCACTTGCCAATAAGCTGAGAACGATAAAAGGAACAACGAAGGTTTGGAGGACTTCGCTTCGGGCTTCGCGGAGGTAAGCCGTGGTATTATGTCGTCTTCGGATCGGCCATGGTATCCTGACTCACTCGCATCTTTTGAAAGGGGAACCCCCTCCGGTGTGTACCTGCGGCGACCATCTTACCGTGGTACACATCCTTACTGAGTGTGTGGGCCTGGTCGATCTTCGTCGTAGTCTTAACCTCCCAAGTACCATCTCCCTTATCTTGCGAGATGACGAGCAGTCCGCAGACATCGTCATCCGCTTTATGAGGGATAGTGGCCTGTTTTATCGTTTGTAATGTTGTGTTTTGTGCTAGTGTATTTGTGTCAATTGCGCTTTTATCCCATTGACTTCATTTTAGTTTGTGTTGCGGATTTTAATGTGTTATTTTAACGTCTAATGTAAATTATGTATATATATCTGCGCTACCAGGCAATGCCTTATTCCTTCTTTTTCCTGTATCTTCTCTTTTTTAATTTGAAAATAAGGCATTCCGAATTAGATCAACTGATTGTTTTAATCTCATACTCATTTTCTCATGACTATCAACTCTTGTCAGTGGACACATTTTAAAATTTTAAATCTCATCTATCATGTCGTCCATCTCGTTCCATTAGGGGCCGATGACCTTCGATGTTAGGTCCCTTAAAACAACAATAATCATTATCATCATTAAAGTGATGATCGCCCAAATGGTTCACTTCTTGAGACCGAGGTTGCTCAAAAACTTCCAGTGCTTGACTCTGGGCATTCCTCTTGTGAGCACATCCGCTGGCATCTCTTCCGTCGCAAGATACTTCAGGTTGAATTCCAGTCCAGAGAGAACCTCCCTCAGAAAACGATGACGCACATGAGTATTTTATGTGCATGAATATAACATAGGATTCTCGGCCAATTTCTGTGCTTCTTGATAGTCTCTGTGCACAGTGACAGCTGACAGTAGATTTTTACTAATCTCCTCGAACGTCCATCGCAGCTGTATTGCCTCCTTGAAGGCATCGCTGAGAGTCTTATACACTGTAAACGAAAGCGGAACTTTGCGTTTTTTCTTGAATTTCAGGAAACAGGACCTCCAATTATTGCGAAGGCCTATCCAGTGTAAGATCTCATGTCGTCGATACAGGCAGCCTAGTCAGCGTCAACATAACCAGCTAGACTGTCACCCCCCTGGCTATGAAGGTGATGCCTAAGTCCATTCATGGCTCGAGGTAACATACCACACGTTTCGCCAATGGCTGGCACCAAAAGAGTCATTGCATTGACTTAAAACACAGGTTGCGTGAGATATGTCAGGACGCGTCCCAACAGACAGGTACATGAGTGCACCGACGAGCTCGCGGTACGGACTTTTCAGCAGGTCATCCCCCTGCAGGCATTACAAAGACACTCGCGTCCCCGAAAGTCGGTTTTGCTCAAACTTACGTAACTCTTGATGCAAACGTCGGTACCAACAGCGTCCAGCCTGTTTCAATCCGTATAGCGCATTCTTCGTGCCGGATAATCTGTTTCCTTTCTATGGCTCGGTATCGATTACATCTTCAGTGCCGTACTTCCTTTCAGTGATGAACTTTCAAACTCTTTCAATGTACTCCGGAACTTTCATCCAAATATCTTCGTCAACAATGGCATTAGGGGAAATAAGTGGAAACGTCGAATTGTCTCATATGCATCCCACGCTGTGCTGCGTGAGCCATACCAAAGGAAATAGAAGTCGCGTCACGGGGGCATAGATCTCGCCGTAATCCATACCAGGACGTTGAGAAAATCCCTTCGCGACAACCCTTGCTTTTCGTTTCGTTATGGAATTATCAGCGCCATTTTTGTTTCTCAACGCTATCCAACTTCCGACAATTGAACAATTCTTGGAACGCTCCATGAAGTCACAGATATCATTTTTCAGTATTGAGCAAAACTCGTCGACCATGGCCCACTTCTTTTCACGACTACCAATGGCGGGCGTAATGGGAACTTCCGCTATGCACGTGGCATCTGGATGACCTCCGACTTTCTTCATTTATTGATATCGTGTCAGAAGCATACATAAGTTTAAAATTAAAGATAAGGAAAAAAAACATAAAACATAATATAAATACTCCAATGGCGAAGAGCCGCATTAAACTATGTGAGCCCAAAACCTTGCAACATCAAGTGCATTTGGCTTCGATTTAATCAGGTCTTCTGTTGTGCAACTGAATGGGGATGAACTGCATTGCAGCAAATGGGCTGTGGTCTGTTCTTCTCCACATACGCACAAGGTACTGTCCACTTCGAAACCCCATTTCTTCTGGTTTACCCTGCACCGCGTAACACCAGAGCGCAGCCTGTTCAGTGCTCTCCAATTCATCCAACTTTCTTCATTAACCTGGTGCTTCCTTGGTATTCCTGGTTTTTCAGCGTGAACCCCCATAGGCCTACCCGACCTGCGCTTTTTCGACGTTGATAATTCAACTGGAAGTGGATCCACAACGAAACCCAAGAAATCCAATTCGTCTTCTGAATCTATCAAGTTCGGTTGTATATCATCTTGTTGAACTTGAACGTTGATAGAGCCATCCCTGTTCACTACGACGTCAAATGTTCCTCTGCTCTCTCGTCAACCCTTAGATCGTCAACAGTCTCGACGTTATCTGTCATCTGTTATGGCTGGAAATTTGTACGATGACGAGTATAAGCTCTTGCAGGAACGGGATGTCGCGCGAAATCTCCACTCACCCCTGTGGGTGGAGGACGCAGACGAAGAATACACACATGGTATCCCCTACCTGTCGTAAGAGGCGACTAAAAGAGGCGACCAAGGGCTGACTGAATTAGAACCATGAAACTAATTTTGAATCGTACCATCACGCGGGGAACACCATAGGTTGCCTGTACTTGCGAGTAGTACCACTAAATTCGGTACGAAATAGGTTTGTGATTAGTAGCAGTAAAAGCCTGGCCTGGTGGATTCCAGTACCCGTGCGTCGTACCCATGTGTGCAACACCGCGGGTCTGGGCGTAGCCTGTGAGTTGTACCACTATATGAGCAGCACCGTGGGTCTGCGTTGCCTGTGATTAGTACCCACTATGTGAGGAACACCACGGGAATACCGGCGCCCGTGTTTAGTACACCTAGGTGGGGAACCTTCTCGGTTTGCGTTGACTCTGAGTTGGGCCATTGTGTGAGACACACCATAGGTCTGCGTTACTTGTACGTATTGCAATACTTGTGAGTAGTACCATTTTTTGTGGAACACCGTGAGTCTTCGCTACTTCTGATTAATACCCCAACATGACACATACCATGGTTCTATTTTACTCGCGACATGTACCATTCTGTGGGGCCTTAGACGTGGATTTTGCACCCCCTTTAGACACCAAGCATCATTGTGCTTTATAAGTGGTTCCTTGGTCGGTAATAATGTTATTTTCGATCTGTATTGAGTCCGATCCACTGGTTTTTGTTTGTTTGTTTGTGTTTTGTTCAGTTCCTGTCCATCCATTCATTCATGCCATATTTTATTTTTATTTTGGTCAGTGGATGCCTTTGCAATTTTTGTTCTTTCATTTCGTACCATTAGGGGCCGATGACCTTCGATGTTAGGCCCCTTAAAACAACAAGCATCATCATCATCATGTCTTGCCTATGCTTAGTACCCACCATGTGATTGTGCGAGTCCCTGTGGTTAGTCCACTTATGTGAGGAACGCCATACAGGCGCCGCAATGTGCGAAACACCATAGGTCTGTGTTACATGTGCGCATTACATTACCTTTGAATAGTACCATAATATGTGGAATACCGCGAGTCTACGCTACTTTTGATTAGTACCGCAACATGGCAAATAGCATGGTTCTACTTTCCTAGCGATAAGTACCATTATGAGGGGCGGATGATCTGGATTTTGGACCCGTTTCGACTACAAGCATCATCGGGTCAGTATTGTGCTTTAGAAACAGTCCCTTGGTCAGTAATACTATTGTTTAACGCTAGTTTCCGGGAATGTGGGGCATTGCGGGTCCGATCCACTGGTTGTTTTAACTTCATATCCATCCATTCATTCTTCGTTCCCACGTTTGCGAATTCTGGTCATTGGAGGATTATCAAATTTTCAAATTGTCATAACCTTTCGTCTCATATCGTACTATTAGGGGCCGATGACCTAGATGTTAGGCCCCTTTAAACAACAGGCATCATCGTCATCGTCATCATCATCAAATCTCCACTCGACGTGTCTCAGGGATCCAAATTCTGAACGCCTTGGAATAAGCAGCTAAGCCCAGTAACATGCCCTTTCGCGTACGTAGCTCAAACTTGCCTGTGCTCTTGGTTCGATTTAAACAGTAGACCAACGCTTCTCAAAAAGAAAAATATTCATATGATCCTCCTTTTCAATACAAAACAACCATCTATATTACATCGGACGATATCTATAAATGTTTCGGCCTAATCTAAAGGCCATCCTCAGTAGAAGTTCAATTGTTACATTATACAAACAAGTTAAAAATACTGATGAAGTGGAATTAAAATACAGTGATCATGATTGATAAAGTAAAAACGTAAAGTAAAACTCCTCTCGTCTGAAAAATCGTATTGATTGACATAAAACTTGCTGATTCTTTATTTTTAAAAAAAGTGAGACACTGTGTTGGGCAGCCTAGCGTGACCGTCACTAACTGGATTAATAAGTGTGCATCATCTGTAGTGGGGAAAAGGGGAATGAATGAATGAATGAAAACAAAACCAGAATATCGCGTGAAAAGAAAAGGCAGTCGTCTGAAGTGGTGCGACCTTGTCAGTCTCATGTCATATTGACACTAAGCTTGTGTATAGCTTAGCTACAGCGTGTCTGTGCTGATGTGGTTGGGTGGGAAGAGGGAGGGGGAAGGTAAGGTACGGGAGTGGGATATTGAGGGAAGGGCGGGTCTAGTTCTGGAACGTCGGTAGTGAAACTCGTTTTTATTAATAAATTGTTGACAGATAAGCGGAACAAAGGTTTCCAATGAAACATTTTTCTTTTCGTTAATTTCATTTAAGTTATGTGAAGAGTAGTTGTATTGGTCAATTTTGATATAAATATTCTCCACTATATTGAGTAAGGGACCTTTCTGTTCATAATGTGTAATCTTTAAATCCTGGTCAATTGTTGTGTATTTGTGATTTTGTTCCTTGAATATGGTTTACCGTGTTTTCCCATTTTCACACCAGGCAAATGTTGGAGCTGTATCTTAATTAAGGCCACGGCTGCTTCCTTCCCACTCCGAGCCCATTTCTGTCCCATCGTCGCCATAAGACCTATCTGTGTCGGTGCGACGTAAAGCAACTTGTAAAAAGCAAAACAGTGTTCGCTCATGGCTGAGTAGCGGTTATACTTCAAGGCGTTAAAATGTTCGGTGTATCTTATATTGAAGCTACGGCTTGTTTGTCCTACGTACGTTGAAAAACAAGGCTAGCACTTTAATTTGTATACCCCAGAGTTCGTAAATTTGCTGTTGCCATTGACAATATAGGAATTAAAAACTATTTTAGCATTGCTGTGAGTAGTCTTGAAAGGTATTTTTAACTTATGTTTTTTAAAAATATTAGAAATTCGTTATATGTTGTTATTGTTAAAGGTAAATGTGGTGAACTTCACTTTAGGGGAAAGTTCTTTTTTTCAGTGTGGACTTGGGTTTACCTCTAAATTTGTTAAGAATTTTTCTCACGAAGGCTTTATTGAAACCATCACATTCAGCTGTTCTATAAGTGGTGTTGATTTCTTTCCTATAATTCTTACGGGATAAAGGAACAGTAAGTGCTCTGGAAATCATACTATTAAAAGCCGCCTGCCTTTTTCTGCATCCCCGGGTGTGGAGACATCTGATGAATTGTGTTAGCTGTGTGAGTGGATTTCCTGTAAATATCAAAGGAAAGGGTTTTATTATGATTGCGAGTGATAGATCGAGATAATTAAGAGAATTGTTTTCGGATTCTATCGTGAATTTTATATGAGAGTCAACGCTATTAAGTACTGTATTGCTGTCTATAGTATGGAAATCTAGGATAATAAAAGTGTCATCAACGTACCGTGTCCAGTGTTTGATACCGTTAATTTTGCCTTTGATGTAAGTGTGTTCAAGGAAATCAACGTAAATGTAGGCGAGGATTCCCGAGGCCGGTGACCTCATTGGAAGACACTTCTGTTACTATACAGTATTATTAAAGGAGAAGAAATTATTATTTAATGTAAATTTGAGGATCTGAACTAACTCGTCTCTCTCACCTACAGTCAATTTACTGAATTTGTAGAGAAGGTTTTATTAATAGGTACATTCGCGTACATATTAACAATGTCAGAGGAGTGAAGGGTGTGATGTTTTGGTAAAGTAAGATCTTTAATTCTATTACAAAGTTCTAGGGAATATTTAACTGACGTATTAGCTTAGAAAAAAATAATGTGTTTTGAGAAAATTGTGAATGTACTGATGTATTTTGTACGACGTCGGACTATTTCTGAAATTAATAACGGGTCTTACGGGGACTTCGGGCTTGTGAATCTTCGGTAACGCTTTCGCCGTACGTAACTTGGGATTCATGACAAACAATTTACCTTTCTCAAGGTCATTAAACAAAAATAAGAGGTTCTTAATTAAAGATTTCAGTTCTCTTTGAATTCTGTTTGTGGGAACTTTCTTGACTACATTAAAATTATCGTTAGTAAAAAAGGAGTGTGTTTTGTTTACGTAGTCATTTTTTTCATAACTACAGTGGCGTTGCCCTTGTCTGTCTAGGTTAATATTAAATCATTATATTTAATGCACACTTATTAATCCAGTTATTGACGGCCTCGCTACGCTGCCCAACACAGTGTCTCACTTTAAAAAAAAGAATCAGCAAGTTTTATGTCAATCAGTACCTGCGATTTTTCAGACGAGAGGATTTTTACCTCGACAAGTTTTTACTTTATCAATCGTGATCATTGTATTTTAATTCCAAGTCATCCGTATTTTTAATTTTTTTTGTATAATGTGACAATTGAACTTCTACTGAGGATGGCCTTTAGATTAGGCTGAAACATGTACTGTATATATATCGTCCCATTTAATATAGATGGTTCTTTTGTATTGAAAAGGAGGATCATATAAATACTTTTCATTTTTAAAGTGACCGTCAATACGGCCAAATTCCTGAAAGTTCCCCACATCTAATTTTTCTGGTATTCCCATCCTATGCAGCAGTTGGGCAGCGATTCATGATGTGATTCGCAGTTGACACTGCTTCTGCCTAGAACGAAGATGGAAGACGAGACTGGATCAGTAGACAACGAGCTATTTCAACTAAGGTGTGCTTTTTCTGCTCGACTACCCCGCTTGGCTCAGGGTCGTTTGGGACCATCAATTGACGTTTAATACCGGAGCTCTTCTATAAATGGTCAAACTGCCTGTTGACGTCCTTCGTTCCGGTATCAGATTGTAGGAACATTATCTTCTTGTCGATGTCCGTCTCGGTAATGGTTTCAAAGGCCTGAAATTCATCAAGTACTTCGCTCTTGTTTCGCAGAAAACGAATTTTACTCCAACGTGTGGATCGTCGATGAATTTACCACGACCATTTGATTCGACCTTCATGCGCCCACATACATCCATGTGTATGGGTTCACCAGGAGCAGATTTCCTTTGAGATGATTTTGGAAACGGCTGACGTGTGATTTTCCCCTGAAGACAAACCTTACATGTGATGACCGAGTTAATGTCACTAATTTCAATTCCTTGAACTGTGTAGTTTCTCACTGCTTCTCGAAGATCTTTGACGTTCAGATGTCCCATCTTTCTGTGGTAGTCCCTCAAAAATTTCCTGTTTTCACAGCTTGCCCGAGCAGCTTTCTCCGGCTCGTTCACGCGTGAATCACAAACTACAGTCCGCCGACCCGATTCACATGTAAAACTATACTGCTGTCCGTTTTATTGATAACTTCAGACTTGTGCTCATCGAACGTCACACGATAACTCTTGTCCACCCCCGTGCCCCGACCGACAGAAGATTGGCGTGTAAATCCGGCACATGCAGAACTTCACTCAAGCCAACTGTATTATCGCACTCGTTCATTCCTGTCACCAGCTGTGCAATAGTTTTGCCACTGATTTTCATCACTAATTAATGCACTTTAAACTGTCTTATGTCCGTGATCTTCTGCGCGGTACACCCACTATCCAAACACCTCCATTTCTTATCTGTCGAATGAGCCAGCGAGACGTTTGCTTCGCGACACACACTCGAAACCGGCACAACGTACAACAACGTATTGTCCGCCTTGTTTCTATTTTGATCACTTTTCACTTTAGATCGACAATTCGCTGCTTTGTAACCCGGAATTTTGCGCTTAAAACACCTGAATATGTCACAGTCATCTTTATTTGGTTTACCTAATTTGCTATAGTTCTGACTGTTGTAATTGTTCTGTATCTGCACCAACATCGCATTCTGCATGTTAGTTTGTCGGTTACTCGATCGCGTATCACTTTCCTCAAATAGTTTCATTGGCAATGTTTCGGGACTCGGAAGTTCGTCACATGACACGATCGCGATACGAAAACTATCAAAACTCACCGGTCAATTATAGAGTAACAATATCGATAGAATGTCATGGTTTATCGGCACTTCCATATCACTGAGTCGGTCAACAACATCGAAGAATCTTCGCAGATGATCACGAACGTCGCCATAAGACCTATCTGTGTCGGTGCGACGTAAAGCCATTGGCAAAAAGTTAATCGTAAATAGTTATAAATGGAGCACTTGACCAATTTGCATATGAAGTATAACAAAGGGAAGAACCATGATCAATTTCAGTGGTGTTTAAGTGAAACATTGTATTGACATTAGCGCTCGTAGTGGTAGAATAAGGTAAACTGCTAATCTAATCGTTCGGATATGGTTGAGTTCAATCTAGCGCGTGTCATCATCATCATCATTGCCTCACACTAGCGTTCGTAGTGGTAGAAAAGGCAAACTGCTAATCTAATCGACAGGATATGACATCATGCGAGCACATCGCAAGAAACGTTTAGTGTGACCTTTCCGTTTGGAAACAACGAAAATGAATTACAAATGCACGAACAATAAGATTCAGTGATGAATCGGGTTCCAGTGAACGTGAGGATCGTGCATGCACGTACTGCATGGCTTGCATTCGATGATTGTAAATATTTTAGGAATAAATGAAGAATATATTCTCATACTTTGTTATATTTTATTTACCTAAACTTCCTAGCTCATATCCGTAGGATGTTTTCAACATTGAGTCCACGAACCTGCTACGCAGGCGTAGCAGGGGGAGAGGTGATACTCCCACGTGGCGCGTCCCAGGTGGCGGATAGGGGGGTCCTAACCGGCTTGCCGGCGGACTTGAGGGAAATAAAATACCTCTCGAAGACCAAACACACACCCCCTATGGGTGAGGGAGGCTGACGAATAATACACCCACGGTATCCCCTGCCTGTCGTGAGAGGCGACTAAAAAGGGCGACCAAGGAATGATTGTATTAGAACCATGAATCTACTTTTGATTAGTACCATCACGCGCGGAACACCATCGGTCGCTTTTACTTGCGAGTAGTACCACTCTGTTAGGTACTCTATTGTTTTGTGATTCGTAGCACTCGAGGGGGTTCAGTGTGGGTTTCCAGTACCCGTGAGTCGTGCCCATGTGTGCAGCACCACAGGTCTGGCGTTGCCTGTGAGTTGTACCCGTGTGAGCGACACCACGCGTCTGGGCGTAGCCTGTGAGTTGTACCACTATACGAGCGACACCGTGGGACTGCGTTGCCAGTGATTAGTACCCACTCTGTAGGAACACCACGGGAATACCGGCGCCCGTGATTAGTACACCTAGGTGAGGAACCTCATCGGTTTGCGTTGACTATGAGTGGCGCCATTGTGTGAGAAACACCATAGGTCTGCGTTACCTTTACGACGTACAATACTTGTGAGTAGTACCTTAATGCTTGGAACACCGTGAGTTTACGCTACCTTTGATTAGTACCGCAGCTTGAGAAATATCATGGTTCTCCTTTACTACTGATAAGTGCCATTAGCATCATTGTGCTTTATAAGTGATCCCTTGGTCACTAATACTATTATTTACAATCTTTTTGAGTCTGATCCACTGTTTTGTTTGTTTTTTTCTTGTTTTTGTTGTGTTCATGTCCCTCCATTCTTTCTTCATGACATTTTTTATTTTATTTTTGTTATTTTGGTCAGTGGATGCTTTTAATTTTTTGTTGTTATCTCATTTCGTACCATTAGGGGCCGATGACCTAGATGTTAGGCCCCTCTAAACGACAAGCATCATCATCAACATTGAGTTGCTTGCCAGAAGGGCTAGAACTGTGGATTTTTATTAAGTTCCCGCTTAATTTGATAAGTGAATTATACATAGCGACATTTGTAAATTCTGCATGTTGAGTGGCTGCGTAAGCACATAAATTCTTTTAGCCTTAAGAACTGATAGGAGCATAGCCATACATATCCAGAAAATTAAATATGCGTAGAGGTATGTGACAAGGTAAACGAATTCGAGTGCTAAAGGGTAATGCTAAAACATGTATTCATGGAGGGTCGTGAAGTACATACTACTGTTGTTGATTTTTAGCATATGGCCGTGGGAGGTTTTCATTAATTCGCACGGACAGAGTTATGTGTGATGATGATGCTTGGAGTTTTAAGGGGCCTAACAACAGTTATGTTTTATGGCGACGATGGGATAAGAAAGGGCTAGGAGTGGAAAGGAAGCGACTGTGGCGTTGATTAATGTGCAGCGCCAGCCAACATTTGCCTGGTGTGAAAATGGGAAACCACGGAAAATCATCTTCAGGATTGCCGGAGGTGGGGTTCGAGCACACTATCTATCGATTGCAAGCTGACAGCTACGTGACCCAAACCGCGCAGACACTCACTTAATGGCCTTCGGAGAGTACAATCTTGATATGCCTATCAAATTTCAAACTAAATTTCATTCTTCAGCTAGCTAGCTAACTAACTAACGTAATATGGAGATAAACAAAGTTCTAATTCGTAGAAATGTTAACGAAGGGGCTAAGCTTCAAAGCTCCTACTCGTAAGCAAGTCCGTCGGTACGATTTATATTACACTTGCTTTAAGAAATAGCAAGTCATTGGAAAAGTTGGAATGTATGAGTTCGAAATCATATCCACAAACCTGCTACGCAGGCGTAGCAGGGGGAGAGGTGATACTCCCACGTGGCGCGTCCCAGGTAGCGGATAGGGGGGTCCTAACCGGCTTGCCGGCGGACTTGAGGGAAATAAAATACCTCTCGCGGACCAAACACACTAGCCCCTGCGGGTGGGGGACGCACATGTAGAATACACCCACGGTATCCTCTGCCTGTCGTAAGAGGCGACTACAAGGGGCGACCAAGGGATGAATGAATTAGAACCATGAAACTACTCTTGATTCGTACCATCATGCGGGGAACACCATGGGTTGCATGTACTTGCGAGTAGTATCACTAACATGGTACGAAATAGGTTTGTGATTCGTTGCAGTAAAAAGCCTGGCCTGGTGGATTCCAGTACCCGTGCGTTGTACCCATGTGGGCGACACCGCGGGTCTGGGCGTAGCCTGTGAGTTGTACCACTGTATGAGCGACACCGTGGGTCTGCGTTGCCTGTGATTAGTACTCACTATGTGCGGAACACCACGGGGCCCTTGGGACCGGCACCCGTGACTAGTACCCTAGGTGAGGAAACTCATCGGTTTGCGTTGGCTGTAAGTGGCGCCATTGTGTGTGAAACACCATAGGTCTGCGTTACCTGTACGAAGTACAGTACTTGTGAGTAGTACCATCTTTTGTGGAACACCGTGAGTCTTCGCTACTTCTGATTAATACCCCAACATGACACATACCATGGTTCTATTTTATTCGCGACATGTACCATTCTATGGGGCCTTAGACGTGGATTTTGCACCCCCTTTAGACACCAAGCATCTTTGTGCTTTATAAGTGGTTCCTTGGTCGGTAATAATGTTATTTTCGTTCTCTATTGAATCCGATCCACTGGTTTTTGTTTTTGTTTGTTTGTTTTGTGTTTTGTTGGGTTCCTGTCCATCCATTCATTCTTCATGACATTTTTTATTTTTATTTTGGTCAGTGGATGCCTTTGTAATTTTTGTTCTTTCATTTCGTACCATTAGGGGCCGATGACCTTCGATGTTAGGCCCCTTAAAACAACAAGCATCATCATCATCATCATCATCGACCAAGGGATGATTAAATTAGAACCATGAAACTACTCTTGATTCGTACCATCATGCGGGGAACACCAGGGGTTGCCTGTACTTGCGAGTAGTATCACTGAATTGGTACGAAATAGGTTTGTGATTAGTTGCAGTAAAAAGTCTGGCCTGGTGGTTTCCAGTACCCGTGCGTCGTACCCATGTGAGCAACACCGCGGGTCTGGGCGTAGCCTGTGAGTTGTACCGCTATATGAGCGGCAACGTGGGTCAGCTTTGCCTGTGATTGGTACCCACTATGTGAGGAACACCACGGGAATACCGGCGCCCGTGACTAGTACACCTAGGTGAGGAACCTTACCGGTTTGCGTTGGCTATGAGTGGCGCCATTGTGTGAGAAACACCATAGGTCTGCGTTCCCTGTACTAAGTACAATACTTGGTGAATAGTACCATCTTGTGTGGAACACTGTGAGTCTTCGCTACTTTTGATTAGTACCCCAACGTGACAAATACCATGGTTCTACTTTACTCGCGACATGTTACCATTCTGTGGGGCCTTAGACGTGAATTTAGAACCCCTTCAGACATCAAGCATCATTGTGCTTTATAAATGGTCCCTTGGTCAGTAATACTCTAATTATCTACGTTCTTTTTGCGTCTGATCCACCGTTTCTTTGTTTGTTTGCTTTTCGTTTGTTTTTTTGTTTTTGTTGTGTTCATGTCCATCCATTCATTCTTCATGACATTTTTTATTTTATTTTGGTCAGTGGATGAATTTGAAATTTTTGTTAATTCATTTCGTACCATTAGGGGCCGGTGACCTCGATGTTAGGCCCCTTTAAACAATCATCATCATCATCATCATCATCGAAATCACATTGAATGAGAATTAAAGTTCCTGGAAAATTTTAAGTTGACTTGATGAATTGAAAGTTACTTGATAAGACACAGTTCAAACTACTCTTTAATGACACAAATGCATATCACCTTATTGAAGAACTGGCTCCGTTTGACTGTGTCCTCACAGACTGTAGTACCATGTCTACCATGGATCAGAAACACGATCACCGGAACACCACCACCACGTATCCCTCGAAGTTACCACGTTCACCATAGACCGGAACACCATCACCACCATAGATCAGGAACATCATTACCACGTAGTTCACATGACAATACGGGCGGTCAGAGTATGCATGGGGCATTGGTTTACATACACCGCTTCGAGTGATATTGCACTGTTCGTTCCAAGTAGCACGTCTGATATGCGCAGTAATTTGCACCAAGCCCACTAATTAGGTGATTTACTTGTCATGTGACAATGAATTTACTAAGTTCCACATGCCAGTTTAATGCAATTCAATACGTTTTAAACGAAGTCTATGCTAAGATAATGGAACCTTCACAGTACCCTTACTTCACTAAGTTCCGACTGACAGGTTAATGCAGATGACATAGATGTTGATTCCCATAGGGAACCTGAAATATTTGCCCCTAATGAGTATCTGATGGCCAGACAGGCATCAATTTTTGGTAATGAAACAAAGTCTCTCAAGGTGCACTGGCACTGCCGGTTGCTCCAATTAGCCTACGCAGTGGCCTCCACGGTATGAACTAGCCATGCGTCTTGGTGAGTGTGCTATTTACCAACTGAAGAGCCCAACTTAGCACACTGGGGCAAAACCAGGAATAAGTTAGCTGGAAAATATATAATGTCCAATAACGGAACATTTATATAGGTTAATGCAGTTCAAGGTAATTGAAATAAAGTCTATTATTTCAAGTTCACATGGAGCCTCCGTTAATAGTTAATGGCACTGCCTTTTCTTCTAACCATCAAGTATTTGGCATGTAGTTTCCACAAAGTCATAACTGGTTAATTTACTCGTAGAAGTTAAAACGTAGACTCGTTGTCTTAATTTATAAGTTAATCAACAGTTCTATCACACACGGTATGCCTGACACTTGCATATTATAAGTCACTCGAAATGTTAAAGTACTGTATTTGAAAAACTTAGAATGCAGGATTTATACCGCTGTCGGAGTTAATAGTTCTCGGCTGTACCTCGCGGGTACTTAGTTCGACGTTCGGACTCGACACTCGCGCACAAAGTTGAACTTTACTGCCGGCACAACCTCGGGCAGCAGGTGTCTACTATGCTGTACTATGCTGTATTGTCCCTATACTGTCCTCTAATTGGAGAAATTGAGCATAAACGTCTTTGAAATCACTTGATATCTTGACGTTGCGATATCTCCTTAAATGAAATAGTTATTAACATGAAATTTGGACATAAGCTATCTGTTATTGTAAGCTACACGGTCACGTTGTCCGTTAGTCGATATCTCATCTGGAAGCTGGCCATTATGGAAAGTTGAAGTGTGAACTGGAAGGTATCCCAGGAAACCTTGGACATGTCCTTAAACGAAATCCAGGCACATCATAAACAAATATTTGGCTGGTACTGTTAAAGTGGAACTACCTGAATGTTTAACACCTACACTCGCTCCCGAATTCAAGTTCTATCCTGTCACATCCGTAGATGTAGAGATACCATTCTCCGCATTGAAGCTATTTTTAACCAACTCCATAGATATGTACCAGAAAACTTGTGGATGGCTGTCGTAGTATTATGCAAAACAAACAATGGACGGAACAATCAGGGTGTGCAGTGTAAAATGATAGAGGAATGTGTATTTAGGAGTGTTTCTTCATGTTTTTGAGCTTTTACACGGTTTTCTTGCAACGCTACTAATTTATTTATAATGTGTATTAACTAACGCACTGTGTCTTATCTAGGAGACGTGTGCATATTTTTTTAACAGCGAACACTGATGGAGTGATACGTCCCACGAACTATGCACGGATTGTTTGTAGGGTACTAGTGGATCAGCTGCGGCTGTAAGTAGTGTGATTTTTTGTTTTTCATTTAGTTGTTTGTTCATGGTAATCATGAGAGTTGCTATAGTAGCCCCTGTGTATAAAAGAAAGGGTGAGAGACATAAAGTTGAAAATTACAGGCCTGTAAGTTTGACATGCATTGTATGTAAGCTTTGGGAAGGCATTCTTTCTGATTATATTAGACATGTTTGTGAAATTAATAACTGGTTCGATAGAAGGCAGTTAGGTTTTAGGAAAGGTTATTCCACTGAAGCTCAACTTGTAGGATTCCAGCAAGATGTAGCAGATCTTGGATTCAGGAGGTCAAATGGACTGTATCGCGATTGACCAGTCTAAAGCATTTGATAGGGTGAATCATGGGAGACTACTGGCAAAAATGAGTGCAATTAGACTAGACAAAAGAGTGACTGAATGGGTTGCTATATTTCTAGAAAATAGATCTCAGAGAATTAGAGTAGGTGAAGCTTTATCTGACCCTGTAATAATTAAGAGGGAAATTCCTCAAGGCAGTATTATCGGACCTTTATGTTTTCTTATATATATAAATGATATGAGTAAAGGAGTAAGGTAAGGCTTTTTGCGGATGATGTTATTCTCTATAGAGTAATAAATAAGTTACAAGGTTGTGAGCAACTGCAACGTGACCTCGAAAATGTTGTGAGATAGACAGCAGGCAATGGTATGTTGATAAACGGGGTTAAAAGTCAGGTTGTGAGTTTCACGAATAGGAAAGTCCTCTCAGATTTAATTACTGCGTTGATGGGGTGAAAGTTCCTTTTGGGGATCATTGTAAGTATCTAGGTGTTAATATAAGGAAAGATCTTCATTGGGGTAATCACATAAATGGGATTGTAAATAAAGGGTACAGATCGCTGCACATGGTTATGAGGCTGTTTAGGGGTTGTAGTAAGGATGTAAAGGAGAGGGCATATAAGTCTCTGGTAAGACCCCAACTAGAGTATGGTTCCACCAGGATTACCTGATTCAAGAAATGGAAAAAATCCAAAGAAAAGCAGCTCGATTTGTTCTGGGTGATTTCCGACAAAAGAGTAGCGTTACAAAAATGTTGCAAAGTTTGGGCTGGGAAGAACTGAAAAGAAGAGCTGCTCGACTAAGTGGTATGTTCCGAGCTGTCAGCGGAGAGATGGCGTGAAATGACATTAGTAGACGAATAAGTTTGAGTGGCGTTTATAAAAGTAGGAAAGATTACAATATGAAGATCAAGTTGGAATTCAAGAGGACAAACTGGGGCAAATATTCATTTATAGGAAGGGGAGTTAGGGATTTGAATAACTTACCAAGGGAGATGTTCAATAAATTTCCAATTTCTTTGAAATCATTTAGAAAAAGGCTAGGAAAACAACAGATAGGGAATCTGTCACCTGGGCGACTACCCTAAATACAGATCAGTATTAATTAATTGATTGATTGATTGATTGATTGATTGATTGATTGATTGATTGATTGATTGATTGATTGATTGATTGATTGATTGATATTGATTTTATGTATTATTGTGGACCGGGCGAGTTGGCCGTGCTGTTAGGGGCGCGCAGCTGTGAACTTCCATCTGGGAGATAGTGGGTTCGAACCCCACTGTCGGCAGCCCTAAAGATGGTTTTCCGTGGTTTTCTATTTTCACACCAGGCAAATGCTGGGGCTGTATCTTAATTAAGGTCATGGCCGATTGCTTCCCACACCTAGCCCTTTCCTCTCCTATCGTCGCCATACGACCTATCTGTGTTGGTGCTGCGTAAAACAAATTTTTATTAAAAAAACAAGTATTGTTGTAGGTGAATCGCGTGAGTCTAGTAAAGGAATGTTACGTTTGCATTTCATAAAAGTGGTTAACAGCATAAAAATAAGTGCCTACTTAAATGCATATTTCACAACATTTTGCATGCTATATATCCGATGTCCATTCATTACTATCCTTTTTGACACAAAGTTTTCGTAATAGTTAAAAAAGGAATGATATTTACATGGAAAGGTAGATGGGAGTTTATTGTATGTATACGAACAACGTAGTATAGCCTCATGAAAAAGATAAGTTGAAGTGGATAAAGTCCGCAAGACAAATAGGTTGTGAAATATACACTGCTCCAAACAGAAACCTGGTCACGTCTTTAGATGTTCCTAAGTACTGTACGTTGTAAGAATGCATAGAGGGATGGGAATTGGACTATTACGGCAATAACATGTCCTGTTTACTTACCGGAAAGTTCCACAGTCACTTGGATGTTTGAAAGGTGTCAGTGTCATGTGAAAGGTACAAGTGCCTTAGTTCAAATTATGTGTTAAAGTTTGTCCGTGTAGAGTGGAGTGTTTGCAAGTTATGGCTTATCGTGTGGACCGAGGTAGGCAATGGGGGAGTCAGTAATCGTCAGATAAACCTACTCGTGCACGTACAGTACTAAGTTACTGCTTCAAGAAGGCAATACTGGAAGTGTTGTCAGGCGCCCTGGTACGGCCGCGAAAGGAAAATAACTCCATTCCAGCATCATTTTATGCGTCTTCAAGGTGACTAAAAGCACTAAGTTACTGCACAGGCCCTGCAGATGGACCTAGAACAGACTTCTCGGGTGCGAGTTACTGACCAGTCAGAAATAGGCTTCGAGAGGCCAGTTAAAGATCCCGATGACTTCCCCCACTCAAATAACTACACTGGACAAACGATAACGTGGCAAGAGACAGCAGTTCGTTAGAGATCTTCTTCTGCACTGGCCCCCTGTAGTCTTCTCGAATGAATTCCGTTTCGCGTCATATAATTCAGATGGTCGTCCGTGAGTCTAGAGAAGACGACGATAGCGATTTCATCCGACAGCTGTACAATCTACTATTACTTAGGGAGGTGAATCTGTTATGGCTTGACACGAAAACCAATCTTCTGATCATTCGCAATGGATCCTTAACTACTGGACGGTACACTGACGATAACATAGTGCCACATGTGATTGATTCCTCACGTGAGGTAACATGGAGAAAACTCAGTGTTCATACATGTGAATGGTAGTGCGTATGATGTCAACATCGTCCTGAGACTCCTGCAAGAGTGAAACGAATGGAGTCATCATCCAGAAGTTCCGATTTCAATCTGACTGAACAATTTTGCGTCTGTCTGGAGGAATGGATCCAAACGGGAAGATCACCACCCCCAGACACTAGCCTTGTAGCCCTTGAAGTCGCCCTTTTGGAAGAATGGGAGAGGTCTGCCTCAACTGAACGCATGGCGTCTTTCTAAAAGCATAAGAAGGCGTTCTGAAGCTATCATCCTTCCCCTGTGGGTGGGGGTAAAATAGAAACCTGCCTGTAGTAAGAGGGGGCTAAAAGGAGCGACATAGGCGCGGATATGGATTGCGGTTCGGCATAATGTGTTGGACCTCCTGTGGATGGGAGGGGTTCAGTACATTCACAGAAGGCGACTTAAAGGGTCATGTGGCCATGGTCCCCTCTTAATTTTTTATTATTTTTCCGAGGGTCAGTTGTACACCATTTCAAAATTTTGATGTGCGTGCTGCTCGGAGATGGGTCTCTTACGTGTGCGATTACGCCCAAAAGCCCTCAATTGCCCATCCAGGAATCTTGCGGGTGGAAGCGCCGTGAACCTTGGCAGTAGTATCCGCCTGACAATACTTGTCCCCGCACAGCCGAATGCCAGAAGGACATATTTTTATTAATTATTTTGTTTTTTTTCTCTCTATATAATGCTCTGTACACGCTATGGGGTACATGCTATTGCAGGTGACTCGAGGAAGGGAGTCCTAGTGCTCATTCCCTCGGTCATCCCGAATTAGGCACTGTCGAACATCGGACCCCGGACAATACCTGCTATGGCCAGGTGGGTATTGTCTTGGCTGCTTGGTTCGGCTACAGAGGCCCCTGATCGGAGTGGGTGGTATTCAGGGAGGAAGATTTCGGGCAAACGAAGTCGCCCCTCTAGAGGTGGTCCCCCACCGAAGTCTTTAACATTTGCTTCCCTGAGAGAATCAACTCCCTGGAAACATGCGCAGCGTGAAGGAATGGGATCCAGCTTCCCTAGGTTTCTGGTGGCTACCAGAAACGATGGGCATGATTGTAAGCTGGTAAAGTCGATCTTTTTTAGTAGACACATTGAAGGCGTCTATGGCGAACTTGAGGACCTCAAGAAAATGCGCAACGATAGTTTACCTTTGAAGACTCGTACAGCACTGTAACAGTGCGACCACTTTGGCGAAATCTCCGTCAAAGTGTAGGAGCATAAGTCCTTGAATCTGGTTCACGGAGTCATCCTTCACCGCGACCTTATTTTGAACACTGACGACGAGTTGATGGAAGACATGAAGAACCGTGGCGTGACACACGTCCGGCGCAATACGCGCAAGGTCAACGGTGAAGACGTTACCACTGGTGCCTTCATTATCTCTTTCAAGTTGTCAGTGTTACCAGAGAAAGTCAAAGTACCAATTTATCGTTGCATGTGAGGCCGTACATCCCGCCTCTTTTGCGATGCTATCAATGCCAGGAATTCGGACATATGGCCACGAACCTGCTACGCAGGCGTAGCAGGGGGAGAGGTGATACTCCCACGTGGCGCGTCCCAGGTGGCGGATAGGGGGGTCCTAACCGGCTTGCCGGCGGACTTGAGGGAAATAAAATACCTCTCGCGGACCAAACACACCCCCCCTGTGGGTGGGGGAGGCAGACGAATAATACACCCACGGTATCCCCTGCCTGTCGTGAGAGCCGACTAAAAGGGGCGACCAAGGGATGATTGTATTCGAACCATGCAACTACATGTGATTAGTACCACCACGCGGAGAACACCAAGGGTCGCTTTTACTTGTGCGTAGTACCACTACATTGGGTACGAAATAGGTTTGTGATTAGTACGAGTAGCACACAGGAGCACCGCGCGGTCGGCTTTTGCAGTACCTGTGATTAGTACCACCATATGAGCGGGACCATGGGATGATAGCTACCATGGACCTGCCTTACCTGTGATTAGTACCCACTATATGAGGAACACCACGGGATAGGGAGAGGTCCCTGTGGTTAGTACTCTGTGATGAACATCATAGGTTTGCGTTGCCTGTGAATGGCGCCGCAGAGTGAGAAAAACATAGGTCTGTATTAATGTCGAATTTCATAAGCTTTGAGTAGTACAATAATGTGTGGAATACCGCAAGTCTCTGCTACCATTGATTAGTACCGCAACAGGACAGATACCATGGTTCTACATTACTAGCGATAAGTATCATTCTGAGGGGCCTTTGACTTGTATTTTGGACCCATTTAGACACCAAGCATCCTCGATTTGCTTTGGAAGTGGTCCCTTGGTCAGTAATACTATTAACTATGATAGTTTTTTGAGTCGGATCCACAGATTGTTTTAAATTCATGTTCATTCATTCATTCATTCATTCATTCATTCATTCATTCTTTCATTCATTCTTGATGACATTTTTTATTTTGGTCAGTGGATCATTTTGAACTTTTACTTTGTCGTTTCATTTTGTACCATTAGGGGCCGATGACCTCGATGTTAGGCCCCTTTAAACAACAAGCATCATCATCATCTTCGGACATATGGTATCTCGCTGTTCGAATCAGTCTGTATGTGGTACATGTGGACGAGTAGCTCACGGCGCGGAGGAGTGCACAACTCCATATAAGTGCACTAACTGCTCCGGTTTTCATTCTCCTCGGGATCGGAATTGTCCGACATATCTGAGTGCGAAGAAGATCCAGGAGATCAAGACCCTGGATGGTCGTTCCTACCAGGAACCGCGCCGTGAGTTTAATTCTACGAATACACCTGCCCGTACACTCGACTATAGCTTGATAGCTGAGAGTCCGCAAGGTTCGTCTTTCTCGACATCGTTACCCGTGACGATCGCTGCGCCCAAGCAGACTATTGTTCCTCAGAGCAACATCGCAATGAGTAAAAGCCTGTGCAGGCAGGCAGTTCCCAGCCGCCACAGCAAGGGGGGAAGATCAAGTCTTCCGCCCCCCTAGGAGGTCGGCGAAAGCCGTGCCCCAGCCGGCGGAGGCGGCATCGTCGACCAGGGCTGGGAGACCATCTCCCCGCCCGTCTAAACTCGAAAAGGAGGAGGCGAAGAAGGGCGCCCTTGCTACGCGCTCTTGCACTTCCCGTGCGAAGGAGAAGTCATGCCCCCCATCTGGGGGTATGAGTCTGCGCCAGGAGGTACTCCTGCACCCAAACCTGCGCGCTCTCCTCGTAGGGGACCTGCTCCCCCCCGAAAAGTGTCGAAGTTCTGGGCGGCACCCCTGCCATCTTTTGATGATGGGATGGATGTCGCGCTGTCCTCTACACCTACGCATGTATAGGGAGATAGTGTTTAGGCTTACGAGCGTTTTGTCGGTCTTGAGAAATTTCAGGCTATACTCCACCGAACGGTACTACGCTCACCGGGTTTCCGGTGGTGTTGGCATTTTTGTACGTTCTGATACCTACAGCGAAGAGGTTCCATTAAGAACCCCACTCGAGGCTGTAGCTGTTCGCGTTCCGCTGCCTATCATAGCAACAGTGTGTAATGTTTTTTTTTCCACCAGGCCAGCATCTGAACATAAATGATGTCGCTCATCTTATAGATCAGCTTCCACAACCCTTTCTCTTACTGGGAAATTTTAACGCCCATCACCCCATATGGGGCTCTGAGACGCCTTGCCCCCGGGGAAGAGAGCTGGAAACACTACTAACAGAGCTGGATTTATGTATTATGAACACACCCTATGCAGCCGAACGTTGGTTCCACTGTTTCGGTGGAATGCACACGATGATCTCTGTGACAGTGACCATTTTCCCATCATTCTTACTTTGTTGAAACATAAACCCGTCGAGGCTCCCCCTCGATGGATTCTTAAACATGCTGATTGGCCAAAGTACATATATCACTAGCTGTCTTTAATGATGATATCAGGCGGACCGTCGGCGAGGAAATAACTTACGTCACCCAAGTTATTCTTGTTGCTGCTGAGGAGTCCATTCCGTTTATTCTCGGGGACTCCTCGCGGAAAACTCGTTCCTTGGTGGAACGATGAAATAACAGCAGCCACCAAAGAACGCCGTCGCGCTCATAAGCGTTACCGTAGACAACCTACTGTGGCCAACTTGGTAACATTGAAGAAACTCCGCGCTCAGGCGCGAGTTCTTATTCGACAAGGTAAGAAGGCTTCATGGGAGAGATATGTGTCGTCTATTACGTCACATACTCCATCATCCTAAGTGTGGACTAAGCTTCGATGGATTTCAGGTATCCAAGGATCATCTACTGTACCGGGAATTTCCATTGCGGGCAGTGTCGCCACTGACCCTCTCGCGATTGCTGACCATCTAGCTAGTCATTTCGCGGATGTATCTGGCTCCGGGAATTACCATCCTAATTTCCTCGCTCTAAAGCAGGAGGCAGAACTTCATCACCTTAGTTTTGCCACCCAAGCTTCAGAGGACTACAACGTGCCCTTTACGGAGTGGGAACTCCGCAGCGCCTTAGCGCTTTGCAAGGATACGTCTCCTGGACCGGACAACATCCATAACCTGATGCTGAAACACCTTAGTGATGATAGTTTACTATATCTCCTTCGTGTGTTCAACCGAATCTGGATATAGGGTGATTTTCCGTCTCAGTGGCGAGAGGGCATAGTCATTCCTGTCCTCAAGCCTGACAAGGATCCTAAATATGCAGGAAGTTACAGACCAATTTGTCTTACGAACTGCCTGTGTAAGCTATTTGAGAAGATGGTAAATCGCCGATTCGTGTGGTGTCTGGAGAAACAAGGACTCTTGTCCGAGTACCAGTGTGGTTTTCGAGCTGCTCGCTCGACTACTGACCACTTGGTACGCCTGGAGAGCTCTATCCAGGATGCGTTTCTCCGCAAACAGCGCTTGGTAGCTGTTTTCTTTGACTTAGAGAAGGCCTACGACACCGCATGGCGCTATGGTATCCTTTCAGTCCTGCATCAGAGGAGATTCCGAGGTAACTTGCCGGCATAAATTGCGAATTTTTTGTCCCTCCGTCTATTCCGTGTCCGAGTAGGGAGGAAATATTCGCAATACCACGTTCAAGAAAATGGAGTACCACAGGGATCGGTCCTTAGTGTCACTCTGTTCGCGATTGCCATAAACGGTATTGTTGCTGCTGCTGGTCCAGCAGTAATACCGTCGCTATATGTGGACGATGTTGCTCTGCACTATAGATCGTGCAGTATGGCAGTCGCAGAGCGTCAATTACAGCAAGCTATACGGAGGGTGGAGCCGTGGAGCTTAGAACATGGCTTTCGGTTTTCTGCCGCAAAGACCTCCGTTGTCCACTTTTGTCGTCACCGTACTCTTCACCCGCATCCTGAGCTTTATTTAAGAAATGTCGTTCTTCCAGTTGTTGACACTTACCGATTTCTTGGGCTCCTTTTCGATAGTAAATTATCGTGGGAGCCACACGTTCGGCAGCTAAAAGTGCAATGCACCAAAAGGCTTAATATCTTGAAGTTTCTTAGCAGCACTAATTTGGGAGCGGATCGCACGGTGCTCCTGCGATTCTATCGGGCACACATTTTATCCCGGTTAGACTACGGCAGTGCAGCATATGGCTCAGCAAAACCAAGTGTCCTTTCAAAGCTGAACAGCATCCACCACAGCGAGGTTCGGTTGGCGGCGGGAGCCTTTCGAACAAGCCTCATAGCTAGCCTGCTCGCTGAGTCTGGTGTGCCGCCTTTACACCTGAGGCGCGAGCAACTGCTTCTTTCCTATGCTGCAAATTGCGGTGTGTACCTGCGGTGACCATCTTACCGTGGTACACATCCTTACGGAGTGTGTGAACCTTGTCGATCTGCGCCGTAGTCTTAACCTTCCAAGTACAATCTCCCTGACGATCAGTCAGCAGACCTCGTCATCCGCTTTATGAGGGATAGTGGTCTGTTTTATCGTGTGTGATAATGTCCTTTGTCCTAGTGTATTTTTTTTTTTTGTCACTTGCGCTTTTATCCCATTGACTTCATTTTAGTTTGTGTTGCGTATTTTATTGTTATTTTAACGTCTCACGTAAATTATGTACTACCAGGCAATGCCTTATTCCTTAATTTTCCTGTATTTTCTCTTATTTTATTAGAAAATAAGGCTTTGCGTATTAGATCCACTGATTGTTTTAATCTCACCCTCATTTTTCTTCATCACCATTTTTTTAACTCTAGCCATTAGATACTTTTAATTATTTTAACTTCATATCTCTTGTCGTTCATCTCGTTCCATTAGGGGCTGATGACCTTAATTGGTGAGTTTGGCTGACACGGGGGCTGGGTGTATGTGTCGTCTTCATCATTATTTCATCCTCATTATGACGCGCAGGTCGCCTACGGGAGTCAAATCAAAAACCTGCATCTGGTGTGTCGAACTTGTCCTCGGTTACTCCCGGCGCTAAAAGCCATACGCCATCTCTCTCTCTCTCAAGTAATCATTTCATTTTATCTAAAATATATAAGGTAGAACTTGCGTTTTATTTCATTTGTAAATTTCAGCCTTACGCCCCACAAAACTGTGAATTGAGTCCTATTTATTTTAATGTGATGTTACATTTCGGCTAGCGACCACTCGCGGGTTAATCATGCTGATTGGCCAAAGTACACATCACTAACTGTCTTTAACGTCGATATCGGCGGACCGTCGGCGAGGAAATGACTTACATCACCCAAGTTATTCTTGCTGCTGCTGAGGAGTCCATTCCGTCTTTTTCTGGGACTCCTCGCCGAAAACAGGTTCCTTGGTGGAACGACGAAATAGCAGCAGCTATCAAAGAACGCCGTCGCGCTCATAAACGTTACCGTAGGCAACCTACTGTGGCCAGCTTCGTAACATTTAAGAAACTGCGCGCTAAGGCGCCAGTTTTTATTCACAAAAGTATGAAAGCTTCGTGGGAGCTTCGTATGTCAAGCGTCACATACTTCATCTCAAGTGTGGACTAAACTTCGACGCATTTCGCGTATCCAAGGATCATCTTATGTACCGTGAATTTCCATTGCAGGCAGTGTCGTCACTGAACCACTCTCGATTGCTAACCATCTAGCTAGTCATTTCGTGGATGTGTCTGCCTCCGGGAATTACCATCGTGATTTCCTCGCCCTGAAGTGGGAGGCCGAACGTCATCAACTTAGTTTTGCCACCCAAACTTCAGAGGACTACAACGTGCCTTTTACGGAGTGGGAACTCTGCCTCGCCTTGGCGCTTTGCAAGGACACGTCTCCTGGACTAGACAAAATTCATAACCTGATGTTGAAACACCTTAGTGAGGACAGTCCTCTATATCTCCTTCGTGTGTTCAACCGAATGTGGATGGAGGGTGATTTTCCGTCTCAGTGGCGAGAGGGCATAGTAATTCCTGTCCTCAAGCCTGACAAAGATCCTAAGAATGCAGGAAGTTACACACCTATTTGTCTTACAAACTGCCTGTGGAAGCTGTTTGTGAGGATGGTAAATCGCCGTCTTCTGTGGTGTCTGGAGAAACAAGGACTCTTTTCCGCGTACCAGTGTGGTTTTCGAGCCGCTCGATCCACCACTGACCACTTGGTCCGCCTGGAGAGCTCTATCCAGGATGCGTTTCTCCGCAAACAGCATTTGGTAGCTGTTTTCTTTGACTTAGAGAAGGCCTACGACACCACAAAGCGATATGGTATCCTTTCAGTCCTGCATCAACGGAGTTTCGGAGGTAACTTGCCGGTATTTATTGCGAATTTTTTGTCCCTCCATCTATTCCGTGTCCGAGTAGGGAGGACATATTCGCAATACCACGTTCAAGAAAATAGAATTTCAGGGATCGGTTCTTAATGCCACTCTGTTCGCGATTTGTATAAACGGTATTGTTGCTGCTGCTGGTTCAGCAGTAATACCGTCGCTATATTTGGATGATTTCGCTCTGCACTATAGCTCGCGTAGTATGGCAGTCGCAGAGCGACAATTACAGTAAGCTATTAGGAGAGTGGAGCAGTAGACCTTAAAACATGGCTTTCGGTTTTCTACCGCAAAGACCTTTCTTGTCCACTTTTATCGTCAACGTACTGTTCACCAACATCATGAACTTTATCTAGGAAATGTCGCTCTTCCCGTAGTTGACACTTTCCGATTTCTTGGGCTCCTTTTTGATACATGAGAACTTCGTGTATATTTTTATTCAATAGAAAAAAATAATGCCTAAACATCAATGAACATCCAATAAAAGTATGGGAATTCTGGACAATTTAAAACAAATTAACATTGGAACAAAAGCATCAAGGAGATCGTTCAGCATAACCCAAGAAAAACAGCCCTTGTTACTTCGTAAAACTGTTCTATAGGCTCGTTTTTACTTCATATTTTAAAAAAGTGAAATAAGTAAAGAAACAACAATTACTTGCGATTGAGGAAAAATGCCATGTTTTAGGTGAAGCAATGCCTTTAAACACGCCATTCTACTTTCAAATTTTGAAAAAATATCCGGAACCTCCCCATCCCCCGCCACCACTCCTTCCAGTCCTCTTGCCGACCTTCACTGAGAGAGACCGTCGTTTTGTGTGGGCTGAGGATAGGCCATGGAAGATACAGACCAGAGAAGCTCAGGCTGGACATTTCGTCCCGCGGGCACACAACACTCTAAGCGGGCGATCAGCGTATGCTATTCAGCCACAGTGACGTTGTCGTAACGTCACAGGCGTTGTATGGTGAGTAAAATTCTTCCAGGCTCTCGATCACTGCAGTGATACTCAAGTTTGAAATGGTGGCAGAAAGCAATGAAAGAAAGTGGGCAGGAATCCACGTTATTTTCAGTTTTCGTTGTAAGAAATACAGTAAGTTACTTCTGTCCATTCCGGTTTATGAATTTTGACCGGATACAATAAAGAGTTAGGCATAGAACCTCAAATATTTTATAATGTGCGTAATGAATTACAATGTTCACTATTATATTTCAAGAAGTGCTTTAGAACCATTTCTAATATAACACGGAGTCAAGGTAGATAATCTGTGGCTTGTGGTTGCTTGGGTTTAAATTTCCGATAATATCATCATGAGTTCAATCATGCTTACCGGGAATAACATCAGTTAGTTTATTTATTTGAAGGCATACTGTATATCTACAGTATTTGGTAGTTGCATTTACATTGTTGTACTTTAATCTTAGAAATTAAATATCTATGCCCTGAGCCACTAACCGCACTCGTATCCTGGAAAAAGAGGACAACAGAATCCATACGGGAAACGCGAGGAAACGAGTGCACTCAATAACATGAGGTCCGGTGGTCTCGATAGGGAAAGGCGACACATATCAGCCTTGAACTGGACATCCACGAACCTGCTACGCAGGCGTAGCAGGGGGAGAGGTGATACTCCCACGTGGCGCGTCCCAGGTGGCGGATAGGGGGGTCCTCACCGGCTTGCCGGCGGACTTGAGGGAAATAAAATACCTCTCGCGGACCAAACACACACACCCTGTGGGTGGGGGACGCAGACGAATAATTCACCCACGGTATCCCCTGCCTGTCGTGAGATGCGACTAAAAGGGGCGACAAAGGGATGTTTAAATTGGAACCATGAAACTGCTTTTGATTCGTGTCATCACGCGGGGAACACCAAGGGTTGCTTTTACTTGTGCGTAGTACCACTACATTAGGTACGAAATTGATTTGTGATTAGTAGCACACAGGAGCACCGCGCGGTCGGCTTTTGCAGCACCTGTGAATAGTACCACCATATGAGCAGGACCATGGGATGATAGCTACCATGGTTCTGCCTTGCCTATGATTAGTACCCACTATATGAGGAACACCACGGGATAGGGACAGGTCCCTGTGGTTAGTACTCTTCTGTGATGAACACCATAGGTTTGCGTTGCCTGTACATGGCGCCGCAAAGTGAGAAAAACATAGGTCTGTATTATATGTCGAATTTCATAAGCTCTGAGTAGTACAATAATGTGTGGAATGCCGCAAGTCTCTGCTACTTTTGATTAGTACCGCAACAGAACAAATACCATGGTTCTATTTTGCTAGCGATCAGTACCGTTATGAGGGGCCGATAACTTCGATTTAGGACCCCCTTTTGACTGCACGCATAATCCATTCATTGTTATGCTATAGCAGTAGTCCCTTGGTCAGTAATACGATATTGTCACGTCTGTTTATGTGAATGTGAGACATTGCGGGTCGCAACCACTGATTGTTTTAAATTCATGTCCATCATTCATTCTTCGTTCTCACGTTTTTACATTCTGGTTAGTGGAGAATTTTAGACTTTTAATATGCCATTCCATTTCGTCTCATTTCGTACCATTAGGGGCCGATGACCTAGATGTTAGGCCCCTTTAAACAACAATCATCAATCAATCATCATCATCGAACTGGACATCGGTCCCTTAATAATAGTAATAATACTAAAGGACTAACGCTACTACGAATTAAAAGCAAATTAGCACACAAATTCCCAGTTTATTGAAAGAATAAGTTAAGAAAAAGAAATTTATCAACGAAACATGCAAGTAGGATATTGAATAGAAAATGATAAAAAGAATAACATACACACTGAGCATAACATCCAGGTTTTCCTCGGCCAAGCTTTCCGCCAATGTTAATGGGAATAAAGCTTATATCCAAATGTTCAATTCTACAATATTCTCATGCATCACTCTCCATTTTTTCTTAAGACGCCCACACAGCTTGATGTTCATTGTACATGTCCTCTTACTCTTAGTTCATTATTGTATCATACATTAGATGACCCATCAGAAAGGAGAAAAATACATGCGTCAAAGAGGACAAACGGACCGAAAAATCAGTTATAAACCTCCATGGCTGGAAACCATCAGATTGCGCACATCAATAGTCAATTAATCAGAAGAATAAGATAAAGAAAACCGGGAATGAGAAAATAAAATGCCGGCCATCAAAAATAAATCGAATACAAGGCCCGGTCAGGTACGAACAAAAATGAAAAAGCAATATAAAAACATCACATGAATTAATGAGGGCAAAATATACATAATACAGTGCGGTTTCTGCTCTGTCCGATCCATACATACGACACTCACGCACGCACGGCCATCCACTCGAACACAATAACGAATTTGTGGCGCGAGACCATTGGTCCGTCCAAAGGGCAATTACACTAACAACGGCCTCCCTATCGAGCCGGGTTACCAAATCAGACTGCCTCAATATTATGGACACAGTATTCCGTAGAAACGAGAAGCATCGGACACAAGGTTAATGCGATAGGCAAACTAAGACACACGAGGTGTACGAGGTCACAATCCGTACAGAGCCAATTATACAGGTTCTGACACGAATGACCAACACTCATGTAATTACAATCGAAGAATAAATGTAGAGGCACATAAATTGAAAGCACAGAGACCGTGCATCAAATTGGCAAATAACTCGCCCGACACATTTACACACACACAACCGTGTGCTCAAGGACAGAACAGCACGCACCAAAGGGTAAAATAAAAATCAACGTACCAAAAAGATAGAATAAAACGTACGTACCTGAGAAATATAAAGGAACAATTGAAATAGTCGTATAGGGATAATCGTAGTTTAAATTTGCTAAAATCCTTCTGATAGGTCACAAAAGCAGCCTTGTTTAGTGTGGAGTCCATCTTGTTGTTTATACTCATCGATTCCATTAAAAAAAAACAAGGAATAACTATCATTACGACAGGAAGCAAGGCCTGGAAATTAAAGAGGGCGTAGCACTGCCATCTGAGGACAAAACTAGGAAACATTGACTTTCTAAAGTAACTGAATCAAGCATGAGAAATAACAGATATACATGTTTGAATACGAACCAGTAAGCGGGGAATAAATAACGTGCCATGATAAATGGCGCAGTCCTCACTCGTGATGAAACTACTTGCCATTATCACCCGACGCCTGATAAGTTTTAAGTACTATTTGCAGAATTCAGTGAACAGACAGTCACATAACACTACAACACTGTGCAAAATCAAGTAGTAAACTTGTTGAATTATGTAAATAAAGTTACGTTTTTCTGAATTAATAACAGGAGTTTTACTTTAAAAAATGGAATTTCTATCATTCCGATCCAAAGAAATATAAATCTTAGCTTGTAAGCTTGAACCCAGTATCTTTGTAAATTTTAACATAAAATTTATAACACCGAGCTCGATAGCTGCAGTCGCTTAAGTGCGGCCAGTATCCAGTAATCGGGAGATAGTGGGTTCGAGCCCCACTGTCGGCAGCCCTGAAGATGGTTTTCCGTGGTTTTCCATTTTCATACCAGGCAAATGCCGGGGCTGTACCTTAATTAAGGCCACGGCCGCTTCCTTCCAATTCCTAGGCCTTTCCCATCCCATCGTCGCCGTAAGACATATCTGTCGGTGCGACGTAAAGCAAATAGCAAAAAAAAAAAAAAAAATAATAATTTATAACGGGTCAGAGCGGTATTGTGTATTATAAACTCTTTGAAACCCGGCGAAACCGTTAATTCAAAACGCTATCGCCAAGAAATGATTAATTTAAATCATGCATTACATGCATTGATCGAAAGACGACCGAAATGGGTCAGAAGACACTGCACCACGCAGGCGTAGCAGGGGGAGAGGTGATACTCCCACGTGGCGCGTCCCAGGTGGCGGATAGGGGGGGTCCTAACCGGCTTACCGGCGGAATTGAAGGAAATAAAATACCTCTCGCGGACCAAACACACATCCCCTGTGGGTGGGGGAGGCAGACGAATAATACACCCACGGTATCCCCTGTCTGTCGTGAGAGGCGACTAAAAGGGACGACCAAGGGATGATCGGATCAGAACCATGAAACTACTTGTGATTAGTACCACCACGCGGGGAACACCATGGGTCGTTATTACTTGCGCGTAGTACCACTATGTTAGGTACCAAATAGGTTTGTGATTAGTAGCAATCAGGAGCACCGTGCGGTCAGGCTTTTGCGGTACCTGTGTAGTAGCACTATATGAGCGACACCAGGGTTCTGGCTTGCCTATGATTAGTACCCACTATATAAGGAACACCACGGGATAGTACGAGTCCCTGTGGTTAGTACACTTATGTGATGAAAACCATAGGTTTGCGTTGCCTGTAAATGGCGCCACTATGTGTGAAACACCATAGGTCTGTATTACCTGTGCGAATTTCATTACCTGTGAGTAGTACCATAATGTGTGGAATACCGCGAGTCTACGATACTGTTGATTAGTACCGCACCATGTCAAATACCATGGTTCTGCTTTCCAAGCGATAAGTACCATTATGAGAGTGCGATGAGCTATATTTTGGACCCCTTTAGCTTGCAAGCATCATCGATTTAGTATTGAGCTATAGAAGCAGCCCCTTGGTCAGTATTACTATTGTTTTCCGTCAGTTTCTGAAACTGAGGCATTGTGGGTCGTCTCCACTGATTGTTTTTAACTTCATTTCCATCTGTTCATTTCTTCGTCCTCACGTTTTGAATTATGGTCAGTGGAGGATTTTGTGTGTTTTTTATTTTGTCATTGCATTTCGTACCATTAGGGGCCGATGACCTCGATGTTAGGCCCCTTAAAACAACAAGCATCATCATCATCATCATCATCATCATCATCATCATCATCAAGACACTGCAAAAACGTTGTTGAACGACCGTGCGCCGTTTCATACAGTAAAAGGCACCTTGAAATCGCTTGGATTGGACATCCTTTCGCACCCGCCGTACTGCCCCGCATGTTCGCGTCAATGTGGCACGCGCTCGCAGAGCAGCACTCCAGCAATTTCGAGGAAGTTGGAAAATGGCGTGACGAATGGTTTGCCGCAAAAGACAAGCAGTTTTTCTGGCATGGTATACAAAACTACCTGAAAGATGGGCGAAGTGTGTAAAAGCCGAAGACCAATATTTTGAATAAACAAAAAATGAATTTCCCTTGAAAATTACGTGTTTTCTTTACCACAAAAACCGGCAGACACTTATGCATTCACGTAATATTCTGATGGACTGCATATCCATATGTGACTGGGAAGCGTGACCAGTCTAAGGAACATAATGAATAGGAAAAGCATTGTGACATACGAGGTTTGGTTCCTTCACCGACGATGTTTATTTCTGCTTCTCTCATATGGATTACACCGGATCCCGTGAAATCTCCGAAGTTAAGCAACATTGGGCGTGGTCAGGAGTTGGATGGGTTGCCACGCGCTGTTGGTGGGGGTAAGGGAATGGAGGAACGGAAAGGAACTGGCCACCCTACCGCACGTAAACTCCGGCTCAGGAACACCTCTGCGGAGGTTCGGACCTGCCTTCGGGCAGAAGAACCCTTACCTACCTCATATGGATTCTCCCCGTGGGCGAGACCGCTAGAATAACATCCGTGGTATCCCCTGCCTGACGTAAGAGACGAGTAAAAGAAGCCTAGGGGTTCTTAATTTGGCAGAGTGGGTTAGCGAACATTGAGTTCTGAGTGTTGGCATTGCTTCCACTTCTGCCAGACTCCTCACTTTCATCTATCCTATCCGACCTCCATTGGTCAACTCTTGTTCTTTGTCGACCCTGACGGTATTTGATTGCGTGGCCTAGGGAGTCTTTTATTTTCATTCCCCTCGTGGCCCTTGTCTTTCTTTGGCTCATATACATTCATGATTCGAAGTGTCGAATCTCTTCGATATTTTTCCTCTGACTAATGTTTTTTTTCTTGCTAGTTCTTTTACGTCGTACAGACACAGATAGGTCTTATGGCGACGATGGGACAGGGAAGGGCTAGGAGTGGGAAGGACGCGGCCGTGGCCTTAATTAAGGTAGAGCCCCAGCATTTGCCTGGTGTGAAAAAATGGGAAACCACGTAGAACCATTTTCAGGGCTGCCGACAGTGGGGTTCGAACCTACTATCTCCCGAGTACTGGACACCGGCCGCACTTAAGCGACTGCAGCTATCGAGCTCGGTCCTCTGATTAGTGTTAATAGAGGATGGTTGCCCAGTTGTATTTCCTCTTAAAACTATAATCAACACCTCGGCAACCTCACCTGGAGGTTGCCAAAGAATAAGCGATTTATAATCAAGTTCACAAAATTAGATAATCGACAGAATATTAATGCTTCCAGTTATTAAAACAGAAGCATGCCTGTAATAGTTAAAGCAAAATAATATTTAAAGGTACAAAATATCATCTCTTTGTTGAACAAAGTAGGTGAAATATTATTATGCTACACGGAGCACAAATTATTTTTAAGTATCGTCAGTGATCCTTTTACTTTCTCTAACCCGATATCCTTAAATAATTCTCCCTGTGGGTGGGAGCGACAGAATAACACCCACGATATCCCCTGTCTATCATGAGGTTACTAAAAGGGGCCCCAAACGCTCTCAATTCGACCCCCTGTGGGTGGGGGACGCAGATGAAGAATACACCCACGGTACCCCCTGTCTGTCGTAAGAGGCGACTAACAGGGGCCCCAGGGGCTCTCAAATTGGGAGCGTGGGTTGGCGACCACGGGGCCCTTAGCTGAGATCTGGCATTGCTTCGACTTACTTCTGCTAGGCTGATCACTGTCATCTATCCTATCCGACCTTCCTTGACCAACTCTTGTTCTTTCCCAACTCCGACGGTATTAGATATCGAGACCTGGATAGACTTCCATTTTCACGCCCTTCATGTCCCTTTGTTTTTCTTTGGCCCATACGTTGATTTTTCGAAGTATCTGACCCCTTCCATTTTCCCTGTGATTATTGTTAATAGAGGATGGTTGACTAATTGTAGGTAAAATAATAATCACTACCACCTCGAATAATTTAGCAACTAAGTTAAATATTCTGAAGTCACAAGAAATAATTAATTGTGCTAATTGACCCTGTCACTTTTCTCCAAATGAAATTTTTATTTAAATAAGGAAATACGAATACATATATGTTGCATTTCTCCTTGTGAACATCATCTGGTTAGTTAAGGTGTGGTGGTCGTTATTATTGTTTTGTTTTTAAAAAAAGAAGTACAACTAGGCAACCATCCTCTGTATAACACTGATTGGAGAAAAAATTGAAAGTGGTCCGACACTCCGAAAAATGAAGGTATCGGCCAATGAAAGACAAGGGCTACGAAGGGCATGAAAATTAAAGATTGTCTAGGCTTCGAATGCTCTAATACCGTCGGGGTCGAAAAAAGAACAAGAGTTGATCAAGGGAGGTCGGATAGGACAGATGAAATTGAGAAGCCTGGCACAAGTAAGTGAGAACAATGCCAGGACTCAGCTATGGGCCCCGTGGTCGCAACATATGATCCCAAGTTAAGAGACCCTGTTGCCCTTTTTAGTCGTCTCTTACGAGAGGCAGGGGATACCGTGAGTAATATTCTACCGCCCCCTCCCACAGGGTTAGGTGATGCCTCCGTTTTAATGGTACTGCTAGACTTAAAACAATATTGAGCATTGCTTCACGAATTGTAATTAATGTACCGTATTTTAAGGATGAAGTATTTTGTTTAAGTACCGTAGCATTTGTAATTGCTGAACTGTAATGTGTTGAATTTTCCTAAATTTAATTAGGCGAAGGATGTACCTACCTCGTTAAAACGATAAATCTGTTAACGTCCATGTATCATGTTTTAGATAGAGGATGCACTGAAGAAAGGCGTGGAATTCGGTTTCCTGCGGCAAGAGGGGGACACCTTCTTGTTTGAGGAGGACGATTCCGATGTGGAACAGGAACGGAAGCAGCGTAAAAAGACTCGCCGGAAAGTCCAACCGCGAGAATCTGATGAAGAAACCGAAACATCAGGCTCTGATCAGTGTGTGGAGTGCAGGCATCACTGTCGTTTACCCACACAGGTATCTTCCGAAACCGAGTCGGATGAAGATCACATGTGTGCAGCAGCTGTACGCAAACGGCGAGTAACGCTTCGGTGTCCGCATTGTGGCAGCGACTCCGAACTGGACACACTTGTTCGCCCGTTCAGAATGGATCGAAGCAAGCTGTGTAATCACCGTTCTGTTAGGAGTTTCTCTAGTTCCAGTGACGAAAGTTGTGACCATCAGTATAACAGGTCACGTTCTCCTAGTAGGAAAGCTAGGACCTACAACCCGCGATCCAAGTCCTGTCGAGTGCCAAGGCGCAGACGCAAACATAGAGAGCGCTCCAGATCTCGGGAGAGACGGCTCATTAACATGCAGCGGACGCGTCAAAAGTCTCCGCCACGCAGTGGAAACAGAATCAATTCACGGTCCATGCCGAGGCGGAGTCTCACCTACTGGCCGCGTTCCCCGAGTCCCTCTTCCAAGTGTAAGGAGAGCTCCATACCCGACGAAGACAGACACAGTCAAGACACCCTTCCGAAAGAACCCCGCCCTCATTCTATACTACGCAACAAAACATTTGGCATACGTCCACATCCAGTACTATCAGAAGAAATAATTCGAGGCAATAATGATGCCATTTAGTAACACTTAAACACCAAACAATTCATAACAAATAGGCCTACATCACTCTCATAATTCAGATCTCCAGTACAATCTGATAATCAGCAGCTCATCATTCACATCTCCAGTAAAATCAGGTAATCCTAGTTCTTACTCCAGATGTGCACTAAAATTAAATAATTACCCAATTCACAACTACATCTCCAGTAAAATTAAGTTATCCCCAGCAAATACTCCTGATTTGCAACAAAATCAGATCATTTTCTTTTCATTTTCACTCCAGATCTCTGGTCAAATCGGATAATCTCCAGTAAAATTTGCCCTAATCTCATTCGCCTTGCGATCCCATAGTGAATAGCTCTCCATGTCGCCTGAGTGCTCTTGGATCTCAGTCGTCGTGATATTTATGTAGAAGAAAGGTACAGGGATGCATGTGCCTGTGTGTGTGTCTGTTTGTTGACGTAATAAACGTATTGTCTGACAAGTGTATTCTTGTTTTTTTCTACAGTTCAGAACAGGGATGCCAAAATTGTTTTTTGAATGACGTGTCAAATACAAGATACAACAGCTATTATTATTATTATTATTATTATTATTATTATACCGTGTTTTATTGGATCACAGAAGGGTGAAATAAGGTGCTGGTTTGAATGGGTCTACCTATGATAGTCAGAGATTCATTTAAAACTTTAAAATAAAGGTTATATTTCTTTTCAGATATTAAATTTTAACAAACAACAAGATATCGGGTATAGAGGTAGTTTCGTACAAGATAGGAAACAGAAAAACCTAGAAAAGGTTACCTACAAAATCCGAGCTTCCACCTCCCTATTTACAGTGTCCCTACATCACTACTGTTGCGTTTAGTCAGGTAGGCAAGGAGATAAGTCTCCCAATTGGTTTAACATGGAATTTAAATCACAATTTTAAAGAGCACCTTGCTCCAAAGGTTACAAGTTATGGCCTTCCAAAAGCACCATTCAATATTCACACAAATATATTTTACATTTGACGAAAAGAGCCTCAATGCTCGACAATTCTACCAAGGAGACTGCGATCCAAACTCTTACAGCCTACTGAAGGCAACCTTTAAGTTAAGAGATTAGAGCGTCCTTGCTCAATAAAATTTACACTTTTCGGCCTCTCTAGGCACAACCTACATTTAATAGTTCAAGCAGATATCACTGTCTTCAATACTCAACAGTTTAAACACTTAACAGAAAAGTTTTTACAGGAGTTCAGAAATTCTCATTCTACCGGTCTTGGTGGGAAGAAAACAAACAGGTTAAAGTTACTGGCTCGAAAATCAAAAGGTGTCCGAAAAATGCGAACACGGAAATTTGCGAACACATCATTAAAGCGGAAATTTGCGCGCACTAGGGATTATTACTACGCGACCAGGATTTCCCAAGTCTTGGCAAATATTTCGTTTCCGGAAATTTGCGAACACTATCTTCAAAAAAGCAAACAAGACGTGTAATGTAAGCGATTCCTGTAAATAAATAAAACAGGGGAACCTTCTCGCGCAACTCGAAACTTGACTGCCTTATTCTCTGCGCATCTCCAATTAATTTTTCTTTGGCCTGGTGGCTCACCAACTCTAACTTTGCTGCCTCGCCGAACCCAAAAAAGCATATCAGGCTGACACCAAGATGGAAGTCGGCCTCCCCACTCTGTATGTCTGTCTCGCCAGGAATGTCAATCCAGTTATCCCCGAAGAAGAAATTGAAGCAGAACTCCGTACGATTGGCATCCACCATGCCATACGATCTTCCGCTGGCCCAGAACCATCAACTGATGTGCTACGCTATACTCCATCTGCCGATGACTTCTGGAACGCTGTTGATAATGGCGTTTATATCCAAGGCAAGCTCCATCGAGTAGAAGAAGTTCCGGTAACAACTACATCAGCCCAGCCAACTGCCTATACCACAGCCGAGCCTACAACTACGCCATCACAGAAACCACCACAACTACAGACTTCGTCAAATTTCTACATCACTCCCATTACCACCACGACTACCACTGTCACCTCGACCACTCCAACATCTACCCTCCGTACTTCCCAGATCGCTGTTACAACAGTTGTCCCATGCCACCCACCTTCACTAATGACCTCTTCACTCCTCACTTCGCCCATCCCTTCACATCACTATGTCTTTCCTGGAACAACGAATACCACAGTCGACGCACCGCCTTCGCCTGCTTCACCCAGAACAGCAGCCTCCGCAACATCATCGCCCTCGCAGCCACCAACAACTTCTCACAGAATATCCAGCTGTGTCATCCGTGGAGTGGACCCGGGTCTCTCCGAAAGGACCATATTTCAGCAACTACAAGCTGAAGACATCCCAGTCCGCCGAGTCTTCCGCATCAAGAATGCAACAGGGCCAACATTCATGGTACGCATCCACGTCCCGAGCGCCATAGATGTTCAACACCTCATCGACCACGGAGCTTACATATATGGCCAACGTCATAGAGTAGAACCGTCCATCTCTCCCCAGAATTCTGTCAGACATCCCACCAACAATTCTCCCCGCCGCCCCCAGGCAGCCAACTTCTCACCTCGTCAATCTGTCAGTCCACCTCCTCACCCGTATAGCTTCTTTCCTTACCCACCTCCGCCACTCTATCTCATCCGGTACTTAATATCTTCCCTTCATAATCTCACTACGTCCTTGCATCTCCTCACCTTTCAATGCTATTTTAGCAATCTTCTCTAAATTTCAATCCTAGCGAAAATCCCCTAAAATTCGCATATCCGTAGCCCACCTCATTAAATTTGTCACATCGCTCTTCCCATCTCACTCATTCCTTGTTCCTCACAGTTCTCTTCGCTTCCCTTGGCCCGAGAGATCGCGACACGATCTAGGGGGCTCGCCCCGTCCTTCGGGCGGGGAATGAAAGCTCTCCAGCAGCAAATAAAACAATCCTTACCGGGCGAGTTGGCCGTGCGGTTAGGGGCGCGCAGCTGTGAGCTCGCATCCGGAAGATAGTGGGTTCGAACCCCACTGTCGGCAGCCCTGAAGACGGTTTTCCGTGGTTTCCCATTTTTACACCAGGCAAATGCTGGGGTTGTACCTTAATTAAGGCCACGGCCGCTTCCTTCCCATTCCCAGGCCGTTCCTGTTCCATCGTCGCCATGGGACCTATCTGTGTCGGTGCGACGTTGTTGTTGTTGTTGTTTGAATCATCAGTCCATAGACTGGTTTGATGCAGCGCTCCATGCCACCCTATCCTGTGCTAACCTTTTCATTTCTACGTAACTATTCCATCCTACATCTTCTCTAAACTGCTTGCCATATTCATACCTTGGTCTACCCCTACCGTTCTTACCACCAACACTTCCTTCAAAAACCAGCTGAACAAGTCCTGGGTGTCTTAAGATGTGTCCTATCATTCTATCTCTTCTTCTCGTCAAATTTAGCCAAATCAATCTCCTCTCGTCAATTCGATTCAGTATCTTTTCATTCGTAATCCGATCAATCCATCTCACCTTCAGCATCCTTCTGTAACACTACATTTCAGAAGCTTCTATTCTCTTTCTTTCTGAGCTAGTTATCGTCCATGTTTCACTTCCATGCAATGCCACACTCCACACGAAAGTCTTCAAAAACATCTTTCTAATTCCTATATCAATGTTTGAAGTGAGCAAATTTCTTTTCTTAAGAAAGCTCTTCCTTGCTTGTGCTAATCTGCATTTTATGACTTCCTTACTTGTGCCATCGTTAGTTATTTTACTACCCAAGTAACAATATTCATTTACTTCCTTTAAGACTTCATTTCCTAATTTAATATTTCCTGCGTCACCTGCCTTCGTTCGACTGCACTCCATTACTTTTGTTTTGTACTTATTTATTTTCATCTTGTACTCCTTACCAAGACTTCGTCCATACCATTCAGCAGCTTCTAAAGATCTTCTGCAGTCTCAGATAAAATAACAATATCATCGGCAAATCTCAAGGTTTTTATTTCCTCTCCTTGGATTGTGATCCCCTTTCCAAATTCCTCTTTGATTTCCTTTACTACTTTTTCTATGTAAACCTTGAAAAGGAGGGGGGACAAACAGCAGCCTTGCCTCACTCCTTTCTGGATTGCTGCTTCTTTTTCAAAGCCCTCGATTCTTATTACTGCAGACTGATTTTTGTACAGATTGTAGATAATTCTTCGCTCTCGGTATCTGATCCCAATCACCTTCAGAATCGTAAATAGCTTGGTCCAATCAACATTATCGAATGCCTTTTCTAGATCTACGAATACCATGTACGTGGGCTTGTCCTTCTTGATTCGATCCTCTAAGATCAGACGTAAAGTCAGGATTGCTTCACGTGATCCTACATTTCTTCTGAAGCCAAATTGATCTTCTCCCAACTCAGCTTCAACTTGTTTTTCCATTCTTCTGTAAATAATACGCGTTAAAATTTTGCAGGCATGAGATACTAAACTAATGGTGCGGTAGTTTTCACACCTGTCAGCACCGGCTTTCTTGGGAATAGGTATAACAACATTCTGACGAAAATCGGATGGGACTTCTCCTGTCTCATACATCTTACACACTAAATGGAATAACCTTGCCATGCTGGTTTCTCCTAAGGCAGTCAGTAATTCAGAGGGAGTATCATCAATTCCAGGTGCCTTGTTCCTATTTAGGTTGCTCACAGCTCTGTCAAACTCTGACCTCAAAATTGGGTCTCCCATTTCATCAGCATTAACAGCCTCTTCTTGTTCCAGAACCAAATTATCTACATCTTTACCTTGATACAACTGTTGGATATGTTCCTGCCATCTTTCTGCTTTGTCTTCTTTCCCTAGAAGTGGATTTCCATCTGAGCTCTTAATATTCATACACCTAGATTTCCTTTCTCCAAAGGTTTCCTTGAATTTCCTGTATGCAGCATCTACCTTTCCCAAGACCATACAGCCTTCGACATCCTTGCACTTCTCCTTCAGCCATTCTTCCTTAGCTACCTAGCACTTTCTATCCACTTCGTTCTTTAATCGCCCGTATTCTTTTCTGCCCTGTTAATTTCTAGCATTCTTGTATTTTCGTCGTTCATCAATCAGGTCTAGTATCTCCTGAGTTATCCACTGATTCTTAGTTGATCTTTTCCTCCTTCCCAACATTTCTTCCGCAGCCCTACTGACTTCATTTCTCACTATGCCTTGCGACGTAAAGCAAAGCTTTAATCCATACAACTTATTGAAACTTAGTTCCATCACACTTTACACAGGCTTGGGACTGTCAAAATGATAATTATCATCTTACCATATTGACGGATTTAAAATCATCCTTCATAGGCTTCGTCATTTTTTCATACATTTGTCGTTTAAAATCGGCTTTTATAGGCTTGGTCAATTTTACATACGTATGTATTTACATTTACATGTGGGTTACCGTAATTTATTCAAATTTCTGAATATGAGAAATGGCTTTTAAGCAGGACCTAATGTCTCTTCATATACTTTTATGGTTTTCTCAATCCCGACGTCCAGTTTCAAGTATTTCCTTTTCCTCTTCTTCCCTTCAAGATGTATTTCTATCTCAGGAGAGTTTTCGCAGATTTCCGGCAAAGAATTACTTACCAAGACCTGGGAAACCCTAATCAGGTAGTAATAATCTCTAGTGTGCGCAAATTTCCGCTTTAATGATGTGTTCGCACTTTTCCGGCATCCAATCAAAATGATGCGGAGGCAGACACTTGCTCTCCTTGAAATCAAAGATTAAAACCCTACTTGGGCTTGTGGCCCGACGATGCAGAGGCTAATCCTAAACTACTGAAGTGACTAGATGGAAAAGCTAAGTTACAATTTACAATAGTGAAAACAGTTACAATATCGCAGTCACCTCAGGACTAATTGAAGGGGAACTCGAGAGGGTAACGCACTTTCTATCACCGGGTTTCAGTTTAAGTATTTTTGACTTACTTGAACTTTTACATGAGAAGGAAGAAAGTTTACATTTTAGGAAATTGACTGTTATATAGTTAAAGTTTGGAACCTTCCCCTCGAGTCAGCTTGCGGAGATAATTACTGAGATAGAAAAATGGTGGCCATTACCTTAGCTGATGTTCTGCCTGCCGAAGAATGAGCACACACACTCAATAGCACGACGACAAGTTAACTCGAAAAGGTGTCAGCTTTTATACTCGTGAGGAAGGTTCTAGAACGCTCTGGGTTACAACCGGATACACACTCTCTTTTTATTGGACAATTGAAAAGTTACAAGAAGCATTTGATTGACTGAAAATTAAATACACAAAATTTTTGATTGGCCAGAATCCAACGTTGGCGGGATCAGTAAGAAGTGTTTAAAACCTTGAAGTATCAATAACAAAGAAAGTCAATTCAGTTCAGAAAACCTATAAACACAAAATTTCCTTAAATTTCTATTTTTTCCACTTTGCACCAGAGTGCATGACATCATTTCTTTAATAAAGACATCTATGGATAAAAGTCCCAACTTCTTGAAAGAGCTGTTGTAAATAATTCTTATGTGATGGAGTACTCGCTTCGGCGGTACACATACTAAAATTGGAACGATGCAGAGAAGATTAGCATGGCCACTGCGCAAGGATGACACCCAAATACGTAGGCGTTCCACATTTATTAGGCCCCTGCTGGTGTTTACACTGCACTATGTCTTCTGGTTTGGGCTAGAGCAATTTGTTACTTTCATTGACCTGTCTCAGTCCCATCTTTGGCGTTGACAATATGAAAATGATCGGGGTATGAGCGATGCTAGTAATAACATTCCTTATGCAGCCAGTTCCTGTTATGAATGGTGTGAAAATATCGCTCATAGGGTCGGTTAGTGCATGCATTTCAGTGGGCTTGGCAGGCTGATATGCAGTAGCAACTACTGGCTCAGTGAGAAAAGCCACGGGAAACTACCTCACTCCTCATTTCCCTAGTACGCCTCTTCAGTGACGCCTAGGCTATCTGTTGATAGCTTTCAGTGGAACTGTGGAGGATCAAACCAGCCTTCGGGCTTAATACCCCACATACATACAGATAGCGTTCTTGAAGGCGATTCATTTAAATACACGGGGTTGAGGTGTTCCTCTCGGTACTATTATTATTATGCCCCACTCTATGGCTAAATGGGTAGGGTGTTGCCCTTTGGTCCAAGAGGTCCTGAGTTGGATTTCTGGCCGGGTTAAATCCCCTGGCTCGGGAACTTGGGTGTGTCAACTTCAGCATTAGAACACAGCATAGTTACAGCCCCATTCTCACAGACACGCAGGTCGTATATAGGGCGTCATTTCGAAAGACCTGCACCAGCTCTCTAAGAAGGTTAAACGCAATACGTCATTATTATTATTATTATTATTATTATTATTATTATTATTATTGTTATTATTATTATTATTATTATTATTATTATTATTGTACCGGGAGGTACACCCCAACGCCGCGCATTCAAATTCTGCGCCTAAATGAACTCCTCTATTGGTAAAACGGTGAAACTGAAATTTACCCAGAAGATGTCATAACAGAAATATGTAATTTTGTTATTGTGAAGTTTCCTGAACTGACTGAATTTCAACTGTTTTTTTTTTTTGGCTATCCATCAAGAAGTTTGGACATTCTTCCACAGATGACACTACTAAAAACTATGATCATGCACCCTGGTGTGAGGTGTAAGAACTTATAATTCAAAGAAGTTTTGTATTCATAAGTTATTTTGCTGATTGATGTTCATTTGTTTTTAGGTTGGCAATATTTCCTTTTCCTCTCCGCCAGTTTTGAATCTAGCCAATCCCTAATTTATGTAATTAATTTTCCACCTATCACAGGCTTCTTGTTCGATTCTGAGTGTAACTTTTGAAATCAACCGATAAAATCGAGAGGGTGTGGCTATTTTGGTCTTGAATGGTCTAAAATCTTCCCTGAGGGTTTATAAACTTTGGCTTTGCACATTTCTTGGCCAATTGATCGACATATATCTGAGTGTGTGTGTTAAGCAGAAGGCAGGCGGCCTTTTCATCGGCAGCTTGAACTGCTACCAGGTATGGCAACATAATTCCATCTTTCTTGTTGTCGCTACCTCCGCAGATTATTCCATGGGGAAGGTCAGAATCTTTAACCATGTAACCTACGTTTATAAAATGTAACTTCTGCTGGCTAATGTAAAAAGTTTCATAAAATTTTTGACTGTAAATCGTGGATAGAGAGTGACGTACCCTCTTGAGCTCCCCTTCATCTTGGTTTGAGGTGACTACGTTTGTAACTGTTCTTCTTCCTTTCCGTAATGTATTAATTTTACCCTTATACGAGTCATCTCAGTAGTTTTGGAATAGCCCCGTTTCACCGGCCTAGTGCCCCTTAGGTTTTTTAGTTTTCACTATCTTGGAGCTTTGTACGCCTCCATTCATTTTGTGTTTTGGGCCATTTTACTTAACCTGTTCTTTTCCGCAAAGGCCCTGTAGGTTGGCTACAAGATACCCCTGTTTCACATTGTAAGTTGGCCCATGGAAGGCCAGAGAGTGTACGATATTTGATGTTGCCTCGAGGAGGCTGAAAGGAAACGGAGAGCCTGTTAGCTCTTTCTCAAAATTTGTAATTATAAAGTATGCCTCTGGGATGCTAGATATTGCATATTTAAGAGCAAGTGCTCTTTGAATTAGCCTGCCCTTTACTAAAGTTGTCTTTCTTTAAATTGTAAATTTGAGCTGGGAGCTCAAGCATTGTAAACCGAGGGGCTCAAAGCCCAGGACCTGTCGAATTCCTTGACTTGTTCCAAAATGGCTAAATGTACCTGTTATATTGTTATTTGTTGATTTTTGAAATTCTAAAGAAATATAACCTTTGTTAAAGTTTTAAATTAACTTTGATATTGTAGCTAGACCCATTCACCCCAGCACCTTCTTTCATCTCTGCGACCACGAACCTGCTATGCAGGCGTAGCAGGGGGAGAGGTGATACTCCCACGTGGCGCGTCCCAGGTGGCGGATAGGGGGGTCCTAACCGGCTTGCCGGCGGACTTGAGGGAAATAAAATACCTCTCGCGGACCAAACACACACCCGCTGTGGGTGGGGGAGGCAGACGAAGAATACACCCACGGTATCCCCTACCTGTTGTAAGAAGCGACTAAAAGGGGCGACCAAGGGAGATCGAATTAGAACCATGAAACTATTTGTAATTAGTACCATCACGCAGGGAACACTATGAGTTGCCTTTGCTTGCGTAGTACCACTATGTTAGGTACGCAATAGGTTTGTGATTTGTAGCGACAGTGTGTGAATCAGGATGGGGATCCTACAGTGCCTGTGATTCGTACCCCTATATGAGCGACACCATGGGATTAGCGACACCATGGTTCTGCCTTACCTATGCTCCGTTCCCACTATGTGAGTATTTCCACGGGATAGTACGAGCGCCTTAGGTTTGCGTTGCCTGTAAGTGGTGCCGCAGTGTGCGAGACACTATAGGTCTGTGTTACATATGCGCATTACACTACCTGTGGATAGTACCATACTGTGTGGAATACCGCGAGTCTCCGCTACTTTTGATTAGTACCGCAATATTACGCCACATGGTTCTACTTTCCTAGCGATAAATACCATTATGAGGTGCTGATGACCTGGATTTTTGACCCGTTTCGACTATACGCATAATCGATTCAGCATCGTACTATAGAAGCAATCCCTTGGTCAGTACCACTATTGTTTTGTGCCATCTTCTGTGCATGTGAGGCACTGTGGGTCAGATCCACTGATCATTTTAAATTCATATCCGTCCATCCATTCATTCTTCGTCCTCATGCTTTGAATTCTGGTCAGTGGAGGAGTTTGGAATTTTAAATTGTCGTTTCGTTTCGTCTCATTTCGTACCATTAGGGGCCGATGACCTTCGATATTAGGCCCCTTGAAACATTAAGCATCATCATCATCACCTCTGCGACCACGAACGTGCTACGCAGGCGTAGCAGGGGGAGAGGTGATACTCCCACGTGGCGTGTCCCAGGTGGCGAATAGGGGGATCCTAACCGGCTTGCCGACGGACTTGAGGGAAATAAAATACCTCTCGCGGACCAAACACACACCCCCTGTGGGTAGGGGAGGCAGACGAATTATACACCTACGGTATCCCCTGCCTGTCGTAAGAGCCGACTAAAAGGTGTGACCAAGGGATGATTGGATTAGAACCATGAAACTACTTGTGATTAGTACCACCACGCGGGGAACACCATGGGTCGTTATTACTTGCGCGTAGTAGCACTATGTTACGAACCAAATAGGTTTGTGATTAGTAGCAATCAGGGGCACCGTGCGGTCAGGCTTTTACGGTACCTGTGATTAGTAGCACTTTATGAGCGACACCAGGGTTCTGGCTTGCCTATGATTAGTACCCACTATATAAGGAACACCTTGGGATAGTACGGGTCCCTGTGGTTAGTACACGTATGTGATTAAAACCATAGGTTTGCGTTGCCTGTAAATGGCGCCGCTATGTGTGAAACACCATAGATCTGTATTACCTGTGCGAATTTCATTACCTGTGAGTAGTACCATAATGTGTGGAATACCGCGAGTCTACGATACTGTTGATTAGTACCGCACCATGTCAAATACCATGGTTCAACTTTCCCAACGATAAGTACCATTATGACAGTACCTGCATCCATCTCTTGACACAGGCCTGAGTAAAGTGTAGCTTCCACCGACGTCCCAGTCTCATCCATGAGTGTGACAATATGGAAGTTGCTGGGGTATGGGTAGTGCTGAGTAATGACATTCAGAGCACGACTAGTGCATCTGAGTGTTATGAAAGGTGCTGCTGATAGGGTCAGTCGTGCTGCAGTAGTACTTTCTGACCTAGTGAGGAAAGCAATGGCAAACTACCTCACTCCTCATCTTGCCTAGTATGCCTCATTTTGGTGCTGCCATTGGTTTTGGGGGTTTCCTTATAACCGCATAACCTTTGATGGTGCTATTTGAGGATCCAACCAGCCTCTGGGCTGATGACCTAACAGACAGACAACGGTGTATGTTCTACGGACGCCAATAGCGACGCCACTGCGACCTTGACCAGGACGGTCAGCGCGGTATATGACAAATGGAGCAAGTTTCGGGTGGAATGCAGGCGTCATAAAAGTTTCATTAAGTACAAATACATCCGGGGTATACATGGAAAGGGATATATCCAGAAGCGGGAGGTTGGCGCGAACTGATCTTATATTAACATAATAAACCTTGAACTTAGCGCATAAAGTGTACCGTACTTAGAGGAAAGAATGCAAAATGCATTCGACTACCCGAGTACGCCACATCGACGTGAGTATTGAGCACCAACTGTGCCGCTAACTGGATTTGGGAGAGAATATGGGGACGGTAATGTGGAAGGATGTTCTGCAACACCATCGTTACAAAACGAATGATGTTTTCAGAAATAGGGGGAAGGAGAGCAGTATTGGATTGAGTAGTACGCAGGTCATGCTCCTGACTAGAGCAGATGGCACATAGCTCAGGATGAACGCAGGGAGCTCCGGGAGCGTGGTCGTAACGTTGGCATTTCTGGCAGCGGATCCGTTGCGGAGACGCAGAACTGGAGGGCTCCACCCTGTGGCGCCGGCCGTAGAGCATCGCGCCGTCTCGCAACAGCGCGTCCAGCGTCGGAGCGGCCTTCGTTAGGATACGAACCAAGGACGTGGGGCCGTTAGCATTCTTGATGCGGACGACTCGGAAGACATCGAGGCCGTCCTGGTGGAGTTGGTCGAGAATTTCACCATCTGTATAGTCCCGGTCCACCCCATAAGCCACCACAGACATGAAGGGAGCTGTGCGGGGAGGTAGTTCGGGGCGATGAGCAGGGCTGCGCATGGACATGTTGATAGCTTTGGCTTGTGGTCCCAGTCGAGTAGTTCCGATTAGATTCATGAAATGGGTGTAAAACGGCTTGCTAGTTTTGATGTTAAAGCCCCCATCACGGGCGCGTTGGATTTCGATGTTATATTCTGGATAGTTCGGCGTATAGGAACACAATACGTTGTAGAAGCTTCTTGACATTTGAATGGGTGGCGTCAAGGTCTTTAAGCTTCATAAGGAAAAATGCCGGCTGGATCATAGTCATGAAGGACTGGTTAAAGGCGCTTCTGTTACGGATGTTAGGTGGTAAAGCTGGGTTCAAGGCAGCCTGGGCGTAAGTCTTCATGCGGCCAGGCATAAACTGCGGAGGCGGCTGCTGCTGAGAAGTGGTCGGAGATGACTGGGAAAGTGGAGCGATGCCCAGCGAAGCGTCAGAAGTGGCCCTTTGAGCAGAACCTCGATCAGGAGACGACGAGCGGCTAGAGCCAGGAGAAACAGCAGGCTGAGTACCCGGGACATTTCGAATCTTCTTACGTCCACCGGTAGCATCAGAAGCGTCGGAGTCCGTCCGGCGTCGAGGCTGCTTTGTCTGGGTGACATCCATGTCCGGCGACGGAGGTCGATCTGCCAAGTGCGATGAAGGTGATGAACTCATGGTATAGCTTCCGTCTGCTCTGGAAATTCGTATGGAGATGTCGTCGTCGATATTCCTCACGCACACATGGTGTGATGAACATCTTAACTGGAGCTTATTGTTGTCATCAGCTCCCGCTTGGAGCGCTGTGCTAGCATACAGCGAGCCACGTGGTGACGTATGAGCGTACCACTACAGCTCCAACGGTAAAACAATCTTAAATTCAAACCCTCATTATTGTAGAAGTCTTCCTCGTGAACAGTCGAGATTTTCTTCTGAAGACGCGGAGCAGATTTCTCTGCGAAACGTAGACAGATCACTTTTTTTTTGACACGGCGTAACCACAAAAGCCAGTATGATGTCTACAATTACGTACGGGCCGTGAAAGCATCAATGTTTAAAAAAGCTAAATTTGTAGCTGCCCACAAAATTGTGTAATGTCCCCCTTCTTTGACTTTAACAGCCTTCAACAGTTGGTCACTCTAACCGTATGTAAAGACGGTTTGGAAGGAGGTGGAGAAGTCCTTTACGACCTCTTGGAAACAGGTATGTCTTAACAGTTCTAGAACACCCTGTGGGTGGGGACGCAGGCGAAGAATACAGTCACGGTGTCCCCTGCCTGTCGTAAGAGCCGCCTAAAAGGGGTGACCAAGGGATGATTGTCTTGGAACCATGAAACTACTTTTGATTTGTACCATCACGCGCGGAACACCATAGGCCGCTTTTACTTGCGAGTAGTACCATTCTGTTAGGTACTGAATAGTTTTGTGATTCGTAGCACTCAAGCGAGATTCAGTGTGGTTTTCCAGTACCCGTGAGTCGTACCCATGTGAGCAACACCACGGGTCTGGGCGTTGCCTGTGAGTTGCACCACTATATGAGCGACACCGTGGGTCTGCGTTGCCAGTGATTAGTACCCACTATGTGAGGAACACCACGGGAATGCCGGCGTCCGTGATTAGTACACCTAGGTGAGGAACCTCATCGGTTTGCGTTGGGTATGAGTGGCGCCATTGTGTGAGAAACACCATAGTCTGCGTTACCTTTACGACGTACAATACTTGTGAGTAGTACCTTAATGTTTGGAACACCGTGGGTTTACGCTACCTTTGATTAGTACCGCAGCTTGAGAAATATAATGGTTCTACTTTACTCGCGACATGTACCATACTGAGGGTCCGTAGACCTGGTTTTTGGACCCTTATAGAGATCAAGCATCATTGTGCTTTGTAAGTGGTCCCTTGGTTAGTAATACTATTATTTACGACCGTTTTTGAGTCGGATCCACTGGTTTTTTTGTTTGTTTGTTTCTTGTTTGTTTTTGTTTTTTGGGGTTCATGTCCATCCACTCATTTTTCATGACATTTTTATTTACTTGGATTTTTTGAACCTTTTTTTGTCATTTCATTTCGTACCATTAGGGGCCGATGACCTCGATGTTAGGCCCCTTTAAACAACAAGCATCAACAGTTCTATAACTATACCTGCCAGCATAACGCAACCTGGCTAGAAGGTCATACTGCAGAAGTTGGTGTTGTGGGGAACACGAATAAATAAACTGCAGAGAACAAAAAGTGTCGGTACACATAGGAAAATGGCTTCGTCCGTATCGCATTGCAAACTGCAGAGTTTTTGGGTTGACGAAGAGCTTCGCGGCATGTACTCTAGTCACTGGGTAGCGGGATCTTGTTACTGTTACCATCGGAAACGAACGAGCACGCAGCATTCTCTGGTATCTTTTGGGGCGTAACCAAAATACCCCCTCTCCCCCTCCCCGAACCCCCATGGAATTTTTACAAAAGAAAATAATCAGAAACTGACAATAAACAAGAGAAGATCGGTTGAATGCGTTGGCTCTTTTGAACATTCCCTTTTTCCTTTCCTTTCTTACTATTTGCTTCACGTCGCACCGACACAGTTAGGTTAGCCTCAGCATTTGCCTGGTGCGAAAACAGAAAACCATCTTCAGCACAACCGACAGTGGGGTTCGAACCCACTATCTGCCAAATGTAAGCTCACAGATGCGCGACTCTAACCCCACGGCCACTTGATCGGTGAAAGTTCACAAATACATAATTTTAAAACCAGCAGATCTCTTGAATCAATTTTCTAAGAAGCCTCGAAATTTGTATTTTAGATTGTAATCTGAACATACCATTCATTTGCTGTAAAATTTTTGACTTTCAATCAATCAATCAATCAATCAATCAATCAATCAATCAATCAATCAATCACAACTGATCTGCATTTAGGGCATTGGGGAATTTAGAATTCTATAGAACATCTCCGTTAATAAATTATTCCAATCTATATCTCCCCTTCATATAAACGAATATTTGCCCCAATTTGTCCTCTTGAATTCTAACTTTATCTTCAGCGTTACTCGCAGTGCACATACCTATGGTACTCCATTTATTTGAAAATAATATGATATATGCCCTGCCTACTAGGACTCTAAATATTCGGAGGACATGATGTTCTCAATAATAATCCCAGGGTTGGGGGTCGTAACACCCACGATATCCTCTGCCTGCGGTAAGAGGTGACTAAAAGGGGCCCCGGGGCCTCTGAACTTGGGAGCGTGGGTTGGCACTGCTTAAATTTACTTGTGCCAGACTCCTCACTTTCATCTGTCCAATCCGACTTCCCTTGAACAACTCTTGTTCTTTTCCGACCCCAACGGTGTTAAGTGTAGAGGCCTAGGGAGTATTTCATTGTCTCATCATTCTTGGTCCTTGTCTTCCTTTGGCCGATACCTTCTTTTTTCGAAGTGTCGAGCCCCTTCTATTTTTTTCCTCATATTAACGTTAGTAGAGGATGGTTGCGCAGTTGTAGCCTACTTCCTTTTAAAACAATAATCACAACCACCAGTTGATGTTTTTCCGTGATTTTCCATTTTCGCATTCGGTAAATGCTGGGGCTGTACCTTAATTAAGACCACGTTTGCTTCCTTTCCTGTGGCAGCCCTTTCCCATTCCGTCGTCGTCATAAAACCAATCTGTGTCGGTGTGTTGTAAAAGAAATAGTAAATTGAAGGCAATAATCTTCACCAACACGACCATCACAACTGTGTTACTGCGTGGTTATACTTATATCTGCGAACTATTTTTCTTGGTTTCTGTCTGATAACAGCTACACGTGTTCTGTTTGATGCTGTTTATATGCGACCCGTGCGAAGGACAATCACACTCCGGTGAGTGTCACAGGAAGTATAATAATTACACTAAATTAGTCTGTTGTTCAAACAGTGAGGAGAACGGGAAATCCACTGCGTGTGGTAAATTTACTGTAAAACAACTAGCAGTATGATATGGTTTATGCACTTGTGACATCAGAGTTTAATTACATTTAAATACTTCTGACATTAGACACAACGCTTCCCCATCCTCTCGCACCAGGGGCTGATAAATGGAGGAACGTTCTTGCAAAACTCTACAACTAAACCATTTCCGAAAATAAGTTATATATGAGGTCGTGTAGTTTAATAAGAGAGGAATCATCTGCAGTCATCAGCGTTTAGCTAAACTGAACATCTATCACTGTAACGCAGCTTCAAATGTTAGAAGTTTTTGCAGGACTCCACATCAACGGGAATAAAAATTTATCAAAACTCAATATCTGCGTACTGTTCCTGATTGTATTCTTATGTGGAAGAGTTACTTTTTTTTTGTTTTTCCTTTTGGCAATCATGTATTTTGTTGGTAATATTGAGAAACAACTGAGGAAAGTGGAAACTAAATTAGTCCAGTCTCAATATCACAAAATCACAAAATATTGAATCAGCACGGGCGATGTCTTGTCCTTGGGAAGAGCTGGGAAGTGTGCGACTTGAAATCAGCATGTAGACAGATTTTGAAACACAAGTTACCCTTCAAGATGACAGAAGTACGGGTTTTAACGTTTGTGAAATCAAAATATGAGGTTCAGTGTAAAGTTCAAACAAATTATTTTGGTATCCTATTGTTGCGGAGCTGTTGTAAAGTGGTATATCCAACTTCAGAAGTATGGACAAGACATTACTTATCAAATTATCAAATGACGATAATGTTAAGGAAAGTGAGCATGCTAAGAAACGTATGAAATATTTCGATTCATCATCCGAGGAGACAAAACTGTTCTATTCTGCAGTGTTGCAAGGTTGCTGAGTATCCAAGCAAGCCAATCTACTAATTTTCAATGTGTAGTTCTCCATAGTATGTGAAATATGATCTTTGAAAATGGTTTTGTAAACTTACGTTCCTGTAGATGTTGAGTTTTACAGAAAACCCAACATTTTCAACCCTATTTTTCTAATCGTGTTAATAGTTATTTCGAAAGGTGCTTTATAGTATTTGTACCAGAAGGTACACCCCTACGCCGCGCGTTCAAAATTAGCGCCTAAAAGAACTCCTCTATAAATCAAATGTGAAACCAATAATAAAACAAGTTGGAACTTTTAGCAGATGTCACCACCGAAATAGTATGTAATTTTGTTATTATGCAGTTTCCTAACCTGACTGAATTTCTACTTGTTTTGTTTGCTATCCATCAAGAAGTTTGGACATTCTTACACAGATGTCACTGATAAAAACTATGATCATGCACCCTGGTGCGAGGTATAAGAACTCTTGATTTAAAGGAGTTTTGTATTCATAAGATTTTTTCTAATTGATGTTCATTTATTTTTGGGTTGGCAATATTTCCTTTTTACTTCCACCAGTTTTGAATCTAGTCAATCCCAAATTTTGGCAATTAATTTTCAACCTATCACAGCCTTCTTCTTCGATTCTCAGTGTAACTTTGAAACTACCCAATAAACGTGAGAGGGTGTGGCTAGTTTAATCTTGAATGGTCTCGAACATTTTTCGAGGGTTTTTAATCTGCGGATTTTCTCCTTTCTGGGCCAATTGATCGTCATCTTACTAAGTGTGTGTGTCAAAGGAGGAGGCGGGCGGCCTCTTTCATCAGGCAGCAGTACATCGACAAGGTGATGGCCACATAACATCTGTATTTCTTGTTAGCTCCGCAGTTTAACCTAAGTGAATGGTCCGAATCATCAACTATGTAACCAACCTTTCTAAAATGTAAATCTTCTTTTGGCTAATGTAAAAACTTCACAAAATCTTTAACTGTAAATCAGTGATAGAGAGTGAAGTACCCTCTCGAGCTACCCTTCATCTTGGTTTGAGGTGCCACGTTTTTGTAACCTTTCGTATTAAAGTGATTTCCATGCGTGCTACCTCAGCAGGTTGGGAATAGCCACTGTTTTATCGGGCAAGCGCCCTATATATTTCAATTTTTGGAGCTCACTCTTCGACTCCATTCAAATTGTACTCGGGCTGTTTATTTAACCTGTTCTTTTTCACTAAGGCCCTGTAGGTTGGGTACTAGATACCTCTATGTAATAAGATTTCTATTTGTAAATAGTGCCTTGTAAGGCCAGAGATTATTATATTTTCAGGCTATGTTACCTTGAGTAGGCTTGGAAAACTGAGAGCACGTTAGCTCTTTTTCAAGTGTTGTAAAAGTGCCTCTGGGAGGCTTGATATTGTAATTTACGGAGCAAGTGCTCCGTGCATTAGAGGAGTTCTGCCCTTGTATAAATTTGTGCTCTTTTGTAAATTTGAGTTAGGAGCTCGGGAAAAGTCAAATGAGGGCTTGAAGCCCACGATCTGTTTATACCACCAATCTTGTCTTTCCTAGACTTGTTTAATGACTGCTACTTGTACCTGTAAAATTGTTAAATTTTGTGTTTTAAAAATATAACCTTCAGTTTACGTTTTAAATTCAATTCTTGACATTATAGTTACACCCATTCATCCCGGCACATTCTTTCACCTCTGCGATCCACGAAAAAGCATTGAACAGTAATAACTTTTGTTTTCATGCTCTATTATAAGTAAATTTTCGGTTTAATATATACACTGACTGACAGAGTAAATGCAACACCAAGGAGGAGTGGTTCGAAAGGGATGAAAGTTGGGGAAAAAACAGAGACGGCACGGACGAATAATTGATGTTTATTTCAAACCGATATGCAGGTTACACAATGCGCACGGCATCGACTCAGTAGGATGTAGGACCACCGCGAGCGGCGATGCACGCAGAAACACGTCGAGGTACAGAGTCAATAAGAGTGCGGATGGTGTCCTGAGGGATGGTTCTCCATTCTCTGTCAACCATTTGCCACAGTTGGTCGTCCGTACGAGGCTGGGGCAGAGTTTGCAAACGGCGTCCAATGAGATCCCACACGTGTTCGATTGGTGAGAGATCCGGAGAGTACGCTGGCCACGGAAGCATCTGTACACCTCGTAGAGCCTGTTGGGAGATGCGAGCAGTGTGTGGGCGGGCATTATCCTGCTGAAATAGAGCATTGGGCAGCCCCTGAAGGTACGGGAGTGCCACCGGCCGCAGCACATGCTGCACGTAGCGGTGGGCATTTAACGTGCCTTGAATACGCACTAGAGGTGACGTGGAATCATACGCAATAGCGCCCCAAACCATGATGCCGCGTTGTCTAGCGGTAGGGCGCTCCACAGTTACTGCCGGATTTGACCTTTCTCCACGCCGACGCCACACGCGTCTGCGGTGACTATCACTGACAGAACAGAAGCGTGACTCATCGGAGAACACGACGTTCCGCCATTCCCTCATCCAAGTCGCTCTAGCCCGGCACCATGCCAGGCGTGCACGTCTATGCTGTGGAGTCAATGGTAGTCTTCTGAGCGGACGCCGGGAGTGCAGGCCTCCTTCAACCAATCGACGGGAAATTGTTCTGGTCGATATTGGAACAGCCAGGGTGTCTTGCACATGCTGAAGAATGGCGGTTGACGTGGCGTGCGGGATTGCCACCGCTTGGCGGCGGATGCGCCGATCCTCGCGTGCTGACGTCACTCGGGCTGCGCCTGGATCCCTCGCACGTGCCACATGTCCCTGCGCCAACCATCTTCGCCACAGGCGCTGCACCGTGGACAGATCCCTATGGGTATCGGCTGCGATTTGACGAAGCGACCAACCTGCCCTTCTCAGCCCGATCACCATACCCCTCGTAAAGTCGTCTGTCTGCTGGAAATGCCTCCGTTGACGGCGGCCTGGCATTCTTAGCTATACACGTGCCCTGTGGCACACGACAACACGTTCTACAATGATTGTCGGCTGAGAAATCACGGTACGAAGTGGGCCATTCGCCAACGCCGTGTCCCATTTATCGTTCGCTACGTGCGCAGCACAGCGGCGCATTTCACATCATGAGCATACCTCAGTGACGTCAGTCTACCCTGCAATTGGCATAAAGTTCTGACCACTCCTTCTTGGTGTTGCATTTGTTCTGTCAGTCAGTGTATTTTTTCTTTTGGAAGATAATCAATAAAAAGTGTTTCCTGAAAATTTTACATTTTATAGTGGTTGAGTTTTGCAAAAACGGTCCTCAGTTGGTGCTGGCGCTGGTGATTATTTTTCTAGCAGGAGTAGAACTATGCAACGAACCCCTCTTAAGACCAGTCAGAAGGGAAAAAGGGAGAAGTCTGACATTTTAGAGGACGAAGGTACTCCATCGGCAAAACAAAGAGAATTGGCTTGAAGAGCGTGGATATGATATTCTAGGCCTCGAAAAAATTATACCACCCCCTGTGGGTCGGGACGCAGACGTAGAATACACCCACAGTATCCCCTGCCCGTAGTAAGAGGCGACTAAAAAGGGCGACCAAGGGATGGTGGAATCCGAACCATAAGATTACATATAATTAGTACCTTTACATGAGGAACATCATGGGTCCCCGTTACAGACAATTAGTACCACTATGTGAGGAGTACTATGGGTACCATCCTGTGTATTCAACCGAGGCCGGGGAGCGGGCGTGCTCGACTACATACATTAATATCAGTACGTGAGTAGGTGCCGTGCGCTGCGCTAAATTGTGTTGGTTTCCCTGTATTCAGAATGGGTCTGCGTCACCTATGAGTAGTACCAATATATGAGTAACAACATGTGTTTGAGCATCGCCCATGTTTAGTACCTCTATGTGAGGAACACCATGCGTCTGCGTTGCCTGAAAGTAGTACCGTTATGTGAGAAACACCATAGGTCTGTGTTGCCTGAGAGTAGTACCACTATGTGAGAAACCCCACGGGTCTGCGTTGCCTGAGAGTAGTACCATTGTGTGAGGTAGGTAGGTCTCTGTTGCCTGTGGGTGGTCACATAATGTGTGAGGCACCGTGGGTTTACATTGCCTATGATTAGTACCACTATGTGCGTGACACCATGAGTATATATGGAACACCATGATTCTGCTTTAGCAGTATAGTATACTCGTGTTCTCATCCCGAGGTGGTGCAGCTCTTTTCAGGCACACCCCCATTGGAGGTGAGCTGAATGTATCATTTCAACAACATACCAGCCCTCCTGCCTTTCTTAAATTTCTGGCTGTACCGGGAACCGAACCTGGGCTCCCGACATCGGCAGCTAACAACACTAACCGTTACGCTACAGAGGCGGGCTGCTTTAGCAGTGATTAGTATTATTATGAGGGGCCGGTGACCTGAATTTTGGACTCCTATGGACAACAAGCATCATCCCAGAAAATAAGACATTGTGAATTGGATCCACTGATTGTTTTGGTTTCATGGCTATTTTTCCATAATCATTCGTTTTAGATTTCAGTCAGTGGATATATTTTGAAGTTTTAATTATTATGTCATATCGTTACACGTCGTGCCACTAGGGACCGATTACCTAGCTGTTGGGCCCCTTCATTTAACAATCATCATCAAACCTAATACTTTCTGGATCAGAAGAGAGTAAGAGTTGACCAAAGGAGGTCGGAGAAAAAAGTACACTCAAGATAGATGCCGAATCTGTTGATCGAAATAATGGGCTTTGGCGATTAAGGTGGTTACTGCAACTGATAAACCTGGCCGAGGTGGAAAAAGCATTCAAGGTTGACCCGCAAGGACGTGGGTTCGATTGCCTATCAGGAAGTCGAAAAATTTATGAAACGAGATTTCCACTTCCGAACGTGTACATGGCCCTGAGGTTCGATGATCCCACACCAGAATTGAGTACCAGGTTAATTCATGGGGGCAAAGATGGCCGGGCGTGCTTTAACTCATCAAGTGCCGAGGTTACGGATTATGCAAGCATTTATGGCCTGATGCACAGTGAGAAAACTTTTCATTTAAAATTCCCACATGTATTGTCCGACATTCGAACCGCGCCTTGTTTAAGAAAAAGGCAGTGAGGATGTTAATTGCTTTTCTTAGTAAAGAAAAACTCACCGTCTTGTCACAATTTGGAAGAACCACTCAAATTATTGTGTCGGTTGATTTTAAATCCCTCCTTCAGCCCCATTTCAGGAGATTGCTTAGACAGTACCTTCACTGCAATCACGATTTTTCTTCTTCACAATCGTAGTCATAATGATTTACAAACACTTGCACCAGAAAGACAACCACAAAAATAACAGTTATTAGACGCTACTCACTAGCAGTAATTGTACGGAGCTGTCCGACTCGTTGGCTGAATAGTCAGCGTACTGGCCTCCGGTTCAGAGGGTCCCGACTTCGATTCCTGGCCGGGTCGGGGATTTTAACCTTCATTGGTTAATTCCAGTGGCACAGGGGCTGGGTGTTTGTGCTGTCCCCAACATCCCTGCAACTCACACATCACATATAACACTATCCTCCACCACAATAACACGCAGTTACCTACACATGGCAGATGCCGTCCACCCTCATCGGAGGGTCTGCCTTACAGGGCTGTACATATAATTAAGGCCACTGCCGCTTTCTACCTAGTCCTTTCCTATCCCATCGTCGCCATAAAACATATCTGTGTCGGTGCGACGTAAGGCCACTAGCAAAAAGGCACAGTCAGCTGATATTTTTCAGATAAGTGTGGTGTTGCTCGATCACATGTGCATTACGCCCTGTGTTGCTGAAAGCCAAGACCGGCTCCAGGCAGACCTACATGATATTTCTAATTAACACATTCGTTATCAAGAAAAGAACACTACACTCCTTTTTTTTTTATCAGCACACACATGTGCAAAGGCAGGTTAACGCTTGTGATCTGCAAAGCATTGCTACCAGGTATTTAAGAATCACACGCTATATCAGTAAATGTAATATTGTACCAGGAAATGCCCGTACCAAGCTCTAAGAGCGTTAGAATATCGTTAGCAGTGTCATTTGGAGTACAGTAATTGGAGTCAGGTACAGTATGGGCAGCATCAACAAGGACATGTGGGTCCTGTCGAACAGATGATTTTTGTAGCCGGGGGAGCGCACACCACACTTTTCCTGTGTAGTTTTTTAACGTTACTGATTTTACGTCTCACTGACTACTTTTGCGGTTTTCTGAGACGCTGAGGTGTCGGAATTTTGTCCTGTAGAGTTTCTCAAAAAATGCCAACATATCTACCGACACGAGGTGGACGTATTTGAGCACCTTCGGATACCACCGGACTGAGCCAGGATCGAACCTGCCAAGTTGGGTTCAGAAGGCCAGCGCTCTACCGTCCGAGCTACTCAACCCGGCCTTTACATTTGCCCTACAGGCAAAAGTTCACTGAATTAAGATCAGGTGACCGGGCAGGCCAAATAACACGCATGAAGATGATGTCAAAATACCGGCGTACATGCAAACTGAAGTGCGGTGGAGTTCCAACATGCATGAACCACATGGCACAGTGAGCTCCTACAGGCAGATATTCCAGTAGAATAGGCAGCGCGTCCCTCAAAATGGTCAGATGCGCTGGCCGATTCAATCGTTGGGGTAGCATGTTTGGGCCGATCAGTTAATAATGGCTAATGCCGTATCACGCATTGTGTCCAAAGTGCTGTTGATAATTAACACCACAAATCGGACGACGGACGACAAATCGTGTATGGCTGTAGCCATGTGCAACGCCTGTACCTCAATAACAACGTACAGCACGAGTATGTTCATAGGTACATTTTTGTTTTGTCTTGATCACAGGAATCACCTTTCGACGTTTATGATGATGATGATGATGCTTGTTGTTTTAAGGGGCCTAACATCGAAGGTCATCGGCCCCTAATGGAACGAAATGAATGACATGAGACATGAAGTTAAAATTTTAAAAAGAATCCACTGACTAGAGTTTAAAAAAATGGTGATGAAGAAAAATGAGGGTGAGATTAAAACATTCAGTGGATCTAGTACGCAATGCCTTATGTTCTATTAAAATAAGAGAAAATACAGGAAAACGAAGGAATAAGGCATTGCCCAGTAGTACAGATATTAACACATAATTTACGTTAGACGTTAATATAACACATTAAAATGCGCAACACAAACTAAAATGAAGTCAATGAGATAAAAGCGCAACTGTCATAAACAACACTAGGACAAAGGACATCATCACACACGATAAAACAGACCGCTATCCCTCATAAAGCGGATGACGAGGTCTGCTGACTGCTCGTCATCTCGCAAGATAAGGGAGATTGTACTCGAAAGGTTAAGACTACGGCGCAGATCGACCAGGTCCACACACTCCGTAAGGATGTGACAACGGTAAGATGGTCGCCGCAGGTACACACCGGAGGGGGTTCTTCTTTCACTACATGGGAGTGCGTCAAGATATCGTGGCCGATCCGAAGGCGACATAATACCACGGCTTCCCTCTGCGAAGCCCGAAGGGAAGTCCTCCATACCTTCGTTGTTCCTTTTATCGCTCTCAGCTTATTGGGAAGTGGAATGGCCTGCCACTTCATCTCCCAATGAGACATAACCAGATGTCTCAGCTGAGAGCGAATATCAATGGCTGGAACCTTGAAAGGCAACGGGGGCAGTGTAACTGCCTCCTTGGCAGCCTGATCTGCTAACTCGTTTCCCTCTTGGCCCATGTGGCTGGGGAGCCACACAAACGTGATTCTGGTGCCGGCATCCGAACACCCGGCCAGCAGGTCCTGGATCCGCAGCACCAGAGGGTGCCGAGGGAAACAGGTATCAATAGACTGGAGCGAGCTCAAGGAGTCAGTACACACGAGAAAGTGTCGGCGTTCATTGTACAGTGCGTACCGCAGAGCCCCACAGATAGCATAGAGCTCTGCTGTGTACACACTACAGGTTTCCGGGAGAGCAAAAAGAACCGATCATTTCCGACAACGAACGCACAGCCCACCTTCGTATCTGTCCTTGAACCATCCGTGTAAACGACGACTGAACCTGGATAGCGGCCAACAACGGACAGGTAGAGCCTCCGATAAATCGAAGGGTCCGTGTCTCCTTTCGGGCCAGTGTGCAAATCCAGGATGAGTTCAGGTCGTCGTACAACCCACGGAGATACCCCACTTGGTTGTCTGACAAGGCAAGGAATCGAAGGTACGTCAAACAGTTCATAACTGCTATCCAAGCGTATCCCAACCGGCCGCGTCGCACGAGGGTAAACAGCGTACAACAAACGGTTGCCATTGTTGATTACGCAGGGATAGCTCGGATGAAGTGGCATCTGTCGCAAATTTGCAGCATACGTAAGTAGCAGTTGCTGGCGCCTCAGGTGTAAAGGCGGCACACCAGACTCAGCGAGCAGGCTAGCGATGGGGCTTGTACGAAAAGCTCCCGTCGCCAACCTAACCCCGCTGTGGTGGATACTGTTCAGCTTCGCAAGAACGCTTGGTCTTGCGGAGCCATATGCTGCACTGCCGTAGTCTAACCGGGATAAAATATGTGCCCGATAGAATCGCAGGAGCACTACACGGTCAGCTCCCCAATTAGTGCTGCTAAGAAACTTCAAGAGGTTAAGCCTCTCGGTGCATTGCACTTTTAGCTCCTGCACGTATGACTCCCACGATAATTTACTGTCAAAAAGGAGCCCAAGAAATCGGTGTCAACAACTGGAAGAACGACATTTCCTAAATAAAGCTCAGGATGTGGATGAAGAGTACGTTGACGACAAAAGTGGACAACGGAGGTCTTTGCGGCAGAAAACCGAAAGCCATTTTCTAAGGTCCTCTTCTCCACCCTCCTAAAAGCTTGCTGTAATTGTCGCTCTGCGACTGCCATACTGCACGACCTATAGTGCAGAGCAAAGTCGTCCACATATAGCGACGGTATTACTGCTGGACCAGCACCAGCGACAGTACCGTTTATGGCAATCGCGAACAGAGTGACACTAAGGACCGATCCCTGTGGGACTCCATTTTCTTGAACGTGGTATTGCGAATATGTCCTCCCTACTCGGACACGGAATAGACGGAGGGACAAAAAATTCTCAATAAATACCGGCAAGGTACCTCGGAATCTCCATTGATGCAGGACTGAAAGGATGCCATATCGCCAGGTGGTGTCGTAGGCCTTCTCCAAGTCAAAGAACACAGCTACCAAGTGCTGTTTACGGAAAACGCATCCTGAATAGAGCTCTCCAGGCGGACCAAGTGGTCAGTGGTGGATCGAGCGGCTCGGAAACAACACTGGTATTCGGACAAGAGGCCTTGTTTCTCCAGACACCACACGAGTCGGCGATTTACCATCCTCTCAAATAGTTTACACAGGCAGTTGGTAAGACAAATCGGCCTGTAACTTCCTGCATACTTAGGATCTTTGTCAGGCTTTAGGACAGGAAGGACTATGCCGTCTCGCCACTGAGACGGAAAATCACCCTCCATCCAGATACGGTTGAACACACGAAGGAGATAGAGTAGACTATCATCACTAAGGTGTTTCAACATCTGGTTATGGATGTTGTCCGGTCCAGGAGACGTGTCTTTGCAAAGCGCTAGGGCGCTGCGGAGTTCCCACTCCGTAAAAGGCACGTTGTAGTCCTCTGAAGCTTCAGAGGCAAAACTAAGGTGATGACGTTCTGCCTCCCGCTTCACAGCGAGGAAATCAGGATGGTAATTCCCGGAGCCAGATACATCCGCGAAATGACTAGCTAGATGGTCAGCAATCAGGAGGGGATCAGTGACAATATTGCCTGCAATGGAAATTCCCGGTACAGCAGATGATCCTTGGATACCCGAAATACGTCGAAGCTTAGTCCACACTGGAGATGATGGAGTATGTGATGTCATAGACGACACATATCTCTCCCATGAAGCCTTCTTATTTTGACGAATAAGAACTCGCGCCTTAGCGCGGAGTTTCTTGAATGTTACCAAGTTGGCCGCAGTAGGCTGTCTACGGTAACGTTTGTGAGCGCGACGGCGTTCTTTGATAGCTGCTGCTATTTCTTCGTTCCACCAAGGAACGAGCTGTCGGCGAGGAGTCCCCGAGTAGAACGGAATGGACTCCTCAGCAGCAGCAAGAATAACTCGGGTGATGTAAGTTATTTCCTCGCCGACGGTCCGCCTGATATCATCGTTAAAGGCAGCTAACGATGAGTACTTTGGCCAATCAGCATGTTTCAAAATCCATCGAGGGGGAGCCTCGACGGATTTTTGGTTCATCAAAGTAAGAATGATGGGAAAATGGTCACTGTCACAGAGATCATCGTGTGTATGCCACCGAAACAGTGGGACCAACGTTCGGCTGCATAGACTTACGCCTATGCGAGACTATGTGCCGTAACGCACACTAAAGTGAGTTGGTTCCCCCGTGTTCAAAATACATAAATCCAGCTCTGTTACTAATGTTTCCAGCTCTCTCCCCTTGGGGCAAAGCGTCTCAGAGCCCCATATGGGGTGATGGGCGTTAAAATCGCTCAATTATAGGAAGGGAGGTGGAAGCTGATCTATAAGATCAGTGATATCAGTTATGTTAAGAACGTGACCTGGTGGAAAATAAGCATTACACACTGTTGTTATGACAGGCAGCGGAACGCGAACAGCTACAGCCTCGAGGGGAGTTCTTAAATGAACCTCTTCGCTGTAGGTATCAGAACGTACAAAAATGCCAAACACCACCGGACGCCCGGTGAGCGTAATACCGTTCTGTCGAGTATAGTCTGAAATTTCTGAAGACCGTATGATGACCAGGTTTGAAGTTGGTCTCCTGAATACAGACTATACTCGCTGCGTACTCTCTAATGAGCTGACGTAACTCAGCAAGATGCCTATCATAACCGTTACAATTCCACTGAAACAGTGCCATAGTGTGGACTATAAAAGGAGTGTTAGGTTATGAGCGACAAAATGCTCGTAAGCCTAAACACTATCTACTTCTACATCCGTAGATGTAGAGGACAGCGCGACATCCATCCCGTCATCAAAAGATGGCAGGGGTGCCGCCCAGAACTTCGACGCTTTTCGGGCGCGAGGGGGTTCCCTACGAGGAGAGCGCGCAGGTTTGGGAGCAGGAGTGCCCCCTGGCGCAGACTCATACCACCCAGATGGGGGGCATGACTTCTCCTTCGCAGGGGAAGTCCGAGAGCGCTCAGGACGGGCGCTCTTCTTCCCCTTTTTCTTATCTAGCTTAGACGGGCTGGGAGATGGTTTCCCAGCCCTGGTCGACGATGCCGCCTCCGCCGGCTGGGGCACGACTTTCGTCAACCTCCTAGGGGGGAGAGACTTAGTCTTCCCGCCTTGCTGTGCAGGCTGGCAACTGCCAGCCTGCACAGACTTCTGGTTGGTCGAAGGTGGGGTGGTCCCCCCCTTGAGCTTTGACTATTTGCGACGTTGCTGGGAGCAGCAACAGTCGCATTGGGCGCAGCGGTCTGGACAGGTGTCGAGGTTGAAAATGACGAACCTGGAAGACTCTGAGCTATCAAGCTATAGTCGTGTGTACGGGTAGGTGTATTCGCTGAATTAAACTTACGGCGCGCTTCCTGGTAGGAAAGACCATCCAGGGTCTTGATCTCCTGGATCTTCTTCTCACTCAGGTATGTCGGACAATTCCGATCCCGAGGAGAATGAAAACCGGAGCAGTTAGTGCACTTGTATGGAGTTGTGCACTCCTCCGCGGCGTGAGCTTCTCGTCCACATGTACCACATACAGCCTGATTCGAACAGCGAGATACCATATGTCCGAATCGCTGGCATTGATAGCATCGCATAGGAGGCGGGATGTACGGCCTCGCATCGCAACGATAAGTTGTTACCTTGACTTTCTCTGGTAACACTGACAACTTGAAAGAGACAATGAAGGCACCAGTGGCAACGTCTTCACCGTTGACCTTGCGCGTAATGCGCCGGACGTGTTCGACGTTTGTTCCAAACATGTTACCTACATGTTGCTTGGGTCAACATGGCATAGGCTGAATTGATCCAGCTCTCCATGCCACTCTGTCCTGTGCTTAAGTTCTCATTTCTGTAACTTCTCCATCCTGCATCTACTCTAATTTGTTTGTTATATTCATACCTAGGTCCCTGCCACTTTTACCGACTACATGTCCCTCCAAAACCAACTGAACAAGTCTTAGATGTATTAAGATGTGTCCTACCATTATGTCTGTTCTGGTCAGATTCCATCAAATCGATCTCCTCTCACAAATTCGATTCATTATCTCTTCATTCGTGATTGTATCTACCTATCTCACCTTCAGCATTCTTTTGTAAAACCATATTCCAAAAGCTTCTATCTTCCCTCCTTCCAAGCTAGTTAGCACCTATGTTTCAATTCCTTACAATGCCACGCTCGAGTCGACAGTCTTCAAAAGTGTCTTTCTAATTCCAATATCACTGTTCGGAGTGAGCAAATTTTTCTGAAGAAAGGCCTTACTCGCTTGTGCTATTCTGTATTTTATGTCCTCTTACTTTTGCCACCATTAGTTATTCTGCTCCACGAACCTGCTACGGCGTAGCTTGGGGAGAGGTGATAATCCCACGTGGCGCGTCCCAGGTGGCGGATAGGGGTGTCCTAACCGGCTTGCCGGCGGACTTGGGGGAAATAAAATACCTCTCGCGGACCAAACACACACCTCCTGTGGGTGAGGGAGGCTGACGAATAATACACCCACGGTATCCCCTGCCTGTCGTGAGAGGCGACTAAAAGGGGCGACTAAGGGATGAATGAATTAGAACCATGAAACTACTCTTGATTCTTACCATCATGCGGGGAACACCATGGGTTGCATGTACATGCGCGTAGTATCACTAACTTGGTACGAAATAGGTTTGTGATTCGTTGCAGTAAAAAGCCTGGCTGGGTGGATTCCAGTACCCGTGCGTTGTACCCATGTGGGCAACACCGCGGGTCTGGGCGTAGCCTGTGAGTTGTACCACTGTATGAGCGACACCGTGGGTCTGTGTTGCCTGTGATTAGTACTCACTATGTGAGGAACACCACAGGGCCCGTGGGACCGGCACCCGTGACTAGTACACCTAGGTGAGGAAACTCATCGGTTTGCGTTGGCTGTAAGTGGCGCCATTGTGTGAGAAACACCATAGGTCTGCGTTACCTGTACGAAGTACAATACTTGTGAGTAGTACCATCTTTTGTAGAACACCGTGAGTCTTCGCTACTTCTGACATGACACATACCATGGTTCTATTTTACTCGCGACATGGACCATTCTGTGGGGCCTTAGACTTGGATTTTGCACCCCCTTTAGACACTAAGCATCATTGTGCTTTATAAGTGGTTCCTTGGTCGGTAATAATGTTATTTTCGATCTCTATTGAGTCCGATCCTCTGGTTTTTGTTTGTTTGTTTGTTTTGTGTTTTGTTGGGTTCCTGTCCATCCTTTCATTCTTCATGACATATTTTATTTTTATTTTGGTCAGTGGATGCCTTTGAAATTTTTTGTTCTTTCATTTCGTACCATTAGGGGCCGATGACCTTCGATGTTAGGCCCCTTATAACAACAAGCATCATCATCAGTTATTCTGCTAGCGAAGTAAAGTACTCCTCTACTTCCTGTAAGACATCGTTTCCTAATCTATTAATTCGTGCAACACCTGACTTCGTTCGACTGCACTCTTACTACTTTTGTTTTGGATTTATTTATTTTCATCTTGTATTCCATCTCGAAGAGTTGAGCTTCCGAGGCTCAGGCGGCAGTGCGCCGGCTTCTCAACGCAGGGGTTTCGTGGTTCAAATCCCGGTTACTTCATGTGAGATTTATGCTGGACAAAGAGGATGCGGGACAGGATTTTCTCCAGGTATTCCGGGTTTTTCCTGCCGTCACTGATTCTAGCAACACTCTCCAAAATCATTTCACCTGTCAGTCACTAATCATTGCCCCAGAGATGTGCGACAGTCTTCGGTAACCGGCACAATTTCTATCCTCGCCCCACGAACCTGCTATGCTGGCTTAGCAGGGGGAAAGATGATACTCCCACGTGGCGCGTCCCAGGTGGCGGATAGAGGGGTTCTAACCGGCTTGCCCGCGGACTTGAGGAAAATAAAATACCCCTTGCGGACCAAACACACTACCCCCTGCGGGTGGGGGACGCACATGTAGAATACACACGCGGTATCCCCTGCCGGTCGTAAGATGCGACTAAACGGGCTCCAAGGGGCTCTCAACTTGGGAGTGTGGATTGGCGACGACGGGGCCATTAGCTGAGTCCTGGCATTGCTTCAACTTACTTGTGCCAGGCTCCTCACTTTCGTCTACTCTGTCCGACCTCCCTTGGTCAACTCTTTTTCTTTTCCGACCCCCACGGTATTACAGCATTCGAGGCCTAGTGAGTCATTTTCACGCCCTTCCGTGCCCCTTGCCTTTCTTCGTCCGTTACTCCATTATTCGAAGTGACGGATCCCTTATTTTTCTCCTTTTTTCTCCCTCTCTACCCCCTGTTGGTGGGGGACGCAGACGAAAAATACACCCACGGTATCCCCTGCCTGTCGTGAGAGGCGACTGGAAGGGGCGACCAAGGGATGATTGTCTTAGAACCATGGAACTACTTTTGATTAGTACCATCACGCGGGGAACACCATGGGTCGCTTTTACTTGCGAGTAGTAGCACTATATTAGGCACACAATAGGTTTGTGCTTAGTAGCAGCTGAGGTTGGGTCACTGTTGGTTTCCAGTACCCATGAGTCGTACCCATGTGAGCAACACCGCGGGTCTGGGTGTTGCCTGTGTTTATTACCACTATATGAGGAACACCACGGGAATACCGGCACCCGTGACTAGTACACCTAGGTGAGGAACCTCATCGGTTTGCGTTGGCTATGAGTGGCGCCATTGTGTGAGAAACACCATAGGTCTGCGTTACCTGTACGACGTACAATACTTGTGAGTAGTGCCATCATGTGTGGAACACGGTGAGTCTTGAGTCTTCGCTACTTTTGTTTAGTACCCCAACAGGACAAATACCATGGTTCTACTTTACTAGCGATAAGTACCATTCTGAGGGGCTTTGACCTGGATTTTGGCCCCCTTTAGACATCAAGCATCCTCGATTCAGGATTGTGCTATATACGTGGTCCCTTGGTCAGTAATGCTATTATTTACGATCTTTTTTTGAGTCGGATCCACTGTTTTGGGGGATTCGCGTCCATCCATTCATTCTTCATGACATTTTTTATTTTGGCCGGTGGATGATTTTTAACTTTTTGCCTGTTATTTCATTTCCTACCATTAGGAGCCGATGACCTCGATGACCCCTTTGATCAACAAGCATCATCATCATCATCATCATCATCATCATCATCATCATCATTCTTAGAGGAGTCAGACCACCTCTTCATTGTGCTGTCATTATAGCTGAGAGGAACGAGGGAGATGACAGCAAGGATCGGATCGTGTAGCTTTTAGTTTACCACGAACCTACTACGATGGCGTAGCAGGGGGAGAGGTGAAACTCCCACGTGGCGCGTCCCAGGTGGCGGATAGGGGGATCCTAACCGGCTTGCCGGCGGACTTGAGGGAAATAAAATACCTCTCGCGGACCAAACACACTACCCCCCGCGGGTGGGGGACGCACATGTAGAATACACCCGCGGTATCCCCTGCCTGTCGTAAGAGGCGACTAAAAGGGGCGACCAAGGGATGACTGAATTAGAAACATGAAACTAATTTTGAATCGTACCATCACGCGGGGAACACCATAGGTTGCCTGTACTTGCGAGTAGTACCACTAAATTCGGTACGAAATAGGTTTGTGATTAGTAGCAGTAAAAGCCTGGCCTGGTGGATTCCAGTACCCGTGCGTCGTACCCATGTGTGCAACACCGCGGCTCTGGGCGTAGCCTGTGAGTTGTACCACTATATGAGCAGCACCGTGGGTCTGCGTTGCCTGTGATTAGTACCCACTGTGTGAGGAACACCACGGGAATACCGGCGCCCGTGTTTAGTACACCTAGGTGGGGAACCTTCTCGGTTTGCGTTGACTCTGAGTAGGGCCATTGTGTGAGACGCACCATAGGTCTGCGTTACTTGTACGTATTGCAATACTTGTGAGTAGTACCATCTTTTGTGGAACACCGTGAGTCTTCGCTACTTCTGATTAATACCCCAACATGACACATACCATGGTTCTATTTTACTCGCGACATGTACCATTCTGTGGGGCCTTCGACGTGAATTTTGCACCCCCTTTAGACACCAAGCATCATTGTGCTTTATAAGTGGTTCCTTGGTCGGTAATAATGTTATTTTCGATCTGTATTGAGTCCGATCCACTGGCTTTTGTTTGTTTGTTTTGTGTTTTGTTGAGTTCCTGTCCATCCATTCATTCTTCATGCCATATTTTGTTTTTATTTTGGTCAGTGGATGCCTTTGCAATTTTTGTTCTTTCATTTCGTACCATTAGGGGCGGATGACCTCGATGTTAGGCCCCTTAAAACAACAAGGATCAATCAATCATCAGCTTTTGGTTTACTTTCGATTCCCAGTCCCGAAGGTCATTTTTGACACTTTTCCCATTTTCACACCAGGCAGCTACTGGGACTGGACAGTACTTTAATAAGTAGACAGTCCTAACCCTGTTCCCACCGACGCCGTAAGACCTGTCGAGATAGAATGGCGAAAAAAGACAGTAGCAAAAAGAAAGGAGAAAACCCACAAGGTTGTTTCCTGAAACATTAGATAAAACTATATACAGGCTTTAAGTGTGGTAAATTAAGGAATTAGATAAGCTTAATCTAATAAACACGGCATGGAATAGTACTTACAAGGAATTTTTGTAAAGTGCCTGGTAGAAAAACGAAACAGAGTTATTTCGTTCCTGCACCAGCCTCGCTACTGAATTCTATATTGTATACAGAATTCTAGGTTAGGTAGTATACACGTTGTAAGATTGTAGCAAATTGAATAGCTCTTAACCTTACCCCAGAAACCGTATGTCTTTTCTCATGTGAAGACTGGGATAGAGAATTTTCATTGTAATGGGTACCATCAGTCACAATCAAGTTGGGGAGTTTTCATTATAATGGCAGACACTCCATCTGCCGTTTTACATCCTCAGAAAGACTGCCTTAGTGGCTTCCCCAACTGAAATCAACATAGGTCATTACAATGACGTCAGTAGGAAATATGTGAAATTTCAGAGATTCAGTGACCTTACTCATAACACGAGAAAGCAATAGAGCAGCACAAAGCTCTAAGAGGGTAATATATTGCTGTTTCAGTGGAGCAACTGTCGACTTAGAAGTCAACAGGATCACTGATACCTCATCATTAACAGATTCTGTCCTAACATGCACACAAGCGTCATAGGCAGCTTATGAAGTCAGAAAAGCCATGGAAATTAACAACCTTATTCTTAGCAAAGGACATCATATTTCCCTGCACTATGAGTTAATTAAGCAAGGGGAGCTCACTGTAGATAGTATTCCAGATTTCAATAATGTCATATGAAGATTTTAACGGATCATCCCGATAGATTTTCAATTGCCACAGAGACTACAGGATAAGTTTGCACTTAACCAAGGCACATCCTAACAATCCAAGGGGATCAAATATGGAAGCCATGATAGTGAGAATGCTTCTCTTACTGACTTCCTTAGGTGCTTTCTTCAAATTTATTTCAAACTGAAACTCATCACACCTAATGCTTTAATAGCTTCATCCTTAGTGGTTACAAGGTGACAACATTTCTCTATCCTCTACAGGGACATTGGCAAGAGCTTCTGGACAATTTGACGTCCAATTTCTAAGATGAAAATGTGCACTATCAAGCACAGAGGAGATTTCTGATTGAAGTTCCTTAGCTTCTTCAACTGAACTAGTACCTGCCAGCAGGTCGTCAACATAGAAACAAGAGCGAATGATCTCTGATGCAGTGGGGTGAGATTCTTTGTGTTCGTCAGCAAGTTGAACTAAACATCTCGTAGCAAGAAAAGGAGCAGAACTTGTTCCGTATGTAACAGTAGTAAGACGGTAGTCCTTGATTTCTTCATCAGTAGATTCGCGCCAAACAATTTTCTGAAGATTTCTGTGGTCGGGACCCCCTGTGGGTGGGGGACGCAGATGAAGAATAAACCCATGGTATCCCCTGCCTGTCGTAAGAGGAGACTAAAAGGGGCGACCAAGGGATGATTGACTCAGAACCATGAAACTACTTGTGATTAGTACCATCACGCGGGGAACACCATTGTTCGTCTTTATTTGCGAGTAGTACCACTCTGTTTCGTATTCAATAGTTTTGTGATTCGTAGCAGTCCAGCGGGGTTCACTGTGGGTTTCCAGTACCTGTGATTAGTACCACTAACTGCGGAACAACACGGGCTTACGTCTCGTGATTAGTACCATGATGTGAGACACACCACGGGTCTGGGCGTTAACTCTGGTTAGTAACATAATATGAGCGACACCGTGGGTCTTCGTTGCCTATGTTTAGTACCCACTATGTCAGGAACACCACGGAAATACCGGCGCCCGTGATTAGTACACCTAGGGGGGAACACTGTGGGTTTGCATTGCCTATGAGTGGCGACATTATGTGAGAAACACCAGAGGTCAGTGTTATCTGTACGATGTACAATACTTGTGAGTAGTACCATAATGTTTGGAACACCGTGAGTTTACGCTACCTTTGATTAGTACAGCAACTGCTTTACTAGCGAGAAGTGCAATTATGAGGGACCGTTTGACATGGATATTGAACCCCTTTAGACAAGCATCACCGATCCAGGATTGTGCTTTGAAGCAGTCCCTTGGTCAGTAATATTGTTTCTGGAATTGTGAGGCATTGCGGGTCAGACCCACTGATAGTTTTAAATTCATATTCATCAATTAATTAATCAATTAATTCTTCATCATCACGTTTTGAATTCTGGTCAGTGGATGAATTTTGTACTTTTAAATTGCATTTCGTCTCATTTCATACCATAGGGACCGATGACCTCGATGTTACGCCCCTTTAAACAAGCATCATCGCCATCATCATCATCATCATTATCATCATCAAGGTTAGATTTTGCTTGGTTTATCAATTTGCGATATTCAAAAGAAGATACACTAGTACAATTATGGAGATTGACCAAATGTTTTACGTGCTGTGAAACAATCAAGCATTTAATATTGTACCTTTCGTCAATTAAATTCCAAGCAACAGTGAAGTTCTCAGCACATATGGCTAGGTTATCTAACAAAATCCTAGGTTCGCCTTGAAGATACGATAAAAGTACTGTAATCTCTGCACATTGTCAATGCTGGTATTGTTAACAACTAAGTTTATAATAGTGTTCCTAAAACTCAAGTATTTTTGACAAATCTCCTTTAAAAGGACGCAAACCAATGGAAAGGAGTTTCAAGCTACAGTTGGACCGAGTAGAGTTATCAGAAATAATGGATGCATTACTTGGACTTCTGGGTCTCTCAAATGAGCCAAACAATTCTTTAATCCTACCAACTATTGTATGATACTTGTTTTCAAATTCATCATGCTCTTCAAAGTGAGTTTCGCTAGAGTTTGAGCCTAATTCACATTATAAATACTCCCGAACAATGCTGAATTCCTTCCAAATTTCTGGCAGCTTATTTTGTCTGAAAATCAGTTCGTGATGGTCGATGTTATCTTGCTTCAAGTAATTTTCAAGATGAGTGGTCACGTCTTTTGCTTCGGTTTCAAACACCATTAGTTCGGATAATCAACTGCAAACAAGATAATAAGAGAAGTCAATCCTACAACAATGGTGACGATGTAAACAATAAAACTCTATACTCAGTACAATGAGTTCATTTCGCATCATCAGAATGAGTGACAGTAATTGAATGGACTCAGCAATGTAGGTAGATGCATCCAAGCACGAAATAACGTATAATAAGTCACGTACGATCTAAAATGTGCAAAATGCACAAAGCGACAAAGCGGCCCAACAAATTATTACCACGGAAGTGTATAGTGCCCATGAGAATTCAGGACAAATCTGTTAATTCAATCCACGGAAAGTGCTAGCAGTAGGGTTCGGATAGTAGGCAGGATGTCCACCCTAGCCAAGATAGGAACAATAAAGACAAACGGAACAGACTTACAGTACGTAGCGGTGGTGTACCATTAATCATAACTACCACTGGAACCACTCCTTGACTGGAACCACAAGGCCAAGGTGACTGAAAAGTCCAAAGGATGCGATGTAATGATCACTGGAGTCAAAACACCAAGCAGCATTTAATGTCTCGAACATCATTAAACTGGCGTAAACAGCTCTCAAGAACAGATGCGTTAGCATGTGGTAACATTCCACAGCTTGTTAACGTGCGATATCAAAACGGGTTCCAAAGAAATGTAGATTTCGTTGAAATCTCAATACAATGAATTTAAACATTCGTAGTGATTAGTCTTCACCACGACATTCTGGTGCTTCAGTACAATACAGTACAGTACAGTAACTGTTCACAATGCATTCTTAGCGCCAATATCGTTGCTAATTCTTGATTTCTTAAGGCCAGTCACCCTCTCGGTAAGTAATCCCGAAAAAGAACACATTTTTCTGTTCCAAGTAAAAACCTGTTATGAACACTGTGTTTTTCAGTATAGGCTACCACGTGATGGCATTGCCAACTTGATTATATTTCTTTGCTTAGCATCTTAGGAATGAAAGCTTTTGTGTAGCAAGTTTAAATAAGGAGGCCTTCTGCCCCTGTTAATGGTGAAAATATGTAGATAGTTAAGTTACTTTCAAATCTCATTTGTAATTTTTCTTGTAAAAGAAAAACCATGAACCTACTACGCTGGCGTAGCAGGCAGAGAGGTGATACTCCCACGTGGCGCGTCCCAGGTAGCGGATAGGGGGGTCCTAACCGGCTTGCCGGCGAACTTGAGGGAAATAAAATACCTCTCGCGGACCAAGCACACAACCCCTGTGGGTGGGCGTCGCAAACGAAGAATTCACCCACGGTATCCCCTGCCTGTCGTAAGAGGCGACCAGAAGGGGCAACCAAGGGATGATCAACTTAGAATCATGAAATTACTTGTGATTATTACCACCACGCGAGGAATACGATGGGTCGGTTTTACTTGCGCGTAGTACCACTATGTTCGGTACGAAATAGGTTTGTGATTAGTTGCAAACGAGAGCGCGATGGCTTGTTCAGTACCTGTGATTAGTAGCACTATATGAGTGACACAATGGGATGACGGAACCCATGGTTCAGGCTTGCCTTTGATTAGCACCCACTATATGAACACCACGGGATAGTATGAGTCCCTGTGCTTAGTACACTTAGGTGATGAATACCATAGGTTTGCGTTGTCTGTCAATGGCACCGCAATGTGCGAAACTCATTAGGTCTGCAATACATGTGTGAATTTTATTATCTCTGAGTGGTACCATAATGTGTGGAATACCGCGAGTCTACGTTACTCTTGATTAGTACCGCAACATGACAAATACCATGGTTCTACTTTTCTAGCAATAAGTACCATTATGAGGGGCCGATGACTTGGACTTTTTACTCCTTTCCACTACAGGAATCATCGATTCAGTATCGTGCTATAGAGGCAGTCCCTTAGTCAGTAATACTATTGTTTTACACCAGTTTCTCTGCATGTGAGGCACTGTGGGTGGATTCCACTGATCGTTTTAAATTCACGTCCGTCCGTCCGTCCGTCCGTCCGCCCATCCATCCATCCATCCATCCATCCATCCATCCATCCATCCATCCATCCATCCATCCATCCATCCATCCATCCATCCCATCCATCCATCCATCCATCCTCACTCACGTTTTGAATTGTGGTCATTTCGTACCATTAGGGGCCGATGACCTAGATGTTACGCCCCTTTAAACAACAAGCATCAATCAATCCTGAGCCAGAAATTACGTGCACTCCATCCTTGTCATCCTTGCGTATTCCAGAATGGAAACCGTCGGCTGTACGCTGCTTAACCTCGAGCAACGCAGCCGGTTGGAATGCGCTTGGATAGTAGTCATGGGCTGTCTGATGTACCTTGAGTTCCTTGTCTTGTCAGACGATCAATTACGGTAGATAATAAGGTGACCTGTAATAATTCTAGATTTGTACACTGGCGTGAATGATAACACGGACCCTTCCATTTATGTGATACTCTTTCTTTCCGTTGTTGGCCAGTATCCTGATTCGGTCGTTGTTTACACGGACGGTTTGAGGGCAGAAGCTGGAGTGGGCTGTGCGTTCGTTGTCAACAATAACAGGTTTATTTTTTCTTTAACGGAAGTCTGTAGTGTATACACAGCAGAACTCTATGCTATCTCTGAAGCTCGGCGATATACGCCGATGAGCGCCGGCACTTTCTGCTATGTACTGACTCCTTAAGCTCGCCACAATCTACAGATACATTTTTCCCTCGACATCCTTTGGTGCAGCGGATCCAGGACCTGCTGTACCGTTGTTTAGATTCCGGCACTAAAATGACGTTTATGTGGCTCCCAAGCCACATGGGTGTAGAGGGTGACGAATTAGATGATAAGACTGCCAAGGAGTCTGTTACATTGCCCCCGTTGTCATTTAAGATTCCAGCCACCCCTATCCCAAATACGTTGGGGACGATAAAAGGAACTACGATGGTTCGGAAGACTTCCCTTCGGACTTCTCGAAGGGAAGTAGTGGTATTATGTCGTCTTCGGATCGGTCATGGCATAGTAATGCACTTCTATTTACTGAAAGGAGAACCCCATCCGGTGTGTACTTGCGACGATTATCTTAGCGTGGTAGACATCCTTACGGAGTGCGTGGACATGGCTGATCTGCGCCGTAGTCTAAAACTCCCGAGTACCATCTCCCTCATCCTGCGAGATTACGTGCAGTAAGCAGAACCTCGTCATCCGTTTTATGAGGGATAGTGGGTTGTTATTGTCTATAAACGTAGTCTTTGTTCTTAGTATTTATATTATTGCTTACTACGTTTTATTCTATTGACTCTGTTTTAGTCTGTGTTTGTATATTTTAATGTTTTTTGAATATTAATTTGCATGCTATATTATTGCAGTTTAAGGCAATGTGTTATTCTACCATAATCTATCATCTATCATCAAGACATTGTGAATTAGATCCACTGATTATTTTAAACTCACAATCATTGTTCATCATCATTTGTTTTAAATACATTTTAAAATGTTAATTATCGTATCATGTCGTCCACCTTGTACCATTAGGGGCCGATGGCCTAATGTTAGGCCCCTTTAAACAACAAGCATCATTATCGTCTTCGTCCACGAACCTAATACGCTGGCGTAGCAGGGGGAGAGGTGATACTCCCAGGTGGCGGATAGAGGGTCCTAACCTGCTTGCCGGCGGACTTGAGGGGAATAAAATGCCTCTCGCGGACCAAACACAATACCCCCTGTGGGTGGGGGACGCTCATGTAGAATACACCCGCGGTATCCCCTGCCTGTCGTGAGAGGCGACCAAAAGGGGTGACCAAGGGATGATTTACTTAGTAGCATGAAACTACTTTTGATTATTACCATCACGTGGGGAACACCATGAGTCACATTTACTTGCGAGTAGTACCACTATATTAGGTACGAAATAGGTTTGTGTTTAGTAGCAACAAGGGGGTGAATCAGTATGTGTTTTCCAGTACCCGTGAGTCGTGCCCATGTGAGCAACACCGCGGGTCTAGGCGTTGCCTGTGAGTTGCACCACTATATGAGCGACACCGTGGGTCTGCGTTGTCTAGGATTAGTACCCACTATGTGCGGAACACTAGGGGATAGTACGAGTCCCTGTAGTTAGTACACCTACGTGAGGGAGCCTCATCGGTTTGCGTTGCCTATGAGTGGCACCATTGTGTGAGAAACACCATAGGTCTGCGTTACCTGTACGAAGTACAATACTTGTGAGTAGTACCGTCTTGTGTGGAACACCGTGAGTCTTCGCTACTTTTGATTAGTACCCCAACATGACAAATAGCATGGTTCTACTTTACTCGCGACATGTACTATTCTGAAAGGCCCTAGACGTGGATTTTGGACCCCTTTAGACATTAAGCATCCTCAATTCAGAGTTGTGTTTTACAACTGGTCCCTTGGTTAGTAATACTATTACTTATGACCTTTTTTCAGTCAAATCCTCTGTTTTTTTGTTTGCTTGTTTCTTGTTTTTTGTTCATGTCCATCCATTCATTCTTCATGACATTTTTTAATTTTTTATTTTGGTCAGTGGATGTTTTTGAATGTTTGTTGTTATTTCATTTCGTACCATTAGGGGCCGATGACCTCGATGTTAGGCCCCTTTAAACAACAAGCATCATCTTCATCTATCATCTTCGTTTCATATCGTACCATTATGGGCCGATGACCTGGATGTTAGGCACCTTTAAATAAGAAGCATCGTCATCTGAATAATTGATCTTTAGAACACTTCGTCATTCACTTAGAGCAGTTCTCGTATTTCAGTCACGGTAGGGTCACTCTTCTCTTTACGAGGCTGAATGGAAGAGAAGTTTGCTGGTAGCTGTTCGTAGTTTTTAATAAATTTGTGACCCAGGTAGTGAATAGTGTACGGTTGAGTCCTTCCAGCTTCTTTTGTCTTGGCTGGGTAATGTCCAGGTGAATAGATTGGTGGAGTGAACAGGCGATCCAACGTAGGGTGGACATTATCGACTCCATTATCACGTGGCCTTTTTCTAATCTAATTTTATTGATCTGGATGCTTAGTTTGGCTGATGTGACTGACAGCGCACTCACTAGAATTGTATTTTATTGTGATACTGGCACCGGTCAGAAATGAGAATGATTTTACTACGGCTGCTAGAGTTGCTCTCAATGAAATTTATGATGCAGCTTGTGAATTCATTGCCCGAAACATTTTCTTCATGGCAAAAGTACAAGTGTACATCTTTCGTATTTTTAACATAAATACTGAAATTGTGAATTTCTGTAATACTGTTTTTAAACTAGTAGTTTGGGGCATAACAGAATACTTTAGACATCCAGAAGTGCAACAAGTATAGTTTCTGATATGGATGACTCCGCTTGTTTCTATGCTTTACGAGCTTCAGCTTTCTTTTGTACATGATCATTGAACTCTTCCACTGTTGTTACAGCCATTGTATCACTCAATCAGACTTGAGCTTTTTTGTACTGATTTTGTCACTCCTTTGGAAATTCTCTTTTCACATTTCTTGTTGATTTTTCCTTCTCACTACCCAGTCATCAAACACATCCTTCAAGCCTGTAGCGGCTAGGAGAAAGTTTTTTCAAATCCTCATTTTCTGTCCGTCCTCTGTTGGTAAATAACAGTCGTAACCATATTCGTTCTTCGGAACGTCTTCAATAGTTTTATTTCTTCTCTTTAAAACTTTTAGGGAAACCACTATGCCATCGTTTGATCCCACGAGTTGAAGCCCTAGATAGTTTCATGAATCTTTGTTCTCTGATGTTTATCACCTTCTTTACAGCTAAAGCTCCTCTCACTTGACTTTTTATCTTCCTTGTGTGACCACATTATCGCAAATAATTTACACTCTGCGTGCTCGGCTACAACGTACTTGTTGCCTTGGCACTTTTTACCCTGGTATGTTTTACCCGTGGAGTCTCTGCATTTTGTTCAGTTTATCAGAAGGATTCTTGAGAAAGACGTCTTCTTCGTAAATCTCTTCCGTAGTTTCACTTGAGTTTCCGGCAAAGTCATGTGCAGTTTCTCTTGTTGCGACCTCCGTGTTTCCGCTGCTCAAAATATTAGCTTGTTGGTTGAGTCTTCATTTACATTTCACATGACACTATGTGCATGTCACATTGTTGTACGCAACAGTTTACTACAAAATTTTGTAGATTGCCACTTTTTACTGCCCGAAAATGTGTACTGTAGATGTATTTTCGTATGTAGAAGATGGTGTAATATTTGTAATATCTCAAGGATATACGGCAAGAATATTGATCACTGGCAGATCCATATAGCACAACACGTTGTCTTCAGTTACTGCAGGTGTAGTCACTGGATCTGGGCCCATGTGAAGGACAATGCCGTTGTCAACTGGAATTCAACATTCTTTGTCATGTAGGTACCTCTATTAATGGAAAAAATAAAATAAAAATCAGATAGCTGAACTTAGTTTCATGAAAATACATGCCTATCATAATATCATTTGAGCCTTCATTATTCCTCCCTAGCCTTAAGTTCCAGCTGCACCAGCTCCTTTCCTCTACTATACATTGTGCAAAACTGAAGGCTTGATAGTTTATGGCTGACGAAAATAGCTGAATTTCATTATTGACGGAGACATCGCGTTTTTACTTAGAAGACGCTTCGCCACGCTCGCTGTAGTTGGGCCCACGAGAGTTGAAGTCCGACGTTTAGCGCCACTGGCGAGAAAAGTTGACTAACGCTGCTCGAAAATGGTCTGTTGCTATGGCAACGATAACAGCGATGCCTCATTTAAGGATGCTATCGCCACGTGTGTTGGCTTGCTCTCAGTCGCTTTTGTGGTATTATTCGGAGTAGTACTGTGTTAGCTGTGTTACTTGTTGCTGGTTTATGCAATAATTTTAAGTGTTTGTTTCTTGAATAATATTTTTGTTGTTAGTATTTTTTGGCAAGTTAATCAGTGGCTAGTTGTACAGTTATATTCTCTATTTAACTTACGCATTTGTTGAGGTTATTGTCAGTTTAGTGAATATGAGATATCATATTTATCGGCAATGACGTGTTCTGTCTTAAATGCCAGAATTATTAACACGAGCTTAGGAACGGCTCAAAGTTGATTGAATTGCATTAGGCCAACATAGTTGATTAAATATCCAACTTGTCTGAAAGGGTGATATGCCTCATTTTGAGGTAGCTATGACAACGTCACGTACTTCATAGTTACTTATTTCACCTCTCAAATGTCAGACTTCAACTCTCGTGGGCCCAACTATAATAATGCGATGAAGGCACAGTTGATTGCTGAAAAAGCGCTATGTGTCACCACGAAGTTCAGTGGTTGTACGGCGGTATTTACTGGGAAAATCCGCAATATGCAGCTTTTTTCATATAACTGATTGGAGGATCAGTTCTAGCAGTGTTGTACATAGAGGTTTGTCTCTGTTATTATAGCGAAACCATTGAGTATTCACATGTCCTATTATAAGATGCAGTTTACAAAGAATTTCTGCTGCCTTTGCACCATATAACGCATTTTCGACCAAAACGTCACATAGCGCTTACTCGAGGCGACGATATATACCTTCAACACTGGTAAAGGGACAACTATACAGTCACTAGTGAAGAATATTCTGGTCCACTTTGTCAGACTTGAAAGTGTTCGGAATTCGGATCAGATTATCTAGCACAAGAGGACCAATTACGCCACTTACTTCATATAAGATACTTAGATTCCCCAGATTGAAGTACTGTTCACCCCCGATTATTTCCCACATGACCGGGCGAGTTGGCCGTGCGGGTAGGGGCGCGCAGCTGTAAGCTTGCATCCGGGAGATAGTGGGTTCGAACCCCACTGTCGGCAGCCCTGAAGATGGTTTCCCATTTTCACATCAGGCAAATGCTGTGGCTGTACCTTAATTAAGACCACGGCCACTTCCTTCCCACTCCTAGACTTCTGCTGTCCCATTTTCGCATAAGACGTATCTTTGTCGGTGCGACGTAAAGCAAGTTCTTTCTCCGTTCAGTATATCTCCTAATACAAAACTAACACCACACTTATCTGACTACCCACCTGTATAGGCCAACTAGGCACATGGCTACGCAAGTCTCTTTGAACAGTGTATTTCATTCATGCCCTATCGGCCAACTCTGGACCACGTAATTTCAACTGCCTACTTCTGGGTTTGATGTCTGCCCAGAACTTCCGCATGCGTTCTTGGGTCGTCCTTTCCTCTCCTGTGTCCATGCCTTTCCTGTTTTTAATGTTGGGTTGTCTCGGAAACCCCGGAACACTTTAGTTTTCTTAAGTGGGACATGCTGCTGATGTCATTACGTGTGATTCCCATTTCTTCGCGGTCTCTATCCACCTCAACGAACCAAGAACCTTTGCTTTTCTTCTGCTGAAATAATGTAATGATGCGCTTGGTCAGTCTTGTTTCGCCACGAACCTGCTACGCAGGCGTAGCAGGGGGAGAGGTGATACTCCCACGTGGCGCGTCCCAGGTGGCGGATAGGGGGGTCCTAACCGGCTTGCCGGCGGACTTGAGGGAAATAAAATACCTCTCGCGGACCAAACACACTACCCCCTGCGGGTGGGGGACGCCCATGTAGAATACACCCGCGGTATCCCTTGCCTGTCGTAAGAGGCGACTACAAGGAGCGACCAAGGGATGATTGAATTAGAACCATGAAACTACTCTTGATTCGTACCATCATGCGAGGAACACCATGGGTTGCATGTACTTGCGAGTAGTATCACTAAATTGCAGTAAAAAGCCTGGCCTGATGGATTTCAGTACCCGTGCGTTGTACCCATGTGAGCAACACCGCGGGTCTGGGCGTAGCCTGTGAGTTGTACCGCTATATGAGCGGCACCGTGGGTCAGCGTTGCCTGTGATTGGTACCCACCATGTGAGGAACACCACGGGAATACCGGCGCCCGTGACTAGTACACCTAGGTGAGGAACCTTACCGGTTTGCTTTTGCGTTGGCTATGAGTGGCGCCATTGTGTGAGAAACACCATAGGTCTGCGTTCCCTGTACGAATTGCAATACTTGTGAGTAGTACCATCTTGTGTGGACCACCGTGAGTCTTCGCTACTTTTGATCAATACCCCAAAATGACAAATTCCATGGTTCTACTTTACTCGCGACATGTACCATTCTGTGGGGCCTTAGATGTGAATTTAACACCCATTCAGACTTCAAGCATCATTGTGCTTTATAAATGGTCCCTTGGTCAGTAATACTCTAATTAACTATCTTCTTTTTGAGTCTGATCCACTGTTTTTGTTTGTTTCGTTTGTTTGTTTGTTTGTTTTTGTAGGGTTCATGTCCATCCATTCATTCTCCATGGAATTTTTTTCTTTTATTTTGGTCAGTGGATGAATTTGAATTTTCTGTTTGTTACCGTGTTTTGGTGGTAGGTAGAGGTGAAAGAAGGTGCGGGGTGGTGAACAGGTCTCAAGCTACGAAAGTAAAATTAATTTAAAATTTAACAAGGTTATATTTTCTTTTCAAAAGAAATAACAATTACGGCAGGTACAGAGTAGCAAGGCAACAACAGTTCCAATTACAGGATTTACAGGATTTGGGCTTCGAGCCCTAAATTCACAATTCTTGAGCAATTAGCCCGACTTTACTCCAAAATAAATTTTACCAGAGGGGCCGAAAACCCCGTTCATGTTCCAGAGCACTTGCTCCAAATTGCACAGAAAAGCCTCCTCGAGGCATACAACACTTAATTTTCAAGAAAGAGCCACTCGCTCTCAACTTCAAGCCTCTCAAAGGCCACACCAAACTCCACCTTCAAGTTGTCCTCTCTGGACATAGACACAGGGGTAACATACCCAACTTACTGAGGTCTATTAAATGAAAAAGGGTAATTACATGACCTCTAAAATAACAATTTGAGAGGAGGCGATCTGCACTCCTAATGTATTTGTTTCAAAACCTAATTTGGCTCTAGGCCACTGATGCAAGGGCTAATCCCATACTACGGAGGTGACTTTAGAAAAGAAACAAATTTACATAATGTTAAGGAAGAATAGGTTGAGAAAATAAGTTCACCTCAAAACAATATGAGTGGGAGCTCGAGAGGGTTAAGCACTCTCTATCCCAATATGTAGTTTAAAAGATAGAATAGATACCAGTTTCTTTACATTTTAAGGAAGGTTACATAATGGAAAAACTTCGGACCCGCCCCGAGAGTTAAACTGCTGAGCAAGCAAGAAAAGAAGTAATTAATCGGCCATTACCTGGTTGTTGACTGTCGCCGAAGAAAGAGGCGCTTCCCGCCCCCTGCTATGTACTTTACACACTGAAAGATGGTACAGAAGTGGCCCGGAGACCCTAAAATCAGCAGTTTATATCTTCTCGCGGAAAGTTCGAGGCGTTAGGGGAATGAGAACACCCTCCCACAAAAACTTTATTGGGTAGGATACAGCAACATATTCAAGTTGGGGGAAGATACATCCGATTGGTCAGAAATTAATAAAAGAAATTCGGGATTGGCTAAATACAAAACAAGGGGAAAGAGAGGGGTATACAGCCAACTTAAACAATAACAGAAAGAAATTTAACAAGAAACAAACTTTTGAAATAAAAATTTCTCCAAAAAAAACACAGTTCTTTCACTCCGCACTAGGGTGCACTATTGTTGATCTTCAGTAGTGTCCTCTAGAATAGAAAGTTCACACTTCTTTCTACAAGCAAAACAAAAATACGTCGAAAATGACACAGTTCAAAAACTCCAAATTTTCCACGTAGTGACATCTTCTGAGAAACTTGAAAATTAATACCGTCAATAAAGTTCAGACTTCCTCCAGCAGAGGAGTTTCAATTGGCGCACATTTTAAATTAGCGGCGTGGAGGTGTACCGCCCGGTACACTGTTATTTCATTTCGTACCATTAGGGGCCGATGACCTCGATGTTAGGCCCCTTTAAACAACAAGCATCATCATCATCATCATAATCATCATCATCATCAGTCTTGTTTCGTGCATTCGTGTCACATGCCCATAAAAAGTAATTCTTATTTTCCGGACGGAATCGGTAATCTTTTCTACGTGGATGCGTACTTCATCGCTATGCAGTCTTCTGTATTCCTCATTATCTTAAAAGGGAACCTAAGATCTTTCCCAAATTCTTTCTTTGGCCTCCAGTTTTTTGACCGACCTTTTTTTGTTGATTGCAAATTTGAGCAGTGTATTATTATTATTTTTTCATTTACTGTACATACTCTCTGCATGCTCCACTACATGAGTAGCACTACATGCACTTACAATACATTTCCTTGCAAATGCACAAACATAAATTACATAATAATTAAATTTCTAGATGACTGTTAATCATACCAATATCAATCAATATCAGTCTTCCTTTTTCCTGAGAGCTTGAAAGTCCAGAGCATTAACAAATTTGGAAAATTCCTTGAAATACTTTTTTAATAGCACAGATTTCTGCATTGGCCAATTATCACCTCTATTAACACTATTTATCAAGAATTGCCTAATACTTTGCACTTCACTGCACTCAAAAATGATATGATCTATTGTCTGAGGGCTGCTGTTACAAGAACACTCGGAGTTACGTATAATTTTAAGTCTGCGTAAGTACGAAGCAATATTTAAATGTCCAGTCAGTATTGTAGTCATATTTGGTGTTAAGTTGATTTTGGATTTTAATCTGCCTGCAACTGTTGGAAAGAATTCCTTTGTAAGTGTGCCTTTTGAAGTTTGTTCCCATTTTTGCTGCCATTCGTGAATTGATTCTTCTCTGAGATTTTTCTTTAATGTAGATATGGGTATTCTATCGAAACAGATTTCACTTAATTTTGCAGCCTCCTTTGCAATTTTATCAGCCAGTTCTTGCCTTCAACTCCTATATGTGTCTTAACCCATTCAAATTTTATTCTCCAATTATTTCTTTTTAGAATAGCTGTAGTCTTTCTTATATTCTCAATCAGTTGGTTATGATTTCTGAAGTCCGCAATGGAGTCAATTGCTATCTTACTATCTGTGTAAATAATTGCTTTCGTATCTTCATCATCCTCTGTCCTAGTAGTTACGAAGAATTCCAGAGATTTTAATATGGCTAATTGCTCCGCCTGATTATTCGAACAGTTGTCTTGCAATTTAAATTTCAATTGATCTATTAATTCATGAGATCTGTATATAGCTATGCCAGCTCCCACTCCCTCTTCACGTTTGCTTCCATCTGTGTAAATTTTCCATGGGATATATTCATTTAATGCTATTCTTGGATCTTCGGTACCAGGAAACTTGGCTGGGTGGAGCCATCTCATAGGTTTTTCTGGGTGATCAATGACATAATTCATAGTTGTTTTGCCTGATTTGATATTGTATAGAGTAACAACCTCTCTAGCCTTGATATCTATTGGAGTAATTCCTGTGATGATGCACAGTGCCTCATGAGATACGGTACGGTACGATCTTGCTATTCTCGATAGAATAAGTCTTTGCACTCTCACGTATTTAATCAGATTGCCTTTCTTTTCCAGGGATTCTATCCAGATCGGTGAAGCATATATCAGCATTGGTAATATTGCTCCTTTTATATTATTTCCAAAGCCTGGTGTTTTAGACCCCTAGATCAACTTGAAGCGAGAGTCTATAGTTATTCCTAGATATTCCATCTTGTCTACTTGTTCAAGACGTTTCCAATTCATAGATGTCAATTGTCTTCTTTGCTTTTCTTCTTCTTGAAATTAACATAACTTTTGACTTACTTTCATTGAAACGGGTTTTGTTGTCTGCTGACCACTTAGTAACTTTCCGTAATTCCATATTCACAATATTTTCTGCTTCAATTTCAGTTTCAGCCCTGACTGCAATTATAAGGTCATCAGCAAATGCTATAGCTTTGGTGTTTTTCCCGTATTCCAAACTAAGCAGTGCATTATACTGTACATTCCAGTACCCCGGTCCACAGCATGAACCTTGAGGACATTCTTTATTAACTACTGTTTCGACTTGGATACTATTGGAATTCATGAATGCTGTTCTATCCTTAAAGTAGCTCTTAGTAAGGTAGTACAAATTTCTCGGGCATTTAAAATCTTTTAGGGCCTTTAGGACACAGGGCCACCACGCAGAGTCAAAAGCTCCTTTTACATCAAGACTAACAATGATGGTTATTTGACCATTTTTGAACGCTTCAGTTATAAATTCCTTAAGTGCCATAGCTGCATCGGTAGTACACTTTTGAGCTGTGAAGCCATATTGATTTTCGTTCAGTAATTTACTGGTATGAAGGTAGTGATTAATTCTATTTATTAGAAGTTTCTCAAGTACTTTTCCCGCCACATTTAGCAGGCTTATTGGTCGGAATTTGGATGGATCCTGAAGCTTCTCTTTCCCTGGTTTTGTGATTGGTATGATTCTCGCATTTTTCCATCGCTTCGGGAAACAAGCATTCTTCAAGCAACCATTATATAAAGATGTCATAGTTTTAGGGATACTTTCATACGTCCACCATAATATTTTGCTCGTGATTCCATCTTCACCTGGTGTATTTTTAAGACCTATATCTTTGATTGCAGATTTTATTTCTTCTTCTGTAAATTCCCAGTCGTCCGGAGTGTCTATTGGTTCCTCTACTTCCTTCCTTATTTGCTTTTGCTGAACAGTATCTTCCATTTCGTCATCTTTCTGAATAAGATGGTTTAATATGCACTGCATCGTTTCCTTTAAATCTCTTGTGTAGCGACCTTCATTGTTCATAGGAGTTGATACAATCTGAGTGTTCTTAATTTTACCTGATAGTGATTTATAGACTATGTCCCAGGGATTTGAAGATATATTACTACAGTATTCTTTCCAAGAGAGTATCTTTGCATTTCTGATTTTTGCTTGGTATTTAGGTTTTTCAGCAAAGTATTCAGTTTTGCGCTGATCTCGGAGGACATTGTTATTTAACGTTCTCTGGAATTTTCTTCTAAATGCATTTACTTTCTTCCGCAGTATTCTTCATTCCACCAAGGCACTGTTCTGTGTTTTGGGCTAATAGTTTTTTCAGATGTTCTACTAACTTTGAAAGCCTGCATACAAGCTTTTATTTGGGCAGTGGTAAATTTATTTACTATGTCCTCCATATCTTCAGAATTATTTATGTGCACTGATAGTCCATTGTCAATATCAATCAGTAAGTTCTTCATGTCTTGTTCCCCAGAACTGTCGTACTATTTCTTTCTTTAATATTTCTTGATATAATTCTCGATCCTCTTCTCTCGTTATATATTTTATACCAGAGAATGTGGTTTCTGTTGAATCATAATAGAAGTTTTGTGCTACTGAGAAATGTAAGATTCTGTGATCTGAACAGCTCTCTTCTTCGCTTATTCTCCAGTTATATATTTCCTTAACCCGCCAATGCACGGGTTGGGTCTGTGAGACCCATGCGCTGGTATTTCCAACATTTTCTGATAGACGGTGATAGCTGCATACTTCCAGCTTCTGCTACCTTCCTGTTTTCACGAATGTAGTATTCCTGCAGACGAACATGGAAGTGATTGCTTTAGTACGTGAGCAGTGGTAAGTTAAAAGTGCTCTGTGGGCCTGTGAGACCCAACCCGTGCAGTCATGTAATTTTTTTTATCATAAGCATTTTAGTCTTTCCATATTAACCGTGTACATAAAGAAGATTATAGGGTGATTATATCTTAGCGTCTTGTCCAAATCCGTGGTTTAGTTAGCCTGGCTGTCTTTTCACCTTAGTTCCTTGGTTTTTAAGTACAGATTTGAGACTGAAAATGGGTTGACCTGGGCAAATGAGTTCGTTTCTTCGTAGGTCTAAGAAAAAGGAGTGTTATGATGTCAACAATCCACGTGATATGGAACGAGTTGCCGCATTATTGGAGGAACCATTACCAGATGATGAAATTTACTGTGGTTTTCCTCTTGTCGGTGCACATCGATGATAAAACTGAGGGAAGTATAGAAGGAAAGAAGAAGCCTGTAATAGTCACATTCTATAATTCAGCTAAGGGTGGTGTAGGTTGTGTAGACGAAAGGACGGCTCGAAGCACCAGACGTTGGACAATGGTGGTCTTCTATGCGTTGCTGAATATTACAGGCTTTAACGCATATTTAATATTCAGAGTCAACAAGCCTAACTCTCCAGAAGCAAGGAGCAGAATCATTTTTTGGAATAAACTCTTGTTTCTTCTAACTGAAGAACAAATAAGAGAAAGAGATGTCTCAAGATATCTTCCTAAGAGCATTCGCGATACTGCAAGAAGGATATCTGGGTTGACGGCAAAAGCAGGACGTGAAAATACAGAAAATAAAAGAGGACGTCGTGCATACTGTAGAGTCAGAAAAGACCCGCTACTCGTGCTGTTTGTGCAGAAAGTTCATGTATCTTCAACTCTCCGTATTTGTGTGCAGTGAATGTAAAGCTGAAATGTGAATGTTCCAATGAACATTCTGGATCGTGAAGATTAGGTTATGACGATTTCATAAATTTTGACTTGATAAGTTCTGAATTTTGTGATCAAATAAAATATTGTGTGTAAATTTGCGGTGGTTAGAGAATTGCGTTGTAAAATGTTAAGTAAGTGTTAATCATCAACGGTTTTGTGACAGCAATGTGTTTAAAATGTTATCGGAATAGCAGAGAATGAATGCGGAAAATAAAAATATATTAGCATACTATAAAAAAGAAATAGTATGATGGGTCTGTGAGACCCAACCCGTTTACTCATGTAACTTTTTGTGACCCGTGCACTGGCGGGTTAAGAAGTTTATTGTTGCTGATGGTCAAGTCCACGTTACTTTTCCCCCTACTACTTTGGAAAGTGGTTAAATTACTGCTTTCGTTATGTACAAACAGCTGATTTATTATAAGGAATTCCTCTAGATTCTTTCCCCTTTCATTGGTGAGTATATCGTGCCATGTTGTAGATCTGGAATTACTGTCCATTGCAATGAGTAGCCCTTGTTCACTTGTATACTTCAAGATATTGTTGATTTTGTTACGGCCCCATTCTATTGTTACTTGACTATCAAAATACATGTTAACAGAATAAAATTTTAAACCCCTGTATGTTAATTATACAATTACTGTGTCTTTGTCAGTCAATTCATTTATAAGTAGAGCATCTATTTGTGGGTTTGTCACTAACGTTACTGTTCGACACCGACCTTCACTTGCCGCAAACTTCCTGTATCTATTTGTGATACCAATAGGCCTATTGTCGATAATTCGTGGCTCTTGTATAAATACCACGTCTATTCCTTCATGTACTATCAGATTCATCAAGTTATCAAGTTATCAGTTGCTGCTATCGAGTGTTGTAAATTTATCTGTAGGCAGTTGATATTATAATTATTTGAGTTTTTAAGACCTGTTAATTATTATTATTATTATTATTATTATTATTATTATTATTATTATTATTATTTTAAGGGGGAGAGTGGTCTTTTTATCGCGTGTAATGACGTCCTTTCTCCTTGTGTATTAGTGTTAAATGCGCTTTTATCCCATTGCCATCATTTTAGTTTGTGCTGCGTATTTCAATGTGTTTCAATGTGCCTTATTCCATTTTTACCTGTATTTTCTCTTATTTTCTTAGAAAATAAGGCATTGCGAATTAGATCCACTGGTTGTTTTAATCTCATACTCATTTTTCTTCATCACCATTTTTTGAAACTCAGTCAGTGGATACATTTTAAAATTTTAACTATCATATATCATGTCATCCATCTCGTTCCATTAGGGGCCGATGACCTTCGATGTTAGGCCCCTTTAAACAACAAGCATCATCATCGTCATCAACAAAATCTCTTGGAGCTGAGGAATCTGATTGGAAGAGGATTCATCTTTTGGAAGTGATACGTTGTTAGGACAATCTTTGGCCAGATGTCCTTCGGTATGGCAAAGAAAACAAGTGGGTGAGTCGGATGATAGGTAAATCCAATAGTTTGTACCATCGTATTCGAGATGAAGAGATTCGGGGAGTTTATCAAAGTCTTCATTTTGAATGTACATTTGTCTTCGAAAGCTTAAAATGTGGAAGAATCCTGGAATTGACAAACCTGCTCTGATTGGGGTAATCCTAGACATGATTTTCACACCGAGTTTTAACAATTCCTCTTCAATAACATAGTTTGGGATCACAGGACAGACATTGGATAATATAATACGCTTGCTTTTTGTTAGAAGGGGTCGTATTTCCAGTGATACATTGTTTATTAAGATCTTAGGTTTTGTCAATATCAGATCTTCAACATTTTTCTTACTAGGGAGAAAGATGCATATCCTTCCGTTCCATATACGTGAAACAAACCGAATGTTGCTAGGGGTTGTAAGTTTACCTATAGCTAGCACATAATCCTTGATACTGATCCCATCATGAGATTCGATTACAATAGCTTGTTCTTTGGAGGGGTACGACTGTATCGCAGCAGAACAGCTTAAGCTTGAATTACGTTCGTTACTAGGCCTACTTGTGACGGTTGTCATTTGGTTACCTGATGCACTGTTAGGATGTGGAGGGTTATTTACGGTGTTGTTATTATTTGTTGGCTTACTTGGTGTCTGTTGAGGAAAAGTATCATTGATTGTTTCATTCATTGAATTCGATAGATTCAACAGAAGTGGCCATTTTGAGTAGGTCAACAAATGGTTTTAGGTTATCTGTATAGTTCTTCACTGCTCACAAAGACCACGGATATAATGTCAGGTATCGTACTTACAAGAATGTAGTAGGTGATCTAAATATTTACTTCTGTTCACTCTTACACTCATGTACCGATTACGAACCTCTATTATATAGCTAAACTTGAGCAAGATAATTACTCGCGAACATCATCAGTCACTGCCTTCTCCATCCTCCGAGTTCTAACTTGTTGTATTATTAGTTTCACATTTGGTAGATAGAGGAGTTCTTTTAGGCGCTAGTTTTTGAACGCGTGGCGTAGAGGTGTACCTCCCGGTACAATTATTATTATTATTATTATTATTATTATTATTATTATTATTATTATTATTACGGGGTTACCTGTGGAACAGCAGAGGTGAAAGAAGGTGCGGGCTGGAATGGGTCTAACTACAAAGCTGAGATATTGATTAAAATTGCATTAAAGGTTATATTTTCGAAAATAGCAAAACTTAACAATTTTCACATAAAATTTCAAACATCAACACATAACAACAAGTCAAATTAGGTACAAGACCAGGAAGGCCAAGATTTAGAGATAATTTAACAATCCGGGCTTCAAGCCCCACTTTATACAATTTCTGAGCTCTCCGCTCACAACCACATATTTACCAAAGGGCAGAAAACCCCTAATAACATGGAGCACTTGCTCCCACCTAGCAATGTCAGGCCTCCTAGAGGCACATATCCAAATACTAGAAAGAGCTGACACGCTCTCAATTTTTCCAGCCTATTAAAGGCAATACCAGACTTTTATACTAAATTGCCATCAAGGCACAGCTTACATCAAATGAAACGGGGGTATCTCGTACCCAACCTACTGGGCCTCAGTGGAAAAAGAACAGATTAAGTAAATGGCCCAAAATACCAAGATGAATGGAGGCGTTGCTTGCACTCCTACATGAAGCCTTTTAAAACCTAGGAGGCAATAGGCCGATGAAACAGGGGCTATTCTCAAACTATGGAGGTGACTCGTATAAGAAAAATTTAAGACATTACAGAAAGGAAGAAAACCAGTTACAAAACGTAGTCACCTCAAACTAGTATGAAGGGGAGCTCGAGAGGGTAAAGCACTCTCTATCCCCGAATTACAGTTTAAAATATTTGAAGTTTTATAAAAAACGATGGGAGATTACATGTTTATTACATAGCAAAGGGTTCGGACCTTCCCCGCGGATTAAACTGCTGAGCTAGCAAGAAATAAAGATGTTAAGTGGCCATTACCTTGTAGAAGAGCTGCTGCCGGATGAAAGAGGCGCTTCCCGCCTCCTGCTACACATCCATACACTAGGCTAGATGTTGTTCGAGTGGCCCAGAGACAGGAAAATCAGCAGTTTTTATACTCTCGGGGAAGATTCGAGACCTTTCATGAATGATTAAGACACACCCACAGGCGTTTATTGGGTAGCTTACAGTTACACATCAAAATCGAAGAAGAAAGACACGATTGGTCAAAAATTAATTACAGAAATTCTGGATTGGCTAAGTTCAAAACTGGTGGAAAGAAAAGATATATATTGCCAACCCACAAATGAAAGAACGAAATTTAGTAAAGAACAAACTTATGAATACAAAATTTATTCAAATAAAGTTCTTCCACTTCGCACCAGGGAGCATGGTCATAGTTTTTTAGTAGAGACATCTATAAGAGCATGTCTACACTTCTTGAAGAATGGAAAACAAAACAAGTTGAACTCCACAGTATTGACAACTTCGTAATCACAAAATTTACTGTAATGACATCTTCTGAGAAACTAATGAGTTGATCCAGTTTTTAAAGTTCAGAGTTTCTCCTGTAGAGGAGTACTTATTGGCGCAATATTTAAACTTGCGGCGTAGAGGTGTACCTCCCGGTACAATTATTATTATTATTATTATTATTATTATTATTATTATTATTATTATTATTATTATTATTATTATTATTATTATTATCGCTGTAATTCCGACTGAAATTATTGATTAATGATTGTACTCGTCATTTTGTTTTGTTTACAATTTGTTTTTACTTCGCACTGACACAGATACTGTAGGTCTTATGGCAACGATGGGATAGGAAAGGGATAGGAGCGGGAAGGAAACGGCCGTGGTCTTAATTCAGGCACAGCTCCAGTATTTGCCTGGTGTGAGAATGGGAAACCACGGAAAATCATCTTCAGGGGTGCCGACAGTAGGATTCAAACCCACTATCTCCCGGTTGCAAGCTGACAGATACGTGACCAAAACGACGCAGCCACTGGCTCGGTTATGTCATTAAAAAAAATTAATCTCTAATCGTAATCAAGGGAATATTTTAAAAGTTTCTAAAACGCACGTCACTACTCATTTGCGATGTTACGTGGTGATTCACGGCAGTTTAAACCTGTTTTACCGGACAACTCATCAAGGTTGAGTATGATTACTCCTCAAGTGGGGAAAACACAAGATGCTTCCGTTTTTTGTTTGTTTATTTCTTGTTTATAATTCCCACAGTTATTAGCAAACATGGTAGGTGTTGGCGTGCTTAACAGCTAGAACATCTGCAGGTTTCCTATTTTGGCTCGTTGGGTAATGTCTGGGTGCAGGTAAGTTGTATTCCATGTTGGATCTTCGTCGGGTGCTTACAAATTTGAAGGAGAAATTTTGAAGCACCAAAGTTGCGTATCACAAAGGGTTATGATTTATTTAAAAACAAATAAACTAACTAAATATCAACCATTCTGAATTCACCCTTCGTACGTAGCATGTTATGTCATAGCAGCCGAACAGAATATTATTCCCGAAATTATATAATATACCACACGGTGTGCGTCATGTAGCTCTCAGCTTGCGTTCGGGAGATACTGAGTTCGAACCCTGCAAGTGGCTTTCCGTGGTTTCCTTTGGCAGATGCCGGGGTTGTAACTTTATTAAGGTCACTGTCGCTGCCTTCCCAGTCTTAGCCCAGTCCTACTTCATTGTCACCATAAGGCTTGTCTGAGTCAGTGCGACGTGAAATCAATAGCACGTAGCTGTCAGCTTGCATTCGGGCGATGGTTTGACCCCTACTGTCGCCAGCCCTGAAGAAGGTTTCCCATTTTCACACCAGGCTGTACCTTAATTAAGGCCAAGGTCCTTTCTTTCCCGATCCTATCCCTTTCTTATCCATCGTAGCCATAAGACCTGTCTGTGTCGACGAGACGTAAAGCAAGTCCCCCCGAAATACATTCATCAAAATCTTAATAGGCATTATCAAAAACTCGTTAAGCATTCTACACCAACGCCTCTGTTTTCCATGATAATCAAGTACAGTTTGTGTAATAATGACCCTACAAAACTGTTGCACTTTTCTGCCATGAAGTGTTTTAATCGTGCCCAAGCATTTCTTTATTTTAGATACATTTTTTTCAAATTGTAACACTGCGTCTACTGGTGTTACTCTCAAATTCAGGATCCTTGTGGTCACAAATAATATCTGTGTTCTTATGAATAAATATATACCGTTAATAATTTCGTGTGGCTATTTCTAGCCGAGTGCAGCTCTTGTAAGGTAGGCCCTCCGATGAGGGTGGGCGGCATCCGCCATGTGTAGGTAACTGCGTGTTATTGTGGTGAAGGATAGTGTTATATGTGGTGTGTGAGTTACAGTGATGTTGGGGACAGCACAAACACCCAGCCCCCGGCCTACTGGAAGTAACCAATTAAGGTTAAAATCCACGACCCGCCCGGGAATCGAACCCGGGACCCTCTGAAACGAAGGCCAGTACACTTACCATTCAGCCAGTGAGTCGGAAAATATATACCGGTACATATATTAATAAGATTTAATAATAATTTACTTTTTGTTTGTTTTTTTCCCTCATTTATTGGGGTTGGCAACGGATATGGATTTACGGTCTGATGTCCTTCATGACGTCTAAGGATGAAAGAAATGAAGGGAGGAATGGAATTATGAGATATAATAATAATTAATATCATAATTCCACGAATATATTCGTTGAATTGTGTAAGTTTCGATCGCTGGGCACGATGCCGTGCTGCACAATCTCAAGTCTCCTGTTTATAAAAACTGCTGCATTTTAAGCACCTTCCACTATAAGCGAAATACAGCCTGATCATTGCGTAATTGCGTTGCACATATATTTTAATACAACACTGAATTACACGAGCATTTTTTACTCTACCACTAACATAGACAGAACTTGACGGTTTTAATATCGGTGCTAAGTTTCCAAATGGGAAGAAGAAAGTTTACTTATAGTGGTAATAATAAAATAAGCTTTTCCCGACATGCTCAGTTTAACATGTTCAATGATATATGATATATTATTCTCAAACAACATAGCATGTTGTAAATAAATAAATTAACAACGTTTCGATACCCATAGAGTACTACATCAACTTCAGAATGATTTAGTATTTGGAAAGCCTTCCGTTCACTGACCCCAGACTACTCCTCGTGCCGATAGTCAGACCAAACCAAACCTCGTGGCGCAACAGCCTCGAAGGGCCTTGGCCTACAAAGCGACCGCTGCACAGCCTGAAGGCCAGCAAATTACGAGGTGCCGTCTGGTCAGCAGCACAAATCACTCGGCTGTTATTCTTGGCTTTTCAGTACGAAGACGCTATCTCAGCGCCAGATAACTCCTAAATTATAATCACATAGGCTCAGGAGACCTCGAACCATCCTTAAGATTCACGTAAAAATCCCTGAACTGGGGGGAGTCTAACCCGGGTCCTCTGGGTAATAGGGTAATATCCACGAACCTACTTCGCTAGCGTAGCAGGGGGAGAGGTGATACTTCCACGTGGCACATCCCAGGTGGCAGATAGGGGGTTCCTAACGGGCTTGCCGTCGGACTTGAGGCAAATAAAATACCTCTCGCGGATCAAACACACCACCCCTGCGGGTGGGAGACGCACATGTAGAATACACCCGCGATATCCCCTGCCTGTCGTAAGAGGCAACTAACAGGTGCCCAAGGGGCTCTCAACATGGGAGTGTGGATTGGCGACCACGGGGCCCTTAGCTGAGTCTTGACATTGCTTCCACTTACTTGTGCCAGGCTCCTCAATCTCGTCTATCCTATCCGACATCCCTTGGTCAACTCTTGTTCTTCCACGAACCTGCTACGCAGCCGTAGCAGGGGGAGAGATGATACTCCCACGTGGCGCGTCCCAGGTGGCGGATAGGGGGGTCCTAACCGGCTTACCGGCGGACTTGTGGGAAATAAAATACCTCTCGCGGACCAAACACACACCCCCTGTGCGTGGGGGAGGCTGACGAATAATACACCCACGGTATCCCCTGCCTGTCGTGAGAGGCGACTAAAAGGGGCGACCAAGGAATGATTGTATTAGAACCATGAAACTACTTTTGATTAGTACCATCACGCGCAGAACACCATCGGTCGCTTTTACTTGCGAGTAGTACCACTCTGTTAGGTACTCCATAGTTTTGTGATTCGTAGCACTCGAGTGGGGTTCAGTGTGGGTTTCTAGTACCCGTGAGTCGTGTCCATGTGTGCAAAATCCACAGGTCTGGGCGTTGCCTGTGAGTTGTACCCGTGTGAGCGTCACCACGCGTCTGGGCGTAGCCTGTGAGTTGTACCACTATACGAGCAACACCGTAGGTCTGCGTTGCCAGTGATTAGTACCCACTCTGTAGGAACACCACGGGAATACCGGCGCCCGTCATTAGTACACCTAGGTGAGGAACCTCATCGGTTTGCGTTGGCTATGAGTGGCGCCATTGTGTAAGAAACACCATAGGTCTGCGTTACCTTTACCACGTACAATACTTGTGAGTAGTACCTTAATGTTTGGAACACCGTGAGTTTACGCTACCTTTGATTAGTACCGCAGCTTGAGAAATATCATGGTTCTCCTTTACAACCGATAAGTGCCATTAGCATCATTGTGCTTTATAAGTGGTCCCTTGGTCACTAATACTATTATTTACAATCTTTTTTGAGTCTGATCCACTGTTGTTTTGTTTTTGTTGTGTTCATGTCCATCCATTCATTCTTCATGACATTTATTTTTTATTTTGGTCAGTGGATGCTTTTCATTTTTTTTTTGCTATCTCATTTCGTACCATTAGGGGCCGATGACCTCGATGTTAGGCCCCTCTAAACAACAAGCATCATCATCATCATCATCACTCGTGTTCTTTTCCGACCCCGAAGATATTAGAGCAATCGAGGCCTAGGGAGACTTTCATTTTCACGCCCATCGTGGTCCTTGCCTTTCTTCGTCCGTTACTTCATTTTTCAAAGTGACGGATCCCTCTTTCTACTTTCCTCTCTCTCTTTACCCCCTGTGGGTATGGGGCGCAGACGAATAATACACCCACGGTATCCCCTGCCTGTCGTGAGAGGCGACTAAAAGGGGCGACCAAGGGATGATTGAATTAGAACCATGAAACTACTTTTGATTCGTACCATCACGTGGGGAAGACCATGGGTTGCCTGTACTTGCGAGTAGTACCACTATATTATTATTATCTATATATATAAAATAGCTTGTCCTGACTGACTGACTGACTGACTGACTGACTGACTGACTGACTGACTGACTGACTGACTGACTGATTCATCATCGCCGAGCCAAAACTACTGGACATAAAGAAATGAAATTTTGGGACTATATTCATATTATGATGTAGGTGCTCGCTAAGAGAGGATTTTTGGATATTCCTTCGGTAAGGGGGTGAAAATGGGGGTGAAATTTTAAAATGAGTGTATCTATATCTCAAAACTTTAAACGTTTATAGATGTGAAAATTGGTATTTAGAATCTTCTTTAAAAATAAGGAAATACGTATTTTTTTGTTTTCAGAAAATCCCAATAGGAGGGGTGAAAAGGGCGAAAAAGGGGTTGAATGCCTTTATCAGGATACCGGTACTTATATCTCAGAAACTGAATATATTACAGACCTGAAAATTGGTACTTTTGACCGCTTATAAAAATAAAGAAACACGTATTTTTTTGTTTTTAGAAAATCCAATTAATTGGAGGGTAAAAAGGGGGTGAATTTTTAAAATGAGTGCAACTATATCTCAAAACTTTTAAAGTTTACTGATGTAAAAATTGGTAATTATAATCTGCATTAAAAATAAAGAAACACGTATTTTTTGTTTTCGGAAAATTCCAATAGGGGGATGAAAAACGGGTTGAATGCCTTTTATATTTCAGAACCTGAAGATATTACGGACCTGAAAATTGGTGTTTGGGATCTCCTTTAAAAATAAAGAAACACGTATTTTTTTGTTTTTGGAAAATCCAATTAATGGGGGGTCAAAAGGGGGCGAATTTTTAAAATGAGTGTATCTATATTTCACAACTTTTATTTATAGATGTAAAAATTAGTATTTAAAATCTCCTTTAAATATAAAGAAACACGTATTTTTTGTTTTCGGAAAATTCCAATAGGAAGGGTGGAAAAGGGTGAAAAAGAGGTTGAATGGCTTTAATGAGGCTACTTATATTTCAGAACCTGAAGATATTACAGACCTGAAAATTGGTATTTGGGATCTACGTTAAAAATAAAGAAACAGGTGTTTTTTCGTTTTTGGAAAATCCAAATAATGGGGGGTGAAAATGGGGTGAATTTTTAAAATGTATGTCTACATCTTAGAACTTTATAAGTTACATGTGTAAAAATTGGTATTTAGAATCTCCTTTAAAAATAAAGGAACACGTATTTTTTTGTATTCTCTAAATTCCAACAGGAGGGGTGTAAAAGAGTGAATAATGGGTTGAATGCCTTTAATGAGGATACATATATCTCAGAAACTGAAGATATTACAGAACTGAAAATTTGTATATGGGATCTCCTTTAAAAAATAAGGAAACACGTATTTTTTTGTTTTTGGAAAATCCAATTAATGGCGGTTAAACAGGAGTGACAAATGGGGTGAATTTTTTGAAAGACTATATCTACAGAATATCTGAGAAACGTAAAATGTTACAGACGTGAAATGTGGGTAGGTGGAATCTCCTGTAAGTGTAAAGAAACATAGGTGATTTGTTTTTGGAAACTCCACTTAAGGGGAAATAAAAAGGGGTGAAATTTTAAAATGAGAATTTCTACAGTATACCTCAAAACTTAACATGTTAAAGAAGTGGAAAATGTTTTTTTATCTCTATTAAAAATAAAGAAACGTGTGTTTTTGTTTTCGGAAATACCACTTGGATGGAGTGAGGGGGGGTAAATGTGACTGAAAATTGTGTTGAATTGTTTTAATTAGGCTACTGATATTTCAAAAATGAAGATGTTACAGACGTGAAATTTGATATTTGGAATCTGCTTTAAAAGTAAAGGAACACGTATTCTCGGAAAATCCAATGAAGGGGTGGGGGTGAAAGAATTGAAAAATTAATTGACTTAATTGTATGAGAATACATCTAATAAAAACTAAAGTTGTTACAGACGTGAACATTGAAATTTGGATCTCCTTTAAAAACAAAGAAAAGCGCTTTTTTTGGGGGGGGGGGAGAATCATCTTGAGGGGCGGGAGTGAAAAGGAGTTAAACTCCTTTCATGAAGACACATATCTCAAAAACTGAAGATGTTAGAGTCGTGATAATTGGTATTTAGAATATGCTTTACTATTAAAGAAACAAGTATTTTTGCCGGAAACTTCACTTAAGGGGGGTAGTGTCAAAGGAAGTGAAAAAAAGTTAATTATGTTTATGGGGATACTTATATCTCAAAATTGAAAGTAACAGACGTGAACATTGGTATTTGGAATCTCCTTTAAACAACAAGAAACGCGTCTCTTTGGGGCGGGGTAGGGGGGTGGGTTAAATCAACTTAACGGCGGTGGGGTGAAAAATGCATGAGAACAATTGATTTTACTGCTCATAATGTATTTATTCTGATCATAAGCTGATCATTTTAAATCTTTCCTGGGTTCGTTTTCAACAGCCATCTTTTTCCTTTGGAGAACATAAAATTAGATTATGGTGAATTCTCCTGGCATATAAATAGAAATTTAAACACATTTGAAATAATCGATAGGAATGAAATTGACCGTGCAACTGTTCATCTCTATAATAAGGTCAATAATGCACGGAAGTATATCATTCGTGTCGCCAGAAATCTCGTGCACTTGCCTACGCGCGACGATGGTGCTGGTTACATTTTCAGCAATGACAATGGCAGCAGATGTAATTTACCGCCAAGTAGCGGTCTTGCATCTTGCTGTGGGGTCCAGAACATGAATAATAATAATAATAATAATAATAATAATAATAATTGTACCGGGCGGTACACCTCTACACCGTTTATTTAAAAGTTGCGCCAGTTGAAACTCCTCTTCTGGAGGAAGGTTGAACTTTATCTACTCTATTAATTCTCTACTTTCTCAGAAGATGTCACCACGTGGAAAATTTTGAGTTTTTGAACTGTGTCACTTTTGATGTGTTTTTGTTTCGCTTGAAGTAAGAAGTGTGAACTTTCTCTTCTAGAGGACACTACTGAAGATCAACAATAGCGCACCCTAGTGCGGAGTCAAAGAACTATTTTGTTGGAGAAAATTTTATTTCAAAAGTTTGTTTCTTGTTAAATTTCTTTCTGTTATTGTTTAAGTTGGCTGTATACCCCTCTTTTTCCCCTTGTTTTAGATTTATCCAATCCCGAATTTCTTTTAGTAATTTCTGACCAATCTGGTGTATCTTCCCCCAACTTGTATCTGTTGCGGGGTCCTATCCAATAAAAACATTGTGGGCGGGTGTTTTCATTCCCCTAACGCCTAGAAACTTCCGCGAGAGTATATAAACTGCTGATTTTAGGGTCTCCGGGCCACTTCTGTTCCATCTTTCAGTGTATTTAGTACATAGCAGGAGGCGGGAAGCGCCTCTTTCCTCGGCGGCGGTCAACAATAAGGTAATGGCCGATTAATAAATTTTTTTCTTTTCTTGCTCAGCAGTTTAACTTTCGGGGCGGGTTCTAAGCGTTCAACCATGTAACCTTTTCCTAAAATGTAAAAACAACTGGTATCTATTCTATTTTAAAACGACATATCGGGATAGAGAGTGCTTAACCCTCTCGAGCTCCCACTCACATCGTCTTGAGGTGAACTTATTCTCTCAACCAATTCTTCCGTAATGTAATGTAAATTGCTATTAAGTCACCTCTGTAGTATGGGATTAGCCCTTGTAATAACGGCCTAGTGCCAAAGTAGGTTTTAAAATCAAAGTGTATTAGGAGTGCAAGTTCGCCTCCTTTCAAATTGTTTTAGAGGTCATTCAATTAACCTGCTTTTCATTTAATAGACCTCAGTAGATTGGGTATTTTACCCCTGTGTTTATGTCCGTTGAGGACAACTTGAAGGTGGAGTTTGGTGTGGCCTAGGAGAGGCTTAAATTAAAGAGCGTGTGGCTCTTTTTGGAAACGGTGTGTTGTATGCCTCGAGGAGGCTTTACTGTGTAATTTGGAGCAAGTGCTCCAGGGTTTGATTGGGGTCTTCTGCCCCTTTGCTGAAATTTGTATATCGGAAAGTTGGGCTAGTTGCTCAAAAATTGTGAACTCAGGGCTCGAAGCCCAAACTCTGTAATCCCTGTAATTGTACATTTCAAATTGTGTTTCGGCTACTAAGTACCTGTTCTTTGTTATTACTTAATATTGAAAAGGAAATATAACCTTGTTAACTTTTACATTAACTTTGATTCCGTAGTTTGAGACCCATTCACGCCCGCACCTTCTTACACCTCTACCTACCACCAAAACTCGGTAACAAGTGGTAGCAGAGCGTGGTCGAATGGGTCTCAATTTAGCCCCTTTTGACGGCTAAACATTGTTTGTTCCGAACTCTAACCATTTTCTCAGTTGCTGGAATTTTCTGATTTTTTTCAAGTTGTTCTGTCATCATGCCCGGCCCTCGCGATGTTCTCCTTCTTAACTATTTGCGCAAGGAGGAGTTGATCTATGAATTGACTATTAGAAATGTACAATCTGGAGGCACGGTTGCAGTAGACACTAACAAGGTTAGAGAGTCCCTTGATTTGCCCATTTCCATCCCCAATTTGGGAGAGAAATAAATTGACGACTCTCTTTCCACGATCACGGAGAATATTACTGGGCTAGCTTCTGTAGTTAGTTTTTTTTATGAAAATGATCCGTCTCCAAATCAAATTAAGCGTGTGCAAGGCAGGCTATATCATTTTTCGAATAGGGTTAACGATCTGTTGTCTCTAAAACTGAATGACGTTCAGAGGAAGGAAGCTAGTACGCTCCTGGAAAATATTTCCGAGTTATCTAGTAAGGTCACTCAATTGTTAACTGGGGAAGTTCCTCCCAAATCTGATCAACCCACTATAGTGAATCCAGGTAGTGAGGAAGCGCCTCCCAAGGGAGAAGTTAATAGGATAACCGTTGCTGCTCAAACTATCCCTGCCCCATTGGACAACGAATCTGAACGTCGTGCATCATTGAGTAACATCCGTTCTGAATTGACTTCCTTGCCATTGAAACCTTTACCTACTATGTCACCCGGATTTAGTAGCTTGCCTCATCCATTGGCAATGTTGCTCAGAGGTATATCCAAGTTTTCTGTTAATACCACCAGTGACGTAATTTCATTTTTAAGATTTCTAGTGGAATTTCAGGATCATGCCCTTGTTTTTTCTCTGTCTCCATGTCAAATCTTGCAAATTATCTATCCGTATGCTATTGGTATTCTCTCCGACAAAATAGTAAGAGCCATAGCTGAACAGTCATCTATTGAAGATTTTCATGCACACTTGCTTGCAAACTTTATTCCCGCCCGCGCGAGGTCATCTCTGATTCAAAAGTACTATTATCGAGTACAGAGGTTGGATGAAAACTTGGCTGATTTCATACAAGACATTAAGTTTTATACCAGGGTGTTTGCTCTTCACTTCCCTGAGGATCAAATTGTACAAGCTATTGTGGAAGGCATTTCACCATCTTATAGGTCATATTTGTGTTTCGCGGCGTGCCCGCAAACCTTCTCGGAACTTGAGGCGTTGGCCGTCTCGGCGGAAGGAGTTAGATACGCCGATTCTTTGCGTGTCGTGAAAGAACCCCCGCCTTCCTTTAGTAACACTCGGCCTCCACCTCGCCGACCAGTCAATCCCCGTAAATGTTATGCGTGCGGGGCGCCTGACCATCTGCGCAATAAGTGTCCTCTGATCAAGTCTAGTAGGGCAAATAATGAAGCTGGTTCATCACAAGGCTGTTTTAAATGTGGGGCTTTCTCACATATCGCCAAGAATTGTCCCAATTCGAATAGCACCCCCTCCTGCTCAACTTCTGGGGTAACTTCCAACAACAATCAAAAGTGACTAGTGGCTTCGGCTGAGTCGACTAATCCATCTTCCCGAGACTCAGCCCCTAGTAAACAGATTGTAAATGCAGAGAACGATCAGCCTTCAAGTTCATCTTTTGAATGCCCTAAAGAATGTCTTAGGATTGCGGCGGATACCCCCGCACCTGTTCCTTTTCTTAAGATTGAGGTAAATAACGAGCCTATAACAGCTCTCTTAGATTCAGGTAGTGTTTGTTCGATTATTGCGGCTGAATGGTATTCTAAATTGAAAACGGTTTGTAAACTTCCTGACTATGTCTCTTCTCCTGTTCAATACGTTTCGGCTAATTCATCTCCATTAGAAATTCTAGGTTCCTTACTGGTCAAAATTCGTGTTTTTAAGTTTACATGGAAAGTTAAATTGTTTGTGGCCAAGCAATTGTCTTGCCCCATTATATTGGGAGCTGACTTTATTTCTCACACTGGTCTTGTGCTCGATCTGCAGTCTAGGTCGTGCACATTCAAATTTGCTTCTAGTTGTAAAATCCCACTATTAAAGTGTAATTCTGTGTCATGTTCTTCTATTTCGCCTATCCAGGATGAGATGTTGTTAGACCTTAGACATCTACCTGAGGAGCAGGCTGATAGTATTCGCAAAATGTGTCAGTCGTTTCCCGAGGTGTTCTCTGATACTCTTGGTGTCACTGACCTTATTGAATACAAAATTGAGGTTACGGATTCGATTCCTGTCCGTTTTCCACCGTATAGGCTATCTCCACCTAAAATGAAGGCTCTGAAGGAAATCATCGATCAGATGTTGAAGGACGGTATTATTAGGCCCTCTAAGTCAGCGTATTCTTCGCCTATTTTTCTAGTACCGAAACCTCAAGGAGGTTTCAGGCCTGTCATTGATTACAGGGCTCTCAATCGGAAGGTGGTGTTACAATCTGTGCCCCTTCCCGACCTTCATTCTTGTTTTTCATGGTTTCGTAAGGCCAAGTTCTTCACCATCTTGGACTTAAATCAGGCCTATAATCAAATTCCCCTTGCCGAAGAGTCTAAACACCTTACAGCGTTTGCCACGGACTGGAATTTATACGAATACAACCGCGTGCCTTTCGGGCTCCCCACGGGGGCAGCTGTGCTCACTAGGCTACTAGATAGGGTCTTCTCCGACATCAAATTCGAGTACTTATATCACTACTTAGATGATGTCGTAGTATTTTCAGAGACTTTTGAAGAACATCTAGATCATCTGCGAGAAGTTCTCGATCGCCTTCGTAAGGCTGGGTTAACTGTTAAGTTGTCCAAGGTTGCCTTTGCTAAGCCCTCTATGTCATTCCTAGGGCATATTGTGTCACCCGATGGTGTAGCAGTCGATCATTCTAGAACACAGGCCATCCGTGATTTTAAACCTCCCAAGGACATTAAAGGTATCGCCAGGTTCATTGGTATGGTGAATTTCTTCAGAAAGTTCATTCCTAACTTTGCTAATAGAGCGGCGCCCTTAAACCTTCTTCGTAGGAAAGGCATCAAATTCGAGTGGGGACCTTCTCAACAAGCCGCTTTTGAAGACCTTAAATTAGCTCTTTGTAATGCCCCTGTACTTGCTATGCCTGATTTCTCGAAGAAATTCATCGTCCAAACCGACGCGTCGTCGTCAGCAGTAGCTGCAGTCCTTCTTCAAGAGACTGAACTAGGGAGGCGACCCATCGCCTATGCGTCTAGGACATTGTCGGCTCAAGAAGCCAAGTATTCCATCTATGAGCTCGAAGGTTTGGCAGTCTTATTTGCCTTAGAAAAGTTCCGTCTCTATCTGGAACACGTTAAATTCGACCTGGAGACAGATAATCAAGCCTTAAGCTGGGTCTTAGGTAGGCCGCGTCGTACTGGTCGTATAGCCCGCTGGGCTATTCGTATTTCCGCCTTCCAGTTTGATGTTAGACATATCAGAGGTACCGAAAATGTTGTTGCTGATGGACTCAGCCGTATGTTTCATAACGACGTAGAGACCCACGAACCGGTCGACAGTTCATCACCTTCCGAGTCCATACTATCTGGTGTTAATGCCATCTTAACAGATGCTCCCATGCTTTTTAGGGATATTGAGAAATACCAACGTGAAGATCCGACGCTGGCTCCGATAATGGAAACCCTTTCTTCTGGGGAACATGCTGTCCCTTATGTTCTGAGGAATGGTGTTCTATGTTGCCCTTCGAGGCATGATAAGTTGATGAAAGTTGTTGTTCCAGCGGTTCTTGTACCTATGATCTTCAAATACTATCATGAGACCCCATTGGGGGGGCATCTTGGAATCTTTAAGACTCGTGAAAAGATTCGTGAAATGTTCATATGGAAAGGTATGGACGGTGAAATTCGGGAACTTGTAAAAGCTTGTAAATCTTGTTTGATCAGTAAACCCACCATGTCCACTAAAGTAGGCCTTTTGTCTTCTCATCAAGCGTCGCGCCCCATGGAACGCCTGTATATTGATTATGTAGGACCCTTCCCCCAGTCGAAGGGAAATGCCAACAAATTCATCTTTGTATGTGTAGATGGTTTTACCAGATTTTCTTGGTTATTTCCGACTAAGCTGGCTACCGCTCAGTCCACCATTACCTGTCTAAATTCTATTTTTGCTTCTTTTGGTCCGTGCCAATATATTGTATCTGATAATGCTAAGGCGTTCACATCAAATCTTTTTCGTAAGTTCTGTTTTGACTTGTCCATCTCTCATCTAACCACTTCTGCTTATTACCCTCAACCATCTCTGGCTGAACGGGTTAACCGTAATCTCAGGTCCGCACTCATTGCCTATCATCATGAAGATCCTTCCAGGTGGGACACGTCCCTGCATTGGATAGCTTTTGCTTTGAATTCGGCGGTTCATGAATCTCACAAGTTCACTCCAGCTTCTTTAATGTTCAAGTTTGTTCCCAACTCGCCGCTCTCTAACCTCTGGTCTCTGAATGACATTCTACCCGAGATAATAGATCCGGACAACATTAAAGATCTTTGGAAGAAGGCTAAAGCCAATCTTAAAGTGTCTCATGAAAAGGTTAGGGAAAGGTATGATCGTGGACGGAGACCAACCCCTTTGAAGGTAGGTGACCAGGTTATGGTCAAAAATTTTGTTCCCGCGGGCAAGCTTGCCCCCAGATTTCATGGGCCTTGTATCATTCTCGATTTTCTTACGCCGGTTACCTTATTGCTAAGTAATCCAGCCACCGAGAGGATATTTAGAGTTCACCTGTCCCAGGTGAAACCGGTGTAATTTCTGTGTTAACTTGCTTCATATCATTTTGAAAGGATATGAAGGTTATATTTTTTTTTTGAGTTTCACTTTTAAGGCATTCTGCCCCTTCTGTAATATTTTGGTTTTAGATGTAAGCCTTGTGTAAAATCTGCCCCGACCCGTTAAACTGCCATCCTGTTCTTGCCACGGCCATTACCACGCTCCCGTCTCCTGCTCCACCTTACACTGTGGCTTCATAATAGTAAATGCCATGGATATCTACACGCCGCTGGCCCCTCAACCTCTCCACAAGCCTGTACCCTCAAAGAAGATGATAGTCCAACACAATTCTGCCGCCTAGCTTTAATGTTTCAGCGCCCCCGCAGCCGCGCAGCGCCGTGCAGCGACTGGGGAGGGGGATGGGCCCCCTCCTCTCCAGCGAGGACGACATGTGCACGGCGAGCCGGAACTCTCCTCCCGGCCAAGGCTGATGTGCGGCGCACGACCTGCTACTGGCCCGCAGCCTGTATATGTTCACCGCGGGCGCGGCGTGCTTCAACACCTCTGCTCCCCTCATAGTGCGGGCGAGCGGTATCTCAGGGTACTTGAGGGGTCCGAGCGGCCTCCTTTTGGACGCAAGCTGCAACGGCCGGTCCGGCCATCCAACTTCATCAACATCAACTACATGGACAGTTACTATAAGAGATAACTACATTTGGGAATTCAACAGCAATATTTGGTGGACCGTGCAAAAAATTTTTCTTCACTTCTAAGTATTAAAAGTTTATCTTCAGAAATTCAAATTCTACAACTTAAAGACTTTCATTCACCTGCAACAACAACATTTTGAAACTGAATTAAGAAATCTTGTAAATGCTTCTGCTATCTATCTTCGTATCAACATCATTACTTGGACTTTGTTTCAAACTGATTTCATGTGTCACCCCTGGAGGAACTTTTGGGGGGGGGGGGGGGAGGTCTGTACCGGGCGGTACACCTCTACACCGTTTATTTAAAAGTTGCGCCAGTTGAAACTCCTCTTCTGGAGGAAGGTTGAACTTTATCTACTCTATTAATTCTCTACTTTCTCAGAAGATGTCACCACGTGGAAAATTTTGAGTTTTTGAACTGTGTCACTTTTGATGTGTTTTTGTTTCGCTTGAAGTAAGAAGTGTGATCTTTCTCTTCTAGAGGACACTACTGAAGATCAACAATAGCGCACCCTAGTGCGGAGTCAAAGAACTATTTTGTTGGAGAAAATTTTATTTCAAAAGTTTGTTTCTTGTTAAATTTCTTTCTGTTATTGTTTAAGTTGGCTGTATACCCCTCTTTTTCCCCTTGTTTTAGATTTATCCAATCCCGAATTTCTTTTAGTAATTTCTGACCAATCTGGTGTATCTTCCCCCAACTTGTATCTGTTGCGGGGTCCTATCCAATAAAAACATTGTGGGCGGGTGTTTTCATTCCCCTAACGCCTAGAAACTTCCGCGAGAGTATATAAACTGCTGATTTTAGGGTCTCCGGGCCACTTCTGTTCCATCTTTCAGTGTATTTAGTACATAGCAGGAGGCGGGAAGCGCCTCTTTCCTCGGCGGCGGTCAACAATAAGGTAATGGCCGATTAATAAATTTTTTTCTTTTCTTGCTCAGCAGTTTAACTTTCGGGGCGGGTTCTAAGCGTTCAACCATGTAACCTTTTCCTAAAATGTAAAAACAACTGGTATCTATTCTATTTTAAAACGACATATCGGGATAGAGAGTGCTTAACCCTCTCGAGCTCCCACTCACATCGTCTTGAGGTGAACTTATTCTCTCAACCAATTCTTCCGTAATGTAATGTAAATTGCTATTAAGTCACCTCTGTAGTATGGGATTAGCCCTTGTAATAACGGCCTAGTGCCAAAGTAGGTTTTAAAATCAAAGTGTATTAGGAGTGCAAGTTCGCCTCCTTTCAAATTGTTTTAGAGGTCATTCAATTAACCTGCTTTTCATTTAATAGACCTCAGTAGATTGGGTATTTTACCCCTGTGTTTATGTCCGTTGAGGACAACTTGAAGGTGGAGTTTGGTGTGGCCTAGGAGAGGCTTAAATTAAAGAGCGTGTGGCTCTTTTGGAAACGGTGTGTTGTATGCCTCGAGGAGGCTTTACTGTGTAATTTGGAGCAAGTGCTCCAGGGTTTGATTGGGGTCTTCTGCCCCTTTGTTGAAATTTGTATATCGGAAAGTTGGGCTAGTTGCTCAAAAATTGTGAACTCAGGGCTCGAAGCCCAAACTCTGTAATCCCTGTAATTGTACATTTCAAATTGTGTTTCGGCTACTAAGTACCTGTTCTTTGTTATTACTTAATATTGAAAAGGAAATATAACCTTGTTAACTTTTACATTAACTTTGATTCCGTAGTTTGAGACCCATTCACGCCCGCACCTTCTTACACCTCTACCTACCACCAAAACTCGGTAACAATAATAATAATAATAATAATAAAGTTCTGGACCGTCGTCCAAATGTGAGGACCGCGCTAGAAACGGGTACTGGCCGGGTAGAGACTACGAATGCTGTCCGGCCGCGGGTTCAGTACCGTAAAGGCACCCAAGACGACACCACGCCGGATCTCCTCAAGAATTTGAACCATATTAAAAATGCTTATAGGAAAAGATGGCAAAGATTTAGGGACCCAACTGACCGAGTGGAATACCTGGAATTAGCCCGGGAAGAACGAAACCGATTGCTGGAAAGAAAGATTGAAAAATGGGTGGAACTTTGCCGTAATCTCTCAGAAAACGAATCAGATAACGAATTTTGGCGGATTCTCTCAGAAAACGAGTCACATCGCGAATTTCGGCGGATTATATATACAACGTTAACCATTCAATTATAAATTTCATTATAATACCGTAGCGAAGCACGGGTATCTTGCTAGTATTATATATATATTATGTTATATATTATATATATGTATATATATCATATATGTATATATATTATATATTAGGTACGAAGTAGGTTTGTGATTAGTAGCGGCAAAGAGTGGGTTCTCCTGTGGGTTTCCAGTACCCGTGCGTCGTACCCATGTGAGCGACACCGCGGGTCTGGGCGTTGCCTGTGAGTTGTACCACTACATGAGCGACACCGTGGGTCTGCGTTACCTGTGATTAGTACTCACTATGTGAGGAACACCACGGGAATACCGGCACCCGTGACTAGTACACCTAGGTGAGGAACCTCATCGGTTTGCGTTGGCTATAAGTGGCGCCATTGTGTGAGAAACACCATAGGTCTGCGTTACCTGTACGAAGTACAATACTTGTGAGTAGTACCATCTTGTGTGGAACACTGTGAGTCTTCGCTAACTTTGATTAGTACCCCAACATGACAAATACCATGGCAACATGACAAATACCATCGTTCTACTTTACTCGCGACATTTACCATTCTGAGGGGCCTTAGACCTGGATTTTGGACCCCTTTAGACATCAAACATCCTCGATTCAGGATTGTGCTTTATAAGTGGTCCCTCAGACTTTGCTGGCAGGATGTAGTGTTTACAGTGCACTATCTCTTCTGGTATGGGCTAGAATAAAATTGTTACTTTCATTAATCTGTCTCAGTCTTATACTTCGCTTTGACAATATGAAAGTGGCTGAGGTATGAGTGACGCTACTAATGCCATTCTTTATGCAGCCAGTCCCTGCTATGAATGGTGTGAAAATGTCGCTCATAGGATCGGTTGGTGCACGCATTTCAGTGGGCTTGGCAGACTGATGTGCAATAGCAACTTCTGGCTCAGTGAGGAAAGCAACGGGAAACTACCTCACTCATTTCCCTAGTACGCCTCTTCAGTGACACCTAGGCCATCTATGACAGCTAATGGTGAACCTGTTGAGGATCCAACCAGCCTTCGGGCTGAATACCCAACATACATACATACATACATACATACATACATACATACATACATACATACATACATACATATAAGTGGTCCCTTGGTCAGTAATACTATTTGTACCGAGAGGTACACCTCTACGCCGCACATTTAGATCTTCCGCCTTAAAGAACTCCTCTACAGGAGAAACAGTGAACTTGAAACTGGACCAACTTATAAATTTTCTCTGAAGATGGCACCACTAAAATTTGGCGTATATTTGTCATTGTGAAGTTTCCAGAACTATGTGAATTTCTACTTGTTTTAGTTTTCCATTCATCGAGAAGTTTGGACATTCTCTCATAGATGTCACCGCTAAAAAACTATGGTCATGCACCCTGGTGCGAAGTGAAGGAACCTTTTTTGAAGAAGTTTTGTATTCATAAGTTTTTTATGCTAAATGATGCTCATTTATATTTGGGTTGGGAATATTTGTCTTCTCTTTCCGCCTGTTTTGAATCCAACCAATCAAGAATTTCTGTAATTAATTTTCAACCAATCCCGTATTTCTTCTTCGACTTTGAGTGTAACTTTTGAATGTAACCAGTGAAATTCTGTGGGTGTGTCTTGATTATTCATGAAAGGTCTCGAACCTTCCCCGAGGGTTTATAAACTGTGGATTTTCACGACTTTTGGCCATTTTTGATCAACATCTAACTGAGTGTGTGTGTCAAACAGGAGGCGGGAGGCGCCTCTTTCTTCAGGCAGCGGGTCTTCAGCAAAGTAATGGCCAGTTAACATCTTTATTTTTGCTGGCTCCGCAGTTTAACTTGAGGGAAGCGTCCGAAACTTTAACCATGTAACCCACTTTTCTACAAATGTAATTTTCTGCCGGCGCATGTAAAAACTTCATCTTTAACAGTAAATCGGGGATAGAGAGTGCTGTACCCTCTCGAGCTCCCCTTCATATTACTTTGAGGTGACTACGTTTTCTAACTGGTTTTCTTCCTTTCCGTAATGTCTTAAATTCTTTCTTATATGAGTCACCTTCATAGTCTTGGAATAGCCCCTGTTTGATCGGCCTAGTGCCCTTTAGGTTTTAGAATTCTCATCTAAGAGTGCAAGTATTCGCCTCATTTCATTTTGTGTTCGGGCAATTTATTTAACTGTTATTTCTTTTACACGAAGGCCCTATTGAACCCTTGAACTTACCATTCCATCGTTGGTCGGCCACGGCTGCTACAGTAGAACAATTTAGAACTCTTAAATCTTGGGTCGCTGCGGGAATAAATTCGGTCACGATCTTAACCAAACGATGGGGTTCAGAAGAGAGCCTAACTACTTGAAATGAGGAGCAAAAATGTGCTTACTAACTTTTATTAAACTGAAAGAGCACGATAACATCGTTAATTTAATATGCATTCTTGCCACAAAAATATAATTAAAAAAATTTAATTATTGATTTTGAAAAATTCCAAACACAGTCACATTACATAACGTCACTTCGTTTCTTCCAATGTCGAAGAGTTGCTTCGGAGAAGCTAATATGTTAGTGGACAGCGAAACTGAAAAACTGAAAAAGGGAAGACCTGAAAACCGGGCACCTATCATTCCAAACGAGAACTGAGAGTTAATCCACACGATCCGTGGAAAATCTGACTTTCAACAAGTAGAACGCCTGATTTTCTCTTAATTAAGGTTATCCACCAGTCAAATACCCTTCACGGATACGGAACATCCGCCGAATGGACCCTTAATCGAACCAAACTGACTATCAGTTGCTTTGGATAGGTTGCGAAATATTATGGGAAAGCATGGTGTTCACTACAAGTTAATGGTATCATTCACAATTGAAATAAATTTCCACCATGTATTTGTCATTCATGACACCCTTAAGTGATAAGGTAATCCCGATGCTAAACGTGCATCACCCCAAACAGCTGTTCGGAAGGAACCAACAACAACATGATCCGGGAGGATCTTACGTTAAGTCGTTCTAAAGGAACAAAACTGCGAAATGCAGGAAACACTTACTAATCATGCATTTAGAAGAAATGCCAAACACTGAAGTTCATCAAAAGTGAAAAGTCACTTGAAAATATTATTATTGAACCGATTTTCAGGTTAGAAATGGGTTTATTATGCTTAATAAATTTACCAGTCCACGCTAAAATTTACTACAATTTTAAGGAATTCTTTCCCTTGAAAAACAATGCTACCAGTACAGATCTCTCTATTTACTGTCTGTCCCAACACACTACTGGTAAAGTGATTACTTACTTACTCTAACCATGAATAAGAATGAAAATACGACAAGATGAAAATAATATAAATTACTGGCTGACGAATCGAAACCGCATTCGCAACTCAAGTCTCATTCTAAAACACAGAGTGTCAATATGCACACTATCAACGAAAACGGACGTCAAGACGAGGAAACAATAAAGTCCGTAAAAATAAATTAACATCTCGAAGTCATACAGCTTAACACGCACGAAGAAACACAGTAAAAATATTTAATCTAGATCGGGTCGATGTCCCACACTTGGACAGCCCTCGACTCGTCTGATAGCATTCCCGTTATCTCAATGAGAGCTTCGCATAGACCCTCTACAATAAATCAAATCGTACTGTAACGGCTACCTTCCTCCAGGCCACTTCCACAAAAAGAACAAACAAAAGAAAAACATCTAAACCGAGACTTGAGTGTGTACAGCTACCATCCCAGACCTATCGTCGGGCTCACTTGAAATCTGTACACCCTAAACCTAATCATTATGTACATGATGCCTTCCAAATTCTATCGTCGGGCGTGACCTAGGACGTCTCATCATCAATGACTCCAAGAATAACATCTGACGTCCCAAATCTATCGTCGGGCGTCAAAGTGGGTCGTACTACGTCTCCCTTAACATATCAGGCGAAATGCAATTCCAAACAAACTCTAATATTAACACAAAATCTGGTCAGACAAAATACGCACGACGGAACTACGTCTCTTACAATCAAATGAATGCAAGTCGAAAAACACAGTAAGTGCCTACTTCTCGAAAATACAGTAAGTGTCTACCTCATTATAATATGTGAACTCAAAAAAATAAATAGACGTGACGAACGGTTCTCCACCTCGAACACAATCTCAGCCTGTGCACTGACGTGTTAGGGAAGCAAATGAAAATTCCCAACACACGTGTACCCTTTTAGTGGATGCCTTCAAAATAATAATCATCACCACCGCATTCGAAATTCTCAGATCGCCTATCATCAATTCCAACCATCTTATCCATGACCTCTCCAATGAACAAATTAAATATAACCCAACCGTGTGTCCAAAGTACTCTTTGATCCTGGAGATCGTTCATTCTCTTATCATCCATGCGGGCTTTACGTAACATAGATCACTGGATGTGTACTACCCAGACTTTAACATTTTACAAGAGTCGTTTTCACTTGGAATCTTTCTATAAATTTCATAATGCTTCACATCATAGTCATCTCAAATTCGGATTGATTGCGGAAAACAATACAGCCTGCCTCACACAGCCTGTTCCTAAATACTTCCTCTACAAAAATACAGCTTGTCTCAACACTCTTTCTCCTCGCTTTCCAGCGGTATTACTTCCATCTATCTCGTCTCCCCATACATATCAATTCATCGCTCTCAATTCCTTTTCCTTCAAGATCCTTTTTCATACATCGATCCCCTGGTGAAAACGACAACCATTATTAAACACATCTCTTACTTTACTATTATTAAGACTTTCGGACCTCAAGAATCCAAGAGCACACATCGACCTTTCGCAATTCAAGTATACACGATGTCTCAAAATTTCCTTCCCATTAACGACTGTGACTCTAACAAATTTTATTGACATTATCTAAATATGCCTACGATCCTTGTAGAAATAACTGGTTAAATGTAATTTAACAGAGAAGAATTTCCTTATCCCGCGGTAAACATTATCATTATTATTATTATTATTATTATTATTATTATTATTATTATTATTATTATCGACCAGCATTTCTGAATGCAACTGACACCTGAAATTACAATATTCGCCACGACAAATTTACACTTATAACGTTCACAAATCCGCACTTGAATGATATCTCATCTCAACACAAAATTTTAAGCGTCGCATTTTACCGTTCTTGACATGAACTTTACACACTGAAATTTTCACACGCTGACCAAAATTTACAACGCCTTTCGCCTGATAATTACGAATATCACCCGACAATCATCTGGAAATTTTGTTTAGGACAGACAGTAACTAACTAACTAACTACAACATAATATAAAATAGACAGACCTGCACATTGGTGACATTCTCAGCATTCTGATTACATCATCGCCAGCAACCTCGTACTTAGCCGCTCATTTTCACAGATAACATTTTCATTTTCAAAATCTCACTCATCCAAACACTACCCTTCACACACACGAGATTAAAATTACCATATAAATAATGCACTTTCTCTGTAACTTGCACCACGAACTTCCCTCGTTCTGCAGTCGACTATAACTGTCTGATGCGTTTCCCAGAGTGGTTTCTCTCCCCGTTGTTTCAATAAGAACAGGTGTTCGGCCGATAAGGGAGTAGAACTATTTTGAATCGCTTCCCCCAGACCTTCTTCACTTACAAGAGTACACGAAATGATAAAAATAAAATCTGCTGTGTATTTTTCAACCAGCCTACACCTTCCCAGTTCGTCTGCAAACGTGCACAGCTTCTCCAATCACTTTTCTTCTTAACTAAATATATGGACCTTAGCCACGAACATGTATTGAATTATTGTCGGTCAATCTGGCGCGAATTTCTAATGACGACGGGCACAAGCTCCCGCGGCTTCAAGTTCCAGATCGACACTGAAAAATCTACGGTGGGGGGTTTCTTTTATAATTTCCGGAAGGACGCTATCCCCTCTATGAGGCTTGGTTGTGAAATCTGCCAAATTTGCTTCTAATAAACCAATTTTGATAAGACTTGTCCCAGAACTCCGGACAGACTTGCCCTTATGTTCGATGTTAATTTTATAATTTTTCTACACTCACAACAGGAGGAATAAATTGTTTCTGCCCGTGCGTTTCGCGCGTTTTCTTCCTTCCATGACCTTGGCACGTGTAGCTAGTTCGCTGGTCTCACGCTACCATGTACTTGGGCTTAACTGCACTTAAAATTTTCCCTGGTGTCTCTACCTTCACAGAGGGTGTATGAATAATTTTGCTTATTTCTTTCATTATTTACTATATTATCAAAATCCCTCATTCTGCAGAATTCCATGGATTAAAAGAATTGTCGGGCACTCGAGCTCCACCGAGGTGTCCCGGCAATCCACGAGCTCGCCGTAAGGAAGAACTTCCCACGCAACATCGGGCTCTTGGGAGCGCAAAATGGCTGCCCTCAAACATACAGTAGTTTCTGAATACCAAATAAATATTTGAGAAAATAAAAAAAAAAAAATTCTCACCGTAGAATTATGGGTTCACTATAGCTTGGGTACGAGATGCCCCTGTTTCAGTTGGTAAGCTGGGCCATGGAAGAACAAAAAGGTGTAAGATATTTTTGGTGTTCCCTTGAATTGGCTTGAAAACTGAGATCCTATTTGCTCTTTTCAAAGTAAGGTTACTGAATGCCTTTGGAAGGCTTGATATTGTGAGTTGGGAGCCAGCGCTCCATGTATTAGGGGATTTCTGCCCTTGTGTAAAATTGTAATCTTTTGTAAAGTTGAGCTGAGAGCTCAGGAAATGTAAAGCGAGGGGCTGGGAGCCCTGATTACTAAACAGTCACTAAAGTTTGGGTTTTCTTGCTTTGTCTAACCTTAAGGCCACGGCCACTTCCTTCCAAATCATAGACCTTTCCTATCCCATCGTAGCAATAAGACCTATCTGTGTCGGTGCGACGTAAAGCCACTAGCAAAAAGTTTCCCGTTGCTTTCCTCATTGAGCCAGAAGATATTATATTTCAGTCTACCAAGCCCACTGAAATGCATGCACCAACCGACCCTACGAGCAACAGTTTCACACAGTTCACAGCAGGGACTGGTTGCATAAGGAATTGGATTACTAGCATCGTTCATACCTTAGTGACTTTCATATTGTCAAAGCCAAGGTTAAGATTGAGACAGATCAGAGAAAATAACAAAATTGTTCTAGCCCATGCGAGAAAACATAGTGCACTGTAAACATTAGGTCTCGGCAGCGAAGGCATTTATCCATCCTCGGTTTTTTTTGTATGTGTTTTACGTCGCACCGACAAAGATAGGTCTTATGGCAACGATGGGATAGGAAAGGCCTAGGAATGGGAAGGAAGCGGCCGTGACCTTAATAAGGTACAGCCCCAGCATGTGCGTGGTGTGAAAATGGGAAACCACGGAAAACCATCTTCAGGGCTGCCCACAGCGAGGTTCGAATCCACTATATCCCAGATGCAAGCTCACAGCTGGGCGCTCAGATCCGCACGGCCAACTCGCCCGGTTCCATCCTCAACTCCGTATTATATTTTAAATGTTTCTAAATTACCTCTTAAAATTTAATAGTGAAAATTGTAATTTATTACGCCACGAACCTGCTACGCTGGCGTAGCAGAGGGAAAGGTGATACTCCCACGTGGCGCGTCCCACGTGGCGCATCCCAGGTGGCGGATAGGGGGGTCCTAACCGTCTTGCCGGCGGACTTGAGCGAAGTAAAATACCTCTCGCGGACCAAATACACTACCCCCTGTGGGTGAGGGTCGCAGACGAAGAATACACCCATGAGATCCCCTGCCTGCCGTAAGAGGCGACTAAAAGGGGCGACCAAGGGATGATCAATTAGAACCATGAGACTACTTATGCTTTGTACCACCACGCAGGGAGCACCATGAGTCGCTTTTACTTGTGCGTAGTACCACTATGTTAGGTACCATATAGGTTTGTGATTAGAAGCAATAGAGTACGTTGGCGGCTTCTACAGTACCTGTGATTCGTACCCCTATGTGTGCAACACCATGGAACGAGCGACAGCATGGTTCTGCCTTGCCTATGCTTAGTACCCACTATGTGAGGAACACCCCGGGATAGCGCGGGTCCCTGTGGTTAATCCAATTTTGTGAGGAACATCATAGGTTTACGTTGCATGTATAGGTTTGCGTTGCCTGCAAATAGCGCCGCAGTGTGTGAAACACTATAGGTCTGTATTCCCTGTGCAAATTTCATTACCTATGTTTAGTACCATACTGTGTTGAATGCCGAGAGTCTAAGCTAATTTTGATTAGTACCGCAACATGACAAATGCCATGGTTCTACTTTGCTAACGATAAGTACCATTATGAGAGGCCGATGACTTTGATTTTGGACCATTTTGGACTAACAGCGTTGTCGATTTAGTATTATGCTATAGACGCAGTCCCGTGGTCAGTAATACTATTGTTTCACGTCAGTTTTTGTGAATGCGAGACTTTGCGTGTCAGATCCACTGATTGTTTTAAATTCATCTCCATCCATGCATTCTTCGCCCTGACGTATTGAATTCTGGTCGGTGGAGGCTTTTGGACTTTTAATTTGTCATTTCATTTCGTCTCATTTCGTAGCATTAGGGGCCGATGACCTCGATGTTAGGCCCCTTTAAACAAGCATCATCATCATCATCATCATCATCATCATCGTCATCAATTCATTACGTTCGTTCGTTCGTTCGTAATCGGTTTACCCTCCAGGTTCGGTTTTTCCCTCGGACTCAGCGAGGGATCCCACCTCTACCGCCTCAAAGGCAGTGTCCTGGAGCTTCAGACTCTGGTTCCGGGATACAACTGGGGAGTATGACCAGTACCTCGCCCAGACAGCCTCACCTGCTATGCTGAACAGGGGCCTTGTGGGGGGATGGGAAGATTGGAAGGGATATACAAGGAAGTGGGAAGGAAGCGGCCGTGGCCTTAAGTTGGGTACCATCCCGGCATTTGCCTGGAGGGGAAGTGGGAAACCACGGAAAACCACTTCCAGGATGGCTGAGGTGGGAATCGAACCTACCTCTACTCAGTTGACCTCCCGAGGCTGAGTGGACCCCGTTCCAGCCCTCGTACCACTTTTCAAATTTCGTGGCAGAGCCGGGAATTGAACCCGGGCCTCCGGGGGTGGAAGCTAATCACACTAACCACTACACCACAGAGGCGGACAATTCATTACGTACATTACAAAAATATTTGATGTTGTAGGCCTAACTCTTTATTGTACCCGGTCAAATTACATAAACTGTAGTGAACAAAATTAATGTATTTCTTACAACGTAAATTGAAAACAACGTAGATTGCTGCCCTCTTTCTATCATTATTTTCTGCCTCCATTTCAAACTCGGGTATCGCTGCAGTGATCGAGTGTGTATGGGGTAACTTCGCGCAACCTTCACGGCCTGTGACGTAACCACAATGTCACTGTGGGTGAATAGCATACGCTCATCGCCTGCCCGCCCGCCCATTTACATTGCCGTGCGCCCGCGGGACGGAATGCCCAGCTTAAGCATCTCTGAGGGAAATAAAATACCTCTTATGGACCAAACACAAAACCTCCCTGTGGGTGGGGGACGCAGACGAAGAATATACCCACGGTATCCCCTGCCTGTCGTAAGAGGCGACTAAAAAGGGCGACCAAGGGATGGTCCAATTACAACCATGAGACTACTTGGAATTAGTACCATCACGCAGGGTACACCATGGATCGCATTTACTTGCGCGTAGTACCACTGTGTTAGTTACGCAATAGGTTTGTGATTAGTAGCGACAGTGTGTGAATCAGGAGGTGGGTCCTACAGTACCTGTGATTCGTACCCCTATATGAGCGACACCATGGTTCTGCCTTACGTATGCTCACTTCCCACTATGTGAGGAATTCCACGGAATAGTACGAGTCCCTGTAGTTAGTCCACTTACGTAAAGAACGCCATAGGTTTGCGTTGCCTGTAAATAGCGCCGCAATGTGCGAAACACCATAGGTCTGTGTTACATGTGCGCATTACACTACCTGTGAATAGTACCATAATGTGTGGATTACCGCGAGTCTCCGCTACTTTTGATTAGCACCGCAACATTACACATAGCATGGTTCTACTTTCCTAGCGATAAATACCATTATGAGGGGCCGATGACCTGGATTTTGGACCCGTTTCGACTATAATCATAATCGATTCGGCATCGTGCTATAGAAGCAGTCCCTTGGTCAGTAATACTATTGTTTTGTGCCAGCTTCTGTGTATTTGAGGCAATATGGGTCGGATCCACTGATCGTTTTAAATTCATATTCGTCCATTCATTCTTCGTCCTCATGCTTTGAATTCTGGTCAGTGGAGGATTTTGGACTTCTTAAGTTGTCATTTCATTTCGTCTCATTTCGTCCAATTAGGGGCCGATAACCTCGATGTTAGGTCCCTTTAAACAACAAACATCAATCATCATCAACATTACCTGTGATTAGTGCCGCTATGTGAGGAACACCATGGTTCTGCTTAACCAGTGATTAGTACTATTGTGAGGGGTCGGTGACCTACATTTTGGACACTTTTCGATCATGAGTATCATCCCAGTAATTGTCCTCGGACACTCCCGGCACTAAAAGCCATACGCCATTTAATTTCATCCCAGTAATTAAGGCATTGTGAATATTGTACCGGGCGGTACACATCCGCTCCGCTAATTCAAACTTTGCGCCAGTTGAAACTCCTCTACTGGAGGAAGCCTGAACTCTAACAACCATGTTAATTCTAAAGTTTATCAGAAGATGTCATTACTATAAATTTTGAAGTGTTCCGAACTGTGTCTTTTTCGATTTATATTTGTTTTCTCTGTAGCAAGAAGTGTGAACATTCTCTTCTACATGGCACCACTTAAGAACTACAATTGTGCACCCTAGTGCAAAGTGAAGGAACTTTTCTTTGAAGAAATTTTGTAGTCATAAGTTTGCTCTTTGTTAAATTTCTTTCTGTCATTGTTTGAGTTGGCAATGTTAATCCGTTCGTTCCGCCAGTTTTGAAATTTGCCAATCCCGAATTTCTTAAATTAATTTTCGACGAATCGGGGCTTTCTTCCCCAACCTACTCTGTAACTGTGTTCGGTAACCAATAAAAGCTCGTGGGCGGGTGTTGTCATTCATGAAAGGTCTCGAATGTTCCACGAGGGTGTATAAACTGCTGATTTTTGGGTCTCCGGGCCACTTCAGTAACATCTATCATTGTGTAAATTATGTAGCAGGGGGCGGGAAGCGCCTCTTTCGTCGGGCAGCAGTTCATCAATAAGGTAATGGCCTTTTAATAACTTCTTTTCTTGCTAGCTCAGCAGTTTAACTCTCGGGGCAGGTTCGATACCTTTTACCATGTAATTTTCCTCTAAAATGTAAAAGACACTTGGTATAGATTCTATCTCTTTAAACTACATATTGGGGTAGAGAGTGCTTAACCCTCTCGTGCTCCCACTCCTATTGCTTTGAGGTGAACTTATTTTCACAACCGTTTCTTCCCTTCCTAATGTAATATCAATTATTTTCTTATATAAGTCACCTCTTTAGTATGGGATTAGCCCTTGCATAAGCGGCCTAGTGCCAAATAGGTTTTAAAGAAATGTATTTACCGAGCTCGATAGCTGCAGTCGCTTAAGTGCGCCAGTATCCAGTATTCGGGAGATAGTAGGTTCGAACCCCACTGTCGGCAGCCCTGAAAATGGTTTTCCGTGGTTTCCCATTTTCACACCAAGCAAATGCTGGGGCTGTACCTTAATTAAGGCCACGGCCGCTTCCTTCCCACTCCTAGCCCTTCCCTGTCCCATCGTCGCCATAAGACCTATCTGTGTCGGTGCGACGTAAAGCAACTAGCAAAAAGAAATGTATTAGGAGTGCAGTTTAGCCTCCTCTCAAGTTGGTATTTTGGAGGCCATGTAATTGTCCTGTTTCTTTATTGAGTAGGCCTCAGTAGGTTGGGTATTTTTACCCCTGTTTTCATGTGCTTGGAGGTCAGCTTGAAGGTGGAGTTTGGTGTGGCCTTTGATAGGCTTGAACTTTGAGAGCGGGTTGCTCTTTCTTAAATCGGTTTATGTGTGCCTCGAGCAGGCTTTACTGAGTAATAGGGAGCAAGTGCTCCTGGGCATGATTGGGGTTTTCTGCCCCTTTGTCAAACCTGGTATTTGGCTAATGTTGGGCTAATTGCTCAAGAATTGTGTGTCTGGCTCTCGGAGCCCAAATCCTGTAACAACTCTAATTGTACATTCTCGATTTGTTGCTAGGCTACTAAGTACCTGTTATATTTGTTATTTCTTGATCTTGAAAAGAAAATATAATCTTGTTAAATTTTAAATTAACTTTAATTTCGTATATTGAGACCTGTTCATCCCAGCACCTTCATTCACCTCTGCTGATCCACCAAACCACGGTAACAAATATAATTCACTGATTGTTTTGTTTCACGGTCATTTTTGCATCATCATTCGTTTTGACGTTTTAATTTTCGTTTCGCATTCACCTCGCACAATTAGGGCCGATGACCTAGCTGTTAGGCCCCTGTAAGCAACAAGCATGATCGTGAACCCTTTTGTCGCACAAACACCGAATGTGCCACAAGATATATTTTACTTGACGTAGACCAGGAATGCTGAATGTACTTCTTCCCGCCCTTCAAAATCCCGTTTACCTCTGGCGAGTTTGATCCCACGATCTGCAGATCTGCAGACTGATACGCTGCCACTGATCTACAGAAAAAGCTAGTTAAATCGAGTAAGTTATATGTTTTAAAGTCGAAGTACACAATTTTCAATGTCTCCTCTAAGAGTTATCTTCCAGTAAATAATTGTTTCTCTCGTAGTTCAAATGAATACAAGAAGCGGTTCCCTGTGGTATTACGTTTTCAATCTGTAAAACCAGTTTTTATATAAGTTTTTTTATTTTTTACCGCCCATGATGAGCCGTGATAGCTGAGCGTGTTAAATGCTACGGTTTACCCATCAGTTTATAGATTAGTCACGCACAGTATTGATGTTGGGGTATACAGATAAATGTATATTATTCACATGTTAAGTCAGCAGCTGAATACAAGTTTTGAAGTTACGTAAGGATGTTGCATGTTTCTTTCTTTCGTTCTCTGAACATTGGCTCGTCAAACAGGTTTCGTGGCTGTAAAATGCAATTAAATATTCCAGGATACGAATACATCTGGGAGTATAAAAAGTGCTGCAAGGTCTGGAGGAAATCGACTTTTGACAGCATTTTGTACTGGTACAAAGAACGCAGCACATCTTGGAACAATGTATAGGATCATAGTGAGTACAGCATGTGTGTTATTATTATTATTATTATTATTATTATTATTATTATTATTATTATTATTATTATTATTATTATTATTATTATTATATTCGTTTACCGTCATTTGAGACCACGTTAAGCAACAATCGAACATTTCTCGAAGCCTTCTTTCTCTGTCAGCCTGTCTTCTTTCGTCTGTCCATCCCCTATTCCACGAACCTGCTACGCAGGCGTAGCAGGGGGAGAGGTGATACTCCCACGTGGCGCGTCCCAGGTGGCGGATAGGGGGGTCCTCACCGGCTTGCCGGCGGACTTGAGGGAAATAAAATACCTCTCGCGGACCAAACACACACCCCCTGTGGGTGGGGGAGGCAGACGAATAATACACCCACGGTATCCCCTGCCTGTCGTGAGAGCCGACTAAAAGGGGCGACCAAGGGATGATTGTATTCGAACCATGCAACTACATGTGATTAGTACCACCACGCGGAGAACACCAAGGGTCGCTTTTACTTGTGCGTAGTACCACTACATTAAGTACGAAATAGGTTTGTGATTAGTAGCACACAGGAGCACCGCGCGGTCGGCTTTTGCAGTACCTGTGATTAGTACCACCATATGAGCGGGACCGTGGGATGATAGCTACCATGGACCTGCCTTACCTGTGATTAGTACCCACTCTATGAGGAACACCACGGGATAGGGAGAGGTCCCTGTGGTTAGTACTCTTATGTGATGAACATCATAGGTTTGCGTTGCCTGTGAATGGCGCCGCAGAGTGAGAAAACCATAGGTCTGTATTTATGTCGAATTTCATAAGCTTTGAGTAGTACAATAATGAGTGGAATACCGCAAGTCTCTGCTACCATTGATTAGTACCGCAACAGGACAGATACCATGGTTCTACATTACTAGCGATCAGTATCATTCTGAGGGGCCTTTGACTTGTATTTTGGACACATTTAGACACCAAGCATCCTCGATTTGCTTTTGGAAGTGGTCCCTTGGTCAGTAATACTATTAACTTTGATAGTTTTTTGAGTCGGATCCACTGATTGTTTTAAATTCATGTTCATTCATTCATTCATTCATTCATTCATTCGTTCATTCATTCTTCATGACACTTTTTATTTTGGTCAGTGGATAATTTTGAACTTTTACTTTGTCGTTTCATTTCGTACCATTAGGGGCCGATGACCTCGATGTTAGGCCCCTTAAAACAACAAGCATCATCATCATCATCATCCCCTATTCATTTTCCATTCGTCATGGAAGCCTCTGAGGCCGTCGATCACTGTGTGGTGGTGGTGGTGGTGATGGTGATTACTGATTTAAGAGAAAGTACAACTAGGCAACCATCCTCTATATAACACTAACCATAGGGAAAAATTAAAAGGGATCCGACACTTCGAAACATGAAGATATCGGCTAAAGGAAGACAAGGGCCACGAAGGGCATGAAAATGAAAGACTCCCTAGTCCTCGAGTACACTAATACCATCGGGGTCGGAAAAGAACAAGAGTTGACCAAGGGAGGTCAGATAGGATAGATTAAAGTTAGGAGTCTGGCACTTAAGACTCCCTAGCCCTCGCAAACCTAATAGCGTCGGGGTCGGAAAAGAACAAGAGTTGACCATGAGAGGTCGGAGAGGATAGATGAAAGTGAGGAGCCTGGCACAAGTGAGTGGAAGCAATGCCAAAACTCAGCTAAGGCCCCCACGCTCCAAAGTTCAGAGCCCCTGGGGCCCCTTTTAGTCTCCTCTTACGACAGGCAGGGGATACCGTGGGTGTTACTCGGCCGCCTCTACCCACAGGGAGATACGCACCAAAATTCAGAGCCCCAGAGGCCACTTTTTGCCGTCTCTTGCGACAGGCAGGAGATAGCGGGGTTATTCTACCAGCCCCACCCACAGGAGGATGTCGATCACTGATCTATACTTCCTTCGGTTTAGGATGCCTTTCCGATTTAATCCAGACTGCTCAAGATCCTTTCTTACCTCCCTGAACCATTTGTCGGAAACTATAGGACTACTGCCAATCTGTGTTGTCAGCCGCTTCTTGTCCGTTCAAAACGGATGTCCATACAATTTTGAGTCTTCTTTTCTTCATTGACTCAATCAATCTTTCACGTTGTTGGTATATTTCTCCCCTTCCTCGTAACTTACACTGGCCATCCACGATTTTTGGACTCATTATCTTGCGGAAGATCTTCCTCTCAAATGTCTCGGCTTCTCCTAGTTACGACATTCCTGTAGCCATGTCCGAAGAATAAGAGAAAATTGCTACATCATCAGCAAAGGCTGCGCAATCAATTGAAAGATTCATGTTCTTGTAACCCAATCCCACCCCATTTTGGAGCCCATCGTTGTTACTTTCTTTGCACCACTCGCGGAAGTCTGTTTCAAGGACGCAATTGAAGAGCACTATTATTATTGTCGGGCTTCATAGCTAAATGCTAGCCTTTGGTCCAATGTATTCCGGGTTCGATTCCCGGCCGGGTCGGGGATTTTAATCTTCATGGTTTAAATCCGATGGCTCGGGGAATGGGTATGAGTGCCGTCTTCATCATTAGAATTTATCATAGGTTGGACCCCATCCTCACAGATGCGCAGGTCGCCTATACGGCGTCACCTCGAAAGACCTACACCAGGCATTATTATTATTATTATTATTATTATTATTATTATTATTATTATTATTATTATTATTATTATTATTATTATTATTATAACCGAATTAGGACGGGTCAAGGGAGGTGTGGCTACATGTTGAAGAAATGGGGTTTCCGTTCGTCTGCTGAGTGCAACTGTGGAGCGGAGGAGCAGACAATGGAACACATCGTTAAGGAGTGCCCACTTCGAGCATTTAATGGTGATCTGAGGCTTCTACATCAAGTGACTCCGAGTGCTCTGGACTGGTTGTCAAATTTGGACATTTCCATTTGATATTTTTTTGTGTACTTGTAAAGCCATACGATATATTATTATTATTATTATTATTATTATTATTATTATTATTATTATTATTATTATTATTATTATTATTATTATTATTATTGACAGCTGAGTTAGTCACTCGATGATGGTATGGCGACTTTTCGTCCCAAGTAATTCGTTCCAGGTCAGTTACGTCCGCGGGATTACTTTTATCCGATTTCTCTTGGTCAAAGTCTCCGTGGCTCAGACTGCAGCGCGTCGGCGTCTCACCGCTGCTTCAAATCGCGCTCACTCCATGTGATATTTGCGCTGGATAAAGCGTAAGCGGAACAGGTTTTTCTCCGGGTACTCCGGTTTTCCCTGTCATTTTTCATTCCAGCGGTTGTGTCCCATTTGCGATCAGTCCCATTCGCAATCACAACTAAATTTGTCGCATTTGCGATCACTCCCATTACAGTGGAAAAAAAGAATGAGAAGAAAGACCAGTTCGTGTCCCATTTGCGATCTCTGTAAACTTATCAGCAGCCTATCAGGATTTTCCAACGTCCATGCAGAAGGGGGACTGCTAATTAGGGCGTACTCCACGCAACCGTGTGATATGGATTCTCCAAACCCGTCCCCTCTCTCTTGAACGTTTTTTTAAGGTAATATTAGTCTACAGTTTTTAACATATTGTAATTATTCCAGCTGTAGATATCCATCGTTAATGCAGCTTTTGTTGTTATTTGCGTGCTTACTTACGACATGCAGGTCATTGAAACGAAGAGAGGCAAGCCTTGTGCTTTATATTATGGATACTCTTGCAGAAATGTACGGAAAAGTCAGGGATGTATGGTGACATGGGTGTTTTTCTTTTTACCGCTGGCTTTATGTTGCACCGACACATATATGTCTTATGGCGACAATGGGATAGGAAAGGGCTAGGAGTGGGAAGGAAGCGGCCGTAGCCTTAGTTAAGGTACACTTTCTTGTTGTGAAAATAGGAAACCACGGAAAACTATCTTCAGGGGTGCCGACAATGGGGTTCGAACCCACTATTTCCCGAATGCAATCTCATTTTTTCGCGCTATCATTATAGAATTATAATTTCTTCAACTTATTTTAATCTAAACATTTTCTTAACATTAAGTTCTGGAATCTTGTACATCTAATCCGAGCGTACAGACAAAAATTATCATTTTATTTATATAGGTCAAAGTAGGCTGAGTGGCTGCGCGTTTTAACGCGCTACGGCTATGGAGCCAAGCTCTGCATTCGGGAAACGCGTGGGTTCAAACCCCACCGTCGGCTGTTCTCAGAACAGTTTTGTGTGGTTTAATATTTTTACTTCCAGGAAAATGCCGGGACAGTTCCTATCCACAGGCCAGAGCTGAGTCCTTCCACCCCCTTACCCAATTTCATTCACCATAACACATTTCAACTTCATTAGCTCCTCAACTGAGTTGTCAGGACGGGCATCCGGCTGTATAAACATGCCGTATAAGTGAATCTCATCTCATCCCCGACCCGGTATCAAGAAACGAGACTAAGGGGTAGACATACATACATACAGATAGATGAAAGCAGGCAAATTATATTTTTAGCACCTGTTTACTTAACGTGTCAGTATGAATATGTGAACAGTTTGAGCGTTATTTAAGCAGTAATTTACCAGGCGAGTTGGCTGTGCGGTTAGGAGCGCGCAGCAGTGATTTCGTATCCGGGAGATAGTGGTTCGAACCCCACTGTCGCCAGCCCTGAAGATGTTTTTCCGTGGTGGTTTCCCATTTTCACACCAGGCAAATGCTGGGGCTGTACGTTAATTAAGGGCAGGGACGCTTCCTTCCCATTCCCAGGCCTTTCCTGTCCCATCGTCACCATAAGACCTCTCTGTGTCGGTGCGACGTAAAACAAATAGCAAAAAATGAATAAAAGCCGTAATTTAATAGTGTCCGTTACTGTACAAGAAAGTGTAAGTTAACTGTCTGCTAAGTTTGAAATGAGCTATAATTTCTATTTTTTTAAAAAGGGGTAGCACTTTCGAAGAAGCAAAGTGTTACAGCAAAATCCTTTGTTTTGAAATTGGAAAGTGTAAAATCAAACGGTTTTAATACGCCCATCTTTTGACCTACTTCTTAAAACTAATTTAACCGCCTTTACACCCACAACCATCTGGTAACTCTAAATAAAATGTTCATTTGAGTCCTTTTTATTCTCTGTCAGTCCCGGTATTAACGCATCAGTCTCAAACGGTAAATATAAGTAATTTATTGAGTTCCAACATACGATTCGTAAAAATACTAGAATGTAGTTTCGCCAGTTATTTGATGGATGTCTTCCTGAACCAGTCCTTCAGCAGGGAATTTCCTCACAGCAACCTGACTGTATGTCATTGATAAGAGTGATCGCAAATGGGACAATGCTTCACCCGTCAAAACTAGTCTTGTATTCTACCTGAGTGATCGCAAATGAGACGACACCATTCCAGCAACACTCTCCACTATCACCTCATTTCAAGTCAGTCATTAACCATTGCCCCAGAGGAGTGCGACAAGCCTCGTCAGCCGGCACAATTTCTATCTACGCCGCATTCATTCATTCATTCATTCATTCATTCATTCATTCATTCATTCATTCATTCATTCATTCATCCATCCCTGACACGGTCATTGACTGGAATACAGGTTGTAGGTGTTTCATATTTCTCTTGGTCAACGCTTGTTATTTTCCGACCCGACGGAATGAGGTTTTCTAGGTCTAAGGAGTCTTTCATTTCAATGTACTTCCCTGCCGGAACACTTAGTTCTTCCGGGGAAGGTACCGGCTGTGTGAATAAAAGAAAAATCACACTTGAGTGAAATCTTGATTCCAAACTGAGCACGTAGATTTTCTTAAAAGGGAGTCAATGAATTCAGAGTAGGGCCTTTTTCTTATCGCAATTCATTTTGTTCGGAAAACTCTCCCTTTGTGGGGACCCAGTGGGAATGCAGGGTCTCTCACATAAGCCCAGACCGAACGCACGGTGTTTGTACTCTGGGCTACACCAGCTGCAGTATGCAAGGCGCGCGCATAGTTCTTCACCTTGCAAGCAGCCTGCACGTGTTCGACCTGTAGCAAATTATCATCCTCGTGATCCGTATCGATGTGACATACAACTGAGAGAAATAAATCAATGATTCCATCTCATCGTTACTATTTATTTGCCTTATGCAAATTAAAAACTGTAGTACATGTTTCATCCAGTGACTAGACACCATCAGTTATGTCTAATTTAAGTGCAATAATTACATTAAGTAAGGACATATTCATCTCCTCTCAATCCTAAAAAGACATTTAAAAACCTTAAAAATCATTAACATATCAAAATAAAGGTATGTATTATGATGTCACCTATATAATTACTACGAACCTACTCCGCTGGCGCAGCAGGGGAAGAGGTGATACTCCCACGTGGCGCGTCCCAGGTGGCGGATAGGGGGGTCCTAACCGGCTTGCCGGCGTACTTGAGGGAAATAAAATACCTCTCGCGGACCAAACACACACCCCCTGTGGGTGGGGGAGGCAGACGAATAATACACCCACGGTATCCCCTGACAGGAAGCATGACCAACAAATGGCAAATAAGTTAATATGGGAAGGGCACCTGATTCAGAAAGTGATGGAACCAACTAGAGGGAAGAATATTCTGGATGTGGTGCTGGTAAAACCAGATGAGCTCTATAGAGAAATCGAAGTAATAGATGGTATTACTGATCACGAAGCTGTTTTTAAGGTAATTAAAAATAAATGTGAAAGAAAGGAAGAGATTAAAATTAGGACTGTTAGGCAGTACCATATGGCTGATAAAACAGGCATGAGGGAGTTTTTAATAAGCAACTATGATCGGTGGAAAACGGTAAATAAAAATGTAAACAGACTCTGGGATGGGTTTAAAGCAATTGTTGAGGAATGTGAAAATAGGTTTGTACCTTTAAAGGTGGTAAGGAATGGTAAAGATCAACTACAGTATATTATAACAGGGAAGTAAAGAGACTAAGGAGGAGGTGCAGGTTGGAAAGAAATAGAGTTAGAAATGGCTGTGGAAGTAAGGAGAAATTGAAGGAAATTACTAGGAAATTAAATCTAGCAAAGAAGTCAGCTAAGGATAACATGATGGCAAGCATAATTGGTGGCCACACTACTTTTAGTGAAAAATGGAAGAGTATGTATAGGTACTTTAAGGCAGAAACAGGTTCCAAGAAGGACATAGCAGGAATCATTAATGAACAAGGGGAGTGTGTATGCGAGGATCTTCAAAAGGCAGAAGTATTCAGTCAGCAGTATGTAAAGATTGTTGGTTACAAGAATAATGGCCAGATAGAGGAGGTGACTAATACCAAAGAAGTATTAAAATTTATCTATGACAGCAATGGCATTTACAGTAAGATACAAAAATAGAAAACTAGAAAAGCAGCTGGAATTGATAAGGTTTCGGGGGATGTACTGAAGACAATGGGTTGGGATATAGTACCATATCTGAAGTACTTGTTTGATTTTTGTTTGCATGAAGGAACTTAACCAAATGAATGGAGAGTTGCTATAGTAACCCCTGTATATAAAGGAAAGGGTGATAGGCATAAAGCTGAAAATTACAGGCCAGTCAGTTTGACATGCATTGTATGTAAGCTTTGGGAAAGCATTCTTTCTGATTATATTATTAATTAATAGAGAAATGTACACTCAAGTTTGAGCATTAAATAAATTTCACATTTTAGTCTTTGCTATAGTCTGTAATTGTCTTGGTTCTTTTCGTGCATGTTATGATGTGATATCTTCTACACTTCTGTCCACACAAAATGCACTTACAATCTTCGTCTGGCTCATGGAACTTCTGGTTTACGCATACCTTGTGGTGAAACCCATGTATGGAGAGTCGTGTTATCACGTGGCGCTGTGTGTTGCACTCTCTAGTCCATCTATCGTCCGTCATCGCTGGTGAGGCGTAGAAGTCGAGGTCGATTTCACTTTTCTTCCTTTCCCTGATGTTTACTAGTGCCCTGCTTGCTTCCGTTGATTGTAGGTAGAACTGTGATCGCATGTCTTCTATGAAATACGTCTCCCGCAGCATTTCGTATACCATCCGGGATGGCGCTGTCTTTCCGACTCGGGTAATCCTCATCATGAACATTGCTTTTATTCTTTCTATTCTCATCAGGTCTCCGATCTTCAGCTTTTCCCACACGATCTCAATTCCATATGTTATCACTGGCGCTACTGTCGTCTTGAAAAGTCTCATCGCCGTGCTGATTGAAAGGTTTGAAATGTTTTGGATGCTGTATGAGGCTCTGATTGCTGCTGCCGTTCTTTCTTGAATATGTATACCAAAGGACGCCGCCGTTGTCTGTAGTGTTATTCCCAAATATTTGTAATTTCGTACCTTTTGTAATGGCTTTTGGTGTAATGTTATGTTGTCTTTGGGCGTTGATTTCCCACCTTTTCTGAAGGTCATTTGTACTGTCTTTTCTTCATTTATCTGTAGGCTGTTTTCCTCCACCCAGGTCTCTAGTCTGCTGACTGCCCTTTGCACATCCTCCTTTTCTTTCGCTCCGATCAGCATGTCATCTGCGTAAAGGATCAGCTCTGCTTTTGATCCTTCCTCTACTATGCGGTTCACATCTGCTGTATAAATGTTGAAAAGTGTGGGACTCATGGGATCCCCTTGCATAACTCCGTTCGTCTGTATTATGTCTTCAGAAATTTCTACGTTGTTGTTTATTCGGATTATGTTCCTCCGTAGACATGCTTCAACTATTATCACTAGTGGGTCTCTCTCGCCGATTGTCAATTTCATTTTCTCGATTAGCTTTCGCCTGTCGATTGAGTCGAATGCCTTCTTGAAATCAACAAAGACTGCGTGATATTTCCCTCCTTTGTGTCTTAAGGCTTCTTCTACCTGATTTATTAGGTATTTCACTGCCTGGACCGTGCTCCTGCCTTTCATAAAACATGTTTGCAAAATTAATAATTGGTTTGACAGAAGGCAGTTTGGGTTTAGGAAAGGTTATTCCACTGAAGCCCAACTTATAGGATTCCAGCAAGATATAGCACATATCCTGGATTCAGGAGGTCAGTTGGATTGTATTGCGATTGACTTATCTAAGGCATTTGATAGGGTAGATCATGGGAAACTACTGGCAAAAATGAGTGCAATTGGACTTGACAAAAGAGTGACTGAATGGGTGGCTCTGTTTCTAGAAAATATAACTCAGAGAATTAGAGTAGGTGAAGCTTTAACTGTCCCTGTAAAAATTAAGAGGGGAATTCCTCAAGGCAGTATTATTGGACCTTTATGTTTTCTTATATATATATATATATATATATATCAATGATATGTGTAAAGAAGTGGAATCAGAGATAAGGCTTTTCGCAGATGATGTTATTCTGTACAGAGTAATAAATAAGTTACAAGATTGTGAGCAACTGCAAAAGGACCTCGATAATATTGTGAGATGGACTGTAGGCAATGATATGATGATGAACGGCGATAAAAGTCAGGATGTGAGTTTCACAAATAGGAAAAGTCCTCTCAGTTTTAATTACTGCGTTGATGGGGAGAAAGTTCCCTTTGGGGATCATTGTAAATACCTAGGTATAAATATAAGGAAAGATCTTCATTGGGGTAATCACATAAATATGATTGTAAATAAAGGGTGCAGATCTCTGCACATGGTTATGAGAGTATTTAGGGGTTGTAGTAAGGATGTAAAGGAGAGAGCATATTTGTTTCTGGTGAGACCTCAACTTGAGTATGGTTCCAGTGTATGGGACCCTTACCAGGATTGCTTGATTCAGGAACTGGAAAAAATCCAAAGAAAAGCAACTCGATTTGTTCTGGGCGATTTCCGACAAAAGAGTAGCGTTACAAAAATGTTGCACAGTTTGGGCTGGGAAGACTTGGTAGAAAGGAGACGAGCTGCTCGACTAAGTGGTATGTTCCGAGCTGTTCGAGAGATGGCGTGGGAGGACATCAGTAGACGAATAAGTTTGGATGGTGTCTTTAAACGTAGGAAAGATCACAATATGAAGATAAAGTTGGAATTCAGGAGGACAAATTGGGGCAAATATTCGTTTATAGGAAGGGGAGTTAGGGATTGAAATAACTTACCAAGGGAGATGTTCAATAAATATCCAATTTCTTTGCAATCATTTAAGAAAATGCTAGGAAAACAACAGATGGGGAATCTGCCAACTGGATGACTGCCGTAAATGCAGATCAGTAGTGACTGATTGATTGATTGATTCAGTTTGGTTTTGCAGTACCCGTGAGTCGTACCCGTGTGAGCAACACCACGGGTCTGGGCATTGCCTGTGAGTTGTACCACTAATAATAATAATAATAATCGTATGGCCTCAGCTACCGTGTGCAGACATTTCAATTTGACGCCATCTGGCTGTCTGCTCGTCAATTTCGACGTTCCGTTTTACTCTAGGCCCCCACTAGATGGCAGACCGAGTAAACCGAAACTCTCTTGGGCGTCTATGGCTGAGATTTAATGAATGTTGTCGGGTAAACACCAAATGTGTCACCAGAGATCTTTTACATGCCGACATTGTACGGCATGGAGTGTCGAATGGACTTTTTTCCGCCCTTCAAAAATCCGACTACCTCTGCCGGGTTTGACCCCGCTATCTTGGGATACGGAGGCCGACACTCTACCGCTGATCCACAGAGGCAGCTAGTTGTACCACTATATGAGCGACACCGTGGGTGTGCGTTGCCAGTGATTAGTACCCACTATGTGAGGAACACCACGGGAATGCCGGCGCCCGTGCTTAATACACCTAGGTGAGGAACCTCATCGGTTTGCGTTGGCTATGAGTGGCGCCATTGTGTGAGAAACACCATAGGTCTGCGTTACCTTTACGACGTACAATACTTGTGAGTAGTACCTTAATGTTTGGAACACCGTGAGTTTACGCTACCTTTGATTAGTACCGCAGCTTGAGAAATATCATGGTTCTACTTTAATCGCGATATGTACCGTACTGAGGGGCCTTAGACCTGATTTTTGGACCCCTTTAGACTTCAATCATAATCGATCCAGGACTGTGCTTATAAGTGGTCCCTTGGTCAGTAATACTATTATTTATGACCGTTTTTGAGTCGGATCCACCGCTTTCTGTTTGTTTGTTTCTTGTTTGTTTTTGTTTTTTTGGGTTCATGTCCATCCATTCATTTTTCCATGACATTTTTATTTACTTTGGTCAGTGGATTTTTTGAACTTTTTGTTGTCATTTCATTTCGTACCATTAGGGGCCGATGACCTCGATGTTAGGCCCCTTTAAACAACAAGCATCATCATCACACCTATATAAATAAAATAGTAACGATCGTGTGTCTGTACATTGATTACTTTGGCGGAATTTTCATTCTGTTATCCGTTTGAGGTGTAATGATTACCATCTGCATACTTTTAGATTTGGTGTCCGTTTTTTTGCAAGTTGCTTTACATCACACCGACACAGACGGGTCTTAAGGCGACGATGGGATAGGAAAGCGCTAGGAGTGGGAAGGAAGCGGCCGTGGCCTTAATTAAGGTAGAGTCCCAGCATTTGCCTGATGTGAAAATGAGAAACCACGGAAAACCATCTTTAGGGATGTCAACAGTGGGGTTCAAACCCACTTTCTCCCAAATACTGGATACCGGCCTCGGATGGTTTCTGTTTCTCTGAGTTCTTATAACTTGAAAACTACTGGACATATTTCTACCAAACTTCATACTTAAAATCCACCTGTCCTTGGATAGGTTTTAGGGCGAATATATTTTCTAAATCCCTTAATTGATTGGGGTTTTTACGAAACCGAATCGTGATTTTGCATTCCCACAAAATATACATAACCAAACCTCATGGAAGTCTATATGCCGTAATGGAAATTAATTTCTAAATTTTTTCTCATGGGCATCATTTCGATACAAGGATCAAACGGAAGATATCATTAACGGACCGTTTTTCTCGCTCTATGTTCGAGCGGACTTAGCCTAAAAGCGGATTCTTCTAAAGCATATTTATTATAACTTCAAAACTACTGGGAATATGTTAACCAAACTTCATATTTTTATCACCCTGTCCAAAGACAGCTTGTAAGGTCCATAGCATTTCGAATAACTGGGGTGGACTGGGAGTGTATAGGAAACCGAAACAGTGATTTTACTCTGCCACAAAATATACCACACCAATCTGGATGGGAATCGACCAACTTTGATGGAAATTCTAAAACTTTTTCCTCATGTGCACTCTATCGATAGGACGATTAATAAGGGAGATATTATCCCCTGTGGGTGGGGTACGCAGACGAAGAATACCCCCACGGCATCCCGTGCCTGTTGTAAGAGGCGACTAAAAAGGGCCCCATGGGCTCTCAGGTTGGGAACGTGGGTTGGTAAGCACGGGGCCCTTAGCTGAGTCCTGGCATTGCTTTCACTTACATGTGCCACGCTCCTCACTTTCGTCTATCCTGTCCGACCACCGTTGGTCAACTCTTGTTCTTTTCCGACCTCGATGGTATTAGACCATTCGAGGCCTAGGGAGTCTTTCATTTTCCCGTCCTTCGTGGCCCTTGCCTTTCTTTGTCCGTTACTTTTATTCTTCAAAGTGACGGATCCCTTCTTTTTTCTTCCTTTTTCTCTCTCTCTCTCTACCCCCCCCCCCCGTGGGTTGAGGACGCAGACGAAGAATACACCCACGGTATCCCCTGCCTACCGTACGAAGCGACTAAAAGGGGCGACCAAGGGATGATTGGATTAGAACCATGAAACTACTTGTGATTAGTACCACCACGCGGGGAACACCATGGGTCGTTATTACTTGCGCGTAGTACCACTATGTTAGGTACCAAATAGGTTTGTGATTAGTAGCAATCAGGAGCACCGTGCGGTCAGGCTTTTACGGTACCTGTGATTAGTAGCACTATATGAGCGACACCAGGGTTCTGGCTTTCCTATGATTAGTACCCACTATATAAGAAACACCACGGGATAGTACGAGTCCCTGTGGTTAGTACACGTATGTAATGAAAACCATAGGTTTGCGTTGCCTGTAAATGGCGCCACTATGTGTGAAACACCATAGGTCTGTATTACCTGTGCGAATGTCATTACCTGTGAGTAGTACCATAATGTGTAGAATACCGCGAGTCTATGATACTTTTTGATTAGTACCGCACCATGTCAAATACCATGTTTCTACTTTCCAAGCGATAAGTACCATTATGAGAGTGCGATGACCTATATTTTGGACCCCTTTTAGCTTACAAGCATCATCGATTTAGTATTGAGCTATAGAAGCAGCCCCTTGGTCAGTAAGATATTACTATTGTTTTCCGTCAGTTTCTGAGACTGAGGCATTCCGGGTCCGCTCCACTGATTAACTTCATATCCATCCGTTCATTTTTCGTCCTCACGTTTTGAATTCTGGTCAGTGGAGGATTTTGTATTTTTATTTTGTCATTGCATTTCGTCTCATTTCGTACCATCAGGGGCCGATGTTCTAGATGTTAGGCCCTTAAAACAAGAAGCTTTCAATAGACTTTTTAAATACCTCGTAAAACTTTTCGTAGTTCAAAGGCTAGTTGTCTTTCCTACTTTCTTTATCGTGGAGAGGAACTCCGAAAAAGAAAGAGACAAGTTGGTCACTGCTTCTTGAGACACCGTCGAGTAAATCCTGGAAATAATTTTCTTATCTCAAACAAAGCAGCTGTCATTTTTGACTTTTTGGTAGCATAGCTTAGATTAACGTTGCGATGTGGCAAAGCTTCAAGGAAACAGACATTAAGCCCAAGTCTATCTTCAAATCAGTTTCAGTAATCTTTTTGAGAAGGCCTTCATGCCATAAAACCACTCGCTATAGTGATGTAGTCTCACTTCACAGTACTCAATAGTAACGCGCAACTAACTACCATAGTTTCAAATAATAATCGATCGTTACGACCTGCGAATGGTTCTTTTACGTGAAGTGTAAAGGTAATCGCCCACTGCAGGGAACCGCGCCGCGCCGCGCGGAACAAGCTTGTGGAACATTCCACGGGTCATTTTCCGAGACTTCGCCCATACAGCACACCTCACCGCGCCGCCTCTCTCCAGTTGGGGAAGTGCAGCTCACACAGAAAGATGAGTTCCAGTTCCGAGGAGGATTTATTATTTGCAGTTGCGCTACTTGCAAATGAGGAAGAAGAAAAACGCGAAAGAAAAGTTTGGGTCCACAACATTTATGAGAAAAGGGAAACGTACGGAGAGTTTCACCATTTATTTCCTGATCTACTAAAGGACCGAAGTAAATTTTTCCACTACTTTCGTATGTCCCAAGAAAAATTCTATGAACTATTGAACCTAGTTAAGCCGTGTGTAGAGCGAGAAAATACCACCTTTCGCCGAGCTGTACCATGTGAAGAAAGACTTGCTGTATGCCTCAGGTAAGTTATTTGATTCATTTATATTTTAATTTCATATTTTCTCGTACAAACAGAGTAACACAATATAGCTACAGTAATAGTAGTTACTGATAATTCAATGTAGCGTATCGAAAAGGTTTTTATTTATTTATTTATTTTGTTGTCCGATACACAAAAGCCTATTTTATCCGAAGTTACTTTAGGGCTAAAGATGATAATAGATTATACAATTGCATCAGATTAAATAGTATGAAATTATCACAGAGCTGCTGAAAATTTCCATCCTAAGGTAAAGCACTAAATCATTTTAAGACTATACAGGTTCTGGAGGAAATAAAATATAAAATCATTGATTCAGTGTTTTTTTCAAAAGGCGTAGGTGAACAAAAGTTAGTTGGGAAACTAAATAAAACTTCCCCAAAGGCTGAATTTTTAATATACTTTTTTAAAATGGATTTTTTGACTAACATACTTTTATGGAACATGTTCCACTCTCTGAAATAATTGTAAAAATGTTTGTCCGGAAGATATGCGCAAAAGAAAATAGTGCAACTACGCCCTTTCCAAAAAAATAGACACAAAAACGTTCATTAAATTGTTTTAAAATGCAATTTATTTGCTAGAGACAGATATTTACAGAAATACGTGACAAAGACTAACACAAAATATAATATCAGTTTAGGACTTAAATTGGAATGTTTCGCAACACTAAGAAATTAGTGCAAATCTAAAGCACAGACAATTTGTTCAGATGGAATGTATTTGCTACACACTAAAATTACCGTACTACAAATCTGAAGCACAGAGAACCACTTACAACATAACAAAGCCATTGTTACTCAGCAGTTTAGGTTTGAAAACCTAATATACAGTATTATTTAATGCAAATCTAAAGCAAAGGAACATAGTTATAAAAAAACATTACTAAATAGAAATTCTTGTTAAATTGAACGTATTTGCTACACTGAGAAATGAAAGCAAATCTGAATCACAGAGACAGATACCATGAACATATCATTGTTGCTCTAATAACATCTTATAACAAAAGCAGATGTCTCAATAATTTTGTGGGAGGCGGTATGTAGTTACAGCTCATGGAGAGTAGCGAAATGGTTTACACTTTAATTGTCGTTCACTGGGTGGTTGTCATCATTCGTCTGGTGATTTTGATTGAACTGGGGTGCCTGAATATGGCCTGGTGTTGGTGAGATTGGGATCTGTGAACCTGCTTGAGTGTGTGTAAGGATACTGGAAGAAGTCAAACTTGGTGGAAATCGATACTGGACAGGAATTTCGGGATGGATAAAATTTGGTGCTGGAAATGACTGCATATTGATTGCTTCAAATTCTGCCTGATGAATGATGGTGGAAATCTGACTTTTAATTTTTACTTGTAACTGTGGTGGAAATGTTCTTACTGTCTCTTCTACACTTTGAAAGTATTTGCGGAGATGGTCACCCTCTTGCCCTAGAGAAGATTGTCGCGATTTCTTCAACTCAACAAACTCTTTAAAAATAGCAGCCGAAGGTGTTAAAGGCGCAGTTTTCTTTCTCTTGCCACTCCACAATCCTGGTCGTTTGTCATTTTTCTGAGTATCTTCAGTTGTATGTGAGGAACCCGAGTCGACATTCTGAGATTCTTCCTGAACCTCAGAAATATCTGTTTGTTCATCGTCATCGGATGGAGTTCCTACATTGCTCACCTGGCTTCTCTGCATTGTGATGAAGGGCCTGATGAACTCCATTTGTGCCTCGAGGCGCCAAGGGTTGATTTTCTTGGCTGCTTGTCCAGATTTTGGTTGTCTTTTTCTTAAAGCCTTCCGATAACATTCCCGCAGGGACTTCCATTTGGCTCTGCACTCATCAGCTGAAAGTAAAAAAAAGATGTAATATAAATAAATAAATAAATAAATAAATAAATAAATAAATAAATAAATAAATAAATAAATAAATAAATAAATAAATAAGTTAATTATCTAACTATGCATAAAAGTTTAAATAATTTCTTAAATGTTTATATCATTATTGAAATATAAAAGCAATCAATCAATCAATCAATGAATTCAAATCAATTATCTAAAGGCTAAGCCTTGTCGCTGTAGCCACATCCCACGGTCTTGAGCAGTTCTCTTCATCGTGACGTAGGAAGCAAAACTGAGTATATCATATTTATTTCGTCCACTAGAAATTAAGAGAAACACGTAACCATCAATGGCTCAAAGCGAAATTGTACTAAATTTTGAGATGTTAAGAGACGTGCAGGATCTCTCCGAATATTTTACCAGTCAGAAAATTGTATCCTTTCAGTTTAGGGATTTCACAACTAAATTACAGGCTTTTGATCAAAATGACAGGGCATTTAATATTATCAAATTATTTCTTGTTAGCTGGAGAAAGAAAGTAATCAGATCAGAGATGAATTAAAATTTGTGATCATTTAACAAACGCAAAGAATTAGGCAAGAAGCAATAATATTTATTTATTTATTTATTTATTTTATTTATTTATTTATGTATTTATTTATTTACTTTTTCTTTTCAGATTTCTTGCTACCGGGAACTCTTTCAGAACACTTGCATTTAGCTACAGACTTGGAGAGACAAGCGTCAGGAGGATTGTGTACGATGTGTGCGACGCTGTGTGGACAAAGTTGGTTCCTATTTTCATGCCTCAACCAGACAAAGAAATCTGGGAGAGAAATGAACTAGAGTTCCGAGAAAGATGGAATTTCCCGAACTGTGTGGGAGCAATGGACGGGAAACATGTGGTGTTTGACAAGCCAGCCAACAGTGGGTCATTGTTCTACAATTACAAAAAAAGCTTCTCCATTGTGCTTCTAGCTCTAGTCGATGCCAATTATAAGTTTGTGATGGTAGATGTAGGGGCTTTGGGAAAAAATAGCGATGGGGGAATATTTTCTAATAGTATTTTCGGAAGAAAACTTCAGCAGAACAAATTGGACTTTCCTCCGGATAAAATTCTACCTGGAACGAATGAGCTCATGCCTCATGTTATTGTTGCAGATGAAGCATTTCCTCTGCAACGGAACTTGATGAGGCCTTATCCCGGTGATGAATCAAAAAGAAACACGGAGAAGAGAATATACAATTACCGACACAGCAGAGCTAGAAATACCTGCGAGGATTCATTTGGCATTTTATCTAAGAAGTTCAGAATATATCAGAGGAAAATGCAAGTTTCGCCAGAACATATGACGAAATTTGTTTTGGCAACCTGCGTGCTTCATAATTTCTTACGCGAAGATCATCCAAATCTGCTTGCAGAACTTATAGAAGAAGCTACACCTGCGCTTCAAGATTTGAGAGGCACTGGAGGGACGTACACAGGATCAGCTCTTCGGATCAGGGACAGATTTAAGGACTATTTCAGCTCCCATGCAGGATCGGTTGAATGGCAAGAAAGAATGATAAATGTTGGCCGAAGGAACACTAACGAATAAAAATTAATTCTTAACGTATTGTCCTCGTTGAGAACTTAACATGATAGCCTACAATTATTAGTAAACGTTTTACATTAACTAAGTAGTATAATTTTAGACTTTTCATCATAATGAACCTAAGTTATCGTTTTTAATCTCTATATATTTGTTTTGATGAACAATTGCCTGACCGGAAACATAATCATGAAATGCATAGGATATGGCAATGAATATGTGAGGTAATAATTATTATAACAAACAATAAGTTTCTTAAGTAATAAGAAAACAAAAATGTGATCAATTGTTAAACATATTTATAATGTTTAAATCTGATGTCTTTTTCAGGTTGCACTACATCTGTTTATCTTTTAACTCCTTTCGTTTACTCTTTCTTTTGGTATAGGATCATTGTTTTCTTGTCACGTAGTACAATTTTGTAGCGGCTTTTGCTTTTACGCTACTACTTTCCTTCCAACACGTTTTGCTTATGGATAGAAGGCTGAGCGTTAATTATGGTGTCCTTAGAATTTAATGGCTGTATGTATTTGATATGTCATTTTTTTTAAATTCTTGTTCACTGTACTGGGTAATGAAAAGTTTTAATATTATTTTATTTTATAATAGCTTTAACGTGCTTGTCAATTGGAAATAAATATACTTACCACTGAGGCCCATTTCCTTGCTGATTTCATCCCACGAATTGTCCTTTGCCAGATTATCGTGGTACTTGGGATGAGAGGGATCGTACAGATGGGGATATTCCTTCACCAAAAGCAGCAATCCTTCTTCATTCATTCTGAAAACCTGAATTTAAAAAACGAAATGAAAACCTTAAATTTGTTTTACTTAACTTAATAAACGTGACTGAGGAGTTTGTTGGAGAACTAACACGTTTACATTTTTAAATTATATTCTAATTAAATTTACAATATAAAAACCACATGAAAACATCCGGCTCGATGTTGATTTTGTTGAATTCTAGCTCAATTTGGTTATGCATGATTTTACTTACCACAATGAACGATGAGAACAGGACAGAAGAGGAAACACAACTCAGAAGACAACAGAAACACAGACAAGATAACAGAAAGGCGTACAGTGCACAATACCACTAACCGCGTGAAGGTACGAGCATGCTGGCACTAGTCGAGGACTCCCGAGGACCGCCGAAACGGCACGAAACCACATTCTTTCCGTTATTCCATCCTTCTACCCTCGCCCAGGCAAGCGCGCCGAAAGGAAAAAGTTCCGTTCCAGAAACCTGGGGGCTTCTGGCGCGGAAATTCCACAAGCTTGCTCCGCGCGGCGGGGCGCGGCTCCCTGCAGTGGGCGTTAAGCCATTTCATTTCACAAGAAGCAGACCACGGAAATTTCTTCTCGGCTGCGCTGCGCGGCGCGGCGCGGTGTAGTGGGCGATTACCTTAACAAGTAGCAGGCCACGTCCACTCACTAACAACAGAGTAACATGCGATTAAATAAATGTTCTATCTACCTTTTTTCTCTCTTAAGAGAGGTATCGGAACTCCGTTCCGGCGAGTTCCGCCTCAAATCGAGCCCTGGTAATGTGCATCAGCGCCTTACTACTGTGTATTCTTACATCAAAATAGCAAAGCAAAGTCATCTCCGTACAGGCCATGAAAGCCATTGGAGGGGTGGAAGGTAAAGGCTTCCACTATCAGTAACCTCGGCACTTCATGGGGTAGAGTAGTCAGCTTTACGCCTCCACGAACCTGCTACGCAGGGGGAGAGGTGATGCTTCCACGTGGCGCGTCCCAGGTGGCGGATTGTGGGGTCCTAACCGGCTTGCCGGTGGACTTGAGGGAAATAAAATACCTCTCGCGGACCAAACACACTACCTCCTGTGGGTGGGGGACGCAGATGAAGAATACACCCACGGTATCCCCTGCCTGTCGTGAGAGGCGACTAAAAGGGGCGACAAAGGGATGATTGAATTAGAACCATGAAACTACTTTTGATTCGTACCATCACGCGGGGAACACCATAGGTTGCCTGTACTTGCGAGTAGTACCACTATATTACTTACGAAATAGGTTTGTGATTAGTAACAGTATAGAGCCTGGCCTGGTGGTTTTCCAGTACCCGTGCGTCGTACCCATGTGAGCAACACCGCGGGTCTGGGCGTTCCCTGTGAGTTGTACCACTATATGAGCGACATCGTGGGTCTGCGTTGCCTGTGATTAGTACCCACTATGTGAGGAACACCACGGGGCCCGTGGGACCGGCACCCGTTACTAGTACACCTAGGTGAGGAAACTCATCGGTTTGCGTTGGCTGTAAGTGGCGCCATTGTGTGCGAAACACCATAGGTTTTCGTTACCTATACGAAGTACAATACTTGTGAGTAGTAACATCTTGTGTGGAACAACGTAAGTCTTCGCTACTTTTGATTAGTACCCCAACATGACAAATACCATGGTTCTACTTTACTCACGACATGTACCGTTTTGTGGGGCCTTAGTCGTGGATTTTGCACCCCTGTAGACATCAAGCATCATTGTGCTTTATAAGTGGTCCCTTGGTCAGTAATACTATTATTCACGATCATTTTTTGTGTCTGATCCACTGTTTTTGTTTGTTTGTTTGTTTGTTTGTTTTTGTTTTTTGTAGGGTTCATGTCCAACCATTCATTCTTCATGACATTTTTTATTTTATTTTGGTCAGTGGATGAATTTGAATTTTTGTTATTTATTTTCGTAACATTAGGAGCCGATGACCTCGATGTTAGGCCCCTTTAAACAAGCATCATCATCAGCTTTACGCCTGGCCGCTTTTTCCCCCGAGAATTAACCTGGTATTCATTTTGGTATCGGCTGAGTCAACCTCAGGGCCATGAGCACCTCCGGAAGTGGAAATCTTGTTTATTAAATTTTTTGACTTCCTGACGGGGAATCGAACCCACATTCTTGCGGGTGAACCGAGCACACCTTTACCGCCTCAGGCAGGTATACCCTATTCTTTTTTTAAGCTATTTGTTTGGGGCGTCGAATTTGAAAGATCTTTTGCCCCTACTTGCACCACATGTGAGGAACCTGCGTGTATTTTGTAAATGGCGGAAGTGTAAAGTGTTGAATATGATGAAAGGAACGTTAAGGACGACAAAAACACTCAGTCTCCAGGCCAGGGATATTAATCATTTACAATTAAAACCCCTGGCCCGGCCGGGAATAGAAACCGGGGCCGCCGGGTGACAAGCGGGCGCATTGCCCCCTACACCGCGGGGCCGGACTGCCCCTATTCTTACATCAGCCTGTAAAATAAAGTTTCTGTGTGATTGCTTGTTTCCTTAATTGAAATCATGTAGATTTATTATTGATTCTCTTCCGTTTGTCACAGTTTAATCTGTATGTTGCAGGTGGTGGCGGCGGTTTTCGTCTTGTTAGCTCTTATCAGCGAGTCCACGGTGTACTGTGATCCTGTTCCTGGGAAGTTCAAGAAGAAGAAGGGATAACTCTGATGGTTGGTGTGTATCTTAGCCATCGTTTAATCTTGTTTTTCAAATAATATCTCCTGGGGTGTTCGCACACACAAACACACTCTCAAATAATATGAATGTCTATATCTCCACAATCAGTACATTTCTGTACAGATGGGAGTTGAAATTAAAAATTGTATAATGAATATACCTTAAATAAAGATGGCTATAAGTATGACTATGACTTTCTTAACAGTGATTTTTTCCTTCATTCTGAAATCCTTCACATCCCTATTGGCAAAAAATAATTGGCCGATAATTATAAAGTAAAATCCCAGAGCACAAAAACGACTCCACGAACCTACTTCGCGGCCTTAGCAGGGGGGAGAGGTGATACTCCCATGTGGCGCGTACCAGTTGGCGGATAGGAGGGTCCTAACCGACTTGCCGGCGGATTTGAGCTAAATAAAATAGCTCTCGCGGATTAAACACACAACCCCCTGTGCGTGGGAGACACAGGCAAAGAATACACCCATGGTAACCCCTGCTTGTCGTAAGAGGAGACTAAAAGAGGCGACCAAGGGATGCAGAATTTTGAACGATGTCATCTGTGATTAGTGTCATCACACGAGGAACACCATGAGTCGACTTTTCTTGCGATTAGTACCACTATGTGAGGAATACCACGCGATAGTACGGATCCCTGTGATTAGTACCACTGTGAGAGAAACACCATAGGCCTGAATTGCCTGTGAGTAGTACCGCAATGTGAGGAACATCGTGAGTGTACGTTACTTGTGATTAGTACCGCTACATGAGAAATACCATGGTTGTACTTTACTAGCGGTAAGTACCATTATGAGGGCCGTTGACCAGGATTTTGGACCCCTTTAGACAACAAGAACCATCGATTCAGGATTGTGCTTTGGACGCAGCCACTTGGTCAGTATATACCATTCTTTTACGTTACCTTCTGGGAAGGTGGAGCATTGCGGGTCGGATCCGCTGATTGTTTTAAGTTCAGAACCATTGTTCACAGTTGTCTTTTTGTATTCTAGTCAGTGGATTGCAGCCAGTCCCTACTATGAATGGTGTGAAAATGTCGCTCATAGGGTCGGTTGGTGCACGCATTTCAGTGGGCTTGGCAGACTGATGTGCAATAGCAACTTCTGGCTCAGTGAGGAAAGCAACGGGAAACTACCTCACTCCTCATTTCCCTAGTACTCCTCTTCAGTGACACCTAGGTCATCTATGACAGCTAATGGTGAAACTGTTGAGGATCCAACCAGCCTTCGGGCTGTACACCCAATATACACATACAGTCAGTGGATTGATTTTGGAATCATTTTTGACTTTCAGTATTGTTAGTTGTATCCGCTGATTATTTTACATTTATATTCATCCGTTCATTCTTCATCATCAAGTTTAGAATTCTGGTCAGTGGATGAATTTTGGAATTTTAGATTGTCATTACGTTTCGTGCCATTAAGGTACCATAAGCTAGTGGTTAGGCCCTTTAAACGAGAAGCATCATCATCAACAACAAATGAAATAACATATTATTATAGATATTTAATATTATTAAAAATAATAATGTAATTCTTATTGCGTTCCAATAACTACTTTTACAGTTTTTGTAGACGCTGAAGTGGCGAAATATTGTCCCGCAGGAGTTATTGAACGTGTCGGTTAATCTATTTGAACTCCTCTAAACACCACCGGACTGAGGGAGAAGCTTCAACGTCAGTACTTCTACAATAAAAATGTCTAAAATTATAGGCAAATCTGTCCGGCTCCATGGCTTTATGGTTAGCGTGCTGGCCTTGGTCGCAGGGGTCTCGGGATCTATTCCCGGCAGGGTCGGGAATTTTAACCATCATTGGTTAACTTCCCTGGCCCGGGGGCCTGGTGTATGTGGTGTCTTCGTCATAATTTCATCATCACGACGCGCAGGTCGCCCTATGGGTGTCAAATCAAAAGACCTGCACCTTGCGAATCGAACCCGTCCTGGGATCTCCTGGAACTAAAAGCCATACGCCACGAACCTACTACGCTGGCGTAGCAGGGGGAGAGGTGATACTCCCACGTGGCGCGTCCCAGGTGGCGGATAGGGGGGTCCTAACCGGCTTGCCGGCGGACTTGAGGGAAATAAAATACCTCTCGCGGACCAAACACACAACCCTCCGTGGGTGGGGTACGCAGACGAAGAATACACCCACGGTATCCCCTGCCTGTCGTAAGAGGCAACCAAGGATGATCCATTTAGAACCATGAGATTACTTGTAAATAGTAGTGACAGTGTGTGAATCAGGAGGAGGGTCCTACAGTACCTGTGATTCGTACCCCTATATGAGCGACAACATGGTTCTGCCTTACCTGTGCTCCATTCCCACTATGTGAGTATTTCCACGGGATAGTACGAGTCCCTGTTAGTCCACTTATGTGAGGAACGCCTTAGGTTTGCGTTGCCTGTTTGTGGCGCCGCAGTGTGCGAGACACTATAGGTCTGTGTTACATGTGCGCAAGTGTGAATAGTGAATAGTACCATAATGTGTGGAATGCCGCGAGTCTCCGCTACTTTTGATTAGTACCGCAACATTGTACATAGCATGGTTCTACTTTCCTAGCGATAAATAGCATTATGAGGGGCTGATGACCTAGATTTTGGACCCGTTTCGACTATACAAATAATCGATTCCGCATCATGTTATAGAAGCCGTCCCTTGGTCAGTAATACTATTGTTTTGTGCCAGCTTCTGTGCATGTGAGGCACTGTGGGTCGGATCCACGGATCGTTTTTAATTCATATCCGTCCATCCATTCATTCTTCGTCCTCATGCTTTGAATTCTGATCACTGGAGAATTTTGGAATTTTAAGTTGCCATTTCATTTCGTCTCATTTCGTACCATTAGGGGCCGATGACCTCGATGTTAAGCCCCTTTTAAACAACAAACATCAATCATCATCAATCAATCAAATGCCATAAGCCATTTCATTTCATAGGCAAATGTAATTGTCACAATGCCTTACAGGTCAGTACGTGTAGGCTACAGTAATTAAGAAAACTCGTGTTGTCCTCATCCAGAGGTAGTGCGACTCTTTTCAGGCACACTCACATTGGAGGTGGCCTACATGTACTCTACAATTTTGACCACATACCAGCCTTCCTTCCAATCTTAAATTTCTGGCAGTACTGGGAATCAAATCCGGTCCCACGAGGTCCACAGCTAACAGCGCTAACCGCTGCGTTACGGAGGGGTACGTTTTTATAGTAAAAACATCTGAAAACAATACAGACCACAAAAATAAGAATTCCTAAGAAAAAGGCCTAAAAATTCATTGTCCGGAAACAAACATGGTTAATGTAAATAATGTCTACTAGCCTATATTTATCTATTTAATAAATCATTCAAAATACAGTTTTCCTAAATTATAACAGGTGTTATTGTATATTTGTAGTTAGAGGTTACTTAGTAAGACAATGGGGACAGTTTCGTATAGTAATGACGACCAACACAAAATTCACCAACACTGTAGTTGAATGTACTGAAAATTATGGCTACTTGCACAGTGGAATTGAACAACGATTAAAAAAAAGAAGAAACATAACTATTTCTACCACGAACATACTACGCTGGCGTAGCAGGGGAAGAGATGATAGACTTGAGGGAATTAAAATACCTCTCGCGGACCAAACACACAACCCCCTGTGGGTGGGGGACGCAGACGAAGAATACACCCGTGGTATCCGCTGCCTGTCGTGAGAGGCGACTAAAAGGGGCGACCAAGGGATGATTGTATTAGAACTATGAAACTACTTGTGATTAGTACCACCACGCGGAGAACACTGTACCAGGCGGTACACCTCCGCGCCGCTAGTTCAAACTTTGCGCCAGTTGAAACTCCTCTACTGGAGGAAGCCTGAACTCTAACAACCATGTTAAATCTAAAGGTTATCAGAAGATGTCGCTATCTGTAAATTTTGAAGAGTTCTGAACTGTGTCTTTTTCGACTTATTTTTGTTTTCTTTGTAGTGAGAAGTGTGAACATTCTCTTCTAGATGGCACTACTGAAGAAATACAAGGGTGCACACTAGTGCGAAGTGAAAGAACTTTTTTTTGAAGAATTTTAGTATGCATAAGTTTGTTCTTTGTTAAATTTCTTTCAGTCATTGTTTAGGTTGGCTGTATAACCCTTCTCTTTCCGCCAGTTTTGAATTCGACCAATGAGTAATTTTTGTAATTAATTTTCCACCAATCCTAGATGTCTTCTTCAGTTTTGACTTGTAATGTTTTGGCCGTCCAATAAAATGCTTGTGGGCGGGTGTTATCATTCATGAAAGGTCTCGAATGTTCCGCGAGGGTATATAAACTGCTGATTTTCGGATCTCTGCGCCACTTCAGTAACATCTATCATTGTGTAAATTATGTAGCAGGGGACGGGAAGCGCCTCTTTCGTCGGGCAGCGGTTCATCAATAAGGTAATGGCCTTTTAATAACTTCTTTTCTTGCCAGCTCAGCAGTTTAACTTTCGGGGCAGGTTCGATACCTTTTATCATGTAACTTTCCTCTAAAATGTAATAGACTCTTGGTATAAATTATATCTCTTTAAACTACAAATTGGGATAGAGAGTGCCTAACCCTCTCGAGCTCCCTTTCATATTGTTTTTGAGGCGACTACGTTTTCTCAACCATTTTTCTTCGTTTCATAATGTAATAAGTTTTCCTATCGTGTCACCTCTTTAGTATGGGATTAGCCCTTGCATATGCGGCCTAGTGCCAAATAGGTTTTAAATAAAGTGTATTAGGAGTGCAAGGACGCCTCCTCTCAAGTTGGTATTTTGGAGGCCATGTAATTTTCCTGTTTCTTTATTGAGTAGGCCTCAGTAGGTTGGGTATTTTTACCCCTGTTTTCATGTGCTTGGAGGTCAGCTTGAAGGTGGAGTTTGGTGTGGCTTTTGATAGGCTTGAACTTTAAGAGCGGGTTGCTCTTTCTTAAAATTTTGATTTCTGTGTGCCTCGAGCAGGCTTTACTGAGTAATAGGGAGCAAGAGCTCCTGGGCATGATTGGGGTTTTCTGCCCCTTTGTCAAACCTGGTATCTGGCTAAAGTTGGGCTAATTGCTCAAGAATTATGTGTCTGGCTCTCGGAGCCCAAATCCGGTAACACTGTAATTGTACATTCTCGATTTGTTGCTAGGCTACTGAGTACCTGTTATATTTGTTATTTCTTGATCTTAAAAAGAAAATATAACCTTGTTAAATTTTAAATTAACTTTAATTTCGTAGATTGAGACCTATTCATCCCAGCACCTTCTTTCACCTCTGCTAATCCACCAAACCACGGTAACAAACACCAAGGGTCGCTTTTACTTGCGCGTAGTACCACTATATTAGGTACGAAATAGTTTTGAGATTAGTAGCACACAGGAGCACCGTGCGGTCGGCTTTTGCAGTACCTGTGATTAGTACCACCATACGAACAGGACCATGGGATGATAGCTACCATGGTTCTGCCTTGCCTATGATTAGTACCCACTATATGAGGAACACCACGGGATAGGGGAAGATCCGTGTGGTTAGTACTCTTATGTGATGAACACCATAGGGTTGCGTTGCCTGTAAATGGCGCCGCAATGTGCGAAAAACCATAGGTCTGTATTATATGTCGAATTTCATAACCTGTGAGTAGCACCATAATGTGTGGAATACCGCGAGTCTCTGCTACTTTTGATTAGTACCGCAATATGACAAATACCATGGTTCTACTTTCCTAGCGATAAGTACCGTTATGAGGGGCCGATAACTTGGATTTTGGACCCCCTTTAGACTGCAAGCATCCTTGATTCAGTATAATGCTCTAGCAGCAGTCCCTTGGTCAGTAATCCTATTGTTTTTCCGTCAGTTTCTATGAATGTAAGGTATTGCGGGTGGTATCCACTGATTGTTTTAAATTCATATCCATCCATTCATTCTTCGTCCTTATGTTTTGAATTCTGGTTAGTGGACAATTTTGGGCTTTTAATTTGTCATTCCATTTCATCTCATTTCGTACCATTAGGGGCCGATGACCTCGATGTTAGGCCCCTTTCAACAACAAGCATCATCATTATCTAGCACGGGAAATACGAAGGAAAAATCCTCTCTGAATTTGCATCAATTTATGCTGAGCTCATTTCTTCTCAAGTGCCATTCGAAAAGAGGAAACACAATACATTATCAGAGGTATAAACGCTGTATCATAAATAATTCTTAGTACCTCTGAATTTAGTCCCAAAGAAGGTCTGCAGGCAATAGCTAAACCTTGCATAAACTTACTGCCTTTCTGTTGTTGTTTGTTGAAATGGACCCTGAAGGTTAACTTCTTGTCAAGTACAACTCCCAGATAAAGAATATGATTTTGAATAGTGATATTTTGTCCATTCATTTTAATATTAGGCTTTCTTAGTTTCCTTCTCCTTGTAACAAGCATGGCCTTCGTTTTCTGGGGATTAAATTTAATTTATTATCACAGCCCCAAGTTAAATAAATGTCAAGAGACAAATTTGCTCTTACTCTCAGATCCCGCACATTATCCGTTTTAATTAAAAGAAGGGCGTCATCAGCGTAGGCCAGAACTTAACAACCAACAGGAAGACGTAAAATTAGAAGGTCATCGTATAAAATGTTCCAAAAACCAGGACTACAGCTAGATTCTTGTGGGCAACCCCTTTTCAAGATCTTTGGAGAAACTGCTGATCCGACTTGAAGGTTAACTTTCCGATGTTGGAAATAAGATTGTCTTAATTTATATAGGTGTTTGGGACAGAACTTCCTTTTCAATTGAGTTAGAACTTTTGGCCACCAAGCATTATCGAATGCACTGGAGATATCCAGTGATATTAGAATAGGCACTTCATGCATGGAGAAAACAGTCTCAGCCCATTCTACTACACTAAGAACAGCATCTTCTGTCGATTTTTGTGGAGTAAATCCGTACTGGCATTGACTTAAATGATTGTTGCTATACATATGACCCGATCGATTATTAACTTCTCAAAAATCTTTCCCAGAACTGGAAGAAGGCAAATAGGCCTGAAAGATTTGGCAGTAAACATTCTTGAAATAATGCCTTGAGGGATTATTTTAACAATTGCAATTTTCCAAGCTGTAGGGAAGAGGCTGAACACCAAGCACTTATTAAAAAGGGTGACAAACAGGGAAGGAAAACAAAAGTGGATGTTTTTGATAATGTTTGCTGATTGTCCATCCTAACCTGGTGCTTTCTTGTTATTTTGTGAGAGTATTGTTCGTTCAAATTCTTGGTGGGTGAAAAGCACATCAACTGCAGTATTAGGAGGGAGAGTGCAAAATAATCTAATGGCCTTTTGCCTTTCCGTGTCGTCATCTTCTTCGGAGAAGAAAGAGTGTATAAGAACGGAGTGAGCAGAATTCTTTCCATTTTTCTGATTTCCTTCTTATTATCAAATTCTTGTACTCTTCCTTAAGTACCAGATATATTTCTTCGTATCGCTGACGGGGAAGAGGACGACGACTTCGTTTATAACGTCTGTGACAAGCAAGAACACATTTACGCATGACTGTTAGCTCTTCGTTCCACCAGAAATTTTTAGGAGGTTTCTGAGATCTTTTTGGTAGATTTGCTTCAGAAATTTTGATTATGGCATAAGTTAGTTCGTCTGTAGCACTTTCTAGGTTTTTCCGCGGTATTGCAGAATTCTACTTCTTTTCATATTCTAAGTAAAATTCTTTTAGCACCCTGTTGAAAGTGAGCCCATTTGATGTTTTTGGTCTTGTATTTTCTGGTTAAATAATGAGAGACGTTCACTACAGGTGAACTGGCCGTAGACTTCATACTTATTATAATTAGAGAATCGTGGGAGAAAGTTGGCAAGTCGCTTACTTTCCAGTCGCATATCAAAGGCAGAAGTGAGGAGTTACACACACTAATGTCTAAAAAGCTCTGAGAATTTCTGCGCACATATGTAGGCATATCGCCTGCATTTAACAAAATTAAGTTGGCGGCACAGCAGAAATCATGAAATAGTTTGCCTCGTGCGTCGTCGAAAAGGCTGCCCCAGGACCCGTGTTTCGCATTAATATCTCCTGTTATAAGTAATGGCTTCCCTTTTAGCTCGTCGTGTTTTCGTTGGAGAGCATTTATATCCTCAGAAATATCGCGTTTAGAATCAAAGTAAACATTACATATGTAAAGCTCCCGTTGGCCAATGGTTGTACATACAACCACTCTATCAGCTGAGCAGAACTGTGACATCAACAAGACATTCTGAGATTTTGTAACAATTGCCGCCCGGATTTTTTCCGAAGATGTAGTGTTTCTTGATGTATGAATAAGAAAGCCTTGTCCAAATCCCGTAACTTTATTGTGCCTGACGTATGGTTCTTGCATGCATAAGATTGTTCTGTCATTTAGCTCGGAAATGGATATAAGTTCCTGCGTTGGAACGAGAGACTTGTGCAGATTTTGTTGATATATTATAAGTTCAGCCATAATCAATTTTAGATTTGATTATATTAAATACCTTCTTGTAGATAGGACACACTACAGATGTTGCTGGGTGTTGAATGGTAAGACATTCATACTGACGTCTTGTGCGGTTTGTCTCGTTTTGAGACTTGCAATTTATGCATTCGGTATTCATTTTTGAACATTCATGGGCATTATGTGCCTCAGAACAGTGCGAACAGATCTGCGGTTTATCACAATTCGGGGAGAAATGACCAAATCCTAAGCACTTATAGCAACGAATGACGGAGATGTATTCATTAAAGCTACACCTAGTGTATCCTACATACAACTTGTCATAATTTTGTAAAGCCCGAAAAATGGCGGGGCTAACTTCTATAACTGCGTACTTTGTGCTGCCATTTCGAGATATCTTCGCGAAACGCTTTTGTATTTCAGTACTCGCATCTGTCAAAGCTAGTTTCACAGATGGATTTTGCTCTATGATTGATTCTACTAACTCGTTCTCGGGAGAACTAACCTCTATTCCATGAATTATTACTCTAGGATTTTTCTTGTGTGGAATTGTAGCTTTTAGATGAGGGCTGGCTTCTATCGTATTTACCATAGTCTTGCATTCGTCTTCACTTCGTAGTTCAACGATCACACCTTTATTGCGTACTTTCTTAACTCTATTTACTCCAACTTTCATGGACCTGGTATTTGTTGTGGTTTGTAAAATTTTTAAAGTTTGTTCGGAGTCTTTCACTGTTTCATCATATTTAGGAGAAACCATGACCACGTTTAGTTGAGGTAATTGGAAGCTTCTTATACTGTACTGCATCCGAATAAAGAACAGGTTGCTTACCTGGATTAAGAGATACATTCGTCAAGATCATTAATTGTTCATTGAAGACGTCAAGAGTCCGCTTGATCACATTAACAGAAACTAACACTTCATCACGCCAGTTTTTATTTGTACGTTTGTCAGTTTTAAAAATATCATTGATTAATTTCACTTGACTTTCAGCCGAGCGACATAATTCACCAACAATCATATTCACCACCATCTCGCACAATAATAATAATAAAAACATTTTTTTAAAGCAACATCTTTAGAAGTTCTATTTGTTACGGCTACTTGTCGAACCAAGTAAACTGCTGTTAAACAACTGTACCGAACATTTTAATCATTTCGTAGTTTTCCTTACATTTTTGTGAACAATAAAACAAATTTTTACAGGATACTGTGTGTTAGATGTTATCTTGTTCTGCCATTGACCCTGAAATGACAGTCGGAATTTCATTCTTTGTTTCACAGGAGTCAATTACACGATCGTGTAACAATGGACGTCATACTGCACGCCAGTTCCTGTGGAAGTGATTACTTACTTAAACGAGGGAAAAATACGTGCGCAAGTCTGTATCTAATTATCTTCCCTTTATAAACAGCCGAAAAGAAACAATTGGTATAGTTACTTCCCGAGTTTCTTCAAGAATTGCTACACCATGTCCAGACTGCTGGTGAGTTCCAGAATTTAGACGTATTTGCGAATATTCACAATTCGAGTGGGTTTTATTTAGTTTCAAAGGAGGTGGTGATGTTGAGTATATAATTTTAAAGGGAATTACAGCTAGACAACAATCTCCTAAGGATATCGGGAGAAGAATGAGAAGGGCCAGGATGGAAATGTGGAAATGAAGGACTACTAGTCCTTGCCAACCTAACACCGTCGGGTTCGGAAAGCTAAAGTTGGCCAAGGAAGATCGGATAGTAATGATGAAACGGAGCAGGCTGGCACAAGTGCAAGCAATGCCTGACTCAGCTCGGGGCTCCGTGGTCGCAAGCCATCCTCTCCAATCTGAAAGTTCTTTTTTTAGTCGTCTCTTAGGACTGGTAGATGATGTTTTCTTTCTTTATTTCCACGAACCTACTACGCTGGCGTAACAGGGGGAAAGGGGATACTCCCAAGTGGCGCGTCCCAGGTGGCGGATAAGGGGGTCCTAACCGGCTTGCCGGCGTACTTGAGGGAAATAAAATACCTCTCGCGGACCAAACACACTACCCCCTGCGGGTGGGCGACGCACATATAGAATACACCCGCGGTATCCCCTGCCTGTCGTAAGAGGCAACTAACAGGGGCCCAAGGGGCTCTCAACTTGGGAGTGTGGATTGGTGCCCACGGGACCCTTACCTGAGTCTTGGCATTGCTTCCACTTACTTGTGCCAGGCTCCTCACTTTCGTCTATCCTCTCCGACCTCCCTTGGTCAACTCTTGTTCTCTTCCGACCCCGACGGTATTAGAGGATTCGAGGCATAGGGATTCTTTCATTTTCACGCCCTTCGTGGCCCTTGCCTTTCTTCGTCCGTACTTCATTTTTCGAAGTGACGGATTCCTTCTTTCTTCTTTTTGTTCTTTCGTTATCCCCTGTGGGTGGGGGACGCAGACGAATAATACATCCACGGCATCCTCTGCCTGTCGTGAGAGGCGACTAAAAGGGGTGACTAAGGGATGATTGAATTAGAACCATGAAACTACTTTTGATTCGTACCATCACGTGGGGAACACCATGGGTTGCCTGTACTTGCGAATAGTACCACCATATTAGATACGAAATAGGTTTGTGATTAGTAGCAGAAGAGGGGGTTCTCCTGTGGGTTTCCAGTACCCGTGCGTCGTACCCATGTGAGCAACACCGCGGGTCTGGGCGTTGCCTGTGTTTAGTACCCACTATGTGAGGAACACCACGGGAATACCGGCACCCGTGACTAGTACACCTAGGTGAGGAACCTCGTCGGTTTGCGTTGACTATGAGTGGCGCCATTGTATGAGAAACACCATAAGTCTGAGTTACCTGTACGGAGTACAATACTTGAGAGTAGTACCATCTTGTGTGGAACACCGTGAGTCTTCGCTACTTTTGATTAGTACCCCAACATGACAAACACCATGGTTCTACTTTACTCGCGACATGTACCATTTTGAAGGGCCTTAGACCTTGATTTTTGACCCCTTTAGACATCAAGCAGCCAACGGCCGTAGCCGTGTTGAAACACCGGATCCCGTGAGATCTCCGAAGTTAAGCAACATTGGGCGTGGTCAGGAGTTGGATGAATTGCCACGCGCTGTTGTTGGGGGGTAAGGGAATGGAGGAGCGGAAAGGAACTGGCCACCCTACCGCACGTAAACTCCGGCTCAGGAACACCTCTGCGGAGGTTCGGACCTGCCTTCGGGCAGAATAACCCTTACCTACCTACCTAGACATCAAGCATCCTCGATTCAGGATTGTGCTTAGTGAGTGGTCACTTGGTCAGTCATACTATTATTTATGATATTTTTTGAGTCGAATCCACTGTTTTTTGTTTGCTTGTTTTTGTTTTTTTGTAGGGTTCATGTCCATCCATTCATTCTTCACGACATTTTTTATTTTGGTCAGTGGATGATTTTGAACTTTTTGTCGTCATTTCATTTCGTACCATTAAGGACCGATGACCTCGATGTTAGGCCCCTTCAAGCAACAAGCATCATCATCATCATCATCATCATCATCATCATGAGTTTAAATTAGCAGCTGCATGTCACGAGAGAAAATGAATTCGGCCTTTGAAGCGATGCAATACAGCAGAGGAAGTGGTCACCCTGACCAAGTAACATTCAAATATCTGCAGGCCATCATGCTGGCGGGCTAAGGTTCATAATGAGCTTGATGTGCTATAGAGAGGGGTATAAGGGTATCTTGTACACAATAGTCAATATAAAACTTCAGATGCTTATGGTAAACTTGTTTCCCTACAACAGTGAGATAGGTAATTCTACGTAGGAGTTCCAGAAAGTTCCTAAAATAATTACGATAATATATTGGAAATGAATCAATCTTAAAGGGATTTTTGGTTTCTGGAGTTGCTATTTGCCACAACGCTTTATATCATCATGGGCATTATTCCATCGTCAGTCTGTTCGGTCATGTCTGTCTCTTAGGTCATCAGCCCATAGGCCGACTGGATCTTCAAATAGCACCATCAAAGGTGGAAATCGCAAAAACAGATGGCGGTGCTAAAATGAGGCGTACTAGGAGTGAGGTAGTTTGCCATTGCTTTCCTCACTGGGCCAGAAAGTACTACTAGAGCACGACTGCCCCAATGAGCAACACCTTTCGTAACAATCAGATGCACTGGTCGTGCTCAGAATATCATCACTCGGCGCTGCCCATACCTCAGTAGCTTCCATATTGTCAGAACCATGAATGAAGCTGGGACTTATGTGCAAACTACACTTTGCTCTGGCCTGTGCCGTGAGATGGATGCAAATGTACTGCATCCATCAAGAAACGGCATTATACACCGTTTCGTATTAGGCCTGTTTGAACAGAGCGGTAACTGAATGATAAATATTGTCGTAGTATTCAAAGAAGCATTCTGACAACTAGCCTGGATGGGCAGAAGGAAATAGGGGTATGGTTGCCATGGAAATGTGAGCGGACATTCTACGGTCGCCGTGGAGACATGATTGCTGTCCGCCCGGATTTCCTTGGAGGTGGTGCTGATTACTGTTTTAAGAAAAAGTACCACTAGGCAACCATCTTCTATAGAGTTGCTTGAAGACGCCAAATTTTTCATTTCTCACTTAGAGCTTGTCGCGAATAGTTCTGTGTGAGCGCGAGAGAAAGAAAGGAATGTAGGATTGCGGCAGTGACACTACAGTAGGCCCTCCCTCCTGCGCTGGCTATCAGAACGCTTCTTTTAATATTACGACTTCAGACACGTGATAAGTAACTATGGTCAGCCAATTAAGTCTATGAAGTATTTGAACTTCATTAAAAAATACCCACGAGAGTCAAACAACAATCCTAACGGGACGAGAATCTAAGAAGAAGAGTGAAATTGCCGATAGAGGATATAATGGGATGTGCCGCTTGCCGTTGATGTAACTCGTTGGTGTTCGGCGCCATCTACGACTTAGCCCACCACACTCTTAACTATTAGCACGTGGTTTCAACCGTCATAGGGCGCGGTATGCTTTCATTCTAGTAACATGTGCTTCTCACCTCCCATGAGTTTTTTTTAAATATCTTCACCGAGCTCGATAGCTGCAGTCGCTTAAGTACGGGCAGTATCTTGAATTCGGGAGACAGTGAGTTCGAACCCCACTGTCGTCAGCCCTGAAGATTTTTCCGTATTTTCCCCATTTTCACACAGGCAAATGCAGGGGTTGTACCTTACTTAAGGCCACGGCCACTTCCTTCCCACTCCTGCCCCTTTTCTCTCCCATCGTCGCCATAAGACCTATCTGTGTCGGCTTGACGTAAAAAAACTTGTAAAAAAATCAACTTCTTTTTCTCCTTAACCCTAAGGTTGGTGGGCAACATGCATGTCTTCCAAGAGTTTCCGTTCTTTGGCCAACAGTTTCAAGTGGCAATAGGCGTGCTTGCCTTTAATGTTGTCGATAAATTGCACTCGGGGTCTTCCTTTGGTCCTTCTACCTTCCATTTTCCCTTCAAATAAGATGGGGCACCAGTCAGAATGACGAAGCATGTCGCAAACGAAGCCATTTCTTCTTTTGATCAAGGTTTCAACCAAGGTCTGATTTGCTTTTTTGTTGTTGTTGTTGTTGAGAACCTTCTCTTTTGTGACTCTAGGAGTCGAAAGTATTCTTAATAGTCGACGCCGGTACCATATCTCAAAGGCCTTGAGTTTCATCACTTCCGCTTTCCGCAGGGCATACATTTCTGAGCCATAACTTACAATACTCCATACAAAACTGTTTTCGTACCTCGTTGCAGATGGTCTTAAATGTTAGTAAGAAACTTGTTTTTTTGAGAAAGCTCTCTTCGCCTGTGCAGTCCTGGCGTTTACTTCTCTCGCACATTTTCCCTCAGGTGTTATCAGACTTCCTAGGTACTTGAATTTCTTTACTTGATCTAGTTTTTCTCCATCCATCCGAACATTGGCAATTTGGTAATTTGGTAATTATCCCTTGTTGAGGTCTTGTCTCATTTTTTAGTTTATTGTCAAGCCGCACCTCTCTTTTAGCAGTGCCTTTTCCATTTTCAGTTATCAGTGCTATATAGCAAACTTTAATTCCGTACCCTGAAGGAATAGGGCAGGCCTGCTCAAGAGTAACGCCCTCTCTCAAGCCAAGGATATTTGGGGTGATTTTGAGGTATGGAGAAAGTGAAAGGGGAACCGGCCATGGCCTATAAAAGGATCTGTCCCGCTATTTTCTGAGATTGGGAAAGGACGGAAAACCATTCTCAGGACAGTCGACGGTGCGAACCAACCCATTCCCCTCCCAAATATTAGTCACTGGTGAGCCGAAGCCTGTTCTACTCGATCTTCCTTGAGTCCATTGGCTTGCAGGACGTGCTTTGATTGATGTTAGAGGTTTTATAGACGTTGTAGACCTTAAGAGTCTTCTATACAGGTCTCTACTGTATATTTCAAGTAGACTGATATTAGTCTGTTCACGATATTTGTTTTTAATTGTTTAGTCCATTTGGTCTAAACTAGCGTTTAGGAGATTTTGTTGTGTATTTAGTATGTTACATGGCCCTGAGGGTCACTCAGCCTACACCAGAAATGAGTATCAGGGTTAATTCCTGGGGGCAAGGGCGGCCGGGCGTAGAGCTAACCACTCCACCCCAACACGTGCCGAGTCTTTACCTTCCACTCCCCCAAGGGCCTTCATGTCCTGTACGGAAGTGACTTTGCTTTGCATTTAGTATGCTAGTCTTTATTGATCCATTCGTTCTAGGTGGCCATAGGAGACGAACGTGGTTATATTATTATTATTATTATTATTATTATTATTATTATTATTATTATTGTTACCGTGTTTTGGTGGTAGTTATGCATGAAAGAAGGTGCTGGGTGGTGAAGGGGTCTCAAGCTACTAAAGTGAAATTAATTTTAAAATTTAACAAGGTTATATTTTCTTTTCAAAATTAGGTAACAACAAATTGAACAGGTACTTAGTAGCCGAAACACGATTGACAATTACATTTACATAGGTACCCCATTTGGGGCTTCAAAAAGTCAGAAACATAATTCTTGAGCCATGAGCCCAACCTTACAATGAACACCATACAACAAAGGGGCCGAAAACCCCCAAACATGCCAGAAACACCGGCTTCCAATTACATCCAAAAGCCTCCTTGAGGCAGAAACACAATTTTCAAAAAGGGCAACTTCCCCTTAAAATACAAGCCTATCATAGGCCACTCCGAACTCCACCTTTAAGCCGTCCTCAAAGGACATATACACAGGAGCAAAATACCCAATCTACTGAGGTCTGTTAAATGACAAGAAAGTTAATACATGACCTCTAAAATCACAATTTGAGAGGAGGCGAACTTGCACTCCTAATACACTTTGTCTTTAAGACCTATTTTGGCTCTAAGGCCACTGATGCAAGGGCTAATCCCATACTACAGAGGTGACTTAAGAAACTACTAACTTACATTACTGAAGAATAGGTTGCGAAAAATAAGTTCACCTCAAACAATGTGAGTGGGAGCTCGAGAGGGTTAACACTCTCTATCCCAGTATGTCGCTTTACGAGAGAATAGAAGAAAAGAGAAGTTACATTTTAGGAAAAGGTTACATAGGGGAACGCTTAGAACCTGCCCCGAAAGTTAAACTGCTGAGCTGGCAAAGAAAAAAAAAAATTTTTTAATCGGCCATTACCTTATTGTTGACCGCTGCCGAGGAAAGAGGCGCTTCCCGCCTCCTGCTATGTACTTAATACACTGAAAGATGGAACAGAAGTGGCCCGGAGACCCTAAAATCAGCAGTTTAAATACTCTCGCAGAAAGTTCTAGGCGTTAGGGGAAAGAAAACACCCTCCCACAAAGATTTTATTGGGTAGGACCCCGCAACAGATACAAGTTGGGGAAAGATACACCAGATTGGTCAGAAATTAATTGAAAAAATTCGTGATTGGATACATTCAAAACAAGGGGAAGAAAGGGGTAAATATTGCCAACTTAAACAATGACAGAAAGAAATTTAACAAAGAACAAACTCCTGAAATTAAATTTTCTCCAACAAAATAGTTCTTTGACTCCGCACTAGGGTGCACTATTGTTGATCTTCAGTAGTGTCCTCTAGAAGAGAAAGTTCACACTTCTTAATACAAGCAAGACAAAAGTACGTCGAAAATGACACAGTTCACAAACTCAAAAATTTCCAGGTAGTGACATCTTCTGAGAAATTTGGAAATTAAGACCGTAGATAAAGTTCAGACTTCCTCCAGAAGAGGAGTTTCAACTGGCGCAACTTTTAAATAAACGGTGTGGAGGTGTACCGCCCGGTACAATTATTATTATTGTACGACTCCTTGGCTGAATGGTAAGCACTGAGGCTTTCGATTCAGTGGATCCCGGGTCCATTTCAGGCTGGGTCGGGGATTTTAATCGCGTCTGAATTATTTTGCCTCGGGGACTGGGTATTTGTTTTTGTTCCAACACTCTCTTCTTCATATTCATACAACACACCACACTAAAAACCACCAAGGAAACACACAATAGTGAATACATCCGTCCATACAGAGTTGGCGTCAGGGACGTAGGGGGTTGGGTTTACTGGGGGTTAAAATCTCCCACCTTTGGAATTTTACCAAATAAAATAAACAGAAACTCAGAATAAACAAGTGGAAGTCTACTCAATGAGTTGGTTCTTTTGAACATTCACAAGAGACATAACTACAAAACCAACAGATCTCTGAATGCTTTTTCTGAGAAGCATCTCAAATTGAATTTTAGATTGTAATCTGAACATACCATTCGTTGTAAAACTGTTGACATTGAATATATTGTTCTTGGTCTGTATTTTTATGTAAGATTTTGTAGTGTACTGCACTCTGAATACCAACATAATTCACTTGTACCAGTGTCCTTATAATGACACTCATGCACGCACTATACACGCACAATCACCTTCATTATGTTGTATCATTTTATAACTCTAACTCCCATACGTCCATCCTGGCTACGGTACTGGTTGGCGTCAGGAAGGGCATCCGGCCGTAAAACAAGTCCAAATTCCCATATGCGACCCCATAGGTTTGGAAAAAGCGGCAGAAGAAAGTATTATTATTATTATTATTATTATTATTATTATTATTATTATTATTATTATTATTATTATTATTATCATCAAGTTACTAACATCTCACTCATTAATATACATTTAAATGCTAGATATACTTTGAGACATTTTCTAGTATATAATTAATCCCTCGATTTGTATTAATGTGTAAAGTAAAGAAATCTCAATTTCAGGTTGTGTAAATTTAGATCATATTTTAATCTGAATATAGTCATTACTTTCAGAATGCATTTTAATAAGGTATATTTCACTTTCTCTTTCAGATATTCTATGTCCTACTGTTTGTCACGTATAGCGTCATCGTCGGAGGTTACGCTCTGCCTTGTAAAGGTGGTGGTGGTGGTGGTGGTGGCAAGAAAAGCGGTGGCAAGAAAGGTTGACAACGTCTAGCAGTCTGTGACCCTGGTTCCTACCGAAATAAACTGTACCTCTTGACGAAGATGTTGCTTTGTAATAATATAGCTGCATAAATAAACACTTTGCTAATACAAATACTTGAAAGATGTGTTGTTGTTGTTTTCTTTGTGAAGAGAATTTCATTCATTATCATCAGCCTCAAAATACTATAAAGAATTACTTTATATTAATTTCCAACAAGATTTCATAAATGGATATCTAATATTACAAAGGTGCAAATTTACAAGATATATTTTGCACTGCAATGTGCAAAGAGCCAAGGAACATGGCATATCTTCCCCACTATGGCAGACTAGCGAATGTGCAAATTGTTCATTTTTCAGGAGAGCTAAAAGAAACTTTGACTGCTCACGTAAAATCCATTTTTGTATTTAAAATTGTGTTTATTTGCGGAAAGAATCTTATTTACCATCATGCTTAATGATAGTTTTGCATTTTGTGCTTTTCTTAATTCAACATGGTATTCAACATGCTATGGTCGTTGGCTTGTACTTTTCTTAATTTTTAGGGCAGAAAAAGCAGTTTCGTTACTTTGCCTGCGTGGCTTTATTAAACTTCCCGCTAATGTTAAGTGTAGTAAGGTGCTGATTCTACACTACATTTGTTCTTCTTTTACTCATGTTTAAGGATAGTTTTGCATTTTGTGCTTCACTTAGCTTTTAGAACAGGAAAAGCAGTTTCGTTACTTTGCCTGAGTGAGTTTATTAAACTTCTTGTTGATTATCTGTGTAGTAAGGCGTTCAATCTGCACTAAAACTGTTCCTGCTTTACTAATAATGATCTATTAGGTAGGTATAATTGTACTTAATAAGGCAAATTTTAAGGAAATAAGATATGTCACTAATGTTTTTATTAGAACATTTTTACATTAGGAATTGAAGGCACTTTAAAGTAATAACAAAATAATTAAAGTAAATATTTGACAATTATTGTTCTAATAAAACACACTTTTCCAATCTATTCAAAGTCGGACTCGTCTGAAATGTTTGGCTCAGGTAGAGCATCTCTCGCTGTTGCTGATGAGGGAAGATTTTCATAAAACCCATGGTAAGCCTTTGGGATTTGCAGATCATTGCAAAGTTTTAGAAGATCTTCCGTTTGGTATCAGAAATGGAGATTCTTGAAGAGTAAGGTTTCACTGGTTCAGACTTTGATGGTTAAAAGTGAACATTTTGAAATTCTTTTCCTCATACCCAGTCTTTACGTGAACCGTACATGGTTCATCCTTCGTGAAACGACACCACACCGTTTGTCGGAAAGGCAAATAAGTATTATCATCCTCAGATGTAAAATTAGCCTTCTTTGGGTTGAAATCAGTGAATTTGTTGTGCACAAATGCAGAAACATGTAGGGTGCTGGATTTTTGCTTACATTTCTTATCTGTTGAACCCACCTTCCTGGAGTGTATACTGGGAGTTTTCTGCAGACATAAATATTTTTTGGTGGACGGAGTCCATTCCATCAAACTATGCCACGATTCAAAATAAATATGATCAATCTGCTGAAGTTTTCGGTGTTTTGGTACACATACACACAAAATTAGTGTTCTTTTGCTGTCCTCCACAACTGTCTGGCATCATAATTACTGTCTTCGCGTATTAGGATATTTCATGAGGTGAGCATAAATGCTACTTGAAATTTCCACGCTTCCTCTCTTTCCTTCAGTCTCGTCCCAAATAAAACATTCCACTGAGGAATCACATAAATTGTAAACTGTTAAATTATAAACAGCCAGCTTCCGTACAGAGAAAACAGGGCCTTGAGCTCCTTTGGGGGTACTCAACACAGCTTGAAAATCAAATTGAAATGCCAACATTGTCTTGTCACTCTTTGATTTCTCTTTAATAATATATTTCATATTTCGGGCGGCTTCTTTCCTCTCCACATGTTCCTTGTATGATTCTTCCTCATCTTCAGTTAATTCGGCTGTTTTCTTTCTTTCTTCATATTTTGAACAAGTTTTGCAGTGATCCTTCTTAGGAACATGGAAGGCAAATTTTATTCACGGAAAATTCTTCTGCACTTCTCAAATTTTGCACATCATCTTTCTGATTCAATGCATCTCTCTTTGTATAGATCATACATCTTTGTAATGTTCATGTTCTACACTTGGGAAAGACAGTATGTGTTCCCTGATGAATGATTCGTCTTCCATCTTAAGTTTGTTCTTGGGTTCGTGTTTCCCTCGCGTCTCAGGAAGTAAAATTCCTTGTTCATTGACTTTACGTAGTGCTCCCCCGACTAAACCTTCAGAGATGTTTAAAACATCCAGGAAAAACTTGCGGCACGCAGTAACTTACGCTCATTCTTTGGTGAGAGTTTAAGTTTTGGAGAAATGACGTCTTGAAGGTCCATCAGTTGTTTCCCTTTTCTTAGACTGTTCAGTGACATGACGAAAATGACGGCAGGAGGTAGCAGGTGGTTTTCGTCTCCTACCAAGTGGACAGTGCTACTATAAAGGATCACTGTCCTAATCTGTCCTCTGGTGAACAAAGCAGTACTAGCAGTACTAGTACTAGTAACCAAACATTCTACTATGTAGAATACAAATTTTTGATTCTAAATAAACTGTATATAACCTAAACTTGGTAGCAATCCTCACGCATACAAAAATAAAACGCGGGAAGCAGCGTATTGTTCCACAACACATTTGGCATTTTTATTAGTTTGCCACAAGGAATGTTCCAAACCTCAGCTGTGGTGACTACGGCAAACTAACAACAATGCAGATTCGCTACTTCTGCAGAGTATAAAATATTAACAACGCAGATTAGTGAATTCAACACAGTTGACTGTGGCCATGTGGAATAAGATACAGATACAATACTTTGCCAGAGGGTAGATCACATACCAATAGTAAAATTTAGACCTTAAATGCAAATTCGCTATTTTTTCACTTTCACTAGTTTGCCAGAGCAGGGACGATATCATCTAGGCTAAAGTCCAAAGAAAACTCTAAGGTGTTATTAAGATCGCCAAGAGATGGCAGTGATGTTAGGACCATAAGTTTTTTCATTAGTAGGGTGCAATGTGCCATTCCGTTTTAATCTCCCTCCATTTCATGTAAACAGCGCTGTTGCTTGATTGTGTCATACATTGGAAAGATTTTGCAGAAGAGGTTTTATTATATTTTGTGGTGTTTTCCACTAACTCGAAGGACACTCCAAACTACGACAGATAAGTACATAAATACAACAATCTTAATATTTCCAAAGCTGTTAGCATCATGTGATACATGGTTCGTTATAGTTACCAAAAGTCCGCGTGAAAGATTCCGACAGTGAGATTGAATGTGGTCGTAATATGGTATCTCTGAAAAAAGGAAAACACGTAAAGGACATACAATCACCAATGTTGGAAGTTAGCTCCTCTGCGAGATGAAAGAAAGAACGAATTGAAAGCAATGATACTCTACTTTACCAAGCATGAACATAAAGCCGCCTCTGTGGTGTAGTGGTTAGTGTGATTAGCTGCCACTCCCGGAGGCCCGGGTTCGATTTCCGGCTCTTCCACGAAATTTGGTAAGTGGTAGGCCCTACGAGGGCTGGAACGGGGTCCACTCAGCCTCGGGAAGTCAACTGAGTGGAGCGGGCTCGATTCCCACCTCAGCCGTCCTCGAAGTGGTTTCCCACATCTCCTCCAGGCAAATGCCCGGATGGTACCGAACTTAAGGCAAGGCCGCTTCCTTCCCTCTTCCTTGTCTATCCCTTCCGATTTTCCCATCCCCTACAAGACCCCTGTTTAGCATATCAGGTGAGGCATCCTGGGCGAGGTACTGGTCCTCCTTTCCTGTTGTATCCCTCCGACCCAAGATCTCACAGATCTCACAGGCTGTAAAGGTGGGATCCCTCGCTAAGTCCGAGGCAAAAGCCAACCCTGGAGGGTAAATGGATTAAGAAGAAAAGAAAGAAAGAACGAAAGAAAGAAAGAAAGACATAATATTTGCAGATCTGTGAGTAATGGATGGAACTTAGAACCTATTAAATATTTGCAGAACTTAGCAACTTTTTGTAAATTATGATTTTGTTTAGCCGGGCTGACTGGCTCGGACGGTTGAGGAGCTGGCCTTTTGACCCCAACTTGGCAGGTTCGATCCTGGCTCAGCCCGGTGGTATTTGAAGGTGCTCAAAAACGTCAGCCTCGTGTCGACAGATTTAGTGGCACGTAAAAAAACCCCTGTGGGACTAAATTCCGCCATATCGGCGTCTCCAGAAACTTTAAAAGTAGATAGGCCCTACGAGGGCTGGAACGGGCCACTCAGCCTCGGGAAGTCAACTGAGTGGAGGACGTAAAGCCAATGACATTATTATTACATACATTATTCTGCTGTAAATTACACATTGAACAATAAGATAGGCTTTGTTATCTTTTGTCGTACAGTAGCATTTGTAGCACTGTTTGTTACTGCTCTTGACCGTTTTGTTGTTGTTGTTGTTGTTGTTGTTGTTGTTGTTGTTGTTGTTGTTGTTGTTGTTAGAGTTTTACGTCGCCCGAACATATCGAAGGTTTTCAGCGACGCAAGGATGGGAAAGGACAATAAATGGGAAGGAAGGTAGCAGTCATGGCTTTAATTAAGGTACAGACCCAGTATTTGCTTGGTATGAATATGGGGAAAAAGGAAAACTATTTTCAAGACTGCCGACGGTCGGAATCGAACCCACCATTTCCCGAATGCAAACCCACAGCTACGCGGCCCTAATCGCACGGACAAACCCACTCGGTCTGTTCTTCACTGCGCCCTTAATCTAACTAAAATATATGCAGGGACAATAACTTGAATTATCTTTTTCTCATGTAGTTCATCAGCATCAATAGCAGAATGAATGTGGTTAATTTGTAAAATATTGATGATTAAGATAGCGTCAAACAGACGAAAAAAGAAAGGAAAATGAGCATGCATATGTAGCTTGCTCGAATCTGAAAACGTCATTAAGAGAACGGAAGCACTCCTCTGAATATTGCCCACGAACCTACTGTACTACGCTGGCGTAGCAGGGGGAGAGGAAATACTCCAACGTGGCGCGTCCCAGGTGGCGGATAGAGGGGTCCTAACCGGCTAGCCGGCGGACTTTAGTGAAATAAAATACCTCTCGTGGAACAAGCACACAACCCCTGTGGGCGGGGGATTCAGACGACGAATACACGCACGGTATCCCTTGTCCGCGTAAGAGGTGACTAAAAGGGGCGACCAAGGGATGATCAAATTAGAGCCATGAGACTACTTGTGATAAGTAGCAATAGAGTACGTTGCCGGCTTCTACAGTACTTGTGATTCGTACCCTTATATGAACAACACCATGGTATGAGCGACACCATGGTTCTGCCTTGCCTAAGCTGTCCCTGTGGTTAGTCTACTTATGTGAGGAACGCCACAGGTTTGCGTTGCCTGTAAATAGCGCCGCAGTGTGCGAAACACCATAGGTCTGTGTTATATGTGCGAATTCCGTTACCTGTGAGTAGTACCATAATATGTGGAATACCGCGAGTGTATGCTACTTTTGATTAGTACCGCAACATAACAAATAGCGTGCTTCTATTATCCTAGCGATAAGTGCCATTATGAGGGACCGATGACCTGGATTGCTTACCTCTTTCGACTCCAAGCATCATCGATTCAGTACTGCGCTTTAGACGCAGTCCCTTGGTCAGTAATACTGTTATTTAACGCTAGTTTCTGGGAATGTCTGGCATTGCGGGTCGGATCCACTGATTGTTTTAACTTTATATCCATCCATTTATTCTTGGTCCTCACGTTTTCGAATCTGGTCAGTGGAGGATTCTGGATTTTTAAATTGTCCTAACATTTCGTCTCATTTCGTACCATCAGGGGCCGATGACCTCGATGTTAGGCCCATTTAAACAAGAAGCACCCTCATCATCATAATCATATATTATTTGTGTGCTTTGGTTTCGTCCGTGCCATGCGAAAGGGTATTTTCTAAAACTGGTAATATGCTAAACGAATGTCGCACCAAGTTAAGTAACAAGAAAGCTAGCATGCTTTAGTTTCTGAATGCGAGTGCATTACTTAACAAGTAATTCGATGTCACGGACAAATTATTAATGTGATTTAGTGTAGAGTGTAAATTACATAAGGAAGCTTACACGTTGTGATAGAAAAGTATAACTAAAATTCCACGAACCTACTACGCTGGCGCAGCAGGGGGAGAGGTAATAATCCCACGTGGCGCGTCCCAGGTGGCGGATAGGGGCGTCCTAACCGGCTTGCCGGCGGACTTGAGGGAAATAAAATACCTCTCGCGGACCAAACACACTACCCCCTGCGGGTGGGGGACGCACATGCAGAATACACCCGCGCTATCCCCTGCCTGTCGTAAGAGGTGACTAAAAGGGGCCCAAGGGGCTCTCAACTAGGTAGTGTGGGTTGGCGACTACGGGGCCCTTAGCTGAGTCCTGGTATTGCTTCCACTTACTTGTGCCAGGCTCCTCCCTTTCGTCTATCCTGTCCGACCTCCCTTGGTCAACTTTTGTTTTTTCCGACCCCGATGGTATTAGGGTATTCGAGACCTAGGGAGTCTTTCATTTTCACGCCCTTCGTGGCCCTTGCCTTTCTTTGTCCGTTGCTTCATTTTTTGAAGTGACGGATCACTACTTTTTTCTTTTTTTTCTCTTTATCTACCCCCTGTGGGCGGGGGACGGAGACGAAGAATAGGCCCACGGCACCCTCTGCCTGTCGCGAGAGGCGACTGAAAGGGGCGACCAAGGGATGATCAAATTAGAACCATGAAATTATTTATGATTAGTACCACCACGCGGGTAACACCATGGGTCGCCTTTACTTGTGCGTAGTACCACTATGTTGGGTACCGAATAGGTTTGTGAATAGTAGCAAACGTGGGCACGACGGCTTTTACAGTACCTGTGATTAGTAGCACTATATGAGCGACACCATGCGATGAAGGAACTCATGGTTCTGGCTTGCCTATAGTACGAGTCCCTGTGTTTAGTACACTTAAGTGATGAACACCATAGGCTCGCGTTGCCTGTCAAAGGCGCCGCAATGTGCGAAACACATTAGGTCTCTAATACATGTGCGAATTCGATTACCTGTGAGTCGTACCATAATGTGTGGAATACCGCGAGTCTACGCTACTCTTGATTAATACCGCAACATGGGAACTACCATGGTTCTACTTTTCCAGCGATAAATACCATTATGGGGGCCGATGACGTGGATTTTGGATCCGTTTCGAAAACGAGCATATTCTAATCGATTCAGCATCGTGCTATAGAGGCAGTCTCTGGGTCAGTAATACTATTGTTTTGTGCCAGCTTCTGTGAGGCACTGTTGGTCAGAACCACTTATCGTTTTAACTCCATATCAATCCATATCAATCCATTCTTCGTCCGGACGCTTTGAATTCTGGTCAGTGGAGGATTTTGGACTTTTAATTTATCATCTCATTTCGTCTCATTTCGTACCATTAGGGGACGATGACCTCGATGTTAGGCCCCTTTAAACAACTATCATCATCATCATAAATAAAATTACGGCCACTGTTTTTATTAGCAAGTTTAGTGTAGCTTAAAAATAACATTGTGAAAATATTTTATTTATGATACTATATATTCTTCTTCTTCTTCTTCTTCTTCTTGGTGTCGGCTGTCATCAGGACGGTCTGGTTCTTCTTCTCAGCAACTCGGAAAAGAGTGTGGGGGGGGGGGGAGGTACTGAGCCCATACCATTCTCGTATATTCCGTAGCCAGGATATTCTCCTTCTTCTCCAACCTCTCCTTCCTTCAATTTTACCCTGTAAGATGAGCTGAAGGAGTCTTTATTTCTCATTTCAAATGATATGGCCAAAGTACACAAGTTTATTCTTTTTGATGTTGTGCATGCCTCTTTATTCAGGCGATGGAGTATTTCAATATTAGGTATTTTGTCAAACCATGATATTCTGAGTAGGCGTCGTTAGCACCACATCTCAAAAGATCGAAGTTTCTTGGTGGTGTTGTCTGTTAGGGTCCAAGTCTTGGCACCATAAAATAATGCAGAAAATTCTTAACACTGAAGTGTACAGAGACGGAGATTGATCTTAAATTCCCTGTTACAGAGAAGTTTAATCATTCTCTTGAATGCAATCCTCGCCTGTTCAATCCTGGACTTAATTTCAACACAATTGTTCCAGCTGTGATCAAGTACGCTCCCCAGATACTTGAAGCGTTGGACTTGCTTCAGTGACGTTACTGATTTATATATATAATTTAGGAGAGTAAACGAAATAACGCCGCTGTGTTGCAGATGTGATCAGATCATACTTAAAAAGTAGCAATCACAGTTATTATTGTGATTACATAAAGTCTATTGTTCACATCTGCAAGACATTGTAGTCATCGATGGGGAAATCTGACAAGAGCGTCATTACCGATCCAGCAGTCAGATTTGAGCGAGATGGAATGCAGTCCAAAGAGGTTGATACAAAAATAAAATAAAGGCCGTAGGCTGTCACTAACGTAACGGCCGCAGGGTTTTCAGGATTTCGTAGATTTTAAAAAAAATTGCTTCCGCTGTTTCACCTAACCTCCAGCTGAGCGCGCGAATCAATACAGCGCCATTTCATAACAGAGTATGCATGTGACGTCACAAATTTTACCTTACTTTGAACCACTATTTCATGAAAACTACGAATCAGATTTTTTTGCAACGGTAGCCTACTATTTTATCTGTCAATTAAGACACTAAATGTAATCGTAAGCTAAATACTCTCGGATATATAAGCGTTCTATGCAAACACTAAAACCGTCGTACATTTTTTCTTCCTTTAGACATGAAATGAAATATCGTAAGTGCCGCGATATACCAGGACGGGTTCGGCTTGCCAGGTGCAGGTCTTTCTATTTGACTTCCGTAGGCGACCTGCGCGTCGTGATGAGGATGAAATGATTATGAAGACAACACATACACCCAGCCCCCGTGCCATTGGAATTAACCAATTAAAGTTAAAATCGCCGACCTGGCCGGGAATCGAATCCGGGACCCTCTGAACCGAAGGCCAGTACGCTGACCGTTCAGCCAACGAGTTGGAACCTTTAGACATGATATAGGCTTTTGGGCTTATGCCGTGTAAACACACGAGCTTCTCGGAACACATCATGACCCGACGATAGAGCGTGCACAGCTATTGCTGATTTGTCTGGCTGGTTGAGACGAATATTTCGTTCATGTTCCTCGATACGAGTACTAATGGACCAGCATGTTCGGCCAATGTATACCTTACCGCAAGTATACCGAATTTCGTATACCCTAGGATGTAAAAGTGAGGACAATTTGTCCTTGGTTTTACCCAGACTGTGAGTAATTTTAGTGGCGGTGTCAAACTCGGTTTTTATATTGTGTTTGCGGAGGACCTTGGCAATTCCATCTGTGGTGTTGTGGATGTAAGGCAGGTAGGCAGTTCCGTTCACTTCTTCCTTCTGTGAGCTTTGCTTGGTCGTTTCTCTGGGATGCAGGGCTCTATGAATCTGCAAATCGCTGAAATCGTTACCCTTGTACGTGACTTTGAGTATGTTCATCAACACCTGGATAATTGATAGCTCACAAATTTGTTTTTCTGCTGGATGGTGGTGAAAATCTGCATGAGGATAGCCGTTTCTGTGGGTAGACTTACGATAGACGGTATGTCCTAAGGGGCATTCCGGTTTCTTTCTTACTAGAACATCCAAAAAGGAAGGCATCCGTCCGACTCCATCTCCATAGTGAATTTAACTGAAGGATGTTGCTGATTTAGGTGGTTTAGAAATAGATGAGGATGAAGTTTCTCAGGACCTTCAGTCCAGACCACAAATGTATCATCAACATACCTCCACCAGATCATAGGTTTGATGGGCGCCGAAGCAATAGACTCCTCCTCAAAATGCTCCATAAAGAAATTAGCCACTAAAAGTGGACTTCCCATAGCCACTCCGTCCGTCTGTTCGTAAAAGTTCTCACACCACAAGAAATAGGGAACAGATGTTCAATGAGAAACATAACCGAGTCAATCGGCACTTTAGTGAAGGACAAGGACTTCACACTGAAACCCAGCAAAAGTGCATTAGGTTGAAGGGTTATGATTGACAACTTTGTTCAGAATGGTTCTGCGCTACCTATGAGTAGTACCACTTAATGAGAAATACCATGGGTCTACGTTGCCTGTGGTTAGTGCTACTAACAAGGGACACCTTTGACCTCGAACGCTCGGAACCGCACGAAACCAAGCAATCATAAACAAAACAGTAGTGTGCTTCATTTCCATGCAAAACTCCGCACTTGTCCGCTAGCGCCACTAGACAGTGGCATAGTGTAGCTGCACTAACCAGTGCTCCAGTTGCGTCAGTGGTATAGCTGCAGTACGTATTTGTCTCTTGGAGTGTTCGCAAGTGAGTTATTGTGTAAACTGTGCACAGTACAGTGATATCATGAGATAATTAATCCTACGCATGTGGTCCAAATATTAGGAAACAAGTTTGAGACGTGCTGAATGTGGAAATGACATCGGGGCCGAGGATATGGAGTTCGCGGATATATTATATAACATAATAATTCAGAAATATAAGGCGATGACACAGAAATGCACGACGTTACGCTGGATAGATATAAGGATTTTGAAGGACAGGAGGAACCTGAACCTGAAGGTGGCTCTTCAAGCAGTACACGATATTCATCTCCAGAGCAACAGGAACAGTCAAGTCAAAGTGAGTACGAACTCTCTCCACCCAAAAAGACGAGGTCCAGTGTATTAAAAGATATTGATGACAGCGTACTAGAGAACATTTATGAGGACTATTACAATCGTGGCTTCAATTCCTATAGCAAACTAATGAAGCGCTATAATTGCATCAAAAGTAAATCAAATTGCACATTAATTCTAAATTGTGTCTAGGAAATGGGAAGCAGGTGCTCGTTTCAAAGGAAACAGACTACCGCAATTACAAACTATAAAAGAGTACCTATGTAATATCGCAATTTGATGGTGCAAGGAGGTATGGATCTACAGTTCACTGTTGGCATCTGCAGATGTGGGCACTAGAAGGCCTAAAATTGTTGGCTTGGTCAATTTAAAAGCTTCCATTTCCTTTATCGACCATTTCAAGGCTGAATATGGCATTTTATCTAGGTATATTACTACATTTGTCACACGTAAGGACATAGAAGACGTTAATATTATACGTCAGAAAGCACAACAGTTTGTGGAAGAAGTGAGCATGTTTATAACAGAGGAGGGTGTGGAGAAAGGTAATGTTTGGGACAGTGACCAGAGTCAATTCCAGTATGAAATGTCTTCAGCATCAACACTATGCTGCAGAGGAGAGAACTACAGGTAGTGTGTTGTAGTCTGTACTTAGCTCTACCCACAGCTATACAATTGATGTGGCTGTATCATTGGCAGGCAGACTGGCAAACAAGTTGTACATCTGTTTTCAAGAGACACAAGGCATTTTCGGTCCAAATATTTTAAAGAAACTTGAAACAACCTGTCCACGAAACATTCATATGGAGGCAAGCAAAAGTGGAAAAATGACTAAAGAACACATGAAACGTTTTCTAACTTCAGTCCTTGGCGAACATGTAACAAATGAAAAGAACCTATTGTTGTGTCATTCCTGGAGAGGTCATACAGATCCCTTCTAGATGCAAGTTTTCCAAACAAAGATGTTACGCTGAAGATAGTACCACCGAAAACAACAAAATATTGCCAACCCCTTGATGTTTACTTCTTTCGGCAATATAAACTCTATATCAGAAGGATTACTGATTTTGTAAGACTACAAGGTGCCAAACCACAAGTGAAGGTACATGATCGTTATTTCATCATGAAACTTCACTCTGTGATTTACAATCAATTTGCTGCACCTACGTATAAGCCTATGTTGCAATATGCTTGGCGAAAGCCCGGTTATGACATCGACATACCAACATCATCATTTGAAAATATAATTAGCGTGGTTTTTGATATTGGACTGCGTGAATGCGAAAGTGATTTGGAATATGATAACGTGACTTTAGCGAGGTGTGTACATTGTTCTCTCCCACTTTGTTGTAACCACTTCATCGAAACCCGCATTTGCACTTTGAGGACTAATATAAGCACTTTCAGGTGTGTGGTACTGCGGTATATGTGTGTTATGCGCTATTATAAGTACTTTTGGCGCTGCTGATTGAAAATGTAATGATACACTGACGCCATTAAATTACACATAATTTCCTTACTAGGGTATTGATACCTTGTTACTTTGTTTCTCTCTATTAAAATGCCACTTGAGGTAGAATGCAACGTTTTGCATGGAAATGACGCACACCACTGTTTTGTTTATGATTCCTTGGTTTCGTGCGGTTCCGAGCGTTCGAGGTCAAAGCTATCCCTTGTAAGTCAGGAACACCACGGGGATACCGACGCCCGTGGGTATTCCCACTATGTGAGAAACACCATGGGTTTGGCTGGCGCCCGTGATTAGTATCACTATGTGAGTAAAACCATGGGTCTGCGTTGCCTGAGGGTAGTAGTACCATTATATGAGGAACATGCGTTTGTGTTGCCTGTGGGCGTTTCTATAATGTGTGATACACCGTGTGTCTACATTGCCTATGATTAGTACCATTATGTGAGCAACACCGCGAATATACGTGGCCAGTGATTAGTTCCACTAAGTGAGGAACACCACGGGAAAACCGGCGCCAGCGATTAATACCACTATGTGAGGATCACCATGGTTTGCGTTGCTCGTGAAAGGCCACGAACCTACTACGCAGGCGTAGCAGGAGGGAGAGGTGATACTCCCACGCGGCGCGTCCCAGGTGGCGGATAGGGGGGTCCTAACTGGCTTGCCGGCGGACTTGAGGGAAATAAAATACCTCTCGCGGACCAAACACACTACCCCCTGCGGGTGGGGGACGCACATGTAGAATACACCCGCGGTATCCCCTACCTGTCGTAAGAGGCGACTAAAAGGGGCGACCAAGGGATGATTGAATTAAAACCATTAAACTACTCTTGATTCGTACCATCATGCGGGGAACACCATGGGTTGCATATACTTGCGAGTAGTATCACTAAATTGGTACGAAATAGGTTTGTGATTAGTTGCAGTAAAAAGCCTGACCTGGTGGATTCCAGGACCCGTGCGTTGTACCCATGTGAGCAACACCGCGGGTCTGGGCGTAGCCTGTGAGTTATACCGCTCTATGAGCGGCACCGTGGGTCAGCGTTGCCTGTGATTGGTACCCACTATGTCAGGAACATCACGGGAATACAGGCGCCCGTGACTAGTACACCTAGGTGAGGAACCTTACCGGTTTGCGTTGTCTATGAGTGGCGCCATTGTGTGAGAAACACCATAGATCTGCGTTCCCTGTACGAATTGCAATACTTCTGAGTAGTACCATCTTGTGTGGACCACCGTGAGTCTTCGCTACTTTTGATCAGTACCCCAAAATGACAAATACCATGGTCCTACTTTACTCGCGACATGTACCATTCTGTGGGGCCTTAGACGTGAATTCAGCACCCCTTCAGACATCAAGCATCATTGTGCTTTATAAATGGTCCCTTGGTCAGTAATACTCTAATTAACTACCTTCCTTTTGAGTCTGATCCACCGTTTTTGTTTGTTTGTTAGTTTGTTTGTTTGTTTGTTTGTTGTTGTTTTTTTGTAGGGTTCATGTCCATCCATTCATTCTTCATGACATTTTTTATTTAATTTGGTCAGTGGATGAATTTGAATTTTTTGTTATTTCATTTCGTACCATTAGGAGCCGATGACCCCGATGTTAGGCCCCTTTAAACAACAAGCATCATCATCATCAGCTTGTGAGAGGTGCCCTTACATGGGTTTGTGTTACCCGGGAGTAATGCCATTGTGTTTGACATATAATGAGTCTACATTACCTGTGATTAGTACCACCATGCGAGAAACACCATGAGCCTGTTTTACCTGTGATTAGTACCACTATGCGAGGAACACAATGGTTCTGCATTACCAGTGATTTGTACTATCATGAGGGGCCGCTGACCTGGATTTTGGACCCCTTTAGTTAATAAGCATGGGGGTTAGGGCGACGAGCGGCTGCGAGGCGCTGAAACATAAAAATCTCGGCGGCAGAATTGTTGTTGGAATAAATGCTTTAGGGTACTGTCTTGGTGGTGGGCTGAGGGGCAAGCGGCGTGGAAACTTTTATTTTTATTGCCACTGGTGTGGTTTAGCAGGAGACGGGAGCTTGGTAATGGCCGTACAGTAAAGACAGCAGAATGACCCGCGGGTAAGGTCTTACATTAAATATTGATTACATATAACTATTAAACTATATTGGGGCAGAAGGCCTCTAAAAAAACCAAAATATAACCTTTACGCCGCTGGAACACATAGATGGCTAAGTTAACAATGACCCTACAGGGCTTTAATTTGAGATATATGTACCCTACAGATCCTCTCGGTGGCTGGATTGCTTACTAACAATGTTACTGGAGTTAGGAAATCCAAAATTATGCACGGCCCATGAAATCTGGGGGCAAGCTTGCCCGCGGGAACAAAATTCTTGACCATAACTTGGTCTCCTACTTTTAAATTGGTGGGCCTCCGTCCACGATCATATCTTTCCCTAACCTTTTCATGAGAAATTTTAAGGTTGGCCTTAGCCTTCTTCCAAAGATCTCTAATATTATCTGGATCTATTGTCTCAGGTAGAATATCACTAAGAGACCAAAGGTTAGAGAGCGGCGTGTTTGGAGTAAACTTATGGGATTCATGAACCGCCGAATTTAAAGCGAAAGCTAACCAATGCAAGGACGTGTCCCACCTAGAATGATCATCATGATGATAGGCAATAAGAGCCGACCTCAGATTACGATCGACCCGTTCAGCCAAAGATGGTTGAGGATAGCATGCAGAAGTTGTTACGTATGAGATGATAGATCAAAACAAAATTTACGGAAAAGATTGGAGGTAAAGGCTTTGGCATTATCAGAAACTATGTAATGGCACGGACTAAAAGAAGCAAAGATGGAATTTAAACAAGAAATAGTGGACTGAGCGGTAGCCAGCTTAGTAGGAATTAACCAGGAAAATCTTGTGAAACCATCTACACACACAAGAATGAATTTGTTGGCTTTCCCCTTAGATTGGGGGAAGGGTTCTACGTAGTCGATGTAAAGACGTTCAATGGGGTGCGACGCTTGATGGGAAGACAGAAGACCTAGCTTGGTGGACATGGTGGATTTACTAAGCCAACAAGCTTTTACTAATTCACGAATTTCGCCGTCCATAACTTTCCAAATGAACATTTCTCTGATCTTTTCTCGAGTTTTAAAGATACCTAAATGCCCCCCTAATGGGGTCTCATGGTAGTACTTGAAGATCATGGGCACGAGAACAGCTGGAACCACAACTTTCATCCACATATCATGCACCGACGGGCAACATAAAACACCATTCCTCAATACGTAAGGTTGACATGTTTCCCAGAAGAAAAGGTTTCCATAATAGGAGCCAGCACTGGATCTTTACGTTGATATTTTTCAATATCCCTAAATAACATGGGAGCATCCGTTAGAATGGCATTTACACCAGGCGATATGGACTCGGGAAGCGAAGAACTGTCTTCCTGTTCAGAGGTCTCTACATCATTGGAAAACATACGGCTTAGTCCGTCCGCTACAACATTTTCAGTACCTCTTATATGCCTAACGTCAAATTGGAAGGTAGAAATTCTGATGGCCCAGCGGGCTATACGACCCGTACGACGCGGCCTAGCTAAGACCCAACTTAAGGCTTGGTTATCTGTTTCCAAGTCAAACTTGACATGTTCCAGATAGAGGTGGAACTTCTCTATTGCAAATAAGACAGCCAAACCCTCAAGTTCATAGATGGAATACTTGGCTTCTTGAGCCGATAATGTCCTAGAAGCATAGGCGATGGGGCGCCTCCCTAGTTCAGTCTCTTGAAGAAGGACTGCAGCCACCTCCGACGACGACGCGTCGGTTTGGACGATGGATTTCTTCGAGAAATCAGACATAGCAACGACCGGGGCGTTACAGAGAGCTAATTTGAGGTCTTCGAATGCGGCTTGTTGAGACGGCCCCCACTCAAATTTGACGCCTTTCCTACGAAGAAAGTTCAAGGGCGCCGCTCTATTAGCGAAGTTAGGAATAAATTTCCTGAAGAAATTCACTATGCCAATGAACCTGGCGATACCTTTGATGTCCTTGGGAGGTTTGAAATCACGGATGGCCTGTGTTCTAGAATGATCCACTGCGACACCATCGGGTGACACAATATGCCCTAGGAATGACATGGAAGATTTAGCGAAGGCAACCTTAGATAACTTCACAGTTAACCCTGCCTTACGAAGGCGATTAAGGACCTCTTTCAGATGATCTAGATGTTCTTCAAAGGTCTCCAAAAATACGACGACTTCATCCAGTTAATGATATAAGTACTCGAATTTGATGTCAGAGAAGACCCTATCTGGCAGTCTCGTAAGCACAGCTGCTCCCGTGGGGAGATCGAAAGGCACGCGGTTGTACTCATACAAGTTCCAATCCGTGGCAAACGCTGTAAGATGTTTAGATTCTTCTGCCGGAGGTATCTGATTATAAGCCTGATTGAGTTCTAAGATGGTGAAGAACTTAGCTTTCCGAAACCACGAGAAACAAGAATGAAGGTCGGGAAGGGGCACCGATTGTATCACCACCTTCCGATTGAGAGCCCTGTAATCAATCACAGGCCTGAAGCCACCTTGGGGTTTCGGGACTAGAAAAATAGGCGAAGAATATGCCGACTTAGAGGGGCGAATTATACCATCTTTTAGCATCTGATCTATGATTTCTTTCAGAGCCTTCATTTTAGGTGGAGATAGCCTATAAGGTGGAAAGCGGACAGGAATCGAATCCGTAACCTCGATCTTGTATTCAATAAGGTCAGTAACACCAAGAGTATCAGGGAAAACATCTGGAAACGACTGACACAACTTACGAATACTCTCTGCCTGTTCCTCAGGTAGGTGTCTAAGGTCTAACAACATTTCATCCTGGGTAGGCGAAACAGATGAACATGATACAGAACTTCATTTAAGTAAGGGGTTTTCAAATTACTAGCAAATTTGAAAGTGCAAGACTTGCTCTGAATGTCGAGCACTAGACCGGAATGAGACATGAATTCCGCTCCCAATATAATGGGGCAAGACAAGTGTTTTGCCACCAACAATTTTACTTTCCAAGTAAATTTAGAAATGCGAATTTGGCATACAGGAAACCTAAGATTTCTAATTGAGTGGAGTTTGCCGAAACGCATTGAACCAAAGATGAACAAGTTTACAAACAGATTTTAATTTGGAGTACCACTCGGCCGAAATAATGGAACACACACTACCACAATCTAATAGAGCAGTTACAGCTTCATTATTCAATTCAATTTTGAGAAATGGGAGCGGTGCGGGAGTATCCGCCGCAATCCTAAGACATTCCTTGGGACCTTCAAATGATAAATTAGAGGACTGAGTTTTCTCTGAGGTTTGGTCAGATTTAACCGGGGCTGAGCCTGAAGAAGGTGGGTGCGCCGTCTCAGCCGATGCCACTAGTCACTTTTGATTATTGGTGATGTTGGAAGGTGCACCAGAAGTTGAGCAGGAGGGGGTGCTATTAGAATTCGGGCAGTTCTTGGCAATATGGGAAAAAGCGCCGCATTTAAAGCAGCCTCGAGAGGACCCTGCTCCATTCTTTGTCCGGGTAGATTTAATTAATGAACACTTGTTCCGAAGATGGTCAGGCGATCCGCAAGCATAACATTTACGGGGTGTGACGGGTCGGCGAGGTGGAGGCCGAAAATTACTAGAGGTCGAAGGGGGCTCCTTTGCGACCCGTAATGTGTCAGCATATCTAACCCCTTCGGCTGATACAGCCATAGCCTCTAACTCGACAAAAGTTTGAGGACGCGACGCAAAGCACAAATATGACCTGTATGATGGGGAAATGCCTTCCACAATGGCTTGTACAATTTGATCTTCAGGGAAGTGAAGAGCAAATACCATAGGATAGAATTTAATATCTTGAATGAAGTCTGCAAGGTTTTCATCCAGACGCTGTACTCGGTGGTAGTACTTTTGACTTAGCGATAACCTAGCTCGGGCCGGAATAAAATTAGCTAACAGATGGGCATGGAAGTCTTCTATGGATGATTGTTCAGCAATTGATCTAACTATCTTGTCTGAGAGGACACCAATGGAATAAGGGTAAATAATTTGAAGCATTTGACACGGAGAAAGAGAAAAAACAAGAGCATGATCCTGAAACTCAACGAAAAATCATAGAAAGGCAATAACATCACTGGTGGAATTGGCGGAGAACTTAGAAATACCTCTGAGCAACATTGCTAAAGGATGGGGCAAACTGCTGAAGCCAGGTGACATAGTAGGTAGAGGCCTAAGTGGCGGAGAAGCTGTTTCAGAAGGTGCATTATTCAACGAGGTACGACGTTCAGATTCGTTTTCTAATGGGGCAGAATTTTGTTGGGCTCCTACAAATTTCCTACTTTCTTCTCCCATGGGAGAATCCTCCTCGCTAACTACGTTCACCGTAGCGGGTTGGTCGGTTTTGGGAGGGACTGCCCCAGTTAACAATAGGATAACCTTACTGGACAATTTGAAAAGGTTTTCGAGAAGAGCACTAGCCTCTTTCCCTTGAATGTCACTCAACTTAAGAGACAATAGATCACTAACTCTATTGGAAAAATGGTACAATCTAGCTTGTACACGTTTGAGTTGATTAGGTGATGGATCATCCTCTTCAAAAAACTAACTACAGATGCTAGCTCAGTAGCATTATCAGTGATCATGGAGAGAGCATCGTCAATATCTTTCTCTCCCAAAGTTGGGATGGTAATAGGCAAGTCAAGGGAATCTTTAAGCTTATTGGTATCTACCGCAACCGTGCTTCCAGATTGAATATTTCTAATTGTTAATTCATAGATCAATTCCTCCTTGCGCAAATAGCCGGGATGGAGAAAAATCGAAAAAGTCCAGCTACTGAGAAAATGGTTAAAGTTCAAAAGCAAAGCAATGTTTAGCCGTCAAAAGGGGCTAAATGAGACCCATTCAACCACGCTCTGCTATCACTTGATCCGAGGTTTTGGTGGATCAGCAGAGGTGAAAGAAGGTGCGGGCTGGAATGGGACTAACTACAAGTCCGAAAGATGAATTTTAAAATTTAAATAAAGGTTATATTTTCAACTGATAACAAGATTTAACAATTTTCACTAGGTGAAATAACAAAAAAAAATCAGGTACAATGCAACTTTACAAGCAAAAGCACAAGTGAATAGGATATTACAAAATCTGGGCTACGAGCCCCAAAGTCTGAGCTCTTAGCTCACAACCACAAATTACCAAAGGGCAGAAAGCCCCTCATTACATGGAGCACTTGCTCCCAACTTCACAACTCAAGTCTCTCTAAGGCACTTTTACCACAACACCATAAAGAGCTGACCCGCTCTCCATCTTTCGAGCCTATAAAGGCAATAACAGACTATTACACTAAACTGCCATCAAGGCACAACTTAAAAAGAAACAGGGGTATCTCGTACCCAATCTACTGGGCCTTAGTGGGCAAATACTAGGTTAATTTAAATGGCCCAAAACGCAAAAGGGATAAAGGCGTGAATTAGCACTCCTAAATACACATTTTAAAACCTAAGTGGCGCTAGGTCGATTACAGGGCTAATCCTAAGCTAGGGAGGTGACTCGTATGAGAAAACTTTAATACATTAAGGAAGAGAAGAAACAGTTATGAAAACGTAGTCACCTCAACTTCAAAATGAAGGGGAACTCGAGAGGGTAAAGCACTCTCTATCCGCGCTTTACAGTTAAAGAGGTTTGTAGTTTTTACATAGACTGAAATGGGATTTACATTTTAAAAAGGTTGGTTACATATTAAAGCTTTCGAACCTTCCCCGCGAGTTATACTGCTGAGCTAGCAAGAAACGATGTTAAATGACCATTACCTTGTTGAAGATCTGTTGCCCGAAGAAAGAGGCGCTTCTCGCCCCCCTGCTACATATCCACACGCTAAGCTAGATGTTATTGAAGTGGCCCGGATACAAGAAAATCAGCAGTTTTGATACCCTTGCGGAAAATTCGAGACCTTTCATGAATGATTAAGACCCGCCCACAAAAGTTTATTGGCTAACAGCAAAATTACACACAAATCTATGAAGAAACGCCTTATTGGTGGAAAATTAATTACAGAAATTTAGGATTGGTTAAATTCAAAACAGGCGGAAAGAAAGCTTAATACTGTCAACCCTCAAATGAAAGAACAAAATTTAGTAAAGACAAAACTTATGAATACAAAATTTCTCCAAGAAAGTTCATTCCTTCGCACCAGAGTGCAGTATCATAGTATTTTAGTAGAGACATCTGTTAGAGAATGTCCACACTTCTTGATCAACAAAAGCACTTCAAACACACCCAGTGACATCTTCTGATAAACAGTTGAGTTGATTCCGTTTTTAAAGTTCAGAGTTTCTCCTGTAGAGGAGTTTCAATTGGCGCAAGATTTGAACTTGCGTCGTAGAGGTACAAGCATAATTCCAGTAATTTAGACATTGTGAATTGGATCTACTGATCTGTGGCAAGATGGCGACTAGTGTGATGAGTAATTTCGGTCCGTAAACATCGTACTCGATTCTCATAATAAGTTGCAGAAAGCGTTTGATCTGTGCATAGTTGTGGAACAGAAATTGACAAGTCTCAGTTTTACACTCCCGACATGGCTCTGAAAGAAGCAACTAGGAAAATTAGTGAATTTGAAGAAGTGATGAAGGACTTTCAAGCTCGCTTGGACTCCGCTCTAAGTGCTGCCAACCCTCCGACTGTGCTTCAAACGCTGGACGGCGATTTCCAGGCATTCAAGTCGCAAGTAACAACAGCAATTGGTGACCTGAAGAAACAACTAAGCGCGATTGAGGACAAAATTCAGAAACAGGATGAGGCGTTAGATGAGGCAGAGCAATGTAGTCGCCGAAATTGCCTACTGCTACACGGCGTCCCGGAAGAACCGTGTGAAGATGTGTATAATAAGTCTTTGGATATAATAAAAAATAAATTATCGATTGAACTCTCAATGAGTGACGTTGACCGCTGTCACCGGCTGGGGCGCCGAAGCCGGACATCTGCACACGTGGTTGCGCAAGGAAGTCGCCCGATTATAATTAAATTCCTGCGCTATCACGATCGAGATCGTGTGTGGCGAGCCAAGCGTGCACTCAAGGGGAGTGGACTTCTTCTCACAGAGTCCCTCACAAGTGTGAGGAAAAGTATATTAAATCGTGCCAGGGACTTTTGGGGACCAAGAAACTGTTGGACTCAAGACGGAAGAATATGTGTTTTGAAAGATAACACAAAGTTTCAAATATGCACGATTGCGCAACTAAATGCCTCAGCTGTGTAGGATGAACGAGTGGACTGTTCAGTTTTATTATGTGTGTTTTCAGTAGTTTACGTTTGTGTGTGAGTGAGTGTGTGCATGTAATAGTCAGTGGATGTATTCAGTGCTGTTCTCAGGTAAGCTCATCTTATTTCATGTACCTACTATTAGTTTTCCTGTTATGTTGGTAGACGAATCTATCCCTTGTGTCAACGACCCGCATTCGTCGCCTCCCTTCTTAACTCAACCCTCACCCCTCCCATACTCTGAAGCAACGGGATCCATTCTGAGGCGGCAGCTGATGAATCACCCGAGAGCTCTCTCGTGTTGTCACCTAAATTCACTATCCATTGCAGCTCACCTAGAGGAACTACAGGCAATTTTCGAAAATAATAAGGTGCATTGTATTGGCATATCAGAAAGCTGGTTACGTGGAGATTTGCCGTCATGTGCTGTAAATATCGACGGATACTCGCTCTTACGACATGACCGTACTGACAGACGAGGTGGTGGAGTAGCCTTTTACTGCAGGAATGATTTAAAATGTAAGATTATCTGCAGCTCAGACCCAAGCCTCCCCCTGCGACCTGAGTATATGTTTGTTGGACTCGACTGTAATAAGAAAATAATAATAGGAATTGTATATAAGCCACCTAATATTAGACAAATGGAGGAATTCGAAGCAGCTTTAACTGATCTTATCTCGGTCTACGAAGATATTGTAGTCATGGGGGATTTTAATACTGACTTGTTAAAACAAACCAGTGAATCGGATAAGTTGTGTCACATACTCCATACTCTTAACATGGAAATCCTACCACTTAACGCTACGAACCACGTCTACTACCCTGACCACTCAACTCACACTTTAATTGACCTTATAATTTCAAATCAACCCAAGAAAGTCATTAAGCACGGACATATACCAGCCCCTGGGATTTCAACTCACGACTTATTGTACTTATGTTACTCTATCCGAGGACCGAAGTATAAAGCACGCTACGTTATTTTAAGAGACTTAAAACATATTGAATTAGATGACCTACGCAATGGCGCATATAACTTACCGTGGGATGACATACGTAATTTTCATGACATTGACTCAAAGGTTAACAGATTCAACTCATTAGTGCTGAACTTGTATGACAAACATGCTCCGGAAAGGCAGGTAAGATTTACCCGCCCCCCTTCTCCCTGGCTGACGACCGAGATAAGATCTGTTATGGCCAGCCGTGACCGTTGGTACAGACAATTCAGACGAACACGTGACAAAGATGACTTTGAGCAATACAGGATACTTAGAAACAAAGTTAAACAGCTAATTAGGAACAGTAAATGCCACTACTTTCAACAGTTAGCGGGAAATAATAATTTAAACCAAACCTGGAAGAAGTTACGATCTTTTGGCATAGGCAAAGTCGTAGAAGAGCACATTCCCACCATATCTCTAGATACATTAAATGATTACTTTTCTCAGCCTAAAGTCGGACCAGTTCCATTACCGGCTAATCCCACAAACTTAGCATGCCGTTCCGAACGCGACCAGTTCTCTTTCCACGCCGTTAGCGCAAATGATGTTAAACGTGTGCTGTAGTCTATCACTTCTGATGCGACAGGTAATGACGGTATCTCGATAAAATTAATTAAAAACATCATTGGGGCTGTACTACCAATACTGACTCACATATTCAACTACTGCCTGACCAATGGAGTATTCCCGAACGTTTGGAAAGTCGCACTAATAAGGCCTATCCCGAAAAACAATACCTTGGATTCTCCATCAGATTACCGCCCTGTGTCCATCCTGCCACCCCTCGCAAAAGCACTCGAACGCCTGATTCATGCACAAATCACTGTATACCTGACCCAAAATTCCCTCCTTGATCCTTTTCAATCCGGCTTTAAAAAAGGACATAGTACCGCGACAGCATTACTGCGAGTTACGGACGATATCAGACAAGCGATAGACCAACGATATGTGACTGTAGCAACAATACTAGACCTAAGCAGCGCCTTTGACACACTTAGCCCCGGATTACTACTGCTGAAACTCCGAAGTCTCAACTTTAATATGACATCTCTTAAATTTTTTAGCTCCTACCTCACTGACCGTCGGCAACGAGTATCAGTGGGAACAATGTACTCAGGATGGCACAAGAAGTCAATAGGTGTCCCGCAGGGGTCGGTTTTGGGCCCACTTTTATTTGTTGTTAGTGTGAACGACATAGGGGACGCATTGAAATATAGCAAGTACCATATCTATGCAGATGATCTTCAGATTTATTATCATTCATATCCACAAGACATAGGTGTAGCCATTGACAGAGTAAATTTTGACTTACGACGACTGAATGACTATGCGAAAAATAACATTTTGTTAATAAATCCTAACAAAACTCAGGCTATTATATTTGGTTCCAAAAGAAACCTTAACTTGTTAAAAAGTAGACATGTACCCCCAATTATTTTAAATAATATTGTCGTGCCCTATTGTACGTCAGTAAGAAACTTAGGCGTTATAATGACTGAGACACTAAATTGGACTGAACAAGTGACACATACATGCCGTAAAGTGCAGAAATCCCTTTTTCCTCTCAAACGCTACTCTACTATATTTCCAAAACATCTCAAAATACAACTGGTAAAATCCTTAATCTTACCAATCCTAGACTACTGCGACACTGTACTTACGGACATATCTCATGACAGTAACAAGATGCTTGAACGGAGTTTAAACATCTGTATTCGATTCATATTTAAGCTGCGATATGGTTCTCGCATTTCACCTTATTACAGGGAGTTGTCATGGCTTCGTGTTCATGAGCGTCGCAGTCTCCACATGTTGTCCCTTCTGCATGGAGTTCTAAACACAGGTGTACCAAATTATCTCTCTTCAAAATTTAATTACCTCTCCTCCTATCTAGCTTTGCTAGTTGTTTTAGGTCGCACCGACACAGATAGGTCTTATGGCGACGATGGGACAGGGAAGGGCTAGGAGTTGGAAGGAAGCGGCTGTGGCCTTAATTACTGTAAGGTACAGCCCCAGCATTTGCCTGGTGTGAAAATGGGAAACCACGGAAAACCATTTTCAGGGCTGCCGACAGTGGGGTTCGAACCTACTATCTCCCGAATACTGGATACTGGCCGCACTTAAGCGACTGCAGCTATCGAGCTCGGTTCTCCTCCTATCATAACCACGATACACGATCTGGCTCCTGTTTAACAATATCTCTCAGTCACTCCAGGACCTACAACCGCTCCTTTGTAGTCACTGCCGCGAGGCTATGGAAAACCCTACCTGCTACCATTAGGGATTTGCGTTCTCGTAGGAGATTTAAGATGGATTGCCGAAATCACTTTCTGAATACTTCTGGCTGACTTTTCGATGTGTGTAGTGTGAATGAGTGCGTGAATGAGCATATTTTCATAAAAAGTAGAATTATATTCGCTAGTTATAGGTTTTTACTGGGTTTAAGTCTCTTATTTAACACTAGTGTTAGTTTTATATTTATTATTATCATGTACATTTACATTGTCGTGTTGTACATTCTATAATGGTTTTTATTACAATCTCCACATTTTCTATTAGTACTACTGTATATTATTTTAAAAATATTGTTGTATTTAAATATTATAATGTATGTATGTTAATTATTTTAAATATTGTGGTTAAGTGTAAGAGAGGGCCTTGAGCCCTAACTTCGCCACGAATAAAGACGAATTACTTACTTACTTACTTACTTACTTACTTACTTACTTTACAAGCCTCACAAGTTAAACGCCAGGGGGGTTTACCACTGTAAAAGTCATATCTTACGACAACCAGGAAATCTTCTTCTTCTTCTTCTTCTTCTTCTTTTAATACCGCTTTTCCCACACCTGTGGGATTGCGTGTGCGAACTGCGCCGCACATGTGGAATTGGCCCTGTTTTACGGTCGGATTCCCTTCCTGACGCCGAGCCTATATGGAGGGATGTAATCACTATTGCGTGTTGTTGTGGTGATTGGTAGTGTGGTATTGTTTCTGAATATGATGAGGAGGCAGAAGAAGTAATCGGAAGCGATTAAAATTCCCGACCCGGCCGGGAATCGAACCCGGGACCCTCTGAATCAAAGGTCAGTACGCTGACCATTCACCCAACGAGCTACCACAACCAGGTAATACCGTGGGTATATTGCACCGCCTCCAGCCACAGGGGGGTTGTTTCCCTGCAGAGGCCATGAAGGTCCTTGGAGGAGTACAAGGTAAAATGTTCAACAACTGACACTATGTGGGGTAGAGTGGTTATCTCTATGTCTAGCCCCATTCGCCCTCAGAAATTAACCTAGTGCTCATTTTTGGTGTAGACTGGGTGAGCCTCAGGGACATGCGCTGCTCCAGAAGTGGGAATACTTTTCGTTATTAAATAATTAAAATGTTATCACTCAAATGTTTATTAATTTGCTTTGCGCAACGCGTTTTATAGCTTACTAGCTGATGTACCCGTGCTTCCCTGCGGAATCCTACATTGTATACAGCATTCTATGTTACGTAGTGTACACCTTGTGAGCAAGATGGTATTATATTGCATAGCAACGTCACCCTAGAAACGCGACGGGGAAGTCACCAAACGTCTTTTCTCATATGAAAACTGGGTTAGGGAATTTTCATTGTGATGGTAGGTGTGCTTGCCTACTCTGTCACAATCAGGTTGGGGAGTTTTCATTATAATGGCAGACACTCACTCTCCACCTGCTTTTTTACATTCTCAGAAAGACTGCCTTAGTGGTTTTTCCAAGTGAAATGAACATAGGTCATTACAATGACGTCAGTAGGAATGGCGCGATTAAAAGCAATATGAAATACTCGATCAAATGAAAAACAACACATTTTCTCACTTTTAACGAACAGTACTACGCTGCCGATCTAACAGTCCAAAGTTTCAGAAAGTTTCATGAATATCAGTGTTATCATAGCCGGTACGGTAAAATTGTATAAGACATAAATGATCGAAAATTGAATTCTATGTAACTTTAGTTATGTAGTATTTATCGACAGGACCACTTAAAATATAAATATTTGAGAATTGAATTTTAGGCCTTCCCTTAAACTACCATTTCACTCAGCGTGAATAAAATGATTTATAGCCTAGATTGTAGTGGCTCGTCCCCCGACTTTACATACCGAGTTTCATTAAATTCTCTTAAGCCGTTTTCAAGTGATGCGTGTGCATACATACAGACAGACGGACGGACGGACGGACAGACGGACAGACGGCCAGACAGACAGACAGGCGCCTACCCGTAAACAGCCTTGATCCGTGAACACTCTTCGTCATTTTTCGTCGGGGGGGGGGGGTCGAATAGCGGGGAGTTCCAGGTGGACAAATCTATGCCCTTTTACTAATCTCTTTCCTAGCAGTACCCGATGAGTCGGAAAATCTCATTTCACTACACTGATGGCGGAAAAATCTATCTGACTTGGAGGCAAATTTTTCCTCCAAGCCAGAGGAGAAAACCCCTCTTCACTGCTAATTTCGAACAGAATGAATGTAGAATTTAATAAAAGCGAAGAGGAAGACGCTTTTCTTAAGTAACGTCTCTTTTCAGGGTTGAATTTTGAGTTATTAATGAATTGTAGTGCTGTAATTTGGAATAGGCTTAAATTGTAATTCTAGACCAGGTCATACTACTAAGTGAGCCTCTGCCAAATCTGCACACTGCTCATTCAAAACAGCGCGTCAGAGTAGGGAGTGAATAGTTGGAATTCTGATGAACCAGTGCGTTACGTACCAGCAGTATCAGACAATGTTTGAACCAGAGGAATGGCATGCTAAAGAAAACAGATTTTTTTAACTCCCCAGCTCTTTCCCGCCAATATTGAGTCAGGCTGTTATACTCGGTACGCAACAGTAATCCCATCTATCAGAGTTGAGGGCACGATAAGAGGCAAAGAACATCACAACATACACAGTCAAAGTAATGTTATTGTTGATCAATGTTATGCGCTTTCCATATTGTAGGCCTTCGCATTTAGTTTTCTTCCGCCTCTGAAATACTACTCTTATCACAGTCGGTACCGTAAAACTGAATAAAACATAAATGATCGGAAATTGTATTCTCTGTAACTTTTGTTATGTAGTACTTTTCTATAGGAGCAATAACGGAGGTATTTAAAAATTGAATTTTAGACGCCTACCCGTAAACTACCATTTCACCCAGGTTCAGTAAAATTGTTTATAGCTTAGACTACAGTTTTTTTTCTTCCTCGAGTCTATATACCGCTTTTTATTCAATTCTGTTCACCCATTTTCTCGTGGCTCGGCGTTGATGTGGACTTAGCAACAAAAATCGAAATTCATGAATATCAGTGTTATCATAGCCGGTACGGTAAAATTGTATAAGACATAAATGATCGGAAATTGAATTCTATGTAACTTTAGTTATGTAGTATTTATCGACAGGACCACTTAAAATATAAATATTTGAGAATTGAATTTTAGGCCTTCCCTTAAACTACCATTTCACTCAGCGTGAATAAAATGATTTATAGCCTAGATTGTAGTGGCTCGTCCTCCGACTTTACATACCGAGTTTCATTAAATTCTCTTAAGCCGTTTTCAAGTGATGCGTGTGCATACATACAGGCAGACAGACGGACGGACGGACAGACGGCCAGACAGACAGACAGACAGACATTACGGAAAATAAAATAAATGCGTTTCCTTGTTACTGTGGACATGAACGATACAGACATACCATTTTTTTCAAATTCTGGGCAATGTACAGACAAAACTCTTATTTTATATATATAGATACCGATCCATCAGGTAGTGAAATTGTGACATTTAATTCCTGCTCCATTTGATAAACAATTGTTTTCAAACAATATTATACTATTTAATTGAAGAGTAGGGGCTATGTGCCTTATGAGCCTCCGTGGCTCAGAAGGCAGCGCGCAGATTTTTCACCGCTGGGTTCCGTGGTGAGATTTGTGCTGGTCAAAGCGGAGGTAGGGCAGGTTTTTCTCCGGGTGTTCCGGATTTTCCTGTCGTCTTTCATTCCAGCAAAGACTCTTCAATATCATTTCATTTCATCTGGCGGACATTAATCATTGCCCCAGAGGAGTGCGACAGGCTTTGGCAGTCGACACAATGACTATCCTCGCCGCTAGATGGGGCGCCATTCATTCCATTCCTGACCCGGTCGGATGACTGGAAACAGGCTGTAGATTTTCATGTGCATTATGAATCTATTGGGTCAACTGCAGGTGTGTATAGGGCCTATATCTTCTCAGGAATATATAGATAAATTAAAACAAACTGTATATATTTTATCTAGTTCTTCTTCCGAAGTTTGATTGCTGCCTGGGAGACTGAACATCTGATCGAGTAGGGGTTCACATACCACCGCCTTCTTTTTTCACATCCTATACCCACCTCCCTTTTCCATCACATGTCCTAAACCCACCCGCATCTCTTGGTCAGGGAGAGTGTGTTGCCATCTAGGTGGCCCGCACCACACCCTCAGGGTGGGAAATGAAAACTAACTTTTAAAAAGTGGGTATTTCAGTCGCCTTTGACAAAGACTACTGCAATTTAATTCGAAACGTCGGCAAACTGTACGGAATGTATAGAAAACAACAAGGCTGTTCAATCCGGAAGAAGAATTAAATAACTCGACACGCCGTTGAAGCTCGGCTTCTAAGGAATTGTATATAAAATTATTTTACATTGGGCAAACTGGAAGATGATTTGACATCAAATTTCAATAAAACCTGGCGGCACTTTGGCTAAATAAGCATGAAAAACCAGCAGTTGCTGCACATTTCCATGACATAGGCCATGAAGTTTCGAATACCGTATACAAAATTCTCTCACCGTTTTAGACACACATACAAAAGGGATAAAACTGATTTTAGGAACTCTAGAAATTTATTGATATCGTTTATAAATACTGAATATTTAAAAATAATATTATACTTTATCTGCAAATGTATATTACTGAAACGATATACTCCTATAATCGACTGAAAATAGCTGTTGAATGTTGAAGTCCGGATTCGCGGATGAATACATCAATGGTAACGGAGGACATTATGAGCATTTTGTGTAAGAATGAGTTTCATATCGTATGATAGTAGGCTCTATGTTCCATTCCTGTGTATTTCCCATGATTAAGGTACTATGTAAAGCTATAGAAAATGAGTTCTAACATGAAAATAAAGCGTTTCCGGACCCATGTACATGTAACATTTTCTTCTTCTACGTGTGAAGAACGTGTCCCGAGTTTGGGCATACTTTTTTATTACACCTTTTATACCTTTGCATTATGATAAATAAATTAACCCTTGTATGCAGTCGACTTTGCCATCAGGAATTAATATTTACGTATGTTTGGTGTAGGCTTAGCGACATGTGCGACTCTGTGCCCTCTTCAGTGAAAACATTCTGAGGAGGACTCGAACCCAAGTTTTTACTGCTTAGGATAACCCAGTGTATATACAATCATAGACTGTAATAACTGTCAGCATTTAATCTTTAAGCATCTATGAATTAACGAATCTCCTCCACAATCCTCAGTTTTCAGCTAGTTCTGTGGTATCATTAAATCTTTAAAAACTAAGTCTAAGTCTAAGTGGATGGTGACGGAGAATAACATCCAAGGTATTCCGTGCCTGTCGTAAGAGGTGAATAAAATGGATATCAGGGGCTCTTAACTTGGGAGCGTGGGTTGGCGACCAAGGGGCCCTTAGCTGAGTTCTGGTATTGCTTCCAGTTACTTTTGCCATTTTCCTCATTTTCATCTATACTATCCTGCCTCCATTGGTCAACTCCACGAACCTGCTACGCAGGTGTAGCAGGGGGAGAGGTGATACTCCCACGTGGCGCGTCCCAGGTGGCGGATAGGGGGGTCCTAACCGGCTTGCCGGCGGACTTGAGGGAAATAAAATACCTCTCGCGGACCAAACACACTACCCCCTGCGGGTGGGGGACGCACATGTAGAATACACCCGCGGTATCCCCTGCCTGTCGCAAGAGGCGACTAAAAGGGGCGACCAAGGGCTGACTGAATTAGAACCATGAAACTAATTTTGAATCGTACCATCATGCGGGGAACACCATAGGTTGCCTGTACTTGCGAGTAGTACCACTAAATTCGGTACGAAATAGGTTTGTGATTAGTAGCAGTAAAAGCCTGGCCTGGTGGATTCCAGTACCCGTGCGTCGTACCCATGTGTGCAACACCGCGGGTCTGGGCGTAGCCTGTGAGTTCTACCACTATATGAGCAGCACCGTGGGTCTGCGTTGCCTGTGATTGGTACCCACTATGTGAGGAACACCACGGGAATACCGGCGCCCGTGTTTAGTACACCTAGGTGGGGAACCTTCTCGGTTTGCGTTGACTCTGAGTTGGGCCATTGTGTGAGACACACCATAGGTCTGCGTTACTTGTACGTATTGCAATACTTGTGAGTAGTACCATCTTTTGTGGAACACCGTGAGTCTTCGCTACTTCTGATTAATACCCCAACAAGACACATACCATGGTTCTATTTTACTCGCGACATGTACCATTCTGTGGGGCCTTAGACGTGGATTTTGCACCCCCTTTAGACACCAAGCATCATTGTGCTTTATAAGTGGTTCCTTGGTCGGTAATAATGTTATTTTCGATCTGTATTGAGTCCGATCCACTGGTTTTTGTTTGTTTGTTTTGTGTTTTGTTGAGTTCCTGTCCATCCATTCATTCTTCATGCCATATTTTATTTTTATTTTGGTCAGTGGATGCCTTTGCAATTTTTGTTCTTTCCTTTCGTACCATCAGGGGCCGATGACCTTTGATGTTAGGCCCCTTAAAACAGCAAGCATCATCATCATCAACCATTGGTCAACTTCCGTTCTTTTCCGATCCCGACGGTATTAGGTTGCAAGGCACAGTCCACCTTCAAGACCAAGTCGTCTTCATCGGCCAAACAGCTTACAACATTTCTTTAATAAGGAAATTAATTGAACTGCCGGAATTACGAAGAACTTCTTAGCTGAATGTTGAATCATTACGTCTCTTCACTTTTACGTCAATTCCTACAAAAAGAACTTTAAAAAAAACAGTTGGAATTTCATTCTTTGTTTCAAAGGTGTCAATTACAGTGGACGTCACAATGCACAACGGTGCATGTGGAAATGACTTACTTAGATGAGGGGAAAATACGTGCACAGGTCAGTATCTAATTACCTTCCTTTTATAAACAGTCGACAGGAGACAATTAACACAGTTTCTTCGCCAGCTTCTTCAGGAATATACACACCATGTCCAGACTGCTGGTAAGTTTCATAATCTAGAGATATGGGAGAACTTCTGGCGAATTGGAAGTTTTATTTCGTTGATTTTGGTACGGTAGTACAGGAGTAAAGAGTGCTTTGTGTGAGTAGGGCCCTAGAGTGTACGGTATTCCCTGCCTGTCGTAAGAGGAAACTGAAAAAGGTGACTTCCCTTGGGGAGCGTGAGTTGATTACCACGGGCCTCTAGCTGAGTCTATCATTGCTTTTGTTTATAGGAATAGGAATTAAGGGCTGGAATAATTGACAATGGGAGATGTTCGATAAATTTCAAACTTCTATGAAATCAGTTAGTAAGAAAAGTCTAGGGGTAAACAATTGAGAAGGAATCTGCCACATGGGCGATAGAAATGCATATCGGAGATGATTGATGATTATTATTATTCCACTTGCTGTATTTCATGCTGGCCTCCTCCTGACCTCTCTCTTCCAAACTCAACTGTATTAAGCTTGTGAGGCCACGAACCTGCTACGCAGGCGTAGCAGGGGGAGAGGTGATACTCCCACGTGGCGCGTCCCAGGTGGCGGATAGGGGGGTCCTAACCGGCTTGCCGGCGGACTTGAGGGAAATAAAATACCTCTCGCGGACCAAACACACACCCCCTGTGGGTGGGGGAGGCTGACGAATAATACACCCACGGTATCCCCTGCCTGTCGTGCGAGGCGACTAAAAGGGGCGACCAAGGGATGAATGAATTAGAACCATGAAACTACTCTTGATTCGTACCATCATGCGGGGAACACCATGGGTTGCATGTACTTGCGAGTAGTATCACTAACATGGTACGAAATATGTTTGTGATTCGTTGCAGTAAAAAGCCTGGCCTGGTGGATTCCAGTACCCGTGCGTTGTACCCATGTGGGCAACACCGCGGGTCTGGGCGTAGCCTGTGAGTTGTCCCACTATATGAGCGACACCGTGGGTCTGCGTTGCCTGTGATTAGTACTCACTCTGTGCGGAACACCACGGGGCCCTTGGGACCGGCACCCGTGACTAGTACCCTAGGTGAGGAAACTCATCGGTTTGCGTTGGCTGTAAGTGGCGCCATTGTGTGCGAAACACCATAGGTCTGCGTTACCTGTACGAAGTACAGTACTTGTGAGTAGTACCATCTTTTGTGGAACACCGTGAGTCTTCGCTACTTCTGATTACTACCCCAACATGACACATACCATGGTTCTATTTTACTCGCGACATGTACCATTCTGTGGGGCCTTAGACGTGGATTTTGCACCCCCTTTAGACACCAAGCATCATTGTGCTTTATAAGTGGTTCCTTGGTCGGTAATAATTTTATTTTCGTTCTCTATTGAATCCGATCCACTGGTTTTTGTTTTTGTTTGCTTGTTTTGTGTTTTGTTGGGTTCCTGTCCATCCATTCATTCTTCATGCCATATTTTATTTTTATTTTGGTCAGTGGATGCCTTTACAATTTTTGTTCTTTCATTTCGTACCATTAGGGGCCGATGACCTTTGATGTTAGGCCCCTTAAAACAACAAGCATCATCATCATCATCAAGCTTGTGAGGACCGGGCGAGTTGGCCGTGCGGTTAGGAGCGCGCGGCTGTAAGCTTGCGGGGGATAGTGGGTTCGAATCACACTGTCGGCAGCCCTGGAGATGGTTTTTCGTGGTTTCCCATTTTCACAGCAGGCAATCCTGGGATGTACCTTAATTGAGGCCACGGCCGCTCTCTTCCAACTCCTAGGCCTTTCCTATCCCATCATCGCCATAAGACATATCTGTGTCGGTGCAACGTAAAGCCACTAGCAAAAGAAAAAAGCTTGTGAGGTCTGGTGAGTTTTCCACGTTCACGCCCTTCGAGGCTTTTCTCTTTCTTTTGCGGATAAATTCATTTTCGATGAGTTGGACGTCTTTCTTCGTTATCATTTTATTCTTGTTATTTTTAAAGAAATTAGTTTACCTTTAAGGGCACCATTATTTATCCGTATATACACTCATCACTCATTATTTCTTCTTTTGATGGGATGAGAAACTGCAAAAGCAGCTGGAATTGATACGATTTCTAGGGATATACTAATGCTAATGGGTTGAGTTATAGTACCATATCTGAAGTGCTTACATGATTCCTGTTTGCACGAATGGAGAGCTGCTTGACTAAGTGGTATGTTCCGAGATGTCAGAGGAGAGATGGCATGGAATGACATTAGTAAACGAATACGTTTGATTGGTGTTTTTAGAAGTAGGGAAGATCACTATATGAAGATAAAGTTGAAATTCAAGAGGACAAATGGGAAAAATATTCGTTTATCGGAAGAGGAGTTACGGATTGGAATAACTTACCACAGGAGATGTTTAATAAATTTCCAAATTCTTTACAGTTATTTTCAAAAGACTAGGTAAACAACAGATAGAGAATCTGCCACTTGGGCGACTGCCGTAACTGCAAATCAGTGGTGATTGATTGATTGATTGATTGATTGATTGATTGATTGATTGATTGATTGATTGATTGATTGATTGATTGATTGATTGATTGATTGATTGATTGATTGATTGATTGATTGATTGATTGATTAGTGGCTCAGATGGTAGAGCGCTGGCTTTTTGAACCCAAGTTCGCTGAATAGATCCTGGCTAAAATATGCCAGCTTCTTGTCGATGGATTTTCTGGCTCGTGAAGGACTCCAGCGGGACATAATTTCTGCACAGGGACGTCTCCGAAAACCGTAGAAGTAATTTGTGGACGTAAAACCAATAACATTATTAAAATCCATCTTTCTTTCTTCTGATTTACTTTCATTAATTCCGTCTTTCCTTTTTTTTTCTCTCCTCATCTATACTAATATAAAGAGGAAAAATCTGTATGTTTGTAACGGATAGACTCAAAAAACTACTGAACTGATTAAAAAAATTTCTTCACCTATAGAAAGCTACATTGCCAGTGAGTAACATGGGCTGTATTTTATTTTCAAAACAATTCAAGGTGGGGGCACGAGGTGGGGGGTGGGGGGAGATATAAAAATAATAGGCTAATATAGGCAAAATGTCGAATTTGTTGTATAAGTACGAGACAAGGCTCACTTTCTTCATCTTGACGCAAAGAACAAAACTCGGTAAGCCCTGCGGGCCCGAAAACCATGTTTTAAGGCCATAAAACCAACCGTATGGAGATATTGGCACCACACTACCCCTGCTCTAGGAATCGGATAAAAGAAATGAACTGCCGTAACCATGGCAACATCAGCTCCAGGATTCTAGAGCAGCGAGATTATGCACGTACGTTTGGGCATAGCCGCCAACCAAAATTGGTACACATAAGACTTACTATCTGAAAAAAAAAAATACTGTTGTGTAAGGCACTCATAGAACTCCTTTGGGCGGGGATTGAAAGGGGGTGAAGTATAAAAATCTTACTGTATATAAAAATGGATGTGTGTGTAAATGACACATCTCCTCCTAAACCACTGCAGCAATTTCAACCAAACTTGGTACGCGTACTACTTACTATCGGGAGACGAGCACTGTGTGGGTAAGCCATCCCTAGCGCCCTTAAGGGAGGGGATCAGGGGGAGTTAGTTATAAAAATAATCGAGAATAGTGTCGAATTCATTTTCGGGGTCGCTGAGTTGAAAAGTAATACTCCAGAATTTTTTAAAGTCCAAGTTCAGCCCCCTTTCAGATGGGGAGTGAAGGGGGGGGGGGTGAGATATAGAAATAATTAAAAACAGTTTCGAATCCATAGAGAGTCTCTGAGATGAATAGTAATACTCCGGATTTTTTACAAATCCAAGTGGGGGACGAAGAGGGTGAGATATAAAAATAATATATAAAATTTTTATCTTCTTCTTCTTACTATATATAAAAATGGATGTATGTGTGTGTGTGTGTGTGTGTGTGTGTGTGTGTGTGGGTGGGTGGGTGTGTAAATGACACATCTCCTCCTAAACCACTGGAGCAATTTCACCAAACTTGGTACACTTATCAGTTAGTATCAGGAGACAAACCGCGTGGGGGTAAGGCACCCCTAGCACCCTTACGGGCAGGGGGCGAGGGGGTGGTATAAAAATAATCTAAAATAGTATCGAATCCATAGTTTTCGTGGTCGCTAAAATGAATAGTGACACTCCGAATTTTTTAAAGTTCATGTTCAGCCCCCTTTGGGGTGAGGGTGAGGGGGAGAGTGAGATATAAAAATAATCGAAAACAGTGTAGAATCTACAGTTTTCGGGGTCACTGAGATGAATGGTGACAATTCAGATTTTTTTATCTCTTAGGGGTGGGGTGGGGGGGCGAGAGGGGAACAAGATCACTGACAGGTGAAATCCTGTACATCGTATCTATAGTGCGACGGCTAAATACATATAGTTATCACTTATTAAATTTTTACAGGATCAAATACTTCCCAGTCGATTCGAGCTTCCACAAGGACGAAGTTTTACTCGAAAATTAAATAATCTAAAATTTGAAATCAAACACATGTAAATAATTCTAAAACTAGATAATAGATCGTAACATATCAATCTGCAAGCCAAAAAAGAATTCTATAACAATTCACTTCACACATAACTAACTGGTAATGCAAATCTTAAAGGTAAAATATTCAGAAACTATCCGAGCAACGCCGGGTACTACAGCTAGTGTACAATATAAGTTATGCGAAGTTTCTTAGTTAAATTTGGCAGTGTCATAGTTACAGAACAAAAGCCATCATGCCGCGTTGTTCTCTCCTTTTGAAACCAGAGCAACCGTTGTGTGTGTGTTGAACTTGTATTTCAATTATGAGTGCAATAAATCGTTTAACATCCGTTGAATCAGTGTCTATTGGTGAACTATCATTACGTTATTGAGCTTTAATATCATCCGTCTCCCTTCATCAAGTTTCTATATTTATACAGGATTGTTCTCAAGTTGTCTCTAATATACCGGGCGAGGTGGCCATGCGGTTAGAGGCGCGCGGCTGTGAGCTTGCATCTGGGAGATATTGGGTTTCTAATCCCACCGGCAGCAGCCCTGAAGATGATTTTCCGTGGTTTCCCATTTTCACACCAAGCAAATGCTGGGGCTGTACCTTAATGAAGGTCACGTCCGTTTCCTTGCAACTCCTAGGCCTTTCCTATCCCATCGTCGCCATAAGACCTATCTGTGTCTATGCGACGTAAAGCTAATAGCAAAAAGAAATATGTCTCTAGTGTGTTACTTTCATGAAGTTAATTAGCAAAAGCGGAAAGAAAATATGTGCTGCTGGCTGTACTTAAGTGAATTCCGTTTCGTGCAGTTCGCTGGTATTTCAGTTGATTAGCTCTAAAGAGAGCTTTCGTCATCGCAACTGTCATTGAAAATGTCTGTATGATACTGTCAAACACATTGTTGTGCTTGCCACATGGAGCAAACAAGAACGAACTGCAAACATCACGATACGTTATTATTACAAGTTGTAGAATTTTGCGCATTTTACTCGGCCATGTCCAAGGTAATACTCAGAAACACTTTATTAAGACAGAGCTTGCTTATTGGAATAAAAATAGACATACAATTTGTTAAGGAGCTATTGTGATTAATTAAATTATTTACAAATCTTTAACTGAAACAACTGACAGTAGAAGGTAAGAGAAAATAAACGGACTGATTGAAACTACGATGATTTAAACTAAGCAGACTAAATAAAACGAAATATCCTTTAAATGATCTTCTGTGAAAATGTAGCATGAATTTTAAGAGGATTATTTTACAACACCGGGCGAGTTGGCCGTGCGCGTAGAGGCGCGTGACTGTGACCTTGCATCCCGGAGATAGTACGTTGGAATCCCACTATCGGCAGCCCTGAAGATGGTTTTCCGTGGTTTCCCATTTTCACACCAGGCAAATGCTGGGGCTGTACCTTAATTAAGGCCACGGCCGCTTCCTTCCAACTCCTAGGCCTTTCCTATCCCATCGTCGCCATAAGACCTATCTGTGTCGGTGCGACGTAAAGCCCCTAGCAAAAAAAAAAATATTCTACAATATACTTCAAGACTGAGACAACTTTGGATGGTAATAGGCAATTTTTTTCAGTGAATGTATTTATTTATGTAGCGATAAATTGTAGTACATGATGTAGAAACGTACGGGTCATTCAAACAAGCTTAATAATAATTCATTGCATAACAATGAAAAATGAATGTGGATTGGCTTACTTGCGCTTCGCAGTTTTTCTCCTCAGTCGGCTTTAATGAGATTCTTATACCTTACATTGAAGACTGAAATGAATGTTTTAGGATGTATAAGGGATGACATCTTTCTTTCACTGGATGACCATGCCTTTGAAAGCGAATATTCAGAAAATCCTGTGAAAGAGTATACGAGTATAGGCCTACGTATACATCGTGTTGGCAGGTAATACATGCATGATATCAACGTTTGAAGTAGGTTAAAAACGTCAATAAATAGGTTGATACACTGTTATTCTTCATTATAATCAGACAGTAATGTTGATTTTTGAACACATTTTATCTGAATTCCAAGGACGGTTGTTTACCCGAAACAGAGCCGCGCGGTTTGGGTCACGTAGCTATCAGCTTGCACTCGGTAGATAGTGGGTTCGAGCCCCACTATCGACAGCCCTGAAAATGGTTTTGCGTGGTTTCCCATTTTCACACAGGCAAATGCTGGGATTATACCTTAATTAAGGCCACGGACGCTTCCTTCGCACTCCTAACCCTTCCCTATCCAATGGTCGCCATAAGACTTATCTGTGTCGGTGCGGCGTAAAGCAATTGTTGAACAATTGTTAACTTCAAAAAATTAATTATGCAATAATAGGTAACCAACCATAGTTCTGGTTTCTCTACCATCTAGTAGAGTGAAATTGAACTCAGAGAACCTAGATGGTATCAAATTATGATGCTAGCACACAGTCGTGGAGGCCATAATAACTATCATCTCGTCCAGTAGCATGTTGAGCGCCATTTTTAGATTTCCTGCTTGGTCACGGTGGGCACATCCGCTTCCAGAGGAGAGGGTAAAATAAAGTTTCGGCCCTTAGAACAATATTTTAAAATAATGGGCTCCCGACGCGCTAATAATATTTATATACTAGATACATTTTAAAAACATTTTTCTATGTATGATTGATCACATTGTAACCGTACAACAGGGTTACAGATTCCATTCAGTATTTATTATTATTATTATTATTATTAACCCGATTCATTAGATTTTATATTCTGTTTCTCATCATTTAGACTGTTATAATTAGGCATCACGCATATTATTGTATTTAATCATAGGTTAAGTGAAATTTGTTTGTAATTATTCTGTATTGCTGTAAGTGAGATTTGTTGGTTTCATATAGTCATGCTATGGCTTGTAACTCTGGCTAGATGAGCTGGCATAGTATTTTGCAATCGAGGCTATGTTTAACTGAGAATGTTGTGTGCAAGTAGAATTCCCGGTGACGCATGAAACTTAGTCATCTGCAATCCGCTTGGGCACGCTTAGACAACACTTGACTGATGACATCAGTGCGTGGGCACGTGATTGCGACCAAGTGTCAGTATTCGCCAGCTACTGTATGTTGAAGTGGAAGGGATGAACAGAGAGTAGGGAGATGAGTCGTCATCGCGAGGTTATAAAAGTCGATGCAACGGTGGTGAGAGGTATTCAGATCATATCGTGCAGATCATATGTAACAGTCAGATGTATCAAATGGAAGAAGTGGTCTTAGAGTGATGGTCAGAGCTAAGAGTTGTGTTTTCAAGAGGTCTTGTAATAATCGAGGAGGTCTACAAGTGGTGGTTGTATCCGAGCAGAGACGGGTACTATGCTGATAAAGAAACATCATCTTCTTGTGAGGATGGACTTCACAAGATGTTTCAATAATATTGTCAATTACTTATAATATATTGAGTGGACGTAATTACATTGGAGCTCCCTACACGCGTACATGGTATGTAGGCCAACTCCTTGTTATATAAGAAGATAACAGCAGACGGCTCCCGACTTCAGCTCATAGGTTTTCCCAGGAATTTCAAGTTCAACAGCGGTGTATGCAGACATCAGGTAATTAAAGCATCAGACATGTTATGCATTCATAACATGAAGAAGAATGTAATCAGCGGCGATATCACATCTCACTTCAAGTTCATGCCAATAGCTTTTTTTTTTGTTTAGATTAAGTTTTCCTTTTATTAGTACCGCAAATCTCACTATATATATTTTTTTGTTAAATTAAAAGACGTCAATGATTGTTCATTGTGACGTAAATTATAGTCATAAACTCAGTTTTATTTAATTATAATAAGTGATTCCAGGTCCATGTACAATCCTCAATTGTGGAAATGCAACAGTAATTTAATATTGTCCTGATCCATATCCCTGTATATTGCCAGATATGTGAGTTTATCACCTCACGCCTTGAGATAATTGATATAAGAGGTATGCTCTACCGAATTTTGTTGTTTTTCTTAAAAAAGCAACTGGCGCTCAAACAAATGTTATTTATATTGTGTAGAAGAGATGAAGGTATAAGAGTAGTGGTTGGAGTAGCCACAACATTAATGTGTTTAAAAATTTGTATTGCAAGCTATGTAAATTTACATCGTACCATAATTTTAAGATTGCCATTTGGCCATTTCAATTGTAGCTAAGCATTAATAATGTTAATAAAGTATATCTACGTATCTCTTTCAGATCCTGTATTTCCTACTTTTCATTACATGCAGTATCATAGTCGGAGGGTACGCTCTGCCTTGCAAAGGTGGAGGTGGAGGCAAGAGAAGTGGTGGCTCCAAGAAAGGTTGACAGCGCCTTGCAAAGTCTGGGTTTAGTGCCTGCCAAAATTGGGCAGTGATGTTGCTTTGTAATGATGTAGCTGCATAAATAAACACTAATAGACTAATATAATTGTCTGTAAGATGTTCTTTTTTTAAGGAAATTTAATTTTTAGTCATCAGCCCTAAAGAAACCTCTAAAATGACTTCATTAGGTCTATTATAACTAAGCTGAGGATATTTCATAAACTGTTCTAGTGTCTAGCACACAACAAGTAGAACGTGTCTACGAGCGTCGCTACTTCAATGTTCACCGGTTAAAAATGAAACTATTCGGATCCCGGAAAAGAAGGATGATGGGATGCATTGTTCTCGTAGTTTTCAATTAGTTCCAGAGTATTAAAAGGGATGAGAATTCTTCGCCGATGATGAGCACTCTAGTTGTCTTTGTGACCGGATGATTTTATTGACTGTGCAGCGCAGTGTGCTCACTGCAATCGTCGTCAAACGAACGAGGACGTCGCTAATATTACTTAGGTACCGATAACCAATTGCTCTCATAGAATTTTGATGGAGGATTTTAACGTACCGGTATGTCATGTGTGTGAGCTTAATGTCTCAAACTTCCTTGCCAAGCGTGGATGAATAATCTATGATTCGACATCTCACCTAGTGTATTCACCCGACTTATCCCCCACGACTTCACTTCTCCCTCATCGCTCCCTTAAGGGAAGTTAGGACTGAATTTATAAAAATATTAATTATTGATAGAATTGAATGAAATTTGGTTTGTGGTCTCCTAATGGTGAAATAAGGCCATTTGCCAATTTTCAGGAAAATAGCAACAGAACTTTCTGAGAAATTAACACTTACAATTTAAAATTTTTAAAAATCGGTAAGCATAAAAAATGCTCCAGCTGAACAGTTACTTCAAATATCACATTGAAAACTGGTGTACAGGCACTTCAAGGTATGGAAAGGATTTCATCAGAGAGAAAGTCTGCATATGTAGTCCATGAATGTGAGGAAAAAATGTGTTTTATGTGTTTATGTTTTTCTCAAATTATGCTAAAAAAATACCCTTTTGAAGGCTACTATCTTTTAAAGTATTAACATTATAAAAAATTCCTTCTGTTAATATCAAGACAATACGGGTGTTAACAACCCATGAAATTCTCATGGAATTTGAAACCAAATTGGTTCAGCTGGAACATTTTAAATACTTGAAAATGTATATATGAAAAAAACAACACATTTTCGTAAGTAAAAGCTAGTGGATGGGGACTCAACTGGACATTTAAATGTCACGCTAGTACTTTAAATATGGCGGAACCCGAAAAATACCACCGCCAAATGATCCGCAGGAGTCCGGCGTACAATAATATGCACAAATTGATAAATCGATGATTTTTACTGTTTCCGCCAAAAACTCAGTCCCAGCCTCCCTTAATTCTGAGGATCGTGATCATAGAGTAAGTAAAATATCCGCTAGTTAGCACTGGCGCTGCAGTCGCGTGTGAAGTTAAGCGAGCGTGCTGTTTGGCAAAAGCTGGATTGTTTGGCACTGTCACTGTTGGGAGTTTCTCGACAACTTGAAGTAAGTTATTGTACCTCTTAAGGAAAATGCCAGTCTCATGTGCAGCTTATGACTACGGAGAGGTTCATAAAGGACAATGACTTATCATTTCAAAGGTATGTTTATTTAAAAACCATTTTCGTACTTATAAAATAATATTATCCGTGACATTCATCGCCATGTGGATTGGCTTACTTGAGCTTCGCAGTTTTTCTCCTCAGTCGGCTTTAATGAGATTCTTATACCTTACATTGAAGACTGAAATGAATGTTTTAGGATGTATAAGGGATGACATTTTTCTTTCACTGGATGACCATGCCTTTGAAAGCGAATATAGGCCTACGTATACATCGTGTTGGCAGGTAATACATGCATGATATCAACGTTTGAAGTAGGTTAAACACGTCCATAAATAGGTTGATACACTGTTACTCTTCATTATAATCAGAAAGTAATGTTGATTTTTGAACACATTTTTTATACAGTACTGACCATATCGACGGGTATAATTGCCTCCTCATGGTCATGAATACTCAGTGTTGAGAGATTAACATGATGGATTTCTTTTCCTTTCTTGTAATGCATTTGATGTGCATGATACCGAGCGAGTGAGAGCTTGTTTTGGATAGCGCAGCTGTGAGCTTGAATTCGGGACATAGTAGGTTCGAACCCTACTCTCGGCAGACCTGAAGATGGTTTTCCGTGGTTTTCCATTTTTACACCAACCTTAATTAAGGTCATTGCCGTTTCCTTCGCACTCCTAGCCCTTTCCTATCCCATCGTCGCCGTAAGACCTATCTGTGTCGACGCGACGTAGACCAAATTGTAAATAAACAAAAATTATTGTAAATATGTTTTCAATTCTCTTCAGTCATACAATTTATTAATCTCACTTTCCGTTAAAGGAAGCCATTTTAAAATCTTAAAGCAAATCAAATATTTGAGGAAAAGCTGAATAAAATACTCCATAACAGACTCAAACCACAACCAAGTGTCATATTTCCATTTATAATCACGTTTAGAAAACAGCGGTAACGATTATGTTGATAATGATGTCAACTGCATGTATCACTAATTAATTTTACGGTTTCCGGAGACGCTGAGATGCCGTAATTTTGTCCCACGGCAGTTCTTTTACGTGCCAGCAAATCTGTCGACACGAGGCTGACTTTTTTTTTTTTTTTTTTTGGAGCACCTTCAAATACCACCGGACTGAGCTAGGATCGAACCTGCCAACGTGGGCGCAAAAAGCCAGAGCCTTAACCGGCGATGACAACATTTGATCTACGTTGCCCCAAAATCTCACAAACACTTTAATATCTAAAATCTCGCTCAATCGCTTCTTACGAGAGAGAATGTTTTCGGTCGTTGGGCAGAATTATGCCAAAGTCCTGGCCATTTATACAAAAGATAGCGAAATATACGTCCCCACATTCTAAAAGTATGTTGTTAGAATACTTAGCATGAAGAGTAAATATATTGATCTTGTGTTACAGGTAGAGCTCGCTATACGCGATAATTAGGTTCCGCGGAATTGAAGCGCATACCGAATCCGCGTAAATCGAGTCATTTAAATGTGAAATATAGAGTTAGGTTTCCGTTTACTCAAAAAAATTAAGTGTAAAATAGCAGAGATTCTTAATATTTTTACAAAAGTTAACCATTATCAAGTTTCTGAAACGCATTTTAATGCAAAATTTATACACTTAAAAGGTTTAACACTGAAACACACAATATTAAACTAAACTAGTTAACCACGAACCTGCTACGCAGGCGTAGCAGGGGGAGAGGTGATACTCCCACGTGGCGCGTCCCAAGTGGCGGATAAGGGGGTCCTAACCGGCTTGCCGGCGGACTTGAGGGAAATAAAATACCTCTCGCGGACCAAACACACACCCCCTGTGGGTGGGGGAGGCAGACGAATAATACACCCACGGTATCCCCTGCCTGACGTGAGAGGCGACTAAAAGGGTTGACCAAGGGATGATTGTATTAGAACTATGAAACTACTTTTGATTAGTACCATCACGCGCGGAAGACCATGGGTCGCTTCTACTTGCGAGTAGTACCACTCTGTTAGGTACTGAATAGTTTTGTGATTCGTAGCACTCAAGCGGGGTTCAGAGTGGGTTTCCAGTACCCGTGAGTCGTACCCATGTGAGCAACACCACGGGTCTGGGCGTAGCCTGTGAGTTGTACCACTATATGAGCGACACCGTGGGTCTGCGTTGCCTGTGATCAGTACTCACTATGTGAGGAACACCACGGGAATGCCGGCACCCGTGCTTAGTACACCTAGGTGAGGAACCTCATCGGTTTGCGTTGGCTATGAGTGGCGCCATTGTGTGAGAAACACCACAGGTCTGCGTTACCTTTACGACGTACAATACTTGTGAGTAGTACCTTAATGTTTGGAACACCGTGAGTTTACGCTACCTTTGATTAGTACCGCAGCTCGAGAAATATCATGGTTCTACTTTACTCGCGACATGTACCATACTGAGGGGCCTTATACCTGGTTTTTGGACCCCTTTAGACATCAAGCATAATCGATTCAGGACTGTGCTTTATAAGTGGTTCCTTGGTCAGTAATACTATTATTTATGACCATTTTTAGTCTGATCTACCGTTTATTGTTTGTTGCTTGTTTGTTTTTGTTTTTTGGGTTCATGTCCATCCATTCATTTTTATGACTTTTTATTTATTTTGGTGGGTGGATTTTTTGAACTTTTTGTTGTCATTTCATTTCGTACCATTAGGAGCCGATGACCTCGATGTTAGGCCACTTTAAACAACAAGCATCATCATCATCACCATCACCATCATCGATTCAGGATTGGGCTTTGGAAGCAGTCCATTGGTCAGTAACTTTTTTTTCTATTAATGTGAGGCATTGCGCGTCTTATCCACTGCTTGTTTTAAATTCATATTCATCAATTCATTCCTCATCATCACGTTTTGAATTCGGGTCAGTGGATGAATTTTATACTTTTAAGTTGTAATCCCATATCGTCTCATTTCGTAGCAACCTTTTAATGCCGTAGGATTTTGAGAGTGGTAGATCATAAGGAGTTTTAATTTGTAATCAGAGAGGCATGTGTTGTTGGGTGTAATGCTGTAATCTTACTTACTTACTTATCCAGCGCTACAGTCCTTGGACGACCTGGGCCTTGTCGATCACTTGTCTCCTCCAGTCGTCTCTCGAAGCGGCCAGCCTTCTCCAGTTCCGTATTCCTAGTCTTCTCAAGTCCGCCTCTACATCGTCCAGCCACCGTAACCCTGGTCATCCCACCGAGCGGTGACTAACACCTTCCTTGGCACTCGCTGTTCCCCCATTCGCTGCACATGCCCCAACCACCGTAATCTTCTAATCTTTATATCTGCAGTTATTGACGGATTCTTATAGAGTTCATACGGCTCTTTGTTGGTCCCAATTCTCTAGTCACCCTTCTCGAATACTGCACCATATATCTTCCTCAACACTTTTCGTTCTCATGCATACAAAGTGTTACGGAGTTACCCGTGGAGCAGAAGAGGTGAAGGAAGGTGCCGGGATGAATGGGTCTAACTACAATGTCAAGAAAGAATTTAAAACTGAAATTGAAGGTTATATTTTTGAAAAACATCAAACTTAACACCTTTTCACTTAGTTAGATAACAATGATAGTGCAGGTACAAGACTTAGAAAACCCATGATTTCAGAACTTTAACACTCTCGGGCTACAAGCCCCTAGTTTTACAATTCTCGAGCTCCTAGCTCAAATTTACAACGGAGCACAAATTTACAAAAAGGCAGAAATCCCCTAATACTTGCTCCCAAAATTGCAATATTAAGCCTCCCAGGGGCACTTTTACAACACACGAAAAAGAGCTAACGTGCTCTCAGTTTTCCAAGCATATTCCAGGCAATATTAGAAAATTACAATCCCTTGCCATGAACGCACCACTTACAAATTTCAAACAGCGGTATCTATATCAAGGCCCCCATACCTTACCAGTAAGTAAGGGATTACGAAGGGCACTAGGCCGATGGAACAGGGGCTATTCCCAAACTATGGAGGTGACTCGTATAAGAATAAATTAAGACATTACAGAAAGGAAGAAAACCAGTCACAAGACGTAGTCAACTCAAACCAATATGAACCCCTTGCGGGTGGGGGACGCACATGTAGAATACACCCGCGGTACCGCCTGCCTGTCGTAAGAGGCGACTAACATGGGGCCCAAGGGGCTCTCAACTTGGGAGTGTGGATTGGCGACCACGGGGCCCTTAGCTGAGTCTTGGCACTGCTTCCACTTACTTGTACCAGGCTCCTCACTTTCGTCTATCCTGTCCGATCTCCCTTGGTCAACTCTTGTTCTTTTCCGACCCCGACGGTATTAGAGCATTCGAGGCCTAGGGAGTCTTTCATTTCACGCCCGTCGTGGCCCTTGCCTTTCTTCGTCCGTTACTTCATCTTTCGAAGTGACGGATCCCTTCTTTCTTCTTCTTCTTTTCTCTTTCTCTCTCCTTACCCCCTGTGGGTGCGGGACGCAGACGAATAATACACCCACGGTATCCCCTGCGTGTCGTGAGAGGCGACCAAAAGGGGCGACCAAGGGATGATTGAATTAGAACCATGAAACCACTTTTGATTCGTACCATCACGCGGGGAACACCATGAGTTGCCTGTACTTGCGAGTTGTACCACTATATTCGGTACGAAATGGGTTTGTGATTAGTAGCAGCCTGGCCGGGGGGTTTCCGGTACCCGTGCGTCGTACCCATGTGAGCAACACCACGGGTCTGTGCGTTGCCCGTGAGTTGTACCACTATATGAGCGACACCGTTGGTCTGCGTTGCCTGTGATTAGTACCCACTATGCGAGGAACACCACGGGAATGCCGGCGCCCGTGATTTGTACACCTAGGTGAGGAACCTCATCGGTTTGCGTTGGCTATGAGTGGCGCCATTGTGTGAGAAACACCATAGGTCTGCGTTACCTGTACGACGTACAATACTTGTGAGTAGTACCATAATATTTGGAACACCCCGAGTTTACGCTACCTTTAATTAGTACCGCAACTTGAGAAATACCATGGTTCCCCTTTACTAGCGATAAGTGCCATTATACGCGATCGTTGACATAGATATTTCCCCGTTTAGACCAGCATCATCGATTCAGGATTGCGCTTTGGAAGCAGTCCCTTGGTCAGTAATATTGTTTATGGGAATGTGAGGCATTGCGCGTGTTATCCACTGATGGTTTTAAATTCATATTCATCAATTCATTCCTCATCATCACCTTTTGAATTCTGGTAAGTGGATGAAGTTTGTACGTTTAAATTATACTCGCATTTCGTCTCATTTCGTACCATAGGGGCCGATGACCTAGATGTTAGGCCCCTCTGAACAACAAGCATCATCAGGTTTCTTTCGAGCAGGAAACGTGCGTGAAGACGAATTCAAGAAATATTATTTATATTCATTATTAGGCGGTATATTCATGTCCTATGTGGTGTCTTTCACCCATTTGACAGGCTGAAACAGACAAGAAAACTTTAGATCCACATTGCACACAAAATTTAGGTCGTGCCTCTAAAGAGGAGAAATGTCGCGTGAGGTAATTTAATATGTTTTCCGACGTACACTTTCCTAGTAAATATTTCTGATTACCGGGCGAGTTGGCCGTGCGGTTAGGGTCGCGCAGCTGTGAGCTTGCATCCGGGAGATAGTGGGTTCGAATCCCACTGTCGGCAGCCCTGAAGATGGTTTTCCGTGGTTTCCCATTTTCACACCAGACAAATTCGGCAGCTGTACGTTTATTAAGGCCACGGCCGCTTCCTTTCCACTCCTAGGCCTTTCCTATCCCATCGTCGCCATAAGACCTCTCTGTGTCGGTGCGACGTGAAGCAATTAGCAAAAGAAATCTGGTTTGAGTACTGAAGCGTCATTGCTTATGAAGGTTTATATGTGATATTCTTTGCCTAAACGTGTTCCTTTTCACAGGGCATATTACAGTGCGCGTATACTGAAATAAAAGACATTGTTGTGCCAGATATCGCACAAGCGACCATAGTTTCCTTGACTGTTGATGGATGGTCATTTAACTGAGAATTATATTTACATGTGATGACTCACTTCTTAAAGGACACAGATATGGCGTCCGCATGCATTCAGTGCTCTGTATTCAAGGGACATCACACAAATGAGAATATAGCGGGCAAATTGAAAGAGTTAGTTACACAGTGGAACACAGGGCAGATTGACTGCCTTAATAACCGACAACGCTGCAAATATGGTGGCAGCCGTCAAAAGTTTGTCAATTCGCCATGTGCAGTGCGTTGCGTATACGTTTTACCTCGTATTCTCCGACAGCATGAGGAATACGCCTCATTTAACGCAAGTATTAGACTGCTGCGCAGAGATAGTCGCGTACTTCAAGTAAGTAAAAGTTAATTTGTGTGCTGTTATCTCAGTATGCCAGAAACCTTACATCATAGGGCAAATATCTATATCCACTAGTTTCCTTCCTGTTTTTCAGGCATAGTAATATCGCCAGTGAAAAACTGACCAGTATTCAGGACTCTGCTGGTAAACCAAAACTGAGCGTGAAGCAGCAGGTCGTATCGCGATGGAACAGCAAACTCGCGATGGTCCACGGTTTGCTGGATATTAAGGATGAAACTGCACTAGTTATATCGGATCTAGTCAACGCTCCGCGATCAGTCACAGGTCTGCTGTAATGTAGTTTCCAATCACTTTATTCTAAAATCCTAACTGACGAAATTGATAATTAATAATTTATTTATTTATTTTAGCGGACGAGTGACGAATATTACAAGACAAGGTCCGTGTTGCCTCTCCTTTGCTGACAATGACGGAGGTATTATCAGGAGATCCGTACGTAATCTGCTCGCAGATCATTCCGCTGGTTCATGGGTTGTTTCTGGACGTGAGGAAGAAGCAGGAAATAATAACCAACGAAGTGTCCAAAATGTTCTCTGCTTCTCTCCTTTCTTACGAGTCTCGTTCCGTTTCCATACTGACAACATTTTTGACTCACACTTCAAAAAAGCTGCTTTTCGGTAAACAGAAAAGGCTGAAGAGATCCGAAAGCAAGCGGAATCGAAAATGGCTGCATTTCTTAAGCATGAACAAAGATACTTGGCGCATCGCCCTTCTGAGGAAGGCGCGGCAGGAACCAGCTCATTCGGGGGTGGGTTACTGAACTTCTTATTCCAGAAGAACGCTGAGAGAGTGTCTACTTCAGGCGATATCAATCCAATGACGTATTGAGACAAAGAAAACAAAAGTGCTGGCATTAGTGGTATCTTTCCGTACCAGTAACGTCCGTTCCGGCGGGGAGAGTATTTTCTAAGGCTGGAGAAATTATAACCGAGAAACTTTCTTCAGCCGGACACGGCTGGCACCCTTGTCCTTCTGTATGGAAACGAACAATACTTGTGAAGGAAGGCTGTTGTTGTTGATGCTGATGCATAATCATGAATACTTAATACTGTTACCAGTCACATTTTTTACTAAGTTGTATCTACAACGCGTTTTTTAGAGCTTACAGTCTATCGTCCGGTGTTGAAATGTAATAATAATAATAATAATAATAATAATAATAATAATAATAATAATAATAATAATAATAATAATATAATGTTCTACGTTTTCCAGAGACGCCAAGGTGCCGGAAATTAGTCCCGCAGGAGTTCTTTTACTTACCAGTAAATCCACCGACACGAGACTGGTGTATTTGAGCACCTTCAAATACCACCGGGCTTGGCCAGGATCGAACCTGCCAAGCTGGGGTCAGCGCCTCAACCATCTGAGCTACTCAGCCTGGCATGAAATGATAATAGTATTAATTATTTCATAACGAATTACTTATTTTACAGTCACGGACACGGCCTACATTACAACATGTTTATATTTCAGATAATACATAATTAAGTTTGTGTAAGAATGCTGTGTGTAATACCACCAAATAAGTCAAATATTAAGTTAATGGAGCGGCATCGTTTCGCACAATAATAGCGACAAGTTATAAATTCCTGTACCAATGCTCGTTCATTTCTCCTGTACCAAGTTCAAACTACGTACTTGTTATTTAGTCGGATGTTTTCCGGAGGCACCGATTCAAAGCGCCCAGAGCCTCTACTCCGTAAATAACCGCTCCGCTAACAGCGCTACCATAGATAAAACTACGAAGAGAGACACTTGTTATATTTGTTTACTACTATATTGCAATTGCCCTAAGTGTGAGCCGTCTTGTTCTAGTTCTATCATGCCATGGAAACCATGACGAAAATGGGCATTCTCTATTGCTCTCGACGGCTTTACCTAGGACTTGGAGTCCACACTTCTGGGTGCCATTACAATGGACGTATTTTGGTCGGATAAGTATCATTATCTTAATCCTTATAACACTGTGCTGTAAATTATTATTTATCTGGTGCCTTCCAAAGGTAAACTCCCTCGCTGCAGTATGGCGGGGCTCTGCTAGCTTCTCGTGGGAATTTCGCGATGATGACAAAACAAAAAATAAAACAAGAAATTGCCCGGAAAGGGTGCCCTTACTGAAGTTGATCCTGGAACGGCGTTTATAAGGATCGATCAGCGACCAGGGAGACGTCGCGTCGATGTCCTGGAGGGGCTCAACCTCATTTTCAGTTGAGGTTGAGTTGACAGTTGACAAAGCAAAGAAGCCTAATGACAATGACAACAAGAACTTCACCTACTGAGGGTGCTGCGCAGGAAACACACCCAGCGCTCACCCAAGCAGGCTGCCCAGAAAGCGCATGAAATGGACAAATGTCATGAACGAAGTCATTATGCGCATCTGCTACGAAGTTACGAATTTCGGAGAAAATATAACTGGCAGAAACTTTACATTTTAGTGAAAGAATAACGAATAGCTAATAAATACAGAGTCATCCTAAAGAATAACTTGATCTCAGACGAGACTCAATGTGATAGCTCGAGATACAAAGCAGGAAATGAAATCTGAATCGACTGATGATAGTCCAGCCACAAATACTGGAGAGCCAAGTTTGACCACCGTATCTCATAATTATGAACGATCGCAGGACAACAGACAACAACAGGAACCAGTACAAGATACCCACTGGTCCTGACCCTGACGTACATGAAGGGAGCCAGCGTGGAGTTTGAAGGTATGGATCCAAACTTGAGACCAAAATTACCGAAGGTGAATACTTCAAAGAAAATGATAAATGCTATTTTTTTGCTAGTCGCTTTACGTCGCACCGACACAGATAGGCCTTATGGCGACGATGGGATAGGAAAGGCCTAGGAGTGGCCTTAATTAAGGTACAACATCAGCATTTGCCTGGTATGAAAATGGGAAACCACGGAAAACCATCTTCAGGGCTGCCGACAGTGGGGCTCGAACTCACTATCTCCCGGATGCAAGCTCACAGCCGCGCGCCTCTAACCGCACCGCCAACTCGCCCGGTAAATGCCAAATATGATAAGAGTGATGAACAAAAATGTGCCTCCCGATTATATTCCCACCGCAGACAACCTTGAAACTCTCCACACGCACTCTACTGTAGCGCAGTGACAGTGGTTAGAGCAATGGGCATTGACTTTAACTGCCACGATAAGCTGGCAAAACAATAACAAAGTCGAAGTGGGAGAGGAGACTGAAGAAGCGCATAGAGACAAAGCAAAGAAGCCCAATGACAATGACAACAAGAACTTCACCTACTGAAGGTGCTGCGCAGGAAACACACCAGCGCTCGTACGGAAGAGTATATTAAAGGCCAAAGGTTAGAAAAGTTGTTAAAACTGGCGAAGCAGATTACGTACAGGTACCAGGTTCAAACAAAGTATGATGAGGAAAATGTTGCTCCTAATCAAACCCTGGATACAATTAAGCAAACATTGTCAGTATTTTAATCAAGACTTGCAAGTTACAAGAAAAGCGCACAGTGGAAACATGATGATGCACTATTTGACCGATATGAGAAGACATTCTATCGGAAATTTAAATTTTTAAAAGACCCAGACTTGTTTAAACACAGATTACCCGACACAGCAACAAGTTTAAGAATTCTGGAAAGACCAACTCTCAACTCCTGTTAAGTATTAACAAAGACGCAAGTTGAATAGCTGAGGGAGAACAGAAGCTCTTGCAATGTTAACGAATGTAACATGAACCCTGACGACTGATTTTGTAACTAGCATTATTGTGAATCTTCCCAACTGGAAAGCACCAGGACCCGATAAAATTCGGAACTTCTGGTACAAAAACTTTTAGAGAACCCATGAGAAATAACACAGTTGATTAACACAATGACGACCGTTCCATCACAAATGCCAACCGTCTAAACTCAAGGGATCGCATGCCTTCTCCCAAAAGATAAGACAATAGTCAATGATCCTGCGAGATATCGACGTATTTCGTGCCTTTTCACATTGTAAAAAATCATAGGATCATGCATAAGCAAACGAATTTACAAGTACTGTGAGCAGAATAACGTCATTGCAGTACAACAGAAAGAATGCCAACACGGTTCAAAAGGATGTAAGGAACAACTCATCATTGATGCAGTCGTATGTGGACAGGCCAACACTATGTATCACAACCTGTGCATGGCATACATAACAAGAAAGCCTTTGATTCCATGCCGCGTAACTGGCTACGAAAAATGCTGGAGATTTATAGGGTTGATCCACTGCTCATAGAATTCCTGCCTCATGAAATGCTAACTTCGAGCACAAGAATGTATCTCAACACATCTACAGGACACATTGAAACAGGCACTATAAGCATACAGAATATTCCGAGGAGACTCCTTAAGTTCATTGTGGTTCATGCTGGCAATGAATCCATTGTCAAGGACATTCAAGTCCACTCAATTTGTCTTTTCCATCAGGTCCAACTCTTTTGTACACGTATGCCACCAAAGAGCAGCAGCTGAAACAACTACTGAGAATCACTTACAGCTTCTCAACGGACATACGTATGGACTTTGGGATTGGCAATTGCCAAATGACTAGAGAGTTCAAAGGTAAATTATGGGAGGAAGATTCATTTGATCTGAGAGAGGGGCGATCGGTCAAAACGATGATTCAAGCGAGCCTTACAAGTACTCGGTATCAAGCAAAAATCGCACACATAACACACATAGTTTAAGTATGAGTTGGTTGAGGAATTAGTTAGACGGACCCATTTAATCCTAAAATCGGGCCTCAACAGCAAAAATATGACTAAACCAATCAACACCAACGATACGAGTTTTAGCTACTCCCTCGGAGTTATCAAATGGAGCAAGACTGACATCGAACATCTTGAAGAAAACTGCGCTGCCTGATGACGAAGGAACGTAAATACCACCCAAAGTCAGCAGTTTAGCGGCTGACTCGGCCACGCCGTCTGGGTGGTCGTAGTATTGTACACATTGGAGTTCAGCTAGCACAGCAAGTAGTATCACTGAGGGAGTATTTTCATACATCAGCTGAAAGCTCAGACCTGCACCAGATATGTGAAGTGGATGATATAAATCCGTTAGGCCCTACTCCTTAATCACCTATACCTAGAGCAAAAAGTAAGAACTGATTTGCAAAAATTGGACGCAAGGCTAGCAAAACCAGTACATGGGAAGCATCCCAATCCAGCTAGACAAGAAAATGTCAATTTAGAAACATCTAACTTTTGTTTGACTGCTGGGCAAAAGTTCCCCGAAACAGAAGATTTTCCCCCCTGCGGGTTGGGGACGCCCATGTAGAATACACGCGCGGTATCCCCTGCCTGTCGTAAGAGGCGACTAAAAGAAGCCCAGGGTGCTCTCAACTTGGGAGTGTGGGTTGGCAACCACGTGGCCCTTAGCTGAGTCCTGGAATTGCTTCCACTTACTTGTGCCAGACTCCTCACTTTCGTCTATCCTGTTCGACCTCCCTTGGTCAACTCTTGTACTTTTCCGACCCCGACGGTATTAGAGCATTCGAGGCCTAGGGAGTCTTTCATTTTCACGCCCTTCGTGGCCCTCGCCTTTCTTCGTCTGTTACTTCATTTTTCGAAGTGACGGATACCTTAATTTTTCTTCTTTTTTCTCACTGTCTACCCCCTGTGGGTGGGGGATGCAGACGAAGAATACACCCACTGTATCCCCTGCCTGTCGTGAGAGGCGACTAAATGGGGCGATCAAGGGATGATTGTATTAGAACCATGAAACTCATTTTGATTCGTACCATCACGCGGGGAACACCATGGGTCGCCTTTACTTGCGAGCAGTACCACTCTATATTAGGTACGAAATAGGTTTGTGGTTAATAGCAGCAGAGAGGTGTTCACTGTAGGTTTCCAGTAAACGTGATTAGTACCATTGTGGGAAAAACCACGGGTCTGGGCGTTGCCTGTGATTAATACCCACTATATGAGGAACACCACGGGAATACCGGCGCTCGTGATTAGTACACCTAGGTGAGGAACACCACCGGTTTGCGTTGCCTGTGCGCAGTACAATACTTGTGAGTTGTACCATCATGTGTGGAACACCGTGAGTCTACGCTACTTTTGATTAGTACCCCAACATGACAAATACCATGGTTCTACTTTACTAGCGACATGCCACGAACCTACTACGCTGGCGAAGCAGGGGGAGAGGTGATACTCCCACGTGGCGTGTCCCAGGTGGCGGATAGGGCGGTCCTAACCGGCTTGTCGGCGGATTTGAGGGAAATAAAATACCTCTCGCGGACCAAACACACTACCCCCTGCGGGTGGGGGACGCACATGTATAATACACCCGCGGTATCCCCTGCCTGTCGTAAGAGGCAACTACAAGGGGCGACCAAGGGATGATTGAATTAGAACCATGAAACTACTCTTGATTCGTACCATCGTGCGGGAACACCATGGGTTGCATGTACTTGCGAGTAGTATCACTAAATTAGTACGAAATAGGTTTGTGATTAGTTGCAGTAAAAAGCCTGGTCTGGTGGATTCCAGTACCCGTGCGTTGTACCCATGTGGGCAAAACCGCGGAAGTAACTTTGGAGCTCTATTTCCTTGTGGATGTATTGAATGGAGCAGTGGTGCTCTGGTTAAAATTGTAACTAGGGAACTTAGAGTTCATGTTGTTGGATCATGCTGTCTAATTGTTCTAGGAGTTTCTAACTATGTTTCTCGAGCTCACTTTTGTGCCCCACCGAGCTCGATAGCTGCAGTTGCTTAAGTGCGGCCAGTATCCAGTACTCGGGAGATAGTAGGTTCGAACCCCACTGTCGGCCGCCCTGAAGATGGTTTGCCGTGGTTTAGCATTTTCACACCAGGCAAATGCTGGGGCTGCACCTTAATTAAGGCCACGGCCACTTCCTTCCCACCCCTAGCCCTTTCCTGTCCCATCGTCGCCATAAGACCTATCTGTGTCGGTGCGGCGTAAAGCAACTAGCAAAACAAACCTTTTGAGCCTGATTATTTATTGCTTAGCAAAGTTCAAAATTTGAAAAGAAAAGAAAAAAGGAAAAGGAAGAAATAAAATTACTAATTTTAAAGTGTTTACTTAAAATTAGATCTTTTCTCTATCCACCCATTCATGCCAGCACCTTGTTTCACCTTTCGAAGATGGACGAGGCAAGCCCTCCCCTGCCTCCACAACTAACACACTCTGGTACGGACTGAAGCGATCAAAAGACAACATGGCCCAAACGGTCCAAGCTTTTATAGCCAAGGGGAAGGTTCCAGATTTCTATGGGCCGAAGCCCTGACACACCCACAAATTCCAATGGACAATCAAATAAATATAAAAAATTCTAATTGGTGGATTAAATAAATGCACAAAATTCCCTATTGGCTACAATGTTAAGTCGGCGGGAAGAGATAGCAGTGCTAGTAACCTTAGAACAACAAAAACAATATATAAACAATTCAATTTAGGAAACCTTCACACACAAAATTGATTTAAAATTTAATTGTTCATCTTCGCCCCAGACGTTGCACACAAGTTGCTAGTAGTGATATCTGTCGATAAATATTCAAACTTCTTCCGAAGTGAGTCTCAGTGTTCGTGCTCTAGATGGCTTTCTAAAGAAGAAGAAGAATTGTTAAATGTCCATTCAACATTCATTCGCTTTCAGGGATGCCTAAATTGTGTCCACCCCCTGCGGGTGGGGGACGCACATGTAGAATATACCCGCGACATCCCCTGCCTGTCGTAAGAGGCGACTACAAGGTGCGACAAAGGGATGATTGAATTAGAACCATGAAACTACTCTTGATTCGTACCATCATGCGGGGAACACCGTGGGTTGCATGTACTTGCGAGTAACTTGGTACGAAATAGGTTTGTGATTAGTTGCAGTAAAAAGCCTGGTCTGGTGGATTCCAGTACCCGTGCGTTGTACCCATGTGGGCAACACCGCGGGTCTGGGCGTAGCCTGTGAGTTGTACCACTATATGAACGACACCGTGGGTCTGCGTTGCCTGTGATTAGTACTCACACTGTGAGGAACACCACGGGGCCCTTGGGACCGGCACCCGTGACTAGTACACCTAGGTGAGGAAACTCATTGGTTTGCGTTGGCTATGAGTGGCGCCATTGTGTGAGAAACACCATAGGTTTGCGTTACCTGTACGAAGTACAATACTTGTGAGTAGTACCATCTTGTGTGGAACACCGTGAGTCTTCGCTACTTTTGATTAGTACCCCAAAATGACAAATACCATGGTTCTACTTTACTCGCGACATGTACCATAATGTGGGGCCTTAGTCGTGGATTTTGCACCCCTATTGACATCAAGCATCATTGTGCTTTATAAGTGGTCCCTTGGTCAGTAATACTATATTTCACGATCTTTTCTTGTGTCTGCTCCACTGTTTTTGTTTGGTGTTTTTTTTTTTGTAGGGTTCATGTCCATCCATTCATTCTTCATGACATTTTTTATTTCGTTTTTGTCAGTGGATGAATCTGAATTTTTTGTTATTTCATTTCGTACCATTAGGGGCCAATGACCTCGATGTTAGGCCGCTTTAAGCAACAAGCAAATTGTGTCCATTAGGAGTTTTTTAACGGGCCAGATTACGAAAGTTCGAAAACACTTAAATGGCACTGACCTCAGCCGAGGTCACACCCACTATTATGAGAACTCGAGGACAACTACTAACCGAGCAATAGCACCTCCTAAGTCAACACGGGGCTGTTGACCACGATGTCCTATCAAGCATTAAGAATAACATGAACGAAATTTTAGGTCCTCTTATAACAAACATGTTCACGAAAGTTATGAAGACTGATATCTTCGCTTTATCCATAGCAGTAGGCTACTTGTAGACATTAGCAACTTGTTCTCTATCCTCCACTGGGTAGCGCATGACCGGAATAAAGCAGTTTAGTAATTAGCACTTCGTTATGTAGTATATGCTTCTTGACACACTGTCGTGCTAATCATGATCAATATGTGACCGCATTAGCGTTGTACTACCAAGGTCGTAAACAAGTCAAGTTCAATTGCTATTTTCATCACAAACCTTGAAGAAATAACCATGCTGAAGCACGTTGTACTCAAATGAGGAAGAATGTCCTTTCTATAATTTTTTAATATTTGTTTTTCATCGAACCGGCACAGATACATCTTACGGCGACGTTGGGATAGGAAAGGGATAGGAGTGGGAAGGAAGCAACCGTGGTCTTAATTTAGGAACATCCACAGCATTAGCATGGTGTGAAAGTGGATATCCACTACTTGGATGCCGACAGTTGGCAGTCGAACGCACTATCTCCCGAATGCAAGCTGACAGCTATGTTGCCCAAACCATATCGCCATTCGCTTTGTATAAGCCTTAATGCTTTTGATACTAATCGAGTTCGTTTAAGATGAAGAAAATTAACTCTCATTTTTGTGTCCAGTATCGTGATTGTACCGGGCGGTACACCTCCACGCCGTTAATTCAAAATTTGCGCCTGTTGAAATTCCTCTACTGGAGGAAGCCTGAACTTTAACAACCATGTTAATTCTAAAGTTTCTCAGAAGATGTCGCTATTGTAAATTTTGAAGAGTTCTGAACTGTGTCTTTTTCGATTTATATTTGTTTTCTCTGTAGCAAGAAGTGTGAACATTCTCTTCTAGATGGCACCACTTAAGAACTACAATTGTGCACCCTAGTGCAAAGTGAAGGAACCTTTCTTTGAAGAAATTTTGTAGTCATAAGTTTGCTCTTTGTTAAATTTCTTTCTGTCATTGTTTGAGTTGGCAATGTTAATCCGTTCGTTCCGCCAGTTTTGAAATTAGCCAATCCCAAATTTCTTAAATTAATTTTCGACCAATCGGGGCTTTCTTCCCCAACCTACTCTGTAACTGTGTTCGGTAACCAATAAAATTTTGTGGGCGGGTTTTAATCATTCATGAAACGTCTCGAATATTCCGCGAGGGTATATAAACTGCTGATTTTCTGGTCTCCAGGCCACTTCAGTAACATCTATCATTGTGTAAATTATGTAGCAGGGGGCGGGAAGCGCCTCTTCCTTCGGGCAGCGGTTCATCAATAAGGTAATGGCCTTTTAATAACTTCTTTTCTTGCTAGCTCAGCAGTTTAACTCTCGGGGCAGGTTCGATACCTTTTACCATGTAACTTTCCTCTAAAATGTAATAGACTCTTGGCATAAATTCTGTCTCTTTAAACTACAAATTGGGATAGAGAGTGCCTAACCCTCTCGAGCTCCCATTCATTTTGTTTTGAGGTGACTACGTTTTCATAACTGTTTCCCTTCTACTCGTAATGTCATAAAATTTTCTATCGTGTCACCTCCGTAGAATGGGATTAGCCCTTGCATAAGCGGCCTAGGGCCAAATTAGGTTTTAATAAAGTGTATTAGGAGTGCAAGTACGCCTCCTCTCAAATTGGTATTTTGGAGGCCATGTAATTGTCCTGTTTCTTTATTCAGTAGGCCTCAGTAGGTTGGGTATTTTTACCCCTGTTTACATGTGCTTGGAGGTCAGCTTGAAGGTGGAGTTTGGTGTGGCCTTTGATAGGCTTAAACTTTGAGAGCGGGTTGCTCTTTCTTAAATCGGTTTCTGTGTGCCTCGAGCAGGCTTTACTGAGTAATAGGAAGCGAGTGCTCCTGGGCATGATTGGGGGTTTCTGCCCCTTTGTTAAACCTTGTGTATAAATAAAGTTGGGCTCATTGCTCAGGGCTTGTGTTTTGGAACTCGAAGCCCAATATATATTAATAAACTGTAATTGTACATTCTTATTTTGTTGCTATATAACCAAGTTCCTGTTGTACTTGTTAGCTCTTGATCCTGAAAAGAAAATATAACCGTGTTGAATTTTAAATTAACTTTAATTTCGTAAGTTGAGACCTGTTCATCCCAGCACCTTCTTTCACCTCTAACTACCACGGAGAGCTCCGTAACAGTGATTAAAGATATTTCCGTGATTTGAGTGCTTTAAAATGTACCGTTTATTTGATTGAACCTTCTTATTCAGAAAATAACCGGTACAACAACATTTTTCTATGTGCAAATACGGAAAATTCGATTAGCAGATAATATAAAGTTATTGTTATGGAATTCTTGATAATACGAATAGCTTATTATGAAATGAATAAAAAAATGATGGAAGTGCGCTTAGGGGCGCGGAGCTGTGTGCTTGCATCCGGGAGATAGTGGGTTTGAATCCCACTGTCGGCAGCCCTGAAGATGGTTTTCCGTGGTTTCCCATTTTCACATCAGGCACTTTAAATAAATTAGTTAATTAATCAATCCTTCGTTTCTATCTTAATAACTAAATTATCAAGAAATTCATAAGAATTATTTATTAGCTGTCTAAGGTATTTCATATACTAAGGAATCTCTAGAAATTGTTCTATTCAGAAATACGTATATCTTTATCTCTGTTCTAATTTCCATGCGGATTTGTTATAGATATTAGTACTTTTGTGAAGAAAACGTATGCTCCGGTGGGTGTAGAGTGGGTTTAGCCTATGCATTGCATTGAATCTTCCATTATATTTGCTGTTTATGATGGATTATTCACTCCCATGGCCAATACTTAATGAAAAAATCTGTTTTCTCTTTGACTTATAGACATTACTTGAAAGTGAATTTGCTGATCATATTTCCGTGGTATTGGTATTCCAGTGGTTTGTATTGTGGAATTCTGTAGTCACATCTTAGTTCGTGGAATAGGAGAGATTATAACGGACACATTCTGAATCGTGGCCCTCCATTTATGCTCAGGCGGCTAGGACTAGTCAATCCATCGGTGGTCCTCAAACCGTTATAAGAGTTCTCACTAGGACTGTGTGTAAGTAGGATAGAATCTTACTTCACAGCGATTTTTCCGAGCATGCTCAGAATGTTTTAAGCAGGTCTCGTGCCTGTGGGTGTGACTGAGTTCCACTTTTGCTTTGACAGGCCAAGTATACGTTGGAAAAATTCGGCTCCCAAAGTGGAATCCTATGGGCTGTTATCAATATTCAAGGGGCTTATGGAGTCTGAGTCAGCAAGGGGATGCGTCTGGATGTGTTAGGAGCTGATGATATTCGGTAAGGGGGAAGAACATTACAAGGTGCTCTTAACAGGTAGTAAAAGGGAAAAGGAAGATTGTGGCCTGGGACTGTTCATCGGAAAGTCACAGCATGCAACGTAGTTTCTATATGTCTACCCCTTGGTTATTGGTTCGTTTCTTGATACGTGGTCGGGGATGCAGTGAGATAAATTTATATGGCATGTTTTAACGGCCGGATACCCTTCCTGACACCAAGATGAGATGAGGAGCTAATGAAGATGAAATGAATGATAGTGAAAGAGATTGGGTAAGGAGGCGAAAGGAATCGTCTGTGGCCTATGAATAGGAATTGGCCAGCCCTTTGCCTGAAAGTGAAAATCGGCAACCACAGGACAGCCGACGGTAGGACTCGAATTTCTTCCTTAGACAAAAATGTTCTTTTTATATAATATGCCAAACAAATTTTGATAGGCCTTAAATCAATAACCGCACGAACCTGCTACGCAGGCGTAGCAGGGGGAGAGGTGATACTCCCACGTGGCACGTCTCAGGTGGTGGATAGAGGGGTCCTAACCGGCTTCCCCGCGGACTTGAGGGAAATAAAATACTTCTCGCGGACCAAACACCCCCCCCCCTGTGGGTGGGGGACGCAGATGAAGAATACACCCACGGTATCCCCTGCCTGTCGTGAGAGGTGACTAAAAGGGGCGACCAAGGGATGATTGGCTTAGAACCATTAAACTACTTGTGATTAGTACCACCATGCTGGGAACACCATGGGTCGTTATTACTTGCGCGTAGTACCACTAGAGGTGTACAAATTCCGCATTTAGCTTGTCCATGCTTGCCTGGAGAGCAGGCAAGCAAGCTAGCCGCACGTTAACAACAGTACAGGCAGGCTGCTGCACTCCTGGCCAGATCAAGCTCAGCCCAACTTGGGCAGGCTACAAGTTAGCTTGCTTGCTTGCTTTCTTCTTCCTGCTGCGTTAATCGATGTTTGCTCGTTCATTGTGCTGATATGAGACTCGCGTGAATGCAGGCAGGAAAAGGGTTGTTACATGCCAGAATTTATATAGGATTCGTCAACATAAATATTATTTTATATGGTTATTTAGTATTATGTTATTCATTACAAAGTTATGTTGAAATTTATTTCGTAATTTAGACGTCTTACGTAACTAATTAACAAAAATAATATTTATCTCTATCAAAAATAGTTACTTAGTAAAAAGTAGGTTTTCTGAACAAAATATTTCAATATTTAAATGAACATAATGACCGTTGATGGAAATATGACCATAAATATAATGTATTAATTATTATTCGAGAAAATTAGAAGCAGAGATATACATAATGTAGGTATAGGTCATAAATATATTTAAAAAGATTAATTTTGTAGGTAACATTTTTGAAATACATTTAATAATTTAGAAACCCCTTCCCCAGAAAACCAAAAGAAATAATTATAAAACTATTCAGTTTAGAAGTGTAAGTTTACCACTTGCTCTCTTAGTTTGTGATTGCCTCATACTGTGCATACTGCATACCAGTATTTAATACATGGACACATTATCGTTTGCGTGTGTCACTGAGGTCATAAGTCTTTGCGAATCAAGACGGGAACGTTTTTCGCTGATTACATTTCCCGACTAGTTGACGATCCTCTCGCTGGAGGCACTCGTAGCGGGTATGTTAAGCCCTTTTTTCGCTACACAGGCAAGTCGGGGCAGCCTGTGCGAATTATTTTTCCACCACCGCAGTATATTTTTGTCACTAATAAACCCCTCTTGCAAGTACCTACTGTCCTCATCATATATCATTGGCGAATTCTCTGCCCAATCGTCAAATTTCGCTTTCTTACGTTGCACTGATCTGAAAATGTATCCGCCCAAGTTATCGATATTTTATGGTAATGTTAACCACGGAATCCTACCGTGAGCACACATTTGTCGAGCTGCCTCAAAAACAGACAAGTTGCAATTTTGTTTAACATAGCGACTTCAAATTTCTGCTCCAGGAAGACACCACCGGTTTGTTTCAAAAGCTTTAAGTACTGAAAATTCATTTAGTATAAAAACATTTTTGCATTTAAATATCAATAGACTCGCATTAAAATTTAAAAGAAATGAAATATTACCTGTTCATCATCATCCTATGGAGTAAAATGGGATTTTAAGGCATAAAACCACGGAAGGACCAGATATAAAGTCGGCTTCCTTAAATGACTTAAGAATATTATAAGCAGGCCAGTAATGTTCTGATCATACCCGAGCGTTTTATCAGAGGCACCCTCCTTCTCTAAAATAGTTCTCTTAGCCTCTCTCTGGGAGTGAACTGATTGCAGCATGTCAAAATAACTGTTCCACCGAGTGGAAACATACGGTTTCATAGATGGTTGTAACCTCCCACATAGGCCTCTTCTCTTAAAGTACGAAGCCAGATATTTCACTGAATGGATAACAGCTAACACATTAGGAACACTTTCTTTCAAAAAGAGTCGTTCAGAACATGCTTCAAGACTGTATTAATAATATGAGCCATGCATGGAAGACGCTTGTATATGCTGAGGGCCTTAACAATATTGCTTCCCTGGCCTGTTACAAATGTAATTTTGTAAACATCTTCATGAGAAACGCCGTGTCCTTTCAAACGAACTTCCAATTCACTGCGAATATTTTCACCAGTTATTGGACAGTCAGGAAAGGCCGAACACGAGTCCGGCAGTCCGAACGGGTCCCAGGCAACCTGTCAGGCTTAGGGAAACCCAGGTTTTGGTTTGCTATGATAGCGCGCTCAGTACGCGTGCACTCTTGCTTCGCTGGCGCTCAAGCTAAGCTGCTTTGCTTGTTGCAGAGCAGCTTGGGACAGGTAAGCCTGAAGAACAATTTGTACACCTTTAACCCACTATGTTAGGTACCAAATAGGTTTGTGATTAGTAGCAATCAGGAACACCGTGCGGTCAGGCCTTTACGGTACCTGTGATTAGTAGCACTATATGAGCGACACCAGGGTTCTGGCTTTCCTAGGATTATTACCCACTATATAAGGAACGCCACGGGATAGTACGAGTCCCTGTGGTTAGTACACGTATGTAATGGACACCATAGGTTTGCGTTGCCTGTAAATGGCGCCGCTATGTGTGAAACACCATAGGTCTGTATTACCTGTGCGAATTTCATTACCTGTGAGTAGTACCATAATGTGTGGAATACCGCGAGTCTACGATACTGTTGATTAGTACCGCACCATGTCAAATACCATGGTTCTTCTTTCCAAGCGATAGGTACCATTATAAGAGTGCGATGACCTATATTTTAGACCCCTTTAGCTTGTAAGCATCATCGATTTAGTATTGAGCTATAGAAGCAGCCCCTTGGTCAGTATTACTATTGTTTTCCGTCAGTTTCTGAGACTGAGGCATTGCGGGTCGTCTCCACTGATTGTTTTAACTTCATATCAATCCGTTCATTTTTCGTCGTCACGTTTTGAATTCTGGTCAGTGGAGGATTTTGTATTTTTATTTTGTCATTGCATTCCGTCTCATTTCGAACCATCAGGGGCCGATGACCTCGATGTCAGGCCCCTTAAAACAACAGGCATCATCATAATCATCAATGGTTAGAGTGTTGGACTTCGGTCAATGGGTGCCGGGTTCGAGTCCCGGTTGGATAGGGGATTTTAACTATCGTGATTTAATAGCTCGGGGGCTGGGTGTTTAGACACGCAGGTCGCCTATACGCCGTCAACTCGAAAGACCAGGACTATTCAATCCACTGGTCACCCCAGTGGAGGCCACACGCAGAAAAAGAACTTCACGAAAATCGCAATTGAATAAATGTTGGACCTAATAGAAAGGTTCAAAAGTAAGACGGTAAAACTTTTCTCAAAAACTTACTTCAGACCGGAAATATTCCTGTACATTTTTGGGGGAAATAATATCTCCAATCAACCTATAAAATCCTAATTTATTTGCAATTCACTCTGCAGAGAGATATAGTGGTAATATTAATGGAATTTGAATTTTAAAATGACATTTATAGTTTTACATAAAACCAAACCAAACCCCAAACCGCATGGCGCAACAGCCCTGAAGGGCCATGGCCTACCAAGCGACCGCTGCTCAGCCCGAAGTCCTGCAGATTACCAGGTGTCGTGTGGTCAGCATGACGTATCCTCTCGGCCGTTATTCTTGGTTTTCTAGACCGGGGCCGCCATCTCACCATCAGATAGCTCCTCAACTGTAATCACGTAAGCTGAGTGGACCTCGAACCAGCCCTCAGATCCAGATAAAAATCCCTGACCTGGCCGGGAATCGAACCCGGGGCCTCCGGGTAAGAGCAACGCACGCTACCCCTACACGGCGGGGCCGGCTATAGTTTTACATAGCTATTGATATTGTGATCATAAATGTGGGACATCTACTTTGATATAGAATTCAAACCACAAGAAGGTTACTTTCATTTTTTTAAACCCACATGCATTGGCCGGGGTTCGAACTACGATCGCCTTTGTGAGAAGATGGTGACTATGCTTCTTGGTCCCCAGTTTTAATTATTTCTAAAACAATCTTGACAAATTCGACTACGACTGTAAGAAACGAACATGCATGAAGCATATATCTTTCTTAGTCCTTAAACACGATGTTATATCCTTGATTTTATATTTCTATTCTTATCTAGTATTGATCGTGAGGCAACTGGATGTTGTCGGGAAGAATCTGGATGACGAAGTGCTTAGAGATAATTGATATTTTGAACATCATAAGCATGACTGTTGACTAACAAAGATGGACTAATTCAATTAATAGAAGTGTGGGAATTGCTGGAGTGCTCGATATAACACCTGATAAATGGAGCACCGCATGCAGAGAGATTGGGGGCTACCTGACAGCGGCAGAGATGGCCAGAACGATGGTAAGTCTGTCAGAATAACATTACCGATGGTCTTGACGGTTCCCAAATGTAACTTTAAAAAGGACTGGGATGTTCGAAGCGTAGTATTTACAGTATAAATAGAATAAGAGTTTTGCCTGCACATTGCTCAGAATTTAAAAAGGAATTGTATTTGTGTATTGTTCGTGTCCACAGTAACAAGGGAACACACATTTGAATTTTCCGTCATGTATGTATGTATGTATGTATGTATGTATTGTATGTGCGGTCATCACGAGAAAATGGCTGAAGAGAATTTAATTAAAATCGGTATATGAAGTCAGGGTATGATGCACTACAATCTAGGTTATAAATAATTGTATTCACGCTGAGTGAAACTGTAGTTTAGGTGAATGTCTACAAATTAATTCAAAAATATTTATGTCCTACCGATAAATACTACATAACTTACACAGAATTAAAATTCCGATCATTTGTCTCTTACACAATTTTACCGTATCCTGTCGACTATGTTAATAGAATAATGAATTTAGAATTTTGTTACTTAGTCCATATCAACGCCAAGCACTGTTAACATGGAAATATTATTTAATCGTGTTAACTGGCGATGATTTTTGTCGTAAATGTCTTAAGGTGTAAATCTGCCTGGTCATCGGTCCGTTCCGAGTGAAACAGCATGCCTGAATATTGGTGGAAAGTAGCTGGCCAGTTAGATAACTGCGCACATTCTATATGACCGTCCCTACAACGACGGGTAGTGCAGCTAGTATTCTATATGATAGAATTTAGTGACCATGATGTTTTCAATAAGACTTTGGTTTCTTTTTTATTTACTACAAGCAATATGTAACAACAATTAACGCGAGTGTTTGAAACACTGAATTAATTTTAATCTTTGAATGACTGTTCCTTGAATTATTTTGATTCTCTTAGAGCTTGCCTTGAAAATTTTAATATTATTGATTCAGTGATTTGAGAAATGTAGATACATGCTACAATGAGAAAGATTATAAGGTTTAACTATTGCCTAATTAGATTTAATATAATAATTTGAATTTTTTGTTTGCCAACATATTAAAAGTTATTTTATGATGAAAAATATTGAACTTTTGTATTTTCGGTATTTGTGGAGGTGGCGATAACGGTGAGAAATATAAAACTGATCGAGTTTATTCTTAACAGTCTTTATCTCCTCATTTTCGAGCACATCCCTGCCTTTATTTCTTCTTTTTTTTTTTACCAAAAATCATTCTTACTACTTTCGTGTCTCTTACTTCTAACTTAAAAATATGATATCCTGAATTCCCTCAGCTTTCATTCCCGTACAGCAAAATCGGTTAAAAGCTAACTGATGTGAAGGTAGTTTCATCCGATAGTCTGGCAACCACTTGTTCGCTATATCTATATAAATAAAATTGTAGGGGGTCCGCTGTCTGTAATTTCTTTTGTTTTGCCAATTTTTCAGATATTTATCCGTTTTAGGTCAACTCAAGACCGAATCGGTGGTTTTTACGTTTCGTGTCTGTCTGTTTGTCTGTTCGTCTGTTCCACCATCACGTCGAAACGGCTGGATAGATCTCAACCAAACTTCATATTTAGCGTATACTCATCCCGGGGAAGGTTTCGATATGCATATCATTTTAAAATCTTTGAATACACGGGGGGTTTATAGGAAAACCAGAATGGTTTTTCCACCATCACGTCGAAACGGCTGGATAGATCTCAACCAAACTTCATATTTAGAGTATACTCATCCCGAGGAAGGTTTCGATATGCATATTATTTTAAAATCTTTGAATAGACGGGGGGGTTTATAGGAAAACCAGAATGGTTTTTCCACCATCACGTCGAAAAGGCTGGATAGATCTCAGCCAAACTTCATATTTAGAGTACACTCATCCCGGGGAAGGTTTCGATATGCATATCATTTTAAAATCTTTGAATAGACGGGGTGTTTATAGGAAAACCAGAATGGTTTTCCTCCATTTTCTCTTATACTATTGATTTTCTGTAAACTTCGTTTACCGTACGTAAAACGTCTCTTCATTATAAACAACTTTCGTTATGTTCATAATTTACCTTACCCCTCACATGACGGAGAAATTTACAATTTTCTGCTGGTATCATGCTCTGCATTTAGTGACCGACAGACCGACAACGAACCTACAGGTTACCATGGCAACGTCTCTGACTGCATGCCAGTAGGGAAGTAACGTATTGCCATTTTCCTCATCATGCTTTTAAATTCGTGGTTGTTCCTGGGGTAGATGGCAAGAGAGGCGTCAATCGGCACATCTGCGGGATATTGGCGGAATATCGTTGGAGGTTATAACCGCCCTCGAATAGATTAAGTAATAACACCATTAGTCATCTTATTATTTTTTTACCTAAGAATCACTGGACCTAAATTTCTCCTCTGTTACCGCTTTATTATATCCATAACTCACACTAGCATAATTTATTGAGGGACATTTGATTTTCCAATACATTTACTTGGCATTTACATATTTGTCGTTATCCGGCTGTCCTCAGTTATAATCCATTTTCTATTAGTTTCAACTTTCTTAACTGTATTATTTTCTTCCTTAATTACGCCGTATGTACGCGAGCGCTAGAAACTGCTGGATGTATTTCCACCAAGATTCGTATTTAGAATACACCTGTCCTTGATAGGTTTTAGGGCAAATATTGTTTCTAAATCCATTGAACTGACTGGGGGTTTATACGAAACCGAAACAGTGATTTTGCACTTCCACAAAATATACAGAACCAGACTTAATGGAAATCTACCTACCTTGGTAGAAATAATTTTCTAAACCTTTTTTCTCATGTGCATCATTTCGGTACGAGGATTAATAAGGGAGATATCATTAACGGACCGTTTTTCTGTACAAGTCCCATCGGACTTAACTCACGAGCGGGTGCGTGTAAAGCGTATTCCTTACGACTTGAAAACTACTGAAGACATTCGAACCAAAATTTATATTTAGCATCCACCTGTCCAAAGGTAGGTTTTAAACGTAAATAACATTTCATGGCGGTTTATAGGGAACCGAAATGGTGATTTTACTCTTCCACAATATATACAGAACAAGACCAACCTGACTGGAAATCGAACAAACGTGATGGAATTCCACCTTAAAACCTTTCTTTCATGTGCATTTTTTCGTCAGGAGGGTTAATAAGGGAGATATCATGAATGGTCAGTTTTGCAGGTTAAGTCCAGTGAACATAGCCCAAAAGGTGTTTTACATGCAGCAGATTCCTTATCTATATAAATCAAATCGTAACGACTGTGTGCCTCAACAATGACTATTTTGGCGAAATTTTCGTACAGCATAATTTTTTGGTTTAGTTTCCTGAAAGTCCTAATTTTTACCCGCCTCGCCCAAAATCCAGATTGCGGCATAATCTGCCAGAAGAAAAAGAAGATAATTGAAATTTGACAAAATTATACGTTTTAGCCTGTAATGAACGGAAAACTACCAAGATCATTAAATTTTTCACTTTTTATCCCCGAAGAATATCGAAATATGCAGGCAATTTTAAGGATGGTGCACACCTTCGGAAATTCCTATCACATGACGGATTGCGCAATCTCCGTTCAATTTGGAATGATCTACAACCTTGGTCTTATGACTTTTTGCCGTATCTGTATCCCTTTTACGTTTGATTTTTCTCTATTAATCGATGTTAAGTCAATTTGGAATTTTCACATGCATAATTCATACTTTCAATTACTTATATGAAATACAGAATCATCAAACTCTTCACGAAAATTGGCCCACCCAGTAGCCATATATGAGCCAAATGCTATGTACGTAGCTGTCACATAATTATCCGAAAAGTAATGTCATGTGAGATAATCTTACAAAAACTTTACCCTGTTCCACGTTTCTAACTCAATCTGACCCAAGAATAGACGACATATCACAGGACCAGCCATTTAGGCCACTAAATCCGGCGTGTCTTATGGTATAATCCTTTGTCGATATGACGTACGTTTAGTAGCAGTTAATCAGTAAATGAAGGTCTTCAATATTGTAAACACGCATATACTTTCGTATGTCGATCTATATATATTCACTGATGTCGATTTGTAGCGATCGAGAAAGGGTGGGTCTGCTATTGTAATCAGTACTCCCCACACCGACTTTGACTGGCAGAAGGAAAGGGTTCCTTCTCCAACTCCTGTGTAACTGTCATTAGTAAGGCAGGCCTAAAATTGTAATGAATAGTTCACTTCTCGATTTGACTTGCAGCAGGCAAGTGAGCATGCAGTTTTGTTTAAAACTTCCCTACCCGATTGTGTTTGGCAGTAGGCAAGGGTGCCCGCCATTATAAAGAAATGTCCTCATCTAAAATGTGACTGGCATTAGGCATAGTGGCCTGCTATTTTGATGGAAACTCACCAACTTGGTGTGACTGGCAGTAAGCTGGCTGGCAGTAGGAAAATGGGCCTGGCATTATAGTGATAACTGCACAACTCAATTTCGAGTGATAGTACGGTAATTGCCTGCCATTATAATAAAAACTCCTCAACTGTAATCTGTCTGGAAGTAGGAAAGGGGGGCTGCCATTTTAACGAAAACTCCCCAAATCGATTCTGTCCCCCACGAACCTGGAGGCGACTAAAAGGGGCGACCATGGACTGACTGAATTAGAACCATGAAACTAATTTTGAATCGTATCATCACGCGGGGAACACCATAGGTTGCCTGTACTTGCGAGTAGTACCACTAAATTCGGTACGAAATAGGTTTGTGATTAGTAGCAGTAAAAGCCTGGCCTGGTGGATTCCAGTACCTGTGCGTCGTACCCATGTGTGCAACACCGCGGGTCTGGGCGTAGCCTGTGAGTTGTACCACTATATGAGCAGCACCGTGGGTCTGCGTTGCCTGTGATTAGTACTCACTATGTGAGGAACACCACGGGAATACCGGCGCCCGTGTTTAGTACACCTAGGTGGGGAACCTTCTCGGTTTGCGTTGACTCTGAGTTGTGCCATTGTGTGAGAGGCACCATAGGTCTGCGTTACTTGTACGTATTGCAATACTTGTGAGTAGTACCATCTTTTGTGGAACACCGTGAGTCTTCGCTACTTCTGATTAATACCCCAACGTGACACATACCATGGTTCTATTTTACTCGCGACATGTACCATTCTGTGGGGCCTTAGACGTGGATTTTGCACCCCCTTTAGACACCAAGCATCATTGTGCTTTATAAGTGGTTCCTTGGTCGTTAATAATGTTATTTTCGATCTGTATTGAGTCCGATCCACTGGATTTTGTTTGTTTGTTTTGTGTTTTGTTGAGTTCCTGTCCATCCATTCATTCTTCATGCCATATTTTATTTTTATTTTGGTCAGTGGATGCCTTTGCAATTTTTGTTCTTTTATTTCGTACCATTAGGGGCCGATGACCTTCGATGTTAGGCCCCTTAAAATAACAGGCATCATCATCATCGATTCTGTCCGCGTAGTAGGCAATGGGACCTGCAATTATAATGTAAACTTCCCAACTCGATTGTGAATGACAGTAGGCAAGTGAGTCTGCCGTTATATCATAAATCCGTAACAAACACTTTACATTGGAAACAACGTACGGGGACCTCCCCATGCTCTTTCTCGGATAACGCTAAGAGACATGCAATTTTAAAACAATAGACTATTATTTACTGCATGTACACTATTTACTTCGATATTCGAATACAATGTAGAATACCGTTGCGAAGCACGGGTACATTCGCTAGTGGGTATATAAAACAATAAGCCAAAATCTGTAACGCTTTAATGTAAATTCCTTGTAACGCTTTAAGTAGGAGTTATTTAAAACCCTACAAGAATGTGCTTGGTGTCATTATTTTACGAAGTTTTCATGTTTAATGCACAGTTCGTGTGTAACCTCGGCCGAGGTCACACGGCAAGCGGCATGTAGGTACTGTGTGGTTGTCGCGAAGTGCGAGTGTGTGTACCTGATGTATATTTTGTGTAGTCTTTGGAAAATTGCATGTAAAATCGTGGCAAGTATCATAAAAAAAACACCACAGAATATGTCTTCGAAGACAGGATTAATAGGCCTTCGCCTTTAGAAATCCATCGTTGGATTAGTAACGAACTAAAATTTAACAGAGACCAAGTGATCGCAAAAAGGGGGAAATACTGTGTACATAAAACTAGTATCTGAGACTTTATGAAAACCTACTAGCACGTCACGAAGGAGTGAAACCTTTTCGCTTAGTTAATGGTGGTACCACTAAAGTAACGATTTCGGCAGCGGACACTTTAACTAAAAGAGTACGTGTGTTCAACCTCCCTCCAGAAATAAGCAACGATCACCTTGCACGAGTTCTCTTTAAGGAGTAGTCAAGGACATCCAGGAAGAACGGTGGAATGAAGCCTACGAATTCGCCGATGTAAGTAATGGTATCCGAATTGTAATAATAATAATAATAATAATAATAATAATAATAATAATAATAATAATAATAATAAAATAGAAATTCCACGAACCTGCTACGCTGGCGTAACAGGGGCAGAGATGATACTCCCACGTCGCGCATCCCAGGTGGTGGATAGGGGGGTCCTAACCGGCTTGCCGGCGGACTTGAAGGAAACAAAATACCTCTCGCGGACCAAACACACTATTCCCTGTGGGTGGGGACGCAGACGAAGAATACACCCACGGTATCCCCTGCCTGTCGTAAGAGGTGAGTAAAAGGGGCGACCAAGGGATAATTGTCTTGAAACCATGAAACTACTTGTGATTACTACCACCACGCGGAGAACGTCATGAGTCGCTTTCCTTGCGCGTAGTACCACTATATTCTGTACCAAATAGGTTTGTGATTAGTAGCAAACAGGAGCACCGAGCGGTAGGCTTTTGCAGTACCTGTGATTAGTACCACCATATGAGCAGAACCATGGGATGATAGCTACCATGGTTCTGCCTTGCCTATGATTAGTACCCACAATATGAAGAACACCACAGGATAGGGGAAGGTCCCTGGGGTTAGTACTCTTATGTGCTGAACACCATAGGGTTGCGTTGCCTGTAAATGGCGCCGCAATGTGAGAAAAACCATAGGTCTGTAGTGTATGTCGAATTTCATAACCTGTGAGTAGTGCCATAATGTGTGGAATACCGCGAGTCTCTGCTACTTTTGATTAGTACCACAGCATGACAAATACCATGGTTCTACATTCCTAGCGATAAGTACCGTTATGAGGGGCCGATAACTTGGACTTTGGACCCCTTTTGCTCTCAACTTGGGAGTGTGGATTGGCGACCATGGGGCCCTTTGCTGAGTCCTGGCATTGCTTCCACTTACTTGTGCCGGGCTCCTCACTTTCGTCTATCCTGTCCGACCTCCCTTAGTCAACTCTTGTTCTTTTCCGACCCCGACGGTATTAGAGCATTCGAGGCCTAGGGAGTTTTTCATTTTCACGCCCTTCTTGGCCCTTGCCTTTCTTCGTCCGTTACTTCATTTTTCGAAGTGACGGATCCCTTCTTTTTTTCTCCTATTTTCTCTCTCTTTCCCCCCTGTGGTGGGGGACGCAGACGAATAATACACCCACGGTATCCCCTGCCTGTCGTGCGAGGCGACTACAAGGGGCGACCAAGGGAAGATTGAATTAGAACCATGAAACTACTTTTGATCAGTACCAACATGTGGGGAACACCATTGGTTGCCTTTACTTGCGAAGAGTACCACTATATTCGGTACACAATAGGTTTGTGATTAGTAGCAACAGAAGGGGTTCAGTGTGGTTTTCCAGCACCCGTGCGTCGTGCCCATGTGTGCAACACCGCGGGTCTGGGCGTAGCCTGTGAGTTGTACCGCTATATGAGCGGCACCGTTGGTCAGCGTTGCTCGTGATTACTACCCACCGTGTTGAGGAACAGCACGAGATAGTGCGAATCCCTGTGGTTAGTACACTCGGTGAGGAGCCTTCTAGGTTTGCGTTGGCTATGAGCGGCGCCGTGGGTCGGCGTTGCCTGTGACTGGTCCCCACCATGTTGAGGAACACCACGGGATATGGCGCGTCCCTGTGGTTAGTACACTCGGTGAGGAGCCTTCTCGGTTTGCGTTGGCTTTGAGCGGCTCCGTGGGTCAGCGTTGCCGGTGATTGGTCCCCACTATGTTGAGGAACACCACGGGATTGTGTGAGTCCCTGTGGTTAGTACACTCGGTGAGGAACTTTATCGGTTTGCGTTGGCTATGAGTGGCGCCATTGTGTTAGGAACCCCATAGGTCTGCGTAACTTGTACGATGTACAATACTTGTGAGTAGTACCATCTTGTGTGGAACACCGTGAGTCTTCGCTACTTTTGATTAGTACCCCAAGATGACAAATACCATGGTTCTAATTCACTCGCGACATGTACCATTCTGTGGGCCTTACACGTGAATTTAGCACACCTTCAGACATCTAGCATAGCTGTGCTTTATCGATGGTGCCTTGGTCAGTAATACTCTAATTCACTACCTTCTTTGTGAGTCTGATCCACTGTTTTTTGTTTTGTTTTTGTTTCTGTTGGGTTCATGTCCATCCATTAATTCTTCATGACATGTTTTATTTTATTTTGGTCAGTGGATGAATTTGAATTTTTTGTTCTTTCATTTCGTACCATTAGGGGCCGATGACCTTCAAACAACAAGCATCATCATCATCATTGGACCCCTTTTACACTGCAAGCATCATCGATTCATTGTTATGCTATAGCAGCAGTCCCTTGGTCAGTAACCATATTGTTTTTATGTCAGAATCTGTGAATGTAAGGCATTCCGCGTCGCATCCACTGATTGTTTTAAATTCATCTCCCTCCATCCATTCATTCTTCGTCCTCACATTTTGAATTCTGCTCAGTGGAGAATTTCGGACTTTTAATTTGTCATTCCGTTTCGTCTCATTTCGTACCATTAGGGGCCGATGACCTCGATGTTAGGCCCCTTTAAACAGCAAGCATCATGATCATGATCACCAGAAATAAGCAACAATCGCTTTGCACGAGTTCTCTTTATGGAGTAGTCAAGGACATCCAGGAAGAACGGTGGAATGAAGCCAACGAATTCGCCGATGTAAGTAATGGCATCCGAATTGTAAAAATAGAAATTATGTCCCCTATCCCGTCTCAGCTTATGGAGAAGGATTGTAGAATTCTACTATCGTACGAAGGACAATCAAAGTCAAGTTTTTATTGCAAAAAATCAACGCACCTCTAAACAGATTGTCCCAATAGGAAAGCCCATTCCGCGCTGAGTAGAAAACAAACATACAGCTCCCACAAACCTGCTACGCAGGCGTAGTAGGGAGAGAGGTGATACTCCCATGAGGCGCGTCCCAGGTGGCGGATAGGGAGTTTCTAACCGGCTTGCCGGCGGACTTGAGGGAAATGAAATACCTCTCGCGGACCAAACACACTACCCCTGCGGGTGGGGGACGCACATGTAGAATACACCCGCGGTATCCCCTGCCTGTCGTAAAAGGCGACAAAGGGGGGCACCCTGGCGCGGACATGGATTGCGGTTTGGTATAATTTGTTGGACCTCCTGTGGATGGGAGAGGCTGAATACATCAACAGGTAATCTCTGCCTCTCGTAGAAGGCGACTTAAAGGGTCATGTGGCCATGGTCCCCTTTTAATTTTTTATTATTTTTCCGATGGTCAGATGTAAACCATTCCAAATTTTGATGTGCATGCTGCCCGGAGATGGACCTCTTACGTGTGCGATTACGCTCAAAAGGTCGCAACTGCCCACCCAGGACTATTGCGGGTGGGTGCGCCATGTACCTTGGCAGTAATATCCGCCTGACAACGCAGGTCCTCGCACAGCCGAATGCCAGAAGGACATATTATTATTAATTATTTTTAATTTTTTTCTCTATATTTAGTGCTCTGTACACGCTATGGGGTACGTGCTATTGCGGGTGACTGGAGGAAGGGAGCCCTAGTGCTCATTGCCTCAGTCATCCCGTATTAGGCATCGTCCAACATCGGACCCCGGCCAGTACCTGCTACGACCAGGTGGGTATTGCCTTGGCTGCTTGGTTCGGCTACAGAGACTCCTGATCGGAGTGGGTGGCATTCGGGGAGGATGCTATCGGGAATAGCTTCCAAACGAAGTCGTCCTTCTCAAGGTGGTCCCCCACCTAAGTCTTTAACTTTTGCTTCCCTGAGAGGTTCAACTCCCTGGGAACATGCGCAGCGTGAAGGAATGGGATCCAGCTTCCCTAGGTTTCTGGTCGCTACCAGAACCGATGGGCATGATTTTAAGCTGGTGAAGTCGATCCTTTTTAGTCGACACATCGAAGGCGTTTACGGCGAACTTGAGGAACTTAAGAAAATGCGCAACGGTAGTTTGCTTATGAAGACTCGTACAGCACTGCAAGCTGATCATTTGCTTAAGTGCGACCACTTTGGCGAAATCCCCGTCAAAGTGGAGGAGCATAAGTCCTTGAACCTGGTTCGCGGAGTCATCTTTCACCGCGATCTGATTTTGAACACTGATGACGAGTTGATGGAAGACATGAAGAACCGTAGCGTGACACACGTCCGGCGCATTACGCGCAAGGTCAACGGTGAAGACGTTGCCACTGGTGCCTTCATTGTCTCTTTCAAGTTGTCAGTGTTACCAGAGAAAGTCAAGGTAACAACTTATCGTTGCGATGTTAGGCCGTACATCCCACCTCCTATGCGATGCTATCAATGCCAGCGATTCGGACATATGGTCTCTCGCTGTTCGAATCAGGCTGTATGTAGTACATGTGGACGAGTAGCTCACGGCGCGGAGGAGTGCACAACTCCGTACGAGTGCACTAACTGCTCCGGTTTCCATTCTCCTCGGGATCGGAACCGTCCGACATACCTGAGTGAGAAGACGATCCAGGAGATCAAGACCCTGGATGGTCTTTGCTACCAGGAAGCGCGCCGTAAGTTTAATTCCACGAATACACCTGCCCGTACACTCGACTACAGCATGATAGCTCAGAGTCTTCCAGGTTCATCATTTTCAACATCGTCACCTGTGCTGATCGCTGCGCCCAAGGCGACTGTTGCTGCTCCCAGCGACGTCGCAAAGAGTAAAAGCTCGAAGGGGGGACCACCCCACCTTCGACCAACCAGAAGTCAGTGCAGGCTGGCAGTTGCCAGCCGGCACAGCAAGGGGGGAAGACTAAGTCTCCCCCCGTAGGAGGTCGACGAAAGTCGTGCCCCAGCCGGCGGAGGCGGCATCGTCGACCAGGGCTGGGAAACCATCTCCCAGCCCGTCTAAACTCGAAAAAAAGAAGGGAAAGAAGAGCGCCCGTCCTGAGCGCTCTCGGACTTCCCCTGCGAAGGAGAAGTCATGCCCCCCACCTGAGGGGTATGAGTCTGCGCCGGGCGGTACTCCTGCTCCGAAACCTGCGCGCTCTCCTCGTAGGGGACCCCTTCGCCCCCGAAAAACGTCGAAGTTCTGGGCGGAATCCCCGCCGTCTGTTGACGAGGAGATGGATGTCGCGCTGTCCACTACATCTACGGATGTAGATGTTGATAGACTTTAGGTTTGTGAGCATTTTATTGCTCATAACCTAACACTACTTATATCGTCTACACTATGGCACTGTTACAGTGGAATTGTAATGGTTATGACAGGCATCTTGCTGAGTTACGTCAGCTCATTAGTGAGTACGCAGCGAGTATTGTCTGTATTCAGGAGACCAACTTCAGACCTGGTCATCGTACGGTCTTGAGAAATTTTAAGCTATACTCTACAGAACGATACTATGCTCACCGGGCTTCTGGTGGCGTTGGCATTTTTGTACGTTCTGATACCTACAGCGAAGAGATTCCATTAAGAACCCCGCTCGAGGCTGTAGCTGTTCGCGTTTCACTGCCTGTCATAGCAACAGTGTGTAATGTTTATTTTCCACCAGGCCAGCATCTTAATATAACTGATGTCGTTGATCTCATAGATCAGCTTCCACCTCCCTTCCTTTTGTTGGGCGATTTTAACGCCCATCACCCCATGTGGGGCTCTGAGGCGCCTTGCCCCCGGGGAAGAGAGCTGGAAATATTAGCAACAGAGCTGGATTTATGTATTTTGAACACAGGGGAACCAACTCACTTTAGTGCACGTTATGGCACGTATTCTCGGATCGAGCTAAGTCTATGCAGCCGAACGTTGGTTCCACTGTTTCGGTGGAATACACATGATGATCTCTGTGCTGATGATGATGCTTGTTGTTTTAAGGGGCCTAACATCAAAGGTCATCGGCCCCTAATGGTACGAAATGAAAGAACAAAAATTTCAAAGGCATCCACTGACCAAAATAAAAATAAAATATGGCATGAAGAATGAATGGATGGACAGGAACTCAACAAAACACAAAACGAACAAACAAAAACCAGTGGATCCGACTCAATACAGATCGAAAATAACATTATTACCGACCAAGGAACCACTTATAAAGCACAATGATGCTTGGTGTCTAAAGGGGGTGCAAAATCCACGTCTAAGGCCCCACAGAATGGTACATGTCGCGTGTAAAATAGAACCATGGTATGTGTCATGTTGGGGTATTAATCAGAAGTAGCGAAGACTCACGGTGTTCCACAAAAGATGGTACTACTCACAAGTATTGCAATACGTACAAGTAACGCAGACCTATGGTGTGTCTCACACAATGGCCCTACACAGAGTCAACGCAAACCGAGAAGGTTCCCCACCTAGGTGTACTAAACACGGGCGCCGGTATTCCCGTGGTGTTCCTCACATAGTGGGTACTAATCACAGGCAACGCAGACCCACGGTGCTGCTCATATAGTGGTACAACTCACAGGCTACGCCCAGACCCGCGGTGTTGCACACATGGGTACGACGCACGGGTACTGGAATCCACCAGGCCAGGCTTTTACTACTACTAATCACAAACCTATTTCATACCGAATTTAGTGGCACTACTCGCAAGTACAGGCAACCTATGGTGTTCTCCGCGTGATGGTACGATTCAAAATTAGTTTCATGGTTCTAATTCAGTCAGCCCTTGGTCGCCACTTTTAGTCGCCTCTTACGACCGGCAGGGGATACCGCGGGTGTATTCTACATGTGCGTCCCCCACCCGCAGGGGGTAGTGTGTTTGGTCCCCGAGAGGTATTTTATTTCCCTCAAGTCCGCCGGCAAGCCGGTTAGGACCCCCCTATCCGCCACCTGGGACGCGCCACGTGGGAGTATCACCTCTCCCCCTGCTACGCCATCGCAGTAGGTTCGTGGGATGATCTCTGTGACAGTGACCATTTTCCTATTATCCTTGCTTTGTTGAAGCATAAATCCGTCGAGGCTCCCCCTCGATGGATTCTTAAACGTGCTGATTGGGCAAAGTTCTCATCCCTAGCTGCCTTTAATGACGATATCAGGCGGACCGTCGGCGAGGAAATAACTTACGTCACCCAAGTTATTCTTGCTGCTGCTGAGGAGTCCATTCCGTTTTTCTTGGGGGCTCCTCGCCGAAAACTCGTTCCTTGGTGGAACCATGAAATAGCAGCAGCCATCAAAGAACGCCGTCGCGCTCATAAACGTTACCGTCGACAGCCTACTGTGGCCAACTTGGTAACATTTAAGAAACTCCGCGCTAAGGCGCGAGTTCTTATTCGACAAAGTAAGAAGGCTTCATGGGAGAGATATGTGTCGTCCATGACGTCACATACTCCATCATCTCATGTGTGGACGAAACTTCGACGAATTTCGGGTATTCAAGGATCATCTGCTGTACCGGGAATTTCCATTGCAGGCAGTGTCGCCACTGATCCCCTCGCGATTGCTAATCATCTCGCTAGTCATTTCGCGGATGTCTCTGGCTCCGGGAATCACCATCCTGATTTCCTCCCTCTGAAGCGGGAGGCAGAACGTCATCACCTTAGTTTTGCCACCCAATCTTCAGAGGACTACAACGTGCCCTTTACGGAGTGGGAACTCCGCAGCGCCTTAGCGCTTTGCAAGGACACGTCTCCTGGACCGGACAACATCCATAACCAGATGTTGAAACACCTTAGTGATGATAGTTTACTATATCTTCTTCGTGTGTTCAACCGAATCTGGACAGAGGGTAATTTTCCGTCTCAGTGGCGAGAGGGCATAGTCATTCCTGTCCTCAAGCCTGACAAAGATCCTAGGTATGCAGGAAGTTACAGACCGATTTGTCTTACAAATTGCCTGTGTAAGCTGTTTGAGAGGGTGGTAAATCGCCGACTCGTGTGGTGTCTGGAGAAACAAGGACTCTTGTCCGAGTACCAATGTGGATTTCGAGCCGCTCGATCCACCACAGACCACTTGGTACGCCTGGAGAGCTCTATCCAGGATGCGTTTCTCCGCAAACAGCACTTGGTAGCTGTCTTCTTTGACTTGGAGAAGGCTTACGACACCACCTGGCGATATGGCATCCTTTCAGTCCTGCATCAATGGAGATTCCGAGGTAACTTGCCGGTATTTATTGCGAATTTTTTGTCCCTCCGTCTATTCCGTGTCTGAGTAGGGAGGACATATTCGCAATACCACGTTCAAGAAAATGGAGTCCCACAGGGATCGGTTCTTAGTGTCACTCTGTTCGCGATTGCCATAGACGGTATTGTCGCTGCTGCTGGTCCAGCCGTAATACCGTACCTATATGTGGATGATTTTGCTCTGCACTATAGCTCGTGCAGTATGGCAGTCGCAGAGCGACAGTTACAGCAAGCTGTTAGGAGGGTGGAGAAGTGGACCTTAGAACATGGCTTTCGGTTTTCTGCCGCAAAGACCTTCGTTGTCCACTTTTGTCGTCAACGTACTCTTCACCCACATCCTGAGCTTTATCTAGGAAATGTCGTTCTTCCAGTTGTTGACACCTACCGATTTCTTGGGCTCCTTTTTGACAGTAAATTATCGTGGGAGCCACACGTGCGGGAGCTAAAAGTGCAATGCACCAAGAGGCTTAACCTCTTGAAGTTTCTTAGCAGCACTAATTGGGGAGCTGACCGCGTGGTGCTCCTGCGATTCTATCGGGCACACATTTTATCCCGGTTAGACTACGGCAGTGCAGCATATGGCTCCGCAAGACCAAGCGTTCTTGCGAAGCTGAGCAATATCCACCACAGCGGGGTTAGTTTGGCGACGGGAGCTTTTCGTACTAGCCCCATCGCTAGCCTGCTCGCTGAGTCTGGTGTGCCACCTTTACACCTGAGGCGCCAGCAACTACTACTTACGTATGCTGCAAATTTGCGACAGATGCCACTTCATCCGAGCTATCCCTGCGTGTTCAACAATGGCAACCGTTTGTTGTACGCTGCTCATCGTCGTGCGACGCGGCCGGTTGGGATACGCTTGGATAGCAGTTATGAATTGTTTGACGTACCTTCGATTCCTTGCCTTGTCAGACAGCCAAGTGGGGTACCTCCGTGGGTTGTACGACGACCTGAAATCATCCTGGATTTGCACACTGGCCCGAAAGGAGACACGGACCCTTCGATTTATCGGAGGATCTACCTGTCCGTTCTTGGCCGCTATCCAGGTTCAGTCGTCGTTTACACGGATGGTTCAAGGACAGATACAGATACGATTCGTTGTCGACAATGATCGGTTTCTTTTTGCTCTCCCGGACACCTGTAGTGTGTACACGGCAGAGCTGTATGCTATCTGTGAGGCTCTGCGGTACGCACTAGACAATGAGCGCCGACACTTTCTTGTGTGTACTGACTCCTTGAGTTCGCTTCAGTCTATTGATACCTGTTTCCCTCGACACCCTCTGGTGCAGCGGATCCAGGACCTGCTGGCCGGGTGTTCGGATGCCGGCACCAGAATTACGTTTGTGTGGCTCCCCAGCCACATGGGCATAGAGGGAAACGAGTTAGCAGATCAGGCTGCCAAGGAGGCAGTTACACTGCCCCCGTTGCTTTTCAAGGTTCCAGCAAGTGATATTCGCTCTCAGCTGAGACATCTGGTTATGTCTCATTGGGAGATGGAGTGGCAGGCCATCCCACTTCCCAATAAGCTGAGAGCGATAAAAGGAACAACGAAGGTATGGAGGACTTTCCTTCGGGCTTCGCGGAGGGAAGCCGTGGTATTATGTCGCCTTCGGATCGGCCACGGTATCTTAACGCACTCCCATCTACTGAAAGGAGAACCCCCTCCGGTGTGTACCTGCGGCGACCATCTTACCGTGGTACACATCCTTACGGAGTGCGTGGACCTGATCGATCTGCGCCGTAGTATTAACCTTCCGAGTACTATCTCCCTTATCTTGCGCGATGACGAGCAGTCAGCAGACCTCGTCATCCGCTTTATGAGGGATAGCGTTCTGTTTTATCGTGTGTGATGATGTCCTTTGTCCTCGTGTTGTTTATGTCAGTTGCGCTTTTATCTCATTGACTTCATTTTAGTTTGTGTTGCTCATTTTAATGTGTTATTTGAACGTCTAACGTAAATTATGTGTTAATATCTGTATTACTGGGCAATGCCTTATTCCTTCGATTTCCTTTACTTTCTCTTATTTTAATAGAACATAAGGCATTGCGTATTAGATCCCCTGACTGTTTTAATCTCACCCTCATTTTTCTTCATCACCATTCTTTTTTAACTCTAGTCAGTGGATACTTTTTAAAATTTTAACTTCATGTCTCATGTCATTCATTTCGTTCCATTAGGGGCCGATGACCTTCGATGTTAGGCCCCTTAAAACAACAAGCATCATCATCATCATCAAATACAGCAATGACACGAAAACCATGGTCTGAGTATATGGAAATTCATGAAAACACCCATATAACAACAGGAGGCACTCAGTTAACAAAACAGAATACAAACCCGGATTTAAAAAATCATCCAATCACAGACAATAAACAAACGAAGTCCGCTTCTTTGCGTAGTGAAGGCATGGAGGGTACACCAGATTCAGAAAATGCTCCCATTCCTCACCCTGTAACTGATCCCAACACAACAACAGGACCGAGTGTTAGTGAAAGTGCAGTGACCTCGCTAGCAGGTGACAGGCCAAACCCGAATACGACAGGCAGTAACAAGGCCTCTCATAACTTACAGATGAAAGTTGTCAACAAATACGTTGCACGTAACGAATCAAAACCGTACAGCACCCAAAAGCGTAGTACCTTACGCAGTCGGCTTAAATAACAGAAGATGAATACCAGTGTATGAGTGAAAGTGTATTGACCAGATCAGCTTAATCAACTCCTCTTGCCAGGATGAGTTTTACTACAATTACTTTGATTCTCCCCTTCTTTCGGCAGATGACTCCCCTATGTCGTGTCACCACCTTGAATGCAGACGGCGTCAAAAGTCTGACCAGGCGAGCTCTCCTACAGGATTTTCTCAGGGTTCATGACACGATATCATATTTCTTCAAGAAGTTAATGATCCAAACTTATACTGGTTGTTGGAATACGAATATAAAGTAAATGTTGGTCCATCACTTAGAGCTACTGCTATAATATATAGAGCAGGACTGACTGTTTCTGAAGCGGATTTTCATCCTAATGGTGGAATTATTACTGTGAAATGTGAGGACACAATTCTTATGAATGTTTATGCTCCGTCAGGTTCCCAAGGGCGTCTTGACAGAGAACGATTATTTGAAGATGACATCAGATATTTTGTGCAGGGTCCTACTAATAACATAATTTTGGCCGGCGATTTTAACTGGTCCGCCTCTGTGGTGTAGTAGTTAGCGTGATTAGCTGCCACCCCCGGAGGTCCGGGTTCGATTCCCGGCTGTGCCACGAAATTTGAAAAGTGGTACGAGGGCTGGAACGGGGTCCACTCAGCCTCGGGAGGTTAACTGAGTAGAGGTTGGTTCGATTCCCACCTCAGCCATCCTGGGAGTGGTTTTCCGTGGTTTCCCACTTCTCCTCCAGGCAAATGCTGGGATGATACCTAACTTAAGGCCACGGCCGCTTCCTTCCCTCTTCCTTGCCTGTCCCATCCAATCTTCCCATCCCTCCACAAGGCCCCTGTTCAGCATAGCAGGTGAGGCCGCCTGGGAGAGGTACTGGTCATTCTCCCCAGTTGTATCCCCGACCCGGATTCTGAAGCTCCAGGAGGCGGTAGAGGTGGGATCCCTCGCTGAGTCCGAGGGAGAAACCGTCCCTGGAGGGAAAACAGATTAAGAAGATTTTAACTGTATATTAAATCCGCCCGATCAAACTGGACATTTCAATAATGTTGCAGTTTAAAATATCTTGTTGAGGTATTACATTTACATGACGTATGGGAACTTAATCATGGAACAGACGTCCAATTTACATTCTTCCGGGCCGGGTCAGCTTCCAGAATCGACAGAGCATTTACAGGGTGTCCGCAAGAAACACCGACAAGGCTTAGTATGTTGTGCGGGATGGCGGGCTGATCGGTTTTCAAGAAGGAGCCCCAGTCCAGAAATGCACGGTTTGGACTCTGCAGAGCGTCGAAGTCTGAGAACGGTTGTGACAGTTTGTTCCGATTTGTTGTCTTAATACATAAACTATGCAACCTTTTAGCTATCTGTGTACTGCGGATGGACGACTTCAGCCTAATAACATTCCTACGCATGCACTGCATTCTTCCACACAGTCCTAGATGCTCATTCTACTGCGTTACTTGCGTACTGTGTCTGGCAGTGCAGTATCGTTGTTAACAGCAGTGCGACATGTACCAGTACACAACTACGGAAATGACTGACATGGTGCATGCATACGGTAAAGCGGATTGCAATGGTAGAACTGCTGCAAAAGATTATATGTGGAACATTCTCCAAACAGGCATACCTCATATCATTCCACGTTCGCGGCCATCGAGTGACGACTAAGAGAAGCCGGACAGTTCCACGTATGTGGTATGAAAAATAAGGTGTAGAAGACTCTTGTAACGTCAGCGGAGGACCTTATTGCCCGAGTCCACGGAGCTATCGGAATTCTTCAAATACATCCGTACGTATTGGGTCATGTGCGTGAGGCTCAGCACCGCCAGTGTAGGTTCTCCAATGACGTAGGCGATATTCATGCTGGCCTTATTGACGACATGCGGAACGCACACCCATCTCACAATTCGATGCGCTGCAGTGTCTAAGCCGTGCGTTTCTGGATGTGGGTTCCTTTTGAAAACGGATCAGTTCTCCTTCCCGCACAACATACTAAGCGTCAGTGTTTTATGGGACACCTGCATATCACGAGAGATGATAAATAGGCTACACAGTTCTGAGGTTATACCGGTGTCATTCAGTGACCATCAGGCTCTCATCTTCCGTCACTCAACAACAATACGACCACCTCTACATGGGTATGGATACTGGAAACTCAATGCGTCCCTCTTGTACGACCAAAATGTCCACAAACACTGTGGATGAAATTACGTAGTTAACGATCTAAATACCATTACGACGTGACATGGCGGACTGATACTGTTAAAACAGAAATTAAACAATTTTTTTCAAAAGATTTTCAAACAAAAGGCATAGAAAAGGGGAAATACATTGAATTTTGATTACGAAGTTTTATACCAGCTTCAATAACAGCAAGCCAGTGGAGAGAATGTCACTAATAAAATGACAGAAATCAAATACACAATCATTAATATCCAAGAGAATCATCTGAAAGGGGCATTCATCCGTGGGAAAGTACCCTCAGTAGTTAAAGAAAAGTGTTCGTCACTATTTCACATTTTGACAGAAAGACGTAAAGGGAAGAGGAAAGCAATTACTAAACTCCGGGATGAGCATGGTCACATAAAGTCGGATATGAAGCACGTAGTCCAAATCGGTGCAGAATACTTCACAACACTATTCAGTGACGACCAACACATTAATCATCACTTCTAGAGCATCCTACAGCAATGTCTACCAACATGGAATAACGTAGATGGGCCAAGTTTGATTGCAGATATTACCTCGGCGGAAGTATTCTCTGCACTTTCCCAAGCACAGCGTCATCGCTCTCCAGGACCAGATGAAATAATTGATGAATTCTACAAAATCATGTGGGATATAATAGGGGAAGACCTGTTGAAAGTGTACCAAGATATACTAGAGAAGCCACACATTCTAACGGAAGATTTAACGTCCGGAATTACTATTTTAATTCCCAAAACCACAAGACCTCTAGGAATGAAAGACTTCAGGCCGATCACCTTGCTAAAGACAGGTTACAAGATATTCACTAAAATTATAGCATCTAGAATAAAACTGCAGTTACAACAGATAATCAGACGATGGCAATCGTGTGGGACATGAGGTCAAAATATTATCTTCAATATGTTAGTGCCGAGAAACATTATTCTCTTACACGACAAAGCCTCATCGAACCTTCCTCCAACGACACTCGTAAGTTTGGACGTCCATTAGGCCTTCGACAGAATAAAACATCCGTATATGTGGTCCACAATGCAAACCTTCGCCTTTCAATATGAATTGATTGAGTGCATTAAAGGGCTGTATAGAACAGCCACCTCCAGAATCATTATAAATGGACATTTAACTGTGAAAATACCTATACCGAAATCAGTTCGTCAAGAATGTCCCCTCTCTATGATTGTGTTCATCGTAGCGCTAGAACCATTTCTTCACCGAATAAATCAGTGTATAATTGGCCCGACACTCAGTGCAAAAAAGTGACAGTATGGTTGTAAGCTGAAGACGCTTGTATTATCCTAACAGAACCATCCGAAGAAGAGTGAACTCTAAGTATAATCCACGAATTTGAGGAAGATTCAGGATCGGAGGTAAATAAAGTACGGAATGCTGCTTCTTGGCCGACATCAACTACCTGTGCCTAATAGATCCTGCCCATTCTAACTAAATTGAAGATCTTAGGAATTGTTTTCCAACAAAATTTTAAAAGGTATGCTAACCGAGAATTGGACGTCGATAACTAAGAAAGTTCGAAATAACTAATAAAGTTCGAAACACCTTAATGCAGCAGCATGGAAGGTCTCTGAATTTCATCAAAAAATATTGCATATTAATATGTTTGTTTTTGTCCAAAATATTGTACAAAACAAATAACACTATCTTTGGAGAGGTTCTCTGTATCGGGTGAGACGTGATCAGCTGTACTTGCCGACTACACATGGAGGACTAAACCTAACTTGTGTAGACCTGCAATGTAAGGCTCTACTGTGAAGGACGATACTTAAATCACTATCAGGGTTGCAAACTCGAACAGAACTAACATTTCTTCAACCTCCTGAGCCTGACGTAAGACGTGGTCAACCTAGGTACATACATCCTGCTTTCCGTACCATCATTGGTATACTTGACAGTCTTCCGCAGGACCGAAAAGAAATAATTTCACTCGATGAAGAATGTCTGCACTTACCTGTTCAAAAGATTACAGAGACTAGTACCGATTAAACAAAAATTCTCTCAAAGAAAATGGAAAATGGTGTAGTCAAATGTTAAAAACAAACAAGTACCAACACAGTGGAGATCATCAGTCTACTCGATTATTAACGACATGGTTCCAACAGCAACAAAGCACTTCCGTCACAACTTAATCAGAAGTGAATGCTGTAACTTGGTTGATAGCGGCGGTTGTGTATTGGAATTTGACATCATACGACAAGAGTGGATGGATGTTAGTGGATTTTATAAGATCAATCAAGACTGCTTATTGGGAAATGATAAAAAAAAACAGCAATATAGAGAAATTCGCGAAGCATTTATTTCATTTTTAAATAATGTTTTTTTTAAATTTAATGCATTTTACAAGATGATTTAATGAGAATTGACAACATTGAGATGGCTTTGTATTTTTTTCAATGCATGTCTTTCTTTAAATTATAAAGTGCAGTTTGTATATTATACTAGTCTCAATACTCTTATAGAATTATACAGGTGTGCTTATGGTGTTTCAGCTCAATACATTTCTTTAAAATGTGATGATGATGATGATGATTGTTGTTTTAAGGGGCCTAACATCAAAGGTCATCGGCCCCTAATGGTACGAAATGAAAGAACAAAAATTGCAAAGGCATCCACTGACCAAAATAAAAATAAAATATGGCATAAAGAATGAATGGATGGACAGGAACTCAACAAAACACAAAACAAACAAACAAAAACCAGTGGATCGGACTCAATACAGATCGAAAATAACATTATTACCGACCAAGGAACCACTTATAAAGCACAATGTTGCTTGGTGTCTAAAGGGGGTGCAAAATCCACGTCTAAGGCCCCTCAGAATGGTACATGTCGCGAGTAAAATAGAACCATGGTATGTGTCATGTTGGGGTATTAATCAGAAGTAGCGAAGACTCACGGTGTTCCACAAAAGATGGTACTACTCACAAGTATTGCAATACGTACAAGTAACGCAGACCTATGGTGTGTCTCACACAATGGCCCAACGCAGAGTCAACGCAAACCGAGAAGGTTCCCCACCTAGGTGTACTAAACACGGGCGCCGGTATTCCCGTGGTGTTCCTCACATAGTGGGTACTAATCACAGGCAACGCAGACCCACGGTGCTGCTCATATAGTGGTACAACTCACAGGCTACGCCCAGACCCGCGGTGTTGCACACATGGGTACGACGCACGGGTACTGGAATCCACCAGGCCAGGCTTTTACTGCTACTAATCACAACCCGATTTCGTACCGAATTTAGTGGTACTACTCGCAAGTACAGGCAACCTATGGTGTTCCCCGCGTGATGGTACGATTCAAAATTAGTTTCATGGTTCTAATTCAGTCAGCCCTTGGTCGCCCCTTTTAGTCGCCTGTTACGACAGGCAGGGGATACCGCGGGTGTATTCTACATGTGCGTCCCCCACCCGCAGGGGGTAGTGTGTTTGGTCCGCGAGAGGTATTTTATTTCCCTCAAGTCCGCCGGCAAGCCGGTTAGGACCCCCCTATCCGCCACCTGGGACGCGCCACGTGGGAGTATCACCTCTCCCCCTGCTACGCCTGCGTAGCAGGTTCGTGGTCTTTAAAATGTCTTAATTGATTGGTTTGAAATTTGATTTGTAACTTGTAATTTTGTAATTTTGAGAAGGTTAATAAAACATTACCTAAAAAAATACACGACAGTTCAAATTTAAAATTCTCATAGCGTTTTAAATTGATAAATTAAAATGCAACGGAAGCCATAAATGTTAATAGCAGTTGCAATTCAGCTACCGAGGTGAATAATAATAATACTGGAAATTTTGCCATGTATGTAATGTGCGTATGTTCAGTATGTATGATTATATAACACGAGTCATACTTTTACCATATCCCCTTTGATATATATTCAAAACTTTAACATAATGATAGTTTGAAATAAATATTGGCGTTTATGAAAAATAAATACTCTCGCACTCATAGGAAAGCTCATTGTGTGTACTAAATTTGTACGGAATACCTGAAAATCATAATTCATTTTCATCTTTACTTTCCCAGTCGGTAGTTAGAAAATGGGAGATGAATTAAAGAAAATAAACGTTATCTAGATAGTGAATAGATCGAGGATACAAGTACCTGCAAAAAAGAAATGAAACGGCGCATCATGACAAAATTAAAAAGATCGGACAAGATAGAGCAATATCTATGAATACGAAGAAAAGATTAGTCCATTCGCTAGTGTTCTCGATCTTCCCGTATGGGTGCGATACTTGGACCATAAAAGCTAAAAACAGGAACCGAATCAACGCCTTTGAAATGTGGTGTTGAAGAAGGATTTTGCGAATACCATGAACAGCCAGACGAACAAATGATTCTGTCATCAGGGAAATTGGAATACAAGAAAGTCTATGCCAAGTTGTGTACCAGAGAATCCTGAAATTCTTTGGTCACATTATGAGAGAGGATGACAACCTGGAAAAATTAATTGTCTAAGGAAAGGTTTCTGGCACAAGGTCACGAGGATGGGTCGCAAAAAGATGGGTTGATCATGTAAGAGAGATCATGGACTTACCATGGAGAATTACTGTCCGGAAAATGCAAGTTCGTACAGAATGGCATCAGCTTATAAAAGAAACAACAAAGTGATGATAGTCATGAGTGGAACGACTACAGAGAGAGAGAGAGAGAGAGGGGGAGGGAGAGAGAGAGAGATAGAGCACTGAAACTCCCTTAAAAGAGTTCGTATCACTGGTTCTCTTGCAACACCAACGGTGTTGAGATGTGTTTAATGAGATTTTAAGATAATTGTGATATATGTGAAAGTAAGATAAGTGGATACTTATTACTGAGTGAAGATTATAAATTGCTTATCATGTTCCGTACACACGCTAATTGCAATCCTTTACAGTACGCTGTCCTCAAGAACAGCCTTGTAAAGGCTATGTATAGCTGCGTATGGTTACAAACTAGTTGTAGTGCCCGTAGTTAACAGGAAAATCATACAGCAAGTGCAAAGTTATCTAACTCCCTAGCTACTCTCCGCCAATATTGAAGCATGCAGTTTCACTCGGAACGCAGCGGTAATCCCATCTATCGGAGATGAGTGGCAGCAAAAGAGACAAATCACATCACACAAAATATGGTCGACGTAGTTTTATTGTTGATCAGTTTTATGAGCTCTCTACATTGTAAACGTTCCTTCGCATTTAGTTTTCTTCCGACTCTGTGATATTAGGGCATCTAATGTGAAGGGAATCCTCCTTCCTCCTTTCATCACTCCCTTTTATCTTATTCTCCAAGCGATCGTTCTTTTACGGTTTTTCTCATTTTTTATAATAATCTGCACAATATTCCTTGTCGATATGGGCCGATGACCACGCGATTTTACACCTTAATATAATAATGACAAAAACCGTCGCCAGTTAATTCGATTAACCAATATTTCCATGCTAGCAATGTTCGGCGCGGATAGGGACTAAGCAACAAAGGTATAAATTCATTCATTCCATTATGGTATGGTAAAACTGTATAAGAAGTAAACTATGAGAACTTTCTTTATCCATAACTTTTGTTATGTAATACATTTTCGATAAGACCAATAACATAAGTATTTAAAAATTATATTTTAGGCAAGTCCCCCTAAACTACAATATAATCCAGCGCGAATACAATTAGTTATAGCCTAGACCAGGGATGACAAACCTTTTCCGACTAGCGTGTCTGTTACCGTCTGTCTAGTGTGCCATCGGTTATTTTCCTTTAAAATCTTCATGAAACCCCCTCATTTGACTTCATTTAGGTATTAGACTGTATTACATAAACATCCACTCCACTGACTCTTTCATGATTTTATTTTGCAAACATCACTGAAAATTACGTTTTTAAAACCGGAACATTTTAGGAATAAGATATAATTTTGCTTTAACCTAATAACATTTTTAAAAGATACAGCCATAGCATTAATTGAGACATATTTCTTTCTTAAAACGTAATGTTAAAGCATGCTATGTTGCTAGGTTTTCGATCTATGTACTACATGTTAAAAACATTAAAATATGTTAGTATATTGTCTGACGTGCCACATACTGTAAATCGTATTCGCGTGTCACTTAGTGGCATGACCGACTCGTTGGCGGAATGATCAGCGTACTCGCCATACGTTTAGAAAGTTTCGGGTTCGATTCCCGGCCGAGTCGGGGAATTTCATCTTCATTGATTAATTCCATTGGCCCGGGGACTGCGTGTTTGTGCTGCCTTCAACATCCCTGCACGACACACACCACACATAACACTATCCTCCACCACAATAACACGCAATTATCTACATACGGCAGATGCTGCCCACCCTCATCCGAGGGTCTGCCTTACAAGGGCTGCACTCGGCTAGAAATAGTCACACGAAATTAATTACCTAGCGGCACGCGTGTCATAGGTTCGCCATCCCTGGCCTAGACTGTAGTACCTTATTCCCAGAAATAACATTCCGTTTTAATTCCGTTCACGTGTTTCGGTGTTGATACGGATTTAGCAACAAAAATCGAAATTCACGAATATCCTTATTATCATAGCCGGGGCGGTAAAAATTTTGTAAGACATAAATGATCGGAAATTTAATTCTACATAACATTAGTTATGTAGTAATTATCGCTAGGACCACTATTAACATAAATACTGCATTTGAGAATTAAATTTCAGGCCTTCTCCTAAACTACCATTTCACTCACCGTGAGGAAAATTATTTATAGCTTAGATTCTAGTGCCTCATTCTCCGACATTACGTACTGATTTTCAATAAAATTTATTCAGCCATTTTCTCGTAATGCGCGTACAGACGGAGTTGAAGGAAAATTAAAAATTATATTTCCTTATTATTAAAGCCCGGATTTTCATGCAATAACGGGTTAGACTGCAAACTAATTTGGTTAGTAGGAAGTGTCGGCCACCCGCTCTTCCGTAATGTACCAAGAGTAACATAAATTATAGGGGTTCTGATGGGCCGTGCCCCGAATGTTTATGCAAACCCTATAGCATAATGGTTGTGAAGGTAAACTATACTTATTACTCGCTTCAGTAAGTTTGCATTATAACCTACTAATGCATAACAATCAGGGATCTACTGTAGACACGATCGATACAGAAACACCATTCTGAGAAATGTACAAACAATACTCGTATTTCATATGCAGGATGGTCGGAAACAACGGGAACCGAGTATATGAGCGTTGGTCATACTAATAAGTAATTTGAATAGTTGTAATTTTATAAGCTGCTGAATTTAGCCAATCAGATCGCTTTGCGGGCAAATTAAAATGGGCTTTACGAGGCGGTGTTGCTAAATCTACACATGGCTTGGTCGGGTTTGAGAGCCACGCCGAGAAATGAGCATCAAACACTAACACATCGTAGGTTTCAGTCAATGCCACCGTAGCATGCTTGCTGTGGGCCGAGCCTATCAGCAGGAAGGTCCTTGTTCAAGTCCCTCCCCTGGAGAAGTTTATTTCTCCCATTGGCGCTCTCAAGCATGCCATAAGCCACGTGCAGATTTAGCATCATCGCCTCGCAAAGCCCACCCGTAATCGCCGGCGAAGCGATCTGATTGGCTAAATTCAGCAGCTGATAAAATGACAATGGCGCGAGATAGCTAATTATTTTTTTCCAATTATTTATCAGTGTGATCAACCCTCTAACGCTCATGTACCTGGTTAACATTGTTTTCGACCACCCTGTGTATAGATTAGAAAGAATGGCCACAGTCCCCTCATGAATTGTAGATGCAATATCCTGTTGAATGTATGGTATTGTTTCAGGCTATATTTCTCCTGCCGATTCTACTCATGATGGCAATACTGACACTAGAAGGTGCAGCGCAATATGGAAGCTCTGGCAGAGACTATAGTCATGCTGGTTACTGGTATGGACCTTACGGCGAGACTGTCAACAAGGCAGATAGGAATTATGGTGGTGGCTATCACAAGAAGTTCGTCACGTCTTGGATCCGAGGTTAAGATACATACAACTACATCGAGCAAAGCACGTCAACTACGACGTATGAGTTGAAACCTCCTCTGGTGGCTGGCTGTAAGCACCCACTGCCTTCGTCGTTGTAGTTGTCACACTTATCTGTCTGCTGGTAATTTCAGTGAAGTGAGCTACTGCTAGTGTATTTATGTGTGAGAAACAGCAACGTAATTCCACTGGAAGAAATTCTTGAACTCCTCACAGAGTCAGACGATTCTGTTGTGCAACAGGGATTCAGATTCAATGCCTGGGGACCTAACATTCTTTTAGTTGGTTCTCTTCCTATTTTACTGAATTAGGACTGACTTTCGTTGAATGTCAGACTTTTGAATTCTGTTCTCTGACGAGGTACGGTTTGTAACTGAACAGGCCTGTACGCTGCGGAAGCATTTGATTTCTAAGCGAGAATAAGGACTTCACCGCAATGATCACTACATGACAACAGCTATCTGGTTTAATCGAAGTTTGTAATTCTACTTCCTCATGCTTAATAGTCTGTACTAATATTTTCTTTAGTTTGTTAGGGCATAGTCCGATGTAGTTGATTGGTATTCAGGAGGGCTTAAGATCTATATCGTTAGATGTACTAGTACTTTAAATACTGGCACTCAAATATCTCTTAATGTCGATAATAACTGAAGCAGTAGTGAACTTATAGCGTTATATTATAAGCATTTTAAGGTTTAGAAGAAAACTAAGGGCAAACCATTGGCATTGCGAAAGTCAAACAAATATAAAACGACTTTGACCACTGAAATTACTAGCCAGTTGCTTGACTTGTCAAAAACGTGATTGAACAACCTCTCTTAACATTCTGGAGTCAATTATGAAACCTCATTTGCGTATCATTGTTGTTCATGTTCACTTTCCCAAGACGCAAAGCTTTATCACTTAGTACTCGGCGTTTTTTTTTTCCTTTGCAACATATTGCCTCCTGACAAATGTAGTATTTTTGCTCAAGCTAGAGAAAAAAATTCTCATTCTCTTTTATGACTGTCATAATATGAACGCTGCTGAGTTATAGGCAGTGTTAAGCAGTGGCATTCAAGGCACTTTCTGTGTCAGTAAATATTGTGAATTACAGCCCTTGGGGTACACACATGCACAGAAATGGTGTCTCGATATAAACAATCAACACTGCCACCACTGCAGTATTGAAAAGGAGGGGAGGGAGTGAAAGGGTGGTAGTGAAGTCCACTCCAGTACTGGAAAGAAGGGGAGGGGTGAAGCGGTAGTGTTGAGGGCCACTCCAGTGCCGAAAAGGAGGGGAAGGGAGTGAACGGGTAGTGCTGAAGGCACAGTGTGTGTATTGTTATACAGCCACCGCTATGCCCATTTCAATCACAATCGCCTGCAGCTATGCGGTAAGCGAGGAGGTGGCGGGTCGCAAAGTTTTGTTTATATCGGGACAACATGTCTGTGTACGCGTGTACTACTACAGCACTTTCTGGTTCAGGATGGAAAGCAATGACAAGTTACGTCATTTTCCATCTTCATAGGTGAATTGTCTGTCGGTTTTTTGTGTGTATGTGTTTCCCTAGCACCGGTTAACTTATATTTATGCTTTTTGAGGATCGAAGTAGGCTCCGAACAAATGAATCAAGAAATGAACATTACACAAGAACTACAATTTATTAAGCAGCAAGCACACCGTGCGCTATGCTGCAAGTACAAATAGGTGTAAGTTTTAAAAATAAAAAGTTAAACGATGAATGTTTATTATACCAATGTAATGGACCGTATTTCATAATGATACGCAGGTCATCCAGAAATTGTTTCCCTATTTCTTTTGTTGTAAAATAAACATGTTTGACCGGGAAATATAAGCACGCGTGACAGATCTATGACGTAACAATTGTATACCGGTCGGAGAAGTCCTGCTTGGTGTCAGTAGCGCAGCAGCAGTGGCTGGAAATAGCGGGTCGTATAATTTTTCCCGCCGCCTGCGGGGTTTGGTGTGTGATAAAGTTTCTACGGAAATTACGATGTGCCATTCAAAACAAGTGCTGATCTATAGCAATGCTCGCTCACATACGGCTCAGAGCTCAGCAACTGTTCTGCAGGAGTTCGGCTCGGAGGTGTGTGATCATCCACCGCACAGCCCTGATCATGCTCCAAGTGGTTTTCATCTTTTCTTGTACCTCAAGAAATTCCTGTCCTCATGTCAGCAATTTCACACGGGCGAAGAGCTGGAAGACGAACGTCATACGCTGGTTCAGTTCGCAGGCGGCAGACTTCTACAAAAGCGTCTCAATTCCGGTAGTGATTATGTCGAAAAATATGTCCAACATTGCTGAACAAGGTGCCAATATTTTTCATGTAACTATATCGTTTATTTTTTTAAATAGGGAAACTTAATTTCTGGATGGCTCTCGTACTGATAAACAACTGGACCTGATCCATAATATTCTTCAAATTAGAGGGGAAAATAGATACAGTATTATGTAAACATAAGTGTTTGCTATAGGCTTATCTAACATTTGTATCATTACTTTAAGCATGCTTTAAGTGTCAACACGTTCATTGTTCCTATGAACATAATTTCAACGTGCCTTACATCATTTAGGCTACCTACGATCATGTTAATTAATCCTAACATCATTGACCTGGATAGCAATGAGCTCCGTTTTAATCCAGAGTAATAATGTTTTTGTACTAAAGTTTTATCATCCCCTCCCCGTCTCCATCCCCCGCTCGCTGAAGGACAACCAATAGGTTCACCACAAGAGAGCTTCCATCGTTGATCAATTATGTATCCTTACATCCTTAACATCTCGCACATTTCCCTCAACACTTTCTCATAATTTGATGGTAAAAAGTATTCTGGACTTTGCGAAACTTTTAAGCCTTCGAGAACTATAGGTAATCGCTCTGGGAAAAGAGTTTAAAACCTTCTTACGTTTGCGTACTTCGGCTGTTTTGCTTTTGCCACCAATTTCGAGCCTCCCTGCTCGATACTCTCGAGCAGTATTGGGAATTTTCGATTTTTCTGGGAGTCTTGGGAGCATGATATTCTCTGGTATTTAAGTATCTACGGTTCCTCATTAAATCATATCTATTTTCATGTTTATATCTGCCTATATACATCGCTAAACGTCAACTCTGAGATCATATCATTGCACTACGCAGTTATAACAGGTAGTTTTGACTTTCATATCTTCATCAAAATATTGCCAACCTCTGCTTCTATAAAGTATTTTATATCGCGGACTTACAAACAAAACACATTAAGTCAAAAGTCTTACTTCTGAAAAAAGAAAGAAAGGAAAAAAAAACAATGTCATAGACCCTATGTGTTTTTGCGTGACAAGAAAACTAACTTATTTGACTGGCCGCCTAGAGATGCGGGTGGATAAATAATATTATAGGCATTAGACGCACTCCGTATTACTCCGTACAGTCGACACGTTTGCTTTAAAACTATGTAATTTCTGCCCTAAGTCTACCGCAATGGCTTCATTATGTCAGGAGCAAAATATTCTCCATGGGTCAAAATTTACATTCAGAAGTGGATATGAAGCAAATTAAGAAATCCTGGCATTCTCTGCTCCATATCATAACTTTGTCCGTAAGGTCCGCAGGACAGCTACTGTGGTACCAACAAGTCGGGCTCATAGATAGCTTTCCCCACGGGGGGATCAGAATTGATATTTCGATGGCGAAATCACACATTTGGCTTATAACCTGCAAAGAAAATGTTTATTTTCCTTATAAAGTCACTATACGTGCGTTTAATACTAATGTTCGTTGCAACTTATGCATTTTATTTTGGTTCCGTATTGACAATATAACGTACAGAGATTCAATTCTTATAAAATAATTTGTGAATAGGTCCACCTGTTCAATACTTATCGGTTTGATTATAGTAAAACTTTAAAACATTAGGACATATTTCGGCCTATCATATTTGGCCATCTTCATCTGTAATAAAAAATTGTTCTAAGCACTTTAAAAAGTGAAATGTCAGTACAAAGATACATAAGAAAAACATATTTACGCTACAATTTGATTTTGCAATAAATTGAGTGTCCACTAATATTTTAAAGAACATATACTATAATCAACACAATGAGTATTGAAAAAGTAAACCTATTAATAAATTATTTTATAAGAATTGAATCTCTGTAGGCCACATTATGTTGGTTATTGCATTGGTTAGCCTACATACATTGACAGTATTATTGTACCAAAAGTCACTCACTCGCTGCAGTGGCTGAGTGTTAAGTTATCACGTCGTAATAAGGTTTGAGAGTTGTCAGTTTCTTTGTTTCCATCTGATCTCAGAATGAAAGTATTTTTCTTTAAAATTATGCAGTGAAAATATAAGAAACTACAAAACTGGCTCAATGTATTTTCTTGTAAACCCACGATGTTAGATATTCCAACGGTGCATCTGCCATTATATTATTGCATGGCATGACTTTAAGGAACATGTAAGGGAATCTGAATGTCGTTATAATGATCTAGTTTATAGTAGGATATTTCGGTATTTCTTGTCTTATCGTGGCCTCACGATTACGGACAAATATAACGTTGAACGCCCTTGATTGTGGACATCCCTGTATCTAGTCAAATCTTCACATACTGTGAAGTGTTATGAGAGGCAATTAGACTTTACTGAATGTATAAATATATTTCATTCTTGTTATCAAATTTTATTACTAAAGAATTGTTATGGTCGTAAACCTTATACAACAAATAAGTGTAAGAAATGTATATTCATCAGTATTTTAGAATTAAATAGTCTAGCGTGTTCTTGGAAATGACGTAATCATCTGTAGATAGTACAGTATTCATGAAGGAAGTGAGACTAACAGTTATCTGATGTAAGGGAATGTCGTATTGTAACAATGCTATTGACTTGTGACTTCTCCTTTCCCTTTGATGTCCTTCATTATTCAGGTCAATGCATTACGTGTATGGCAATAAATTACATTAAATACTTCTAAATGTTATTTCATTATCCTTACTCTGTTATGCAAAGTATAAAATAATACATGTAAGTATACTTAGTAGTAAGGTACAGTGTAACGCTTCCATTTGATGTTAAGCCTTTTTGTATGTATGTACATATGTATGAACGTATGTACGTATTGTGGCTACTCCAACCACTACTCTTATACCTTCATCTCCTTCACACAATATACATAACATTTGTTTGAGCGCCAGTTGCTTTTTTAAGAAAAACAACAAAATTCGGTAGAGCATACCTCTTATATCAATTATCTCAAAGCGTGAGGTGATAAACTCACATATTTGGCAATATACAGGGATATGGATCAGGACAATATTAAATTACTGTTGCATTTCCACAATTGAGGATTGTACATGGAACTGGAATCACTTATTATAATTGAAATAAAACTGAGTTTATGACTAGAATTTACGTCACAATGAACAATCATTGACGTCTTTTAATTTAACAAAATATATATATAGTGAGATTTGCGGTACTAATAAAAGAAAATTTAATCTAAACAAAAAAAGCTATTGGCATGAACTTGAAGTGAGATGTGATATCGCCGCTGATTACATTCTTCTTCATGTTATGAATGCATAACATGTCTGATGCTTTAATAACCTGATGTCTGCATACACCGCTGTTGAACTTGAAATTCGTGGGAAAACCTCTGAGCTGAAGTCGGGAGCCGTCTGCTGTTATCTTCTTATATAACAAGGAGTTGGCCTACATACCATGTACACGTGTAGGGAGCTCCAATGTAATTACGTCCACTCAGTATATTATAAGTAATTAACAATATTATTGAAACATCTTGTGAAGTCCATCCTCACAAGAAGATGATGTTTCTTTATCAGCATAGTACCCGTCTCTGCTCGGATACAACCACCACTTGTAGACCTCCTCGATTATTACAAGACCTCTTGAAAACACAACTCTTAGCTCTGACCATCACACTAAGACCACTTCTTCCATTTGATACATCTGACTGTTACATATGATCTGCACGATATGATCTGAATCCCTCTCACCACCGTTGCATCGACTTATATAACCTCGCGATGACGACTCATCTCCCTACTCTCTGTTCATCCCTTCCACTTCAACATACAGTAGCTGGCGAATACTGACACTTGGTCGCAATCACGTGCCCACGCACTGATGTCATCAGTCAAGTGTTGTCTAAGCGTACCCAAGCGGATTGCAGATGACTAAGTTTCATGCGTCACCGGGAATTCTACTTGCACACAACATTCTCAGTTAAACATAGCCTCGATTGCAAAATACTATGCCAGCTCATCTAGCCAGAGTTACAAGCCACAGCCTGACTATATGAAACCAACAAATCTCACTTACTACAATACAGAATAATTACAAACAAATTTCACTTAACCTATGTTTAAATACAATAATATACGTGATACCTAATTCTTACAGTCTAAGTGATGAGAAACAGAATATAAAACCTAATGAATCGGGTTAATAATAATAATAATAATATAATAATAATAATAATAATAATAATAATAATAATAATAATAAATACTGAATGGAATCTGTAACCCTGTTGTACGGTTACAGTATTTGTTTTTAATCATTTATTAACAGCATGCTCCATGACAGAGAGTAATACTACATGCTTGTATATACATAATGACAATACTTATTAACACCTTATATACAATTATTTATATATGACTCTTGTCAATATTACACTTAACTGTTATCTCGTTGTAAGATATCGAAATTTATTTTGTTTACAAATGTATAAAAATCCTGTAGGTGTTTGTCCACGAGTTCGTATTTCTCCACCGGCCAGTGGCCCACTGACATTATAACACTTCTCTAAAGTTCAGCTCTCTTGGAGTTAACTTACACTCCCAAAGAATATGGTCAACTGTATGTATGTCTGTATGTATGTACGTATGTATGTGTGTATTTAATACTGGAATCACGTCGGAATAACTCAGAAAAGTTTCCGATGATGGCGGACTTCTAAGACACCGGCATACATACACAAATAGTGAACTTACACAGCTCCTTCATACTGGAATGATGTGAATTTAAAAATGCTATAATTTGAATAGTCTTAAATGATGAAATATTCTGCAAAGGAAAATGTATATAGGCAGAGAGCTTTTTTCTGCCGGTACGCAACGGTAAACAGTACCGGCACCATTTTTTCCCAAGTGTTTAAAAACAGAACTGCGATTTATTATAAATATTCCAACAGATGGTACTGTGTTCAAGAAGTTAGTTTTTAGTTTTTATTCTCGCAAGTTGCTGCTATGTTGCATAGGCTCTAGAGGTTTGTAACGCAGTCAGCAAAGTTGTTCACTTTCCGATTGTTTCCAATGTCAGACTATCAGTTCTATATCCGCTCTGAAAAATTCACGTCTTCACGCGAATTTTGAATAAATCCACTGTAAGCTAAATCAGAGCAATCATTGTTCAAAATGAGTAAAATAAGTAGTTACTTTATGACAGTGTGAAAAATAAGGAAGTCTAAAGAAATAGAAATTTTCAAATCTACTTGTGATCCTGTAAACACAAAACTGACACCACATACAGGTGGTGAAGAGGATCACGAACCTAAGACCGAAGATTCACGGGGTCCAAAAGAAACAGATTCTCATGAGTGGCCAGATCGATGGACACTTTTGAAAAAAAAACCTGCGAGAGAAATAAGGGGATGTTGGCGACGAGGGAATGTCACAGTTTATATTTGAAGTGTGCAAATTGCTGGAACAGCACCTACATGGTTAGTATCGGCACCTTTTCTCCTAGAAAAATAGCTCTGTGAATAGATTTTTGGGAATTACAATACCGATGACAGCAAACTCGTTCTCAGTACACCTCAGAGAAAGGTTAATAGGGTCACTTAAAAGCGATTAATGAAATTTACAAATACTCAACTTCTCTCATTGGAGTCTGCTCTGAAGTTGTTTAATGCAAAAATATTATCCATACGGCATTGAGATAATCTGTGAACATCTGATTGTAAAACAACTGGAAAATATTGAAGCTATTAATAGATTCTTGAATTTGACTATGAGTTTGTCAAAATACACGCCATCCCGTCTCCCTTTCTTATTGGAATATCTAATTTTGAAACCCTGGTGGTGAAGACAGTTCTACGGAACCGACAGGAGGAAGATCAAATATGATACAACCGAAGCAGTAATATATATAGAATGGAGACAAGCAAACCATAAATTACGACGCGTGGTGACTAGAATGGCGGTACATGGCTTCCACAATAAACTGGGCATGAATAAGTAAGTAGGTTCCACATTTCTAGCAGTGATTGCGAATGTGAACTTTGTAATGAACAATGTGAACGCTATCACATTCTAAGATGGAAATTACGAGCAAAACATCTTTGTGAATTTTCGAAATTATGCAAAATTCTGTGTAATTAATAAATATATCTTCTTCCTCTTCTTCTTAATCAGTTTACCGTCCAGAGTTGGTTCTTCCATCGGACTCAGCTATAGATCCCACCTCTACCGCTTCAAGGGCAGTGTCCTGGAGTGTGAGACTTAGGGTCATGCGATACCACTGGGAAGGGGGACCGATACCTCGCCCAGGCATCCTCGCCTTCTATACTGCAGAGGGGCCTTGTTGGGGAATGTGAAGATTGGAAGGAATAGACAAGGAAGAGAGAAGGAAGCTGCCGTGGCCTTAAGTGGCATTTGCCGTGGCATTTGCCTGGAGGAGAAGTGGGAAACCACGGAAAAATACTTCGAAGATAGCTGAGGTGGGAGTCGAATCCCCTCTACTCAGTTGACCTCCGAAGCTGAGGGTATCCCGTTCCAGTCCTCGTACCAAATTTCAAATTTCGTGGCAGAGCCGGGAATCAAATTCGGGCTTCCGGGGGTGGCAACTACTCACACTAACCACTACACCACAGAGGCGGACTTAATTAATAGTCTATGCACAATACTATGGTGTCAGAATTAACGTCACCCCCTGTGGGTGGGGGACACAGATGAAGAATACACCCACGGTATCACCTGCCTCTCGTGAGAGGCGACTAAAAGGGGCGACCAAGGGATGATTGAATTAGAACCATGAAACTACTTTTGATTCGTACCATCACGCGGGCAACACCATGGGTTGCCTGTACTTGCGAGTCCACGAACCTGCTACGCAGGCGTACCAGGGGGAGAGGGGTTACTCCCACGTGGCGCGTCACAGTTGGCGGATAGGGGGTCCTAACCGGCTTGCCGGCGGACTTGAGGGAAATAAAACTCTCGCGGACCAAACACACACCCCCTGTGGGTGGGCAGGCAGACGAAGAATTCACCCACGGTATCCCCTGCCTGTCGTAAGAGGCGACCAAGGGACGATCCAATTAGAACCATGAAACTACTTGTAATTAGTACCATCAAGCAGGGAACACCATGGGTTGTATTTACTTGCGCGTAGTACCACTATGTTAGGTACGCAATAGGTTGGTGATTAGTAGCGACAGTTTGTGAATCACGATGTGGGTCCTACAGTACCTGTGATTCGTACCCCTATATGAGCGACACCATGGTTCTGCCTTACCTATGCTCAGTTCCCACTATGTGATGAATTCCACGGGATAGTACGGGTCCCTGTGGTTAGTTCACTTATGTGCGAAGCGCCATAGGTTTGCGTTACCTTTATAGGTTCGCGTTGCCTGCAAATAGCGCCGCAATATGCGAAACACCATACGTCTGTGTTACATGTGCGCATTACACTACATGTGAATAGTACCATAATGTGTGGAATACCGCGAGTCTCCGCCACTTTTGATTAGTACCGCAACATTACACATAGCATGGTTCTACTCTCCTAGCGATAAAAACCATTATGCGGGGCTAACGACCTGGATTTTGGACGCGTTTCGGCTATACCGGTACGCATAATCGATTCAGCATTGTGCTATAGAAGCAGTCCCTTGGTCAGTCCTACGATTGTTTTGTGCCAGCTTCTGTGCATGTGAGGCACTGTGGGTCGAATCCACTGATCGTTTTAAATTCATATCCGTACATCCATTCACTCTTCGTCCTCATGCTTTGAATTCTGGTCAGTGGAGGATTTTGGAATTTTAAGTTGTCATTTCATTTCGTCTCATTTCGTACCATTAGGAGCCGATGACCTCGATGTTAGGCACCTTTAAACAACAAACATCAACCAATCATCATGTACTTGCGCGTAATACCACTATATTAGGTACGAAATAGGTTTGTGATTAGTAGCAGCAAAGAGTGACTTTTCCTGTGGGTTTCCAGTACCCGTGCGTCGTACCCATATGAGCAACACCGCGAGTCTGGGCGTTGCCTGTGAGATGTACCACTATATGAGCGACACTATGGGTCTGGGTTGCCTGTGATTAGTACCCACTATGTGAGGAACACCACGGGAATACCGGCACCCGTGACTAGTACACCTAGGTGAGGAACCTCATCGGTTTGCCTTGGCTATGATTGGCGCCACTGTGTGAGAAACATCATAGGTCTGCGTTACCTGTACGAAGTACAATACTTGTGAATAGTACCATCTTGTGTGGAACACCGTGAGTCTTCGCTACTTTTGATTAGTACCCCAACATGACAAATACCATGGTTCTACTTTACTAGCGATAAGTATTATTATGAGGGGCCTTAGACTGGATTTTGAACGCCTTTAGACATCAAGCATCCTCGAATCAGGATTCTGCTTTATAAGTGGTCCCTCGGTCAGTCATACTGTTACGGGGATACCCGTTGAGCAGAAAGAGGTTAAAGAAGGTGCCGGGGTGAATGGGTCTAACTACAATGTCAAGAATTGAATTTAAAACTTAAACTGAAGGTTATATTTTCAGAACTTCAAACTTAACAATTTTTCGTGACAAAATTACAGGTACCAGTAGCAATCATTAAACAAGACTGGGAAAAATCAAAAATTCAGAACCTTAACTCTTTGGGTTTTATGCCCCTAGTTTTACAATTTTACAAAAGGAAGAGGTATCATGTAATGAGGGGCAAAAATCCCCTAATTCTAGAGCACTTGCTCCCTAAATCACAATATCTAGCCTCCCCAGAGGCACACTTTACAGTTACAAAATTTGAAAAAGAGCTAACAGGCTCTCGGGTCCATACTGCCTACTCCAGGCAACATTACATTAATCTCGGGTCTCTTAAATCATCATTTCCAAATGGAACTTATTTTTACAGGGGTATTAAATACCCAACCTACTGGGCCTTCGTGGAATAAGAACAGGTTAACTAAATGGCCCGAAACACAAACTGAATGGAGGCGTATACTCGCACTCCTAGATATGAACACTAAAACAACCTAAGGGGCTCTAGGCCGATGAAACAGCGGCTATTCCCAAACTACTGAGGTGACTCGTATAGAAATTACTTTACCACATTACAGAATGAAAAACAGTTATAAAAAAGTAGTCACCTCAAACCAAAATGAAGGGGAGCTCGAGAGGGTAATTCACTCGCTATCCTCGAATTACAGGCAAAGATTATATGAAGTTTTTATATTAGCCGGAAGGAGATTTACATTTTAGAAACGTTGGTTACATAGTTAAAGATTCGGACCTTTCCCTCGGGTTAAACTGCGGAGGTAGCAAGAAAGAAAAGGTTATGTGGCCAGTACCTTGTAGGAGTTCTATCAGCTGACGAAAGAGACCGCCCGCCTCCCGCTTTGACACACACACTCAGTAAGATGACGATCAATTGGACAAGAAACGAGAAAAGCCGCAGTTTATAAACCCTCAGGGAAGGTACGAGATCATTCATGATGAATCAGGACACGCCCTCTTGATTTTATTGGTTAAACACGAGAGTGACACTCATAATCGAGGAAGAAGCCTGTGATAGGTTAACAATTAATTACAGAAATTTGGGATTGGCTAGATTCAAAACTGGCGGAGATAAAAAGGAAATATTGCCAACCCAAAAATAAATGAACATCATTCAGTTACAAAAACCTAGAAATACAAAACTTCTTTAAATTATAACTTCTTACAACTGGCACCAGGGTGCGTGATCATAGTTCTTAGTAGTGTCATCTGTGGAAGAATGTCCAAACTTGATGAATGGCGAACAAAACAAGGAGAAATTCACTCAGTTTAGGAAACTGCACAAGAACAAAATTACATCACATTTCTGTGGTGACATTTTCTGAGTAACAACAACAACAAGAAGTTCTTTCATTCCCATCTCATAGTGAGATGGGCGGGCCACAGCTAATCCAGTAGCTCTTAGGCCGTGTAAAGTGAATAGAGTAGCGAAAATGAACATCTTGCGAGTGGTATGTGTCGTACATACATGAAGGAGTGAGAAGGAAAAGGGGTTGGCGCTGAGGCAACCGATACCACCCAAGGCGGACCCCAGGGAGAGGCCACACCACACCCGCCCGTATTAACCCCCGTTATCCCCCATTTATTGATCAAGACATAGATACAAGTATACAGTGAACAAGAAATAATACAATTTATGAAAAGGATATGTGCATGAGTATAGTTCATTATGCTGAAAATGACATAAATAAGAGCAAATGAAAGGAGTTAAGTTAACACACAGGACATAACTGTAAACACTCACTGGGAATCGTGGGCCAAAAGAAATCGTTTTCGTGGCAAGGCCGTGTGCACTAGGGAAACTGAACACCAAAGGCATGGTGGAGGTATAATCCATCAGGCAGTCGTATACTAACAAGGAAAAGATTAAACACAATACGGTCAAAAATTTGAAAAGGTAGAATTATAATACACTTAAAGAAAGTTAAAAGTAATAACAGCATGGTATAGCTGAGGAATATAAACAAGTAATAGTAACGTTGAGATCAGTCCACGAGAAAATGACTGAGGAGTACAGGCAACAGTACGAAGAACATAATTGCTAGAGACAGCACGTTAGTGCCATAAAACACTCAGTTAGGCAGCATGAGAGTAAGTACCACTGCAGTCAGGAACATTGTAAACAAGGATTTGTAAATAAATATCTTATGTGATGGATAGCAGTGGTGAACGGATAGGGAAGCTACGTGACTGGGGGAGGAATGAGATGATAAGTTCCGGGTATCCGATTATTATTAAAACTATGGGTAGCTAGAGGGGAGAGCGTAAGCGCTTCGATGATTGAGGAATTGCGGGTGGAGTGACCAGTTTGAAGATATTTGAGTCGGAGGTCATGTAGGTGGGATAAGATGGTAGGAAAAGTATAAAGGGGAATAAAATTGACAGAAGGAGTATCAAATGGGAGTCGGTAGGTGATACGTAGAGCATGCCTATCCAGTTTAAGTAACTGAAGATAAAGACGGCTGTCAGCCGGAAGCCAGGTCAAGGAGCCGTAGGTGACGATGGGACGGATGATTGTGTGATAGACGCGGAGTACTTGGGGTGGTCTAAGACCCCAAGTACGACCAGTGAGAAGACGGAGAGCGTAAAAACGGTGAAGGGAGCGTTTGTAGACGTGGTTAATGTGATGATTCCATTTAAGGTTATTTTGAAATTTAATGCCCAGGTACGTTAATAAGTTTGTCTCGGATAGAATAGTATTATACATGGTTAGATGGACACGGTTTCGAGGTTGAGTAATTCGGGATTTTTTCCGAAAAACAATGAGTTGAGTTTTAGTTGGATTAATAGAAATGTGCCAAGAATTGAACCAAGTTTCAAGAACGGTTAAATAATTTTGGAGATGTTTTGTTAATGTTTTAGTAGTGGGTGTTAGAGCTAAAATGGCTAGGTCGTCGGCGTATTGATAAAGGCGGAGTGGAGGAGCAGGGTGAGGGATATCGTGGGTGTATAGGATATAAAGAAGAGGAGAAAGAGGGGAGCCTTGGGCAACGCCAGCTGTTAAAGGGAAAGGATAGGAAAGTGTGCCTTGGATGGTGATCTGTGTCGTGCGGCATTTCAGATAATTGTACACAAAACGGATGATAGTAAAGGGAAGCGGGAGATGACGGAGTTTATAGAGTAGTCCTGGATGCCAAACCGAGTCGAAGGCGCGGTTGACATCGAGGCATACTAATGCTGCAGTTTTACGAGGTTGTAGGAAGGTATGGAGGGATGCAGAGATATGAAATAAATGTTTATGAGTAGAATGATGAGGGCAAAAACCAGCCTGAGAAGAAGGGAAGAGACCTAAGGAATCGAGGTAGGAAGTAATCCTTCTACTTATGATTCCTTCAAGAATTTTACTAAGAACAGGAAGTAAAGAAATGGGGCGGTAGGAATGTATGTCAGAGGGGAGTTTATTGGGTTTGAGAAATAGAAGAAGGGTGGCCTTACCCCAATGAGCGGGGTAGGCCCCGGTATACAAAATAAAGGTATAGATTGTACTGAGGAGGTCGATGAGAATGATAGGCGCTTCTAGGATATGCCGGTATGAGATACGATCATAGCCAGGAGAGGTATTTTTCCTATGTTTCAAAAAATGACGGATATCGGAAGGTGTGATAGGAGCATTTAAGGGATGGGTATAATCGACTTGGGGAAAATGCAGAAAAGAAGGTTGAAGGTCAGGGTGGTCAGGGTGAAAAAAGTGATTAATGAGATGTTCGTCAGGATGGAGGAAATCAGGGTTCGAAAAAGGAGAAAAACTGTCCGAAAATAATCCGCAAAGATATTCGCTTTGTCTTTATCAGTACGGGGATGGTTCGGAGCATGTAAAATGGGGTAAGTGGGGAGGGACTTATTCGTTTTAGTGAGTTGTCGAAAAGTCGTCCAGAACTTGCGCAGTTCATGATAATCAGCTAGGTCGGTACATTTGTCAGTCCAAAATTTACGTGTAATAGCCTTAATGTATGATCGAGCATGTCTTAATGTGCGTCTGTGAAGCTGTAACGTAGTCGGGTCTTTGGTACGAAGATATGAATTATAGTAGTCATGATGATGATGATGCTTGTTGTTTAAAGGGGCCTAACATCGAGGTCATCGGCCCCTAATGGTACGAAATGAAACGACAAAGTAAAAGTTCAAAATTATCCACTGACCAAAATAAAAAATGCCATGAAGAATGAATGAATGAATGAATGAATGAATGAATGAACATGAATTTAAAACAATCAGTGGATCCGACTCAAAAAACTATCATAGTTAATAGTATTACTGACCAAGGGACCACTTCCAAGGCAAATCGAGGATGCTTGGTGTCTAAATTGGTCCAAAATACAAGTCAAAGGCCCCTCAGAATGGTACTTATCGCTAGTAATGTAGAACCATGGTATCTGTCCTGTTGCGGTACTAATCAATGGTAGCAGAGACTTGCGGTATTCCACACATTATTGTACTACTCAAAGCTTATGAAATTCGACATTAATACAGACCTATGTTTTTCTCACTCTGCGGCGCCATTCACAGGCAACGCAAACCTATGATGTACATCACATAAGAGTACTAACCACAGGGACCTCTCCCTATCCCGTGGTGTTCCTCATATAGTGGGTACTAATCACAGGTAAGGCAGGTCCATGGTAGCTATCATCCCATGGTCCCGCTCATATGGTGGTACTAATCACAGGTATTGCAAAAGCCGACCGCGCGGTGCTCCTGTGTGCTACTAATCAAAAACCTATTTCGTACCTAATATAGTGGTACTACGCACAAGTAAAAGCGACCCTTGGTGTTCTCCGCGTGGTGGTACTAATCACATGTAGTTGCATGGTTCGAATACAACCATCCCTTGCTCGCCCCTTTTAGTCGGCTCTCACGACAGGCAGGGTATACCGTGGGTGTATTATTCGTCTGCCTCCCCCACCCACAGGGGGTGTGTGTTTGGTCCGCGAGAGGTATTTTATTTCCCTCAAGTCCGCCGGCAAGCCGGTTAGGACCCCCCTATCCGCCACCTGGGACGCGCCACGTGGGAGTATCACCTCTCCCCCTGCTACGCCTGCGTAGCAGGTTCGTGGTATAGTAGTCATGAGCAAGGTGAAGGAGACGTAAAGCCTTACGTGGGATAGAAGGTTTAGAAGGGTGGTAAGAGTGACGAGAAATATGGAGATTATCAGAAATGATAATGGCTCGTTCAATAGTGTCAATGAGGGAGTGAATGGCGGGGATGGAGGTAGGGGGTGAGGTACCGTGGAGTAGGTCTTCAATAGTAGTGCGATAATCCTGCCAGTTAGCATGTGAAAAACGACGGGTAGGAGGAGGACGGGAAGATGAAATATGAGAACCCGAATAAACACCAGAAATAGTAATGAGGGCCGGAGCATGATCGCTTTTTAGTGGGACTAGTTGTTGGATAGTGGGAGAAGAAGCCAAAGAGGGGGAAAGGAAAAGGACATCAGGAGTGGATTGGTTAGCAGGTAAGGTATGAAAAGGGAAAGGATAATGTATACCCCGGAGATTATTACATAAGTCGATAAAGTCACGACGTTGGGTGGGGGTATATGAAGTTATATTAATATCGGCTAAAATGATATAATCGGTAAAAGTCGAATCTATGTGTTGTATAAAATCTGTGGGAGCTGAGAGACCAGGTTTGAGATAAAGAGTAGCAATAGTGAGCGATTTGTGAGGAGTGAGTATTTCTAAGATGAGGTATTCGGAGAAGTTGTTGGAAAAGTTAAAATAATGTTGAATTACGGTGTACGTTCTACGGACGCCAATGGCGACGCCACCGCGACCTTGACCAGGGCGGTCAGCGTGGTAAAGTACAAATGGAGCGAATTTAGGGTGAAAAGCGGGCGTCAAAAAGGTTTCATTTAGTACAAATACGTCCGGGGTATGCATGGAAAAGGACATATCCAGAAGCGGAAGGTTGGCGCGAACTGATCTTACATTAGCATAATAAACCTTGAATTTATCGCATAAAATGTACCGTACTTAGAGGAAAGAATGCAAAATGCATTCGACTCCCCGAGTATGACACATCCACATGTGTATTGAGCACCAACCGTGCCGCTAACTGGATTTGGTTAAGGATATGGGGACGGTGGGTAGGAAGGATGTTCTGCAACACCATCGTGACAAAACGAATGATGTTTTCAGAAGTAGGAGGAAGGAGAGCAGTATTGGATTGGGTAGTAGGGAGATCATGCGATTGGACGGGTACGGCAGTTTCAGGCTTATTAGGTTTAAGGAGGGGTTTATTTTTACATTTGTAACTGAAGGAGGGGTGTTCAAGGTTACAGTTAACACACTTGGGAGTAGATTTATTGGGACACACTTGTGTAGAATGCTCCTGACTTGAGCAAATGGCACATACCTCAGGGTGATTGCAAGGAGCTCCAGGAGCGTGGTCGTAACGCTGACATTTTGAACAGCGAATCCGTTGCGGAGGCGCAGATCTGGATGGCTCCACCCTGTGACGTCGGCCGTAGAGCAGCGCGCCGTCTCGCAACAGCGCGTCCAGCGGCGGGGCAGTCTTGGTTAAGATGCGCACCAAGGTCGTAGGGCCATTTGCATTCTTGATGCGGTGGACACGGAAGATGTCGAGGCCGTCTCGTTGAAGTTGATCTAGAATATCACTATCAGTGTAGTCCCTGTCCACTCCGTATGCCACCACTGACATGATGGAAGATGTGCGGGCGGGGGTTTCAGGACGATGAGCAGGGCTGCGCATAGGCATATTGGTGACCTTGGCGTTAGGTCCCAGTCGAGTAACACCAATTTTATTCATAAAATGGGAGTAGAACGACTTGCTGGTTTTGATGTTAAAGCCCCCATCTCGGGCGCGTTGTATTTCAATGTTATATTCTGAAGGATTTGGCGTATGGGCACACAAGACAGTGTAGAGCTTCCTGATATTGGAATGGGCTTCGTCCAGGTCTCGAAGCTTCATAAGGTAAAATGCCGGCTGTAGCGTGGCCTTGAAAGACTGGTCAATGGCACTTCGGTTTCGGATGTTCGGTGGTAAGGCAGGATTCATTGCAGCCTGGGCGTAGGACTTCATTCTGCCAGGCATAGACGGCGGAGGTTGCTGCTGTTGAGAAGTGGTTGGTGATAGCTGTGAGAGTGAAGTGATTCCCGCCAAAGGGTCAGAAATGGCCCTGGGAGCAGAACCTCGATCACAAGATGATGAGCGGCTGGAACCAGGGGAAACAGCAGGCTGAGTACCCGGAGCATTACGGATCTTCTTACGGCCCTCGGTTGTATCAGAAGCGTCGGAGTCCGCCCGTCGTCGAGGCTGCTTGGTCTGCGTGACGTCCATTTCCGGCGATGGAGGTCGATCTGCCAAGTGCGAAGAAGATAATTCACTCATGTCGTAGCTTCCGTCTGGTCTGGAAGATTGTGTGGATTCGTCGTTGCTCATAGTAGCTGGGCCGATCATTAGCCGATAACTGAGAGTGTTCTGAGTAAAGTTCTAAGTTGGTGTAATTTCAGTTTCACTGTTTTACCAATAGAGGAGTTAATTTAGGCGCTGAATTTGAATGCGCGGCGATGGAGTGTACCTCCCGGTACAAATACTATTATTTGTGATGATTTTTTGAGTCGAATCCACTGTTTTTTTTTTGTTTGCTTGTTTTTTGTTTTTTGGGGTTCATGTCCATCCATTCATTCTTCATGACTTTTTTTGTTTTGGTCAGTGGATCATTATGTACTTTTTGATGTCATTTCATTTCGTACCATTAGGGGCCGATGACCTCGATGTTAGGCCCCTTTAAACTACAAGCATCATTATCATCATCATCATCAGAATTAACGTCATTGTGATTACAGGTTGTTGTTAAAATAATAATATATCCATTTTTTGTAGAAGGAGTTGAGGTGAAGAGAAGATGATGTAAGATGGGAGGTTAGGGAAAGGATGCACCCTGCCAGAGTCAGTCAGGCATCTTCAATTTCCTTATTTGATTAGAATTAAGAGAGGATGATTATCTTTTTTACATTCCCTTAGCACAATAATCAACGCCACCATCTCCCGAGCTCAGTTTTTTAAATGTTAATTGTTCGTGGCTTCGACTTCAATACATCTCTTTCACCATATGATATAAACCTGCGTGTAAGTGGAATTGCGGAAGTGTAGAGTGTTGAATGTGAGGAAAGGAACGTTAAGGACGACACAAACACCCAGTCCCCAGGCCAGGGATATTAATCATTTACAATTAAAAACCTCTGACCTGGCCGGAAATCGAACCCGGCGCCCCCGGGTGACAGGCGGACGCGTTGACCCCTACACCGTGGGGCCGAACCCGAGCTCAGTTAGTTCTTGATAATATTCCTCTCCTTAAAGAATATAAGTAGTACTTTCGAAGTCCTATATTCGCATTAGCATATATATTTGAGAAAATACTATATTACCAGGTAAGTTTCTGAGCGGTTTGGGTCGCATAGCTATCAGCTTGCATTCGGGAGATAGTGGGTTCGGACTCGCCCTGAAGAGTATTTTCCACGGTTTCCCAGTTTCACACCAGGAAAATGTTGGGACCGTACGTTAATTGAGCCTCGGTCGCTTCCTTCCTACACCTAGCTCTTTTCTACCTCATCTTCGCTGTAAGAAATGTCTGTGTCGGTGCGACATAAAGCAGATTGTAAAACAGGCTATATATATATAGCCTATCTTGTCAGTTTTGGACAGTAGAGTAAATCGCACTTAGCCACTTTATAAAGTTATATCTTAAATATGCCGTCATTAATTTCTTTATCTGTTTACCCTTCAGGGTCCGTTTTTCCCTCGGACTCAGCGAGGGATGCCACCTCTAACGCCTCAAGATCAGTGTCCTGGAGCTTCAGACTCTCGGTCGGGGATACAACTGGGGAGGATGACCAGGACCTTGCCCAGGCGGCCTCACCTGCTATGCTGAACAGGGGCCTTGTGGAGGGATGGGAAGATTGGAAGGGATAGGCAAGGAAGAGGGAAGGAAGCGGCCGTGGCATTAAGTTAGGTACCATCACGGCTTTTGCCGGGAGGAGAAGTGGGAAAACCACGGAAAACCACTTCCAGGATGGCTGAGATGGGAATCGAACCAACCTGTACTCACTTGACCTCCCGAGGCTGAGTAGACCCCATTCCAGCCCTCGTACCACTTTTCAAATTTCGTGGCAGAGCCGGGAATCGAAACCGGGCCTCCGGGGGTTGCAGCTAATCACACTAACCACTACACCACAGAGGCGGACCGTCATTAATTTAACTGATTTATTACATGACATTCAGAGTCTTCAGAAAGTAATAAGGAGTATGGTACTAGTTTTTGACTGAATACTTCATTTTATTACTGTATTCCAGAAGCATACTGAACACTGACGTATCCATTCACATGGATAAAATTTTGACATTCAATATTTAGCTTGGAAATTGTGTGAGTATATTAATTTTAGTCAGGACCTCATTATACAACAATATAATCATTTGAGAACGTAAACATTTCAAGCTTGAGTGCCGTTCATCACCGTGAAGGACTAGGTCACACGTCAAGGCACTGGGCAGTTAGCTGGTGCTAATAACTTCTGAGCATCAGAGGGACATAGAGCAAACATGCAACATGTTATAATTAGTCTCTGGCAAGTGAACGTAGTCGTCATTCACACAGATTAAGCATGTGACTCTGTCAAGGTTTACTTATACCAAAACAAAGCCTGCCAGGTGGCCATTATCGTTAAATCCTCGAGTCTGACACTGTGGTTAACCGGTTCGAATCCCGTTGGTCGAAAATATGTTCGCCATCAGAATGTTGGCCGGCAGGGAAGTAGAGGTGATGGTGTACAATTTATAATCACTAGATTGTGTGCCAAAAGCCTGGACTAAATTCCAAACCTCTCCGCAATGCTCATATGGAGTGAGAGCATTTGACTCTGTTGATGGTGATTCGTCCGTTGGATGGAGACGTTAAGTCTTCAGCAGACCCCTTGGTGCTATTTCGGCAGGAGTAAGCAATATACCAGCACCGGGTTTCACCCTCTTCTTTCCTAGTATCATATATCACGTCATTCATTTCATCTCATTAACTCGTATGATGTCCACTTCAGTAGTGTAGTGGTTAGTGTGATTAGCTGCCACCCCCGGAGGCCCGGGTTCGATTCCCGGCTCTGCCACGAAATTCGAAAAGTGGTACGGGGGCTGGAACGGGGTTCACTCAGCTTTTGAAAGTCAACTGATTAACGGTGGTTCGATTCCCTCCTCAGCCATCCTCGAAGTGGTTTTCCGTGGTTTCCCACTTCTCCTCCAGGCAAATGCCGGTATGGTATCTAACTTAAGGCTACGGCCGCTCGTTTCCTCTTCCTTGTATAACCCTTCCAATCTTCCGAACCTCTCACCACGCCCATGTTCTGCATAGCAGGTGAGGCCGCCTGGGCGAGGTCCTCCTGCCCTGTTGTATCCCCCCGGACCCTAAGTCTCACGCTCCAGGACAATGCCCTTGAGGCGGTAGAGGTGGGATCCCTCGCTGAGTCCGAGGAAAAAACAAGACCTGAATGGTAAACAGAGAACGAAAGAAAGAAAGAAAGAAAGAAAGAAAGAAAGAAAGAAAGAAAGAAAGAAAGAAAGATCAATTATGGTTGCCCAGTAGTTCTTCCTCTTGAAACAATAAACACAACAAACATCTACCTTTCATACGTCGAAATCTTCACTCCTGGAAGTTCTAAGACTCTTCTGATTACAGTTAAGATGAGGTGATAGCCCAGGGTGACTGCCAATCTTTCTCTGTGGATGAGCGCTAGGATGTCTGCCTATTGTTTCCAAAATCGCGAGTTCAAACCGAGCACAGGTAGTCTGATTTTTGAAGAGCGTACGAGAGTCTAGTCGACACATGCCATACTCTGTGGCATGTGAAAGACCTCTGGTGATCTATTTGATGTTTACTTGATAAAATTATTTAAGAAATCCTCTTTAAGTTGCTCACCGGAGTGCCAGTTATATGCCATATCAAAGCACTCCAATCATTATTGACCGTGCGAGTTTGCCGTGCGGTTGGAGTCACGCAGCTGTGAGCTTGCATTCGGGAGATCCTAGGTTCGAACCCCACTGTCGGCAGCCCTGAAGATGGTTTTCCTAGGTTTCCCATTTAGACACATGATAAACGGTGGGGCTGTACGTTAATGAAGGCCGCGGTCGCTTCCTTCAACCTCCTGGCCTTTTCCTACGCTAACACTGCCATAAGACCTACCTGTGTTGGTGCGAAGTAAAGCCAATTTTAAAAAATTGGCGGTAGGCTGTCACTGTTTGACGGCCGCAGGGTTTTGTGGGCTTCCTAGACTTATTAAATTGTTTTCGCTGTTTCGGCTAACCTCTGCCTGAGTGCGCAAGTCAATACAGCGCCATTTTATAACAGAGCATGCGTGTGACGTCACATATTTAGCCCACATTTAGCTTTACTTTAAAGCGCTATTTCATGAGAATTACGTTTCAGATTTTCTTTCATCTTTCATTCTTTCTTTCTTTCTTTCTTAACCTGTTTACCATCCAGCGTTGGTTTTCCCCTCAAACTCAGCGAGGGATCCCACCTCTACCACCTCAAGGGCAATGACCTGGAGCGCGGGACATTGGGTCGGTGGATACGACTGGGGAGGATGACCAGTACCTCGCCCAGGCAGCCTCACCTGCTCTGCTGAACAGGGGCCTTGGAAGGGATATACTAGGAACAGGGAACGAAGCGGTCGTGGCCTTAAGTTAGGTACTATCCCGACATTTGCCTAGAGGAGAAGTGGGAAACCACGGAAAACCACTTCCAGGATGGCTGAGGTGGGAATCGAACCCACCTCTACAGCTGACTTCCGGAGGCTGAGTGGAGCCCGTTCCAGCCCTTGTACCGCTTTTCAAAATTTCGTGGCAGAGCCGGGAATCGAACCCGGGCCTCCTGGGGTGGCAGCTAATCACACTAACCAGTCCACCACGGAGGCGGACATTAATTAATTAATTTTATTTATTTATTTATAACAGGTAGCCTCGTCTTTTATCTCTCAATTGAGACATTAAACATAATCGTAAGTTAAACACACTCGTGATATACGCGTTCTATCAAAACATAAAAAGTGTCTTTAAATTGTTCTTTCCACGTACCCGTTATCGAGGAACGTAAGTCTACGTTAAAAGAAAATTGTTCCCCTCTCATGTCCGGCTCCGTGGCGAAGTGGTTATCGTGCTGGCCTTTGGTCGCAGGGGTCCCGAGTTCGATTCCCGGCAGGGTCGGGAATTTTAACCATCATTGTTTAATTTCTCTGGCACGGGGGCTGGGTGTTTGTGTCGTCTTCATCATCATTTCATTCTCATCACGACGCGCAGGTCGCCTACGGGAGTCAAATTGAAAGACTTGCACTTGGCGAGCCGAACATGTCCTCGGACACTCCTGGCACTAGAAGCCATACGTCATTTCAATTTTCCCCTCTGATTAATGTTAAGGAAGGATGGTTGCCCAGTTGTCCTTACTCTTAAAACAATAATCACCATCACCAATTTTCCGACCCCGATGATATTGAGTTTGCCAGGTCTAGGGAATCTTTCATTTTCCACGCCTTTCGTGGCCCTTCTTTTTCTTTAGCCAGTACCTACATTCTTCGAAGTGTCGGATCTCTTTTATTTACCCTCGGATTAGTTTTAAGAGAAAATTCTTGCCGATGTAGACTCCCTCCTGAAACAATAATCGCTCCATCACTATCATCAACATAACTGGGCTGACTACGACGAAAACCTAGTCTACCGATGTACTTCTTCTTCTTCTTTATCTGTTTACCCTCTAGGTCGGTTTTTCCCTCGGACTCAGCGAGGGATCCCACCTCTACCGCCTCAACGGCAGTGTCCTTGAGCTTCAGACTCTGGATTGGGGAATACAACTGGTGAGGATGACCAGTACGACGCCCAGGCGGCCTCACCTGCTATGCTGAACAGGGGCCTTGCGGGGTATGGGAAGGCCTAGACAAGGAACAGGGAAGGAAACGGGCGTGGCCTTAAGTTATGTACCATCCCGGCGTTTGCCTGGAGGAGAAGTGGAAAACCACGGAAAACCACTTCGAGGATGGCTGAGGTGGGAATCGAACCCACCTCTACTCGTTTGACCTCCCGAGGCTAAATGGACCCCGTTCCAGCTCTCTTATCACTTTTCAAATTTCGTGGCAGAGCCGGGAATCGAACCCGGGCCTCCGGGGGGTGGAAGCTAATCACACTAACCACTAGACCACAGGGGCGGAGTACTAAAACATATTTATGGGTAGGTTCACGTTTTTATCATTAAAAGGGAAAAATCTGTCTGAATCTGAGGGAAAACAACAAAATATTGGTTTTAAAAATAAATTGCAAAAATAACCCTCTTATTAGTGCTAACCGCCAGCCACGTGTTGTAGGGGTAGCGTGTCTGTCTCTTACCCGAAGGCCCCGGGTTCGATTCCCGACCAGGTCAGGGATTTTTACGTAGACCTGAGGGCTGGTTCGATGTCCACTCAGCCTACGTTATTAGAATTGAGGAGCTATCTGATGGTGAGATAGCGGCCCCGGTGTAGAAAGCCAAGAATAACGGCCGAGAGTATTCGTCGTGCTGATCACACGACACCTCGTAATCTGCAGGCCTTCGGGTTAAGCAGCGGTCGCTTGGTAGGCCAAGGCACTTCAAGGGCTGTAGTGCCATGGGGGGGGGGGGGTGTTATCAGTGCTAACCACAGTGTGGGCAAAATAAACCTCTCCCGGGAATTATGTATAAGACTGACACGTAATTGACCCTTATTAAATAACAGAAGAACTGCCCATCACAGGAAAAGCTGGAAACCGTGATTTCGAGGCATCTGTCGGTTGTTGTCTCATGTCTCCGCGTGTGCGTTTCCGAGTACCTCGCTGTGTCTTTACGTGTGAGTGAGTGAGTGAGTGAGTGTGAGAGGAGCAGACGTGTTTAGTGACCAGTTGAATGCAACACAAAATGGTGCTCACGATAAAAGAGCGCGTGTTCATTGGCGAGTGTAATGCGAAAACCTGTCCAGAAGTGTTCGCGCAAGAGTTTAAGACTGGATGTGTTTTGGCAAAACTTCCAGCAAAGTCTGCGATGCAAAACATAGTGGCAAAATGGAATGAAACGGGCTCTGTAATGCATAAAAACCGTGAATATCCGAAAAGAGTTCGAAAGTCTGGAACAAAGTCCAACGAAATTTCAACGCCATTTATGTGCAAGTGGGAATTAAGAGATCATCGTGTCGAAACTTTATCAAAAAGGACCTGCGCCTGTATCCTTACAAATTTACTGTTGTGCATGTTTTAAAGCGTCCAGACGAACCTTCGCGTGTTGAGTTCTGCTCTTGGTTTCTGAGTGAAATGGAGTCAGGGCTTTTGGATCCTCCGTTTTATATTTCTTCAGATGAGGCCATTTCCAGTATTCTGTGATGTTCATTAACAAGGGTCTATCCCGTGCCAGTCCTGTTGTAAATATGTTTCGGGCCATTTTTATTTTGCCCCCTGTGAGTGGGGGTGGTAGAATAACACCCACGGTATCCCCTGCCTGTCGTAAGAGGCGACTAAAAGGGGCCTCAGGGGCTCTGAACTTTGGAGCGTGGGTTGGCGTCCACGAGGCCCTAAGCTGAGTCCTGGCATTGCTTCCACTTACTTGTGCCAGGCTCCTCACCTTCATCTATCCTATCCAACCTCTCTTGGTCAACTCTTGTTCTTTTCCGACCCCGACGCTATTAGGTTTGCGAGGGCTAGGGAGTCTTTCATTTTCACGCCCTTCGTGGCCCTTTTCTTATTTTGGTCGATATCTTCATTTTTCGAAGTATCGGACCCCTTCAATTTTTCCCTCTGATTAGTGTTATATAGAGGATGGTTGCCTAGTTGTACTTCCTCTTAAAACAATAATCACCACCACATTTTTATTTTGCCCGCCCGGTACTTTTCGACGTAGTCACCCCTGTGGCCGTAGTTGACGGTATTCACAATTACGTGTTTAAAAAAGGAAATTTGTAGTCCGTGTGAAGACACATGAATTGAGACAAGCGCCCAATCCCCGAACTAGAGGAATTAACGAGACGCGGCTAACATCTCCGACCTGGCAAGGAATCGAACTCGGATCCTCTGAAGTCCGCTATGCGGATCATTCAGCCAAGGAGCCAGATGGGATGCATAAGATATGTAGGGTTAAAAAATAATAATGAGAAATAAAAATGAAATGAAATGCCATATGGCTTTTAGTGCCGGGAGTGTCCGAGGATATGTTCGGTTCGCTAGATGCAGGTCTTTGGATTTGACTCCCGTAAGCGACCCGCACGTCGTGATGAGGATGAAATGATGATGAAGACAAGACAACATATACACCCAGGCCCCGTGCCAGCGAAATTAACCAATGATGGTTAAAATTCCCTACCCTGCCGGGAATCGAACCCGGGGCCCCTGTTGACCAAAGGTCAGCACGCTAACCATCTAGTCGTGGAGTCGGACCGAGAAACAAAAGTTCGGCTGCAACGACAAAGCGATGCCTGTACTCTTCAAATGAATGAAAAGCATAGGTCCACTAGAACGATTCATGCCCCCTTGGACTGCACTACTTCGGGGAATCCGAAGAAAATAATGGCCTCTATTTTACTTACTGGTACTAAATACTGCTGTTCTCTTTGATTCCTGTTATACTCATGCACAGATAAAATCTCAAGTTATGCTGTCTTGCAGAGTCCTTGGGCAGGTTATATCACTTCCTCTGTCCTCCTAGATTACATTTTTCAATCTAATTTCATATTGCTCAGGCACATTCTTTACAATCCACGTGATGGAAATCAGTTCGATATCCGACAGACAGGAAGGTGAATTGGTGAAAGTATTGGGATATAAAGTGGTGCCCTACCCGATACCGAGCATCAAAGTTGAGAAACACACAGCATCATGAACACGTTGGTAAGTAAATCTCTCTTAATAATTTCGTGTGATTATTTGCGCTATTACAGTTGGATGTAGCCGTTGTAAGGTGGTATGTAATTAATTAGCTAGGAATCGATCGTACTGTACATATTATGTATCACACCATAGCTTGCCTCTCTTACCCATTGGACCCTTAATAAATTTGCATTTCGACCCATTAAACCCCTTTGTATTTCTTCAAAAATGAAGTAACGTAATATATTGATTCATCATCATCATCATTTGTTTACCCTCCAGGTTCGGTTTTTCCCTCGGACTTAGCGAGAGATCCCACCTCTACCGCCTCAAGGGCAGTGTCCTGGAGCTTCAGACTCTTGGTCGGGGGATACAACTGGGAAGTATGACCAATACCTCGCCCAGGCGGCCTCACCTGTTATGCTGAACAGGGGCCTTGTGGAGGGATGGGAAGATAGGAAGGGATAGGCAAGGAAGAGGGAAGGAAGCGGCCGTGGCCTTAAGTTAGGTACCATCCCGGCATTCGCCTGGAGGAGAAGTGGGAAACCACGGTAAACCACTTCCAGGATGGCTGAGGTGGGAATCGAACCCACCTCTACTCAGTTGACCTCCCGAGGCTGAGTGGACCCAGTTCCAGCCCTCGTACCACTTTTCAAATTTCGTGGCAGAGCCGGGAATCGAACCCGGGCCTCCGGGGGTGGCAGCTAATCACGCTAACCAATACACCACAGAGGCGGACAATATATTGATTACAAATCAAAATTCATATTTACAGTGATTATTATTATTATTATTATTATTATTATTATTATTATTATTATTATTATTATTATTATTGTACCGGGCGGTACACCTCCACTCCGTTAATTTAAAATGTGCGCCTGTTGGAACTCCTCTGCTGGAGGAGGGCTGAACTTTATCTACGCTGTTAATTCTCTACTTTCTCAGAAGATGTCACCACGTGGAAAATTTTGAGTTTTTGAACTGTGTCATTTTTGATGTGTTTTTGTTTCGCTTGAAGTAAGAAGTGTGAACTTTCTCTTCTAGAGGACACTACTGAAGATCTACAATAGTGCAACCTAGTGCGGAGTCAAAGAACTATTTTGTTGGAGAAAATTTAATTTCAAGAGTTTGTTCTTTGTTAAATTTCTTTCTGTCTTTGTTTAAGTTGGCAATATTTACCCCTTTCTTCCCCTTGTTATGAATGTATCCAATCCCGGAATTCTTCTATTAATTTCTGACCAATCTGGAGTATCTTCCCCCAACTTGTATCGATTGCGGGGTCCTAGCCAATAAAATAATTGTGGGCGGGTGTTTTCATTCCCCTAACGCCTAGAACCTTCCACGAGAGGTTATAAACTGCTGATTTTTGGGTCTCCGGGCCACTTCTGTTCCATCTTTCAGTGTGTTAAGTACATAGCAGGGGGCGGGAAGCGCCTCTTTCTTCGGCAGCGGTCAACAACAAGGTAATGGCCGATTAATAACTTCTTTCTTTGCTAGCTCAGCAGTTTAACTTTCGGGGCGGGTTATAAGCGTTCTACCATGTAACCTTTTCCTAAATGTAACTACTCTTTTATATATTCTCTTTTAAAGCTTCATATTGGGATAGAGAGTGCTAACCCTCTCGAGCTCCCACTCATATTGTTGTGAGGTGAACTTAGTTTTCTCAACCTATTCTTCGATAACGTAAAACAATGTGTTCTCTTCTTAAGTCACCTCTTTAGAATGGGATTAGCCCTTGTGTTAACGGCCTAGTGCCAAGTAGGTCTTAATCAAAGTGTACTAGGAGTGCCAGTTTGCCTCCTCCCAAATTGTCATTTTAGAGGTCATTTAATTAACCTTCTTTTTCATTCAATAGACCTCAGTAGGTTGGGTATTTTACCCCTGTGTATATGTCCTGAGAGGACAGCTTGAAGGTGAAGTTTGGTGTGGCCTGTGATTGGCTTACACGTTGAGAGCAGATTGCGCTTTTGGAATTCAATTTTTGTATGCCTCGAGGAGGCTTTACTGTGTAATTTGGAGCAAGTGCTCCAGGGTTTGATTGGGGTCTTCTGCCCCTTGGTTAAAATTTGTATATCGGAAAGTTGGGCTAGTTGCCCAAGAATTGTGAACTCAGGGCTCGAAGCCCAAATTCTGTAATCTCTGTAATTGTACATTTCAAATTGTGTTTCGGCTACTAAGTACCTGTTCTTTGTTATTACTTAATTTTGAAAAGAAAATATAACCTTGTTAAATTTTACAGTAACTTTGATTCCGTAGTTTGAGACTCATTCACGCCCGCACCTTCTTTCACCTCTACCTACCACCAAAACACGGTAACAAGTGGTAGCAGAGCGTGGTTGAATGGGTCTCAATTTAGCCCCTTTTGACGGCTAAACATTGTTTTGATCCGAACTCTAACTATTTTCCCAGTTGCTGGAATCTTTTGAGTTTTTCTAAATTGTTCTGTCATCATGCCAGGCCCTCGCGATGTTCTCCATCTTAATTATTTGCGCAAAGAGGAGTTGATCTATGAATTAACTATCAGAAATGTACAATCTGGAGGCACGGTTGCAGTAGACACTAACAAGCTTAGAGAGTCCCTAGATTTGCCCATTTCCATCCCCAATTTGGGAGAGAAAGAAATTGATGACTCTCTTTCCACGATCGTCGAGAATATTACTGGGCTAGCTTCTGTAGTTAGTTTTTTTGATGAAAATGATACGTCTCCTAATCAAATTAAGCGTGTGCAAGGCAGGCTATATCATTTTTCGAATAGGGTTAACGATCTGTTGTCTCTAAAACTGAATGACGTTCAGAGGAAGGAAGCTAGTACGCTCCTGGAAAATATTTCCGAATTATCTAGTAAGGTCACTTTATTGTTGACTGGGGAAGTCCCTCCCAAATCTGATCAACCCACCATAGTGAATGCAGGTAGTGAGGAAGCGCCTCCCAAGGGAGAAGTTAATAGCATAACCGTTGCTGCTCAAACTATCTCTGCCCCATTGGACAACGAGCCTGAACGCCGTGCATCGTTGAGTAACATTCGTTCTGAATTAACTTCTTTGCCATTGAAACCTTTACCTACTATGTCACCCGGGTTTAGCAGCTTGCCTCATCCATTGGCAATGTTGCTCAGAGGGATCTCTAAGTTTTCCGTTAATACCACCAGTGATGTAATTTCTTTTTTAAGATTTCTAGTTGAATTTCAGGATCATGCCCTTGTGTTTTCTCTTTCTCCATGTCAAATTTTGCAAATTATCTATCCGTATGCTATTGGTATTCTCTCTGATAAAATCGTAAGAGCCATTGCCGAGCAATCATCTATTGAGGATTTCCATGCCCATTTGCTAGCTAACTTCATCCCTGCTAGGGCTAGGTCCTCCCTTATTCAGAAGTACTATTATCGGGTACAGCGCTTGGATGAAAACTTGGCTGATTTCATACAAGACATTAAGTTTTATACCAGGGTGTTTGCTCTTCACTTCCCTGAGGATCAAATTGTACAAGCTATTGTGGAAGGGATTTCACCACCCTACAGGTCATATTTGTGTTTCGCGGCGTGCCCGCAAACTTTTTCTGAACTTGAAGCACTGGCCGTCTCAGCGGAAGGAGTTAGATACGCCGATTCTTTGCGTGTCGCGAAAGAACCCCCTCCTTCGTTTAGTAATACTCGGCCTCCACCTCGCCGACCAGTCACACCCCGTAAATGTTATGCTTGTGGGTCGCCTGACCATCTGTGCAATAAGTGTCCACTGATCAAGTCTAGTAGGGCAAATAATGGAGCTGGTTCAGCACAAGGCTGTTTTAAATGTGGGGCTTTCTCACATATCGCCAAGAATTGCCCAAACTCGAATAGCACCCCCTCCTGCTCAACTTCTGGTGCAAATTCCACCTATGCCAATAATAAAAAGTGACTATTGGCTTCGGCTGAGTCGACTAATCCATCTTCCCGAGACTCAGCCCCGGGTAAACAGGTTGTAAATTCAGGGAACGAGCAATTTTCAAATTCATCTTTTGAATGCCCCAAAGAGTGTCTTAGGATTGCGGCGGATTCCCCCGCACCTATTCCTTTTCTTAAGATTGAGTTAAATAACGAGCCTATAACAGCTCTCTTAGATTCAGGCAGTGTTTGTTCGATTATTTCGGCTGAATGGTATTCTAAATTGAAAACGGTTTGTAAACTTCCTGACTATGTCTTTTCTCCTGTTCAATACGTTTCGGCTAATTCATCTCCATTAGAAATTCTAGGTTCCTTACTGGTCAAAATTCGTGTTTTTAAGTTTACATGGAAAGTTAAATTGTTTGTGGCCAAGCAATTGTCTAGTCCCATTATATTGGGAGCGGACTTTATTTCTCACACTGGTCTTGTGCTCGATCTCCAGTCTAGGTCGTGCACATTCAAATTTGCTTCTAATTGTAAAATACCACTATTAAAGTGTAATTCCGTGTCATGTTCTTCTATTTCGCCTACCCAGGATGAGATGTTGTTAGACCTTAGACATCTACCTGAGGAGCAGGCTAATAGTATTCGCAAACTGTGTCAGTCGTTTCCCGAGGTGTTCTCTGATACTCTTGGTGTTACTGACCTTATTGAATACAAAATTGAGGTCACGGATTCGATTCCTGTCCGTTTTCCACCTTATAGGCTATCTCCACCTAAAATGAAGGCTCTGAAAGAAATTATCGATCAGATGTTGAAGGATGGTATTATTAGGCCCTCTAAGTCGGCGTATTCATCGCCTATTTTTCTAGTCCCGAAACCCCAAGGAGGCTTCAGGCCTGTCATTGATTACAGGGCTCTCAATCGGAATGTGGTGTTACAATCTGTGCCCCTTCCTGACCTTCACTCTTGTTTTTCATGGTTTCGTAAGGCCAAGTTCTTTACTATCTTGGACTTGAATCAGGTCTATAATCAAATTCCCCTTGCCGAAGGTCTAAACATCTTACAGCGTTTGCCACGGACTGGAACTTATACGAATACAACCGCGTGCCTTTCGGGCTCCCCCACGGGAGCAGCTGTACTCACTAGGCTACTAGATAGGGTCTTCTCCGACATCAAATTTGAATACTTGTATCACTACTTGGATGATGTCGTCGTATTTTCAGAGACTTTTGAAGAGCATCTAGATCATCTGCGAGAAGTTCTCGATCGCCTTCGTAAGGCTGGGTTAACTGTTAAGTTGTCCAAGGTTGCCTTCGCTAAGCCCTCTATGTCATTCCTAGGGCATATTGTGTCACCCGATGGTGTAGCAGTCGATCATTCTAGAACACAGGCCATCCGTGATTTTAAACCTCCCAAGGACATTAAAGGTATCGCCAGGTTCATTGGTATGGTGAATTTCTTCAGAAAGTTCATTCCTAACTTTGCTAATAGAGCGGCGCCCTTAAACCTTCTTCGTAGGAAAGGCATCAAATTCGAGTGGGGACCTTCTCAACAAGCCGCTTTTGAAGACCTTAAATTAGCACTTTGTAATGCCCCTGTACTTGCTATGCCTGATTTCTCGAAGAAATTCATCGTCCAAACCGACGCGTCGTCGTCAGCGGTAGCTGCAGTCCTTCTTCAAGAGACTGAACTAGGGAGGCGCCCCATCGCCTATGCGTCTAGGACTTTGTCGGCTCAAGAAGCCAAGTATTCCATCTATGAGCTCGAAGGTTTGGCAGTCTTATTCGCCTTAGAGAAGTTCCGTCTCTATCTGGAACATGTTAAATTCGACCTGGAGACAGATAATCAAGCCTTAAGCTGGGTCTTAGGTAGGCCGCGTCGTACTGGTCGTATAGCCCGTTGGGCCATCCGTATTTCTGCCTTCCAATTTGACGTCAGGCATATCAGAGGTACCGAAAATGTTGTTGCTGATGGACTCAGCCGTATGTTTTCTAACGACGTCGAGATCCAGGAACCGGTCGACAGTTCATCACCTCCCGAGTCCATACTATCTGGTGTTAATGCCATTTTAACAGATGCTCCCATGCTTTTTAGGGATATTGAGAAATACCAACGTGAAGATCCGACGCTGGCTCCGATAATGGAAACCCTTTCTTCTGGGGAACATGTCGTCCCTTATGTTCTGAGGAATGGTGTTTTATGTTGCCCTTCGAGGCATGACAAGATGATGAAGGTTGTCGTTCCAGCTGTTCTTGTGCCTATGATCTTCAAGTACTATCATGAGACCCCATTAGGGGGGCATCTTGGTATTTTTAAAACTCGTGAAAAGATTCGTGAAATGTTCATCTGGAAAGGTATGGACGGTGAAATCCGTGAACTAGTAAAGGCTTGTAAATCCTGTTTGATTAGTAAACCAACCACGTCCACCAAGGTAGGCCTCTTGTCTTCGCATCAAGCATCGCGCCCCATGGAACGCCTGTATATTGATTATGTAGGACCCTTCCCCCAGTCGAAGGGAAATGCCAACAAATTCATCTTTGTATGTGTAGATGGTTTTACCAGATTTTCCTGGTTATTTCCGACTAAGCTGGCTACCGCTCAGTCCACCATTACTTGCCTAAATTCTATTTTTGCTTCTTTTGGTCCGTGCCAATATATTGTATCCGATAATGCTAAGGCTTTTACATCTAATTTATTTCGTAAATTCTGCTTTGACTTATCCATCTCTCATGTAACTACTTCCGCGTATTATCCTCAACCATCTCTGGCTGAACGGGTTAATCGTAATCTCAGGTCCGCACTGATTGCCTATCATCATGATGATCATTCCAGGTGGGACACGTCCCTGCATTGGTTAGCTTTTGCTTTGAATTCGGCGGTTCATGAATCTCACAAGTTTACTCCAGCTTCTTTGATGTTCAAGTTTGTTCCCAACTCGCCGCTCTCTAACCTCTGGTCTCTGAGTGACATTCTACCCGAGACAATAGATCCGGATAACATTAAAGATCTTTGGAAGAAGGCTAAAGCCAATCTTAAAGTGTCTCATGAAAAGGTTAGGGAAAGGTATGATCGTGGACGGAGACCCACCCCTTTGAAGGTAGGTGACCAAGTTATGGTCAAGAATTTTGTTCCCGCGGGCAAGCTTGCCCCCAGATTTCATGGGCCTTGTATAATTCTCGATTTTCTCACGCCGGTTACATTGTTAGTAAGCAATCCAGCCACCGAGAGGATATTTAGGGTTCACCTGTCCCAGGTGAAACCGGTGTAAATTTTGTGTCAACTTGCTTCATATAATTTGAAAGGAATATGAAGGTTATATTTTTTTTTGAGTTCAACTTTAAGGCTTTCTGCCCTTTCTATAATATTTTGGTCTTATATGTAATCCTCTTGTAAAACCTTCCCCGATCCGTTAAACTGCCATTCTGTCTTTGCCTCGGCCATTACCACGCTCCCGTCTCCTGCTTCAATACACACTGTGGCTTAATTTGAGTAAATGCCATGGATATCTGCACGCCGCTGACCCCTCGACCTCCTCACCAAGCCTGTGCCCTCAAAGAAACATGATGGTCCAACACAATTCTGCCGCCGAGTTTTTATGTTTCAGTGCCCCCGCAGCCGCGCAGCGCCGTGCAGCAACTGGGGAGGGGGATGGGCCCCCTCCTCTCCAGCGAGGACGACATGTGCACGGCGAGCCGGAGCTCTCCTCCCGGCCAAGGCTGATGTGCGGCGCACAACCTGCTACTTGCCCGCAGCCTGTATATGTTCACCGCGGGCGCGGCGTACTTCAACACCTCTGCTCCCCTCATAGTGCGGGCGAGCGGTATCTCAGGGTACTTGAGGGGTCCGAGCGGCCTCCTTTGGACGCAAGCTGCAACGGCCGGTCTGGCCATTCAACTTAGCCTACATCAACTACATGGACAGTCACTATAAGAGATGACTACACTTGGGAATTCAACAACAAATTTGGTGGACATTGCAAAATTTTTCATCACATTTTAAAAGATTATCTTCAGAAATTCGCCTTCTACAAACATAAAAACCTTACGTTACCAATTACAACAAAAATTTTGGAACTGAATTAAGAATTTCTCAAATACTTCTGCAAATTATTTTAATATCAACATCAAAACTTGGACTTTTGTTTTCAAACTGACTTCATGTGAAATCCCTGGAGGAACTTTTGGGGGGGGAGGTCTGTACCGGGCGGTACACCTCCACTCCGTTAATTTAAAATGTGCGCCTGTTGGAACTCCTCTGCTGGAGGAGGGCTGAACTTTATCTACGCTGTTAATTCTCTACTTTCTCAGAAGATGTCACCACGTGGAAAATTTTGAGTTTTTGAACTGTGTCATTTTTGATGTGTTTTTGTTTCGCTTGAAGTAAGAAGTGTGAACTTTCTCTTCTAGAGGACACTACTGAAGATCTACAATAGTGCAACCTAGTGCGGAGTCAAAGAACTATTTTGTTGGAGAAAATTTAATTTCAAGAGTTTGTTCTTTGTTAAATTTCTTTCTGTCTTTGTTTAAGTTGGCAATATTTACCCCTTTCTTCCCCTTGTTATGAATGTATCCAATCCCGGAATTCTTCTATTAATTTCTGACCAATCTGGAGTATCTTCCCCCAACTTGTATCGATTGCGGGGTCCTAGCCAATAAAATAATTGTGGGCGGGTGTTTTCATTCCCCTAACGCCTAGAACCTTCCACGAGAGGTTATAAACTGCTGATTTTTGGGTCTCCGGGCCACTTCTGTTCCATCTTTCAGTGTGTTAAGTACATAGCAGGGGGCGGGAAGCGCCTCTTTCTTCGGCAGCGGTCAACAACAAGGTAATGGCCGATTAATAACTTCTTTCTTTGCTAGCTCAGCAGTTTAACTTTCGGGGCGGGTTCTAAGCGTTCTACCATGTAACCTTTTCCTAAATGTAACTACTCTTTTATATATTCTCTTTTAAAGCTTCATATTGGGATAGAGAGTGCTAACCCTCTCGAGCTCCCACTCATATTGTTGTGAGGTGAACTTAGTTTTCTCAACCTATTCTTCGATAACGTAAAACAATGTGTTCTCTTCTTAAGTCACCTCTTTAGAATGGGATTAGCCCTTGTGTTAACGGCCTAGTGCCAAGTAGGTCTTAATCAAAGTGTACTAGGAGTGCCAGTTTGCCTCCTCCCAAATTGTCATTTTAGAGGTCATTTAATTAACCTTCTTTTTCATTCAATAGACCTCAGTAGGTTGGGTATTTTACCCCTGTGTATATGTCCTGAGAGGACAGCTTGAAGGTGAAGTTTGGTGTGGCCTGTGATTGGCTTACACGTTGAGAGCAGATTGCGCTTTTGGAATTCAATTTTTGTATGCCTCGAGGAGGCTTTACTGTGTAATTTGGAGCAAGTGCTCCAGGGTTTGATTGGGGTCTTCTGCCCCTTGGTTAAAATTTGTATATCGGAAAGTTGGGCTAGTTGCCCAAGAATTGTGAGCTCAGGGCTCGAAGCCCAAATTCTGTAATCTCTGTAATTGTACATTTCAAATTGTGTTTCGGCTACTAAGTACCTGTTCTTTGTTATTACTTAATTTTGAAAAGAAAATATAACCTTGTTAAATTTTACAGTAACTTTGATTCCGTAGTTTGAGACTCATTCACGCCCGCACCTTCTTTCACCTCTACCTACCACCAAAACACGGTAACAATTATTATTATTATTATTATTATTATTATTATTATTATTATTATTATTATTATTATTATTATTATTATTATTATTATTATTATTATTATCAAATATGATTCAGTCCGTAATAGTGATCCAGGGTGTGGTATTTCTTTAATCAGCTCTCTAAATTAAGCGGAACGCCACATTTTTCGTACAGCCAGCGGACTTTAACTGTGATTTTACGGGCTTTACTCTTTTTGCAATGGCTGGAAGGGTGTTGTTACATAACCGTTAGTGGAATGGGAATAGAAAAATGTCCCCATCGTTTCCTCTGACAAAGAAATATAACCAGTTCTACCCACTTTAAAATATAGTTTTTGCTAGCCGCCATGCTTGTTTAGAAACTGGTGGATGTCAATCTCTTTTTATGATATAAATTTGCTTGAATTTTCAAGGATATGTTCCATTTAAGAAGCTTTTAAACTACAGTATGATTCGAAATGGATTCGAACACCACATTTGGCATTCCGTGGTTTCCCATTTTCACACGAGACAAATATTGAGGCTGTGCCTTAATTAAGGCTACAGCCGCTTCTCTTCCACTCCTAGCCCTTTCCTAGCCCACCGTCGGCATAAGACTTATCTGTGTCGGTGGGACGTAAAACAAATTGTAATTAACTAATTAATACTCATGAAGTAGGCAGCTACTTGTTCTGATTTCACATTTCATACCACATTATTCGTGGTCGTCCTCCATTTCTTCTGCATTTTGGAGTATACCAAACCAAACACCATGGCCTACCAAGCGACCGCTGCTCAGCCCACAGGCCTGCAAATAGCTAGGTGCCGTAGGGTCAGCACGATGAATCCTCTCGGCCGTTATTCTTGGCTTCCCACGAACAAACTACGCTGGCGCAGCAGGGGGAGAGGTAATACTCCCACGTGGCACTTCCCAGGTGGCGGATAGGAGGGTCCTAACCGGCTTGCCGGCGGACTTGAGGGAAATAAAATACCGTACCTCTTGCGGACCAAACACACTACCCCCTGCGGGTGGGGGACACACATGTAGAATACACCCGCGGTACCCCCTGCCTGTCGTAAGAGATGACTAACAGGGGCCCAAGGGGCTCTCAACTTGGGAGTGTGGATTGGCGACCACGGGGCCCTTAGCCGAGTCTTGGCATTGCTTCCACTTACTTGTGCCAGGCTCCTCACTTTCGTCCATCCTGTCCGACCTCCCTTGGTCAACTCTTGTTTTTTTCCGACCCCGACGGTATTAGAGCATTCGAGGCCTAGGAAGTCTTTCATTTTCACGCCCTTCGTGGCCCTTGCCTTTCTTTGTCCGTTCCTTCATCTTTCGAAGTGGCAGATCCCTTCTTTCTTCTTCTTTTCTCTCTCTCTTTACCCTCTGTGGGTGGGGGATGCTGACGAATAATACACCCACGGTATCCCCTGCCTGTCGTGAGAGGCAACTAAAAGGGGCGACCACGGGATGATTGAATTAGAACCGTGAAACTACTTTTGATTCATGCCATCACGCGGGGAACACCATGAGTTGCCTGTACTTACGAGTAGTACCACTGTATTAGGTACGAAATAGGTTTGTGATTAGTAGCAGTAAAGAGACTGGCCTGGGGATTTTCAGTACCCGTGCGTCGTACCCATGTGAGCAACACCGCGGGTCTGGGCGTTGCCTGTGAGTTGTACCGCTATATGAGCGGCACCGTGGGTCTGCGTTGCCTGTGATTAGTACCCACTATGTGAGGAACACCACGGGATAGTACGAGTCCCTGTGGTTAGTACACCTAGGTGAGGAACCTTACCGGTTTGCGTTGGCTATGAGTGACGCCATTGTGTGAGAAACACCATAGGTCTGCGTCCCTGTACGAAGTGCAATACTTGTGAGTAGTACCATCATGTGTGGAAGACCGTGAGTCTTCGCTACTTTTGATTAGTACCCCAACATGACAAATACCATGGTTCTACTTTACTCGCGACATGTACCATTCTGAGGGGCCGTAGACCTGGATTTTGGACCCCTTTAGACATCAAGCATCCTAGATTCAGGATTGTGCTTTATAAGTGGTCCCTTGGTCAGTAATAAATTATTTATGATCTTTTTTGAGTTGGATCCACTATTTTTTGTTTGCTCGGTTTTTGTGTTTTTGTTTTTTGTTTTGGTTCATGTCCATCCATTCTTTCTTCATGACGATTTTTTTTTTATTTTGGTCACTGGATGATTTTGAATGTTTTGTTGTCATTTCATTTCGTACCATTAGGAGCCGATGACCTCGACGTTGTGGAACTGCTACTGGTACTGGGTGGTACAGAAACAGGCACAGGATGAGGAACTGGTACTGGATGAGTACGAGAATAGGAAATGATACTGGCTTGTCTACTGGCACAGGATAAGGCCGGTCTACAGGTACAGGTAAGGCTTGGGCACGCTCACTGGGTAGGCCGATCTACTGGTACTGCTACTGGCACATTCACTGGAATAGGAACCTGTAAAAAATACATGACTCTCGTTACACTGGAACGTCCAAACTATAGAACGAGATAAGGAAATACAAAAAGTGAAAAAGTTAGAAGAAAGCACTTAACTTAGCACTTAACATGCTGATTAGGAATAAGTAAGGAATTATGCAAGCTGGAGCTTGTCAAATATTAACAATTATTGTCATTATTGGAATGATGATGATGATGATGCTTGTTCGGCTGTGTGGGGACCTGCGTTGTCAGGCGGATACTACTGTCCGGGGACATGACACTCCCACCCGCCGCGTCCTGGGTGGTTGCTGGCACGGGCTTTCGAGCGTAGTCGCACACATAGGAGCTCCATCGCCGAGCAGCACGCACATCAATATTTAGAAATGGTCTACAACTGTCCCTCGGAAAAACAATAAAAAATAAAGAGGGGACCATGGCCGCATGACCCTTTAAGTCGCCTTCTACGACAGGCAGGGATTACCTATGGATGTATTCAACCTCTCCCATCCACAGGAGGTCCAACACAGTTTACCAAACCGTAATCCATGTCCGCGCCTAGGTCGCCCCTTTTTGTCGCCTCATACGACAGGCAGGGGATACCGCGGGTACACCAGAGATTTGTGATTAGTAATAGCAGAGAGTGGTTAACTGTGGGTTTCCAGTACCCGTGATTAGTATCATTGTGAGAAACACTATGGGTCTGGGCGTTGCTTATGATTAGTACCACTATATGTGCGACGCCGTGGGTATGCGTTGCCTGTGATTAGTACTCACTATATGAGGGACACCACAGGAGTACCGGCGTTCATGATTAGTAAACGTTGGTGAGGAACACCATCGGTTTGCGTTGGCTATGAGTGACGCCATTATGTGAGAAACACCATAGGTCTGCGTTACCTGTGCGACGTACAATACTTGTGAGTTGTACCATCATGTGTACAATACCGTGAGTCTACGCTACTTTTGGTTAGTACCCCTGCATGACAAATACAATGGTTCTACTTTACTAGCGATAAGTACTATAATGAGGGGCCGTTGACCTGGATTTTGGACCCCTTTAAGCGAACAAGCCTCCTCGATTCAGGATTGTGCATTGGAAGTTGTCCCTTGGGTCAAATCCACTTATTGTTTTCAATTCATATACCTCCATTCATTCTTCATGAGATTTTTATTTTAGTCTTGGATGATTTTGAACTTTTAATTTGTCATTTCGTTTCGTACCATTAGGGGCCGATGACCTAGATGTTAGTCCCTTTAAACAACAAGCATATTCATCATCATCATCGTCATTTCAACAAACATGTATGAATACAGGGTAATGATATGAGATGTATGAAAAGTTTTGCGATTACATGAATGTTTCTAGCAAATGTTAAATTTATTTATTTATTTTATTTATTTATTTATTTATTTATTTATTTATTTATTTATTTATTTATTTATTTATTTATTTATTTATTTATTTATTTATTTATTTCATGCCTTCTTTTGTGGCGAAGTTAAGGCTCACGGCCCGCTCTTACACTTAACCACATAATATCTAAAATAAAATACATAAAACAGGATAATGAAATTTTAAAATAAAATAAAAGTCCTAACCTCACTCAATCTTCCATTCATACTGACATTAATACAAGCTGGTTATACAGTCAATAGGTTATCTCGGCAATACCGCTTGAAAGAAGCTAAAGAAATGCAATTTCTAACACTGACTGGAAGGGAATTTCATATCCTTGCACCAGACACTTGAAAGTAGCGGGTATATTATGATGAGCGATGCACAGGAATTGAGAGTGTAGTAGTCGATCGTGTGTTATGTTCATGAGAAGAGGAGAGTAAATTAAACTTTGAGGATAAATACTGGGGTTTATATTCATTAACAGTCAAAATATGAGAGTTGCAATGTGAAGATATTATAGTTTATCGATTTTTAACCAGGAGAGAATTTTATAATAGGGGGAGATGTGAGCTGAAAATTTAATTGAAAATATAAACCTGATGCATGAGTTCATTGCCCTCTGTAATTTCAATGTTTGTTCCATGGTGGCATGTGTCATTACAATATCACAAGAATTAAGTATGGGAAATATGAGGGTCTGAATAAGTTGAATTTCCATGCTTAGTGAAAGAAGTGATTGGCGAGTTTTGAGAGGGTGAAGAGACGAGTGAATTTTCCTACACATGCTTCTTATGTGCTCACTCCAGTCTAATGTGTCACTTATGGCAATCCCAAGATTTTTACCGACTTCTGGAATGGTATAGCTACACCACAAAGCAAAAAGTGAAGGCAATATCTTCTTGTTTAGGATATTTAGCTGCCTTTGTTGACCTACTATAACAGCTTGTGTCTTTTTATGATTAATTATTAAACAGTTCTTATTAGAACAGGAGCTGATTAGATTTAAAATAGAATTCATCTGATGAATTCCAAACTCAATATCAACAGCTTTATAGTGATAATATATTATTTTGTATATCGTCTGCATATAAATGATACCTACAGTTGCTGAACTAAGAAGAGATATGATTGATATATAGGAGTAAGCAGAAGTGGTCCTACCACGGATCCCTGTGGGACACCTGTTTGCTTCGTCTTCCAGTCCATGGTCATACCGTTCATAACAACACGTTGTCACCGACTGATGAGGTATGAAGCAAATAGCTGAACAGCAGAGGGACTCAGATTAAATCTTTGTAGTTTCGCTAATAATATGTCAATAACCGGGCGAGTTGGCCGTGCGCGTAGAGGCGCGCGGCTGTGAGCTTGCATCCGGGAGATAGTAGGTTCGAATCCCACTATCGGCAGCCCTGAAGATGGTTTTCCGTGGTTTCCCATTTTCACACCAGGCAAATGCTGGGGCTGTACCTTAATTAAGGCCACGGCCGCTTCCTTCCAACTCCTAGGCCTTTCCTATCCCATCGTCGCCATAAGACCTATCTGTGTCGGTGCGACGTAAAGCCCCTAGCAAAAAGAAATAAAAAAATATGTCAATATTTACTGTGTCAAACGCACTACTGAAGTCAAGTAAAATAAGTAGCCTATAGTCACTTTCCGCTCATCTATAGCTCGTCTAACGTCGTATGTAATTCTTAGCAGTGCCGGCTCTGTGCTATGTTCTTTCTTGAAACCAGATTGGAAGGGGTCAAGCAGAGAATATTTTTCCAGGTATTGTTCAAGCTGTTTATAGAACAAATCTCGTCAAATGGTATTTCTGGTTTAGCATGGTTCACAGGAGGCCTTCCAATTCCTAATGAACGAAGTTGTCGCCAAGTACTACCAGCGTTTATATTATTGAATAGATGCCGGAAGTAATCGATATTCTTATTGCGGATAATTTGTTTAATTCGATTTCGCAGTACACGGTATTGTTCAAATGTGTCAGCTGATACATTTCGTATGTAACGTCTATATAACGCATCACGCTGAGCCATCAGAGATTTGATTTCAGTTGTCAGCCACGGACAGGGCAGGCGTGTTACTTTCACACAGCGCTTAGAGGCATGCTTATTGTAAAGTCCATAAATATGAGAATTAATATTTTCCAGTTTTTAATCTATATCATTCATTAGTATTATGTCACTCCAAAGACATTTGCATGCATCTTGTTTTAGGTGTTGGAAATCTGTACTTTTAAAGTTTCTAAAAGTCACTCATTTCGACCTATATTTAGGAACTCTTAGCGAATACGCTAAGTATATAAGGTCATGAGTTGATATTTCCGGAACACGTATTTGACCGTGTTTAAGAACCTTGTGTGGATTATTGGTTATCATGAGATAAATGAGTTTTTCAGAAGAGACGGTGGAGGTATGAACGTGGTTAGTTGGTTCCGAGGGCAATCTTGTCATGTTACAGGAGAGAAAAATATTTCTAAAACGTATTGTTTCACTAGTACGAGTTAACAAATATGTATTAAAGTTGCCTAGAACAATCACGTGTTCATAAGATGGTAAAAACCTCATTAAATTGTCCTCTAGCTCACCAGTGTCGCCTGCATTTGGAGGCCTGTATACAACCCCAATCAATACTTTAACAGTGTCTATAACAATTTCAACAAACTTAAATTCAGGAATAGGATTTGTAGTAGGGATAGAAATTTGTACCACTGTACTGCTGAGATTTAGCTTACAAAACAACGCAACACCACCTCCACGCCTGATCATCGTATCAAATCGATGAATACGATACCCTTGTATTTCAACCATACTGGAAGGAATTGAACTACATAGCCAACTCTCACTACAGCAATTATACAAAATAAACTGTCTTCAAATGTGGCTTTACCTGGCGAGTTGGCCGTGCCGTTAGGGGCGCGCGGCTGTGAGCTTGCATCCGATAGTGGGTTCGAATCCCACAGTCGGTAGCCGATGAAACAGGGGCTATTCCCAAACTATGGAGGTGAGTCGTATAAGAAAAATTGTAAGGTATTACAGAAGGGAAGAAAACCAGTTACAAAACGTAGTCACATCAAACCAATATGAAGGGGAGCTCGAGAGGGTAAAGCACTCTCTATCCCCGAATTACAGTTACAGATTCAATGTTTATACATCAAGCGGCAAAAAATTACATGTCGAAAAGATGTTAAACGGCCATTACCTTATTGAAGAGCTGCTGCCTGATGAAAGAGGCGCTTCCCGCCTCCTGCTACATATCCATACACTAGGTTTGGAAGTTGGTGAAGTGGCGGAGAGACAAGAAAATCAGCAGTTTTTATACCCTCGGGGAAATTCGAGACCTTTCATGAAATAAACAGCCACACCCACTCAATTTTATTGGTCATGTAGACAGTACACTCAAAATCGAAGAAGAAAGACATAATTGGTCAAAAAAATTACAGAAAATCTGGATTGGCTCAATTCAAAACTGGCGGAAAGAAAAGATTAATATTGCCAACCCGCAAATGAATGAACGAAATTTAGTAAAGAGAAAACTTATGAATACTAAATTTCTTCAAAAAAGTTCCTTCACTTCGCACCAGCGTGCATGATCATAGTTTAGCAGAGACATCTATAACAGAATGTCCACACTTCTTGATCAATAAAAAACAAAACAAGTTGAAATCCACACAGTATTGACAACTTCGTAATCACAAAACTTACGGTAGTGACATCTTCTGAGAAACTTATGAGTTCGTCCAGTTTTTAAAGTTCAGAATTTCTCCTGTAGAGGAGGATTTATTGGCGCAAGATTTAAAACTGCGGCGTAGGGGTGTACCGCCCGGTATTATTATTATTATTATTATTATTATTATTATTATTATTATTATTATTATGGGGATACCCGTGGAGCAGAAAGAGGTTAAAGGAAGTGCCGGAGTGAATGGATCTATCTACAATATCGAAATTAATTTAAAACTTGAACTGAAGGTTATATTTCTTAAAAAATACAACAGATTAACAAATTTTCGCTTAGTGAATATAACATATCAGGTACAAAAGTAAATAAGGGTGGAACACCCCAAGAGTAGGGAATTTAACAAGTTTGGGCTTCAAGCCCTCGATTTACAGTTTCTGAGCTACGTGCTCAACTATACAAAATTTCAATTCAAAATACGGAAAAATTTAGTCAAGGGCAGAAATCCCCTAATTCAAGAGCACTTGTTCCATAAATTACAATGTCTAGCCTTCCAGAGGCACCCTTCACAAAACTTTGAAAAGACCTAACAGGCTCTCAGTTTCTTCCAGCGTACTCAAGGCAACAACAAAATCTAACAATCTCTGGCCTCTCAAGGCACCACTTACAAATTGAAATGGTTTTATACAGGGGAATCTAGTACCCAACCTACAGAAAATTGGGAAAAAGAACAGGTTAAATAAACGGTCCGAACACAAACAGAATGGAGTTAAAGATTATGACCTTCCCCTCGGATAAATTTGCGGAGACAGGCAAGAAAGATAGAATTTACGTGGCCATTACCTTGTAGATGTTCTGCCGGCCGAAGAAAGAGGCGCCCCGCCTCCTGCCTTAACACACCCACTTAGAAAGACGGCGATCAATTGATAAGACAGCCAGAAAAGCCGCAGTTTATATACCCTCGGGGAAGGTTCGAGGGAATTCAGGACGAATCCAGCCACACTCTCTCAATTTTTATTGGCTAAATTCAAAGTGAGCAAGAAATGCGGGATTGGTTGAAAATTAATTACAAAAATTAATGATTGGTCAGATTCAAAACTGGCGGAAAGTACAAGAAGTATTGCCAACCCAAAAATAAATAAACATTGATTCAGTTACGGAAAACCTAAAAATACGAAACTTCTTTAAGTTATAAGTTCTGCCAATTTGCACCAGAGTGCATGATCAGAGTTTTTTGGTAGTATCATCTGTGAAAAAATGTCCATTCTTGATGTATAGCAAAACAGAACAAGGAGAAATTCAATCAGCTTAGGAAACTTCACAATAACACAATTACTTAATATTTCAGTAGTGACATCTTCTGATTAAAGTTCCACGTTCATGTACTATCAGTTTCATCTTCTGGTCGATAGAGGAGTTCATTAAGGCGCTTATTTTGAATGAGCGGAGTTGAGGTGTACCTCACGGTACAATTATTAAGGGATACTTTATTACACCATTGTTCACTTCAAACATTGTATCCCACGGCTCTAGAATACTTATTTTTCGTACATTATTATTAGTTTTATGTCTTACTAACTACTTTTTCGGATAAGCAGAGGTGCCGGAATGTTGTCCTGCAGGAGTACTTTCACGTGCCAGTGAATCTACTGACAAGGGGGTGATGGATTTGAGCACCTTCAAATACCATCGTACTGAGACAGGATCGAACCTGCCAAGTTGCTTTGTGTCCGGCTCCTTGGCTGAATGATCAGCGTGCTGGCCTTCCGTTCAGTGGGCCCGGATTCGACCGGGTTGAGGATTTTAACTGGGAAGTCGACAGTTAATTCCTCTGGATCGGGGACTGGATAACCTTCATCTACACACAACAGAACACACTACAAACCACCACAGAAACACGCAATAGTAAATACATCACTCCACCAAGGGTTAGCGTCGTCAGGAAGGGCATCCGGTCGTAAAATTAGGCTGAATTCATACAAAATGCCAAATCCAAGTAACTGGAAATATTATTAAAGTAATATGAATTATTTCTCGATGTTGCTACATTATTTTGTTCAAGGATTTCTGTTCTATATCTTCATTCTCTGTAAGTGGAGCTAAATTTGTTTAATGGCAATGTATTGTGATTTGTTTTGTAATTAGGCCTACTGGAAATGCACTAATTTTCTTTCTTTAGACAATATGTAAGAATGTAGCCTGCATCTTGTATTTTTAATGTCCTTTTAAACAGATATTGTGCACCTTTGAGTGCCTCCCTAATAAAGAAAACTGTGAAGCGGTATTTATTCCCACAACATTTGTACTTGCTTCATCTCCACGCCCACTTAATTTGATCGCTTACAATATGGCGGACGCTGCGTTCAAGTACATTCAAATATGGCGGTCCAATAGCCACTATAATTATAGTCCTCTTTCTAGCTCGTTGTACGAACAGAAAGATCTGAAGAGAGAATCTGGGAAGAGAGAGCGGTAAGAGGAGTACAACTATTAATCGGTGCCCACGAAGTGAAACGCCCACGTGGCGCGTCCCAGGTGGCGGATAGGGGGGTCCTAACCGGCTTGCCGGCGGACTAGAGGGAAATAAAATACCTCTCGCGGACCAAACACACTACCCCCTGCGGGTGGGGGACGCACATGTAGAATACACCTGCGGTATCGCCTGCCTGTCGTAAGAGGCGACTACAAAGGGCGACCAAGGGATGATTGAATTAGAACCATGAAACTACTTTTGATTCGTACCATCATGCGGGGAACACCATGGGTTGCATGTACTTGCGAGTAGTATCACTAAATTAGTACGAAATAGGTTTGTGATTAGTTGCAGTAAAAAGCCTGGCCTGGTGGATTCCAGTACCCGTGGGTTGAACCCATGTGAGCAACACCGCGGGTCTGGGCGTAGCCTGTGAGTTGTACCGCTATATGAGCGGCACTGTGGGTCAGCGTTGCCTGTGATTGGTACTCACTATGTGACGAACACCACGGGAATACCGGCGCCCGTGACTAGTACACCTAGGTGAGGAACCTTACCGGTTTGCGTTGGCTATGAGTGGCGCCATTGTGTGAGAAACACCATAGGTCTGCGTTCCCTGTACGAAGTGCAATACTTGTGAGTAGTACCATCTTGTGTGGACCACCGTGAGTCTTCGCTACTTTTGATCAGTACCCCAAAATGACAAATACCATGGTTCTACTTTACTCGCGACATGTACCATTCTGTGGGGCCTTAGACGTGAATTTAGCACCCCTTCAGACATCAAGCATCATTGTGCTTTATAAATGGTCCCTTGGTCAGTAATACTCTAATTAACTACCTTCTTTTTGAGTCTGATCCACTGTCTTTTTTTTAATGTAGGGTTCATGTCCATCCATTCATTCTTTATGACATTTTTTATTTTATTTTAGTCAGTGGATGAATTTGAATTTTTTGTTATTTCATTTCGTACCATTAGGGGCCGATGACCTCGATGTTAGGCCCCTTTAAACAACAAGCATCATCATCATCAGTAATCGGTGCTAAGGAGAAAGGAGGGGTTGTGTCTGTGTCCAAGTCTATGCTCAGAAAAGAAGTGAATGACATTGTTATAGTTAAATCATCAGGCAGGAGTTGAGAATAAACAGATAGCGGCTTACCTTGACATAGCATAAAATATAACTTCCAACTGATTCACAAAAACACGCTCACTTACTACTATAACTACTTAACCTAAAACATAGAATATTATACAATAGCAATAACAAGAACAGTAATAATTATTTCCTAGCGCTAATTTCGCCTAACCGTCTATGGTCAAAGTATTTAATTCTGCAGGAGTGTTTAAGTGCATGTTCTTTACACCGGCTGTGAGGACGATAACTATTCCATTTTGCGTACAGCATTCCAAATATATCACGTGCCGTGCGGAACATCTTACTTGTAGCTGTCAGAGATTCAGTTATAAGAACTTTAGTGTCTTTTAGCAGCCGCTTAGCACGCCACACTCGATCTCGTTGCTGATATCTAAGAAATTTTATGATAATTGGTCTGTTTCCTCAGGTCACCACATCAGCAGTCGATTTCTGTTGTCGCCCTAATATGTGACATCGATCAATCCAATCAATATTCAGGTCAATCTGCAGTTTATCTCTGATGGTATCCAAGCCTTGCTGTACACATCTTCATCAGCAATCTCATTAACACCAACAGGAGACATTTGCGTCTGCTGTATTGGGCCGCTTCATTTGTCAATGCTTCTTGTATCTCAAGACACTGTTCAGTTTCTCTTCATATCAGATATTTCCGATGAAATATATATGATAACAACGCACGAATGTGCATGAAGTTTTACGGAGTCAGATCTCCTTACTGTACTCGTTCAATGATCTAGTTTGATTTTTGGAGTACGTGAAGTGATATCTTTCACAGGGTTTGTCACAAAAATTGCATATGCACTGACTGTTTGGTTCGTTGCTTATAAGCAACGGTTTGGATCATGGAAGAGTTTTGTTTTACACGGGTTGTGGTGGAATCCGTGAATAGCGAGTCTTGTGATGGCGCTTCGCAAGCTCTGGTTGGGTTTGATCCAGCCTCTGTCAATCATTGCATCCGTTCTATAGAATTCGATCCAGATTTCCTCTCTTTTGCGCTTTCTCTCATTCAGCACGTACCCCCTGTGAGTGGGGGCCGCAGATGAAGAATACACCCACGGTATCTCCTGCCTGTCGTAAGAGGCGACTAAAAGGGGCCTAAGGGGCTCACGACCTGGGAGCGTGGGTTGGCGACCCCAGGGCTCTTAGCTGAGTCCTGGCATTGCTTCCACTTACTTGTGCCAGGCTCCTCACTTTCATCTATCCTGTCCGACCTCCCTTGGTCAACTATTATTATTTTCCGACCCCGACGGTATTAGAGAATTCGAGGCCTTGGGAGTCCTTCATTTTCACGCCCTTCGTGGCCCTTGCCTTTCTTTGTCCGTTACTTCATTTTTCGAGTGATGAAGGGATGATCAAATTAGAACCATGAAACTATTTGTGATCAGTACCACCACGCGGGGAACACCATGGGTCGCTTTTCCTTGCGCGTAGTATCACTATGTTACAGTAGGTACGAAATAGGTTTGTGATTTGTAGCAAACGAGAGCGCGACGGCTTTTACAGTACCTGTGATCAGTAGCACTATATGAGCGACACCATGGGATGACGGAACCCATGGTTCTGGCTTGCCTATGATTAGTACCCACTATATGAGGAACACCACGGGATAGTACGAGTCCCTCTGGTTAGTACACTTTAGGTGATGAACACCATAGGTTTTCGTTGCCCGTCAATGGCGCCGCAATGTGTGAAACACAGTAGGTCTGTAATACATGTGCGAATTTTATTACATGTGAGTAGTACCATAATGTGCGGAATACCGCGGAGTGCGACGTACAATACTTGTGAGTTGTACCATCATGTGTACAATACCGCGAGTCTACGCTACTCTTGATTAGTACTGCAACATGACAAATACTATGGTTCTACTTTTCTTGCGTAAATACCATTATGAGGGGCCGATGACCTGGTTTTTGGGCCCGTTTCGACAAGAAGCATAATCGATTCAGCATCGTGCTATAGAAGCAGTCTCTTGGTCCGTAATACTATTATTTTGTGCCAGCTTCTGTGCATGTGAGGCACTGTGGGTCGGATCCACTGATCGTTTTAAATCCATATCCATCCATCCATTCATTCTTCGTCCTCACGCTTTGAATTCTGGTCAGTGGAGGATTTTGGACTTTTAATTTGTAATCTCCACGAACCTGCTACGCAGGCGTATCAGGGGGAGAGGTGATACACCCACGTGGCGCGTCCCAGGTGGCGGATAGCGGGTTCCTAATCGGCTTGCCGGTGTACTTGAGGGAAATAAAATACCTCTCGCGTACCAAACACACTACCCCTTGCCGGTGGGGGACGCAAATGTAGAATACACCCGCGGTATCCCCTGCCTGTCGTAAGAGGCGACTACAAGGGGCGACCAAGGGATGTCTACCACCCCCATACCCTGCTACCATAACATATCAACACAGTACACGACATATACGCGCAGATACTTACCTCGCTTACCTCTCTTCGTAAATTGCCGTGGATGAACTGGAACGAGCTAAAACAGCTCGGAGCTGGATTCGTGCGTAGACAAAGGGAAGCGAAAGGATAGAAATGCATGAACCCGGAACCCCCATGAATAAAAGAATGGATTAAGGAAACTGGGGTTTATTATAAACACACATAATATAAGAATGAAAACAGAAATGTGAGGCTGCATTAAAAGTTACTTACATAATTGTAGAAAATTGAAACATCAAGTAGTATCCCGTTCAATGACATAGTAAGTTTCGTGTAACACGCCGACAGTACATACGATCGCACAACACACTTACGTATGACTACATAGAATTTACAAATTCGTTTGAGAAAAATAATGTGACGTGAAACACATTATCGAAGGAATCAGAAAATGGAACCACTAAAGGAATAATACAGTCGCGGTAATACGGGCCGCGCACATATCACAATTTGCATCCGCGCTCCAAGCGAGCGTCCATTCGATGCCAGCGCGTCCCAACAAAAGCAAAGCACAGCCTCCCAAAAGGAGCAGAAGCGAAGGAGAAGATGATGTTGCCACAGTTACAAAAACAAAAACTAATTGCCGACAATGGACCAAATAATGGCCTAGAAATATAAAATAGCACACAACACATGGCCTAAATCGGCCAACTAAAACGAAAAGTAAAATAAAATAAAGAAAAATTAAAATTGAAATTACTAGATACGGAGAGTACTATAGACCGTACGCAAGCAGACAGCACAGGCTCGCGCACACACACACACACACACACGCGCGCGCGCGCGCGCGCGCGCGCGCGTATGAACAAGAAAAGAGACCCAATATAATATCGATCAGGCCGGAGTGTAAAGGCACGCGACGTATACTATCGCACAGGATAGCGAAGGATATCATGGGCTCACGAGCATGGTTCGAACACCGCAGATACAATGCTGGACCGCCGCAAAATATAGGCAAGGCTGATCCAAATATAATCGTAGCAATTACAACATTCGTCGACCTGCTACACGGGACATCCAAATTGCCTCACGTGGACAAACATGGATTAAACCCCGTAGCGTCAAATCACACAATACACCAATGCTCAGCCATGATTTCAAATGATGAGTGTACCGGGCGGTACACCTCCACGCCGCGAATTCAAATATTGCGCCACTTGAAACCTCTCTACAGGAGAAACTCTGAACTTTAAAAACTGTGTTAAATCAAAGGTTTCTCGGAAGATGTGTCTACTGTAAATTTTGAAGTGTTCTGAACGATGTCTATTTCGATTTGTATTTGTTTGCTCTGTAGCAAGAAGTGTGGACATTCTCTTCTAGACAGCACTACTTAAGAACTATAATTGTGCACCCTAGTGCGAAGTGAAGGAACTGTTTTTTTGGAAGAAATTTGGTATTCATAAGTTTGTTCTTTGTTAAATTTATTTCAGTCATTTTTTTGGGTTGGCAGTATAACCCTTCTTTTTCCGCTTGTTTTGAATTTAGCCAATCCCGAATTTCCCTAATTAATTTCTGACCAATAACGTATGTCTTCTCCGATATGGAGATGTTGCTTTAAGCTATCCAATAAAGTTGAGGGGGGTGTGCGTACTCATCCTTGAAAGGTCTCGAATGTTCCACGAGGGTATTTAAACTGCTGATTTTCTTGTCTCGGTGCCACTTCATCGACATCTTGCTTAGTGTGTGATTATGTAGGAGGGGCCGGGAAGCGCCTCTTTCTTCGGGCAGCAGTTGATCCTCAAGGTAATGGATGTTTAATAACTTTATTTCTTGCTAGCTCAGCAGTTGAACCCTCGGGGCAGGTTCGAAAATTTTCTCATGTAACCTATCTTTAAAATGTAATAGACATTTGGTAAAATTTCGTCTCTTTAACTATAAATTGGGATAGAGAGTGCCTAACCCTCTCGAGCTCCCACTCATATTGTTTTGAGGTGACTACGTTTTCATAACCGTTTTTCTTCTCTTCGTAATGTAATAAAGTTTTCTTATCGTGTCACCTCCTTAGTATGGGATTAGCCCTTGCGTAAGCGGCCTAGTGCCAAGTAGGTTTCAAACGTGTATTAGGAGTGCAAGCTTCGCCTCCATTCTATTTTGTATTATGGGCCAGTAACTTAACCTGATATATTATTTTCCTCATGTAAAGGCCCTGTAGGTTGGGTATCAAATACCCCTGTTTCTTGGCGTGTTTTAAGGGCAGATAGAAATGAAGTTTGTTGTTGATAGGCTTGTCAAATTGAGAGCGGGTCTGCTCTTTTTCTTAACACTGTAATTAGGAGCAAGTGCTCCTCGTACTTAGGGGTTTTCTACCCTTTAGCTATTGTGGTGGTGAGCCGAGAGCTCAGAAATTTATCTTGGGGCTCGAAGCCCAAACCTTGTAACTATTGTAATTTCTTCACTTGTTTTCCTGCTACCTGGTACCTGTGACTCTGTTGTTGTGATCTGTTGTTTTTTGAAAAGAAAATATAACCTTTGTTAAAGTTTTAAATTAACTTTAATTCTGTAGTTGAGACCAATTCCAGCCAGCACCTTCTTTCACCTCTGCAAATCCACAAGACATCGTAACAAGTGGTAGCAGAGCGTGGTTGAATGGGTCTCAGTTTAGCCCCTTTTGATGGCTAAACATTGTTTTCATTTCGAACTCTATTTTCTCAGTTGCTGGAATTTTTTAAAAAAATTCTAAAATTTTTCTGTCATCATGTCCGGCTCTCGCGACGCCCTCCATCCCGGCTATTTGCGCAAGGAGGAATTGATCTATGAATTAACGATTAGGAATGATCAATCTGGAGGCACGGTTGCGATAGACACCAATAAATTAAAAGATTCCCTTGATTTGCCTATTACCATCCAGACTTTGGGAGAAAAAGAGATAGATGACGCTCTCTCCACGATCACTGATAATGCTAGTTAGTTTTGAAATAAGTGATCCATCTCCTAATCAACTCAAAAGAGTACAGGCCAGATTGTACCACTTTTATAATAGGGTATGTGATCTATTGTCCTTGAAGTTAAATGACCTTCAGGGTAAGGAAGCTAGTGCTGTTGCTGAAAACCTGTCTAAAATGTCTAGTAAAGTTAGCCATTTGTTATCTGGATCTGCTATTCCAGAAACCGACCAGCCTATGGTAGTAAATATCGTAAGTGGGGAGGATTCCTCTAAAGAGGAAGGAGGTAGTACTGCGAAGGCTACACAACGAACATCTGCCCCATTAGAAACTGTGTCCGATCGTCGCACGTCCATTCCACCCTTCGTGTTAAATAATGCTCCTTCTGAATCTGCTTCTCCGCCACTTAGGCCCCTTCCTACTACGTCCCCGGGTTTCAGCAGTTTGCCCCATCCTTTAGCAATGTTGCTCAGAGGTATTTCTAAGTTTTCTGTTAACTCTACCAGTGACGTAATTTCATTCTTAAGGTTTTTAGTTGAGTTTCAGGATCATGCCCTTGTTTTTTCTCTTTCTCCGTGTCAAATTTTGCAGATTATTTATCCCTATGCAATTGGTGTTCTCTCCGACAAGATAGTTAGGGCAATTGCTGAACAGTCATCCATAGAAGACTTCCATGTCCATCTGTTGGCAAATTTTATCCCCGCTCGAGCGAGGTCATCTCTGATTCAGAAATACTATTACCGAGTACAACGGTTGGATGAAAATTTGGCAGACTTCATCCAAGACATTAAGTTCTACACTAGGGTATTTGCTCTACATTTCCCTGAAGATCAAATTGTACAGGCTATTGTGGAAGGAATTTCACCACCTTATAGATCATACTTGTGTTTTGCATCGCGTCCGCAAACTTTTGCCGAGTTAGAGGCTATGACTGTCTCAGCCGAAGGAGTTAGATACGCCGATACCTTGCGTGTCGCGAAAGAACCCCCTCCATCCTCTAGTAGTTTTTGGCCTCCACCTCGCCGACCCGTCACACCCCGTAAATGTTACGCTTGCGGGTCGCCAGACCATCTTCGCAATAAATGTCCATTGATCAAATCTAGTAGGACAAATAATGGAGCAGGGTCATACCAAGGAATTTGTATGAATACAACCGCGTGCCTTCCGGGCTCCCCACGGGAGCAGCTGTGCTTACGAGACTGCTAGACAGGGTCTTCTCCGACATCAAATTTGAGTACTTGTACCACTATCTCGATGATGTCGTCGTATTTTCGGAGACCTTCGAAGAACACCTAGATCATCTGAGAGAAGTTCTCAATCGCCTTCGTAAGGCTGGGTTAACGGTGAAGTTGTCCAAAGTCGCCTTCGCTAAGCCTTCCGTGTCATTCCTAGGGCATATTGTATCGCCCGATGATGTCGCAGTGGATCATTCCAGAAACACAGGCCATCCGTGATTTCAAACCCCCAAGGACATCAAAGGTATTGCCAGGTTCATTGGCATGGTGAATTTCTTCAGGAAATATATTCCAAATTTCGCCAATAGATCGGCGTCCTTGAACTTACTTCGTAGGAAAGGCGTCAAATTTGAGAGGGGACCTTTTCAACAAGCCGCTTTTGAAGATCTTAAACTAGCTCTGTGTAATGCCCCTGTTCTTGCAATGCCGGATTTCTCCAAGAAATTCATCGTCCAAACCGACGCGTCGTCGTCGGCGGTAGCTGCAGTCCTTCTTCAAGAGACTGAACTGAACGTGATGAAAACCATAGGTTTGCGTTGCCTATAAATTGCGCCGCTATGTGTGAAACACCATGAGGTCTGTATTACCTGTGCGAATTTCATTACCTGTGAGTAGTACCATAATGTGTGGAATACCGCGAGTCTTCGATACTGTTGTTTAGTACCGCACCATGCCCAATACCATGGTTCTTCTTTCCAAGCGATAAGTACCATTATGAGAGGCCGATGACCCCTTTAGCTTACAAGCATCATCAATTCAGTATTGACCTCTAGAAGTAGTCCCTTGGTCAGTATTACCATTGTTCTCCGTCATTTCCTGAGACTGAGGCATTGCGGGTCGGCTCCACTGATTGTTTTAACTTCATATCCATCCGTTCATTGTTCGTCCTCACGTTTTGAATTCTGGTCAGTGGAGGATTTTGTATTTTTATTTTGTCATTGCATTTCGTCTCATTTCGTACCATCGAGGGCCGATGACCTCGATGTTAGGCCCCTTAAAATAACAAGCATCATCATCATCGAATCCGTCTGTATGTGGTACATGTGGACGAGTAGCTCACGGCGCCGAGCAGTAAACAACTTCGTACAGGTATACTAACTGCTCTGGTTTTCATTCTCCTCGGGATCGGAACTGTCCGACGTATCTGCGCGAGAAGAAGATCTAGGAGATCAAGCCCTGGACGGTGTTTCGTACAAGGAAGCGCGCCGTAAGTTTAATTCCACGAATACACCTGCCCGTACACCCCACCATAGCATGATAGCTCAGAGTCTTCCAGGTTCGCCATTTACAACATCGTCACCTGTGCTGATTGCTGCGCTGAAGGCAACTGTTCCTCCTCCGAGCAACGTCGCAAAGAGTAAAAGCTCGAAGGGGGGAACCACCCCACCTTCGACTAACCAGAATTCTGTCCCGGCTGGCACCTCTAAGCCGGCACAGCATGCGGGGAAGGCTAATTCTTCCAACCCCCCCCCCCCCCCCCAACTAAGAGTTTGGCGAAAGCCGTGCCCCAACCGCGGAGGCGGCATCGTCGACCAGGGCTGGGAAACCAACTCCCAGCTCTACGCTACTCTTGATTAGTACCGCAACATGGCAAATACCATGGTTCTACTTTCCTAGCGATAATTACCATTATGAGGGGCCGCTGAGTTAGATTTTGGACCCGTTTCGACCACAAGAATGATCGATTCATTATTGTGCTATATAAGCATTCCCTTGGTCAGTAATACTATTGTTGTACGCCAGCTTCTGTGCATGTGAAGCACTGAGGGTCGGTTCCACTGTTGTTTGTCCAACCCTTGTCCCGTTTCCCTACGGGGTCGGGTATGAGGTGAGATGAATTTGTCGTGGCGGTTTTTTTTATGACCGGATGCCCTTCCTGACGTCAACCTCATCAGAGGAGTTAATGAGAGATGAAATGAATGACGTGATATATGATAGTAGGGAGAGGGTGAAACCCGGTGCCGGCACATAGCCTACTCCTGTCGAATAGCACCAAGGGGTCTGCTCAAGGCTTAACGTCTCCATCCGACGGACGAATCACCATCAACAGCGTCATATGCCCTCACTCCATATGAGCACTGCGGAGAGGTTTGGAATTTAATCCAGGCTTTTGGCACGCAATCTAGTGATTAGAAATTGTATACCACCACCTCCCCTACCCTGCCGGCCAACATTCTGATGGTGAAAATTTTTTCGACCAACGGGACTCGAACCGGCTAACCTCGGTGTTAGACCGTTCTTAGACTTCAGCGCCTTAACGATCATGGCCACCAGGCGGGCTGAGGGTCGGTTCCACTGATCGTTTTAAATTCATATCCATCCATCCATTCATTCTTCGTCCTCACGTTTTGAATTGTGGTCAGTAGATGTTTCGGGGCTTTTAATTTGTCATTTCATTTCATCTCATTTCGTACTATTAGGGGCCGATTACCTAGACGTTAGGACCATTTAAACAACAAGCATCATCATCATCAGCAGCAGCAGCAGCAGCAGCAGCACGACTACAAGCATCATCGATTCACTATTGTGCTTTAGACCACAAACCTGCTACGCAGGCGTAGCAGGGGGAGAGGTGATACTCCCACGTGGCGCGTCCCAGGTGGCGGATAGGGGGGTCCTAACCGGCTTGCCGGCGGACTTGAGGGAAATAAAATACCTCTCGCAGACCAAACACACACCCCCCTGTGGGTGGGGGAGGCTGACGAATAATACACCCACGGTATCCCCTGCCTGTCGTGAGAGGCGACTAAAAGGGGCGACCAAGGGATGATCGTATTAGAACCATGAAACTTAATTAGTACCATCACGCGCGGAACACCATCGGTCGCTTTTACGTGCGAGTAGTACCACTCTGTTAGGTACTCTATAGTTTTGTGATTCGTAGCACTCGAGTGGGGTTCAGTGTGGGTTTCCAGTACCCGTGAGTCGTGCCCATGTGTGCAATACCACAGGTCTGGGCGTTGCCTGTGAGTTGTACCCGTGTGAGCGACACCACGCGTCTGGGCGTAGCCTGTGAGTTGTACCACTATACGAGCGACACCGTAGGTCTGCGTTGCCAGTGATTAGTACCCACTCTGTAGGAAACACCACGGGAATACCGGCGCCCGTGATTAGTACACCTAGGTGAGGAACCTCATCGGTTTGCGTTGGCTATGAGTGGCGCCATTGTGTGAGAAACACCATAGATCTGCGTTACCTTTACAACGTACAATACTTGTGAGTAGTACCTTAATGTTTGGAACACCGTGAGTTTACGCTACCTTTGATTAGTACCGCAGCTTGAGAAATATCATGGTTCTCCTTTACTCCCGATAAGTGCCATTGGCATCATTGTGCTTTATAAGTGGTCCCTTGGTCACTACTACTATTATTTACAATCTTTTTTGAGTATGATCCACTGTTTTTTTTGTTTTTGTTGTGTTCATGTCCATCCATTCATTCTTCATGACATTTTTTAATTCTTATTTTGGTCAGTGGATGCTTTCCATTTTTTGTTTTTATCTCATTTCGTACCATTAGGGGCCGATGACTTCGATGTTGGACCCCTCTAAACAACAAGCAAAAAAAAATGTGCTTTAGAAGCAGTCCCTTCGTCAGTAATTGGCATTGGCATTGCGGGTCAGATCGCCTGATTGTTTTAACTTCATATCCATCCATCCATTCGTTCTTCGACCTCACGTTTTCGAATTCTGGTCAGTGGAGGATTGTGGATTTTTAGATTGTCATAACATTTCGTACCATTAGGGGCCGATGACCTAGATGTTATGCCCCTTTAAGCAACAAGAGTCATCATACCCGCCACGAAAGGTTCACTCACATCTTACCCGATCCCATGGAGAAACGGAACAAGGATTGGACAAACAACAATAATTTAGTCAACGTGAATTTAATATGCATGAAACGTATTAAGAAAATACATGAGTTAAAATAACATGTACCTCATTTCTAATACATATGATATATTCCTACACTCTGTTGTAGGCTACTTGTTTTCCTGAAGCAACTGTTTCAAAAGGACTGCACAGCACCATCTGCTCTGCAATACGTGACTGCCTATCTTCATAGAATGAGAGCTACTTAGTATGGCGATGGCATTAATTTTGAAATGGCCAAACTAGAAGGTTGAAATACATTTCCTCGGCCATGCGGGTGCTTGTCTAACGCTATGACGAAAATAAACAAGCAATTCCGTCGATTGATAAGCAATGGGAGAAAGAAATACCGATCGTTGTGTTGAAAAGGTGTGAAAGCTTAAGGGCAAGTTAAAATTTTTGAATATTTATGGCTTTAGAAAGATTTTTACTTTTAATATATTTCAAATTTGACATGTTTTAAACATTGAACTTCGGAATCAAATTAGAAAAATATGTTTTCAAATATTTCAAAAGATGGCAAGGAGTACAAGATGAAAATAAATAAATCCAAAACAAATAAAGAAGTGCAGTCGAACAAACTCAGTTGATGCAGGTAGTATTAGATTAGGAAATGAAGTCTTAACGGAAGTAGATGAATATTGTTACTTCGGTAGTAAAATAACTAACGAGAGCAGAATAGAGGAGGACATAAAATACATACTAGAACAATTAAGGAAGTCCTTTCTTTAGAGAAAATTGTTCACTTCGAACACTGATATAGGAATTAGAAAAATGATCTTGAAGAATTTCGTCTAGAGCGTGGCTTTGTATGGAAGTAAAACATGGACGATAATTAGCTCAAAAAAGAGAACAGGAGCTTTTAAAATGTGGTTTTACAGAACAATTCTGAAGGTGATTTTGACAGATCGAATCACAAATGAAGAGATACTGAATCGAATTGGTGACAGGAGACCGATTTGGCTAAATTTAAGAAGAGAGAGAATTTCTGGACACCCACTCAAGACTCTCCGGACTTGTTCATTTGGTTTTTTAGAGAAGTGTATGCGGTAAGAACGGTAAGGTAGACCAGGGTTCGAATATGAAAAGCAGATTAGAGCAGATTTAGGATGCAGGTGTTCTGTAGAAATAAAAAGTTAGCACAGGATAGGGTAGCATGGACGGCTGCATCAAACTCAAACATCATTAGAAGATGCAACGCCAGCGGCCAACCAACCATCCAACAAACCCTGTGTTAGTACAGCTCTGATGTGCCCTGGAATACCAGCTCAGCACGGCTGTTATCCTTGGCAATTTAGAAGAGGGATGCTATCTCACCGCCAGATAGCTCCTCAATTGTTGTCACGTATCACATGGCACGTCTAGAAATTAAAATTCTCTATTAATTCAATTGTTTTATATTTTAGGAGGTTCTGCGAAGTCTGAATAAAACGGCATGGAGATCTCGCACATAAACCCCCTCAAACGACACTGGCCCCACTCGGGAATTTCTCGAAAATTGGATTTTATGAAATAGTACTTCACAAACAAGGACAAACGCAGCTCCTAATTGACCTAATGCCAAAATATAGAAAGCTCCCTCCAAATGTGACAGAGCGAGAACCGTTAATTTTTCATTGTCCCTCGTCATCATCGCAACCTTTCGGAGTTTGTTTTGACTGATCATGTCTCTCCAAAACTTCTCCAATATACCCGCATTGATGACGTTGTCTAAAACTGTATTAACTTTCTCCGTGTAAGGACTTCCTTTGGCAAGGTACATAAACAAATGTGAACGGGAAAAATGTTCTTGTAGTGGCACGATCAAAGCATTTCCACTTCTGTCAATATAATTCTTAGAAACAGTATACTCAGTAGAAATACTGCTGAAAAAACCAGCATAGTTACGCTTGTATGCAATTCTGTAAAAGCAGTCGGCGTAGTTATGACAGGGCACAAACTCATTCACAATTTTCTTATAGCGCGAGTCTTCTTCATTAGACAAGTAATACCTCACTGCAGTGTTAAATCCATACTCAATGTTGGATTCTAACATCTCGTCCAATGTCTTAATTTGAGGTTCATAAGGTCTATCTGTAAGAAAACTAAATAAATAAGATTGATAACACGAATTGATGATCAGACAACAGAATAACCAAGCAAGGAGAACTGTTCTAGCTATCAGTGATTTAGGTGACGGTGACGAAAAGGTAAAGAGAAGAATCCCAAGAGAATTTAGAGTAGATATTGCTACCACATAGAAATACCTCCCCATTTCACAAACTCCGTCCTTTTTGTCATTCAATGAGGACATTGCAATAGAGACCATAACGAGGGACGAAATAAGAATTATCCATAGTTGATTACTAAATATAACAAAAAGAATCCTCCATTGAGGTATTCTCTGTGCCTTGGGAACGTACCACATGTACGTATTCTCAAAGTATGTAGACGAATAATCGAACCCAGTGCTATACGCCAGGTTTGTGCTAAATCCAGCCACTGCCAACATAGCTCTATGGTAGAAAATATCTCCCACTGATCCAGTCCATGTTCCATTCCGAAGTCTACTACCCCATCTGCCTGCGACAACACTGTATGAAGGGGGTGGCAAAAATTTTATTGTAAAATTTAATTTCTCTGATATTAATTTAATCACAAAACATTCAAGGCCCACACAATTTGTGGGATTTAAATTTTTCTCTGACTGTTCTCCTTCCCCTTCGGGGCTCATCATAAATGGTTCTCGCTCAAACGTCGAAACGAACAACGGACAGGAATGGAAATTTCGAGGTAATTTCTCGGGGAAAAGACAAGAGTTTCTTTCAAAATAGCCTTCGTTTTGCATTATCCACCAGTCTAATATGATAAAATCGTTAACCTCACCACCACAGTTATTCAAGAGTTCATAAGGAAACCATGAATAGATAGCAAGTTTAGAGTTGTCACCGATAGTACTGAAAGAAGGGTTCGAAACTATAACTACAACATTCCATACTAATATACTCCGAAATATTTCCAAAACATTACGCAGAGCAGATTTCAGACCTGGGCATTCCTGTATTAAATGCACATGAACAATAAAATTGGACCTCGGGTGCCATAAAAATAAAACTGAGAGAGAATGTACAATGAGAGATACTTCATCAAAATTTTTGCAGTCCTCCTGGATGATGGTCAAAAGTACGATATCCAAATATGTTCGCGAAGTTAGTGTATTAGTTTCATTCACTGCTGGAATAGTATCGAGAGTCCAAAGTTCAGACGAGTGTAAATCTTGCACCAAAGTTTGCTGTGTTGATATAATCCAGTTGAGGTCACTCGTGTGGATATTTTTGGTGGGAAAATTGGCGATTACTACAGTGTGTCCAGGGAGCAAGTAACGTTGTACCACTCTGTATATGCAAGCCGCAACGTAATCAGCGTACGATTTCGGAATGCTGTTTTGATATCCTGACGATCCATATACAGCAACAATTAAGAATATTTTCAGGACGTCCATTTGACCTGTACCTGTTGACAGAAAGAAGCAAATATTAAATTAGATATATTTAGCGATACATAGCAGGTTTCCTTTCCTAGTGGCTTTACAACGCCCCGATACAGACAGGTCTTATGCTGACGACGAATTTAGTTACTTGAAAACAATACAACGTAAGGTACCTGTTTAGGGGTAATACATTTTACTATCCCTGCATGTGTGCGTGGGATTAATTGAATCCTCGCAGAAGTAGAATACTCCCCGGTATGCCTTGTCTGTCGTAAGAGGCGACTAAAAGGGGCGACCTAGGCGCGAAAATGGATTGCGGTGTGATTGGGAGGGGCTGAATATATTCACAGCCAATCCCTACTTACGGTAGAAGGCGACTAAAAGGGTCATGTAGACATCGTCCCCTTTTAATTATGTCTTTGAGGGGTAGTTGTAGACAGATCCAAATTCTTGATGTGGGTGCTGCTCGGAGATTGGCCTCTTACGTGAGCGAATAGGCTCGAAAGCTCTACGCTGACCCCGGGAAACAATTTGGGTGGCAGCGCCATGTACCCGAGCAGTAGTATCCGCCTGATAACACAGGTCGCTGCACAGCCGAATGCCAGAAGGACATATTGTTCATTATTTCTTTTAATCTACAACTAGCTGTAGTACCCGGCGTTGCCCGGATAGTTTTTGAATTTTTACCTTTAATATTTGTATTACCAGTTAGTTAAGTGTGAAGTGAATGCTTATATAATTCTTTTTGAGATGTTGATTTTTCGACTTTTCATGTAGTTTTAGAGATATTTAGATGTATCTGACTTCAAGTTTTAGATTACACTGACTGACAGAGCAAATGCAACACCAAGAAGGAGCGGTTCGAAAGGGATGAAAGTTGGGAAAAAAACAGAGAAGGCACGGACGAATAATTGATGTTTATTTCAAACCGATATGCAGGTTACACAATGCGCATGGCATCGACTCAGTAGGATGTAGGACCACCGCGAGCGGCGATGCACGCAGAAACACGTCGAGGTACAGAGTCAATAAGAGTGCGGATGGTGTCCTGAGGGATGGTTCTCCATTCTCTGTCAACCATTTGCCACAGTTGATCGTCCGTACGAGGCTGGGGCAGAGTTTGCAAACGGCGTCCAATAAGATCCCACACGTGTTCGATTGGTGAGAGATCCGGAGAGTACGCTGGCCACGGAAGCATCTGTGCACCTCGTAGAGCCTGTTGGGAGATGCGAGCAGTGTGTGGGCGGGCATTATCCTGCTGAAACAGAGCATTGGGCAGTGCCTGAAGGTACGGGAGTGCCACCGGCCGCAACACATGCTGCACGTAGCGGTGGGCATTTAACGTGCCTTGAATACGCACTAGAGGTGACGTGGAATCCTACGCAATAGCGCCCCAAACCATGATGCCGCGTTGTCTAGCGGTAGGGGGCTCCACAGTTATTGCCGGATTTGACCTTTCTCCACGCCGACGCCACACTCGTCTGCGGTGACTATCACTGACAGAACAGAAGCGTGACTCATCGGAGAACACGACGTTCCGCCATTCCCTCACCCAAGTCGCTCTAGCCCGGCACCATGCCAGGCGTGCACGTCTATGCTGTGGAGTCAATGGTTGTCTTCTGAGCGGACGCCGGGAGTGCAGGCCTCCTTCAACCAATCGACGGGAAATTGTTCTGGTCGATATTGGAACAGCCAGGGTGTCTTGCACATGCTGAAGAATGGCGGTTGACGTGGCGTGCGGGGCTGCCACCGCTTGGCGGCGGATGCGCCGATCCTCGCGTGCTGACGTCACTCGGGCTGCGCCTGGACCCCTCGCACGTGCCACATGTCCCTGCGCCAACCATCTTCTCCACAGGCGCTGCACCGGGGACACATCCCTGTGGGTATCGGCTGCGATTTGACGAAGCGACCAACCTGCCCTTCTCAGCCCGATCACCATACCCCTCGTAAAGTCGTATGTCTGCTGGAAATGACTCCGTTGACGGCGGCCTGGCATTCTTAGCTATACACGTGTCCTGTGGCACACGACAACACGTTCTACAATGACTGTCGGCTGAGAAATCACGGTACGAAGTGGGCCATTCGCCAACGCCGTGTCCCATTTATCGTTCGCTACGTGCGCAGCACAGCGGCGCATTTCACATCATGAGCATACCTCAGTGACGTCAGTCTACCCTGCAATTGGCATAAAGTTCTGACCACTCCTTCTTGGTGTTGCATTTGCTCTGTCAGTCATTGTATTTAATTATCGAGTAAACACTAATCTCAGTCATTTTATACTATTTACTTTTAAGCCCTTCTCAGCTCCTGCCTCGATGGAGGCTGAACGTGGACTTAAACGCTATCCACAGTGTCAGAGTTCGTATCAGCGATACATAAACAATGGATTTCGACATTAATATTGTTTATTTTCCTCATTTTTGCACGTCAGCCCCTCTCATTCCACAACACTAGCGGCGGCTAGGTGTATCTGACCTCCACAGTAATGTTTTCTATATAGTAAGTTAAGTTTGATTGAGAGATATGCTAGAACATACACACACACATCCTTAAACTCTGTCCCTTTGGACGTTTTCAATTTTTTGCCAGTTCTCATCCGCCTGCCGAGTAGGACTGAGCTTTATCTTAAACGGCATCCAGAGTGTTACAGTTCATCTCAGCGACCCCGAAAACTATGGATTAGACACAAATTTCAGTCGTTTTCAGTTAATTTTTACATTTTGCCCCTACTTTAGAGGCTAGGAGTCTCTTATCCCAGACAGTAGGTCCAGTATACACACATGCATCCATTCTCTCGGTCATTTTCGAAATTTTGTTTTTCACTTTTTCTCGCCGCTATGCGAAAGGAGGCAGAAATTGGACTTCTAAAAAAAATGGAGCATTACTATTCATCTCAGCGACCCCAAAAACTGTGGATTCGACACTAATTACGATTATTTTTATATATCACTCCCCCTTGCCCCCGACCCCAAAGGGGGATGAACTTGGAATTAAAAATTTCCCGGGATAACACTGTTCATCTAAGCGAGCCCGAAAAGTATAGATTCGACACTATTTTCGTTTATTTTTATATATGACCCCCTTGCCCCCCGCCCCTAATGGTTCCTGGGGTGTCTTATCCCCACGTGGTTTGTCTCCTGATACTAAAAATCTGGAGTGTCGCTATTCACTTTGGCGACTCTGAAAACTATGTATTCGACACTATTTTTGATTACATGTATATATATCACTTCCACCTCGCCCCCACCCCAAAGGGTCTGAACTTGGACTTTAAAAAAATTGGAGTGTCACTATTCATCTCAGCAACCCCGAAAAGTATGTATTCGACTCTACTTTGATGATTTTTATATCTCAAGCCCCCACCCCTAAGAGTTCCTGGGGTGTCCTATCCCCACGTGGTTTGTCTCCCGATATTAAAATTCCGGAGTGTTACTATTCACCTCAGCGACCCCGAAAACTGTATATTTGACACTAAATACGATTACTTTTATATCTCACCCCACCTTGCTCCCCGCCCCAAAGGGGGATGAACTTGGACTTAAAAAAATCCCGGGTTGTCACTATTCATCTAAGCGACCCCGAAAGTATGCATTCGACACTACTTTCGATGATTTTTATATCTCACCCCTTCGCCCCCCGCCCTTATGGGTTCCTGGGGGTGCGCTACCCCCACGTGGTTTGTCTCCTGATAGTAAAAATCCGGAGTGTCAGTATTCATCTCAGCGACCCCGAAGAGTACTCGACATTCTTTTCGATTATTTTTATATATCACTCCCCCTTGTCCCCCACCCTAAAGGGGGCTGAACTTGGAATTTAAAAATTCCCGGGATGTCACTATTCACCTAAGCGACCACGAAAAGTATGGACTCGACACTATTTTCGATTATGTGTATATATCACTCCCCTCTCGCCCCCACCCCAAAGAGGGCTGAACTTGGACTTTAAAAAAGTTCCGAGTGTCACTATTCATCTCAGCGACCTAGAAAAGTATGGATTAGACACTATTTTCATTATTTTTATATATGACTCCCCACGCCCCACGCCCCACGCCCCCCGCCACTAAGGGTTTCTGAGGTGTCTTACCACCACGTGTTTTGTCTCCTGATACTAAAACTCCGGAGTGTCGCTATTCACTTTGGCGACCCCGAAAACTATGTATTCGACACTATTTTCCATTATTTGTATATATATCACTCCCTCCTCACCCCCACCCCAAAGGGGGTTGAACTTGGACTTTTAAAAAATTCGGAGTGTAAGTATTCATCTCAGCGACCCCGAAAAGTATGGATTCGACACTATTTTCGTTTATTTTTATATATGACCCCCCACCCCTAAGGGTTCCTGGGGTGTCTAACCCCCACGTGGTTTGTCTCCTGATACCAAAAATCCGGAGTGTCACTATTCACTTTGGCGACCCCGAAAACTATGTATTTGACACTATTTTCGATTATTTGTATATATCACTCCCCCCTCGCCCCCACCCTAAGGGGGCTGAACTTGGACTTTAAAAAGATCGGAGTGTCACTATTCATCTCAGCGACCCCGAAAAGTGTGGATTCGACACTATTTTAGTTTACTTTTATTTATGACCCCCCTCGCCCCCCGCCCCTAAGGGTTTCTGGGGTGTCTTACCCCAACGTGGTTTGTCTCCTGATACTGAAAATCCGGAGTGTCGCTATTCACTTTGGCGACCCCGAAAACCATGTATTCGACATTATTTTCGATTATTTGTATATATCACTCCCCCCTCGCCCCACCCCAAAGGGGACTGAACTTGGATTTTTAAAAAAATTGGAGTGTCACTATTCATCTCAGCGATCCCGAAATGTATGGATTCGACACTATTTTCATTTATTTTTATATATGACCCCCCTCGCCCCCCGCCCCCAGAGGTGTTTGGGATGTCTTACCCCCACGCGGTTTGTCTCCTGATACCAAGTCATAAGTGTATCAAATTTGCTTGAAATCGCTCCAATGGTTTGGGAGGAGATGTGGTACAAACCCACCCACCCACATACATACAATGACTTTTATATATATATATATATAGATTATTACTCTTAACATGCTATTGGGTATATGCTATTGCGGGTGATTGGAAGAAGGAAGTCCTAGCGCTCATTCCCACAGTCATTCCGTATTAGGCATCATCTGACGTCAGTCCCCGGGTAACGGCCGGGTGGGTACGGTCTTGGCTGCTTGTTTCGGCTACAGAGGGCCCTGACCGGAGTGGGTGGCATTCGGGGAGGATGATTTCGGGCATGGCTTCGAATAGTCCTCGACCTGCCCAAGGTAGTCTCCCACCGAAGACTTCAAATTTTGATTCTTTGCGGGGATCAACACCCTGAGAACATGCGCAGGGTGAACGAATTGGATCTGGCATCCCTAGGTTCTGGCTGCTACCAAAACGGATGGGCACGATTTTAAGCTTGTAAAATCGATCTTTTTCGGTAGGCACATTGAAGGCGTCTACGGCGAACTTGAGGATCTCAAGAAAATGCGCAACGGTAGTTCGGTTTTCCAGACTCGCACAGCGGTACAAGTCGATCAGTTGGTTAAGCGTGACCAACTTCGCGAAATTACCGTCAAATACTTGAATCTGGTTTGCAGAGTCGTCTTCCACCGCGACCTTAATTTGAAAACTGACGATCAGTTGATGGAAGAAATTAAGAACCCGTGACAAAGGTTCGACGCGTTACGCGCAAAGAAACGGTGAAGACGTTGCCATGAGTGAGTTCATTGCCTCCCTCAAACTGTCAGCGTTACCAGAGAAAGTAAAGGTAACAACTTATCATTGCCATGTGAGGCCGTACATCCCGCCTCCTAAGCGATACTATCAATGTCAGAGATTCGGGCATATGGAATGTCACCCCCCGTGGGTGGGGGACGCTCATGCAGAATACACCCGCGGTATCCCCTGCCTTTCGTAAGAGGCGACTACAAGGGGCCCAAGGGGCTCTCAACTTGGGAGTGTGGATTGGCGACCACGGGGCCCATAGCTGAGTCTTGGCATTGCTTCCACTTACTTGTGCCATGCTCCTCACTTTCGTCTATCCTGTCCGACCTCCCTTGGTCAACTCTTGTTCTTTTCCGACCCCGACGGTATTAAAGCATTCGAGGCCTAGGGAGTCTTTCATTTTCACGCCCTTCGCGGCCCTTGCCTTTCTTCGTCCGTTACTTCCTTTTTCGAAGTGACGCATCCCTTCTTTCTCCTTTTTTCTCTCTTTTTACCTCCTGTGGGTGGGGGACGCGGACGAATAATACACCCACGGTATCCCCTGCCTGTCGTGAGAAGCGACTAAAAGGGGCGACCAATGGATGATTGACTTAGAACCATGAAACTACTTTTGATTCGTACCATCATGCGGGGAACACCATGGATTGCCTGTACTTGCGAGTAGTACCACTAACTTAGGTACGAAGTAGGTTTGTGATTAGTAGCAGTAAAGAGCCTGGCCGGGTGGTTTCTAGTACCCGTGCGTCGTGCCCATGTAAGCAACACCGCGGGTCTGGGCGTAGCCTGTGAGTTGTACCGCTATATGAGCGGCACCGTGGGTCAGCGTTGCCTGTGGTTGGTACCCACTATGTTGAGGAACACCACTGGATAGTGTGAGTCCCTGTGGTTAGTACACTCGGTGAGGAACCTTATCGGTTTGCGTTGACTATGAGTGGCGCCATTGTGTTAGGAACACCGTAGGTCTGCGTTACTTGTACGATGTAAAATACTTGTGAGTAGTACCATCTTGTGTGGAACACCGTAAGTCTTCGCTACTTTTGATTAGTACCCCAACATGACAAATACCATGGTTCTACTTTACTCGCGACATGTACCATTCTGTGGGACCTTAGACGTGGATTTTGCATCCCTTTAGACATCAAGCATCATTGTGCTTTCTAAGTGGTCCCTTGGTCTGTAATACTATTATTTTCGATTTTTTTTTTTTTTTGCGTCTGATCCAGTGTTTTCCTTTCTTTGTTTTTTGTTGTCTTTTTTTTTGTTCATGTCCATCCATTCATTCTTCATGACATTTTTTATTTTGGTCAGTGGATGAATTTCAACTTTTCGTTATTTCATTCGTACCATTAAGGGTCGATGACCTCGATGTTAGGCCCCTTTAAACAACAACCATCATCATCATCATCATCATCATCATATGGAATATCGTCGTTCTAATCAGTCTGTGTGTGGTACACGTGAACGAGCAGCTCACGGTACGGCAGGGAGCACAACTCCGTACAGGTGGACTAACTGTTCTGGTTTTCATTCTCCTGGAGATTGGAACTGTCCGACGTATCTAAGTGAGATGATGATCCAGGAGATCAAGACTCTGGATGGACTTTCCTACCAGAAAGCGCGCCGTAAGTTTAATTCCACGACTAAACCTTCCAATAAACTAGACTACAGCATTATAGCTCAGTCTCCTTCGTTCGGAATTCGCGACATCATTACCCGTGAAGATCGCCAAAGGCGGCTGTTGCCTCTGAGAGCAAAGTCGCAAACAGTAAAAGCACGAAGGGGTGATCACCCAACCTCCGGCCATCAAGACCAAGTCTCCCCCCACTAAGAGGTCGGAGAAAGCATCGTCGACTAGGGCTGGGATATGATCTCCCAGCCCGTCTAAACAAAAAAGAAGACGGAGAAGAGGAACGCCTTTCCGAGCGCACCGGCATTTCTCCTGCGAAGGGGAAATTATGCCCTCCATCTGGAGGGTACTGGAGGGTACGAGTAATCTCCCCCAAGATGTCAAAGATCTGGGCGTCAGTCCCACCGTCTGTTGATGTCGGGATTAATGTCGAGCTGTCATTTACGGATGTAGATGTTGATATCGATAGTGTTCAGGTTTAAGAGAATCCTGTCGCCCATAACCTAACACTCTCTCTATGGCACTGTTATATTGGAATTGTAACGGCTATGACAGGCATTTTGATGAGCTGCGCAAGCTCATTATTGGGTTCGCGGTGAGTGTAGTCTGCATTTCACACCAAACAGAACGATATTATGCTCACCGGGCGTCCCGAGGCGGTGGTAATTTCGTTCGCTCTGATACCATCCCCTGCGGGTGGGGGACGCAAACGTAGAATACACACGCGGTACACCCTGTCTGTCATAAGAGGCGACTAAAAGGGGCGACCTAGGCGTGGACATGGATTGCGGTTTGGTAAAATTTGCTGGACTTCCTGTGGATGGAAGGGGTTGAATACATTCAGAGGTAATCCCTGCCTGTCGTAGAAGGCGACTAAAAGGGTCATGTTGCCATGGTCCCCTGTTTACTTTTTATTGTTTTTTGAGGGTTAGTTGTAGAACTATTCCAAATTTTTAATGTGCGTGCTGCTTGGAGACTGGCCTCCTACGTGTGCGTTTACGCCCGAAACACGCGCAGCAACCACCCAGGAAGCGGCTGGTGAAACCGTCATGTACACCTGCAGTAGTATCCGCCTGACAACAAAGGTCCCAGCACAGCCGAATATTAGAAGGATATATTATTATTTGCTTTTATCCCTTCGCTACTTAGGGATCGTCCAACATCGGACCGCGGGCAGTACCGGCTACGATCAGTTGGGAATTGCATTGGCTGCTTGGTTCCGCTACAGAGACCCCTGATCGGAGTGGGTAGCATTCGGGGTGGATGGTTACGGGCATGGCATCGAAACGTCATGCAAAAGCCCAAGATGGTCCCCCACCGAAATCTTTAACTTTTGCTTCCCTGAGAGGTTCAACTCCCTGGGAACATGCGCAGCGTGAACGAATGGGATCCAGGTTCCCTAGGTTTCTGGTTGCTACCAGAACTCATTGGCACGATTTTAAGTTGGTAAAATCGATCCTTTTTAGTAGACACATTTAAGGCGTCTACGCCGAACTAGAGGATCTCAAGAAAATGCGCAACGGTAGTTTGCCCTTGAAGAATCGTACAGCACTGATGGCCGATCAGTTGCTCTAGTGCGACCACATAGGCGAAATCCCCGTCACAGCACCGAAACCTGCGCGCTTCTCTCGTGTGGGGAATTCCCGCCCCAGAAAGCGTCGAATTTGCGGTCGTCAGCCCCGCCGTCTGCCAATGACGGGATGAACGTTGAGCTGTCATCTACATCTTCGGATGTAGATGTTGATAGCGCTTAGGTTTGAGAGCGTCTTGTCGATCATAACGTAACACTCCTTTTTATTTCACACTCTGGCGCTGTTACTGTGGCATTGTAACGGTTATGACAGGCCGCTTGCTGAGCTGCGTCAGCTCATTAGTGAGTTCGCGGCGAGTATAGTCTGTATTCAGGAGAAAAACTTCAGACTAGGTCATCATACGGTCTTGAGAAATTTCAGACTATACTCGACAGAACGGTATTACGCTCACCGGGGGTCCGGTGGCGTTGGTATTTTTGTTCGTTCTGATAATTTTAGCGAAGAAGTTCCTCGAAGATCCCCACTGGAAGCAGTTGCGGGGCGGATACCGCTGCCTGTCATAGCAACAATGTGTAACGTTTATTTTCCACCAGGCCAGCCTATTAACATAAATGATGTCACTGACCTGATAGATCAGCTCCCACCTCCCTTCCTCTTATTGGCCGATGTTAACGAGCATCCGCCCATATGGGGCTCGGAAACGCCATGCCCCAGGGGAACGTATTTGGAAAGATTAGTAACAGAGCTGGATTTATAAATTTTGAACACAGGTGGGGACGCACATGCAGAAAACATCCGCGGGATCTCCTGCCTGTCGTAATAGGCGACTAAAAGGGGCCCAAGGGGCTCTCAATTTCGAGTGTGGATTGGCGACCACGGGGCCATTAGCTGAGTCTTGGCATTGCTTCCACTTACTTGTGCCAGACTCGTCACAATCCTGTCCGACCTCCCTTGGTCAACTCTTGTTCTTTTCCGACCCCGACGGTATTAGAGCATTTGAGGCCTAGGGAGTCTTTCATTTTCACGCCCTTCGTGGCCCTTGCCTTTCTTCGTCCGTTACTTCATTTTTCGAAGTGACGGATCCCTTCTTTCTTCTTTTTTCTCTCTCTTTACCCCCTGTGGGTGGGGGACCCAGACGAAGAATACACCCAAGGTATCTGCCTGTCGTAAGAGGCGACTAAAAGGGGCGACCAAGGGATGATTGGATTAGAACCCTGAAACTACTTGTGATTAGTACCACCACGCGGGGAACACCATGGGTCTTTATTACTTGCGAGTAGTACCACTATGTTAGGTACCAAATAGGTTTGTGATTAGTAGCACGCAGGAGCACCACGCGGTCAGACTTTTACGGTACCTGTGATTAGTAGCACCATATGAGCGACACCAGGGTTCTGGCTTGCCTATGATTAGTACCCACTGTATAAGGAACACCACGGGATAGTACGAGTCCTTGTGGTTAGTACACTTATGTGCTGAAAAACATAGGTTTGCCTTGCATGTAAATGGCGCCGCTATGTGCAAAACACGATAGGTATGTATTACATGTGCGAATTTCATAACCTGTCAGTAGTACCATAATGTGTGGAATACCGCGAGTCTACGATACTTTTTGATTAGTACCGCACCATGTCAAATACCATGGTTCTAATTTCCAAGCGATAAGTACCATTATGAGAGCCCGATAACCTATACCTTGGACCCCTTTAGCTTGCAAGCATCACCGATTCAGTACTGAGCTATAGAAGCAGTCCCTTGGTCATTATTACTATTGTTTTCCGTCAGTTTCTGAGACTGAGGCATTGCGGGTCGCCACACTCCCACGTGGCGCGTCCCCAGGTGGCGGATAAGGGGGTCCTAACCGGCTTGCCGGCGGACTTGAGGGAAATAAAATACCTCTTGCGGACCAAACACACTACCCCCTGCGGGTGGGGGACGCAATGTAGAATACACCCTCGGTATCCCCTGCCGGTCGAAAGAGACGACTACAAGGGGCGACAAAGGGATGTTTGAATTAGAACCATGAAACGACTCTTGATTTGTACCATCATGCGGGGAACACCATGGGTTGCACGTACTTGCGAGTAGTATCACTAAATTGGTACGAAATAGGTTTGTGATTAGTTGCAGTAAAAAGCCTGGCCTGGTGGATTCCATTACTCGTGAGTTGTACCCATAGGAGCATCACCGCGGGTCTGGGCGTAGCCTGTGAGTTGTACCGATATATGAGCGGCACTGTGGGTCAGCGTTGCCTGTGATTGGTACCTACTATGTGAGGAACACCACGGGAATACCGGCGCCCGTGACTAGTACATTTAGGTGAGGAACCTTACCGGTTTGCGTTGGCTATGAGTGGCGCCATTGTGTGAGAAACACCATAGGTCTGCGTTCCCTGTACGAATTGCAATACTTCTGAATAGTACCACCTTGTGTGGACCACCGTGAGTCTTCGCTACTTTTGATCAGTACCCCAAAATGACAAATACCATGGTTCTACTTTACTCGCGACATGTACCATTCTGAGGGGCCTTAGACATGGATTTTGCACCCCTGTAGACAACAAGCATTATTTTGCTATATAAGTGGTCCCTTGGTCAGTAATACTATTATTTACGATATTTTTTGAGTCTGATCCACTGTTTTTGGTTGTTTGTTTGTTTGTTTGTTTGTTTGTTTGTTTGTTTGTTTGTTTGTTTGTTTTTGGTTGTGTTCATGTCCATCCCTTCATTCTCGTAACATTTTTTAAAAATTTTGGTCAGTAGATGAATTTGAACATTTCGTTATTTCAGTTCGTACCATTTGGGGCCGATGACCTCGATGCTAGCCCCCTTTAAACAACAAGCATCATCATCATCATCATCATCAACAACAACACAGGTGAACCATCTCATTTCAGTGTACGTTATGGCACCTATTCTCGCATGGACGTAAGTCTATGCAGTCGAGCGTTCGTCCGCTCTTTCGGCCACGAACCTGCTACGCAGGCGTAGCAGGGGGAGAGGTGATACTCCCACGTGGCGCGTCCCAGGTGGCGGATAGGGGGGGTCCTAACCGGCTTGCCGGCGGACTTGAGGGAAATAAAATACCTCTTGCGGACCAAACACACTACCCCCTGCGGGTGGGGGACACTCATGTAGAATACACCCGCGGTATCCCCTGCCTGTCGTGAGAGCCGACTAAAAGGGGCGACCAAGGGATAGTTGTATTCGAACCATGCAACTACATGTCATTAGTACCACGACGCGGAGAACACCAAGGGTTGCTTTTACTTGTGCGTAGTACCACTATATTAGGTACGAAATAGGTTTGTGATTAGTAGCACACAGAAGCACCGCGCGGTCGGCTTTTGCAGTACCTGTGATTAGTACCACCATATGAGCGGGACCATGGGATGATAGCTACCATGGACCTGCCTTACCTGTGATTAGTACCCACTATACGAGGAACACCACGGGATAGGGAGAGGTCCCTGTGGTTAGTACTCTTATGTGATGAACATCATAGGTTTGCGTTGCCTGTGAATGGCGCCGCAGAGTGAGAAAAACATAGGTCTTTATTAATGTCGAATTTCATAAACTTTGAGTAGTACAATAATATGTGGAATACCGCAAGCCTCTGCTACCATTGATTAGTAGCGCAACAGGACAGATACCATGGTTCTACATTACTAGCGATAAGTACCATTCTGAGGGGCCTTTGACTTGTATTTTGGACCCATTTAGACACCAAGCATCCTCGATTTGCCTTGGAAGTGGTCCCTTGGTCAGTAATACTATTAACTATGATAGTTTTTTGAGTCGGATCCACTGATTGTTTTAAATTCATGTTCATTCATTCATTCATTCGTTCATTCATTCTTCATGGCATTTTTTATTTTGGTCAGTGGATAATTTTGAACTTTTACTTTGTCTTTCATTTCGTACCATTAGGGGCCGATGACCTCGATGTTAGGCCCCTTTAAACAATCATCATCATCATCATCGCTCCTTCGGTGGAATACACAGGGTGATCTCTGTGACAGTGACCATTTTCCCATTATTCCTACTGTCCTGAAACAGAAATCCGTAGGGGCTCCTCCTCGTTGGATTCTTAAATATACTGATTGGCCGAAGTTCAGATCATTCGCTACCATAAACGACGAGACCAGCGATGACTGTAGACGGAGATATAACTTATATAACACAAGTTATCCTTGCTGCTGCTGAGCGAGTCCATTCCCTCCTTCTCAGGGACTCCTACCCGAAAACTCGTTCCATGGTAGAACGAAGAAATTGCAGCAGCTACCAACGAACGCCTTCGCGCTCATAAACTTTATCCCAGGCAACCTACTGTGGCAAGCTTGGTAACATTTAAACAACTCCGCGATAAGACGCGAGTTCTAATTCGCCAAAGTAAGACAGGTTCATGGGAGAGATATGTGTCGTCTATGGCGTCACAAACTCTATTCCAAGTGTCGACTAAACTTCGACGTATTTCGGGTATCCAAGGATCATCTACTGTACCGCGAATTTCCATTGCAGGCAGTATCATCACTGAACCACTCTCGATTGCTAACCATTTAGCTAGCTATTTCGCGGATGTGTCTGGCTCCGGGAATTAGAATCGTGATTTCCTCAAGCTTAAGAGGAGTATAACGTGCCCTTTACGGAGAGAAAAGTCCGCAGCGGCTTAGCGCTTTGCAAGGACACATCCCCTGGAAAAGACAGCATCCATAACCAGATGTTGAAACACCTTAGTGAGGACAGTCTTCTATATCTCCTTCGTGTGTTCAACCGAATCTAGATGGAGGGTGATTTTCCATCTCAGTGGCGAGAGGGCATAGTCATTTCTGTCCTCAAGCCTGTCCAAGATCCTAAGTATACAGGAAGTTACTGGCCTATTTGTCTTCAAAACTGCCTATGTAAGCTATTTGATAGGATGGTAAATCACCGACTTGTGTGGTGTCTGGAGAAACAAGGAATCTTGTCCGGGTACCAATGTGGTTTTCGAGCCCCTCGATCCACCACTGACCACTTGGTACGCCTGGAGAGTTTTCTCCAGGATGCGTTTCTTCGCAAACAGCTTTTGGTAGCTGTTTTCTTGGATTTAGAGAAGGCCTACGACCCCACATGGCGATATGGTATCATTTCAGTCCTGCATCAATGGAGATTCCGAAGTAACTTGCCGGTATTTATTGCGAAGTTTTTGTCCCTCCGTCTATTCCGTGTCCGAGTAAGGAGGACATATTCGCCATACCACGTTCAAGAAAATGGAGTCCCACAGAGATGGGTCCTTAGTGTCACTCTATCCTCGACTGCCATAAACGGTATTGTTGCTGCTGGTGGTTCAGCAGTAATACCGTCGCTATATGTGGACGATTTTGCTCTGCACTATGGCTCGCGTAATATGGCAGTTGCAGGTCGACAATTACAGCAAGCTGTTAGGAGTGTGGAGCACTGAACCTTTCGGTTTTTCATCGCAAAGACCTGTGTTGTCCACTTTTGTCGTCAACGTACTCTTCAGCCTCCTCCCGAACTTTATCTAGGAAAGGTCGCTCTTCCCGTAGTTAACACTTACCGATTTCTTGGGCTCCTTGTCGATAGTACATTATCGTGGGAGGCACACGTGCGGCAGGTAAAAGTGCAATGCAACTAGAGGCTTAATCTCTTGAAGTTTCACATCCTGCGGGTGGGGGACGGACTTGTAAAATACACCCACGGTATCCCCTACCTGTCGTAAGAGGCGACTAAAAGGGGCCAAAGGGGCTCTCAACTTGGGAGTGTGGATTGGCGACCCACGAACCTGCTACGCAGGGGTAGCAGGGGGAGAGGTGATACTCCCACGTGGCGCGCCCCAGGTGGCGAATAGGGGGGTTCTAACCGGCTTGCCGGCGGACTTGAGGGAAATAAAATACCTCTCGCGGACCAAACACACTACCCCCTGTGGGTGGGGGAGGCTGACGAATAATACACCCACGGCATCCCCTGCCTGTCGTGAGAGTCGACAAAAAGGGGCGACCAAGGGCTGATTGTATTAGAACTATGAAACTTCATTTGATTAATAACCATAACGCGCGGAACTCCATGGGTCGCTTTTACTTGTGTGTAGTACCACTCTGTTAGGTACTGAATAGTTTTGTGATTCGTAGCACTCAAGCGGGGTTCAGTGTGGTTTTCCAGTACCCGTGAGTCGTACCCATGTGAGCAACACCACGGGTCTGGGCATTGCCTGTGAGTTGTACCACTATATGAGCGACACCGTGGGTCTGCGTTGCCAGATATTAGTACCCACTATGTGAGAAAACACCACGGGAATGCCAGCGCCCGTGGTTAGTACACCTAGGTGAGGAACCTCATCGGTTTGCGTGGGCTATGAGTGACGCCATTGTGTGAGAAACACCATAGGTCTGCGTTACCTTTACGACGTACAATACTTGTGAGTAGTACCTTAATGTTTCTAACACCGTGAGTTTACGCTACCTTTGATTAGTACCGCAGCTTGAGAAATATCATGGTTCTCCTTTACTACCGAAAAGTGCCATTATGCGGGATCGTTGACATAGAGAATGACCCATTCAGACAAGCATCATCGATTCAGGATCGGGCTTTGGAAGCAGTCCGTTGGTCTGTAACATTTTTCTCTGAGAATGTGAGGCATTACGCGTCTTATCCACTGCTTGTTTTAAATTCATATTCATCAATTCATTCCTCATCATCACGTTTTGAATTCGGCTAGTGGATGAATTTTGTACTTTTAAATTTTAATCCCATTTCGTCTCATTTCGTACCATAGGGGCTGAATACCTAGATGTTAGGCCCCTCTAAACAACAAGCATCATCATCATCATCATCATCATCTTTATTGGCGACCACGGGGCCCTTTGCTGTGTCTTGGCAGTGCTTCCAATTCCTTTGACAGGCTCCTCACTTCCGTCTATCCTGTCCGACCTCCCTTGGTCAACTCTTGTTCTTTTCCGACCTCGACGGTATTAGAGCATTCGAGGCCTAGGGTGTCTTTCATTTTAACGTCCATCGTGGCTCTTGCTTTTCATCGTCCGTTACTTCATTTTTCGGAGTGACGGATACCTCCTTTCTTCTTTTTCTCTGTCTCTACCCCCTGTGGGTGGGGAACTCAGACGAAAAATACACCCACGGTATCCCCTGCCTGTCGTGAGAGGCGACTAAAAGGGGCGAGCAAGGGATGATTGAATTAGAACCGTGAAACTGCTTTTGATTCGAACAATCACGCGGGCAACACCTTGGGTGGTCTGTACTTGCGAGTAGTACCACTATATTAGGTACGAAATAGGTTTGTGATTAGTAGCAGCAGAGAGTGGTTCACTGTGGGTTTCCAGTACCCGTGAGTCGTACCCACGTGAGCAACACTACGGGTCTGGGCGTTGCCTGTGAATAGTACCACTATATGAGCGGCGCCGTGGGTCAGCGTTGCCTGCGCTTAGTACCCACTATGTGAGGAACACCAGGGGATTACCCTCGCCCGTGATTAGTACACGTAGGTGAGAAACACCATCGGTTTTCGTTGCCTATGTGTGGCGCCATTATGTGAGAAACAACGTAGGTCTGCGTTACCTGTACGATGTCCAACACTTGTGAGTTGTACCATCATGTGTGGCACAGCGGGAGTCTACGCTACTTTTGATTAGTACACTAACATGACAAATGCCATGGTTCTACTTTACTAGGGACATGTACCATTACGAGGTGCCGTTGGCCTGGATTTTGCACTCCTTTAGAAACAAGCAGCTTCATCGTCATCAGGATTGTACTTTAGAAGTAGTCCTTTGGTCGGTAACGCTGTTTCTTTATGGTAGTTTTTGGGTAGGATCCACTGATTGTTTTGGGTTCATGTCCATCCATTAATTGTTCATGTCTTTTTTTTTTCTTTTGGTCAGTGGATGAATTAAAACTTTTGTTTTGCCCCGATGATCTGGATGTTAGGCCCTTAAAAAGACAAGCATCATAATCATCATCATCATCATCATCTTCTTGAAGTTTCTTAGCAGCACTAAATGGGGAGCTGACCGCGCGGTGCTGCTACGTTTCTATAGGACACATATTTTATCCAGGTTAGACTACGGCAATGCAGCATATGGCTCAGCAAGACGCAGTACCCTTGCGAAGCTGAACTGCATGGCTGGTTGGCGACGGGAGCTTTTCTTACAAGCCCCATAGCTAGCCTGCTCGCTGAATCTGGTGTGCCACCTTTACACTTGACGCGCTAGCAGCTACTTTTGTCGTATGCTGCAAATTTGCGACAGATGCCAATTCACCCAAGCTATCCTTGCGTGTTCAACAATGGACACCGTCTTCTGTACGCTGCTCGCCCTCGAGCAACACGGCCGGTTGGAATACGTTTGGATAGCAGCCCGAGATTGTTTCACGTACCTTCGGTTCCTTGCCTTGTCAGACAACCAAGTGGGGTACCTCCGTGCGTAGTACGACGACCTGAAATAATCCTGTATCTGCACACTGGCCCGAAGGAAAACGCGGACCCTTCGATTTATCGGAGGCTCTTTCTGTCCATTGTTGGCCGATATCCAGGTTCACTCGTTGTTTACACGAATGCTTCAAGGACAGAAACGAAGGTGGGCTGTGCGTTCGTTGTTGACAATGATAGGTTCCTTTTTGCTCTCCCGGAAACCTGTAGTGTGTACACAGCAGAACTCTATGCTATCTGTGAAGCTATGCGGTACGCACTGTCCGGTGAGCGCCGACACTTTCTTCTCTATACTGGCTCCTTGAGCTCGCTACAGTCTATTGATACCTGTTTCCCTCGGGACCCTCTGGTGCAGCGGGTCCAGGACCTGCTGGCTGCGTGTTCGGATGCCGGCACCAGAATGACGTTTCTGTAGCTCCCAAGCCACATGGGTGTAGAGGGAAATGAATTAGCAGATAAGGCTGCCAAAGTGGCAGTTACACTGCCCCCGTTGCCTTACAAGGTTCAGCAAGTGATATTCGCACTCAGCTGAGACATCTGGTTATGTCCAGTTGGGAGATGGTGTGGCAGGCCACTCCTCTTCCAAATAAGCTGAGAGCGATAAAAGGTACAACGAAGGTATGAAGGACCTCCCTTCGGGCTTCTCGCAGGGAAGCTGTGGTATTATGTCGTCTTCAGGTCTGCCACGGTATCCTGGCGCACTCCCACCTATTGAAGGGAGAACCCCCTCCGGTGTGTACTTGCGGCTATCATCTTACCGTGTTACACACACTTACGAAGTGCGTTAACGTGGTCGGTCTGCACCATGGCCTAAAACTGCCGAGTACCGTCTCCCTCATTCTGCGCGATGACGAGCTGTCAGCAGACCTCGTCATCCGTTTTATGAGGGATAGTAGTCTCTTTTATCGTGTGTAATAATGCCCTTTGTATTCGTGTATTTGTGTTAACTGTGCTCTTATCCCTTTGACTCTATTTTATTTTGTGTTTGCCTGGATGTTAGGCCCCTTTAAAAGCACACATAAACATCGTCATCATCAAACTACTCTCGGGAGGTCGAGTCCTGTTCCTCACGTGTGGAATGCAATCTGTCGATTACAAGAGCCTTGCTAGCGCCCTGATATATTCTCTTGGCCTTCGGAGTATTGAGCATTTGCTTCAGCTTCGCACAGTTGAGAATGATGTTATGGTCCCGGCATCTCAGCAGAAAGCATAAATATTTATTTCTCCTTTAAATGCTTAATTTTGAAGCCTTCTTAAAATTATCCTCCTCATAGGGGTTTCTAATGTTGCCCGTACATATAGACATAATACAGGCTTTTGAACTTAAGGCGTGTCAGGAATATCAGGTGTAATTCTTTACGTTTCGCAGAGAACTTTGCTCTGCGTCTTCAGAAGAAAATCTCCACCGTTTACGAGCAAGACTTACAAAAGAATGAGGATGGAATTTATACGTTATAGTAGAAGTGGAGGTGGTACCTTTATTCGTCACTAGATAGCCACCGGATATAGTACAGCACTAGTGTTCGAAGTGGAATTTGGCGGCACCATTAGAATCAGTATGAGAGGGAGTCACATAACAAGTGTACACACATATGAAAGTATGAAAGCAAACACATATTAAGAGAGGCAAAGGTAGACTTTTTACTTAATTGCGGTAATGGTAGTTTTTTTTTTGAGACTTTGATTTCATACTATGCATTAAAACATTCACCAAAGGAACAATACACACGTATTACAATGAACTTAAAGTCCGTTTTGATTAGATAATTAAAAATCCTTTAGTATGTGTCTACACTCTCAGAAACTTGCAGACACTAAAGACTTTCAGACTGACGACTGCGCATGGTAAGCGGGTGAATCGTACCTCAGTGTCCATGAATTTGGCAAAAATATATACCCCTGCTACCCTTCCCCACAGCACATGCAATGTGTCTGCTACTTGCTGTGGCGCTATACAAATCGGTTAGCTTCGACGAAACGATATTTTTTGCGCATTACGGCTAAAAATGTTGTTAATAATTAAAAAAAATAATTATCTTGTAAGACAGGAAAGCTTGTACAAATTGCTTGTTTTAATAGATCCTATAATTCCTAGTTTCAGCCTGCTTAAGTGGAATAAAAATGTAATGTTTTCTCTAAAGAAAGGGGGGGTGTACTGCCACTACTGTGTAATGGAACCGAGATATAAAAAAGTTACAAAAGAAAATTTCGGTGGGTCGCGAAAATAACAGGAGGTAGCGGAAATACAGCGCCACACAGTTAAAATCTTTTTCATAGCAAATACAATCTCTGGACTATCCAGACAGCATAGTAAAGTACCTCTGCTCTCAAACGACGACTCTGTTAAAAAAAAGCAACACAATAGCTGCAGCTTTATACGTACCAGACAGGACATAAAGCCTTCAGGAAATTGTATAAAACTCGATACGATCACTAATGGACATAGGATCAGTATAAGTTCTTATATATTCCTCTTTAATAACCTTGTTTACTCAAAGATGATGCATAACGCTCAAGTATGAAACACAACCGATTGTCATTTGGCTAATTATGATCGGAAGTAATGACAGTGATCAGAGGAAGAAACAACTTCCACGTGTGAAGAGAAATACCACCTGCTTCATGTAAATATTTCATCTTATTTGTCTCGTTTCTGAAACGGTACGGTAATTACCTCGGAATACACTCAATAGTTAATTCGTTCTCCGATCTGTAATGACCACAACAGTAGTTAGCTTCCTCGTAGTGAACTCCACTGGATGACTAATATTTCAAGACCCAAAAGTTGAAGAATTACCGCTTTGGGTGGGGGATGCATATGATGAATACTCATGATGTCCCCTACTCCTCGTAAGAGGCGACTAAAAATGGCGACCAATTGAATTAGAACCATGAAAATAATTTTGATCAGTGTATCGGAAGTACACCTTCTCCGTTCGTATGAACTGCGCGCTTTCTAAAAGCCATCCGTGTGTGAATTATAAACCATGTATATGAAGATGTTTGGACCTTTGGTCTTTAGGAATCTCTAGTATCGACTTACGTGTTTCCTCTGAAGGGAGGATGTACAATTAACTTTTAAGGGAATATTCACTTTGCTATTTTGGTAAACGTTTTGTGTTTGTAAATAGCTTTTTATGTGCTGAGGTTGTCAGGACTTCGATGACTTCCTTCTTCCTTAAGTTATGAACCTATCAGACCCCCTGCGGGTGGGGGACGCACATGTAGAATACACCCGCGGTATCCCCTGCCTGTCGTAAGAGGCGACTAACAGGGGCCCACGAGGCTCTCAACTGTGGAGTGTAGATTGGCGACCACGGGGCCCTTAGTTGAGTCTTGGCATTGCTCCCACTTACTTGTGCCAACCTCCTCACTTTCGTCTATCCTGTCCGACATCCCTTGGTCAAATCTTGTTCTTTCCCGACCCCGACGGTATTAGAACATTCGAGGCCTAGGGAGTCTTTCATTTTCACGCCCTTCGTGGCCCTTGCCTTTCTTCGTCCGTTACTTCATTTTTCGACGTGACGGATCCCTTCTTTCTTCTTCTTTTCTCTCTCTCTTTACCCCCTGTGGGTGGGGGACGCAGACGAATAATACACCCACGGTATCCCCTGCCTGTCGTGAGAGGCGACTAAAAGGGGCGACCAGGGGATGATTGAATTAGAACCATGAAACTACTTTTGATTCGTACCATCACGTTGGGAAAACCATGGGTCGCCTATACTTGCGAGTAGTACCACTATGTTAGGTGCACAATAGGTTTGTGCTTAGTAGCAGCTATGAGAGGGTCACTGTGGGTTTCCAGTACCCGTGAGTCGTACCCATGTGAGCAACACCTGTGTTTAACACCACTATATGAGCGACACCGTGGGTCTGCGTTGCCTGTGATTAGTACCCACTATGTGAGGAACACCACGGGAATACCGGCGCTCGTGATTAGTACACCTAAGTGAGGAACCCCATTGGATTGCGTTGGTTATGAGTGGCGCCATTGTGTGAGAACACCATAGGTCTACGTTACCTGTACGGAGTACAATACTTGTGAGTAGTACCATCATGTGTGGAACACCGTGAGTCTTCGCTACTTTTGATCAGTACCCCAACATGACAAATACCATGGTTCTACTTTACTAAGGATAAGTACCATTATGAGAGACCTTAGACCTGGATTTTGAACCCCTTTAGACATAAAGCATACTCGATTCAGGATTGTGTTTCATAAGTGGTCCGTTGGTCAGTAATACTACTATATATGATCTTTTTTGAGTTGGATCCACTGTTTTTGTTTGTTTTTTGGTTTCATGTCCATCCATTCATTTTCATGAAATTTTTTATTTTGGTCAGTGGATGATTTTGAATTTTTGTTGTAATTTCATTTCGTACCATTAGGGGCCGATGACCTCGATGTTAGGCCCCTTTAAACAACAAGCATCATCATCATCATGAACCTATAAGAAATTTTTGTATATAATTTTCTAGCCATTAAAATGTGGGGTGTGTACAGGTATTCTACCTAGGTGAAGAGTGTTCGAGAAACTTCCCCCTGAGTTGCTATATAAACTGGACGCTTTTGGGCCACATTAGCATTTTCGTCGCTCCGGTTTTACAGTGCATACGGTGTAAGTGGAGGCAGGGGAAGCCTTGCCCGTCGTCTGAAGGCCCAAATGCTCAAGGTAATGGCAGACACCTTTTAAATATGTGGTAGCTCAAGAAAGTTACCTTGAGGGGAAAGTTTCAAAATTCTTTCTTAATTTAATTTCATTTAATTTCTAAAGTTAAACATCACCTTTTAAATGTAAAATTTCAGGCAAGTCTAAGGACGCTGTTCAAATCCTTGCTGGGAAAGATGTACCTTCGGTAATTAAGGGTGTCTACCGTCTATTAAGTCCAATTCAGTTTGGCATAGAGGTGACTACGATTTTCTAAAATTCTAAATTCTTCTTACCATTTTGGAAAATTTTTCTCATCTAGTCACCCTCTGTAACATAGGCTTCCACGAACCTACTACGCTGGCGTAGCAGGGGGAGAGGTGATACTTCCACGTGGCGCGTCCCAGGCGGCGGAATGGAGGGGGGGGGGTGCTCCAAATAGGCTTGAGGCGGACTTGAGGGAAATAAAATATTTCTCGTGGACCAAACATACAACCCCCTGAGGGTGGCGAACGCATATGAAGAACACACCCACGGTATACCCTGCCTGTCGTAAGAGGCGTGTAAAGGGTCACCAAGGGGCTCTCAAATTGGGAGCGTGGTTTGGCGAACACGGGGCCCCTAGCGGAGTCCTGGCATTGCTCCCACTTACTTGTGCCAGGCTCCTCACTTCATCTATCCTGTCCGACCTCCCTTTGTCAACTTTTGTTCTTTTCTGACCCCTACGCTATAAAGCTTCTGAGGGCTAGGGAATCTTTCATTTTCACGCCCTTCGTGGCACTTGCCTTTCTTCGTCCGTTATTTCATTTTTCGAAGTGACGGATCCCTTCTTTCTTTTCTTTTCTCTCTCTATTTACCCCCTGTGGGTGGGGGACGCAGCCGAATAATACACCCACGTTATACCCTGCCTGTCGTGAGAGGCGACTAAAAGGGGCGACCAGGGGATGATTGAATTAGAACCATGAAACTACTTTTGATTCGTACCATCACGTTGGGAACACTATGGGTTGCCTGTACTTGCGAGTAGTACCACTATATTAGGTACGAAATAGGTTTGTGATTAGAAGCAGCAAGGGGTAGGTTCTCCTGTGGGTTTGCAGTACCCGTGCGTCGTACCCATGTGAGCAACACCGCGGGTCTGGGCGTTGCCTGTGAGTTGTACCACTATATGAGCGACACCGTGGGTCTGCGTTACCTGTGATTAGTTCCCACTATATGAGGAACACCACGGGAATACCGGCACCGGTGACAAGTACACCTAGGTGAGGTAGCTCATTGGTTTGCGTTGGCTATGAGTAGCGCCATGGTGTGAGAAACACCATAGGTATGCGTTACCTGTACGAAGTACAATACTTGTGAGTAGTACAATCTTTTGTGGAACATCGTGAGTCTTTGCTACTTTTGATTTGTACCCCAACATGACAAATATCATGGTTCTACTTTACTCGCGACATGTACCATTCTGAAGGGCCGTAGACCTGGATTTTGGACTCCTTTAGACAAGCATCCTCTATTCAGGATTATGCTTTATAAGTGGTCCCTTGATCAGTAATAGTTATTTATGACCTTTTTGAGTCGGATCCACTGTTTCTTTGTTTGATTGTTTTGTTTTGTTTTTGGGTTCATGTCCATCCATTCATTCTTCATGACATTTTCTTTTGGTCAGTGGATGATTTTGAACTTTTTGTTGCCATTTCATTTCGTACCATTAGGGGCAGGTGACCTCGATGTTAGGCCCCTTTAAACAACAAACATCAATCATCAATCAACTCTATATAGGTGATCTAACCACCCTCGTCTTCATTATCCTCGAGATCGGAATTCTCCGGTATACCTGAGTGAGAAGAAGATTCAGGAGATCAAGACCTTGGATGGTCTTTCCTACCAGGAAGCTCGCCGCAAGTTCAATTCAATTGAAGACACTAAACTTCGGTATGATAGCACAGTTTCTCCCAGGTTCGCCATTCACCACTGAAACACCTTCCCAGAAGATCGCTGCGCCCAGGGTGGCAGTAGCTCCGGCAAGCAATGCCGCAAAGAGAAGCAGCTCGAAGGTGGGTTCATACTAGCCTGTGCCGGCTAAGATACATAAGTCTTCCTCCCTCAATAGGTCGGCTAAAGCCTAATCATCATCGACCAGGACTGAGAATTTATTTGTAAACAAGAATCGACGTCGGGAAATATTAACGCCCCCACGAACGGGTCTAACGCCCTCCACCCAGCAGATTTTATACCAGCACGCTCCCCTCGTAGGAAGAAACCCCGCCCCCGGAATACGTCGAAGTTCAAGGCGTGCATCACCTCGTCAGGTGACGATCAACACTATGACACTGTTACAGTGGAATTTTTACGGTTATTGTAACGTTACTACGGAACATAATAACTATAACCCTCTCATATACCAAGGTTTCAGTGCTCGGTTGTAATTGATAATAAAAGTTAACCCTTGACTTGAGCAGTATGTTGCCAATCCGCTTGCCAAGCATTATGAGTGATACCTTTGATCCTGGGAATAGAATATGTAGGGGGAACTGCAACATCAAATGTAGGAGTTGAAAGTCGAGTAGCTTGTTTTGCTAAACGATCGGCTTGTTCATTGCCCAGTATCCCTGTATGGCCAGGCACCCCCACAAATGTTAAATAAACTCTTAATTTTTCCAGGGTGTAAATGAGATGTTTGACATTATAGAGATACCAATTTTCGGATAGACTATAAGAAGCCAAAGATTGCAAGACACTCAGAACATCCGTATATAATGTAATTCGAGTGTCAGCATGGTTTCTGAAAAAAAGGAAAGCTTGTCGTACAGCAAATATTTCAGCAGTAAATACAGAAAATTCAGGGGGTAATCTAAATTGCTCCTTTACATTTAAGGTTGGGACAAAATAAGCCACTCCGACTCCAATGTCAGTCTTAGAATCATCCGTACATATATCGATGCTATCTGGAAAACCATAAGCTTCAGCTTTTTTGAAGACATTTGTGGGTGACCTTGAGCACGTATTGCCTTGTTGTAGCTACTGGTAACTGGGATTATCAGATGTGGTTTGTAAAAGAGAATGGGATAAGAAAAGGTGTAGGGGGTAAAGTTAGTGTTAAGCTTTGTAATAAGAATCCTTATACGATTTCAATACATCATAAGCGTAGTATGAGGTAGGGATTCTTCGCGTTCTCGGATTCTGTATGTGGAGATATTAAGAGAGGGGTTGTAACTTGGGTAGCAAAGAGTGGCTAGTAAGTGCAAATATTTTGATCATACACTGACTGACAAAGCAAATGCAACACCAAGAAGGAGTGGTCAGAACTTTATGCCAATTGCAGGGTAGACTGACGTCACTGAGGTATGCTCATGATGTGAAATGCGCCGCTGTGCTGCGCACGTAGCGAACGATAAATGGGACACGGCGTTGGCGAATGGCCCACTTCGTACCGTGATTTCTCAGCCGACAGTCATTGTAGAACGTGTTGTCGTGTGCCACAGGACACGTGTATAGCTAAGAATGCCAGGCCGCCGTCAACGGAGTCATTTCCAGCAGACAGACGACTTTACGAGGGGTATGGTGATCGGGCTGAGAAGGGCAGGTTGGTCGCTTCGTCAAATCGCAGCCGATACCCACACGGATGTGTCCACGGTGCAGCGCCTGTGGAGAAGATGGTTGGCGCAGGGACATGTGGCACGTGCGAGGGGTCCAGGCGCAGCCCGAGTGACGTCAGCACGCGAGGATCGGCGCATCCGCCGCCAAGCGGTGGCAGCCCCGCACGCCACGTCAACCACCATTCTTCAGCATGTGCAAGACACCCTGGCTTTTCCAATATCGACCTGAACAATTTCCCGTCGATTGGTTGAAAGAGGCCTGCACTCCCGGCGTCCGCTCAGAAGACTACCATTGACTCCACAGCATAGACGTGCACGCCTGGCATGGTGCCGGGCTAGAGCGACTTGGATGAGGGAATGGCGGAACGTCGTGTTCTCCGATGAGTCACGCTTCTGTTCTGTCAGTGATAGTCACCGCAGACGAGTGTGGCGTCGGCGTGGAGAAAGGTCAAATCCGGCAGTAACTGTGGAGCGCCCTACCGCTAGACAATGCGGCATCATGGTTTGGGGCGCTATTGCGTAGGATTCCACGTCACCTCTAGTGCGTATTCAAGGCACGTTAAATGCCCACCGCTACGTGCAGCATGTGCTGCGGCCGGTGGCACTCCCGTACCTTCAGGCACTGCCCAATGCTCTGTTTCAGCAGGATAATGCCCGCCCACACACTGCTCGCATCTCCCAACAGGCTCTACGAGATGTACAGATGCTTCCGTGGCCAGCGTACTCTCCGGATCTCTCACCAGTCGAACACGTGTGGGATCTCATTGGACGCCGTTTGAAAACTCTGCCCCAGCCTCGTACGGACGACCAACTGTGGCAAATGGTTGACAGAGAATGGAGAACCATCCCTCAGGACACCATCCGCACTCTTATTGACTCTGTACCTCGACGTGTTTCTGCGTGCATCGCCGCTCGCGGTGGTCCTACATCCTACTGAGTCGATGCCGTGCGCATTGTGCAACCTGCATATCGGTTTGAAATAAACATCAATTATTCGTCCGTGCCGTCTCTGTTTTTTCCCCAACTTTCATCCCATTCGAACCACTCCTTCTTGGTGTTGCATTTGCTCTGTCAGTCAGTGTATATTGTGTGGCAAGCATTTGGCGGCGGATATTCAAAGGAGGCTCACCAGATTCAACAATGAGAGCGTTTGTGGGCGTGGTTTTAAGGGCACCTATAAAAATACGTAAAGCTTTATTTTGGCATATATTGAGTTGCGTCAGATTAGTACTCGATGCTATATCATATAAATGAGAACCATAGTCCAGGTACGCTCGTATTATTGATCTATACAACGATATGGGCACACACGGGTCAGCGCCCCCAATGCTTACGGTTAACTGATTTAAGTACTTGAGTATAAACATCACTCTTTTTGTAAATGTATGGAAAGTGTTTCTTCCAAATGAGTTTATTATCTAAGATTAGTCCCAAGTATTTATATTGATTACCAATTTTATTTCATATGTGTCAGAGGAGATCGGAGATCAATCGTAACATCGGTGGTGTGTAAACTCATTATATAACATTCGGGAAGGGAGACTTAAAGGCATAGAGCCACGTAAAACCCCCGCGCATGGTGGATGTTATATGTTGTCTGCGTTCGTTTAAATTATCGTGTGAGTAATAAAGAACGAAATCTTACGCATATGCAAGTAGACGCGCTGAACGTGAAATGACCTGTTCAAGCTCACGCATATATAGGGCATAAAGGATACAACTGAAGACACCCCCTTTGAGGTAATCCATGAGATGATTGTCGGGGAGGGGGTATGCCGTATTTTGTCGTTTAACGCACAGTGTTCGGTGCGTAAGTAATTGCCATAGAGTTCTTAGAAATCGGACATTTTTGTAATGCAAGATTTTGCCATGGAATGTGCAGCGATACGGAGTCGTAGGCACGTTTAATGTCAATAAAGATAGCATTTGTACTTTGTTTTCTATATGGACCCAGTAAAACATCTACGACAAAGATATTAAAGGCATCGTGGGAGCTTCTTCCTTTAGAAAAAAAAGTTTATTGACATTTAGGTGTTAGATGGTAATATTCCAATGCCCATGTGAATCGCTGTAGCAAAATTTTAAAAAAATTCCTAACCGTAGTACACATCCTTACGGAGTACGTGGACCTGGTCGATCTGCGCCGTAGGCTAACACTCCCGAGTACCATGTCCTTCATCCTGCGAGAGACGAGCAGTCAGCAGACTTAGTCATCCGTTTTATGAGGGAAAGTGGCCTTTTTTTATCGCGTGTAACAATGTCCTTTTTCTTAGTGTATTTGTGTTAACTGCGCCTCTTTGCCTCTATTTTAGTTCGTGTTCGCGTATTTTAACTTCTGACATGAATTATATATATTTAATGCACCCGTAACATAGACATCAGTGGCAGAACAATGAGGCACCTCAGGGGTGTTCAGTAAGAATTTAGCAAGCCTGAGTGATATAACGAAGGATGTTGCACGCTTGGGAGAGTCATTAATGCTGTGGCATGTAATATAGAAAATATTGAATAAAATTCAATTATTGGCATTGTTTATTTAACATGAAAACAATATCATTGTGTTGTCATCCTTTTTAACTGTGATTATGAAAATGATCGCTAATAAGAAGATTAAATGCTGTTATTGAAGTACATAAAATAAATCAAATGAGGTGGTACATTAATCTCTGCCGTATCTCACCCTAACAAATCCAGAATTACATCTTGTTCTCGATCATTCTTTAAGCAAACAATTTTATTTAATTAACTGTGAAAGATCTGGGTTCTCATGATCCAATCTGAAATATTAGAGAAAAAACAAAACTTAAACTTTGTATGACAATCATAATAAATTACAGTTACTTGTTCAGAATCTGAATTTATTGTGAACTATTATGTATATAATTTGATGATGATGATGATGATGCTTGTTGTTTAAAGGGGCCTAACATCGAAGGTCATCGGCCCCTAATGGAACGAGATAAACGACATGAGAGATGATGTTAAAATTTAAAAACATATCCACTGACTAAAGTTTAAAAAAATGATGGAGAAAAATGAGGATGAGATTAAAACAATCAGTGGATCTAATACGCAATGCCTAATTTTCTAATAAAATAAGAGAATATACAGGAAAACAAAAGAAAAAGGCATTGCCTGGTAGTACATAATTTACGAGAGACGTTAAAATAACACATTAAAATACGCAACACAAACTAAAATGAAGTCAATGGGATAAAAGCGAAAGTAACACAAAACACACTAGGACAAAGGACAGCATCACACAAGATAAAACAGTCCACTATCCCTCAAAAAGCGGACGACGAGGTCTGCTGACTGCTCGTCATCACGCAAGATAAGGGAGATAGTACTCGGAAGGTTAAGACTACGGCCCAGATCGACCAGGTCCACACACTCCGTAAGGATGTGCACCACGGTAAGATGGTCGCCGCAGGTACACACCGGAGGGGGTTCTCCTTTCAAAAGATGCGAGTGAGTCAAGATACCATGGCCGATCCGAAGACGACATAATACCACGGCTTCCCTCCGCGAAGCCCGAAGGGAAGTCCTCCATACCTTCGTTGTTCCTTTTATCGCTCTCAGCTTATTGGGAAGTGGAATGGCCTGCCACTCCATCTCCCAATGGGACATAACAAGATGTCGCAGCTGGGAGCGAATATCACTGGCTGGAACCTTGAAAAGCAACGGGGGCAGTGTAACTGCCTCCTTGGCAGCCCGATCTACTAACTCGTTTCCCTCTATGCCCATGTGGCTTGGGAGCCACAGAAACGTGATTCTGGTGCCGGCATCCGAACACCCGGCCAGCAGGTCCTGGATCCGCTGCACCAGAGGGTGTCGAGGGAAACAGGTATCAATAGACTGAAGCGAACTCAAGGAGTCAGTACACAGAAGGAAGTGGCGGCGCGTATTGTACAGTGCGTACCGCAGAGCCTCACAGATAGCATAGAGCTCTGCTGTGTACACACTACAGGTTGCCGGAAGAGCAAAAAGGAACCTATCATTACCAACAACGAACGCACAGCCCACCTTCGTATCTGTCCTTGAACCATCCGTGTAGACGACGACTGAAACTGGATAGCGGCCAACAACGGACAGGAAGAGCCTCCGATAAATCGAAGGGTCCGTGTTTTCCTTTGGCCCAGTGTGCAGATCCAGGATTATTTCAGGTCGTCGTACGACCCACGGAGGTACCCCACTTGGTTGTCTGACAAGGCAAGGAACCGAAGGTACGTCAAACAATTCGGAAATGCTATCCAAGCGTATCCCAACCGGCCGCGTCGCTCGAGGACGAGCAGCGTACAGCAAACGGTTGCCATTGTTGAGCACGCAAGGATAGCTTGGATGAAGTGGCATCTGTCGCAAATTTGCAGCATATGTAAGTAGAAGGTGCTGGCGCCTCAGGTGCAAAGGCGGCACACCAGACTCAGCGAGCAGGCTAGCGATGGGGCTTGTACGAAAAGCTCCCGTCGCCAACCTAACCCCGCTGTGGTGGATACTGTTCAGCTTCGCAAGAACGCTTGGTCTTGCGGAGCCATATGCTGCACTGCCGTAGTCTAACCGGGATAAAATGTGTGCCCGATAGAATCGCAGGAGCACCGTGCGGTCAGCCCCCCAAGAAGTGCTGCTAAGAAACTTAAGGATATTAAGCCTCCTAGTGCATTGCACTTTTAACTGCCGCACGTGTGGCTCCCACGATAATTTACTGTCAAAAAGGAGCCCAAGAAATCGGTAAGTGTCAACAACTGGAAGAACGACGTTGTCTAAATAAAGCTCAGGATGGGGGTGAAGAGTACGTTGACGACAAAAGTGGACAACGGAGGTCTTTGCGGCAGAAAACCGAAAGCCATGTTCTAAGGTCCACTGCTCCACCCTCCTAATAGCGTGTTGTAATTGTCGCTCTGCGACTGCCATATTACGCGAGCTATAGTGCAGAGCAAAATCGTCCACATATAGCGACGGTATAACTGCTGGACCAGCAGCAGCAACAATGCCGTTGATGGCAATCGCGAACAGAGTGACACTAAGGACCGATCCCTGTGGGACTCCATTTTCTTGTACGTGGTATTGCGAATATGTCCTCCCTACTCGGACACGGAATAGACGGAGGGACAAGAAATTCGCAATAAACGCCGGCAAGTTACCTCGGAATCCCCATTGATGCAGGGCTGAAAGGATACCATATCGCCATGTGGTGTCATAAGCCTTCTCTAAGTCAAAGAAAACAGCTACCAAGTGCTGTTTGCGGAGAAACGCATCCTGGATAGAGCTCTCCAGGCATACCAAGTGGTCAGTGGTGGATCGAGCGGCTCTAAATCCACATTGGTACTCGGACAAGAGTCCTTGTTTCTCCAGACACCACAAGAGTCGCCGATTAACTATCCTCTCAAACAGCTTACACAGGCAGTTTGTAAGGCAAATCGGTCTGTAACTTCCTGCATACTTAGGATCTTTGTCAGGCTTGAGGACAGGAATGACTATGCCCTCTCGCCACTGAGACGGAAAATCACCCTCCATCCAGATTCGGTTGAACACACGAAGGAGATATAATAAACTATCATCACCAAGGTGTTGCAACATCTGGTTATGGATGTTGTCCGGTCCAGGAGATGTGTCCTTGCAAAGCGCTAGGGCGCTGCGGAGTTCCCACTCCGTAAAGGGCACGTTGTAGTCCTCTGAAGCTTGAGAGGCAAAACTAAGGTGAGAACGTTCCGCCTCCCGCTTCAGAGCGAGGAAATCAGGATGGTAATTCCCGGAACCAGATACATCCGCGAAATGACTAGCGAGATGGTCAGCAATCAGGAGGGGTTCAGTGACGATGTTGCCTGCAATGGAAATTCCCGGTACAGAAGATGATCCTTGGATACCCGAAATACGTCGAAGCTTAGTCCACACTTGAGATGATGGAGTATGTGACGTCATAGACGACACATATCTCTCCCATGAAGCCTTCTTACTTTGGCGAATAAGAACTCGCGCCTTAGCGCGGAGTTTCTTAAATGTTACCAAGTTGGCCGCAGTGGGCTGTCTACGGTAATGTTTGTGAGCACGACGGCGTTCTTTGATGGCTGCTGCTATGTCTTCGTTCCACCAAGGAACGAGCTTCCGGCGAGGAGTCCCCGAGAAGAACGGAATGGACTCCTCAGCAGCAGCAAGAATAACCTGGGTGATGTAAGTTATTTCCTCGCCGACGTTCCGCCTGATTTTGTCGTGAAAGACAGCTAGTGATGTGTACTTTGGCCAATCAGCATGTTTAAAAACCCATCGAGGGGGAACCTCGACGGATTTGTGGTTCAGCAAAGTAAGAATTATGGGAAAATGGTCACTGTCACAAAGGTCGTCGTGTGTGTTCCACCGAAACAGCGGAACCAACGTTCGGCTGCATAGACTTACGTCTATGCGAGAATATGTGCCGTAACGTACACTGAAGTGTGTTGGTTCCCCTGTGTTCAAAATACATAAATCCAGCTCTGTTACTAATGTTTCCAGCTCTCTTCCCCGGGGGCAAGGTGACTCAGAGCCCCAGATGGGGTGATGGGCGTTGAAATCGCCCAACAAGAGGAAGGGAGGCGGAAGCTGATCGAGAAGATCAGTGACATCATTGATGTTAAGAGCCTCACCTGGTGGAAAATAAACATTACACACTGTAGTTATGACAGGCAGCGGTACGCGAACAGCTACAGCCTCCAGCGGGGTTCGTATTGGAACCTCCTCGCTGTAGGTGTCAGAACGGACAAAAATGCCAACGCCACCGGAAGCCCGGTGAGCATAATGTCGTTCTGTCGAGTATAGTCGAAAATTTCGCAATACCGTATGATGATCTGGTCGGAAATTTGTTTCCTGAATACAGACTATACTCGCCGAATACTCGCTAATGAGCTGGCGCAACTCAGCAAGATGCCGATCATAACCGTTACAATTCCATTGTAACAGTGCCATATTGTAAATGTGGACTTCTGAGGATTAGGATAGGAGCAACGGAATGCTACCTAACCTAACCTACACTCACATCCCCATCCGAAGATGGAGATTCGTGTTCCATGTGCAGCTCCTCGTCATCAGACGAGGTGATGCAGGCCTTCAACTTCTTTGACGTAGTCCGGGTGCGGGGTTTCTGCCCACGAGGGGAGCGCGCAGGTTTCCCCGAAGGAAGACCTGCTGACGCAGAATCAGGCCCTCCAGGTGGAGGGCGTGACACCCCATTTGTAGGAGATTTGGAAGAGCGCCTATTAAGGGCGTTCTTCTTCCCCGCCGTCGATTCTTGTTTAGACGGGCTGGGAGGGGAGTTCCCAGCCCTGGTCGACGATGCCGCCTCCGCCGGCTTAGGCGCGGCTTTCGCCGACCGTGTAGGGGAAGGAGACGTTGTCTTCTTCCCCTTCTGTGCCGGCGTAGGTTTCTTAGCCGGCACAGGCAGATTGGTGGTCGAAGACCGGGATGGACCAGCCTTCGAGCTTGTTCCCTTTGCGGCGTTGCTCGCAGGAGCAACCGCCGCCTTGGGCGCAGCGATCTTCTGGACAGGTGTTGCAGATGAAAATGAGGAACCTGGCAGGGACTGAGCTATCAAGCTGAAGTCTAGTGTCTTGGCCGGTGCATTCAGGGAATTAAACTTACGGCGCGCTTCCTGGTAGGAAAGACCATCCAGGGTCTTGATCTCTTGGATCTTCTTCTCACTCAGATAGGTCGGACAGGTCCGATCCCGAGGAGAATGAAGACCAGAGCAGTTAGTGCACTTGTACGGAGGTGTGCATTCCTCCGCGCCGTGAGCTATTTTCCCACATGTACCACACACTGACTGATTCGAACAACGAGATACCATGTGTCCGAATCTCTGGCATTGATAGCACCGCATAGGAGGCGGGATGTACGGCCTCACATCGCAACGATAGGTTGTCACCTTGACTTTCTCTGGCAACACTGACAATTTGAAGGAGACTATAAACGCACCCGTGGCAACGTCTTCACCGTTGACTTTGCGTGTGATACGCCGGACGTGGGTCACGCCGCGGTGCTTCATGTCTTCCATCAATTCATCGTCAGTGTTCAGGACGAGATCGCGGTGGAAAATCACTCCACGAACCAGATTCAAGGTTTTGTGCTCTTCCACTTTGACGGGGATGTCGCCAAAGTGGTCGCACTTAAGCAACCGATCTGCTTGGAGCGCAGTGCTCGTCTTTAAAAGCAAACCACCATTGCGCATTTTCTTCAGGTCCTCCAGTTCACCGTAGACACCTTCAATGTGGCGACTAAAGAGAATCGATTTCACCAGCTTGAAGTCTTGCCCATCGGTCCTGGTAGCAACCAGGAACCTAGGGAAGCTGGAACCCAGACTAAGTCGCTGCCCTTGTTCCCAAGGGGTTGCCCCCCTTAGGGAATCAAAAGTTAAAGACTTGGGTAGCGAACTACCCGAGGTGGCAGGCGGAAGTTGTTTCGACGCCATGCCCGAAATCATCCTCCCCGAATGCCACCCACTCCGATCAGGGGTCTCTGTAGCCGAACCAAGCAGCCAAGGCAATACCCACCTGGTCGTAGCAGGTATTGCCCGGGGTCCGATGTTGAACGATGCCTAATACGGGATGACTGCGGCAATGAGCACTAGGACTCCCTTCCTCCAGTCACCCGCAATAGCATGTACCCCATAGCGTGTACAGAGCACTAACAATAGGAAAAATAAATAAAAATAATTAATAATAATATGTCCTTCTGGCATTCGGCTGTGCGGGGACCTGCGTTGTCAGGCGGATACCACTGCCCGGGTACATGACACTCCCACCCGCCGCGTCCTGGGTGGTTGCTGGCACGGGCTTTCGAGCGTAGTCGCACACATAGGAGCTCCATCGCCGGGCAGCACGCACATCAAATTTTGAATGGTCTACATCTGACCCTCGGAAAAATAATAAAAAATAAAGAGGGGACCATGGCCACATGACCCTTTAAGTCGCCTTCTACGACAGGCAGGGATTACCTATGGATGTATTCAGCCTCTCCCATCCACAGGAGGTCCATCACATTATACCAAACCGCAATCCATGTCCGCGCCAAGGTCGCCCCTTTTTGTCGCCTCTTACGACAGGCAGGGGATACCGCGGGTGTATTCTGCATGTGTGTCCCCCACCCGCAGGGGGTAGTGTGTTTGGTCCGCGAGAGGTATTTTATTTTCCTCAAGTCCGCCGGCAAGCCGGTTAGGACCCCCCTATCCGCCACCTGGGACGCGCCACGTGGGAGTATCACCTCTCCCCCTGCTACGCCATCGTAGTAGGTTCGTGGTGTATATAATTTGATGCGCTAATTTTCCATTAAACTTAATCGCCGCAATGGAATAAGTATCTATTCAGGCAATTCCTTTCTGGATTAAATAAATTAAATAAATAAAGTATTGAAATGCCACTTCAAATGGTCTACCTAGCTCAAATAAAATCTAACTCCGGATAACGCCACATTATAACTTCTTAGACGCTGAAATATGAAAGAAAATGACACTGCCTATTCCGCAATATAACACATGAGACATAATAAAAATATATGATGAACTCACTATAACTATCATACACCATGATTACGATTCTACTCCAACACAATATCTACAGAATATTCTACAATATCTACAACATTTGGCAATACGCGAGATGACCATTACGTTCAAATGTAATCACATTTTCACAGCTTTATTAGGTGAATAATCTGCGTCCCTTAAACCTAAGTAACCAAGCTCGATGGCTGCAGTCGCTTAAGTGCGGCCAGTATCCAGTATTCGGGAGATAGTAGGTTTGAACTCCACTGTCGGCAACCCTGAAGATGGTTTTCCGTGGTTCCCATTTTCACACCAGGCAAATGCTGTGGCTGTACCTTAATTAAGGCCACGGCCGCTTCCTTCAGACTCCCAGCCCTTCCCTGTCCCATGGTCGCAATAAGACTTATCTGTGTCACTGTGACGTAAAGCAACTAGCAAAAATACACCTAAGTATTTGACCCGAATGAAATTCATCGAATGTTCGGGAAAAACCTCGAAGAATAATCAATAACCCGAGAATAAACGTGAAAATTAAAGTGAAAATAACTCTCGGAGAATTCTGAATATAATGTTGCTGGACACGAATATACCGAAGACATTGTCAAAATCAAATACGCCACGAACCTGCTACGCTGGCGTAGCAGGGGGAGAGGTGATACTCCAACGTGGCGCGTCCCAGGTGGGAGAATGGGGGTCCTAACCGGCTTGCCGGCGGACATGAGGGAAATAAAATACCTCTCGCGGACCAAACACACTACCCCCTGCGGGGGGAGGACGCACATGTAGAATACACACGCGGTATCCCCTGCCTGTCGTAAGAGGCGACTAACAGGGGCCCAAGACGCTCTCAACTCGGGAGTGTGGATTGGCGACCGCGGGGCCCTCAGCTGAGTCCTGGATTGCTTCCACTTACTTGTGCCAGGCTCCTCACTTTCGTGTATCCTATCCGACCTCCCTTGGTCAACTCTTGTTCTTTTCCGACCCCGACGGTATTAGAGCATTCGAGGCCTAAGGAGTCTTTCATTTTCACGCCCTTCGTGGCCCTTGCCTTTCTTCGTCCGTTACTTCACTTTTCGAAGTGACGGATCCCTTCTATCTTCTTTTTTCTCTCTCTTTACCCCCTGTGGGTGGGGGACGCAGACGAATAATACACCCACGGTATCCCCTGTCTGTCGTGAGAGGCGAGTAAAAGGGGCGACCAAGGGATGATTGAATTAGAACCATGAAACTACTTTTGATTCGTACCATCATGCGGAGAACACCATGGGTTGCCTGTACTTGGCGAGTAGTACCACTAAACTAGGTACGAACTAGGTTTGTGATTAGTAGCAGTAAAGAGGCTGGCCTGGGGTTTTCCAGTACCCGTTCGTCGTACCCATGTGAGCAACACCGCGGGTCTGGGCGTAGCCTGTGAGTTGTACCGCTGTGTGAGTGGCACCGTGGGTCTGCGTTGCCTGTGATTAGTACCCACTATGTGAGGAACACCACGGGATAGTGCGAGTCCCTGTGGATAGTACACTTAGGTGAGGAACACCATCGGTTTGCATTGCTTGTGTGTGGCGCCATTGTGTGAGAAACACCATAGGTCTGCGTTACCTGTACGAAGTACAATACTTGTGAATAGTACCATCTTGTGTGAAACACCGTGAATCTTCGCTACTTTTGATTAGTACCCCAACATGACAAATGCCATGGTTCTACTTTACTCGCGACATGTACCATTCTGTGGGTCCTTAGACATGGATTTTGCACCCCTTTAGACATCAAGCATCATTGTGCTTTATAAGTGGTCCCTTGATCAGTAATACTATTATTTACGATCTTTCGTTTGAGTCTGATTCACTGTTTTCTGTTTTTTGTTGGGTTCATGTCCATCCATTCATTCTTCATGACATTTTTATTTTATTTTGGTCAGTGGATGAATTTGAACTTTTTCTTATTTCATTTCGTACCATTAGGGGCCGATGACCTCGATGTTAGGCCCCTTTAAAAAACAAGCATCATCATCAAATCAAATACACGCAGTCTATAATTATCCAATGCCATGCAAAGATCCTAAATATCCCAATGCTTAACTACCATTCGCATAAATATGTCCAATAATCATAGCGTGATTTTACTCTCGAAGAATATTCTAATACGTCCATTACACAATAAAACTCATTTTCTCTCGAAGACATAGGACTAACACATTACCAATCGTGAAATATACTATCGTGTCCCATTCAACATAGCCATACATTTGTGATCCTCCCCGGGATGTCACAAATTCAAAAATACACTGACTGACAGAGCAAATGCAACACCAAGGAGGAGTGGTTCGAAAGGGATGAAAGTTGGGGAAAAAACAGAGTCGGCACGGAAGAATAATTGATGTTTATTTCAAACCGATATGCAGGTTACACAATGCGCACGGCATCGACTCAGTAGGATGTAGGACCACCGCGAGCGGCGATGCACGCAGAAACACGTCGAGGTACAGAGTCAATAAGAGTGCGGATGGTGTCCTGAGGGATGGTTCTCCATTCTCTGTCAACCATTTGCCACAGTTGGTCGTCCGTACGAGGCTGGGGCAGAGTTTGCAAACGGCGTCCAATGAGATCCCACACGTGTTCGATTGGTGAGAGATCCGGAGAGTACGCTGGCCACGGAAGCATCTGTACACCTCGTAGAGCCTGTTGGGAGATGCGAGCAGTGTGTGGGCGGGCATTATCCTGCTGAAACAGAGCATTGGGCAGCCCCTGAAGGTACGGGAGTGCCACCGGCCGCAGCACATGCTGCACGTAGCGGTGGGCATTTAACGTGCCTTGAATACGCACTAGAGGTGACGTGGAATCATACGCAATAGCGCCCCAAACCATGATGCCGCGTTGTCTAGCGGTAGGGCGCTCCACAGTTACTGCCGGATTTGACCTTTCTCCACGCCGACGCCACACTCGTCTGCGGTGACTATCACTGACAGAACAGAAGCGTGACTCATCGGAGAACACGACGTTCCGCCATTCCCTCATCCAAGTCGCTCTAGCCCGGCACCATGCCAGGCGTGCACGTCTATGCTGTGGAGTCAATGGTAGTCTTCTGAGCGGACGCCGGGAGTGCAGGCCTCTTTCAACCAATCGACGGGAAATTGTTCTGGTCGATATTGGAAAAGCCAGGGTGTCTTGCACATGCTGAAGAATGGCGGTTGACGTGGCGTGCGGGGCTGCCACCGCTTGGCGGCGGATGCGCCGATCCTCGCGTGCTGACGTCACTCGGGCTGCGCCTGGACCCCTCGACGTGCCACATGTCCCTGCGCCAACCATCTTCGCCACAGGCGCTGCACCGTGGACACATCCCTATGGGTATCGGCTGCGATTTGACGAAGCGACCAACCTGCCCTTCTCAGCCCGATCACCATACCCCTCGTAAAGTCGTCTGTCTGCTGGAAATGCCTCCGTTGAGGGCGGCCTGGCATTCTTAGTTATACACGTGTCCTGTGGCACACGACAACACGTTCTACAATGACTGTCGGCTGAGAAATCACGGTACGAAGTGGGCCATTCGCCAATGCCGTGTCCCATTTATCGTTCGCTACGTGCGCAGCACAGCGGCGCATTTCACATCATGAGCATACCTCAGTGACGTCAGTCTACCCTGCAATTGGCATAAAGTTCTGACCACTCCTTCTTGGTGTTGCATTTGCTCTGTCAGTCAGTGTATAATATCACGCAACATGTCCTACGCGTAAACAATACTTAACTAACACATTTGAATTCTCTAAGATCCAACCCATTTCCATGTCTCGACTTTATAATCTCTCCTCTTGTTTCTACGTTAACTGGTTTTGATCCAAAGGAATGGAATCATTTACAACACTCGAGTTTTAAGAGAACCCTCTCAATTTATGTTCATACGTACATGATATTGAATTACAATTCAATTTAGTATGATGACTTTACACACGAGAAAATCTCAGTTACTCAGACGAAGATCCTGACACACTTCTCCACAAATACCCGTATTCAGCTAATGAAGTTAAATCATAAAAAATTTTATTCAATTATTCTCCGTACATGATTAGGAAAATCACATATACCATTCACTATGATATCAAAATCTATCCGACAGAAACAAAGTACATAAAGATCGTTTGCTGAAACTACCATATAGCAAAATACAAGAACTACATAATTACACCATTATACAAGACCATTTACCAATTCTAAATATGTTAACTAACCCACTACTGAACAGATATTTACCACTACATTGTGTCGACTTAGCTTTCGATGTCTTCTTTACGCTGGACGGCTAATTGTCATTAAAACCCCTGTGGGTGGGGGACGCAGATGAAGAATACACCCACGGTATCCCCTGCCTGTTGTAAGAGGCGACTGAAAGGGGTCCAAGAGGCTCTCATCCTGGGAGTGTGGGTTGGCGACCACGGAGCCCTTAGCTGAGTCCTGGCATTGCATCTATTTACTTGTGCCAGGCTCGTCACTTTCGTCTATCCTGTCCGACCTCCCTTGGTCAACTCTTGTTCTTTTCTGACCCCGACGGTATTAGAGCATTCGAGGCTTAGGGAGTCTTTCATTTTCACCCCCTCCGTGGCCCTTGCCTTTCTTCGTCTGTTACTTCATTTTTCGAAATGACGGATCCCTTCGTTTTTCTTCCTTTTTCCCTTTCTCTACACCCTGTGGGTAGGGGACGCAGACGAATAATACACCCACGGTGACCCCTACCTCTCTTGAGAGGCAACTAAAAGGGGCGACCAAGGGATGGTTGTATTAGAACCATGAAACTACTTTTGATTAGTACCATCACGCGGGGAACAGCATGGGTCGCTTTTACTTGGGAGTAATACCACTCTGTTATGTATTCAATAGTTTTGTGATTCGTAGCAGTCAAGCAGGGTTCACTGTGGGTTTCCAGTACCCGTGAGTCGTACCCATGTGAGCAACACCACGGGTCTGGGCGTTGCCTGTGATTACTACCACTCTATGAGCGAAACCGTGGGTTTGCGTTGCCTGTGATTAGTACCCACTATGTGAGGAACACCACGGAAATACTGGCGCCCGTGATTAGTACACCTAGGCGAGGAACCTCATCGGTTTGCGTTGTCTATCAGTGGCGCCATTGTGTGAGAAACACCATAGGCCTGCGTTACCTTTACGACGTACAATACTTGTGAGTAGTACTTTAATGTTTGGAACACCGTGAGTTTACGCTACCTTTGATTAGTACACCAACAAGACAAATACCATGGTTCTCCTTTACTAGCGATAAGTACCATTATGCGGGATCGTTGACATAGATATTGATCCATTCAGACTAGAATCATCGATTCAGATTTGGGCTTTGGAAGCAGTCTCTTTATCAGTAATATTGTTTCTGGGAATGTGAGGCATTGCGCGTCTTATCCACTGATTTTTTAAATTCATATTCATCAATTCATTCCTCATCACGTTTTGAATTCGGGTCAGTGGATGAATTTTGTACTTTTAAATTGTAATCCAAATTCGTCTCATTTCGTACAATAGAGGTCGATGACCTAGATGTTAGGCCCCTCTAAACAACAAGCATCATCATTATCATCATCCTTTACTTGCTAGTAGTACCACTGTTTTAGGTACACCAGAGGTTTGTGATTAGTAGCAACATAGAGTGGTTGACTGTGGGTTTCCAGTACCCGTGATTAGTATCATTGTGAGAGAAACCACGGGTCTGGGAGTTGCCTGTGATTAGTACCCACCATATGAGGAACACCACGGGAATACCGGCATCCGTGATTAGTACACGCAGGTGAGAAACACCATAGGTCTGCGTTACCTGTGCGACGTACAATCCTTGTGAGTAGTACCATTATGTGTGATATACCGTGAGTCTACGCCACTTTATTTATTACCGCAACAAGACAAATACCATGGTTCTCCTTTACTAGCGATAAATACCATTATGCGGGGCCGTTGACCTATATTATGGTCCCTTTTAGACAACAAGCATCCTTGATTCAGGATTGTGCTTTAGAAGTGGTCTCTTGGTCAGTAATACTATTTTTATGGTAGTTTTGGGGTAGGATCCTCTGATTGTTTTAAATTCATATCCATCCATTCATTCTTCATGCCATTTTTTATTTTGGTCAGTGGATGATTTAAAACTTTTAATTTGTCAGTTCATTTCGTACCATGAGGGGCCGATGACCTAGATGTTAGGCCCCTTAAAACAACAAGCACCATCATCATCATCATCATCAGTTATGTAGATTCTATAGTGTTCGTGTGAGCTCCGGTTACTCAGTCTACAAACTTTATTGAGTGCTTGACTATGTGGTGCTCATAAGCATGTTTCTTCAGGGTGCTGTACGATTTACAGCAATCTGCTATTATTGTGGTGCCGGGTTTGATCCACTGTTTTATTTATTTTTATTGTGAAGATGAGGGATTGGGCCGTTCTGTCTTCTGACGGTGGTGAAGGAACACTTCACTGAATCCCTCTCGACTCCACCGAAAACCCACCGGCCCTGTACGAAGTACTCCCTGTAATATTTTCTTCGGCCGAATTTACTTTCGTCTTCCTCCACAATTGTATTGGGCGTCGTTTCCATGTATTATTAGGACTTCCCGGTAGAAATTACTCCAGTCCGTGATGGTGGTTTTGGAGAAGCCGTATTCACGGATTATGCCGGTGGAGTGAGTATTGTGCACTATGTCATAGATGAGCTGGAGGATTTCCGGTATTGTAAAATTACTTTTGGAAAATCAAGGGTTGTGTCTTATTGTCTTCGTCGTCTTGCACTGTGTTTGCCTTGGTCTTTTATTACAGGCCCATCGTACGCCGTCGCCAGTTTGTTTCGTGTCCTCCAAGGTCATGGTTGGCTGACACTTGGGGCACTTATTATCCTTAATGAGTTTGGCTTCGCGTAGAAATGCCATGACCATATCTTTGTTTGAGACGAGTTGTTGAATAAATCTCCTGTACGGTATTTCAGGCTTCCCGAGTACTACTTTCGAATAAGAGGAGCGCGGAAAAAAAAGTACAGTTCCGCAGTTCCTCGTGATATCTATTGACTACTAGCGCTAGTCCGGACATATCGTAACAATTAATTCCGTACCGTGTATACTGTACTGGATGACTGGAAGGTGGATAGATTAGATGGTCTCCTTTTATGGGAGGAATGTGTAGTGGTAATGAAACCCGTGATTTGAGTGTCATCTTTCGGGGTAAATTTCAATTACTTTGCGATGGTATCTGTGTTACTGATAATTTACTATCGACAGCTGCATCTATATATATTTTACACCTCCGATTTTCAATTAAGTTTTTAGCTGAGTGGAGGAGCTGATGGACTACGGGGTTGAAGATCGGTGGTTCAAGATGGCCCTATGCCAGGATTTTATAACAGGTAAGTAAAATTAATATAATATGCAAATATGTAAGTGATATAAATAAGTATAAAATGGGATACGTGGATACCGGTGAAGTATAGGCGAGAGGAGTAGGCAAGTGGAGAGATGGAAAGTAAAAGGGGAAAATTCTTCAGTAACATTTCGTTTCTCCCCACCCGAAACCCCTACTACCCAGGAGGTCCCGTAGGTATGTCGCCATAGCTGTGCCGGCGAATTCTGGCCTTGTTCTTCAGGTTCAAAACAGAAAATAATTAGCAAACACAACGAATGTCTCCCAATATATTAAAAAGCCAAAAACCAAATAGCTAACCCTGTGGCTGTATAGCCCTAATAAGCCTTGGTCTACAAAACGACCGCTGTTAGAGCTTAAGGGGACACGATATTGAAAATTGTAACTTCTATATTTTTCATTGAATTGTTACCATTTTTTCAGTTATATATCCTCATTTATCCTCAGACATGGTAATGTTTCCAAATTTCAATATTGTACCTGTAAAACTTTGAGTAAGCATTTTTTAACTTCCGCTTTTTCAGTATCGTTGAAGTCCTTCGCATCGCAATTTTTACCATTTTGCACCAAACTCTGCACAAATATCCTGGATAATTATGCTAACAAAATCCAGCATCACAGTTTGTTGTTTGATGAAAATGTTAGCGTGTAGAATTTTTTAAATATAATTTTTAATTTTGTTTACAGTATGCGTACACAAATTTTCATATGTCAATAATAATTTTATTCACCTTCCACTTCAATATGCACTCTGTCATTTATACACCAACTATCCAACTACTACGGTGTAAAATTTCACCTGCAACAAACAAAAATAGCATGATAATGGACTGTTTTTATGAAAGAAAACATGGAGGTTTTGCTAAGCCTTGCCCAACAAGTATGTATTTCAGACTATTTTTTTCTCACCTCCAGTGATATTTGCGTCGCCTTCTTCGAATCTTTAAGCTCCTTGCTCTCATGTGAGCTTTTCCTGATTTGTTGTATCCACCTTTGGTCTTGCTGGTGATTGAAGCTCACAACAGAACTTGGTACTGGCTTCCCTCTGACGGACTGAATGACTTAGTATTCTAACACATTCGGAGATGGAGTGGCAGACCACCCCTCTCCTAAAGAAGCTGAGAGCTATAAGAGGAACTACGAAGGTAAGTAAGACTTCCCTTCGCGTTATTTGGAGGAAAGCATTGGTATTTTCCCTTTAGGCAACAAGCATCCTCGATTCAGGATTGTGCTTTAGAAGCAGTCCCTTGGCCTGTAATACTATTGTTTATGATAATTTTTGGGTCGGATCCACTGTTTGTTTTAAATTTCTATCCACCCATTCATTCTTCATCATCACGTTTTTTATTCTGGTCAGTGGATGATTTTGAACTTTTAAATTCGTATTACATTTCGTCCCATTTCGTACTCTTAGGGCCCGATGACCTACATGTTAGGCCCCTTTAAACAACAGTCATCATCATCAAGCAGTGGTATTATGTCGTCTTAGGATCTATCACGGCTTAGCAACGCACTCCTACTTACTGAAGGTTTGTATTTGCGGCGGTCATCTTACTGTGGTACACATCCTTACGGAATGCGTGGACCTGGCCGATCTGCGTTGCAGTCTAAAACTCCCGAGTACATCTCCCTCATCCTACGAGATGACGAGAAGTATGCCGACTAAATCATCTGTTTTATGAGGGATAGTGGCCGTTTTTTATCGTGTATAAAAGTAAATTTTATATTAGTGTTTTATTGTTAAAAACGCTTTTATTCCATTGACTCTGTTTGTGTTTAATGTGTTATTTTATCTTCTAACTTGAATGATATTTATCACTGTACTTCAAAGCAATGCCTTATTCCATTGTAATCTATATCTTAAGTAATTTTATCAGAAAATAAGGCGAATTAGATCCACTGATTATTTTAATTTCGTAATAATTTTTCATCATTTGCTTGAAATTCTAGTCGTTATCATTTTTTCGTTCCATCTCGTACCATTAGTGGCCAATGACCTAGATGTTAGGCCCCTTTAAACAATAAGCATCAGCATCATCATCATCATCCCGTTCTAACACACCCATATTGAACTCGTTCACAATACCACGCTAAAGTTTATTTCGAGTAACAAATGCTTCTTTTTGGACATTTATCCCAAAGAACACTGTGAAGGCCCTAATTTGGATTTTGTCTCTTGCCTTTTGAGCACCTTCGTAGTAGTGCATCTGATGCAAGTCTCTGATATGTTGGCAATATTTTTAAAACATACTCAGATGATTAATATCCCTGGCCTGGGGACTGCGTATTTGTGACGTCCTTAATCTTTCTTTCCTGACACACAACATTCCACACTACCGCCATTCCAATTACATGCAGGTTCATAAAATGTGGTGCCAGTAGGGGCAAAGATCCACATGGGTCGACGCCCCGAACAAATAGCATTTTAAAAAAAAAACGTAATCAGACAGTCTAAAGCTTATTTTGCTGTTGATTTCCACTTTTTCTGCCTCGGCCAACTGTCTATTATAAAAACACCATGAAGTACCACCTTGTGGGCTGGTCTCATGCTGAGGTTCACTGTCAGTGAACTTGTAGTGCCTAAGTGAGGCATATATGGCCCTTATCATGCTACGAAAATCTGGAAGATTTTTCTGGATAGCAAAATACCACATCTGATACTCCTTAGTTAACATGTGAAATCCACATAAGTGAGGACAAGGGTATGATTTCTTAGAAGCAGCTGGAGGGGTATGTTGAGTACAGCATGGGGGACGCAGACGAAGAATACACAGACTGTATTCCCTGCCTGTCGTATGAGTCGACTAAAGGAGCGACCAAGGGATGATCGAATTAGAACCATGAGCCTACTTGTAATTAGTACCACCACGCGGGGAACACCATGAGTCGCTTTTACTTGCGCGTATTACCACTATGTTAGGTACATTTTTTTTTTTTTTTTTTGCTAGTTGCTTTACGTCGCACCTACACAGATAGGTCTTATGGCGACAATGGGACAAGGAAGGGCTAGGAGTGGGAAGGAAGCGGCCGTGGCCTTAATTAAGGTACAGCCCCAGCATTCGCCTGGTGTGAAAATGGGAAACCACGAAAAACCATTTTCAGGGTTGCCGACAGTGGGGTTCGAACCTACTATCTCCCGAATACTGGATACTGGCCGCACTTAAGCGTTAGGTGTTAGGTACAAAATAGGTTTGTGCTTAGTAGCAACAGAGTGCGTTGCCGGCTTTTACAGTGCCTGTGATTAGTATCACTATATGAGCGACACCATGGGTGAGCGACACAATGGTTCTGCCTTGCCTGTGATTAGTACTCACTATATGAGGAACACCACGAGATAGTACGAGTCTCTGTGGTGGTTAGTAAACTGATGTGATGAACGCCATAGGTTTGCGTTGCCTGTAAATGGCGCCGCAATGTGCGCAACACCATAGGTCTGTGTTACATGTGCGGATTTTATTACCTGTGAGTAGTACCATAATGTGTTGAATACCGCGAAATTACACTACTTATGATTAGTACCGCAACATGACAAATACCATGGTTCTACTTTCTTAGCGATAAGTACCATTATGAAGAGCCGATTACTTGGATTTTGGACCCCTGTAGACTACAAGTATCATCGATTCAGTATTGTGCTATACAAGCAGTCCCTTGGTCGGTAATACTATTGTTTTACGCCAGTTTCTGTGAATGTGAAGCATTGCGGGTCGGACCCACTGATTGTTTTAAATTCATATCCATTCATTCATTCCTCGTTCTCATGTTTTGAATTCTGGTCAGTGGAGGATTTTGGACTTTTAATTTGTCATTACATTTCGTCTCATTTCGTACCATTAGGAGCCGATGACCTAGATGTTAGGCCCTTCTAAACAACAAGCATCATCACCATCATTTAGAATTCAAACATGGCGGCACCTAAAAATGAAACGCAGGGTATTTTTCATTGTAAACCGTATTTCGTTATTTTTCTTTAAATTTATGAAATTTCACTTTAGCGTCCCCTTAAAGCCTGCAGATTACGAGGTTACACGTTGCTAGTGTAATTAAAGCTTTCTGCTGTTCTTCTTGGTTTTATAGACGAGAGATGCAGTCTCACAGTCAGGTATTTCCTCAATTGTCCCGTATCACGTCAAATTTCAACGGGGTGAGGCTAGTAGTAACAAATGTGGAATGACCATTCACTGGTTTTATATTTTGTGAAACACCGGGGAGTCTTAATAAAACGACATGGAGATGCCCCAAATGGCACTAACGTATTCCGGAAAAATTATCGACAAAGGGAGGTAAATCTATGAAATATGACTTCACACACAAGGACAAACGCAGCTCCTACTTGACCTAATCCCAAAATATAGAATGCTCCCTCCAAATGTGATAGAGCGAGAACTTTTAGTTTTTCATTGCTCGTCATCATCCTCCCAACATTTTGAAGTTTGTTTTGTCTGATCATGTCCATCCATAACTTTTCTAATATACCCGATTGCTTAACATTTTCTATAACTTTATTAAATTTTTCCGTGTAAGGACTTCCTTTGGCAAGGTACATAAACAAATGTGATTGGGTATATTCCTCTTGTAGGGGCACGATCAAAGCATTGCCACTCCTGTCGATATAATTCTTAGAAACAGAATATTCAGTAGCAAGATCGCTGCAAAATGCAGCATAGTTACGCTTGTATGCTATTCTATAATAGCACTCGGTATAGTTGTAACAGGCCACGAACTCTCTCACAATCTTCCTGTAGCGCCAGTCTTGTTTATTCGCGAAGTGATACTTCACTACAGGCGTAAATCCATACTCAATGTTGGATTCTAACATCCCAGCCAATGTCTTAACTTGAGGTTCATAAGGTCTATCTGTAAGAAAACTGAACAAACTCGATTGATAACACGCATTGATGATCAGACAACAGAATAACCAAGAAAGAAGAACTGTTCTCGCTGCCAGTGCTTTAGGTGACTGTGGTGAAAAGGTAAAGAGAAGGACCCCAAGATAATTTAGAGTAGATATTGCTACCAAATAGAAATATGTACTCATTTTACAGCCTCCATTGTTTTTCACTTTGAAGTAGGACATGGCAATAGAGATGGTAACGAGGGACGAAATAAGAATTATCCACAGGACATTACTAAATATAATGAAAAGAATCTTCCAATGAGGTACTTTCGGTGCTTTCGGGACGTACCACATGTATGTATTCTGAAAGTACGTAGATGTAAAATCGAATACTTTGCCATACCCTACGATTGTACTATATCCAGCTACTGCCAAAATAGCTCTATGGTAGAAAATATCTCCCAATGTCCCAATCCATGTTCCATTCGTAAGTCTTCCACCCCATCTGCCAAGAACAAGAGTGTAGGAAGGGATAGGTAAAAATATTGTTGTAAAGTTCAACTTTCCAGATATTAATTTGATCATATGACATTCAAGTCCCACACAGTTCGTGGGTTTCAAATTTTTCTCTGATTCTTGTCCACTCCCTTCTGAGTTCATCATAAATGGCTCTCGCACAAAGGTCGATACGTATAACGGACATAATTGGAAATTCTGAGGTAATTTCTCCGGGAAAAGACAAGAGTTTCTTTCAAAATAGCCTTCGCTTGACATTACCCACCAGTCTAATATGGTAAAATCGTTAACCTCGCTACCACAGTTATTCAAGGGTTGATAAGGAAACCATGAATAGATAGCAAGTTTTGAGTTATCACCGTTAACACTGAGGGAAGTGTTCGAAACGATAACTACAACATTCCATACTAACATACTCCGAAATATTTCCAAAATATTACGCAGAACAGATTTCAGATTTGTGCATTCCTGTAATAGATGTATATGAACAATGAAATTGGACCTCGCATGCCATAAAAATGAACTGTTAAAAGAATGTCCGACAGACAAATCATCAATTTGGTCACAGTCCTCCTGGATGATGGTCAAGAGTACAATATCCAAATGTGTTGGCGAAGTTAGAGAGCTTGATTCTTTCTCAGCTGAAATAGTATCAATGAGAGTCCAAAGTTCAGTCGAATGCAAACCTTGCACCAAGGTTTGCTGCGTTGCTGTAATCCAGTCGAGGTCATTCATGTTTACGTTTTTGATAGGAAAATTGAAGATTACTACCGAATGCCCAGGGAGCAAGTAACGTTGTATCACTCTGTGTATGCAGGTCGCTACGTAATCAGCTGATGTTTTCGAAATGCTGCTTTGATATCCTGACGACCCATGTACAGCCAGGATGAAAAAGATTATCTTCCGGACGTCCATTTGAATTGTACCTGTTGACAGAAAGAAGGAAATTTTAAATTAGACACATCGTTGTTGAATAAGAAATTTCTGATTTCAGTATGAATACATAAATAAATATATATAAATAGCCCAGTGAATTCCCTAAGGGTTATGGCCTCCTGCAATGCAGGGACAGTGCTCAGTTTAACTCATCAGGTGAGCAGGTCCTGAACAGCAATATTATATTGGTTATTTCAGAGTTTGTTTCGTGAAAACGTATTACTGTATATTGTACACTTGTGAAGTCTCACGTCCGAGTGGATGCAATTGTGGTTTTCGAGATAAAAAATTTGCGAAAACGCACTGTGACATTTTGACACTTCCACGAACCTACTACGCTGGCGTAGCAGGGGGAGAGGTGATACTCCCACGTGGCACGTCCCGGGTGGCGGATAGGGGGGTCCTAACCGGCTTGCCGGCGGACTTGAGGGAAATAAAATACCTCTCGCGGACCAAACACACAACCCCCTGCGGGTGGGGGACGCACATGTAGAATACACCCACAGTATTGTACCATTTCCTGCCTTTATTCCCGACTAGACTCAGGGTTCGGTAAAGCGGTGGTCCTGTTCGATGAATTTTGGGCGACTCAAAAAAATTAATCTATACTTATACTAATGAGTATATTGACAGGAAGAATGGACATATATATTGAAATGAGAAACGCTAATGGGGTAAAATGGATTTATTAATCCCGAGAAAAACATATAAATGGTCCATGGTAAATGGAATATTATAATAATAACCGAAATCGACCTCAAACCAGTCGTAAATATAATTAATTACACTGCGTAAAGCGCTTACAAGAAATATTACAATTTAAACAAGAAAACAAGATCAGGTTCAGGCCCGACAAATTACAGTGAAATCCTCGTAACTATACAGGGGAGTTAGTCGTCAATATAATTAAGTTGATTGGTTAAAATTTCAGCAATTACAGGTTAATTAATTATGAGCTGACGTTATAACAGCTGACATACAAACGGTCAACGACCAAAAAAAATGAATAAAACCTCTAACGACAAAATTAATTGACGATTAAATTATTTGACGACTTCATTATACGACGACTAAAATTTATTTGACCCATCGTATTTTAATGGCTGACTACTCCGGATAAGAACCATAAATCCAATATGATTGCCCGTAGGCTGTGTTGCAACACAACGTCTCTATGATGAACCGGTAGGACTAATACATTCGTGAAATAGCTAATACAAATATTTACAGTCCGTCTAAATTGCGGATACACACATATAAAGACACTATGGCATAAGGGGGTTCCCTAATTAACTTATGTACTACACAGCTTCGACCGTGGGCTCGCGGGCTCACCAAATCAGTCCAGGCAGAACTGGAAATCAATGAAATCAGCTGACGAGCTGACGTGCACCAAAATTTTCACAAGACATAAATCACATAAACAAAGCAGAAGATCGCACCTGTGGAAAGAACTACATACAGATATATATATACACACACTAATGATGATATCTGGGGAGTCGAACTCGTATGCAGACGGCGTCAGATTTTGCGTCTTGACAGACACAAAGTTGTCAATATTCTCGGCTCTGTAACAATCAGCTGTGGAGGAAAACAAATACTGAGCTGTCGAGGGAAGGCACCCTCAGGGCGACTTTCACTTTCACACAGTAGGGGAGACATATTCTCTGCCAGTGGTTCACTTGACTAACGGTACTGCTAGTGGTCAGGTCTTGGCCTGCTACACAAATATTCTCGAGGCAAAACAAGTGAAGAAAAGCCTTTTCTACTTCCTTGCCGATGCATTCTTTACATTTCTCTGCGGCTAACTTAGCACTCACGTATTAAAGCTCCCCCAATTTTCAAGGGCATATCTCGCCTTAACACATATATTAGGCCTCATCTCACGCCTCAAGCATCTCAAGCCTCTCCTCTCAATTATCTTGGGTTCGTCCCCAAGTGTTACCCCTGACTTGCCTTCCCGCAATTTTAAAAGAAACTAACTATCTCAACGTAGGACAGCCTCGCACAACAATTTCCGAGACAGCTGAAATAATATTAATATAGCATGCAGAGAATTACCTGACTAACTTTATGCTGCTAATTACGTGAATTACCCAACGGTGTTGGCGGATGGCCTTTGTTCATATCAATGACTCTCTTCCCCAAATAACTACAGCAAACGTGGAATAACATAAAACACACAAGCAAAAAAATGAACATAAACAGACTAAGTAATTCCTAATGCGTGACCCTCTACCCTTTTAACTAAAATAAATATGTACAAGTGGCATAGGTGAAGAGCATGCACACCCCCTTTGCCAGATATTTACCGTTACATGAAACTAACCAGACTACAGCTGTAATAGCTGTTATTTAACAAGACTAACTAGTAGCTAATTTCCCTAACCTGAATGTACTTTCCCTACAAGTATCATGCCATTTAACATTGGATTTTGGTACTTATCTTTCGTAGTCAGTCGTCATTCACCCCGGATTCCACAGCCACATGTCTAGGCTGCTTAGCTGCTCATAATTCTGGTGCTACACAATGGTTGGCAGGTCCAGACGTTGATACCACGTTCCTCCATGATTCTCTCCTGGGTTTCTGCAGAATACAAGTAGATTAATACCAACTTCTTCACCGCTTAACGTGTACACTATACACGATGCCGATCCTGATGTTAGGCTGTAATTGGCTCAGCCTACACATAAATATTAGTCCGAAATATGTGTCATCAGTTTAAGGGTTCAAACCCAATCGACATAAGTTTATGTAGCGGCTAAATGTACGAGACGCACACGACACATGTAACCCGTTCAAAAAAACCGCTGTGAGATACCGGTCACAGTTCGGGTGTTCATCAATCTCACGTGCAGCGCTCGAGCTTTAATTAATTTGAATTTCTAAGTAAAATCTACGCGGGACCAACTCGTGGTCTATGGACACGGCGAATTATAACTTAGGACATTAAATTGTCCTGTAAACTGTCCTGTAACTGTCTTGCTCGAGATGAAAATAAAGTAAACTATACACGCGCACAAGTGTATAACGGTCCTTTGTTAATACAAAGAAAGTCTCCCGTTCGCGGACAGCGTGTTACTCGCACCACCAAGTTCAGAAGAATGAGAGAGGCTTACCCCACCAGGGCTCCTTAAGTAACCACCTACCCCTTTGTGTCACGAGGCGCACCCACGGCTAACGGTAGCTGGGTGACGGTTGACCAGCTTTCTCCTTGTCAACGACTTCTCGTTCAAATGAAATTATTAAATAGAGACTCGAAATGACATTATTAGGATCCAAGAGTGAATGATAGTTATGACTGCAGGTGATCTTTAGTTTGGAACTGTGGAATCCTAGCTTAATGGGGAAATGACCGCTGACGACCTCGAGATGCATTACTGCGAGTTCGAAATTTGTCATCCTGGCATCTTGTTGTAGAGCTCTCTTCGTTTGAATCTAGCCACTCCCACACAAAATTCAGTCAGTTTGAAAGTTTGAACATGGGTAGCGTGCATAGTAACCATGGCAACGACTCGCTTCGAATTCAAAGTGGAGAGCTACCCTCTGGAAAATTCCATTCCATACCGCGCCCAGCTTGCTTATAACGGAACTTCAGAGTTCGTACCCTGCTTCTTGCATGCGAATAATTGATGCGTTGCTGAGATTACCGTATTACGTATATTGAGGCATTCAGGGAATGGCTCATCCTCCGCCCACTCTGGGTAAAAATTTGCTGCAAGCAAATTTTTTTTAGCAGTAATACAACGCATCATCTCTAACGCAGTTGTGGGTCGCTAAGGCACTCTCGTTTCCCATTTCGCACTCGTTCAGACTCCTCCTTCATGCGTTCATTGTCCATCCTAGTGTGGTAATAGATGTCAAGTAAAGCTTGAAATTTACGTTGGTTACTAGCACATCCCTTGCATGTATCTTCTGCAGATTGTTCCAGATTTCCATTTACAATGATGTTGACGTCCTCAGAGACTTCTTCTTCTTCTCCTCCTTCTACCAGAATATGTCCTGCTTCCAGGTCTTCCTCTTCCTCGATGTCCTCATCTTCTTCGTCGTCATCATTTACTTCCTCTGCATCCTCATCTTCAGGTATGTCCTCTATCCGGATCTGTCCCGCGGGATAATATAGCCTTAGGTTAGCTGCGTTCATGGTTTTCTCTACCGTTCCGTCCATGCTCCTAATTCGGTAGGAATTGTTACCATAAACCTGCACAATTCTATACGGACCAACATATAATTCTGCAAACTTGTGATAAAAACGAGCAGGGGCATCTGAACTGGTGGGACGTTTGACCAATACAAGTTCATTGACCCTAAGCTCGCGGTGAAAGCGCTTGTGTCTGTTCCTTCTCTGCCGGCGGTCTGCCTGTGCTTTCATTCGCTCCGCCGTGTTCCGAATGCACATTTCAGGCGTCGGTCTTGGGTCGCTAGGACAAGGTATAATCCCATGCCAGGGCCTATTTGGATACTCATTTAAATGCAGTACCGAGGGTATCTGGCCTGTAGATTCGTGGCGAGTTGAATTTATGCTCTCCATAATTATGGGGACGACGTCCAACCACTTCCAGTGTTCCTTAGGTATGAAAGCTCTGCAATACTTGGCAATTTCACGCATGACACGTTCACTTGGGTTAGCTTCAGGGTGCCGAATAGAGCTTAAAATGTGTTTAATTTCCATTTTCTCGAGCTCTCGTTTAAACGTAGGCGAAGTAAATTGAGGGCCGTGGTCGCTCAATATGCTCTCCGGTTTGCCCATCTTAGGTATAATTTTATTTTTAATTTGGTAGAGTGCAGATCTCGTGTTGGCCTTTTGTACAGGGCATAACATTACGAATTTTGAAAAGACGTCCAAGCATACAAGTATGTATCGGACTCCTCGACGACTAGCAGGAAGTTGTCCATAGTAATCTATTGCAAAAATCTGCTTTGGGTGATCTGGCAACACTGGCTTAGGGGCTTGCTTCAACAGAAAGGTGTTAGGTTTAATGCGCTGGCAGGTGTCACACGTCCTAAGCACTTGTTGTATCATTCTTCGCATTCTCGGCCAGATAAATGTTTCTTGCAGTACGGCTATAACCTTATCTATCCCAGCGTGTCCAGTTGCGTGATGGCCCAACCATATCAAGTCAATCTGGAACACCGGTGGGACGACAATCCGGAGCTTTGTATGTTCGTCGTCAATATATTTATGCAGTAAGTTACTGAAGTAGTGATACACCGCAGCTTTCTTCTGAGCTTCCAAGTATCTCGGGGTACCAGGTTCAATCTCCTTCTTAAAAAAATCGATTAACAGGCGGGTGGGTGGATAATTAAGCTGTTCTTCGCCGATGTTACGAAGTTTATCAACGATGTTCTGATCGTCCTCTCCTAGTAATGCTAAATTAACGGCGGCCTCTTCCGAATTTGGATTTCTGCTCAGGGCATCAGCGACTACGTTCAACTTTCCGGGACAGTGTTCTAGCGTGAGGTCAAACTGTTGAACAAAAAGTGACCAGCGGTAAATACGGTCGCTTCCAACGTTAGATTTCATAATGAAAGTGAGCGCCTTATGGTCCGTTCTGATGGTGATTGGAAATCCATAGATGTACTTTCTCCACTGGCTTAATGCATAAACAATAGATAACATTTCCAGCTCAGTTGTTGTCCATTTTAGCTCATGAGGTCTCAACTTTCTGCTCATAAAGGCCAGATATGTAATTTTCTGTTCGCTCTCCGGTGTCTCTTGGTAAAGCACGGCTCCTATACCAACTCTAGAAGCGTCTGTCTGAATAATAAAACGACGGTCGTACAAAGGATAACCTAATTTTACAGCATTCGCCAGCATTTCCTTCGTCTTCTTAAAGGCCTCGTCATGTATCTCGCTCCATTTCCAGCGGTTGTTATGTTTCAGCAAATCCTGAAGGGGCGCTACCGTCTCTGTATAGGCAATACAATGTTCGGAGAAAAACTGACATAACCCCAAGAATTGCCGGATATGCTTCACACGGGTCGGCCTTGGAAAGTTTTGGATGGCAGCAATTTTCACAGGATTAGGCCTGACTCCTGTCCCATCAACCACATGACCCAAGAATAGTGTGCTTCGCGTACAGAAGTGTGATTTTTCCAAATTAATTTTAAAGTTACATTTATTCAAGTCTGCCAGCAATAAATCCATTTTTCGGAGATGTTCTTCCATTGTTTTCGAGCAAAAAATGATGTCATCGATGTATCTCAGTGTAAATGCCTTAACCTCGGGGCTTAGGTTGTTTTCCAGTGCTCGTATGAGCGCACAACTCGAGGTCATCAGCCCGAACGGTAGCCTCTGAAATATGTAAGTTTGATTGTCAAACATAAAGCCTGTAAGCATGCTTGATCCAGGATGTAATGCTATGTGATGAAATGAGCACGTAAGGTCGACGGTCCCAAAGAACTCCATGCCTCCAAACTTCTTCAAAATGTCCTTAATCACCGGGGCTTTATCATACTCGGGGACTAGGCGTTTGTTGACGGCCCTGGCATCCAAGCATACCCTTATGGAACCGTTTGGTTTTGGCACTGCAAGTATTGGGTTTAAAAAACAAGTGGGTGATTTAACTATAATTTCATTCCTTTCCATCTCTTCGATGATTTCTTTGACCTGGGGAAATAGTTTTTCCGGAATCGGGTATGGCTTTTGCTTAAAAGGTTCCCAATTGTTTACCCTTATCTTATACTCATAATTAGGGATTTTTCCTGGTTTCGATCCAAAGACAGTGCGATGCTTTATTAATATTTCCCGTATCCTTCCACGCATTTCTTCATCCACGGGTGCCTCTGATAATTTCTCAGGCAGCAATCTGTTAAATTTTTCCTCTTCATTCTTTTCCTCGAGGTTTGCTATCATCGCCTCAAAATTTTCGCGTAGCTCGCTACAATTTTCAATACAGTCCACCGGAAAATCAGTATACTCCTTTTCTCCTTCCGTGACGGTAGTCGTCCAAATCCTTTCTTCATTAAAAACGTCATCCGCTTGATCTAATTTCAACTCTTCATTAGAGTACTCAGTCCGAAATACGATATTATTATTACCCATATCGATTACTGCATTGTATTCCCCCAGAAAATCTGCACCCAAAATCAGATTATATTCCATTTTCTGAAGGATTACACAAGGATGTGACATAACAGAACTCCCGACTTCTATGTCTAATAAGGCCTGCTCCTTGCATACCGCCGTTCTGTCGGGCACAATGCCTCTCACTTTCAATCTAGATATGGGAATAATAGGTATGTGGGTCTGAGATTTCAGCTCATTAATTAGTGTTTGGGACACCACACTAATCGTCGCGCCCGTGTCGATCAAAGTACGAATGCGCAAATTTCCCACTCTAGTAAAGATAACAGGTAATTGTTTGATAAATTTTGAATTTTGTGGAATATTTTCTTCCAATAGGTCTTCCGGTTGGACCACCCAGCTATCCACCGTCACCACAATCCAACTATCTCCATTTTCTTCCCTGGTCAAATTTAGGCTATCTCCTCTTATTGGGGTTGTGATTTTTTTTTGTACGCTCCACCTGCAGCATTGTAACTCGGAGCGTTCGGGTTCAAATCTGGTCCTTGTTGTTCCCTTCTAAATTCACGATATGAGGCACTTTCGGCCCCATGGCAAGGCTCTTCTCCTGTTTCTTGAATTGCCTCTTGCCATCTAGCTTCTCCTTGTCTTCTGTTTCTCAACTCCTCCACATATTTCCGGGATTCATTACTACGCTGTTCGTAGCTTGGCCGAAAGTTTCCCGTATTTCCTCGGTTCCGTGGCTCTCTTTCATCCCATCTATAACAGGGTCTTCTGGGTCCTGACCAATTCCCGTACTTATATCTGTACGTCCGACCATTATGGCCATTAGCGTAATTTCTTCCTCTCTGTTCCTGCGGATTTCCCCTATATCCATTGCTTCTCCTGTCATCTATCGGACTCCGTGATTGCCAACTCGAATTCTTCGGTTGATTATTCCCAAATCTCGCATGTCGAGTCGTGGTTTGTGTGCCTGAATTTTGCCGCTCGCCGTTTTTCCGTAATTTCGGCGGCGGTCCTTCATCTTCGCTTACTGTCACAGTATGTACGGCCTCTGAGTTCCTCATGCGAGGTTGATTCTGGCTAGATGTTTGGTCGAGCTGACGTAAAGTGACTTCGGCATCTGCCACGGTTTTAACGTTCGCAGCGATTAGCGTCCGTTGAACTTCTACCGGTAATTGCCTGGATATAGCAGCGATAATCTCATTCTCGCTTGGGGGTACGTCTAGATCCCTAAACTTAATGACCTGGGCCACGAAGAAAGGAGAATACTTGGTTGGCCACGTGGTTGGATATTTCTTCGTGTACAATTCCATCCGAAGTCCTTGTTGCACAGTGACATCCCAAAATTTCTTTAGAAAGGCCTCCCTAAACTCTTCATACGTGCTAAACGTATATCTGAAAGCACTCATCCACTTTAGGGCGTCGTCTCCTAGAAATTTCTCCACAGTTCTGAGCTTTCTCTCTGGAGGTATCTTTAAATCAGACATATAATCCTCAAGCTCACGTAGAAATGCCCGTGGTGTTCTATCCTCTATCCCCGTGAATATCTTCGGCTTGTCCTCAGGAGCACGAATAATATTATATACAGGCGTCCCTCCTGTCGCGTTGGGAGTCGAAGTACGTTCTTCGGGTCTAGGGAGATGTAAAAGATCGTTGAATAATGCGGGCTCGCTGCTCTGGCTTGCAGGTCTCTCCATGCTTTGCTGCTGTATCGAGCATTTAATACGACTGAACTCCTTATTAGTACGTAAATCGATCAGCTCAATTTTATCCTTCATATGTGCTAGTTCCTGCTCCATTGAGCTCAGCTTGTTCTGATTCTTCTGTGTGACCTCACTCCAAGCCTCAATACTAGCACCTACCTCCTGATTGTTTGCCCTCACTAATTCACGGTCCGCCAATATCATTCTCTTCACTTCCTTCCCTTTTTCAGCTATTTCATCCTCTATTTCTTCCCTCAATTGTTTCTCCATCTCCAACATCTTTTCCTCAGTTTCCCGTTGCCTTTCCTTAATTTTAATTTCTAATTTGTCTTCCGTCTTCTGCTGGGCGTTAGCAATTTTTGTACTAATCTCGGCCGACATGGTTTCAAATCGAGTCTCAGTATCTGTAGATAACTTATCTATGGCACTTCGGTTTAAACCTATTTCCGTTCGGGCCCCATCCAAGCTTGACGTCATCTCATCTAAGCGCTTGTCTGTCTTAGTAGCATTTTCCGCCACCTTGCTAGATAATTCCTCAACAGAATTCCTTATCCTTTCAACCTGCATTTGAGTCTTGATTTCTACCTCGTCTAGTCGCTTCTCTACTCTCTCTAACCCTTCACGACAGCATTTCTGCACAGTGTCTATTCTCACCTCTAACTCTCCTGTCACCTGCTTTAATTGCGCGCTTAGTTCCTCACGTAATTTTTCACTGTTATCCGCAACTTGCTTAAATTGTTCATCTATTCTATTTGTGAGCTCCATCATACGCTCCCTTTCGCGCTTATCCGCCTCGTCCGTCTTTTCGTCCATCCTCTTTGAAAGTTCCTCTCCTAGCTTTCCTACTGCCTCGTCCATACGACGTGCACTCTCCTGCGCGTTCAGTTCTAACTTCGCCAACAAATCCTCTAAGGTCATCGACATGATGATACTGTTACAAATGCGACGGCGCGGCTGGGTCACCGGGACGAATGAACTATACGTACGGGTCAATTATTCCCTGTATTCACTGTACTTTAAGAATTATTAAAATTTAAGCTTCTAATACCCTACGTTAATCAGACAGCAATCAATGTGGCTAAATAACTCACCACTTAGAAGCTTCCTATCGGACCAAATTTATGTTTTCCTAATACCGCAATAACACAATAAAAGTACAATCACGAGGAATTATTCAAAAAAAATATAAATTGTAGCCCCAAACATTTCAGCTTTATAAAAATCTCTAAATATCCTAACTTTGGGCTCAAGGCTAAGTGCTAGACAACAGCACATGACCCTGCTTACAACACATCTCCGGTTTGAGGCGAATATTCCAAACAGAGGTTTATCGGCCACAAACCTTTGACATAGACGCAAGCATAATCATACTACTTCACATGGAACTGAGGTCATCCCGTGTATCTAACCTTATTCTAGTTGGAAAGCTATGTAAGATACTGGCAAGGAACATTTGTACGCAAACAGATGTTCAGGCTGTCTGTGACGATTCATATCTGAAGGATATGTCATCGTCCACTTTACCTCATTGAGAAATCATTCTATTGTCCTCAGGCTCAAATAGAGTCATTTAATTTGTCAGACATGCCTTGCTTATCGGCTCATGTTTCTCATTTCACCTAACACTAGAATTTAAATGCCGATTCAGATCTAACGTTATCTGGTGCATTTAGGCTTTCCTGATTCTTCCTAAACACACGATTTCAATCGAAACCTTGCCCTTATGTCCGTATACTAACACGTATACCCGCACATAGGACTGCTAGACTCAAGATGTCTAACGCTAGATTGCCAGGTTTTAGTGCACCCAGGTTCGAACTTAACTACTACATTAAATACTAAATGCCTGACTTCGAACCAATGTCCTAACATGATAACGAAATAAATATAATAACTACACTTGTGGGCGTCTTACGCTATGGCGCTAAAGAAAGTAGACACAGCTCAAATGGCACTCGCCTCATGTTCTAATTCCATGGTTTATTCCGAACAAGATTATAAGCTCTGTCCAAATACTAATAATCATAATAACGCATCCACACTTAGGGTCATTACATACATATCTTTCCTAAAGATGCGCTCTATCAAAATGTCGCACAGTGGATACAATATTATGATCACGCACGTTAAAATAATGCTAACACTACGTCGCGAAAAGGATACGTCAGGTGCCGCCCAAATGACGATTGCCCCAAAGTTGTACAGGCGCCATAAAATATATGTACCATTTCCTGCCTTTATTCCCGACTAGACTCAGGGTTCGGTAAAGCGGTGGTCCTGTTCGATGAATTTTGGGCGACTCAAAAAAATTAATCTATACTTATACTAATGAGTATATTGACAGGAAGAATGGACATATATATTGAAATGAGAAACGCTAATGGGGTAAAATGGATTTATTAATCCCGAGAAAAACATATAAATGGTCCATGGTAAATGGAATATTATAATAATAACCGAAATCGACCTCAAACCAGTCGTAAATATAATTAATTACACTGCGTAAAGCGCTTACAAGAAATATTACAATTTAAACAAGAAAACAAGATCAGGTTCAGGCCCGACAAATTACAGTGAAATCCTCGTAACTATACAGGGGAGTTAGTCGTCAATATAATTAAGTTGATTGGTTAAAATTTCAGCAATTACAGGTTAATTAATTATGAGCTGACGTTATAACAGCTGACATACAAACGGTCAACGACCAAAAAAAATGAATAAAACCTCTAACGACAAAATTAATTGACGATTAAATTATTTGACGACTTCATTATACGACGACTAAAATTTATTTGACCCATCGTATTTTAATGGCTGACTACTCCGGATAAGAACCATAAATCCAATATGATTGCCCGTAGGCTGTGTTGCAACACAACGTCTCTATGATGAACCGGTAGGACTAATACATTCGTGAAATAGCTAATACAAATATTTACAGTCCGTCTAAATTGCGGATACACACATATAAAGACACTATGGCATAAGGGGGTTCCCTAATTAACTTATGTACTACACAGCTTCGACCGTGGGCTCGCGGGCTCACCAAATCAGTCCAGGCAGAACTGGAAATCAATGAAATCAGCTGACGAGCTGACGTGCACCAAAATTTTCACAAGACATAAATCACATAAACAAAGCAGAAGATCGCACCTGTGGAAAGAACTACATACAGATATATATATACACACACTAATGATGATATCTGGGGAGTCGAACTCGTATGCAGACGGCGTCAGATTTTGCGTCTTGACAGACACAAAGTTGTCAATATTCTCGGCTCTGTAACAATCAGCTGTGGAGGAAAACAAATACTGAGCTGTCGAGGGAAGGCACCCTCAGGGCGACTTTCACTTTCACACAGTAGGGGAGACATATTCTCTGCCAGTGGTTCACTTGACTAACGGTACTGCTAGTGGTCAGGTCTTGGCCTGCTACACAAATATTCTCGAGGCAAAACAAGTGAAGAAAAGCCTTTTCTACTTCCTTGCCGATGCATTCTTTACATTTCTCTGCGGCTAACTTAGCACTCACGTATTAAAGCTCCCCCAATTTTCAAGGGCATATCTCGCCTTAACACATATATTAGGCCTCATCTCACGCCTCAAGCATCTCAAGCCTCTCCTCTCAATTATCTTGGGTTCGTCCCCAAGTGTTACCCCTGACTTGCCTTCCCGCAATTTTAAAAGAAACTAACTATCTCAACGTAGGACAGCCTCGCACAACAATTTCCGAGACAGCTGAAATAATATTAATATAGCATGCAGAGAATTACCTGACTAACTTTATGCTGCTAATTACGTGAATTACCCAACGGTGTTGGCGGATGGCCTTTGTTCATATCAATGACTCTCTTCCCCAAATAACTACAGCAAACGTGGAATAACATAAAACACACAAGCAAAAAAATGAACATAAACAGACTAAGTAATTCCTAATGCGTGACCCTCTACCCTTTTAACTAAAATAAATATGTACAAGTGGCATAGGTGAAGAGCATGCACACCCCCTTTGCCAGATATTTACCGTTACATGAAACTAACCAGACTACAGCTGTAATAGCTGTTATTTAACAAGACTAACTAGTAGCTAATTTCCCTAACCTGAATGTACTTTCCCTACAAGTATCATGCCATTTAACATTGGATTTTGGTACTTATCTTTCGTAGTCAGTCGTCATTCACCCCGGATTCCACAGCCACATGTCTAGGCTGCTTAGCTGCTCATAATTCTGGTGCTACACAATGGTTGGCAGGTCCAGACGTTGATACCACGTTCCTCCATGATTCTCTCCTGGGTTTCTGCAGAATACAAGTAGATTAATACCAACTTCTTCACCGCTTAACGTGTACACTATACACGATGCCGATCCTGATGTTAGGCTGTAATTGGCTCAGCCTACACATAAATATTAGTCCGAAATATGTGTCATCAGTTTAAGGGTTCAAACCCAATCGACATAAGTTTATGTAGCGGCTAAATGTACGAGACGCACACGACACATGTAACCCGTTCAAAAAAACCGCTGTGAGATACCGGTCACAGTTCGGGTGTTCATCAATCTCACGTGCAGCGCTCGAGCTTTAATTAATTTGAATTTCTAAGTAAAATCTACGCGGGACCAACTCGTGGTCTATGGACACGGCGAATTATAACTTAGGACATTAAATTGTCCTGTAAACTGTCCTGTAACTGTCTTGCTCGAGATGAAAATAAAGTAAACTATACACGCGCACAAGTGTATAACGGTCCTTTGTTAATACAAAGAAAGTCTCCCGTTCGCGGACAGCGTGTTACTCGCACCACCAAGTTCAGAAGAATGAGAGAGGCTTACCCCACCAGGGCTCCTTAAGTAACCACCTACCCCTTTGTGTCACGAGGCGCACCCACGGCTAACGGTAGCTGGGTGACGGTTGACCAGCTTTCTCCTTGTCAACGACTTCTCGTTCAAATGAAATTATTAAATAGAGACTCGAAATGACATTATTAGGATCCAAGAGTGAATGATAGTTATGACTGCAGGTGATCTTTAGTTTGGAACTGTGGAATCCTAGCTTAATGGGGAAATGACCGCTGACGACCTCGAGATGCATTACTGCGAGTTCGAAATTTGTCATCCTGGCATCTTGTTGTAGAGCTCTCTTCGTTTGAATCTAGCCACTCCCACACAAAATTCAGTCAGTTTGAAAGTTTGAACATGGGTAGCGTGCATAGTAACCATGGCAACGACTCGCTTCGAATTCAAAGTGGAGAGCTACCCTCTGGAAAATTCCATTCCATACCGCGCCCAGCTTGCTTATAACGGAACTTCAGAGTTCGTACCCTGCTTCTTGCATGCGAATAATTGATGCGTTGCTGAGATTACCGTATTACGTATATTGAGGCATTCAGGGAATGGCTCAGTATCCCCTGCCTGTCGTAAGAAACGACTAAAAGGGGCCCAAGGGGCTCTCAACTTGGGAGTGTGGATTGGCGAGCACGGGGCCCTTAGCTGAGTCTTGGCATTGCAACCACTTACTTGTGCCAGGCTTCTCACTTTCGTCCTTCCTATCCGACCTCCCTTGCTCAACTCTTGTTCTTTTCCGACCCCGACGGTATTAGATCATTCGAGGCCTAGGGAGTCTTTCATTTTCACGCCCTTCGTAGCTTTGCCTTTTTTCGTCCCTTACTTCATCTTTCGAAGTGACGGATCCCTTCTTTATTCTTTTTTTCTCTCTCTTTACACCCTGTGGCTGGGGGACGCAGACGAATAATACACCCACGGTATCCCTGCCTGTCGTGAAAGGCGATTAAAAGGGGCGACCAAGGGATGATTGTCTTGGAACCATGTAACTACTTTTGATTAGTACCATCATGCGGGGAACACCATGGATCGCCTTTACTTGCGAGTAGTACCACTATATTATTGTAGATACGAAATAGGTTTGTGATTAGTAGCAGCAGCAGAGAGTGGTTCCCCTGAGGGTTTCCAGTACCCGTCAGCGTACCCATGTGAGCAGCACCGCGGGTCTGGGCGTTGCCTGTGAGTTGTATCACTATATGAGCGACACCGTGGGTCTGCGTTGCCTGTGATTAGTACCCATTATGTGAGGAACACCACGAAAAAACCGGCGCTCGTGACTAGGACACCTAGGTGAGGAACCTCATCGGTTTGCGTTGGCTATCTGCGGCGCCATTGTGTGAGAAACACCATAGGTCTGCGTTACTTGTACGACGTAGTGAGTACGTCGTAAGTAGTACCATAATATTTGGATCACCGTGAGTTTACGCTACATTCGATGAGTACAGCAACCTGAGAAATACCTTCTACTTTACTAGCGATAAGTATAAATTATGCGGGATCGTTGCCATAGATATTGACCCATTTAGATAAGCATCATCGATTCAGGATTGGGCTTTGGAAGCAGTCCCTTGGTCAGTAATATTGTTTCTGGAAATGTGACGCATTGCGCGTCTTATCCACTGATTGTTTTAAATTCATATTCATCAATTCATTCCTCAACATCACGTTTTGATTTCCGGTCAGTGAATGAATTTTGTATTTTCAAACTGTAATAGCACTTCGTCTCATTTCGTACCAAAGGGGCCAATGACTTAGATGTTACACCCCTCTAAACAACAAGCATACCATGAATCTGCTACGCTGGCATAGCAGGGGGAGAGGTGATATTCCCACGTGGCGCATCCCAGGTGGTGGAAAAGGGGGGTCCTAACTGGCTTGCCGGCGGACTTGAGGGAAATAAAATACCTCTCGCGGACCAAATACACTACCCCCTGCGGGAGGGGGGCGCACATGTAGAATACACACGCGGTATCCCCTGCCTGTCGAAAGAGGCGACCTAGGCGCGCACATTGATTGCGGTTTGGTATAATGTGTCTGACCTCCTGTGGGTGGAGAGGCTGAATACATCCACAGGTAATCCCTGCTTGTCGCAGAAAGCAACATAAAGGGATATGTGGCCATGGTCACCTCTTTACTTTTTTAATGTTTTTCCGAGGGTCAGTTTTAGAACATTTCCTAATTTTGATGTGCGTGCTGCCCGGAGATGCGCCTCTTACGAGTGCGTTTACGCACTAAAGCCCGAGATTGCCCACCCAAGAATATTGCGGGTGGGAGTGCCATGTACGTAGGCAGTAGTATCCGCCTAACAGCACAGGTCCCCGCATAGCCGAATGCCAGAAGGACATATTATTATTAATTATTTATTCCTTCTTCCTCTATATTTAGTGCTCTGTACACGCTATGGGGTACATGCTATTGCGGGTGACTGGAGGAAGGGAGTCCAAATGCTCATTGCCTCAGTCATCCCGTATTAGGCATCGTCCAACATCGGACCCCGGGCAATACCTGCTATGACCAGGTGGGTATTGCCTTGGCTGTTTGGTTCGGCTACAGAGACCACTGATCGCAGTGGGTGGCATTCGGGGTGGAAGTTTTTGGGCATGGATTCCAAACGAAGTCGCCCCTCTCAAGGTGGTCCCCCAGCGAAGTCTTTAACTTTTGCTTCCCTGAGAGGTTCAACTCCCTGGGAAAATGCGCACAGTGAAGAAATGGGATCCAGCTTCCCTAGGTTTCTGGTCCCTACTAGAACCGATGGGCATGATTTTAAGCTGGTAAAGACGATCCTTCTTAATAGACACATTGAAGGCGTCTACGGCGAACTTGAGGACATCAAGAAAATGCGCGACGGTAGTTTGCTTATGAAGACGCGTACAGCACTGCAAGCTGTTGGTTAGTGCGACCACTTTGGCGAAATCCCCGTCAGAGTGGAGGAGCATAAGTCCTTGAATCTGGTTCGCGGAGTCATTTTTCACCGCGACCGTGTTTTGAACACTGACGACGAGTTGATGGAAGACATGAAGAACTGTGGCGTGGCACACGTCCGGCGCATTACGCGCAAGGTCAACGGTGAAGACGTTGCCACTGGTGCCTTCTTTGTCTCTTTCAAGTTGTCAGTGTTACCAGAGAAAATCAAGGTAACAACTTATCGTTGCGATGTGAGGCCGTACATCCCGCCTCCTATGCAATGCTATCAATGCCAGCGATTCGGACCTATGGTATCTCGCTGTTCGATTCAGTCTGTATTTAGTACATGCGGACGAGTAGCTCACGGCGCGGAGGAGTGCACAACTGCGTACAAGCGCACTAACTGCTCCGGTTTTCATTCTCCTCGAGATCGGAACTGTCGGACATAACTGAGTGAGAAGTAGATCCAGGAGATCAAGACCCTTGATGGTCTCTCCTACCAGGAAGCGCGCCGTATGTTTAATTCCACGAATGCACTGCCCGAACACTCGACTCTAGCATGATAGCTCAGAGTCTTCCAGGTTCGTCATTTAAAACATCGTCACCTGTGCCAATCGCTGCGTCCAAGGCGACTGTTGCTGCTCCCAGCAACGTCGCAAAGAGTAAAAGCTCGAAGGGGTGGACCACCCCACCTTCGACCAACCATAAGTCGGTGCTGGCTGGCAGTTCCCAGCCGGCACAGCAAGAGGGAAGGCTAAGTCTCCCCTCCCTAAGAGGCCGGCGAAAGCCGTGCCCCAGCCGGCGGAGGCGCCATCGTCGACCAGGGCAGGGAAACCATCTCCCAGCCCATCTAAACCAGAAAATAGGAAGGCGGCGAAGAAGAGCGCCCTTGCTGAGCGCTCTCGCAATTCCCCTGCGAAGGCGAAGTCATGCCCCCAATCTGGGGGGTATGATTCTGCGTCAGGAGGTACCCCTGCTCCCAAACCTGCGCGCTCTCCTCGTATGGGACCTGCCAGCCCACGAAAAGCGTCCAAGTTCTGGGCGGCATCTCCGCCGTCTGTTGATGACAGGATGGATGTCGCGCTGTCCACGGACGTAGATGTATATAGTGTTTAGGCTTGCGAGCATTTTGTCGCTCATAACCTAACACGCCTTTTATAGTCCACGCTATGGCACTGTTACAGTGGAATTGTAACGGTTATGACAGGCATATTGCTGAGTTACGTCAGGTAATTAGTGAGTACGCAGCGAGTATAGTCTGTATTCAGGAGACCAACTTCAGACCGGGTCATAATGCGGTCTTGAGAAAATTCAGACTATACTCGACAGAACGATATAATGCCCACCGGGCGTCTGGTGGCGTGGGCATTTTTATCCGTTCTGATTCTTACAGCGAAGAGGTTCCTCTACGGAGCCCACTGGAAGCAATAACGGCGCGGGTACCTCTGCCTGTCCTAGCAACCGTGTGTAACGTTTATTTCCCACCAGGCCAGCCTCTTAACATAAATGATATCACTGATCTTATAGATCAGCTTCCACCTCCCTTTAATATGTTGGATGATTTTAACGTCCATCACCCCATACGGGGCTCTGAGACGCCTTGCCCCAGGGGACGAGAGCTGGATAGATTGGAATCAGAGCTGGATTCATGTATTTTCAATACAGGGGAACCAACTCACTTTAGTGTAGGTTACGGCACATATTCTCGTATAGACGTAAGTCTATGCAGCCGAACGTTGGTTCCGCTGTTTCAGGGGAATACACAAGATGATCTCTGTGACAGTGACCATTTTCCCATCATCCTTACTTTGTTGAAACATAAATCCGTCTAGGCTCCTTCTCGATGGATTCTTAAACATTCTGATTGGCCAAAGTACACATCACTAGCTGTCTTTAACGATGATATCATTCGGACCGTCGGCGAGTAAATAACTTCCATCACCCAAGTTATTCTTGCTGCAACTGAGGAGTCCATTCCATTCTTCTCGGGTCCTCCACGTCGAAAACTCTTTCCTTGGTGGAACGAAGCAATAGCAGCAGCTATCAAAGAACGCCGTCGAGCTCATAAACGTTACCGTAGACAGCCTACTGTGGCCAACTTTGGTAACATTTAAACAACTCCGCGTTAAGACGCGAGTCCCTATTACCCAAAGTAAGAAAGGTTTGGGGGGAGATATGTGTCGTCTATGACGTCACATACATCATCTCAAGTGTGGACTAAACTTCGTCGTATTTCGAATATCCATGGATCATTTTCGGTACCGGGAATTTCCATTGCATGCCATATCGTCACTGAACCACTCTCGATTGCTAACCATCTAGCTAGTCATTTGGCGGATGTGTCTGGTTCCGAGAATCACCATCGTGATTTCCTCGCTCTGAAGCGGGAAGCAGAACGTCATCACCTCAGTTTTGTCACTCATGCTTCAGAGGACTACAACGTGCCCATTACGGAGTGGGAACTCCGCAGCGCATTAGCGTTTTGCAAGGACACTTCTCCTGGTCCAGACAACATCCATAACCAGATGTTCGAACACCTTAGTGAGGACTGTCTTCTATATCTCCTTTGGGTGTTCAATCGAATCTTGATGCAGGGTGATTTTCCGTCTCAGTGGCGAGAGGTCATCGTCACTCCTGTCCTCAAGCCTGACTAAGATGCTAAGTATGCAGGAAGGTACAGACCGATTTGTCTTACAAGCCGCCTAGGTAAGCTGATTGAGAGGATGTGGAATCGCCGACTTGTGTAGCGTCTGGGGAAAGAAGGACTCTTGTCCGAATACCAGTGTGGTTTTCGAGCCGCTCCATCCACCACTGACCACTTGGTACGCCTGAAGAGCTCTATCCAGGATGCGTTTCTCCGCAAACAGCATTTGGTAGCTGTTTTCTTTGACTTAGAGAAGGCCTACGTCACCGCATGGCGATATGGCATCCATTAAGTCCTGCATCAGTGGAGATTCCGAGGTAACTTGCCAGTATTTATTGCGAATTTTTTGTCCCTCCGTCTATTCCGTGTCCGAGTAGGGAGGACATATTCACAATACCATGTCAAGAAAATGGAGTCCCACAGGGATCGGTTCTTAGTGTCACTCTGTTCGCGATTGGTATAAACGGTATTGTTGCTGCTGCTGCTGGTTCAGCAGTAATACCGTCGCTGGATGTGGACGATTTTGCTCTGCATTATAGCTCGCGTAGTATTGCAGTCGCAGAACAACAATTGCAGCTAGCTATTATGAGGTTAGATCAGTGGACCTTAGAACATGGCTTCCGGATTTCTACCGTAAAGCCCTGTGATGTCCATTTTTGTCTTCAATGTACGCTTCACGACCATCCTGAACTTTCTCTAGGAAATGTCGCTCTTTCCGTAGTTGACACTTACCGATTTCTTGGGCTCCTTTTTGACAGTAAATTATCGTGGGAGCCACACATGCGGGAGCTAAAAGTTCAATGCACCAAGAGGCTTAATCTCTTGGAGTTTCTTAGCAGCACAAATTGGGGAGATGACCGTGTGGTGCTCCTACGATTCTACAGGACACACATTTTATCCAGGTTAGACTACGACAGTGCAGCATATGGCTCAGCAAGACCAAGCGTTCTTGCGAAGCTGAACACTATCCACCACAGCGGGGTTAGACTGGCGACGGGAGATTTTTGTACAAGCCCCATTGCCAGCCTGCTTGCTGAGTCTGGTGTGCCGCCTTCACACATGAGGCGCCAGCAGCTCCTACCTACGTTTGCTGCAAATTTGCGACAGATGCCACTTCATCCAAGCTATCCTTGTGTGTTCAACAATGGCAACCGTTTGCTGTACGCTGCTTGTCCTCGAGCAAAGCGGCCGCTTGGAATACGCTTGGTTAGCAGTTACAGATTGTTTGACGTACATTCGGTTCCTTGCCTTGTCAGACAACCAAGTGGCGTACCTCCGTGGGTAGTACGGCGACTGAAAGAAGCCTGGACCTACACACTGGCCGGAAGGGAAACACGGACCCTTCGATTTATCGGAGGCTCCTCCGTTCCGTCTTTGGCCGATATCCAGGTTCAGTCGTCATCTACACGGAGGTTTATGGACAGAAATGAAGGTGGGCTCTGCGCTCGTTGTTGACCATGATAAGTTTCTATTTGCTCTCCCGGAAACCTGTAGTGTGTACATAGCAGAGCTCTATGCTATCTGTGAAGCTCTGCGGTACGCACTGTACAATGAGCGCGGACACTTTCTTCTTTGTACTGACTCTTTGAGTTCGCTCCAGTCTATTGATACTTGTTTCCCTTGACACCCTCTGGTGCAGCGGGTCCAGGACCTGCTGGCCAGGTGTTCGGATGCCGGTACCATAATCACTTTTATGTGGCTCCCAAGCCACATGGGTGTAGAGGGAAATGAATTAGCAGATGCTGCTGCCAAGGAGGCAATTACACTGCCCCCGTTGCTTTCCAAGGTTCCAGCAAGTGATATTCGCACTCAACTGAGACATCTGGTTATGTCCCGTTGGGAGATGGAGTGACAGATCATACCACGTCCCTATAAGCTGAGAGCGATGAAAGGAACAACGAATGTATGGGGGATTTCCTTTGGGGTTTCGCGGGGGGAAGCCATGGTATTACGTCGTCTTCGGATCGGCCATGGTATCGTCACTCACACGCATCTTTTTAAAGGAAACCCCCCTCCGGTGTGTACCTGCGGCGACCATCTTACCGTGGTACACATCCTTACGGAGTGTATGGACCTGGTCGGTCTTCGCCGTAGTCTTAACATCCCGAGTACGATTTCCCTCATCTTGTGAGATGACGAGCCGTCAGCAGACCTCGTCATCCGCTTTATGAGGGATAGCGGTCTGTTTTATCGTGTCTAATGTCCTTTTCCTAGTTTATTTGTGTCAATTGCGCTTTTATCCCATTGAGTTCCTTTTAGTTTATGTTGCGTATTTTAATGTGTTATTTTAACGTCTAATGTATATTATGTATATATCTACACTACCAGGCAATGCCTTGTTCCTTTTTTTCCTGTCTTTTCTCTTATTTTATTAGAAAATAAGGCATTGCGAATTAGGTCCACTGATTATTTTAATCTCATACTCATTTTTTATCACCATTTTCTTAACCCTCGTCAGGGGATACATGTTAACATTTTAAATATCCATCTCGTTCCACTACGAGCCGATGACCTTCGATGTTATGCCCCTTAAAACAACAAGCATCCACGAACCTGCTACGCAGGCGTAGCAGGGGGAGAGGTGATACTCCCACGTGGTGCGTCCCAGGTGGCGGATAAGGGGGTGCTAACCGGCTTGCCGGCGGACTTGAGGGAAATAAATAAATACCTCTCGCGTACCAAACACACTACCCACTGCGGGTGGGGGACTCACATGTAGAATACACCGGCGGTATCCCCTGCCTGTCGTAAGAGGTGACTACAAGGGGCGACCAAGGGATGATTTAATTAGAACCATGAACCTACTCTTGATTCGTACCATCATGCGGGGAACACCATGGGTTGCATGTACTTGCGAGTAGTATCACTAAATTGGTACGAAATAGGTTTGTGATTAGTTGCAGTAAACCACGAACCTGCTACGCAGGCATAGCAGGGGGAGAGGTGATACTCCCACGTGGCGCGTCCCAGGTGGCGGATAGGGGGGTGCTAACCGGCTTGCCGGCGGACTTGAGGGAAATAAAATACCTCTCGCGGACCAAACACACACCCCCTGTGGGTGGGGGAGGCAGACGAATAATACACCCACGGTATCCCATGCCTGTCGTGAGAGCCGACTAAAAGGGGCGACCAAGGGATGGTTGTATTCGAACCATGCAACTACATGTGATTAGTACCACCACGCGGAGAACACCAAGGGTCGCTTTTACTTGTGCGTAGTACCACTATATTAGGTACGAAATAGGTTTGTGATTAGTAGCACACAGGAGCACCGCGCGGTCGGCTTTTGCAGTACCTGTGATTAGTACCACCATATGAGCGGGACCATGGGATGATAGCTACTATGGACCTGCCTTACCTGTGATTAGTACCCACTATATGAGGAACACCACGGGATAGGGAGAGGTCCCTGTGGTTAGTACTCTTATGTGATGAACATCATAGGTTTGCGTTGCCTGTGAATGGCGCCGCAGAGTGAGAAAAACATAGGTCTGTATTAATGTCGAATTTCATAAGCTTTGAGTAGTACAATAATGTGTGGAATACCGCAAGTCTCTGCTACCATTGATTAGTACCGCAACAGGACAGATACCATGGTTCTACATTACTAGCGATAAGTACCATTCTGAGGGGCCTTTGACTTGTATTTTGGACCCATTTAGACACCAAGCATCCTCGATTTGCCTTGGAAGTGGTCCCTTGGTCAGTAATACTATTAACTATGATAGTTTTTTGAGTCGGATCCACTGATTGTTTTATATTCATGTTCATTCATTCATTCATTCGTTCATTCATTCTTCATGGCATTTTTTATTTTGGTCAGTGGATAATTTTGAACTTTTACTTTGTCGTTTCATTTCGTACCATTAGGGGCCGATGACCTCGATGTTAGGCCCCTTTGTTAAAACAAAAGTTGCAGTAAAAAGCCTGGCCTGGTGGATTCCAGTACCCGTGCGTTTTACCCATGTGAGCAACACCGCGGGTCTGGGCGTAGCCTGTGAGTTGTACCGCTATATGAGCGGCACCGTGGGTCAGCGTTGCCTGTGATTGGTACCCACTATGTGAGGAACACCACGGGAATACCGGCGCCCGTGACTAGTACACCTAGGTGAGGAACCTTCCCGGTTTGCGTTGGCTATGAGTGGAGCCGTTGTGTGAGAAACACCATAGGTCTGCGTTCCCTGTACGAATTACAATACTTGTGAGTAGTACCATCTTGTGTAGACCACAGTGAGTCTTCGCTACTTTTGATGACAAATACCATTGTTCTACTTTACTCGCGACATGTACCATTCTGTAGGGCCTTAGATGTGAATTTAGCACCCCTTCAGACATCAAGCATCATTGTGCTTTATAAATGGTCCCTTGGTCAGTAATACTCTAATTAACTACCTTCTGTTTGAGTCTGATCCACTGTTTTTGTTTGTTTTTGTTTTTTTCTAGGGTTCATGTCCATCCATTCATTCTTCATGATATTTTTTTTATTTTGGTCAGTGGATGAATTTGATTTTTTTTGTTATTTCATTTCGTACCATTAGGGGCCGATGACCTCGATGTTATGCCCCTTAAAACAACAAGCATCATCATTATAGGAGCTGACCTTGTCCGTCTGAAGTTTGCTTCAAGTGCGAGTCATTTTCTCATCTGGCGAAGAATGGTGCTGCCTCCACGAATCCAAGTGATAAGAAGTGAGTAGCGTCCTTGGCTGAGTCACAATGTTCAGCTTCCATAGGCTCAGCCCTCGTTAGATCAGGGAACGAATCATTCCAGGATAAAACTTCATTTAATTTATCATTTGAAGGACCTAGATAATACCTCAGAATCGTGGCAGAGACCCCAGAATTCGTATCTATTCTGAAAATTATCGAACCAATCACGGCTCCATTAGACTCAGGCAGTGTGAGTTCCATTATTTCGGAAGATTGGTATTCTAAATTAAAAACCTGTTTTAAAATTCCAGACTATTGTTCCCCTTCTGTTAAATGTGTTTCGGCTAACTCATCTCCATTAGAAATTTTAGGTTTCATTTTTGCTATAGTTCGCATTACAAAGTTTACCTGGAAAGTTAAGTTGTTTGTAGCTAAACATTTTTCTTCCCCGGTAATATTGGGGGCTGATTTCATGTCTAATATTGGTCTTGTGCTCGACATTCAGAGCAAGTCGTGCAGCATCAAGTTTTCTATTAACTGTAATATTTCCCTTTTGAAATGTAATTCTGTATCATGTTCATCGTTTTGCCTACCAGAGTGAGATGTCGTTAGATCTTAGGCATCTACCTGAGGAGCAGGCTGAAAGTATTAGAAGGTTGTGTCATTCTTTTCCTGATGTATGTTCAGATACCCTTAGCGTTATTGACCCTATTGAATATAAGATTGAGCTAACCGATTCTGTTCCAGTTAGGTTTGCTCCGTATAGGCTATCGCCACCTAAAATGAAGGCTCTGAAGGAAATCATCGATCAGATGTTAAGGGATGGTATCATTCGACCTTCTAAGTCGGAGTATTCATCGCCCATTTTTCTGGTACCGAAACCCCAAGGTGGTTTCAGGCCTTTGATTGATTAGAGGGCTTTAAACCGAAAGGTCGTACTTCAATCTGTGCCCCTTCCGGTTCTTCATTCTTGTTTTTCATGGTTTCGCAAAGCGAAGGTCTTTACCGTCTTAGATCTTTACCAGGCATATAATCAAATTCCTCTAGCGGAAGAATCCAAACATCTAACGGCTTTCACTACGGATTGGAATCTGTATGAATACAACCGCGTGCCCTTCATGCTCCCCACGTGTGCAGCTGTTCTTACTAGACTGCTAGATAGGGACTTCTCTGACATCAAATTCGAATATCTGTACCATTACCTCGATGACGTCTTCGTGTTTTCGGAGACCTTCGAAGAGCCCTTAGATCATCTGAAGGAAGTCCTCAATTGCCTTCGGAAGGCTGGAGTGACTGTTAAACTATCTAAGGTAGCTTTTGCTAAGCCTTCTATGTCGTTCTTAGCACATACTGTGTCGACCGGTGGTATTTCCACAGACCATTCAAGAACACAGGCTATCCTTGACTTCAAGCCTCCTAAGTACATCAAAGGAATAGCTAGATTCATAAGCAAGGTGAATTTCTTCAGGATATTTATTCCTAACTTCGCTAACAGGGCGGCACCCCCTGAACCTTCTGGGTAGGAAAGGTATCAAATTTGTATGGGGGCCGTCGCAGCAGCCGCTTTTGAAGACCTTAAATTAGCTCTTTGTAATGCCCCTGTATTGGCTATACCTGATTTCTCCAAAAAATTAATTGTCCAAACTGACGCCTCTTCATCTGCTGTTGCTGCTGTCCTTCAGGAAACGGAACTCGGAAAGCGGGCCATTGCCTATGCGTCTAGGACTTTATCGGCGCAAGAAGCCAAGTATTCTATCTATGAACTAGAGGGTTTGGAAGCCTTGTTCGCTTTGGAAAAGTTCCGCCTTTATCTGGAACATGTAAAATTTGAATTAGAAATTGGCAATCGAGCCTTATGTTGGGTTTTAGCTAGGCCTCGTCGTACAGGACGTATCACCCGTTGGGCTATCAGGATTTCTGCATTTCATTTTGATGTAAGACACATAGGGGTTCAGAGAATATAGTTGCTGATGGACTCAGCCACATGTTTTCTAGTGATGTTGAAACCGAGGAAGAGGAAGATAGTTCTTCTCGTCCTACGATCATATCTCCTAGTATTAATGTTATTTTGACGGATGCCCCTATGCTATTCCGTGCCATTCAGTAATATCAACGTGAACATCCTGTGCTGGCTCCTATAATGGAAACACTTTCTTCTGGGGAACCTGTTGTCCCCTACGTATTGAGGAACGGGGTTTTGTGTTGCCGTCGAGGCATGATCAAAATATGAAAGTTGTGGTTCCAGCCATTTTTGTGCAAATGATCTTCGAATACAATCATGAGACCCCATTAGGGGGTCATCTAGACATCTTCAAAACAAGGGAAAATCAGAGAGAAGTTCATTTGGAAGAGTACGGACGGTGAAATCCGCGAAATGGTTAAAGCTTGTAAATCTGGCTTGCTTAGTAAGCCCACCTTGTCTACTAAGCTAGGACTGTTTTCATCGCACCAGGCATCTCGCCCCATGGAACGTTTATACATAGACTATGTCGGACCCTTCCCCCAATCAACGGGGAACGGAAATAAATTCATTCTTGTATGTGTAGATGGCTTCACTATATTTTCATGGTTGTTTCCGACTAAGCTGATCATCGCTCAGTCTAAAATTGTCTTTTGCTTCTTTTGGTCCCTGGCAATATATTGTTTCTGATAATGCTAAGGCTTTCACATCTAACTTATTCCGAAAATTCGCTTGCGACTTGTCCATTTCACATGTAAAAACATCGGCTTATTACCCTCAACCATCTCTGCCTGAGCGGGTCCATCGTAATCTTCGACCACGAACCTACTACGCTGGCGTAGCAGGGGTAGAAGGTGATACTCCAACGTGGCGCGTCCCAGGTGGCGGATAGGGGAGTCCTAACCGGCTTGCCGGCGGACTTGAGGGAAATAAAATACCTCTCGCGGACCAAACACACACCCCCCTGTAGGTGGGGGAGGCAGACGAAGAATTCACCCACGGTATCCCCTGCCTGTCGTAAGAGGCGACTACAAGGGGCGACCAAGGGATGAATGAATTAGAACCATGAAATTAGTTTTGATTCGTACCATCATGCGGGGAACTCCATGGGTTGCATGTACTTGCGAGTAGTATCACTAACTTGGTACGAAATAGGTTTGTGATTCGTTGCAGTAAAAAGCCTGGCCGGGTGGATTCCAGTACCCGTGCGTTGTACCCATGTGGGCAACACCGCGGGTCTGGGCGTAGCCTGTGAGTTGTACCACTATATGAGCGACACCGTGGGTCTGCATTGCCTGTGATTAGTACTCACTATGTGAGGAACACCACGGGGCCCTTGGGACCGGCACCCGTGACTAGTACACCTAGGTGAGGAAACTCATCGGTTTGCGTTGGCTGTAAGTGGCGCCATTGTGTACGAAACACCATAGGTCTGCGTTACCTGTACGAAGTACAATACTTGTGAGTAGTACCATCTTTTGTGGAACACGGTGAGTCTTCGCTACTTCTCATTAATACCCCCAACATGACACATGCCATGGTTCTGTTTTACTCGCGACATGTACCATTCTGTGGGCCCTTAGACTTGGATTTTGCACCCCCTTTAGACACGAAGCATTATTGTGCTTTATAAGTCCTTGGTCGGTAATAATGTTATTTTCGATCTGTATTGAGTCCGATCCACTGGTATTTGTTTGTTTGTTTTGTGTTTTGTTGGGTTCCTGTCCATCCATTCATTCTTCATGACATATTTTATTTTTATTTTGGTCAGTGGATGCCTTTGAAATTTTTGTTCTTTCATTTCGTACCATTAGGGGCCGATGACCTTCGATGTTAGGCCCCTTAAAACAACAAGCATCATCATCATCATCGTCCCAGGTGGCAGATAAGGGGGTCCTAACCGGCTTGCCGGTGGACTTGAGGGAAATAAAATACCTCTTGCGGACCCAACACACACCCCTTGTGGGTGGGGGAGGCAGACGAAGAATTCACCCATGGTATTCTCTGCCTGTCGTAAGAGGCGACTAAAAGGGGCGACCAAGGGATGATCCAATTAGAACCACGAAACTACTTATAATTACTACCATCACGCAGGGAACACCATGAGTTGCATTTACTTGCGCGTAGCACCACTATGTTAGGTACGCAATAGGTTTGTGATTAGTAGCGGCAGTGTGTGAATCAGGATGGGGGTCCTGCAGTACCTGTGATTCGTACCCCTATATGAGCGACACCATGGGATTAGCGACACCAGGGTTCTGCCTTACCTATGCTCAGTTCCCACTATGAGAGGAATTCCACGGGATAGTACGGGTCCCTGTGGTTAGTCCATTATGTGAGGAATGCCATGGGTTTGCGTTGCCTTTATAGGTTTGCGTTGCCTGCAAATAGCGCCGCAATGTGCGAAACACCATAGGTCTGTGTTACATGTGCGCATTACACTACCTGTGAATAGTACCATAATATGTGGAATACCGCGAGTTTCCACTACTTTTGATTAGTACCGCAACATTACACATAGCATGGTTCTACATTCCTAGCGATAAATACCATTATGAGGGGCTGATGACCTGGTTTTTGGACCCGTTTCGACTATACGCACAATCGATTCAGCATCGTACTATAGAAGCAGTCCCTTGGTCGGTAATACGATTGTTTTGTGCCAGCTTCTGTGCATGTGAGGCACTGTGGGTCGGATCCACTGATCGTTTTAAATTCATCTCCATCCATTGATTCTTCGGCCTTATGCTTTGAATTCTGGTCAGTGGAGGATTTTGGAATTTTAAGTTGTAATTTCATTTCGTTTCATTTCGTACCATTAGGGGCCGATGACCACGATGTTATACCCCTTTAAACAACAAACATCAATCATCAATCAGACCCGTTCACGCCCGCACCTTAATTCAGCTCTGTGATCCACGAAAACTCCGTTACAATAATAATCATATGGCCTCAGCTACAGCGTACAGACAGTTCAGTTTGACGCCAACTGGCTGTTTGCTCGTCAGTTTCGACTTCGTGTTACTCTAGACCTGCCACGAACCTGCTACGCAGGCGTAGCAGGGGGAGAGGTGATACTCCCACGTGGCGCGTCCCAGGTGACGGATAGGGTGGTCCTAACCGGCTTGCCGGCGGACTTGAGGGAAATAAAATACCTCTCGCGGACCAAACACACACTCCCTGTGGGTGGGGGAGGCTGACGAATAATACACCCACGGTATCCCCGGCCTGTCGTGAGAGGCGACTAAAAGGGGCGACCAAGGGATGATTGGATTAGAACCATGAAACTACTTTTGATTAGTACCATCACGCGCGGAACACCATCGGTCGCTTTTACTTGCGAGTAGTGCCACTCTGTTAGGTACTCCATATTTTTGTGATTCGTAGCACTCGAGTGGGGTTCAGTGTGGGTTTCCAGTACCCGTGAGTCGTGCCCGTGCGTGCAACACCACAGGTCTGAGCGTTGCCTGTGAGTTGTACCCGTGTGAGCGACACCACGCGTCTGGGCGTAGCCTGTGAGTTGTACCACTATACGAGCGACACCGCAGGTCTGCGTTGCCAGTGATTAGTACCCACTATGTGAGGAACACCACGGGAATGTCGGCGCCCGTGCTTAGTACACCTAGGTGAGGAACCTCATCGGTTTGCGTTCGCTATGAGTGGCGCCATTTTGTGAAAAACACCATAGGTCTGCGTTACCTTTACGATGTACAATACTTAATGTTTGGAACACCGTGAGTTTACGCTACCTTTCATTAGTACCGCAGCTTGAGAAATACCATGGTTCTACTTTACTCGCGACATATACCATTCTGAGGGGCCTTAGACATGGATTTTGGACCCCTTTAGACATCAAGCATCCTCGATTCAGAATTGTGCTTCATGAGTGGGCCCTTGGTCAGTAATGAATTATCTATGATCTTTTTTGAGTTGGATCCACTCCTTTTTTGTTTGCTCGTTTTTGTTGGTTTTTTGTTTTTGGTTCATGTCCATCCATTCCTTCTTTATGACGATGTTTTTAATTTTTAGTCAGTGGATGATTTTGATTTTTTTTGTCATTTCATTTCGTACCATTAGGGGCCGATGACCTCGATGTTAGGCCCCTTTAAACAACAAGCATCATCATCATCATCATCATCATCACTCTAGACCTGCTAGATGACAGAGTAAGCCGAAATTCTCTTGAGCGTCTATAGCTGAGATTTATTGAATTTTGTCGGGAAAGCAACAAGTGTGTCACCAGAGATTTTTACATGCTGAAATTGTACGGCATGAAGTGCTGTATGAACTTTTTCCGCCCTACAAAATTCCGACTACCTCTGCGGAGTTTGAACCCGCTGTCTTGGGATCTGGAGGCCGACTTTACTACTGTTCACAGAGAGAGCTATTACTAAAAATACAACAACACAACTGGAACGAAACGATGTAATACTCGATCACTTATCGATACAGGAATAATTTCTCAAAGCAATTGGTTCAGCATTGTAAAAGTAGGGAGCCGGGAGGTCAAAAATTATAGACGCGAAATACGGTGGGTCCCGACAAAACAAGAGATAGCGGAAATATAACACCGTGCATTAAAAATACCACGCGTAGCAAAGATCATCATAGGAACTCCGGACAACACATGTAAGTACCTAAAATCTCACACGTTGACTTTTTAGAGAAAAAACCGTAGGTCTACTGCAGAAAATGTATACATACCAGACAGAACGTACATTCTTCAAAACATTGTATGAACCAGATATTCTGACAGACATAGAATCGCTGTAAGCTCTTATTTAGCTTCAGTTAACTTGCTTACGAAACGATAATGCGTAACGCTTAATTATTCAACACAACCAATGGTCAAGTAGCCAATTATGATCGGAAGTACCGAAAGTAATTAAGGTGGTCATAATGAGAAAAAACTTCCACGTGTGAAGGAAAATATTACCTGCTACGTGTAACTATTTAATCTTACTTATTCTATCGTTGTTGATATGATAACGGTAATTATCTCAGAAGATATTAAATAGCTACTTATTTGTTCGTCGATCAGTCATGATCACAAGAGTAGTTTGAATATGTGCCATTAAGGTTAATTACAGAGGTTCACCGTTAGCTACTGTTACATTATACCGACCACCTAACCAACTGTTACCTGAACAAGAACTGCGATGATATACTGTATTCCACAACTTTCCCAGCCTGTAATAATCTTCGGAGACTTATATTCACACAACATAAATTGGGGAAGTTGTTCCTCTGACTCACACGGAAAACAACTAATCGGACCCCCTGTGGGTGGGGGGACGCAGGTGAAGGATACACGCACGCTATCAACTGCCTGTCATAAAAGGCGACTAAAAGGAGACCCAGGAACTCCCAAATTGGGAGACCCCTGCAGGTGGGGGACGCACATGTAGAATACACCCGCGGTATTCTCCGTCTGTCGTAAGAGGCGACTAAAACGGGCGACCTAGGCGCGGATATGGATTTCGGTTTGGTATAATGTGTTGAACCTCCTGTGGATGGGAGAGGCTGAATACATTTGCAGGCAAACCCTGCCTGTCGTAGAAGGCGACTAAAAGGATCATGTGGCCATGGAACCCTCTTTATTTTTATTGCTTTTTGAGGGTTAATTGTAGACCTATTCCAAATTTTCGATGTGCGTGTTGCTCGGAGGTGGAGCTCCTACGTGTGCGATTACGCTCGAAAGTCCGTGTCAGTAACCACCCAGGAAGCGGCGGGTGGGAGTGCCATGTACCCGGCCTGACAACACAGGTCCCCGCACGGCCGAATGCCAGACCACGAACCTACTACGCTGGCGTAGCAGGGGGAGAGGTGAAACTCCCACGTGGCGCGTCCCAGGTGGCGGATAGGGGGGTCCTAACCGGCTTGCCGGCGGACTTGAGGGAAATAAAATACCTCTCGCGGACCAAACACACACCCCCTGTGGGTGGGGGAGGCTGACGAATAATACACCCACGGTATCCCCTGCCTGTCGTGCGAGGCGACTAAAAGGGGCGACCAAGGGTTGAATGAATTAGAACCATGCAACTACTTTTGATTCGTACCATCATGCGGGGAACACCATGGGTTGCATGTACTTGCGAGTAGTATCACTAATATGGTACGAAATATGTTTGTGATTCGTTGCAGTAAAAAGCCTGGCCTGGTGGATTCCAGTACCCGTGCGTTGTACCCATGTGGGCAACACCGCGGGTCTGGGCGTAGCCTGTGAGTTGTACCACTATATGAGCGACACCGTGGGTCTGCGTTGCCTGTGATTAGTACTCACTATGTGCGGAACACCACGGGGCCCTTGGGACCGGCACCCGTGACTAGTACCCTAGGTGCGGAAACTCATCGGTTTGCGTTGGCTGTGACGCCATTGTGTGCGAAACACCATAGGTCTGCGTTACCTGTACGAAGTACAATACTTGTGAGTAGTACCATCTTTTGTGGAACACCGTGAGTCTTCGCTACTTCTGATTAATACCCCAACATGACACATACCATGGTTCTATTTTACTCGCGACATGTACCATTCTGTGCGGCCTTAGACGTGGATTTTGCACCCCCTTTAGACACCAAGCATCATTGTGCTTTATAAGTGATACCTTGGTCCGTAATACTGTTATTTTCGTTCTCTATTGAATCCGATCCACTGGTTTTTGTTTTTGTTTGTTTTGTTTTGTGTTTTGTTGGGTTCCTGTCCATCCATTCATTCTTCATGACATTTTTTCTTTTTATTTTGGTCAGTGGATGCCTTTGTAATTTTTGTTCTTTCATTTCGTACCATTAGGGGCCGATGACCTTCGCTGTTAGGCCCCTTAAAACAACAAACAAAACAACATTTCGTACCATTAGGGGCCGATGACCTTCGATGTTAGGCCCCTTAAAACAACAAGCATCATCATCATCATCGAATGCCAGAAGTACATATTCTTATTAATTATTTTTATTTCTTTTTACCTATATTTAGTGCTCTGTACACGCTATGGGGTACATGCTATTGCGGGTGACTGGAGGAAGGGAGTCCTAGTAGTTATTGCCTCAGTCCTCCCGTATTAGCCATCGTCCAACATCGGACTCCGGGCAGTACAGGCTATGAACAGGTGGGTATTGCCTTGGCTGCTTGGTTCGGCTACAGAGACCCCCGATCGGAGAGGGTGGCATTCGGGGAGGATGGTTTCGGGCATGGCGTCGAAACGTCTTCCGCCTGCCTCCTCGGGTAGTTCGCTACCCAAGTCTTTAAATTTTGATACCCTAAGGGAGCAACCCCTTGAGAACAAGCGAAGCGTATTAGTCTGGGTTGCAGCTTCCCCAGGTTTATGGTTGCTACCAGAACCGATGGGCACGATTTCAAGCTGGTCAAATCGATTCTCTTCAGTCGACACATTGAAGCTGTATACGGTGAACTTGAGGACCTGAAGAAAATGCACAATGGTGGTTTGCCTCTGAAGACGAGCACTGCGCTGCAAGCAGATCGGTTGCTTAAGTGCGACCAATTTGGCGACATCCCAGTCAAAGTGGAAGAGCACTCAACCTTGAATCTGGTTCGTGGAGATATTTTCCACCGTGATCTTATTCTGAACACTGACGATGAATTGATGGAAGACATGAAGCACCGTAGCGTGACACACGTCCAGCGTATCATACGGAAAGTCAACGGTGAAGACGTTGTCACGGATGTGTTCATAGTCTCCTTCAAATAGTCAGTGTTGCCAGAGAAAGTCAAGGTAACAACTTATCGTTGCGATGTGAGGCCGTACATCCCGCTGCCCATGTGATGCTATCAATGCCAGAGATTCGGACACATGGTATCTCGTTGCTCGAATCAGTGTGCGTGTGGTACATGTGGAAGAGTAGCTCACGGGGCGGGGGAGTGCACAACTCCGTACAAGTGCACTAACTGCTCTGGTTTTTATTCTCCTCGGGATCGGAACTGTCCGACATACCTGAGAGAAAAGAAGATCCAGGACATCAATACCTTGGATGGTCTTTCCTACCAGGAAGCGCGACGTAAGTTTAATTCTACGAATAAACCTGCCCGTACACTCGACTCTTGATAGCTCAGAGTCTTCCAGGTTCGTCATTTATAACCTCGTCACCTGTCCAGACCGCTGCGCCCAAGGTGACTGTTGCTGCTCACAGCAACGTCGCAAATAGTCAAAGCTCGAAGGGGGGACCACCCCACCCTCGACCAACCAGAAGTCTGTGCAGGCTGGCAGTTCCCAGCCGGCACAGCAATGGGGGAATACTAAGTCTCCCCCCCCTAGGAGGTCGGCGAAAACCGTGCCCCAGCCGGCGGAGGCGGCATCGTCGACCAGGGCTAGGAAACCATCTCCCAGCCCGTCTAAATTAGAAAAAAGAAGACGAAGAAGAACGCCCGTGCTGAGCGCTCTCGGACTTCCCCTGCGAAGGAGAAGTCATGCCCCCCATCTGGGGGGTATGAGTTTGCGCCAGGAGGCACTCCTGCTCCAAAACCTGCGCGCTCTCCTCGTAGGGGACCTACTCGCCCCCGAAAAGCGTCCAAGTTCTGGGCGGCACCCCTGCCATCCTTTGATGACGGGATGGATGTCGCGCTGTGCTCTACATCTACGGATGTAGAAGTAGATAGTGTTTAGGCTTGCGAGCATTTTGTCGCTCATAACCTAACACTCCTTTTATAGTCCACACTATGGCACTGTTACAGTGGAATTGTAATGGTTATGGCAGTCATCTTGCTGAGTTACGTCAGCTCATTAGTGAGTACGCAGCGAGACTAGTCTGTATTCAGGAGACCAACTTCAGACCTGATCATCATACGGTCTTGAGAAATTTGAGACTATACTCGACAGAACGGTACTATGCTCACCGGGTTTCCGGTGGTGTTGGCATTTTTGTACGTTCTGATACCTACAGCGAAGAGGTTCCATTAAGAATCCCACTCGAGGCTGTAGCTGTTCGCGTTCCGCTGCCTGTCATAGCAACAGTGTGCAATGTTTCTTTTCTACCAAGCCAGCATCTGAACATAAATGATGTCGCTGATCTTATACATAAGCTTCCACCACCCTTCCTCTTATTGGACGATTTTAACGTCCATCACCCCCATATGGGGCTCTGAGACGCCTTGCCCCCGGGGAAGAGAGCTAGAAACTCTACTAACAGAGCTGAATCTATGTGTTTTGAATACAGGGGAACCAACTCACTTTAGTGTACGTTACGGCACATATTCTCGCATAGACGTACGTCTATGCGGCCGAACGTTGTTTCCAATGTTTCGGTGGAATGCACACGATGATCTCTGTGACAGTGACCATTTTCACATCATTCTTACTTTGTTGAAACATAAATCCGTCGAGGCTTCCCCTCGGTGGATTCTTAAACATGCTGCTTGGCCAAAGTACACATCACTAGCTGTCTTTAACGATGATGTCAGGCGGACCGTCGGCGAGAAAATAGCTTACGTCACCCAAGTCATTCTTCCTGCTGCTGAGGAGTCCATTCCGTTTTTCTCGGAGACTCCTCGCCGAAAACTCGTTCCTTGGTGGAACGATGAAATAGCAGCAGCCATCAAAGAACGCCGTCGCGCTCATAAGCGTTACCGTAGACAGCCTACTGTGGCCAACTTGGTAACATTTAAGAAACTCCGCGCTAAGGCGCGAGTTCTTATTCGACAAAGTAAGAAGGCTTCATGGGAGAGGTATGTGTCGTCTATGACGTCACATACTCCATCATCCCAAGTGTGGACTAAGCTTCGACGGATTTCGGGTATCCAACAATCATCTGCTGTACCGGGAATTTCCATTGCAGGCAGTGTCGCCACTGACCCTCTCGCGATTGCTGACCATCTAGCTAGTCATTTCGCGGATGTATCTGGCTCCGGGAATTACCATCCTGAATTCCTCGCTCTGAAGCGGCAAGCAGAACTTCATCACCTTAGTTTTTCCACCCAAGTTTCAGAGGACTACAACGTGCCCTTTACGGAGTGGGAACTCCGCAGCGCCTTAGCGCTTTGCAAAGACACGTCTCCTGGACCGCACAACATCCATAACCAGATGTTGAAACACCTTAGTGATGATGGTTTACTAATCTCCTTCGTGTGTTCAACCGAATCTGGATAGAGGGTGATTTTCCGTCTCAGTGACGAGAGGGCATAGTCATTCCTTTCCTCAAGCCTGACAAGGATGCTAATTATGCAGGAAGTTACAGACCAATTTGTCTTACAAACTGCCTGTGTAAGCTATTTGAGAGGGTGGTAAATCGCCGACTCGTGTGGTGTCTGGAGAAACAAGGACTCTTATCCGTGTACCAATGTGGTTTTCGAGCTGCTCGCTCGACTAATGACCACTTGGTACGCCTGGAGAGCTCTATCCAGGATGCGTTTCTTCAAAACAGCACTTGGAGGCTGTTTTCTTTGACTTGGAGAAGGCCTACGACACCACATGGCGTTATGGTATTCTTTCAGTCCTGCATCAGTGGAGATTCCGAGGTAACTTGCCGGCATTTATTGCGAATTTTTTGTCCCTCCGTCTATTCCGTGTCCGAGTATGGAGGACATTTTCGCAATACCACGTTCAAGAAAATGGAGTCCCACAGGGATCGGTCCTTTGTGTCACTCTGTTCGCGATTGCCATAAACGGTATTGTTTCTGCTGCTGGTCCAGCAGTCATGCCGTCGCTATATTTGGACGATTCTGCTCTGCACTATAGCTCGCGCAGTATGGCAGTCGCAGAGCGACAATTACAGCAAGCTATACTGAGGGTGGAGCAGTGGACCTTAGAACATGTCTTTCGGTTTTCTGCCGCAAAGACCTCTGTTGTCCACTTTTGTCGTCACCGTACCCTTCACCCGCATCCTGTGCTTTATTTAAGAAATGTTGTTCTTCCAGTTGTTGACACTTACCGATTCCTTGGGCTCCTTTTCGATAGTAAATTATCGTGGGGGCTACATGTACGGCAGTTGAAAGTGCAATGTGCTGAGAAGCTTAATATCATGAAGTTTCTTAGCAGCACTTCTTGGGGGGCTGACCGCAAGGTGCTCCTACGATTCTATAGGGCACATATTTTATCTCGCCTAGACTACGGCAGTGCAGCATATGGCTCAGCAAGACCAAGCGTTCTTGCGAAGCTAAACAGCATCCACCACAGCGGGGTTAGGTTGGCGACGGGAGCCTTACGTACAAGCCCCATAGCTGAGTGTGGTGTGCCGCCTTTACACCTCAGGCGCCAGCAGCTCCTACTTTTGTATGCTGCAAATTTGCGACAGATGCCACTTCATCCAAGCTATCCTTGCGTTTTCAACAATGGCAACCGTTTGCTGTACGCCGCTCGTCCCCGAGCAACGCGGCCGGTTGGAATACGTTTAGATAGCAGTTACAGATTGTTTGACGTACCTTCGGTTCCTTACCTTGTCAGACAACCAAGTGGGGTACCTCCGTGGGTAGTACGGCGACCTGAAATCATCCTGGATTTGCGCACTGGCCCGAAAGGAGACACGGACCCTTCGATTTATCGGAGGCTCTACCTGTCCGTTGTTGGCCGCCATCCAGGTTCAGTCGTCGTCTACACGGATGGTTCAAGGACAGATACGAAGGTGGGCTGTGCGTTCGTTGTCGGAAATGATAGGTTCCTTTTTGCTCTTCCGGAAACCTGTAGTGTGTACACAGCAGAGCTTTATGCTATCAAGTGGAGCTCTGCGGTACGCGCTGTACAATGAGCGCCGACACTTTCTTGTGTGTACTGACTCCTTGAGCTCGCTCCAGTCTATTTATACCTGTTTCCCTCGGCACCCTCTAGTGCAGCGGATCTAGGACCTGCTGGTCGGGTGTTCGGATGCCGGCACCAGAATCACGTTTGTGTGGCTCCCCAGCCATTTGGGCATAAAAGGAAACGAGTTAGCAGATCAAGTTGCCAAGGAGGCAGTTACACTGCCCCCGTTGCCTTTCAAGGTTCCAGCAAGTGATATTCGCTCTCAGCTGAGACATCTGGTCATGTCTCATTGGGAGATGGAGTGGCAGGCCATTACACTTCCCAATAAGCTGAGAGCGATAAAAGGAACAACGAAGGTAAGGAGGACTTCCCTTCGGGCTTCGCGGAAGGAAACCGTGGTATTATGTCGTCTTCGGATCGGCCACGATATCGTAGCTCACTCGAATCTTTTGAAAGGAGAACCCCCTCCGGTGTGTATGTGCGGCGACCATCTTACCGTTGTACACATCCTTACGGAGTGTATGGACCTGGTCGATCTTCACCGTAGTCTTAACCTTCCGGGTACCATCTCCCTTATCTTGCGAGATGACGAGCAGGCAGCAGACCTCGTCATCCGCTTTATGAGGGATAGTGGTTTGTTTTATCGTATGTAATGATGTCCTTTGTGCTCGTGTCTCTGTGTTAATTGCGCTTTTATCATGTTGACTTCATTTTAGTTTGTGTTGCGTGTTTTAATGTGTTATTTTAACGTCTAATGTAAATTATATATCTGCACTACCAGGCAATGCCTTATTCCTTTTCTCCCTGTATTTTCTCTTATTTTATTAGAAAATAAGGCATTGCGAATTAAATCCACTGCTGTTTTAATCTCATACTCATTTTCTCATCACCATATTTTTTAACTCTTGTGAGTGGATGCATTTTAAAATTTTAAATATCATGTATCATGTCATCCATCACGTTCCATTAGGGGCCGATGACTTTCAATGTTAGGGCCCTTAAAACAACAAGCATCATCATCATCAGGCCTATATGTTCCTATAATTCCCACCTCCATCATATTTACACAAACTAATTTTATCCCTAATATTTCATCCCTTTCATCGGTAAACCATTCATGTGAACAATAAGTTTCCTTCACCAGCATAAACACCCCCACCTTCCATTTTATCCCCTCTATCTCTATGCTAGACTGTATACCCTTCTGGAAATACTTCTCTATTACCCACCCCTTCTTTCAACCACGATTCCACTCCTATCACCACATCAGTCCCATAAGATTCCATCAATGTACCGAATTTTATTTGTTTATTTACTACACTCTGACAGTTTACCAAGAGCAATCTCAGACCCCCTTCCTCCTTAAAACTTGTCTGTTGCAATTGGGTAGCATTTGACTCATAGGCTGAGAACTTCCCAGGAACCCAGGTCCTTGTACATGGATCTTAATTTAAGGATCTGGGTTTTCTGGCAAGTTTCCCTGTATGTGCCAGTTTAGTGGTATGGGTTTTCTTAAGTGCAGATTAGTTTGCAGATCTCTGTTGATAATTGTAGCAATTTGTCTACAGAGAGTTGCTTTTCCATTATCATTCAGATGTAACCCATGCCTAGTGAACATTTGCCTGCCAAGACCAAATATATCTACTACATAGACATTTCTAAAACTCTTACATAATCTCTTGAGTTTTATATTCACATCATGTACAGCTTTGTTCACACACGAGTCCTCTAAAAGGCCATACGTGGGTGGCACATTTACTACAATTACTTTTGAGTCAGGTAGTTTGGAGATCTTACCTCTGAGGGTCGTAATTAGTTCCTCACCTTCATTTGGAGCGATGTCATTTGTACCACTCACAATCTCCACACAATTGTCCTTCTCTACAACAGGATCACAACTTGAAAGGACGTCTTCAGTTTTGGCACCTGGTTTTATTAGTCCTAGAAACCCAGTTTCTGGATTCTGCAGCCCATCCTTTGTCTTTGGCCATACCCAGCCCTTGACTGTCTGCGTAGAGATCAATTTTTGGCGATCTTCACTTTCGGTTGGTTTTCTTCTTCTGTAGGTTACCTCCACTGGATTTAAAATTATTCGAAAAACTTGATGTGTCTTCTTCTGGAACTTGTTGCAATGACTGAAATCTATTTTGGCAATGCAAAGGGTATTTTCCCGGTTTTAATTTGCACATAGTTTCTCCCACATGTTTAACACTAGGCCTAAAATGGCTACGCGTCAGTTCCGTTCACGGCGATCTTTCTTCTCCAATGTCTTCTTTATCTTCCAGTTTCTTTATTCTGTCCTTTAAGCTTTCATTTTCAAGTTTTAGAGCACATAAGTCCTCTTGTAGCACTCCTAAAATCTTAAGTATAATTTCATAAGTCTCTGTTCTTGTTCTGCCTCACTATCAGTTTGTTTACACTCGGGACACATTTAACGTCAGTCTGTCAGTTCCTCTCCGTTACATCTGCTATCAGCTTGGCACCTGAGGTTCCGTCTTGGTTCAGGACCTTTCTAGATCAACTTATGTATTTACAACTCGCATCATAAGAGCCTTTCTTCAAGTACCAATTCAACAAGAACCTCAGCTACTTTACTATGTTCAACCTACTCCTTAATACGATATAAACAAACATATCAGAGTACAAACCGATATATAGAACTTTCCAATGGACACTTTGCTTGTCAATATCAACTTGCAGTGACAACTAATCCATTGGTTACATTGGACAATACATTAAAATTCATCATTTGTTAAGTCCAAGTTGCAGCCCCATTAGAATAATTTTATTTTTTAATGTGCACTTATTCATATGGAACACTCTGACTAAGTGTTTGCTCATTTCTTTTAATATGTCAAACATCGCCATAAAGCCTTATAAAATGAATCCGACTGTTCAACAAACAGAAGCAATATAGATCAAAAGCTGACAATTGTTTTTTGCTACAAGTAGAATTAATTTCTTTTAACTAGTCATTCTTTTAATTAGTAATACTAAGGTGTACACCCTATAGAAAAACAACCATTTTTATCTCACTGACAATCAGCTTGTATATATAAATATCATTTTAGCTTTTCATGTATATTTCTTGAACTATTATTGTGATATTACTATGGGAGTTATGATCAATGTATTTTGTCTTTGTGTAATTTGTTCTTGGCTGATGATGACATGGAATCTTGTCGAAACCGGTACCAGATGTAAAAAAAACGTGATGATTTAACAAAAATGTAAAATTTTCACGTAATATATAGTAGTGAAAAGGTGGATATTATCTTTTTATTTCTTTATTGTGCTCGGGACACAGCCAAACACTTTCTTCAATATCAGTCCTATTTACAATATTTGCACAACGAAAATGGTACCATTCATCACACTTATGACACAGAATCCCATTTTTAACTACTCTTCTGCATTTGCCACATTTTTCAATGCATCTTACACCATTATCCACTACAGATATCACAGACTCACACACGGTAGTCGCCATCTTGAAAAAAACCCATTGCCTACTGTCCATCTCACAACCTTATCGAGGTCATTTTGCAGTTATTCACTATCTTGTAACTTATTTATTACTCTGTACAGAATAACATAATCTGCAAAAATCCTTATCTCTGATTCCAGTTCTTTACACATATCATTGATACATATAAGAAAATATGAAGGTCCAATAATGCTGCCTTGAGGAATTCCCCTCTTAATTATTACAAGGACAGATAAAGCTTCGCCTACCGTACTCTAATTCTCTGAGTTATATTTTCTAGAAATATAGCAACCCATTCAGTCACTCTTTTGTCTAGTCCAATTGCACTCATTTTTGCCAGTAGTCTCCCATGATCTACCCTATCAAATGCCTTGGATAGGTCAATCGCGATACAGTCCATATGCCAAAGCATCTTCCTACAACCCCTCAATCCCCGACATAAATCCGATAGAGCAAGTACGGGAGATATTGGACAGAAAATTACGATCCAGGGTAATCTCCAACAGGAATGATCCCCAAACTGCCATACTGGAAGAACAGAACAATATAGCGTCATCGGTTTCCGATAACTTACTTGCTTCCATCCCACGACGACTTAAGGCAATAATAAAGGCAAAGGGGAACCCGACGAAGGATTGAAAAGTGAACAAACGTCTCGGGCTGTTACTACTACTACTACTAAACGTTTTCATTCCTCGCCTGAAGGGGGAGATGGGCCTCTTAGACGGTGACGCCGTCTCTCAGGCCGGGAGATTTGTTACGGTGAAGGAGATGTGCGGAGAAAGTGACGGGGTGGGCGGCCGTGGCCTACACTACGAGCTGTCCCGGCATTCGCCTTAGTGCAGGAGAATGGAAAACCACGGAAAACCATTCTCAGGACAGCCGACGGGTGAGGCCAGGCGTGAAGTCCGGCACTGTGCCCCGGACTCGTCTCCCGATTGCAGAGGCGTAGAGCCACGGTAGAGCTGTGGCCACCTTTCCTCTGCTCGGTTGGCCGGTCAGAGTACAGAGCTGTTGGACCACGGGCAAGCTGTGGCCTCTTAAGGGACGAAACCCAAGGGCCGAAACACACACTGCATCTACCGACCGGAATCGAATCGAATCAAAAAGTTAGTTCAACTCCTAACCCAAAAGGGCCAGGCGGGCCATCAGCCGAACGAGCGACGGCTCTTAGGCCATAGAAGTAGAAAAAGAAAAATTAGTGAATATTTTATGTGTGGGAGTATGTGTTGTGCATACCTGTAAGGAGAGGAAGGAATAGTGTAAGCTGGCGCAGAGCCCACCACAACCCCCAGAGCGGTCCGCATCCCACCCGCCATAGTTTTCCCCTGAAAAGCACCCGGTTTATTGAGTAAAAATGAAACAATACATCATGTACAAGATATATAGTGCTACAGAAAATGAATTAGTTTTCTCTTCTTTGACAATATTTTAAGTGTCTTTATGGGTGTTGCATTATAATCAAACACAGAAAACGAACACTGAAAGTCTCTTGCGCTTAGACTTGGCACACAATATAACACAAATAATAAATAAACAAGTAACACTGATTGGCAAAGAACATTAAAAAGACTCTTATGGCTTAAATATAGTTCATATAGTCTGTTTCTTGAGGCGCAGAATATTGCTAAGACAGTAGCCAGAGACAATGCAACTGTTACATTTACAAAAAATAAGAAAACATTTGCAGCCAAAGAAAATTCAAGAAAATACAAGTAGTATGAGTAATAAGTCAGTACACGGAAAAAGTAAACGTGTTGAAAAATGAAAACACGCATGAGAAACTTAATCAGTACCACGGGTTTGTCAGCCGCATAGGTCCTACCCTTCTGAGGGCCCGGCTCAGACTGAATGCTTTAGCCCTCCACTTGCGGGGGCGCGCTGTTGTACATCACATCACTCACCCTAAGCCCACGTGACGAATACGGCAGCTCCTATTGGTATAAACATCTCCCGATTGCTATTGGTCGATGTGAGTTTGAGAACTTGAACCACATGGGATGACCACGTTTTGGACGTTTGTGACATTTTGCTTCACTTTGATTTGTACGCATTTATCTGTTATCTTCGTGTGCGTGTTTGAAGAAAAAAGTACAAGATATTTGAGGTAAGCATCCTTACTGTTCTTGTTTTACTAATCTCCTGAGGCCAGAACATGAAGAAAACATACCACACCAAGGCAAATGCATTTCAGATAAATTGAAACATTATCTTATTGTTTGAATAATATTTGCAGGGTATTCCATTCTATTTTTAAACAAAATCCTATTAAAAGGATACTAGGCCGCAGGATATTAAGTAAGTTAATAAGTTGATGATTGATAGTTGCTTCTGTTCCCAAAAATATATTTTTATTCTTTTTGGCTGTCACCTTTTTGTTACCTTTTTGCATGGTGGTTGATATGATAGTTACATGAGCCTACTTGAAATAGACACTTTAAAATTCAGTTGATGTAATGTAATATTATGTCTGATAAGCCACTATCGTTTTGATGGTATTGATATTAGCAGCATAAATATAAACTGATTACAGTGTCCTTAATTATTTTCTTCTATTTCTCTTCATGTCTCGGACCATGCACCAAAAGTGTCTGATCTGTGGCATGTACACAGATAGCGAAGAAGGCCGGCAACAGGGAATCTTATTTCATCGTTTCCCTGTTGCTAGACCTGACATTTGCCAAGAGTGATTGGACGTTGTGGGGGTTGAATGGTTGCGGCAGCTTCCTCCGAAGCAGCTGAGGAACCGCACTGTGTGTTCGAAGCACTTTCGCCACTCCAGGTATCCAGGACCACTATCAAGAATGCTGTATAAAGATGCTGTCCCGGAAAGTAGTAGTAGTAGTAGTAGTAGTAGTAGTAGTAGTAGTAGTAGTAGTAGTAGTAGTAGTAGTAGTAGTAGTAGTAGTAGTAGTAGTAGTTGTTATTGTTCACAGTACTGTGACCTATCATATTTTCCTGTGATTCATTTCAAATTGCTCTCCAGAGGTAATGATAATCAATTCATCAGTGCCAGATGAGGGGGAACCTCGCTTCTCATAATGAAATTTACTATAATGCCTGTCATAACTGATCTTGCCTTACCTGTAAGTTGAAATTTGTACATTTCTTTGAGGCAGAGTGTAGCTGAAATGCCTAACACTTATTATTAACAGAATAGTGCATACATGTGCAAATGTTATTCCTTGCTATAATCCATCAATGGCTTTACGTTGCCTGAATTGTGATGGCGAGGTATTTAAATGAGCTCGCTATCCTAACTCCCTCTTTATCTGAAAACCATTTGTACCGTTTTGTCCAGGTTAAGTTTGTTGTCTTCAGAATATTTTTTAAGGCTGACCATAGTTGCTTGAAGATAATCTTTGTTGTTAGAACCTATATCTAGGTCATCAGCATATAAGTACAATTTGGTTGAGTTAAGAATTATTTCTGTAACGTCTGCTGTGGCGATATTGAATAGAAGCAGACTGATAGATCACCCTGTAATACTCCACTGCACTGTTTAATAGGATCTGAAGTTGTTTTGCCATCATGAATTCCTACTTTATTTTTTGACAAGACATTGTTTATTATTTACCTGCATGTTACCGATCATGTTTCCTGGATCTATGTACATAATCTGTTGCACTAGAATTCGTACAATGGCGCCTTTCCCAAAGGCTAAGTCAGTGATAATTTACTGTTCAGGGCTATATATGTCTTTTCCATTGAGTTGTTGATTACTTTGTATCCTTCATCATTTATTAATTATAGTATAATCATTGACTTTTGATCCGGTTTATCAACTCTGCAACTTAGGTCACCTCCCAGAACTACAGGCTCTTCATTTTTCACTATATTGATGGCTTTCATTATGTGCTGAACTGCAGTGTCCACTCTTCATTTAGAGGATGGTTTGAGGTCGGGAGTTCTGGTGGTCAGTGATCTACGTTAACTTGGTGTCTGCACAGGTGACCCTGGGGGAGCTTGGAGTGACTGGGTTGGCTAAGGAGAGGTGAACCAGGCCTATGGGGGGAGGGGGTGGGGGAATTTCTAACATTTGAATGTACCATTTTCAACTTTTGTCCAACTTTCTCTCAGCATGTAGGGGATCTTTTCTGGAGTCAGTGAATATAAAATTTGCAAGTACAATTAGATTTTCTTCATTAATTTCAACCAAACATGAATGGAGTAAAAACAGTTGTATGACATCTCTCAATACAGTTACTGTTAATGTATTCAAGTGCTTAATGAATTTAGGTAATTTTATTGCTGTTTTGCCTACCGTAAGAACCATAGAGGGACCATAAGAACATATGTTTATGAATGAATGACATTGTGAGATTTGAAAATCAATACCCTGCATTCACTGTAGTAGAGGAGGAAAAAATTGTACCATTCTCATTTTTTTGCATATAGGTGTGCCTGAACACGAGTCTGGTCCTCGGCCAAGGCCTTCAGCTGCTATGACTGCTGCTCCCACCACCTGCACCCCTACTGCCTCTACTACTACTACTACTACTACTACTACTACTACTACTACCACCACCACCATCTCCACGCCTGCTGGTACTACTACTACTACTACTACTACTACTACTACGGATAATGCTGCTGCTATTACTACCACTGGTAGTGCTGGTACTACGAATAAAGCGGGTAGTGCTGCTGCCACGACCTCCACTCCTGTTGCTACTGCTTGTACCACGTCTAATATCACTGGTGCTGCTACTACCACTACTACTATTATTAATACTGGTAATGCTGCTGTTCCTGCTGCTGCTACTACTACTACTACTACTACCACCACCTCTACAACCACTGTTGTTGCTTCTTCATGTTTTCCTTCTTCTTCTTCTTCTTCTTCTTCTTCTTCTTCTTCTTCTTCTTCTTCTTCTTATATTGTTAGTCCCAGTAGCACTCCACAGGCAGTTGAGATTACTGCATTTCAGATGCGGGCATCTTCAGCAGCAGAGCCCTTACGTGGACCTTCAACACCTACTTACAAACTTGGGATCCTCTAGCACTGTGTACACCTCCCAAACAGAGAGGAACTCTCTCATAATGCATGTCGTTACAGGGAGATAACTCCTAGGAAGCGTACAACGTGCAAGAAAATTATCATTCTGAAAAAAATGATGCAACAGTTACGCACAAAGTGCAAGATGCTGAGGAATAGTTTGAAGGGAAATAAAGATCAAGTGGGATCTTTGGTGACTTCCCTTGAGAACGTTTTCTTGAAGCATCATAACTTGCTGACTTGGTGAAGAATGTTTCCAAGTTAGGTCGAGGTAGGCGCTGGAGCTTCAAGGTGAAGGCAGTTGCACTTGGCTTGTTTAAGCAAAGTCTTAGTTGTTATCGTCTTTTGCAGAAGTTGATCCATATGCCTTCCCGTCTAACCCTTACCAGAATGCTTAATTCCTTTCCTTTTCCTACAGGCATTGACAAGGCTTTCTTCAAACAGTTGGCATCTCGAGTCAGAAGTATGAGTAGTGATCAGAAAGTTTGTTCCCTCATGTTTGATGAAGTTTCTTTGTCGGCTGGACTTCATTACAATGTGATGTTGGATCAAAATGATGGGTACGAAGACTATGGACACCTAGGCCATACCAACAAATTTGCTGATCATGCCTTGGTGTTCATGCTTAGAGGTCTCTTCATAAAATGGAAGCAACCTGTTGCTTACTGAAAAACTCAAAAGTTTTGATAAAGGATGTCATCCGTGCTTTGCAGAAAGCTGGCTTGGAAATTGTAGCAACTGTGTGCGACCAGGGTCCCACAAACAGCAAGGCAATACATGAGCTGTGCAGTGAGACTTGCACTGACCATCCTGGTCCATTCTTCAAGGTGTGAAGGAAGGAGATTGTTACAATCTTTGATCCACCCCACCTTTTGAAGACGACTAGACATAACCTGTTTCGACATGGAGTGTTTTATGATCCTGGGAAGAAAGCGGAATGGAAACATCTAGTCACATTGTTTGAATATGACTCGCAGATGACGTTCTGCCTTTGTCACAGGCTCACAAAAGACCACATTGAGCCAAAAGGTTATAGGGCAATGCGAGTGAAATTGGCAGCCCAAGTATTCAGTCATGCAGTGGCAGCTGCTATTGAATTGTTGACTGGCCAAGCCAGAAACAGTGGAGAGGATGGGGAACATCACACTGTTCTTGAAGAAGATGCCAAATATCTTGGGGAGTTTTGTGGTGTCATGGACCAGCTCTTTGACAGCTTTAATGGCAACAAAGAATTCCCCGAAGGTGGCAAAACGTTGCGATGCTGCCTTGCTAAGAATTTGGCTCATTGGAAATTTTGGGTGGGAATGGTTAAAAATATATCAAGATGGGACTTTGGAACTTCAACTAACAAAGTTAGGCAAGGTTGGGTGAATGATATTCGTGCTGTTCAAATGCTGTGGAGAAAGCTTTCACGGGCTAAGGGTGTTCAGAAACTTTGCGTTTGGAATCTGAACCAGGATCCCCTTGAAAATCTTTTTGGCGTCATTCGACAGCATGGGTGTCAGAACACCAGCCCTACCTGCTGGCAATTTGTACCAGCATTAAAGGCCAGCATCGTTAACAATCTTCTCAGTTCCAGTTGTGGAGAGAGGGGGAACTGCATGGGTGATGGTGATGATCTCCTGTGTGATCTTTCCCTGTTTCTGTCTGATGATGATGATGATGCTTGTTGTTTTAAGGGGCCTAACAGCGAAGGTCATCGGCCCCTAATGGTACGAAATGAAAGAACAAAAATTACAAAGGCATCCACTGACCAAAATAAAAATAAAAAATGTCATGAAGAATGAATGGATGGACAGGAACCCAACAAAACACAAAACAAACAGAAACAAAAACCAGTGGATCGGATTCAATAGAGAACGAAAATAACAGTATTACCGACCAAGGTACCACTTATAAAGCACAATGATGCTTGGTGTCTAAAGGGGGTGCAAAATCCACGTCTAAGGCCCCACAGAATGGTACATGTCGCGAGTAAAATAGAACCATGGTATGTGTCATGTTGGGGTATTAATCAGAAATAGCGAAGACTCACGGTGTTCCACAAAAGATAGTACTACTCACAAGTATTGTACTTCGTACAGGTAACGCAGACCTATGGTGTTTCGCACACAATGGCGTCACTTACAGCCAACGCAAACCGATGAGTTTCCTCACCTAGGGTACTAGTCACGGGTGCCGGTCCCAAGGGCCCCGTGGTGTTCCGCACATAGTGAGTACTAATCACAGGCAACGCAGACCCACGGTGTCGCTCATATAGTGGTACAACTCACAGGCTACGCCCAGACCCGCGGTGTTACCAACATGGGTACAACGCACGGGTACTGGAATCCACCAGGCCAGGCTTTTTACTGCAACGAATCACAAACATATTTAGTACCATATTAGTGATACTACTCGCAAGTACATGCAACCCATGGTGTTCCCCGCATGATGGTACGAATCAAAAGTAGTTGCATGGTTCTAATTCATTCATCCCTTGGTCGCCCCTTTTAGTCGCCTCGCACGACAGGCAGGGGATACCGTGGGTGTATTATTCGTCAGCCTCCCCCACCCACAGGGGGTGTGTGTTTGGTCCGCGAGAGGTATTTTATTTCCCTCAAGTCCGCCGGCAAGCCGGTTAGGACCCCCCTATCCGCCACCTGGGACGCGCCACGTGGGAGTATCACCTCTCCCCCTGCTACACCTGCGTAGCAGGTTCGTGGTGTTTCTGTCTGGGTCTGGAACGCAGTCTTCAGCAATGGTCTATTCACTGCAGGACATACAGCGTTTTTCTGCTGAGGTAGACTCTGTGTTTAATTCAGCGTACAAACACTGTGCTCAACCATCACAAGTTTCAAGCCAGGGGCTGATTCTTAAAAGCGGGCGAGAATCACCTGCTTATGTTGCTGGCTATCTTGCACAGAAAATTCTCTGTAAATATCCATGCACAGCCTGTAAATCTATGTTGACCTCTTCTTCCCATCTTCCTGAACATTGTTTCATCCAGCTGAAGGAAAATGCCCCGGAAGATCCAAAGCTGGTGCTGCCTTCTCCGACCTTCACCACCCATGTTTCTGTTGCATCAGAAATGTTGTTGAAGCTTGAGGAAATGACACATGAAACTTGTCTTCTGCAGAAGGCGAAAGCATACATCTTCTCGGAATATGAATGGAACGAGGTGGGATGTGTTGAACATAGCACCAGTGTGGTGGCAGATTTGGTAGCACACATGTGTCTCATGTGGGTTTACCACTTCTGTAAGCAAAAGAACTTAGTGTATCGCAGCCACACTGATGGTGGGTCAACTCTTCCACAGAGATTCAATCCATCTTGCAAGAAGATGAGGAAGATACAGCATTTGTAATGTAGCTTATCTCAAAAGGAGGGAATGTTAAGTTACCTACAGTAGAAATATTTCTAACTTTTTGTTATTGAAAACTGTGGTAAATAAGTCATATCATATATATATTGTTTTCCGGGCTTGTAGGTTATGGTCCAGGCGAATGTGTTGGTCCAGGACCACAGCCTACAAGCCTGGAAAACACTGACAAGATTTGTAATGCCGGCCATGAAATCCTCAATTGCTAAGTGGTAAATAAAGTTAAGAAGTTATAACACAGAAAGTTGATTTACAGTAATTTTATTTTGCTGGGTAGTTGAAGAAACCACCTCCATTTGCATTAAATTGCTAGTACTGATTATGATTTATGATAATACTCTTATTACTCTTATGTCCATTCTGCCCTTATGGAACTCTTCAGTCTCATCAGTGTTGAAACATGAAATTCATTAGTGAAATGGATTGAACTTTTAATGAGTCATCGCTCGTCTTTGCTGACAGTGATATATAACCCTTAGAAAGAAATCTTCCCTTCCTGAGTGGATGTCATTCATTGTAAAGAGTTGTTATTATGAAGAACTATTGAGGTAATTTCTTATTCTCTTCAGCCTGTGGACTGTAATTGTTGTTTCACTAATTGGTACATACGTGCTCAGTGTTCTCCCTAGGACCTTTCTAATGGGTGCACCGCCCTGCCGGTTTTAGAGACTGCTTGACTAATCTAACCTAGATATATGCTAATTACATAATATTATTAATTGGTACACATTTGAGTCATTGGGTGCTCCAAATTCACCTATAATTACTGTAAATCTGCCAATTTAAATGATAAATCATTACCATAATTGCATCAGTTACATCGGAGATCAAATGTTTAGGTTGACCACTATGTAGTCGCGAGCAGGGGTCTGAATTAGCGTGGAATTACATGCGAGCCCTCTATTCCGCATGACATCACAAACCTGTATGGCAGTCCACATGTCCACAGCAACCGAGTGGGAGGCCTAAGTCCAGTGTTACATGATTTGGAAGAAGCAATAGAACACTAGAAGTTCAAAGTACTCTGTTATATCTTGTTTGTGATAATAACATTCAAATAGTTCAATTGTGCAGTTAATGTTTACCTGTCTGATATTATTGTTAACGCCCTGAGGGGAACGAATTGACATTTATATTCATATTGAAGTTGTACGTAGTATTCCCCGCCCGGCTACTCATTCTTGCCACCTGGCTGACAAACATTTCTGGGGAGAACACTGGTGCTAATGTTATTAATGTTAATTTTACATTCAAATTAATTTCAGTTTGTGAATGCTAATGATTGTTTAGCAATATATTTAATTTTGTATTACAAAACACCCAACAAGTAGGCTGTGCAGCGTGGTCATGCATGTATCTATGAAATTGTGCTTGGGCAGTGGTGGGTTTGAACCCCACTGTCAGCTATCTTGAAGATGGTTTCCCTTCATTACAATAGGCAGGCAGATACTAAGGCCATACCTTAATTAAGGCCACAGTTGCTGCCTTCTGAGGCCCATTCCATCGTTGCCATGAATCGGTGCTATATGAGCCTCATAAGCAAAAAAATGAGATCATTATGAAGCCCAGAACATCATTATAATTTTTCATAAAGGTGGAAAACAAGTATGTTCAGTTCATGTTTAGTGTTGTAATTCAAAATATGCCATACATCTGAATGTTTCAGACTCCCATTTATCTGCATTGCATTCATAATGACTTTTATAAATCCCTGCCCTACAGTTGTTGTATTATCAAACACTTTATTTAAACTTCATGGGACATGTATTATTATCATTAATATTAGTATTACTATTATAGGGAGATTAATTACAGCATGATGCATATCTGCTAAATGGGAAGTGAAAAACTGTGATGTGGAGTTATTTTCGAGAGCAATGAACCTTTCAAACATGTGGTTTACTGTACTCATAGTCTGTTCCTTTATATGAGCTCAACATTTGTGTATAATTGTATGATAAACAAATATTGAAGAGGAAGTGTCGTGTGATATTGTGTGAATGATTTTTGTAAAGAAGTCACAGTTTTGATTAAGCATCCATTTCTACCAAAGGAGGTTTCACTAAAAATCTTCTATTTTGGACAAAATTTCTCATCAGAACACAGGAAATATATTATACCCTCTCCTCTCTTATTTGCAATTTGTATGCACATCTTCCTATACAGAAGTATGTACTGGTATGTATGCAATGTCCAAGTAACTAAATTAATATTTGTGAATTTTGTGATGTTGGTAACCCATTCATTTGATGTGATGGTAACAGCTGTACAAACTTTCCTTATCATAGTACTGGGCGAGTTGGCCGTGCGGTTAGGAGCGCACAGCTGTGAGCTCGCATTCGGGAGATAGTGGGTTCGAACCCCACTGTCAGCAGCCCTGAAAATGGTTTTCCATGGTTTCCCATTTTCACACAAGGTAAATGCTGGGGCTGTACCTTAATTAAGGCCACGGCTGCTTCCTTCCCATTCCCAGGCCTTTCCTGTCCCATCGTCGCCATAAGACCTATCCGTGTCGGTGCGACGTAAAGCAACTAGCCTTATCATAGTTGTTCCCCTGTGGGTAGGGGCAGTAGAATAACAGCCACAGCATCCTCTGCCTGCTGTAAGAGGCAACTAAAAGGGGGCCCATGTGGGCTCTGCACTTAGGAGCTTGGGTATGCGACCACGGAGCCCTTAATTGAATCTTGGCATCGCTTCTGCTTACTTGTGCCAGGCTCACCACTTTCATCTATCCTATCTGATCTACCTCGATCACCACCTGTTCTTTTCTGCCCCCGATTGTATTATGTATGGAGGCGTAGGAAGTCTTATTTTCAAGCCCTCCATGGCCCTGGTCTTCCTTAGCCGATACCATCATTTTTCCTAGTGTCGGGCCCCTTCCATTTCTTCTCTCTGATTACTAATATATATAGGGAATGGTTGCCTAGTTGTACTTTCTCTTAAAACAATAATGACAACCACCTCCAGCACCACCACCACTCTTATCATAGTCCGTACAATAAGGCGAAATAAGACACAAATGATCGGAAATTGCATTATTTATAACTTTTGTTATATAGTACTTTTTGATAGGACCAATAACAGAGATGTTTAAAAATTAAATTATAGGCTCCTTCCTCTAAACTACCATATCATCCAGGGTGAATAAAATTATTTATAGCCTACAATGTAGTGGCTCATTCCCCAATGTAAAATACCAATTTTCATTGAATTCTGTTTAGCCATTTTCTCGTAATGCGCATACGTACATACAGACAGAAATGACGAAAAATTAATACCACGGGATGGTTCGAGTCCCTGTGATTAGTACACCTACGTGAGGAACACCATAGGTTTGCGTTGCCTCTAAATGGTGCCGCAATGTGAGAAACACCATAGGTGTGTGTTACGTGTGTGCATTACGTTACCTGCGAGTAGTACCATAATGTGTGGAATACCGCGAGTCTACGCTACTGTTGATTAGTACCACAACATGACGAATACCATAGTTTTACTTTCCTAGCGATAAGTACCATTATGAGAGGCCGATGACCTCTTTTTTGGACCCCTTTAAGACTACAAGCATCATCAATTCAGGATTGTGCTTTAGAAGCACTCCCTTGGTCAGTAATACTATTGTTTAATGCTACGTTTTGGGAATGTGGGGCATTATGCGTCAGATCCACCCACTGATTGTTTTAAATTCATATCCATCCATTCATTCTTCATCATCATGTTTGGAATTCTGGTCAGTGATTTTTGGACTTTTAAATTGTCATTGCATTTTGTCTCATTTCGTACCATTAGGGGCCGATGACCTAGATGTTAGGCCCCTTTAATCAACAAGCATCATCATCTTAGGCAAGGAGATTTGTGGTGAGGGCGAGACGTTTGGTAGTCATGACAAATACTAGGAACTGTCCCATCATTCATCTTAATGCAGGCGAAAGGAAAACCATTCTCAGGACAGCCAGTGGTAGGGGAACAGCCCCTTTCTGTGTCCCAAATGCAGAGTTGTAGAAACACGGTGGAACGATGGCCACCCCTCCTCTGCTCGGTTGGCCGGTTGGAGTGCATGCTGTCAGACCACGGATCAACCTACCCTGCAACCACTGACACAGATTTCTGCCTTCGATATACAGTAGGTACAAATGGCACTGTCTGCAGTGAGTTTCCACTGTCTTTGACTGGCGTTTTGTCTAGGTCACAGCAAAGTCCCTTGCACACTAATGTCATGGAAGGTAGCAGCATATTGTTCATAATACTGTATGTAAATTAGCGACCAATTCCTTGGACGTAGATCGTAATAGTTGGAGCTATGTTGTGACTTGGCATGGGAATGTTTTGTGCTTGATCAGCTGCCATATTATTGTACGTAGATCCTGATGCCACATATTTCTGTCAATTTATTGGAACTCCTCTGCTTCAGATGGACTGAAAGGAAGCATTATTTGTACCTCCTGCATGCAAAAGAAGTAACAATCTCAATATTTCTCTGTGTGTGTGGTCCTAGGTGCCTCATTTGACAGATTGAAATATTTATCATATAGTAAGTTCCTTGAGAAAATACAAATGGTGCTGCCAAAAACTTTTGACATGTCAGTGCAACACTAGACTGCCATAAGAGAGAAAGGTATTACGTTGTAACTTGTCAGTTCCAGTCTTTCTTTCATAAATGAATGATTTTGTATTTGTGTTGTATTGAATTGTTTTCTGGCTGATGAATATTAATTGATGATTAACACTACTGAATGTAATGTCATGAAATTATGATATACTATCATCACTAAATCTTTTGTGAAAATATCTACACAATTTTTATACCTGTAATACTGTGGATAGTGAGTAGAATATGGCTCCATAAATCAAAAGATCATGTTTCATTTCAATTTACCTTTGAATCCTACAAACTTCCTCCTTAGCATATGAGTTTCCTTTATTCCTTTTGGTTCCTGTGTATGGCTTTCTTTCTTACAATGTATTTATATTTCATTTCCTGCATTAGTGGCATATCTTGATACTATTGACTGTTGAGGACTGACGTACGAGGTGATGTTAGTGTCTATTTCTGTCGTAGTTCTTAATCCGATATAAGGATTGCCAATCCCACTTACCTTCTGGTTACTTCCTTCCTTCCTTCCTCCCTTTGTGAGTTGGCTTCTTTTTCCTCAGTGAAAAAAAAAAAAAAGCAGCATAGGCAAGGCCGGTCACTCCCATCCCTTATGGCTTTGGGAATTGGTAAGAATAAAATTATAATAAGCAGCACAGGCTGGTAAGCTTCTTTTCTCCAGCAATAAAAATTAATAATAATAATAATAATAATAATAATAATAATAATAATAATAATAATAATAATAATAATAATAATCAGGTAGCAAGTAGAGACCCTCTTCGGAGGCAGCCCTACCCAGGGAGTGACGCCCCTGCCTATGCGAGTCCCAGAGCACACTGACCCGGTGTGTATCATCTGGTAAGGGTCCCAGCTCAGGGTTACGAGTGAAGACCTCAACGGAATCTACAGCGGAAAAGTTGAACTTTGGAACGGTGGAGATTGCAGAAGAGGCAGCCCAGTACTCAGGGAATAGTATGAGTACACTATTTATCAGCAGCGTTTGTCTCCCATGTTAGGGGCGGCTGCAAGGTGCTCGGTCAACGGTCTCGAAGGCGAAAGAGGAATCTTAACTCCCAACGGCAATGAGAGCAGAAGAACCTAGTGGAGTAAACCACGAAAAAATAATCATTTCAGACTAACAATCCGATCTTACTTTGGAAGCTAATTCCTTCCTTCACAAATCACAACTTCATTCGCAAGATGGAAATGTCGCTGAAAGAAAGCACTACCCCAGGTGGCACCTCGGCAGAGAAATCCACCATTGCCCTATGCAATGCAACGGGACCTAGGATTCTGGGGAGTCCCAACATCTGCGAGAAAGACGAGTCGGAGCGTCTTGAATCACCTTCCAAACTCAAATTCAAGAACTATTTCATTGGAACAATAAACGTCAACTCACTTATCAGAGTCGGGAAACAAAAAGAACTAGAAAAGCTTTTGGAAAAAAAATCAAATCCATATCCTAGCTGTACAAGAGACAAGATTCCTGGAAGAAAACATAATAGACATCAACCAATACAGAATATTCAAAGGAAAGCTGGCGATTAGAACAACCACCAACATGCCTCTGCTCGGAACCTGCTTCTGCATAAACAAGAAGGTAGTAAACAATGTCACAGACTTCACATCAAAATCTGAAAGATTGTCTCTACTAACTATTAAATGCAAGAAAAAGAGTTACACTCTCATCAACTGTCACACCCCGATCAACGAAGACAACAAGAAGAACCCACAGAAAGTTGATGACTTCTGGGATCTTCTGGAAACTGAAATCGCCCAGATACCCAAGAGCAACGTAAAAATCCTGCTGGGAGACTTCAATGCACAGATTGGAAAGGAACGAAAGTACAGAGACATCGTAGGGGAATATCCAGCACATACGAGGAAAAACAAGAATGGGGAAAGGCTCATTGGACTCAGCAAAGCTTTTCAGTTGAAACTTATGTCAACACACTTCAAGAAACTCCCGAGAAAATCAAAGACATGGGTATCTTCGAATTCCGAACTAGGGGAATTCCAATCGGATCATGTAGCGATAACAAGGAAAAACTCAAAGGAGGTGATGAACGTCAAAGTTATTAGGAACGGTGAATTCGATTCAGACCACTATCTCTCCAAAGTTAAAATCCGTTTTCTCCCAATAAGACAAAAGAGAGACCCACCTAAAATAATGAGATACAACACAAACAAAATGAACAACACTGAAGACATCATTAGAAACTTCAGGGACGAAACCCGGACTAGCAGAAAGGGGAACTGGCAAGAACGAAGCACGGGAATAAATAAAGCCGCAAAGAAAACACTCGGACGGGCTAGGTGGAAAAGAGAAATATGGTGGAATGAAGAGTGCAAGAAAGCTCTCAAAGAGAGCTCCGAGAAATGGAAAAAATGTAAATGCTCCAGAGGAAAGGAACACATGGAACAATTCAGGCAACAGAGGAAAGAAACATCCAGGATATTTCGAAGGACTAAACGATCATTTGAAAGAGCTCAACTGGAAGAGATCCAGACCGACTTTGTCAAGAACAATTCCAGAGACTTATCAGACTTCAGGAGAAAACTCAAAGGATACCAAGTGCCAAGTTTGAGCTTCAGAAACGAACAGGGTAAAATCGTACTGAACAACCAAGAAAACTGTGAGATATTAGCCAGATACTTCCACTCTCTTGAATTGTCCTTCCCCAACCTCTAAACTCGAGTTTCCAGACATACCAGAGAACTCGGAAGATGACGAACCACCAACAAAGGAAGAAGTCAAGGAATATAATATTTAAGAGTGGAAGGGGGACGAGAACCTGGCGACCCTCCGTGCACTAAACGATTTAAATCGCCCGCCCGGTAATTTTAGTTCAGCCCTGCTGACGCCAGAAGCACTAGCGAGCAATTCCTGGCGATCTTTGCACAGCCGTTGCGTGCAGAAGTGAAAAATAACGTTGAGTCATCTCTTACTTATTCTCTTTGATGAGCACCATTAAGGACACTTGTCAGAACAGAATTAAACAAGGGAAGAACGAAGTGAGGAACAACACTGCGAAAAAGAGCTTGAGCACTAACACTCCACTTGGAGCACACGAGTCACAGATGGCACTTGCGGTGTCATAGATATATGTCGGTGGAAGGTGATGTACGACCGCAGCCAGGAGCATACAGAAATGACAACATGAGCAGAAAAAAGTATTAAACTATATAATAATAATAATAATAATAATAATAATAATAATAATAATAATAATAATAATAATTGTACTGGGCGGTATACCTCCGCTCCGCTAATTCAAACATTGCGCCAGTTGAAACTCCTCTACTGGAGGAAGCCGGAACTTTAACTTCCACTTTAATTCTCTGAGTTCTCAGAAGATGTCTCTACTGTAAATTTTGAAGTATTCTGAACTATGTCAGTTTCGATGTGTATTTGTTTGCTCTGTAGTAAGAAGTCTGAACATTCTCTTCTAGATGGCACCTCTTAAGAACTACAATTGTGGACCTCTGCACATCCACGAAACATCGTAATAATAATAATAATAATAATAATAATAATAATAATAACCATATAGCCTCAGCTACCGTGTGCAGACATTTCAATCTGATGCCATCTGGCTGTCTGCTCGTCAATTTTGATGTTCCGCTTTACTCTAAGCCCACTAGAGGGCAGACAGAGTAAACCGAAACTCTCTTGGGCATCTATGGCTGAGATTTAAAGAATTTTGTCGTGTAAACACCAAATGTGTCACCAGAGATCTTTTACATGCCAACATCGTATGACATGGAGTGTCGAATGGACTTTCTTCTGCCTTTCAAAAATTCAACTACCTCTGCCGGGTTTGAACCCCCTATCTTGGGATCCGGAGGCCGACATTCTACCACTGATCCACAGAGGCAGCTTAAACTATATAGGGCGGTGGGGAGAGGGGTGGTTGGAAATTAATGAGGGGTGGGGAAAAGATGAGCATGGGGAGGGGTTAGAGTGTCATTGAGAATAACATTAGCAAGAGGGGATAGGGGAAGTGCTTTTGTAATAAGTGGATAATTATAACGAATGCCTTTTGTAAGGTAATTGGAACGGAGAGAATGGAGATGTGCAAGGATAGTAGGAAAGGTATACAGTGGTTGAAAGTTGGCAGTAGGAGTGTTCAGTCGATAAGCTATGCGAAGTGCATGTCTGTCTATTTCAGTAAGTTATAATAGTCTACGGGGTGGGTATTAATCCAGGTCAGGGAGGCGTAAAGTGACAACAGGGCGGATAAAAGAAAGACACGTAGGATTTGGGCGGGTTTTAATCCCCAGGAATGACCAGTAAGGGAGCGGAGGGCACGGAAATGCCTTAAAGCTTTACGATGTTGAGGAAAGATGAAGATTCCATTTAAGATTATTTTGAAATTTTATGCCAAGTACGTTAGTTGGTTAGTTTTGGTGAAAGATTGATTATATATTGTTAGGTGGACTTTGTTAGTAGGATGACAGATTCAGGATTTGGAACGGAATAACATGAATTGGGTTTTACTGGGATTAACAGATAAATGCCAAGAATTGAGCTAACATTCCAAAGCATTAAGATATTGTTGGAGTTTAGATTGAAGGAAAGTATAGGTGTGGCAAAGAGCTAAAACAGCGAGGTCCTCCGTATATTGATATAGACGTAAGGGAACGGAGGGGTGGGGAATGTCATACATAAACAGGGAGTAGACGAGAGGGGAGAGAGGTGAACCTTGAGTAAGTCCCGAGGTGATAGGAAAAGTGAAGGAGTGGGTGCCATGGATTTCTATATCAGCACAACGGGAATGGAGGTAGTTATAAAGAAAGCGAAGAACAGTGGTAGGCAACGGTAAATGGCTGAGTTTATAGAAGAGGCCTGGATGCCACACGCTATTAAAGGCCTTATCAACATCCAGACATATTAAAGCGGCAGGTCGATGGGTTTGGAGATATGTAGCGAGAGAACAGGTAATATGGAAAAGATGGTCCTGAGTAGAAAAATGAGGGCGAAAACCAGCTTGGGAGGAGGGAATAAGATGTAAAGAGTGTAAATATTGAGACATCCAGCACGTGAGAATACCTTCAAATATTTTAGAGATAACTACTAGAAGAGATATAGGACGGTAGGAGCGAAGGTCAGACGGAGGTTTATTGAGTTTAAGGGAAAGTAAGATAGTGGCTTTACCCCAGTGTCGAGGATAAACACAGGTGTAAAGCATAGTGGTGTTTATACTGGAAAGAAGGTGAATTAAGAGCATGGGGGCTTCTCGAATATGTTGATATGTAATACGATCACTACCAGGGGCTACGTTACAGCGATTACGTAGGAAGTCAAGGATATCAGTAGGGGTAATAGGAGCATTGAGGGGACGAGTGTAATCTACAGTAGGAAAATGAAGAAAAGAGGGCTGTAAGTGAGGGAGATTAGGTTGGTAGTACTGATAGATGGTAGGTTCATCAGGATGTTCGTTGAAGAGGGTTGGTAGAAGGGGAAAAAATGGTTGTGTAATGAACAGCAAAGGCATCAGCTTTATCTTTATCAGTCAGAGGAGGGGTAGATGAAGTACGGATCGGATAAGTGGGAAGGGGAGGGCGGGTTTGCGTCAGGCGTCGGAAAGTAGACCAGAAAGTTCGAGAGTCATGTAAGTTAGAGAGATTAGTACAAGTAGTCGTCCAATGTTTATGTTTAATGGCTTTAATATAAGAGCGGGCGTGTCGAAGTGTCTGGCGATGTTGTTGTAAGATACTAGAGATCGGGCAAGGAAGTAGGAAGGGGACAGTCAGTTAATAGGTCAGTTATGGTTTGTCGGTAATTTGTCCAGTTCGTTTGTGAATAGTCGCGTAGGAGGGGGTCGGGAGCTAGGGGAACGAGGGTGGTATGAAAGGTTAGGGAGGATTAGGAGCGCGGGAGAGTGGTCAGAGCCAAGTTCTAAACATTAGGTGATGGTAGAAGAAAGAGCCAAGGAAGGAGATAAGAGCATCAGGAGTAGTATTAGAAATTGGACGGGTAGGGAAGGGGATCTGTATGCCCGAAGGCGAGAAAGATCCTAAAAAGCGGTAGTTTGAGTTACAGTATAAGAATGAATATTAATATCAGCAATAAAAACAATTTTGGAAAGTGTTATCAATATACGTAAGAAAATCAAGAGGGGGCGGTGTGCGAGGGGTAAGATAAAGAGTAACAAAGACTAGAGATGAATTATTAGGTAAAAAGTTTCAATTATTAAATATTCCGAAAAATAGTTAGGAAAGTGATAAAAATGCTGTTTAGTAGTAATGTATCTTAACCCCAATAGCTATGCCTCCTCGAGCTGTAACAAGGTCATCAGCGCGATAGAAGTTATAATGATAGAAATGGGGGTGGAGTTTAGGGGTCAAAAACGTTTCATTTAAAATGAAAACTTCGGGGTCGTACAGAGAGAGGGAAGTGTCCAATGGAGCGCGATTGGCTGCAACCGAGCGGATATTAGCAAAATACGCATTGATTACTACTAGCTAATCAAGAGAACTGCATTCAGGGGAAAAAATGCAAAATGCATTTTGTTCCACGAGTAAGCTACATCAAGTTGGATATTAAAGACCAATCGCGCAGCCAATTGGATCTGGGTAAGGACGTGGCGTCAGTTGAAGGGAAGGACGTTCTTAAGCACCATTGCAACAAAGCGGATGATGTTTTCAGAACTCGGGGGCAGGAGAGTGGAAGAGGAGGCGGGGGTAGGGAGGTCTTGGGGAAACGATGGGTACTACTGATTCAGGCTGAGTAGGATCAGGGTTAGGTATGGCCTTGCATTTATAGGAAAAAGCCGGGTGAGGGAGGGAATAATTAATACACTTAGGTTGAACCCTATTTGAACAAGTTGAAGTAGGGTGGTCCTGACTACATATGGCGCAAACCTGATGTTGAACAAATGGGGTGCCTGGCGGATGATCATAGCGCTGGCACATGTCGCAGTGAATCCTCTGTGGCAGTGCCAAGTGGGAAGGCTCCACCCGGTGGCGGCGACCATAGATAACAGCGCCATCTTGGAGAAGGACATCCAGGGTGGTCACATCCTTAGACAGAATAATACCAATATAAATGGTCCGTTATTGGACATTATAAATTTTCCAGCTAGCTCATTCTTGGTTGCCAGCGTTTCGCCCTCGTGTGCTAGGGTGGGCTCATCAGTTGGTACCTAGCACACCTACCAATATGCTGGCTAGTGCATACCGTGGAGGCCACTGCGTAGGCTAACTGGAGCCACCGGCAGTGCCAATGCACTAAGAGACTTTGTCTCATCACTAAAAATTGATGCCTGCTTGGCCATCAGATGATATAGATGTTGTTCCCTATGGGAATCAACATCTATATCATCCTTAGACAGAATCCGAATGAGTGATGTAGGTCCCCTCTCGTTGCGGATACGGATGATTTTGAAGATTTGGTGGCCCTCTAGCTGGAGTTGAGCGACCACTTCATTATCCGATCTGTCCAGTCGCGATCCACACCATAGGCGACCACAGGCATGATTGGAGATGGGCGAGACAGCATCGGTGGGCGTCGTGCTGGCTGCTGCTGTGTTAGGTTAGTGGCTCTAGTATGCGAGTCAAACTGTGCCACCCCAATAGCCCTTACTAGATGGTTGTAGAACAGCTTGCTGGTTTTAATATTGAAGTAACAGTCACGAGTGCGCTGGATTTCAATATTATATTCGTGGTAGTTGGGGGTGAATCTTGTGAGAAGTTGATAAATCGCTCTGGTATTGGCCTTCACTGGATCAATGTGCATTAGCCGAATGACATAGAAGGGCGCCGGTGGAAGCGGTGATGGGTGAACAATATTTCGTTGCCGGATATGCGGTGCCACGGCCGAATTTTTCGCCACAGTGGCGAAACTCCTCACATTAGTAGGCATGTACCGAGTAGCTGGATGCGGCACCGGTGATGGTGAACGTGGCGGTAGATGGAAATCTGTCACAATAGGCTAGCCCAATAACTGCTGAATGCATGACACTGAGGCATCCTCAGAACCGTCTTGAAGTTCACTAGGTGAAGTATAGACCGAGCCAGAACTGACAGAAGCTGGTTTGACAGACTTTCTTCCTTTCGCCTGCTGGAATTGGCGATTCCACATTTTGAATACTGCGAGCTTGCTTCGCCTGAGGATCCATTTCCATGTCCGGATCAGAACGTTCTGGAGACCTTGCTGGAGATGTAGACGGCTGACTCAAGCTGAGGAGCGAAGATTCTCGATGACACTAGAAGATTCCAGAAGCTTCCAAAGAACTGGTGAGTAGAGAACAAAATGGCGTCCCGAAATTACCAACGACATACACAGTAACAGGTGACGTCTCGGACTGGACGTGGTGTGTGAATATTTTTTCCGTGTGTAATTTGTTAGAGGGAATGCAGTTGTCTTTTTGGTTTCAGACGTACCGGTACCTTCATATTGTAAGCAATTCTTGATGCTAATAAATAACTTAACATTCCAAACTATGCAATCCGTGTTTTATTTATATTACCTTTTGATATTTGTCCCTAAATCTACGCACATGTACGTCCCGTTCTCACATAATGTGACTTGTATGAATACTTTTTCAAGTACCTATCTGTAAATGTAAACAATGTACCTGACTGAGTGGCTCAGACAGTTGAGGCGCTAGCGTTCTGACCCAAACTTAGCTGGTTTGATCCTGGCTCAGTCCGATGGTGTTTGAAGGTGCTCAGATACGTCATCCCCGTATCGGTAGATCTACTGGCATGTAAAAGAACTCCTGCGGGACAAAATTCCGGAAAACGTCAAAAATAGTTTGTGGGATGTAACAATTATTATTAATAATAATAACCGATAGTCATACAAACCGCCTTTCTTGTTGCTAAAAATGTCATATCTGTAAGTTTTAGGCTGCACACTTACATGGTTATTAACAGAATTAAATTAAAACTTCAAAACACGTGCCGATAACTGAAATACCGTAAGTCCTGTAATCTTACAGTACAGTATTGTATTTGTGGAGTAGGACTGCGAGGAATTTCATTAGCTTTCGCTTGAAGAGTGGGTCCATTGTTCGGCACATTATTTTGTTCTTTTCTGCTTAAACCGTCCAGGTAAAGTAAAGATTCTTCGATATCTTTGTGCTCAGATAATCTGGCCAAGATCGACTCCAATTCTCAGACCGTAATATAAAAACATGGCGGCTGAAGTAGCCGGATTGCTGGTATTGGCTAACACGAAAATATCACGTGCATATTATATAAACGACGGTAATTTAACATGATAAATGTGACATCATAGGGAAAATCACTTTTACACGTATGAAAACGCTTCGCCAACAAGTATGCATCACATATAATAAACTAGAATAACATATATTCTACTAGAAAAGAGACCAACAAGCTAGTTATTTAGAAATTTCAATTCGTCATACGTTTTCTCTTAGATTTCACTTCACTGGATAGAAGAAAATACATGATAAAACTGTTAAAATGATATTTCTAACATTTTGAAGGTTTCAAAATAAATGAAGGTGCGAAATTCCTCGATTTATTCGCTCTAATGAGAACTATGAAACATAATTTGATGCCTTAGTTTTGAGGTGGTGGATAGTTTCTTAAATTCAGCAACCAATGAAAGGGAAGTACACCAGAAATAATAATGCCATTGGCTTTACGTCCCACTAACTACATTTTTTACGGTTTTCGGAGACGTCGAATTGCCAGAATTTAGTCCTGCAGTAGTACTTTTACGTGCCAGTAAATCCACCGACACGAGACTTACGTATTTGAACACCTTCAAATACCTCCGAACTGAGCAAAGTTCGAATTTGCTAACTTGGGGTCAGAAGGCCAGCGCCTTAACCGTCTGAGCCACTCAGCCCAAGTACACCTGAAATGATTATGTTAACCCAATGAACGGCCCTGGTAATGTTAACAAATGGCATTACAGCACTTCACACAATTATAGTAACCTTAGTAATGAAATGTTCAGACACTTTTTTTTTTCTGCTATTTGCTTTACGTCGCACCGACACAGATATGTCTTATGGCGACGATGGGATAGGAAAGGCCTAGGAATTGGAAAGAAGCGGCCGTGGCCTTAATTAAGGTACAGCCCCGACATTTGCCTGGTGTGAAAATGGGGCTCGAACCCACTATCTCCCGATTACGGAATACTGGCCGCACTTAAGCGACTGCAGCTATCGAGCTCGGTCGTTCAGACACTAAACATATAATAGGTTTTTACCTATTAAAGAACATGAGTGCAAAACTCTATTGACTAAACAATCACATGGACGAACTTCAGTTCGGCGCAGTCTGCTTGATAACATAACCACAGCATGAATCAGAAGGTGTTGGTAGTGTAAAACCCTATGTCCAAAACCCAGCTAATCCCTCGAGTCACTATATCTTCTGTGTAACGGTATACAGATTGCTCCATCTGTCACACTTGTTATACTCCAAGATCGAGCCAAACATTTCCGCAGGCAAAGCGCAGATTATTGTAAAATTCACTTGCATTTAAGTCACTCGACACTTTGAAGCACATAGACACTGACGGAATATCACTTATATCAATTATATTCTATCTAAATTAATATTTCTCGAGGAACACGAATAGTTTGGAAGTAGAGAAATATCTTCCTTAACCTCAGACTTATTCTCGAAATGATGTATACACACTACAGTTTTGTCATGGACCTCAAAATAATCACGATGCATATTCCTAATCCATTTCTCTCTTAACTGTTCAGTTGGAAACTTAAGAATAGTTGCATGAGAGGCATTGGCCATAGACTAAAACCTGGTCCAACTAGTGCACTCATGTTCTTTAATGGGTAGAAACACGATCGAAACAAGCACATTCTCGCATTACTGCGTATAATTACAGATCATATGTGTCCACTGACTCATATAAATACAATCGCACACTTATATTCTACAAAGAAACTCACATTTATCGCCAACTCTCATAAAATTACACCGTCTACATACGATAACAACAAACCAAAACACTCACATTTCCAACAATTCCGGCTACTCTATTCACCATCTTTGAACGATCGAGAGTAGCATGAAGGTCTGAGGATTGGAGTCGGTCTTGATCTGTCCCACTTGATTTTTAAAGAATTTTCTTCGAAAAGAGGCTGCATTGTTTCTCTGTCCTTCCAAATTGCAAAAATCGTTCAGTGTGATACACCCGATTCCTTCTCGATGCTGACATCGCCATATTATGTGTGAATTTTCTTCAATTTAAACACTTTCCTTTAGCGACATCTCCACAGCGATTCTTGCCGTGACTACTGTATTTGACAGAGTGATTAGAAATGTACAATAACAAGCGTTATATTGTCGACAGCAACCCCCACATACGTAAAAAACGACGTTAGAGCCGATTCATTTATCCGAAAATGTAATACGTTTTTGTATACAATATGTCGTAATAAGCGACGCTCTACTAAGCGATTATTTAAATACAGTGATTATAAAGGATTTAGATGGGACCATTAGATTTCGCCGTTATATCCAATGCGTCGTTAATAGCGATGTCGCTATAAACGGTTTCGACTGTACTGTATTTGTAACCAATTAGAACTGTTCTAAATAAAGTAATTTTAATAGTGAGTTATTAATGCACTATCCTCAAAATTATATTGTCGTTACTATTTATTTCTGCAAGGAGAGGTATAAAGACGTGTGTAGATTTGTTGCATAAACATGTCCTGAATTGTTATGTTACTGGCATACGAAACCTAGATTGACAGCCACTAAAATTTTTAACTAATAGGCAAGGGCATAGGCTCTTAAAAGGCTACAAAATAGGCACTTACGGATCCACCCAGAAATAAGAAAATGGACCCTTATAAATCCACCATTATTACAAAATAGTCTCTTATAGATGCACCGAAAAGGAGAAAGTAAAAAACATGTGTGCTCCAAAAAATTATAAGGGTGCCGGTGGTACTTTTATAAGCCCCAACAGAACAGGTTAAAATTAATGCAATATATGTTACAGTAGGTTCCGTAATAAACAGAACATGAAAATTCTTGGTCTCACCAAGCTATTTCCTATTTGCTTCCCAGAAACGATCCAAGTGACCCCCCGAGGAATATGTGACGTACCTCTTATTTTTGGGAACACGTGATTTTAGAACTCCCATGGATTTCGTTTAACTGCGCATGTCGGCCCTTCTCCCCTCCCCTTAATTCAATGTGCTCTGTACATTTCACTGTCAGTTTGGTCGCTGACGGCTGTACTTCGTGTGTTTTATTCTGGTGTAGTTACGTCAGCACAGCAGACATGTACGAAAGGTAGGCTGTAATCCTCACGAGCTTTATTCATACCATATCCTCATTTAACCAGACAATTTCTCAGCACTCTTATGCTTCGGCAAATTAATATCCGATTGATAGCTTTCCATTGCGAGCGATTTTTTTTTTTTTTTAAATAGGGTTTACGGTTTCTCGATAGCATGCTATGCACTTAGGATTTAATGATTCATATTGAATTATGGAGCGTCCTAGTGGCAGCAGCAGCGAGTAGAATTCTTAACTTACATTATGTCCCCACTTTGTCCTCGTCAAATGTCTCTAGGGCGACGTGAAGCACTCTTTAAAATTCGTAGAATCGTTTAAGCTGCATTCTACATACCTACTGTAGGTAGATTCACCCCGATCAGACGTAATGAAACTACAATTAGACTTAACTAATAGGAATTGGAATTTTAAGCGTAGTAAGCTCCCATAATATCTGTAGTTAAGATCGTAGTTTAGCTGTATTAGCTCTAATTTCCAGTTCCTTCCATGAAACTTTCATCTTGGACATGCAAATTCGAAGTCCTTCCGATGTTAAAAACGACATAGAGATATAGGGCCTACAGGGTTATTCACCTAACATATTACACGGAAATAACGTCTAAACCATTAAAGATTTCTGTTTTCATATTCTTAAATGATACCAAGGGGCTTGTAAAATGTGCTGCGTGTTCTCATGGGGTGATTAATAAGAGATATTGATACTAACTCGATATTTTTAAATGGAATAGTACAAATTCATACAGCTGGCCTAGAAGTTAGACTGCGTAAAAGTTCAATAATATGTAAGTATTTTGAAAATCGGACAGTTACTTTTTGAGATCAATATGCGCGGTTTTGCATGCCGCATTAGACAGCATGCAGTTGGGGAGCGACATACTGACGCGCAAGCAGTTTCCTGGATGTGATTCCAGCCACAAGCATGTAAGCATATGTTACACATGACTGGTTTGCAAAGTGAACTCATAAGACAGGGAGGGTTGATGTTTTTGAAAGGAATAAAACAATTACTTTGACTTCAAAGGAGCATAACGAAAGCTATAATTGTCGCTGGGTTAAGTGTACAGTACATACTACCGGTACTGTGTGAATTGAGAAACATACCGTAACACAATACAACCCTGGTATCCGTTCTGTGGCTGGAATCAATGCCAGAAAACAGCTTGCTTGCTTGTTTGGCCGCCCTCACGCTGTCTGATGCGGCACGCAAAAGCCCAAATGCTGTTTTTATTGATATCTCAAAAAGTAACGGTCAGATTTTAAAAATACTTATATATTTGAACTTGTACGTAGTTGAACTTTAAGGCTAGCTGTATGTATTCGTGCCGTTTCATTTAAAAATATGGAGTTCGTATCAATATCTGTTATTAATCACCCCCGGAGAATAAGTAGTACATAATTTTACAAGCCTCTGGGGTATCATTTACGAATATGAAAACAGAATATCGATATCTTTAGGTTTAGACGTTATTTCCATGTAACATCTTAGGTGAATAACCCTGTATAATGCTTTAATATAAAGTAGCCTACGAAGTTATCTAATAAACTGTAATACCGGGTGAGTTGGCCGTGCGGTTAGGAGCACGCAGCTGTGAACTTGCATCCGGGAGATAGGGAGTTCGAGCCCCATTGTCGGCAGCCCTGAAGATGGTTTCCGTGGTTTCCCATTTTCACACCAGGCAAATGCCGGGGTTGTACCTTGAGGCCACGGTCGCTTCCTTTCCACTCCTAGGCCTTTCCTATCCCGTCCTCGCCATAAGACCTATCTGTGTCGGTGCGACATAAAGTTCCCCTGCGGGTGGGGGAGGTAGAATAACACCCACGGTATCCCCTGCCTGTCGTAAGAGGCGACTAAATGGAGCCCCAGGGGCTCTGAGCTTTGGAGCGTGGTTTGGCAACCACGGGGCCCTTAGCTGAGTCCTGGCGTTACTTCCATTTACTTGTCAGGCTCCTCCAATCCAACCTTCCTTGGTCAACTCTTGTTCTTTCCTGACCCCGACGCTATTAGGTTTGTGAGGGCTAGGGAGTCTTTAATTTTCATGCCCTCTGTGACCCTTGCCTTTCTTTGGCTGATACCTTCATTTTTCGAAGAGTTGGATCCCTTCCCTTTTTTTTCTTCCTGTGATTAGTGATATAGGGGATAGTTACCTAGTTGGACTTCCTCTTAAAACAATCACCACCACTGCAATGTAAAGCAAACTGTAAACAAAAGTACTAAAAGCATTTTTATATCACAGAAATTATAATTTCAATTTACTCGAAGTTCTTGTCATAACTGAAATTTCCAATGTCTCCAATACTTCAAAGTGACAAGACGTTTGCCAAACAAAACCTTCAGCGGCCAAACAATGGATATCGGAACAAATTGTATTAAGGTGTACGTACATATAAGACTTCTCGCTAGATTTAATAACAATTTAAGGAACTCCTTCAGGGAGGGGGAACTGTTCTGGTAATAGGGTCAGATGCAGTGGTTATAGTGGGCTAGTATAGGTCAGTAGGTATACAAAATTTAAAGAACTAGGTAGAATTTGATAATCTTACATTAACAAATCTTAATTGATCGTATTATACTTACTCATTTTAAACATCAAACAGCCCCTGCAATCCAGAACTACAATAGTACAGGTAGCCTAACTTAAAAGTAATGGCAATCAAAATTAAACTATCCCTCAAATATACTTCATTTATAATTGCTCTTTTTTTTGTGTGTAACATTGGGCAAAATGGCATGTATAAGTGCGAAAGTGAAAATTACGTTCAATCAATTAGAAAATGTGGGCCGGGCTGAGTGGCTCGGACGGTTAAGGCGCTGGCCTTCTGGGCCCAACTTGGTAGGTTCGATCCTGGCTCAGTCCAGTGGTATTTGAAGGTGCTCAAATATGTCAGCCTCGTGTTGGTAGATTTACTGGCATATAAAAAGAACTTCTCCGGGACTAAATTCTGGCACCTCTGTCTCCAAAAACCGTAAAAGTAGCTAGTGAGACGTAAAGCAAATAAGATTAAAAATAACTTTATTATTATTCATTGTATGGTATCTCGTAAATTTCCGAATTTATAGGACAAGGTAGTATACAAGTACAGTAGTGTCAAATCTTTAAAATGCAGTCTGCATAAGTTCCAGCTAATACAGAAGTTAAAACATTAATTAAACCACCTTTCCAATACATAACAATCCTTATATTTAGGGTATAACCATTATACAGATGTTAGAACTAGGATATGTTTCATGGTATACTTAGTAAGCATCAACTAGAAATGGACTTAAACCGAAGATAGGTCAGGGCCCTGTACCCAGTTCATATAATATAAAATGTTCCATCAGGTCTAATATTACATTGATTAAAACTAATTTTAACAATTTGAAACCAGTCATTAAGACTATATTGTGATGTCGCCTGAGTCGGCGTGAGCACTAGGGACTTCCTCATGTTGTCTGCGACCGTTATTATTGTGTGTTGTCCGGCTCCTTGGCTAAATGGTTAGCGTGCTGGCCTTTGGCCACAGGGGTCCTGGGTTCGATTCCCGGCAGGGTCGGGAATTTTAACCATCATTGGTTAATTTCGCTGGTACAGGGACTGGGTGTATGTCTTCATCATTCATTTCATCCTCATCACAACGCTCAGGTCACCTACGGGTGTCGAATAGAAAGACCTGTACCTAGCAAGCCGAACTTGTCCTCTGACACTCCCGGCACTAAAAGCCATACGCCGTTTCATTTCATTATGTGTTGGCAATCTGTTGTCATGAGTTCCAAGTTGTCAAATAATCTTTTAATGTGAAATAAATTAGGTTGAACTCTGTGAATGGAAGAATATATAAATGTCAGTTGCTAGATCTTAAGGGATATTCTTCTGTGAAGGAAAAGTGTTTTTAAAAGCGCTTATCCCTTATGTTGCTTGTGAGGTGACTAGTACTTTATGCTGTTTAAGGTCTGTCTGTCACTGCCTTACTGCTGCGTGTGTTGTACGGATGTGGTTGTAGAAGCGGAGAACAAAACGGGAGGTGAAGGGAGGGCGGGACACTGCGCAAGTCAGGAGCTGGCAGAGGGGATGCAGTGCGAGGAGGCATTATAGGTGTAGCTACTGTTGCTACCGGAGGGTTGAATGCATGTTTGTAGTAAATAATTTTCATGAAATTATCAGTGTTAATACCAAAACTAGCAAGTAGATAGTTTTAGTATAATCATTGACAGTGTTCCATAACATGTTTTTATATGTATCATTTTTCACATTATATGTACTGAATTTTAGTAACTAGCTAAACTTTTAGCTTCCATATGTAATATGTGTACTCTTGAAGATTGTTTTAGGCTGAAGATTCCCTAAATTGAGGGTGAAACATGACCCAAATAACTGTTAAGTCGGTTTATGTAACCACTATAAGTGGAATTAAAGTATTGAATAGGTGGATTATAGAACACCTTTATTTCTGAATTGTAAAATTTAATACGGACCAAAAATGTTTATAACATGTAATAAGTCGTATGTTCCGAGCTGTCAGTGGAGAGATGGCGTGGGAGAACATCAGTAGACGAAAGTTTGAGTGGTGTGTTTAAAAGTAGGAAAGATCACAATATGAAGGTAGTTGGAATGCAAGAGGACAAATTGGGGCAAATATTTGTTTATAGGAAGGGGAGAGTGGGATTGGAATAACTTACCAAGGGAGATGTTCAATAATTTTCCAATTTCTTTGTGACCATTTAAGAAAAGGCTTGGAAAACCACAGATAGAGAATCTGCCACCTGGGCGACTGCCCTAAATGCAGATGAGTAGTGACTGATGTTAAAACCTAGTTGTTTGAGTGCTGTATTTACTATTTCAATATGTGCACTGAATGATAAGTTACTACTCATTGTAACTCTTCCGTCATTTACGGACACAACTCGTTTTAGATTCAATCCGTTAATTAAGTATGCACACTGAAAAGGATCATTTCACCGTAGAATAAGTTATCACGAAGAATTTGCTGATATTAAAAGCCATTTTATTCTTGACGCTCCACATGTAGATATTCTCATTGTCCCTGCTTAGAGAAATGCAGTCGCTAACATGCAATACCTCCTTGTACAACTAAAGATTGTCAGCAAACATGAGGCATTTGGAATTTACAACAAACATCTGGCAAATCATTTATAAATAACAGTGTTCCTAAATTTGAACCTTGAGGTACACCTGAATTAACATTGAAGAAGATTTGGTCTGATAATTGGTGACAAACTGATACATTATGTAAATAGGAGATAAGTTTTAGCATAGAATTGTCAAATCCAAATTCTGATAGCTTTCTAAGAAACTCACTGTGATCAATCTTGTCAAATGCTTTTTTGAAGTCCGTATAAATCACATCAACGGATTTATGACTGTTGAAAGCATTAGCCACATCTTGAGCTAGATTTGATAGGTTCCTACCTCCCAGGATAAAATTCATGCTGATAGGGTGAAATGTAGCTTTTAATATGATTAAAACTCTGGAAATAATCGTTTCAAAAACTTTTACGAAGGCCCATATTATGGAAATGGGTCTGTAATTTTGTACATCTGAAATGATCTCCGGCTTTATATATCGGGCATACCCTTGATGTTTTCCACATTTCTGGGAACACACCAGCAGGATAAATATGTACCATAATGGTTGCATTAATATGTATGTAAGGAGGAATCTCATCTGGCCCACTTAGTAATTTTGTTTCTTTATAGCCTGAATATATTACTTTTCACCAACATGCGACACTGGGAGTCATTTTCATGGGAGTTCCCAGCTCATTATTAATCTTTGTAACCATTACTTACATGTACCGTACTGAAATATGTGGCAAAGCCATTGGCTATTTGCTTAGTGCTTCTCAAAGGTTCACAGTTTAAAGTCATAACCCTGGGGTTTGATGTCTTTTTCCATTAATTTTTAATGAAATTCCAAAATGATGGGTGTATATTTAGAATTTCTTTGCAACTTCTTTTGAACGTTTTATATGCATTCACTATCGGTGATTTTGAAAGCTTTCTAGTCGCTTTAAATATCTTATTGTATTCAGAGTTATTCATATGTTACATGTTATAAATCTCATTTTCTTGGTCCGTATTGAGCTGTCATATAATATTTGAAACAGTTTTTTAAGGTGTCCACCTTTTCAATACAATTTATTTTACTATACAAGTAGAATCTTTACATAAACACTGATTCAGTGGTTGGGACATATTTTTCCCTCATTTAGGGCATCATCAGCCAGTTTCTCAACTCAATCTTAAATATTTTTAAAAATTCAATAGAATTAAGAAATTAAGAAATTCAATAGTTTTGCAAAAGATTACAAAAATTTAAAATATAGCCTAATCATGTTGTGTATTCATTCGATAGAACTAACATGTGCTCAAGTATCCCAACCAAACAAACAGTTAACATTATTAAAGAAAATCTAACTAAGCATAGTCATCTCAGTAATCTTGAGATAAATGATTTTAATAAAAATATTAAATTTTTTGCTAGACAACAATTTTTTTCATATTTAATGGGAAATTATATCAACAAAAGGGATTATCCATGGGGAATCCGGTAGAAGGTATTTTAGCAGATATTTATATGGATCATCTAGAACATACTAAAATATTACCTAAAATTCTACCTTCACATACAATAAGGCATAGTGATGACATTTGACATTGAGAAAGCTTATGACAGTGTGACCAGAGTAGGTATGGGACACATTAAGGGAAAAACAAGTTAAGAGTGGAAGTGCAAATAAAAGCTATGTACAAAAATTGTTAGTAGTGTGAAGACTAGTATACATACATAATCATTATAGACTTATGCCTTTCAGCGTTCAGTCTGCAAGCTTCTGTAAATGTACTAAACGTCGCCACAATCCTCTGTTTGCAACTAGCGCTGTGGCCTCATTTAATTCTATACCTCTTATCTTTAAATCATAAGAAACTGAGTCTAACCATTGTTCTCTTACCCTCCACAACAGTCCATAATTCTCCTAGGTAACCTATCCTCCTCCATTCGCCGCACATGACCCCACCACGGAAGCCGGTTTATGCATACAGCTCTATCCATTGAGTTCATTCCTAAATTAGCCTTTATCTCCTCATTCCGAGTACCCTCCTGCCATTGTTCCCACCTGTTTGTGCCTGTAATCATTCTCGCTACTTTCATGTCGGTTAATTCTAACTTATGAATAAGATATCACGAATCCACCCAGTGTTTGCTCCTGTAAAGCAAAGTTGGTCTGAAAACACTGACTTCCTTCTTACAGAATACTGTTGATTGAAACTGCGAGCTCACTGCATTAGCTTTACTACAACTTGATTCAATCTCACTAAATTACCATCCTGCGAGAACACACAACCTAAATACTTGAAATTATCGACCTGTTTTCACCAATCTGACATTCAATTCTGTTGAATTTCTTACCCACCGACATCTATTTAGTCTATTATTATTTATATATTATATATTTATATATTATATATTTATATATTTCTATATAGTATATATCTATTTAGTCTTCGAAAGGCTAATTTTCATACCATTCTCATTGCACCTATTTTCAAGTTTCAAGATATTAGACTGCAGGCTTTTGGCACAATCTGCCATTAAGACAGTCATCAGCATAGGCCAGACTGCTCACTCCATTTCCACCTAACTGAATCCCTCCCTGCCATTTTATACCTTTCAGCAGATGATCCATGTATACTACGAACAGCAAAGGTGAAAGATTACAGCCTTGCCTAACTCTTGTAAGTACCCTGAACCAGGACTCATTCTGCCATCAATTCTCACTGAAGCTCAATTGTCAACATAAATGCCTTCGATTTTAGTAATCTACCTTTAATTCCATAGTCCTCCAGTATGGCGAACATCTTTTCCCTCTGTACCCTGTCATATGCCTTCTCTAGATCTACGAAACATACATACAAGTGCCTATTCCTCTCGTAGCATTTTTCAGTTACCTGGCGCATACTGAAAATGTGATCTAAAACCACACTGGTTTTCATCCAACTTCCTCTCGACTGATCGCACCCTCCTTTCCAAGATGCCAGTGAATATTTTGCCTGGTACACTAATCAATGAGATACCTCGATAGTTGTTGCAATCCTTCCTGTTCCCTTGCTTATAGATAGGTGCAATTACTGCTTTTGTCCAATCTGAAGGTGCCTTATCAACACTCCATTCTAATCTTGCTTATGAAGTCATTTCATCCCTGCCTTCCCACTATACTTCATCATTTCAGGTCTAATTTCATCTATTCCTGCTGCTTTATGACGGTGGAGTTAATGTACCATCCTTTCTACTTCCTCAAACGTAATTTCACCAACATCATTTTCCTCCTCCCCATGAGCATGGCTGCTCGCAACACCACGAAGATGATTTCCTTTTACGTTGAGATGATGTTCAAAACATTCCCTCCACCTCTCCAGTGATTCCCTGGTATCTAGTATGAGTTCACCTAAATTACTCAAAACACTGTTAATTTCCTTTTTCTCTCCCTTCCTAAGATTCTTTATTACTGTCCAGAAAGGTTTTCCTGCTGCTTGACCTAGCCTTTCCAGGTTATTACCAAAGTCTTCCCACAACTTCTTTTTGGATTCAACAACTATTTGTTTCGCTCTGTTTCTTTCATCTACGTACAATTCCCTGTCTGCCTCGGCCCTTTTTTGGATCCATTTCTGATAAGCCTTCTTTTTAAGTTTAAAAGCTGCTCTCACTTCATTCCACCTTTCATTCGCCTTTTCCCATGTTTACACACAGTTGTTCCTAGGCATTCCCTTGCTGTTTCTACTACAGCATCCTTGTATGCCATAAATTCTCTTTCTATATCCTGAACCTGTTTACTGTCTACTGTTCGAAACTTCTCACTAATCATATCCATGTACTTCTGTCTAATTTCCTCGTCCTGGAGATTTTCTACCCTTATTCGTTTGCAGAAAGATTTCACTTCCCCTACCCTAGGCCTAGAGATACTTAGTTCCCTACAAATCAGATAGTGGTCTGTATCATCGAAAAATCCCTGGAAAACTTGTACATTCCTAACAGATTTCCTGAATTCAGAGTCGGAATGGATCTGGTACCTCTAGCTTCCCATGTGTAGTGGTGAATAGCCTTATGCTTGAAGAATGTATTTGTAACTGCTAAACCCATACTAGCACAGAAGTCCAGCAAACGCTTCCCATTGCCATTAGCTTCAATATCTTCCCTACATTTACCAATCACCCTTTCGTATCCTACAGTTCTATTTCCAACTCTCACATTGAAATCTCCCATTAGCACTATTCTATCCTTGCTGTTGACCCTGACCACGATGTCACTCAATGCTTCATAAAACTTGTCAACTTCATCCTCATTTGCACCCTCAAATGATGAATACACTGAGGCAATTCTTGTCCTAATTCCTCTTAACTGACAAATCTACCCACATCATTCGCTAATTTACGTGCCTAACAAACTATGTTGCGTGAAATGGTATTCCTGATAAACAGCCCTACCCCAGACTCTGCCCTTCCCTTTCTAACACCTGTCAAGTACATTTTATAATCTATCTCTTCCTAATTATGTCCCCTTACGCAAATATCACTTACTCCTAGCACATCGTGATGCATCCTCTTAGCTGACTCAGCCAGTTCTTTCTTCCATAAGCCCCATTAATATTGATAGCTCCCCATCGAATTCCATTTTGTTCGCAGAGATTTTTCCAAGGAGTCCCTCGCCTGTCAAATGGGAGTGAGACTCCGTTACTCCCATAGGTCTGAGGCTTGCTTAAAATGTTCTGAGCTTGGTAAATTCATGAAGCAGGACGATACCCTACTCACATAGTCCAAGTGAGGATCTCTTCTCTAACGGGTTATGGACCACCAGTGGATTGTATAGTCCTAGCTGCCTGAGCACAAGGAGGGCCATGACTCAGAATATGTCCGTGATGGCCACTCCCATTCCATAGCAACTGGTATCCCGACTCTCAGGACCACATAGTAGGCCACTCAGCTGTTGCCCATGGTTCACAAACTAGGACGTGACTACAGTAACCCACACCATGAACCATGAAGACTAGTACAGGAAAAACAAAATGGTTCAAAGTTGAAACTGGTCTCCAACAGGGAAGTGTACTGTCCCCCATACTATTCATCATAGTCATGGATGAAATTCATAAGAACATTAAACAGAGATTGGGAAGACTGGACTGGCAACAAAAGCCATGTTGTTTGAAGAGGATATAGTGATATGGGGCGAGGATGAAACGGAAGTGCAAAAACAAGTAGATGTATTGAATCTAGAGAAAGAAAAATTTGGGATGAAAGTAAGCACAGAGAAAAGTAAAGCCAAAGTGATGAGAAGGGGAAGGAAGAGGAAAGATAAAACTGAATCATAAAATTCTGGTAGTGGTTAAGTTTCAAGTACTTGGGAGTGTGATCACAGAAGATGGAAATATAACCAAGGAAATTGGAAAAAGAAAACAAGCAAACAGCTTCTAGAGTGTAAGGGATATTTTGTGGAACCAAAATGTCCTGAAGAAATGTAAGTATTAAATTCAACCTAATATGAACCCATACTAACCTATGCAGCTGGATCGTGGACTACAACAAAACAAGAGGAGAGTAGAATACAGGCAGTGGAGATGAAATTCATAAGGGGTATCGAGGGCAAGACTAGAAAGGATAGAATTGGACATGAAGAGGTAATGAAAAGGACAGGAATCTTGAAACTTTAAAACAGGATAGAAACAACAAAGCTAAAGTGGTATGGGCATATGAGAATGGGAGAAGAGTGTGCCAAAAAAAACCCCTCTTTTTCAGAGAAATTGACAGGAAAGAGACCACGAGGAAGACCCCGAAAGAGGTGGACAGATTCAGTGTGGGAGTGCATAGAGAAGGGGGGAGGAAAACCAGAAGATTTACTTAAAAAAGAAGAGTGGTGGAGAGACAGGCAGCGATGGAGGTCCTTGATTCACAACCTGACCCAGAAAGCTGGAAACAGGAAATGAACTGTAATATATAGCAGGTAAAAACCAATTTAAAAAACAAGATATAAAAATCACATTTAAAATGCAAAACACCAATCAAAATGTTTAAAAACCACAATGTTAATTTGAATAATGATCAATATTGAGGATCAGGAATTTATCAGCTAACGTGCTCTAATTGTTTTGCCTCGTATATCGGACAGACTGGACGTAGTTTTTCAAAAAGATATTCGGAACATTTCAACGCTAATAAACACAATAAATATTCAGCTACGAGTGTACACATCGAGGAGACAGGACACACTTGCACAATAGAACAGGACTTAACAATACTAAAAAATCTTACGAAAAGGAAAACTAATGAATATGAAAATCATCTACATTTTTATAGACCAATACTTCAATAAAAAATCTTAATTTGAATGAAACAATAGACACAAAGACCCCTCTATACAATTTAATTCCACAATTGCTAAAAATAACGAAAATAAAGGAAATTTTATAAACATCAATAAATCTTACCATAAAAAATTCCCACCCACAATAAACACTCCCCCAAGACCAGCCAATACACAGTCCGCCTGCCCTGCCCCTTCCCCTACCAGCCCTCCCCCACAGACCGTACATAGATACCAGAGGCGTGCAAGCTCACACACAGCCAGTCAATCGAGTAGTGTCACAGATGAGCAAGCCGCGAGAGAGAGAGACAAGGGGGTAAGTGATAGATTCCAACGCCTTTCACTTTTAGTTGAATAAAACTCATTCCCGATAGTAAAACATACATTTTTCTTATAGTTACACTCAGTTCAACTCCGTTCTTCATATTGAAGTTCCAGAATTCATCAGTTATATGAACACATTGAAAAGTCCCCTGTTTGACTCATTCCAACAAGCAGCTCACTACTTTAACAGCAACACATCTATTATGAACGTGACATTTTAAAAAATGTACTGTTTACTCTCATAAATCACAATTTACAAAGGTGACATGAGATCGTCAACACGTCAGTATTTAAAAAAAAATGTTAAATTATCTTCTTAAACAGAGAATACAATATCAAATAGGTCAACTGAGTCAACTATCTACAAATTCAAACTGACAATCCATATAGGGATATCCATTTTACGTATGTTCTCTCAATAGGACTCAACAGAAGTGGAGCAGTTAGAACACCTCAGTAAGTTTATCATCCAGATTACATGTCCAAGACAAGAAACATAATAGACAATAAAACTGATTATAAATAACTAGCTAAAGTGATTAAACAGTATTAAATTCATAGTCACTTTATGTATCCCAGAACTTTTATTTAAGGGTTAACATTGTCTCAATGTGTTCCACTTCACAATAGTAGTTATTCTAATCAAATGGGTACTTTTAATTATTGTTAAACAAGAAGTTTTAAAATAACAAACTAAATAGTTTTTCAAAAAAATATTATAATCAAAATTCTGGTTGTAATTAAAGATTTTGAGTCGAGAGACTGGCTGATGATGCCCTACATGAGGGCGAAACATGTCCCAACAACTGAATCGATGTTAATGTAAATATTCTACTTGTAAAGTAAAATAAATTGTATCGAAAAGGTGAACACCTTCAAAAACTGTTTTAAATAAATATTATTATTCATAAGTTTTCAATACTCCTTTAATTTTACAATTTCAATAATTTCCTTATTTTTATTTTTGTAACAGTTTTTTCCACTGTCTTGTCAAAAACATTATAGAAGTATTTCACTAAAATAAAAAATATGGGAAAAGATAATCATTTCTAAAGTTCCAAGCTATCTGGTTTAAGTAACATATTTCTCAAGTAACTGTAATTGAGCCCAATTACTATTTTCTTGTAGTCTTGCACACTGGTCTTGAAGCATTAGATGTTCTCCTAAACTGCAGTATAAGGGGGGGAAGAGAGAATAACCATTGCAGGCAGGCCTGTGGCTTAAGGGACAGACTTCCCATAGAGAGTAATAAATAATTTTTCCTGAATGGCACTTTTCAAGGAATAGGGGATACCAGTGTTCTTGGAGAATGAGTCAAAAAGTACCTTTCTTTACAATTCATAACTAGGAATTATCAGGTGGTTGTGTCTAGCTGGAGTTGTCTAGCACAGCAGTCTCTCCTAACAAGAGTGGTAAACTGTTGCAGAACTGTGCTGAGTTAGAAAAAATTACACTACGGTACCAGAATCTCACATTTTAATTAGAAAATAGTTTTCTTCATGTCTAGTATACCTGATACTGTACTAAGCATAATTTGTATTAAACATCCAACATTTGTCATACGTAAGTTCACTTAAATTCATTAAAGCAATAAGAATTTGGTGTATTAAAATGTTAGTTTTGAATGAGCTCTCCTTAAGATCATTTAACATCAGTCATGTTTTGTACGATGTGATAACTTTTATAGTTTAAAGTAAATCATACATTGTTATAAGCAAATGAACTGTGTTAGATAGGTATCAAATTCATTTGTGGTGGAGTGGGGGTTGCTATTTTCTACAGATAGGCCCATATCATATTTGTTGTGGTGCAGCAGAAGAATTGCAGTTGTGGTCAACTGTAGTTTACACCTATCCTTAACTTGGATGAGTTCATAATTTTCTGAATAATTGCTGGAAGTATTTATGCAAAGCTATTTTTTAAAATCTTAGGATGGAGGACATAAGGCAAATGAATAAGATTCTTGTTACCAATTTCAGTTAGTCTAATGTTAAAACAATACTGATTGAATGTGCAACTTACTGAAAATGACAGTTTTTCTAAAATGATTCTTTCGTCGCCGTAAGACCTGTCGGTGCGACGTAAAGAAAAAATATTCTTTTTGTAGTGTTGTATGAAATAAAATGTCGTACTTTTTAAATGCTTTGCGACTTGTACTGTTTCTTTTCCATAGAAACATTGGAAAGGAGTACGTTCTAATATATCCAAGGGCATTGAATTTGATATTTATTAAGAACTTGCTTTCTTTACAAGTTTTCTTTATTACAGTCATATCCTCCAGGATGCTCTACTGTGCTGGGTTAGTTTGTCCATCCGGTTGTGTGGAGAGCTGTTTACGAAAAAGCATCGTACTCACAGCCTGTCAACTTCCATCTCATCAGCTGGTCAATCAGGAATGTTGCCAAATCTCCTCGTTGTACTGAGCTGATCAGGTAATTAATTCTGTATTTATTTAATGTTTAAGAGTTCTAAACAACTTAATAAAACTAATTTACAGGACTTATTTTTTAAGATTTTAATTTCTTCATATTGAATTGAAATTGTTCCAACAGTACTTATTTACAGATTTAGAATACATTTCAGGGAAATAGTTCTACATTATATTAAATGAAATTAACTGTAAGTACAGTAACAGCAATGCCTACTGACTGATTCAATACTGTCCTATACCAATTATCTTGATCTAATTGCTTCATAATTAGTTATTAACATGGCCTATTATATCCTCAGTTCTACTTCTCCATTCCTTAACTAAGTTAGAAGATGAAAACGGAGCAAGGAATGGCCAGTGGCTCGCCCACAAAATTTTATTTACATATGCCACATTTTGAATCGGTTGTAAACTGGTAGAACCGATAGAATGTATATATATATACCTCGAACCTACTACCTTGGCGTAGCAGGGGGAGAGGTGATACTCCCACGTGGCGCATCCTAGGTGGCGGATAGGGGGGTCCTACCCGGCTTGCCGGCAGACTTGAGTGAAATAAAATAGTTCTTGCGGACCAAACACAACCCCCTGTGGATGAGGGATGCAGACAAAGAATACATCCATGGTATCCCTGCCTGTCATAGGAGGCGACTAAAAGGAATGATTGAATTAGAACCATAAGACTATTTGTAATAAGTGCCATCATGCAGGGAACACCATGGGTCGCTTTTACTTGTGCGTAGTACCACTATGTTAGGTACTCGGTAGGTTTGTGATTAGTAGTGACAGTCTGTGCTTCCGGCTGGGTTTTACAGTACCTGTGATAGGTACCACTGAGACAAAACATGGTTCTGCCTTGCCTATGATTAGTACCCACTATGTGAGGAATGCCACGGTATAGTAAGAGTTCCAGTGGTTAGTACACTTATGTGAGGAACACTGTAGGTTTGCGTTGCCTATAAATGGTGCCACAATGTGAGAAACACCATAGGTCTGTGTTACATGTGCACATTAAATTACTTGCGAGTAGTACCATAATGTGTGGAATACCGTGAGTCTATGCTACCAAATTTTTATTAGTACCACACCATGACAGATACCATGATTCTACTTTCCTAGCGATAAGTACCATTATGAGGGGCCGATGACCTGGATTTTCGACCTCTTTAGACTACAAGCTTCATCAATTCAGTATTGTGCTTTAGCAGTCCTTTGTTCAGTAATACTATTAACACTAGTTTCTGGTAATGTGGGGCTTTGTGGGTTGGATCCACTGATTGTTTTAAATTCATATCTATCCATTAATTCTTCATCCTTGCGTTTTGAATTCTGGTCAGTGGACGATTTTGGACTTATAAATTGTCATTACATTTCATCTCATTTCGTACCATTAAGGGCTGATGACCTAGATGTTAGGTCCCTTTAAACAAGCATCATCAGAATGTATATAATACAGGGTCTGATATTGTGACCTCTCCTAGTCAGTTTTGTTCTGATCTCAGCAGTAGGCTTAAGTGTATTATTGATAGAATTCGTCCCAAACTACCTTCAGTTTTACTATCACCGTGGGGACTTAAGACTAGAAAGTTAGTGAAGTGGTTAATTGGAGGACTCTGAAGTACATAGCTTGACAAATAAACTTTGAATACTTCTAAATTCTCACCTTCATTACTCTGGTACCTCTTTATGAACTATACCTTTCCAGGAATTCCTTCCTTTTACTTGCATTATCACCTAAAATTGTCTTCAAGTAAAAGGAAAAATGTTTCCGACTGGTATTCAGTTGTCATCCTATTACATACATGTTCCTATGATAAATATGATCCACAAAAGTGGAGGAAATGAAGTGGCAGGACCATGTGGCTGGACAAAAAAATGACCACATAAAGGGAAATGGTAATATATTATTTTCTCTTTTTTCTTTGGTTCAGCAGAAAAAATGTATTGGAGTGGTGAGTGATTGATCAGTTAAGATGCATAATTTCATAAGCTGAATGGTCTGAGCTTCATTAATAACGAGGGGAGCTAAACTACCAATCAATTTCAGGCCTATGAGCCTCCATATAACTCGCATAAACTGATGCTTGCTGCCCTTTATTTTTTTGGGAAGGTGATTGATAATACACACATGAATGGGAAAAGTCCCCAATCAAGAGTTACTCATGCAATAATGTAGGCAAAGAACAAGTTAAATTCCCAAAAAGGTCAGAAAGTGAACTTACAAAAAAAGTCCAGTTCCAAGAAAAGATGTTGATACAACGTAAGCAATCTCATGTTATATAAAAATAAAACCTTATGGGGCATGAGGCTCAGTCAGAGGAGAACCCCATATTACAAAATTTAATAGCCAAATGTGATAGATATCGTTTAATTTTCAAAATCCTAGTCAAAGGAAATTAAAATAAAGGCAAAAAAGGGTGTATACTCGTTCTTCCTTTTAAGACATTACACCCATTAGGGCAGTTACATTCACTGCTTACAGAGGCAGAAAACCTACATGATAAAATAAGTTACTAAAACCCCTACATTAAAAAGGGAAGCAGGTATGGCGTAACCCTAAACTTTACATTCTAGTACATTAGAGAATAAGTATCTCAGCCACCTAGTCACATGGTCTAGGATAAAGCCTACCTTTTCGTCCCAGCACACCAGCTGCCTTAAGTGAGGTAAGAATTTCAGCTGCATGCACCCTGAGAGGCCCTGTTCTAGTGTATGGGACCCACACCAGAATTACTGAAAAATAGCACAATTTTTTTCTGGGGGATTTCAGACAAGCATTGTTACAAACATATTGCAAAATTTAGGCTGGGAAGACTTGAAAGTAAGGAGAACAGCTGGTCGACTAAGCAGAATGTTTGGACCCGTCAGTGAAGAGGGCTTGGAATGACATTTGTAGACTGGAGTTTTTAAAAGTAAGAAAGCTCTAAAAATGAAGATGAGGTTAGAATTAGACAAATTGGGGCAAATATTTTGTAGGATGAGGAATAATTCAAGAGATGTGTGATAAATTTCAAACTTCTTTGAAATCATTTAAGAACAGGCTAGATAGGGAAATAGAGTACCTGTCACCTGGGCAACAGCCATAAATGCAGATCAGTAGTGATTGATTTAATAATAAAAATAATTATCTCTATAGAGTTTATCCTGCTCCGAGGCAGGGTCCACTACTTTGCTCTGTCAAATGGGTCTAGTCAGTATAGATCTGCAATCCTGAGGTCATGCAGAGTATGAAGCCAGCGTTGCCTCTGTCTTTTAAATAAACAATAGCACAGTCTATTTACATCTCACACAGAAAGAAATTTTAGACATGCGCACTAAGGAAATCACTACTTAAGCAACATGAAGTGGTTTTACTGTGTACGACAGCAATAAATGTCAGGTCAGATTGTCACACCACAAGGAACTACAATTTTTTACAGCAATAATAGCAGCTCGATAAGGAACTCTTCATTGCGACAATGCATAACCATAACAGGTTGACCAACCTAACAAATTTGTGACAACCAAAAGAACAATTGCTTCGCATGAATCCTTCATACGAACGAGAGTATAATGGTACCAATAAAATAATTTGCAAGAAACCTGCTGCTGCAATTATTGCCCAGTTTCATGGAAGGTTTTAAAATCTAATTAAATAAAACGGTCACACTAATGTACAAATATTTACCGTACTTTAGTTTGTGGTGCATCGAGAGTTACACTGAAAAAAAATAGTTTTTTCTAGCTTTTTACGCTGAAGTGTATAAATACAAATAATGGAAAATAAAACACGTCAAAATCTCTCGTAATGATGGATGACTCGGTGAAAGGGTTCTCGTAACCAAAGGCTATTGTATACAGTTTAATATAGGAGTTTGGACGGATATAAAAAACTTGTTACAAGGGAGTTCTCGTTATATCCCGTACTCGCTATAACAGACTTCCACTGTATTCTCTCTGGAACATCATGCTTTTCATCATTATTTACAAGTTTCATTTCCGTATTGATTGGATGCACATATATAGACAAAGATGTTCCACCTATCAATACTTGATTATGAACAGATTCACATCAGTTCCGGTTTCAGCTATTTATAGCCATCTTCAGCTGATATATTACAATATTGCAACCATTAGACATTGGTGTATGTCACAAAGATATTATTGATTAGAGCATCCAGATGTCTAATGGGGTTAAAGATAAAATGTATTATCATAATGTTTTGTCTATATAGGGTTGAAATAGTATTCATGACCAATGTGGCAGTGAAAGGCTTCAGTAAACTAAAAACTTTTTGCATATACATTAAGCACATGGAACACATTAAACATATTAAAATATATGAAATATAATATAAAACACTTGATAAGTTTAAACACACTAAAATATAAGGTACATGTATGTTAAAACAGTTGTTAAAATTTGAAAGTTCATGCTCTGTGGAGTTCCTTCTTCAGGCTTCCTTGTGGTTCTTGCACCTCTGTGTCTACATTGTTTTGGTTGCATAAAATGATCCTTGAAAGTGTTCTATTTGGCTAGTATATGTCGTGTGTGTTCGTGGCAAAAACCCATGTCATAAGATTGTCAAGTACTGTTGTGGTTCAACTGTTGATATATTTTTGAGTTTTAAAGCAGACTGTAAAGTCTTGAATTTTAGATTCGATTAAAATGAGTTGTTGGTAGCAACCTTCCTCTTGCCTGTATTCGTGTTATGGAACTGCTGTTATCTGTAAAGATAAATTAGTAGAAGTACAGTGTGAGTTTGAAGGAATGCCTGAAGTTGTCTGTGAAGGTGAGATGAGTACTTACTGCTGTTGAGGTTGTGCGGCGTTGTTTAAGAGCTTGCTGCGTACTACTGCGAGTACGTCTGGGACTTGTTAGCTGTGGCGAGGGTTATGGGTGGAGGGGTAAGGGGAGCGGCTATTGTAGGGGTGGGGTTAGCCTTGTGATTCGTCGGTCTTTTGAGGCATGCTGTGTTCTGTTTGTTTACTGTTTTAAGATAGTCATTTTTTAAAGCAGGAATGGTTTTATCAAAGATGATGCTGGTTTTCTCTGTAATGTCATTAATATTGCGATTAGGATTGGCGTATTGGTCCAGGGAAATATAGAAATCTTCGGTTATGTTGAGCAGGGGCCCTTAGAATTTCATATCGTTTTCGATGTCTGTGAAGCTATGTTTGAATTCTTCTACATGCTGGCCTATTGATGAAAAATGGTTAAGCTTTACTGCGTTTGTGTTCATTGTAGTGGACAGCAAAGTTTCTGCCTGTACGTCCAATATAACTTGTATCGCAGTTGTTGCATTTGATATGGTAAACTCCTGATTGGTTATATTTATTATTAACTGTCCTGGTGTTGTGTATGGTGTTGGTGCTGTTGCGTGTGTTTTTAAATGTTATTTTCAGGTTGTGCTTCTTGAAAACATTAGTTATTGTGTATATGTGGGTATTGTTGAAGGTAAATAAGGCGTAATCTTTCTTGGGTTTGTCAATTTTTGTTAATTTGGTTTTGGGTTGGAATTTTATCTTGTGGATGATTTTGTTCACCATTTCTTTGCTGTATTCGTTATGTTTGGCTATGTCGTGGATTAATTATAATTTGTTATTTAAATCTGTTGTCATTGGAATGTTGAAGGCTCTGTATACCATGCTATAGTAGGCTGCTCTTTTATGTGTTGGGATGAATAGAATAAATTTTTATGGTATTTGAAGTGTGAGTGGGTTTCCTATAGATTTTGTAAGATTAGTTGTGTCTGGTTGTCAGGTTCAAGTAATTTAAGGTATGGTTATTTTCAGTCTCTTTGGTGAATTTAATCTGGGGGTCCAATGTGTTAAGTTTGTCTAGTATAGTATTTGCGTCGGTGGATCTAATATCCATGATTACAAAGATGTCAACAAATCTGCACCGAAGTATATATCATTTATTTTGATTCACGTATGTTCTAGGTGGTCTATATAAATTTCTGCTAATATTAGAGGCAGGGGATCCCATGGGTAGGCCTAGTTGTTGGTATACGGTATCATGGAATTTGAAGTAATTATTTGTGGCAAGTTCAAGTAAATTCATGAATTCATCTATTTCTAAGGTGCTCAAGTTGCTATGGTTTATTAAATTGGATTCCATTATTTTGATTATTTGGTGGGAATGTTAGGATACATGTTATATCGAATGAAGCAAGGGTATGGTATTTTTCGATCTCCCTTGCCACTCTTGCCAAGTCCTCTCCTCTTCTCTGTACACACTCTTCCACTCCCTTTTATCCACCTGTCTCTTGGTCTTCCTCTGTCATTTCCATTTCATGCATCCTCCTTGGTATCCTTTCCTCTGTCATTCTCTTCAAGTGTCCATACTATGTAAGTCTAGATGCCTCTATCCTATTCTGTAGTGGCTCTTACTTTCCTATATCTCTAACCTTCTAGTTTCTCATCTTATCCATTGTCACTCCTAATCTGCTTCTCAGAAATTTCATTTCACTTGCCTGTATCCTAGTTACGGCTCTCTGCCTCATTACCCAAGTTTCTGCTGCATACATCAGAATAGGTACATAGTACATCATGTATATTGCTTTTACTTCTGACAGACATCCTTACTCCAAACCAGGCTTCTGACACTTTTCAGGAATGCTCCTGCTTGTTTCCATGCTAGATTGTTTCATCATTTCTTCCACTTTTCTCTGATACTCCCCTGGTATTTGAAACTCTGCCTTCCTAAGCTGTTACCGTCCAAGCATTATCCCTCTTGTAAGTTGCTCCTTCTTTCTAGTTATCACTATCTCGCTCTTTTAGGCATTAAATTTCATTCCATATTGTTTCACCTTTGCCCATGAATCTGTTCCTGGATATCCTCTTCCTTTTCTCCCCAGACTAAGTCATCTGCAAAAATCATTCATTTTTCCTTCCCCACATTTCCTTGCCTCTTTTGTCATTAGCTTGTCCGTTACTACAATGAAGAGCAAAGGTGGCAGAGCACTTAATCCAGTTTTTTGCTCAAACCACGCTCCCATAGTACATCTCCCTCACTCTTTCTATTGTCCGCTTCTCGACACATTTATCTGTACGGCTTTCCATACCTTGTTTCTGCATACGTGATCATATTCTTTCTCAAAGTCAAAGGTCAGATCTTTACTCCACTCATAATGATGCTCCTCTAATTGTCTTACTGCGAATATAAGGTCTACTATAGACAGATTAAAATGCTGTTCTCAAATATCAAACAAGATTACAAGGTTTGTTTCTAGGTGGTATGCTGTTACTCTTCACATCATGAAGGCAGAGCATTGGAGTTTGTATGCAAAGTTATGGTCTTAATTTCTGCTAATGTAATTGATGCTGACACTGTCCAATATGGACCAAGGTTGATTTGAGTATGAACTTGCATCAAATGCAAGACTTAATGACTGTAGGAAAGATGACTGAAGCAGCTGCTCAAAGTAACATCTACTACCCAATAATACAGTACACCATTCAGGTGCTTATGTCCATGTCAGGTGCCTTGCAAAGAAACTGTAATCTGCTTTCAGAAAGCACGTGGTAAATTTGTCAAACACATTTGACACACTGGAACAAGTTTGTTGACCAAAGCCTCCTGACAAAAGGGTGTAAATTAGCACACATTCTACCTAAAATCACAAAGTACTTTAGGCCTCTTGATGTCTTTCTTTTGCTAGTACAAGGTATATGAATAACTTACAGGAGAGTACATATGTCTGCCTGAATGACGGATAATTTTAAAGTTTCACTGTTTTATATACAATCAGTTGGGTGCACCACAGTAGCAGTCTATGCTTTTGTTGTGTAGAAGGTGTCTGGACATGTCACAAGACACTGTTCTATTCTGGAATATGTTTGGACATAAATTTTACCATTTTTGATACTTGCAGGAATGCAGTCATTTGCTGATGGTGTGAAATGCAACTTTGCTTGCAGCAGTGCCTTCTCACACCACATTACCATGACAGAACGAAATGTGTAGATGATGCTTGAAAATTCAAGATGTAATCCCGGTATTCAAATTCTCGTGTTTCACAAGTAGTGTTCGGCATGTTATGACTGATATCATCTTAAGTATCCTCAAGTACTGAAAGCGCTCCAGCGTGAAGCAGCTGCAATACTGTGGGTTTATCACTGACTGTAGTGACTTGTCTATGTATGACTGTAGTGAAGTCTTCACAATGGGTCTTCCTGGGCTGAGTGGCTAACTGTTAAAGTGCTGGCTTTCTGAGCTCAAGTTGGCAGGTTTGATCCTGCCTCAAGCCGGAGGTATTTGAAGGTGCTCAAATATGTAGTCTCGTCTGTAAATTTACTAGCATGTAAAAGAACTCCTGTGGGACAAAATTCTGGCAAAAGCCTTCAAAGTAGTTGCTTGCACGTAAAACCATAAAGATGGGTTTCCACAGGGCAGTTTGGACAGTGAAATAGATACTAGAGATAGAGTTGCACCACAGTTGCAATTAGCGATGTGTGTATAATCCCATTTTTTGAGTGCAGCTTTGGTTGTATGCATTAGTTCTTATCCTATTAAGGGTCTTAGGGACAGAGCAAGATTGCATAGTATGTGCTGGAGTTCCTTCTGTTGGCCAATTCCAGTCGGGTAGTGTGGACTGTTCGTGTATTGACTCTTTAACAATGCTTGGTGTGGCTGGTGTTAAGGCACTCCTGTGACCTGAGTCACTGTTGTACTATGGCTATAGAAATGTTATTTGCTTTACGTCCCACTGGCTACTTTTACAGTTTTCGTAGACGCAGAGGTGCCGGAATTCAGTCCCGCGGGAGTTCTTTTACATGCCAGTAAATCTACCAACATGACGCTGACCGACTTATTTGAGCACCTTCAAATACCACCGGAGCCAGGATCGAACCTGCCAATTTGGGGTCAGAAGGCCAGAGCCTCAACCGTTTGAGCCACTCAGCCCGGCAAGCTATAGAAAGGACTGCTGTCCACTTCTTGTGTTTCTCAGTTTCAGCTGACACTTGGCACTGGATTGAATACCACAAGTGTGGTATAAGCTGGTGCGCTTGATCATTTAACGTTTAGTTTGCTATATAAAACTAATTTAGGTCCATTATGAACCACAGAATAGAAGGGTATGTAATGGGAGAGTTGCCGCAAGGACGGGTGATATGCTGCACACCCAGGAGAGATGATGCAAAGAGGTAGAAATGATGCTATTCATAGAAATACACTACTTTTATAACATCCAGTGTGGGAAATATGTACAAAAGGTTTGCTAAATATGTTGTGTACTATTAGAGAATGACTAAATACAGGGTGTTTAAATAAAGGTGTCTGATATTGCAACAGAAGTTGGGATTGGTCAAAACGAGAAGAAATGTTCCTAAAAACATGTCCAGAAACAGGTACCCATTGAGATAAGAGCCATTTTGTGTTGCATATCTACAATTCAGACAATGGAAGTTATCCTACCAACTATTTCTAATGAACACATGACTGTCACACATGTTGTACAGAACACATGTTGTGCAAACAGTCAACACCACTAACCAGGAGCTGTGATGTCAGTCGGTCTGTTCGCAGATACCAAGTGCATGTTGCAGGAGATGCTTCACATGGTTACCATGCATTTGTACACATACTTTGGCTCTCCTTAGCAATGAATCCCGAACAATCACACCTGCGTACTCGTGGATGTGGGCAAACACATTGGTCACGTGCTCCGGTAACATCTGGACATTGTCAATGGTGCGGCATATACCAATGTCTTTGAATGTTCCCACAGCCAGAAATAGATTGGATTGAGGTCCGGCTAATGGGGAGGCCATGCTACTGGACATCCTCAATCAATCCTTTGTCCAGGAAATGTTGGGTTTAGGTATTGTTGCAAGATGCGTAGAAAATGGTGTTGCATCACAATGCATAAACCACATGCATTGGCCCAACGTACTCAAGCAGTCCGGGTAATTCATCATGTAGAAATCGATGATATACAGCACCTGTTAATCTGTTTGGTACAATGCATGACCCTTTTAGGTCGCCCACAATTCCTGTCCACACATTGAGATTAAAACAATCCTGGTGTCTCAACTACCAGACAGCTTGAGGATTTACATCTGCCCACACGTGCGTGTTGTCATTTAAGATGCCATTTCTGTTGAATGCTGCCTCATCCGTAAATAAAATGCAGGCTATAAATTGTGGATCTTGCACCCACTGGTGTAGAAGCCAGAATTAACGCTCTGGCAGGGTGGGAAGGAGACTAAAGAGCTTGGACGTGGTATGGATACAGTAACTACTCGTGTAGAAAAAAGAAAACTACGCAAGAGCATGGTTGATACCTTCAACAGTTGCAATTCTTCGTACATTTGTTTGAGGATCACGTCCCACGTGTCGCAACACCTGTTCCTCCATTTCCAGTGTGCAAACAGTACGTGGTCTACCATAATCCATTGTCCTGGCAGCAAATAAACCCATTTCTGCAAGTCGCTGGAGTAGCCCAGCGAAAATCTTTTCCGATGGAATGCTGCAGTGTGGGTGTCGTTGAGGGTACGATACGGGCCTGTCACCCACCACCGTTGGCTAATACATAGCAAAAAACTGTCTGCCATTTCTTTCAAATACTCCATCGCACTGTTTACATTGTCCACTCAGCATGGGACCACTAGTCTGGTTTGGGTACAGCACTGCACTGCCAGTACAGCCGGATACTGTGATGGAACATAAGACTCGTGCAAAGACCTTCAATGGAAAGACACACTGCCAGCACAACCGCATGCGATTGAACATTCGATGCATGCAAAAACCTTCAACAGGAAGACGCCTGTACCACTGAACATAGCGTTCCTCCATGCGGCTACAATAGTGCATATCTCAAGAGGTATGTTTCTGGACATATGTTCATAGGAACCTCCCTTCTCGTTTTGACCAATCCCAACCCCTGTTGCAATATCGGATACCTTTATTTAAACATAATGTATAAATTCTAATTAGATTAACATTACCTAGTGGTCGGAGGCTATTCAGGTGTGAGCACTGATAAAATGCAAGGATCTCTTTAAAAATTCACTATTACAATAGTTTAAGTAAGATTATTTTCCAATATTTACAGTAGAGACTCAAAGGAATAGAGCCTCCGTGGCTCAGACAGCACCGCGTAGGCCTCTCACCGCTGGGTTCCATGGTTCAAATCCTGGTCACTCCATGTAAGATTTGTGCTGGACAAAGCAGTGGCGGGACAAAATTTTCTCTGGGTACTCCAGTTTTCCCTGTAATCTTTCATTCCAGCAACCTTCTCTATTATTTCATTTCATCTGTCATTAATCATTGCCCCAGTGGACTGCGACAGGCCTCGGCAGCTGGCACAATTCCTATCCTCGCCGCAAGATTGCGGTTTCATTCATTCCATCCCTGACCCAGTCAATGACTGGAAAACAGGTTGTAGGTTTTCATTCACTCAAGGAATATAGTTTATATTCACCGACTTTGTATTTACTTTGTAACCTACTAGTGGAGAAGAGACCTTTCACATTTTATATGGAATTAGCAATGTTCTTTTATTTGCATAGATTGTTTCACAATGCCACAAAAACTAGGATAATCGTTGCCTTGGAAAGTCTTGAGTGGATGAATTGGGAACAAATGTTTAGATTCATTAAGCCTTCCCAGGTAAATGGGACGATTTGTGTTTTCATGTCAGTTATTTGGTCCCGCGGACCATGCGCTCCCATTCCTAATGTTATGCATCCAGTCACTTCGTTCGGTTTAGTCTGGTTTTGGTGCTGTTATAGTCTGATTTATGACTTAATTACTCCCTTCATTCAAACTGCACCGTGACATGCTTCTGCACCAGACAATATTGTATTTCAAAGTGACAGTGAGTGACAGTTACAAATTGTAGGTTTCAAGGCATTGAAAGAATTGTAGAAGTCCTCACCAAATGATGTCAACATGCGTATCAGTCAAATATTGGTGATTTATACTATCATTCTAAATAAGGAAATGTCATATGATACATTTCTGCTAGATTTTGGCATAAATTTGTCTACATGCTTGCACGAGGAAACAGGTCAGACTATTTCAAACTCTTTGGAAAGAAAAAACTCTTGATCAGGACTGATTCATACATACAACGAAGGCAGAGATAATCAGCTCAAAGATATACATTTACATCTCAACTTCCAAAGTTTACAAGCTAAAACAAAATTAATTTAGGTCTACATGGGGCTTTACCATGCATGGAGGTCGCAGGCATGTGAAGAAAAGGTCTAGGTGACATTTGGAGGTCAGCGTCAAGGGGTTAAACAATTAGTCCCTTTCTACAGAAAATGCCCATGGCAGAGTAGGGAATCAAACCCGGGACCTCTGGCATGGCATGCAGCAATGCTAGCTACCACTGTTCAGAATCAGACAAAAATACTAATAAATCATAATTTTTTTAATTGGCCAAGTTGCTTTTCTCCTTGCCCTTTTTTACATTCATTGGGCATTATTAAAGTTATGAATATAAAGTAATTTGTACACAGTAAAACTCTATACGCGGTGCGGCGTCTCTCTTCAGAGCATTGCGTCTCATGTCCAAGTCTATGGGACAGATGCCGTATCCTGCTTTCAAGGCTGTATTGATGTAGTAATGGCGAACTCCTCGTGCAGAACCTTCACAACATCCAGTACTGTCTATTAAAACTATTAAATGCAAAGAATTGAGAAAAACACCCTTAAAAAACAATTAAGGAGTCCCTGAAACTTTTGCAAGGAAAATGTACTTAGATGTTTAAAACCAGCACACATTGAAAATATATGAAAAATTGTGCACACAAGTGAGAGAAGCCTTTGTTCCTGAGCTAACTCAACTACTCTCAGCATATATAGTGACATCCAGCGCCAAACTTTTAAATTGAAGGTCGTGCGGCAAGTAGACCGGTGCGGCGCATCACCCCGTCTTGCCTTAAGTGTTGAATAATTCTTGTAAGTTTGAAAGTTTTCAATCATTTTAAACAGTTTATGCATGAGAAGTTAGTGCTAATTGTACCATAAGCAGCAGTCAGGTAGACTAAAATGGCACCAATTAAAAGGCCTTTCTGAAATCAACCCTCATACTGAGTAAGGTTCAGCACTTGTTCTGTGCAGAACCATTCTGGTCTGAAATCTGCCTCTTAATTGAAATAAAATGCCATATGGCTTTTAGTGTCGGGAGTGTCCAAGGATATGTTCGGCTCGCCAGATGCAAGTCTTATGATTTGACGCCAATAGGTGACCTGCGCATTGTGATGAGGATGAAATGAAGACGACACATAGACTCGGCTCCCGTGCCAGCAAAATTAACCAATTTAGGTTAAAATTCTCGACCCTGCCAGGAATCGAACCCGGGACCCCTGTGACCAAAGGCCAGCACGCTAACCATTTAGCCATTGAGTCTAAAAGAAAGGTTGCTCTACTATGTATATGGTATTAAGTTTAAAAACACGACTCCGTAGAAACAGGCCTGAATTTTTTGGAGTAGTCTGGTCTGTTCCAGATTTCAAGAATGCCACCACTTTTGCCTTCCACCATTTTTGAGGGATCATCTTTGAACAAATACTCCAATTGAAGAAATTACTTAACCATTCCAAGGTCTTTGTAACCTCAAAATAAGTAAGGTTACAAGTAATAGGTAATAATAATATTTGCTACCACTGTGCAACCACATCGTTACACAGAAACACATTTTGACGCAAGGAGTAATAATAATAAATTGCACGAAATAAAAATCGTAACAAACAGGTTAACAAACATTACTGCTAAGAAAGGATAGTGTGGAAGGTGGCTGGGAACCATATCCAGGCAGTGGATGCTGAAGAAGCGAAGTCAGAGATGATTAAAAATTAATATTCAGTTTACTTAAAATTAAATTGAAATGAAAGCTCAAATGATCCATAAAGGTACACTTTTTATGAAACAGAAATAAACCATAATTACAATGATTACCCAGAAGGTTCAAATTCAGTGATACTACTTTATACGACTTTAGGTCGGAAAATTTCACACATGGCGTCACGTTTAAATTACCTAAAACTGTCAGAAGGAATAAAATTGAGGTAACATGCCCTTGGAAGGTTATTCATAGAAAATACGGAAAATACATTTAAGATAATTATCCTAGTGCAGCGCACTTTTAGCGGCCAGCCTCCTCAAAAACACTTCTGAGGTAGGTGCCTGTCCTAAAAGTGTATACATCAAGGATGATGCAGAACTAAGAGGCAGCCCCAAGGGGAAATTAATAGATTATAATTACATCGAAAGGCGTTGAACATAATTTATGAAAACGGCAAAATGGGAACTGTCTCTTTACAAATGTGACTCGACTTACCGTAAAGGCTGTCATATTAAATTTGGAAGCTGAAGGAAAACACGAGTAAGCTCCGGTGAGAGAAATTAAATGAAACACTACATTTGAAAATATAGCTGGTAGGTGAAAAACAAGCAAGTGCTTACCTGCTGGAGGGGCCAAGAAGACCAGTTACCTTGAAGGCAACCATTCCCTTCATTGGTCAAACAGAAAAGACGCCTAGGAAGAGCAAGGCTCTAGCAAAACGCTTCTCTCCGGAAATTAGGAAACCTTACAACAGCCAAGGAGCGTCTGATCTTTTTCCTTCACCTACCAATCAAGTTTATTTTCTCCAATTAGAGCTCAGAAATTAGTGCTGACCAAGAACATTTGAGAAGCATCGAGAATTTATGAAATTGATGCAACTTTACGAAACTGGAAATATACCACGCCGATCTGGCGCGTGTACACTACAGGGTGTTTCCTAATACATCTTACTTTACTTTTCCCATGATAAAGAAACAATCTTGAAGCCATAAGAAAATCAAACAATTCCAAAATTCACATACCGAGGAGAGACATTACATACCAAATTAACACAAACATAAACAATTCCTCACAGTCTTCCAATTCCAAGTAATCACTATAGTCTTTGTGCCAAAATTCTTGATATATTTATTCCTAATATCATTAAAACTTGCAGTATTTTCTACTTTGAGCTTTGGATGGTGTTTTTATAGACTTCCTCAGGATTAAGTAGTATATCCAGATAAGAAGGTTGAGAAACTATTGGCTGAGAGAGATGTCTGTATCTTTCCCACCTTATCTCCCTATTATCTGATGAGCCACTTGATCTGGAGTAAGTTATGTTTGAATATATTACACTTGTGCACTCTACTTTCATAAGCCTTCTTTTAGGGATTATGGACAACTGTAAAATGCTGCACATATCAGTTTGGTCTCTTGCTAGCTCCACCTACAAGATTTCCAGACTAGTTGTCAGAAGTCAGATAGCTTCCCTTGTCAAACTGTCCAGAAAGGGGTGGTAACGAAGTATGTCTGCTTTTAGTTAGTATCATTTTCAGAGGTGCCAACTGTTGAAGGGGATTATAAGTAATCACCCTCCGCATCCCATAAATTTGAGACAAGTCCAAAGCATGCTCTTCCTGCCTCGATAATGACCCCTCCTTTGCCCTTCCCAACAGCAATCTATTCTAAAGTATATCATATTACACAATAACATTTGCATACTACCTCTTAATTCAGTGTTAAAACATTCGTTGTAACTCGTTTCGCACCCAGCAGCTGCTTTTCAAGGTAGGTTTTCTTCAAGCATCCTTCCCCCTCTGATCACTTTTTTGTCTCCTGAACCATAAGCGATTCCAGTGTAGATGTCCTTAATGTAGGTCTCAATGCTTTCTGTCAACAGTCCGGTACACTTAACATAGAAATAGGACATTACTTCAGGATTTATAGCAAAGGAGAGCTTATGGGTAGCAAAAAGATGTGACGATAAAGTATCATTGTCATCTCGCAAGCATTCAAACGAGGAGAATTTAGCATAAATGCTCGAAAGGATTGAATATTTTCCCTTTTCTTTTTTCAGTAGAAAATGATTCTATGTAAATCTCAGCTTTTCCGTAACTTTTTCCCCTTTGACCGTAATACGGTAATCGTGAGGTGAAATCCGTAATAATTGAGGACAATGCGCAATAGTTGGCACCTCTGCATTTGTCATTTTAATCTTGTTCTATGTACATTACATCCCCCTGTGGGTGGGGGAAGAAGACGAAGACTTCACCCACGGTATTCCCTGCCTGTCATAAGAGGCATCTAAAAGGGGCGACCAAGGGATGATTGAATTAGAATCATGAAACTACTTTTGATTCGTACCATCAAGTGGGGAACACCCTGGGTTGCCTGTACTTGCGAGTCATACCACCACATTAGGTACGAAATAGGTTTGTGATTAGTAGCAGCAAAGAGGCTGGCCAGTGGGTTTCCAGTACCCGTGCGTCGTACCCATGTGAGCAACACCGCAGGTCTGGGCGTAGCCTGTGAGTTTTACCGCTATATGAGGGACACTGTCGGTCTGCGTTGCCTGTGATTAGTACCCACTATGTGAGGAACACCACGGGAATACCGGCGCCCGTGATTAGTATACCTAGGCGAGGAGCCTCATCGGTTTGCGTTGGCTGTGAGTGGCGCCATTGTGTGAGAAACACCATAGGTCTGCATTACCTGTACGAAGTACAATACTTGAGTAGTACCATCTTGTGTGGAACACCGTGAGTCTTCACTAATTTTGATTAGTACCCTAACATGACAAATACTATGGTTCTACTTTACTTGCGACATGTACCATTCTGTGGGGCCTTAGAAATGGATTTTGCACCCCTTTAGACATCAAGCATCATTGTGCTTTATAAGTGGTCCCTTGGTCAGTAATACTATTATTTACAATCTTTTTTTGAGTCTGATCCACTTTTGTTTGTTTTTTTTTTTGTTTGTTTTTTGTTGCGTTCATATCCATCCATTCATTATTCATGACATTTTTATTTTATTTTGGTCAGTGGATGAATTTGAACCTTTTGTTATTTCATTTCGTACCATTAGGGGCCGATGACTTTGATGTTAGGCCCCTTTAAACAACAAGCATCATGTACATTAGATTTACTCTGAAAACTTTACATCTCCTAATAAGGGAACTAGCAATAAGTTCACATCAAAACAATGACATTTTGCAAAGAGGATATCAAATCCGGCAATAACATTTTGTAGAGACGATGAGGGGATCATAAAATGCAATGTACAAAAGTTTAGCTGTTATTTTGAATCGGAAGGTGTTTTAATACTGGTATATGCTTTTCTTTACTCATTACTCTATTGTGTAACTGCAACCGTTCCCCTAGACGAGCTTATCACATATTTCTCTGAAGAACGAATCGCGTTTAAACCAATCAATCAGGCAGAATTAAATACGAATCGACCAGCCATCCCTCCACTTAACCATGCTCAATTTTCATTCCAAGAGGTCACTAGCAACCAAATTAAAAAAGTACTATACTCTATTAAATCTAAAGCAGTAGGAGTAGATGACATCCCTATACATTTCATACATAATATAATAGGCGCTATCCTCCCGATTATCACGCATATATTCAATTACTGTCTTAGAAATGGAACTTTCCCTGCACTCTGGAAACAAGCTAATGACATCCCAGTGCCCAAGGTAAACGATCATAAACTGACCTGACTATCGCCCAGTTTCTATTCTTCCAGTGCTTTTTAAGGCTTTGGAAAGACTGGTGTACGAGCAAGTATTGAAATATTTAAATAACTATTCTCTCCTTGACCCATTACAATCGGCCTTTAAGAAAGGGTACAGCACTGCCACGGCTCTCCTTAGTGACAGAAGACATCAGACCAGCTATGGAACAATGACAATTTACAGTACTAACGCTACTGGATTTCAGTGGTGCATTTGATACACTAGACTTACAGCTACTAATTAAGGAAATGGAATCTTACTTGTTTGACCCTTTAGTACTGAAGATTTTTACATCATATTTGAAAGATCGGAGGCAGCGGGTGATAACTCGCGAAAGAAATTCAGAATGGCGTACAAGGAAAGTTGGCATGCCATAAGGTAGTATTTTAGGACCGTTGCTTTTTACATTGTATATCAATGACATTTCATCTTCTCTAAACGTGTAATTATCACCTATATGCTGATCTCCAAATTTATCATTGCAGCTTAAGCAAATTGCCAAACACAGTAAAATGCATAAATGTTGACATGAAAAAACTCGGTGAATATGCTCTCGCTAACAGACTTCTCATAAATCCATCAAAATCGCAAGCTATCATTGTCGGCTCCCAGAAGCTCCTACACAAGATCGATTCGATCATTCCTCCTCTACAAATAAATAGCACAATCCCGTACAGTAAAACAGTGAGAAATCTTGGTGACTATGACTGAAACTCTAAATTGGACAGAACATACCAAAATGTAAGTCAGAGAGTGTTTGCTACTCTACACCCACTGAAATTAAAGATATTATACCACTAAATATGCGGCAAAGATTAACACAGACCCTAATTCTTCCTATCCTTAACTACTGTGATGTTATCTTGGTAGACGCTACTAAAGATCAAACTAGGAAACTGCAGCGTATTATGAATTGTTGCCTTAGATTCATTTTTAACCTAAGGTATGATGTGCATATTACTCCTTATTATCAAGCACTGCACTGGTTAAAACCTGATAAGAGATGTGAATATCATATACTTGTCTTAATACACAAACTCCTGCATAGTAACTCTAAACACATCTAAACTTCACTTCCTCTCTTTCTTCCATAACCGTAACACTCGCTCGAGCTCCACTTTAGCTATTCCTCTTCACCACTCTTCTGTGTAGGATAAATATTTTATTGTAACCGGTTCCAGGCTTTGGAATTCCCTGCCAGTAGGTGTCAGGGGCATTGACTCTTTCCCCAAATTTAAAATATCTTGCCGAGACTTCCTGTTGAGTTACCGATTGAAGTGTGTATTGGTGTGTATTGTGAGCGTGTGATTGGTAATTGTAAAATTAAAAATTGTTTCTGTTTTATATAATGTAAACGTAAGGGTAGTTGATAAGTGTGTACATTGTGTGTGTGCAAGTAACGAGATAATAAGCTGCATAATGTGTGGGTGTGTAACTTAAGCTTAATTTAGGAAATAGTATAAGTAGTATAATTAGTAATAGGCAACCTTAATATTATTTGTTGTATTGTGGTTAAGTGTAAGGGAGGGCAGTGTGCCCTAACTTCGCCACATGAAAGAAGCCTAAATAAATAAATAAATAAAATAAATAAATAAATAAAATCATTAAGTCTTTGCATTTCCATTCTGAATGCTTGCAGTGAGCACCTAGTTCATGATTGATCCCTTGAAGGATCGATAGTATATCCAGGCCAGAAAGGTATACATATATATACTGGGTGATTCTCTTGCCCGTGCTCATTTTTTTTATGCAGCCCAATTTACTGGCAGTTTTGTGTGTCCAGAAAATAATCGGCCTTTCTGGTACGTAGCAGCACTCGAGACTGGAGACCTAAGGCGGGACGGACGCAAGACTCATTCGCCCATTGCAGCGATCCGAATTCAAAGACGCAGGCTACTTGACTCGCACATGCGAGGAGCCAAGAACAGGAAATCCTACGATTGCAAGTAGCCAATGACAACACTCCAGATTCCCAAATTCACTAATAAAGAATGCCAATATACTGGCCATTATGTCGTGACCTACCTGTCCTGTGAGACGATCTCGTAGGTTGGTCACCAGGCACTTGGATGTTGAAGTATTATCTGACCTGCCGAGCGGAATGTAGGGAGGTAATTTGTAGGTATGACTCATCCCGCAACTCCCGAAATAAAAGATGAAATTATTTACCTGTCCTTTATTACTGAGGACAACTACAACTACTATGTACAGTATATTTACAAGTCTGAATGTAATGATCTAAAGAGAGAGCGAGCTTGTTCCACGCGCCTACTGTTCTACTACGCGTCTATCTGAATCTTGCCCTGCGGCACTTGGGCTATGCTCGAACAGAATCTCATTCTGACAAGTACGAACTACTGGCTGGAAGAAGGCCCCGCGCCATCTTGGCCAGGGGTTATATCTCCGCTCCTGAACTCAAAGTTCTATCCCTACCTCCTACTAAGGGGTTGGGTATTACAGGCATTGCCAAACTGATCATCCAGTCACTAGCGCCCTCAAGTGGCTATTCTCAATAGTTGTCGCAGTAAGTGCTGCTACCTAGGCACTACTCTCTTCTGTCTTACTTTGTCCTCATCTTTCCTTGTTTTCCTAAAGCGCATCTGTAATGGCCTTGACTGGCCGTGTACTCAGCTTTGTTCTTATGTCGGCACTAGGCGGTCCGCCTGGCCCGCATACCAACTTTGTTGACACACAGTAAATATCTTATTGTAGTCAACAGCTTTCGTAAGCTAGCGCGTTTCACAAACCGCTCTCCAATACTTAACTGAAAGCTTCCTTCTGCTTTCCAATTATTAAATCTAACTATAATTATTATACTTATTATACAGTTACTCAAGTACTACAAGGTGTCTCATGTCGATGACTATCATTATTCTGACACTAATTAATCTCCTCTGACACCTTGAGCTCTAGATTCGGCTGCGAGTCCCGGCTGCCTTCCACCTGGCAGTCCGCCGGTTCGAGTCCGTGGGAGGTCGGTACACGACAATTACACATAGGTCTTATTGTGACCAATCCAAATTCTACATTTTCAATGATGCAGCATTTCACAAGTTCTCAAACATTTCTATTGCTAAACAAGTTTTCATCAGCAAAAACTGTACGTGCAGTATAGGCTGCCTCAAATAGACCCTTTTAAATTTTTCAAGCACCTTAAGAAATTACAATTCTTGATGTACAGAATATACAATGATAGTACCATTTAGTTCAGTAATTCTTTTTCATGCAATAATTAAAATAACTTTCAATAAATTACAAGAATTTAAAAAAAATGTTAGTCCATAGTCCATATTTTTCATAGGTTTCTTGAAATTAATTTAACTGATAGTCTTTCCAAAATTCAACACAATTACATGAAATTTACAGTTCCAAACGATATGTAATTAATTTCTTGATCTGTTCAGAAAAATAAAATTGTAAAACATACTAAGCATTTCTGTGGCTTAAATTCTGTTCACTGCTGTTCAACAATGGTCACATCTTCCCCCCCCCCCCCCCCCTTTAACCTCGAGCTACGCTCGAAACAATTACATTTTAAACTTTTACTAAGGGGGTTGTGACCACACATCCTATCTGACACTTGACACTACATCTTCGTTCACTTCAGGAATGTCAGACTGAAGAGTCACCAAGTGACCACCAGTATCGCTGATTAATGAAGGCGCTGACTGCAGCCGGTGCCAACGACCTCCACACACATTCAATCCCACTGAGGTCACCAGCAAAGCTTCTTTTCAGCTTACTCGAGCAGCGAACTGGCTTATAACAGGCAAGGAGTGTGGTGCAGTACTGCCAACTGCCACTCTTAGGAACACTTGCCCACTCCAGCGTAGGATATTAGTGGTCAATAAGTACATTGCAGCCTCCAAAGAGGCACTATAATTCGAAGAAGGACCAGGGTATCGCAGCCACTGCAACAGAAATCAATCCGCAGCAGAAAACGGAAGATATCGGGAAACACCATCGTCCGATCATTTGGAAGAGCTTTTAAAAATGAAGGGCTGAAGGGTGGATTTTGTTTTTCTTCCTTAACTAAATTATAAGCACCAAACCAGTGACTCCGCAAAGTTCCTCAGGGAGGTCCCCTCCCACAATAACACAGGGATTTCCCAGCTCCCTAAGCAAGCGCTATTTAAAATTTCAAAAGGAAAAAGAATGTTAAGACTAAAAGGAAATCTGCTGGAGTTTATTCTAGTACCAGAAAATTTGCAGAAAATCCTTAGTTATGTACGTTAATGAAAATGACCTAGCATGGTTACAAACGACCATTCTTATTACAACTAAAATAACTCCTAATTAAACTATAAAATCCAGGAGATAGCTGACCAGCTTTTTACCCCCACAAAAAATTTCTTACAACTAAAATTCCTTATTTATACCCCAATTCAAATAAAAATTCACCAGGAAAATAAATTTTAAAATGCATGCTACTGAGGATACAGCAGGACACATTTACCAATCACTCCGTTCACCTCTTCAAGCACTACAGGTATGACAGGTCAGCATAAGAGAAAGCATCCTCCATGTAAATAAATTACCCAAACTAGACCTTCATAGACTGAAGCCACACACACACACACACACAATCTTACCATTTGGGCACATAATACACTACCATATCCTCTTTAAAATGTTTCCACAAAATTAAATTACTATGTGCATTCATAATTATCCAATATTTTAAAATTAATAGAAAAAAATTTCAGGACGTCAAAAAGGAACTCAAAACAGGGAAATAGTTACACTTTAGCTTGCAACATGATTCACGTCATTGAAATGAGGTTAGTTAGTCACTATTCATTTACAATATAATGTAGTCCTTACTTTAAAATTTTAAGTGATAAAACTCGCATTATGTATTACGTGTCATACCAGTCACAATAATACACCATTAAGCCAGGAAAACAGACTTGAAATCACATTACTTCACCAGAATAACACAAATAACACATACATACCAGGGACTATCAGACAACAGCACAACACACCCAAACTACAAGCCCATCTGTCCAACACACACCACAAGAACATACGAGACACAAGTGCGATGACTCTTGAATCCAGTAGTACCAACCAATGAAAAAGGCACACTACCTCAATACCACCAATTCCATCATGTGACCTTACAAAAACACAATTACACACACACACACACACACACACACACACACCTGTGCGATGACCCATGCAGCAAGAAGTACCTACAAAGAAAAAGGACAGAACATGACCTCAAATAGCAGAACATAACCTCAAGTACCCTTGAATCCATCACACGACAATGAGACTTAGGACCAATATCGTACTCCCAGGAGAGGAATGGCTTCTCAGCACCTTAAGTCCTAAGTCTCTGTACACACACAAATGCCTTTCCAAGGCACCCAAGACAAACACAAATGACATCAGATATTTACAATTATATACAAAAGTGGAAGGATAGATACAGCAGGGCTACAAAATTTAGAAAACTTGCGCAGTCCACAGGATCCCATACTCGAGCAAACTGGGTAAATAAATTTTAGATGACACGAAACTAGAAACGAACAAAATTTAACACTGAAGAAATGAAATCAAACAAGAACAATGAAGGACAATTGACGTAGGTTTGCTAAATCGCAATACCTACAAAATTTCACTACAAGTTTTTGGTGACGAATTTAAAATACCAGAAACAAAATCTTGGGCTGCAAACCAACTACAAATTTAACCGAAATTAATAGCTCAGCATACTGACACTGAAATAAAAATTTGCAGAAAATCTTCCTAGTAATAATTTACAATAACAAAGGACACTATTCTCCATCTAGTCGCCTAATACTGGGCCGAAGATTACAGGTATCTCGTATCAGATGCACCAGATTTCAAAAATGTCATGAGCACAAGTGCAGATCCATAACCCGTCAAAATTTGCCAAAATGGCCTTGGCTGATGCTGGTCTATTAATATGGTGAGCATGTTTCACCCTAAGATACTATCGCAAGTCCTCATAGAACCCTCCCTAGAAAGTATAGGAATAAATGGGTAAATAAAAGTAACGTGACAAGAAAAGACACACGATGAAAACGCTCAATAGACTAACTAATCTGATTGGAGAATTTAGTGCCTGACTGGGAACCACTCCGAATAGTCCCGTACCTACTTGGAAACTAACCTGGGTACAGTAGAAGACTGAACACATGTCCAGAAATTTAGACATTCACTGAGCTCAAAACACGGCATTAAAGATAACTTTAAAAGATCACACACTAAAAACAATGCCAAATAAAACACAACAGGTGACAAACGAAATTTGGAAGAAGTAGCCAAAACACGAGATTTGCAAACAGAAAAACACAAGACTGATGAAAAATTGCGAACTTGAACCTCAAAATTATTGCCGAAAATTTGCGAAAACAAATATTTCAGAAAAATCCGAGACTCCATGCTAAAATTACTCGGAACACGATTTGTACGACAATCCACACTACAATTTGTCATCTGGAAGAACAAGCAGAACGCAACATGAGATAACTTAAGGATGTAAGGTGTGCATGACTCACAGTGGGTCAAATGCTCAGCTGTCTTCAACGGACACTTCAGGTGTTTCAAAAATGACATGGTCAGACAAGGAAGTACAGCACTTAGTATAATTTTGACATACTGGCAGTTCAAAGCAAGAGGTGATCACAAAGATGTTGCGATCGGAACACGGCTCGAAGAAACCAAGTTAATGAACGCACATTAAAATTTATTACCGAAGACTTAACATTGAAAGACGCCATACTCAATGTGAAGATATCATTTTACCAAAAACACATGGTCAGCAGAAGGCTTGCCACCAACTTAATGAAAATTAACCATAAAACAGAAAAATTGTTAGTGACTTACCATTTCCTCCAACCCTTAATTACAGGGTGAAACACAGCAACACAAACTGCACATCGCGGACAAATAACACGCTCGACTACCTCATCCGGGAATAATAGGCAGCTCCGTCGTGTTGTCTCAAACTCGAGCAAGAATCATGAAAAACAAATGAACACGAATTAAGAATGCACACATAGCAATACAATCCTTTTTTTTTTGGTAGGGGCTTTACGTCGCACTGACACAGATAGGTCTTATGGCGACGATGGGATAGGAAAGGCTTGGGAGTTGGAAGGAAGCGGCCGTGGCCTTAAGGTACAGCCCCAGCATTTGCCTGGTGTGAAAATGGGAAACCACAGAAAACAATTTTCAGGGCTGCCGATAGTGGGATTCGAACGTACTATCTCCCGGATGCAAGCTCACAGCCGCACGGCCAACTCGCCCGGTGCAATACAATCTACAAGAGACATGTGAGGAACATATTCAAAATTAAGATTTAAAAAGAATTTTTCAAAAGTTGGCAGAGAACGATTATAGTCAAACTCCCCTTCTTCCATAACACACAATCTGCTATCAATGTAGCACCTTCTGGTGTCTACACCAAAATAATAATAATAATAATAATAATAATAATAATAATAATAATCATCATCATCATCAGAAAAATCAGAATTACAAAAATAATGTAGCAGCGGTGGCATCACATCTAGGCCGGAAAATGAGACAGTAGACTTACAAACGCGCAAAATCGAAACATACGCAAGGTAATCGTAACTTACAGGCCTAACGGCGACAACTACGGAAAGGATTGTGGAAAGTGAAGGAGCCCTATTGAGGTCCATGGAAAAGAATGAGGTTATGAGGAAGAAAAGGTTCATAATGATCACCCTCAGACTAATAATTATTAACATTAACAAAAGATACAATTTCAAATGAAACAAGTAAATGAATTGCAGATTAGCTGATACTTAACGCACTAAAACAAAGGATGTTTAAATAGACTTACAAATCGAACTGGCAATCTATTTATGCTCGTCGGGCATGAACGGACTTTGACATGTAGGTTCACATTTAAGTGAAGCTTACAGAATGAAAGGAGGCATCCTCGAAAGAATCAAAATTCATTACCCTGAGACTGGAGACCCAAGGCGGGACAGACGCAAGATGCGTCCGCCCGTTGCAGTGATCCGAATTCAAAGGCACGGGCAGCTTGACTCGCACACGTGAGGAGCCAAGAACAGGAAATTGTACGATTGCAAGTAGCCAATGACAGCACTCTAGATTCCGAAATTCATCAATAAAAATATATATACTGGCCAATAGACATAAATGTTATTGTGACAAATCCAAATTGTACTTTTTTGATGATAAAAGCATTTCACAAGTTCTCCAACATTTTTATTGAAACATAAGTTTTCATCAGCGGAAACCGCACATGCGGAATAGGCTGCCTCAAAAATAGACCCTTTTAAATTTTTCAAGCACCTTACAAAATTTAAATTCTTCATGTATAGAATATACAATGATAATACCATTTAGTTCATTAATTCTTCTTTTTCATACAATAATTTTAAAAAATAACTTTCAATAAATTATATTTAAAAAAAATTTCTTCCAAGTCCATAGTCCATATTCTTCATACGTTTCTTGAAATTAATTTAACTGATACACAATCTTTTCAAAATTCAATAAAACACAACTACATGAAATATACAGTTCCAAACAATTTGTAATTAATTTTGTGATCTGTACAGAAAAATAAAATGGTAAAACATATTAAGCATTTCTGTGGCTTCACTGATTTCTGTTCACTGCTGTTCAACAATGGTCACATTGTACATGAAGGAAAAACAAGCAGGTATCTTTGTATTTAATGCCTAACCATAACAGGAAGATGTTGTGCTGGAACATTATTGAACAATGGCAATCATGAGTGTGCTCTCTAAATTATATGAAAATAAAACCTCTGCAAAACACAGTGGGCATTATGATAGTTTTAAAACTATTACATGAGCTATAATCTGCACACATTATTGCAGTGTACTATAGCATAGTTAAGGTGAGGTAAGTGGGCAGGTCTTGCGTGTAATGTGGAAGGTTGTAATCTGGGCTGAGGATACTTCAACCCTTCTGATGCCAACCCATAATAGGTCATCATATGCACAGAATGCCAAGCATGTTTCAATGGATTTTGCATCACTGTATAAATTTGATTTATGCCTCGGTTTAAAAGATACGGAGATAAAATTTGGTATGTGAGCTTGACATACTCCAAGGAATATAAACATGTGACTTGCATTTCAAAAAACAAAATTTTGTGAAATGTGTACAAAAATGTTTTTATTTAAGGAAAGGAAAAACATATTTTGAAATTAATTAGCACATTTTACACTAAATCCAAAGTGACTAAGTGAAGATATTTAATCTTAACTGTTATCTGGGATCATATATACCAATTTCTATTGTTATTGTAGGTCTACTTTCCAATTTTTAAACTAATTTCCAAAAACATTGAACATGTGGAGAGACAGACAAAAACAGTATAACCTGTCAACGATTGGATATTTTATGAATTTTGGGAGAGTAATAGTAATCATTTGAGAGAACTGTGTCTAGTAGCAGTATTTGTACTACAGAACAGTTCAGAAGATCAGAACAACATACAAAATAAACTAATAGTGTCAGGAATGAAAGTGTAAAGAACAGATTGAAATATTCTATAGATTGAGCCTCAGGTTGAGGTAGGCCTACAAGTTTTCGCCCTGGGATTTGACAAACATGGTAGCGATGGGCAACATTACTTGCAAGGAATATGCATTTAGTCCAAGAATCATCTAATTCACCATCACTGTCATTTTCTTTAGCACTGTTGGTCATTAGCAGTGTTGCAACTTTGTCATTGCACAAAATGTTGTAAGCCCATTAGCCAATGGCACGGATCCATTCTCTGGTGCTCTATCTGAAGACCTCAAAAACATCATCACTTTCGCTAAAATTTGAGTTGCTTACATTTTCAAAGCAACCCAAAAGTTACTCTATTTCTTCTCCCGAATTAGGCCTATGTGACAACATGCCTTGTTGCGATTAATGTACTATTTACAACTTTACTACGACCTAAATAAATTTGCTAAGTAATTATAACTACAGTAGAAATAATAATAAACTTAATATAGTACAATAAATAACTCATATTGAAAACATATGGCGATATCAAAGATGTGTGTGTGCTATTATCATTAATTGCGAATCATTGAGTTCTTGTGTGTGTGTAGTGATTCAGTAGACATCTGCATAACGTGAAGAACGTCAAGAAGTGTTATCTACAGAAAATATAGTTTTTTTTGTAAAATCATGTTTGTTATATCCCTTTCAGACCTGAAAGAAAACTGGCGGTGTGAATTTTTATTTGTACGACCAAAAACTGACTAAAATGCTCTTAAATACATATATTTTTAGTTTATTTTACAAAATTAAAATTAACATCTGACAAAAAGCACCCACACAATTGTGCACGTCAGGACTTAATTCACTACTTACAAAAAATAAAATTCAGCTCATTACATGTGAATATACACATGTACATGATCAAATGTTCTATCTTGCAGTGTGGAACAATGTATTTTAAACAATTAAAATCTTATACATTACATTTCTCACGTAGAGTATGAGTTCTGCCTTCAGTCTCTTGGTGGTAGCACCCAGCACTCATGCGTGCATTGCCTGCAGGGAAACCTAGCCCGCACACTTGTGCGTATCAACATTCAAAACCTATTGGTATCACGTACGATGTAAGTTCACAATTTACGCTCGCTAAACAATTTGCACACTTCATTGATTATATTCTGATATTCAGTAGAGCTTCTAGATTAATATGAATGCAATAAATAAATACTTATTTTAGGCATTACTGCTTCCCGCCATCTTGCTGAACTGTATTTTTAAACTCTTCCTCCTACCCCCTGTACCCCATTGGGAGTAACAGAAACTAAGGCATTGAATTCCAAAAAAGGTCATCTACTTTGGATGTGACACTTCTATGTACAAACTACACAACTATGGACTGTAAAACATCACCAGAAAATACTGAAGTTATCACAGAAGGCATGAAGTCCTGTAAGGAGCTGAAAGAAAAAATGTCGCTGAGACTTTGATGCAGAAAATGTCTCTTATTCTAGAAGCTCAGTTACAACAAACGAAACTACTGACTACAGTAAAGGAAACTGCAAAGTTATCGTGAATCTGTAATACTAGAGCAGAGAAACCATGAAGCTTATAACAATTCTCACTCTTCTGTCATTAGAGAAAGGCGGGAAAATAAGTTACGGAGCAGAACAATACAGGAAAATCAGAGATTGAAGAATGTAGTGTAAATTCATCAGCAGAGCAAGTTGACAACTATAAAATGGAATTTTAGATAGGGATACAAAAGTGTAACTAGAAGGCAACAAGGAGTCATAAAGGACAGTATTGCCATTGTGGGCAGAATGGACCCTTCCAGTACGCAATTACAAGCAGGAGAAAGACGTGCCTGGCTATACGTGGAAAAGTTGCGTCGGGATACCACAACTGATGTACTTAAAAGGCATGTGCAGAAACAAGGTATAACAGGTGAAGTACAATGTGATGAGCTGCAAAGTAAAGGCTACTTTAAAGCTTTTAAAATTGGGATACGGTTCGATGAACTAGAACGAACAAGCTCGCCCACATTCTGGCCTAAAGGTGCGCTCGTAAGACAGTATCGATTTTGGAAAAGAACCGAGGGAATCAAACTTGATTAGCAGTAATTATGTTGCAAATATTGGAAGCCAATGCATAGGCTGCACCACACAGATGCAAATTAGGACATTACTTTGGAATACAGACGGCCTAACAAATGCAAGCAATATGCTCCCTGATAACTTCATGACTTATGATATTGCTATTTTAACTGAGACAATGCTAACATGTGAATGGTCCACAAAAGGTATGTATACAATCCATAATTTTGCTTCCCAGGAGCATGTAGGCAGACCAAAAGGCAGAATCACGTGCCTCTTAAAATGCAATTTCTTGCCTTTTCAAGTAATACTCTTCAGAGCACATTTTGTTTATAATAACTAAAACATGTTCCATATCATGCCTATACTACCAACCACACTCTCCAGTGAATGATGTAATAGGATTAGGTACTATTTTTAGCACGATGGACCCAGATGAACCATTGTTACTTGCTGGTGATATGAATTGTAGAACTGACAAGCCAGCTTTTAAAACCATGTGTGTGATGCAATATTTGGAAGGCGGCGGCTTACAATTAATCAACCAGCAAAATACGTTTACATACGTAGCATATAACGGGAGGAGTACAATAGACCTTGTATTTATGAACATGCAAAACATCCATCCAGCACACCAACAGGTTATCCCTATTGCTATTAGAAAACATTTGCCAGTAGTAACAAACTTTAATCTTTCATGGCAAGATAGCAAAAAGGAAATGCCAGCACTCGACCCCACAAGGATACTTGATTCTGCCAAAATACAAGAAGAGAATTTAGACATAGTACAGGAACTGATCAGAGACGGTATAGGACGAAGCTGTTCTAGAATTAGACTGCCAGATGCAGAAGGCTATACAGTATACACATCCATACAAACAGAAAGCAAAGCCCTGGTTCAACTCAGACTGCTACGTTGCTAGGAAAGAAACACTGAATAAATTGCACATTACTCTGAATTATCAGTCTCCTGAAAAACTTGAAATATACGCACTTTCTCGTAGGCTCTATAAGCAGCTAATAAAACAAGAGTACCAGGAAATGCTAGATATTAAGGAGATACAAGCAGCTGAATGACATTCTTATAAAATAATGAACCCAATAAAACCAAAATACCCCAAGGACATACCAATAGAAACCTGAGAAGAATGTGTGTCAAGTACTTCAGGTTAGATACTCGACCACTACCGACACAATCAGAAGATGTAACTAAGTTTTTTCCTATAACAGTAATAAATATTAATGGCATTATACACAGCATGGGTAATGGAAAGGCTTGTGGACCTAATCAGATTTATAACGAACATTTAAAAATGGTGACTCCATTTTTAAAGGAAACATGGTCTTATTTGATGAACGAATGTCCTAGGAGAGGTAGAATACCAGATAGTTACAGAAGATCCTACATCAAAATGATATAAAAGGGCAAAGGGGACATGGGAAATCCAGGTGTGTACAAAGGTATTGAACTCGAATGTACTCTTCTCAAGGTAATGACCAAAATTCTCACGGATAGGCTAACACTTGTGGATCAATACATACCAGAGCAACACTTTGGATTCAGAAGAGGTAGATCTACCCTGCAAGCAGTGGAATGTTTGCAACAAGATATTGGGAATGCACTAAGAGTACCAGGCAGGAAGCTCCAAGCAATCTTTGTTGACTTTTCTAAAGCTTTCGATATGCTCAATAGGAACATACTCCTGGCAAAGCTGGAACAGTTAATTGGTAAGAGTCACTACTTGACGATTATAATTAAACACATACTCTCCAACAATTCAGTGTTTATACAGGATAACATATCACTATCAGACGCAATAGCACAGACCAATGATGTACTACAAGGAGATCTGCTAAGTCCTCTTCTGTTCTCAATCACTTTGGATGTGATACGGTGCATCAAAGATGGTGTAAAGTTGTATGTATATGCAGATGATATGGTTCTCACTACAGAACGACTGGAGGACCTGAAAGAGTCTTTCGATCTTTTAGCAGCATGGGCACAGGAAATCTATTTCAGGATAAATGACCAAAAGACTGTCTACATGATTTTCAGAAAAGGGGGAAGGCCATCAGTGACCGATAGTCCATTACAATGGTGGAGAACTAACAAGAGTTAGTCACTTCAAATATCTGGGAGTCATTCCAAACTAGAGGTGATGTTTTCACAAAACACAGAGAATAGGACAATCTCAGCATTTAAAACAGTAAACAAAATCAAAAATCTACGTAAGATGTCAAAGCAGTGGTAGAGCTCTTCAATATTAAAGTTGTGCCTATAATCACCTATGGTCTACAACTCGTCTGGAAATACCTAAACATTAATAGTCTACGACGAATAGAGAAAGTCAAAGCCGCATACTTAACGAGAGCTCTGGGGCTTTCGAAATATACACTATCTCGACTGTAATGTTCTGACGAGGGAATCTTTCTTGATTGAAAAGCTATGCTTCAAGATGTCATTACCATCCACGACATTACGATGGACTACTTACGGAACTGGAAAAGAAAAGACATTTGGTTAGAATTCTATGCAACAGATGCTATAACACGGATGGATGGAAGCGAATTAAGACATTGTGATTAGATTGGCTGTTCATGGTTTTCACTTCAAGCTGTGCAGAACCAAAACATTTCATGAACCTGAATTCAGATGCATATGTAAACTGTGCGATCGTGAATGTGATAGGTACCACATCTTAACGTGTCCTAATAGAGGGATATTGTTGATTAAGTTATGTTAAGAATGAGTCCTATATGGCTTGGAAATGTTTAAATTAATGTACTTGCTTACATGGCCATTTGGCTGAAATAAAACTATTATAAAAAACTCAAATGCATCAATTAGAACATAAAATGATTGAAAACAAATCGCATGTGGACATAAACAAACCAGGAGGCTGCCATATTGGATCATAGACGTCAAGCGCTTGCAGATCATACTCACAATCGATGAGTAAACTAGCAAAAATGAAGCTATGTCAGTGCCATCTAATGACATAAGGAATTAGAAATTCTACCTTTCTACTTGATTTGTGGCGCAATCTAGTGCCTTGCTGCATAACTACACCACTTCTAAGAGGGTGCCGATCGAATCGGCTTCCTGGCATTTGCTACAGATGTTGATTCCCTGTAGGGAATCTGATCACCTGATGGCCAAGCAGGCATCAATTTTTGGTAATGAGACAGTCTCTCATAGTGCATTGGCACTGCTGGTGGCTCCAAGTAGCCTACGCAGTGGCTTCCACGGTATGCACTAGCCATGCGTCTTGGTGGGTGTGCTAAGTACCAACTGATGAGCCCAACTTAGTACACGGGGGTGAAACGCTGGCAACCAGGAATGAGTTACCTGGAAAATTTATAATGTCCAATAATAGACCATTTATATTGGTATCCTGGCATTTTTCGTACAGAATATAAGTGCTGATGCATTGGCATATTGGCACTGTAAGAGTTAATTCCTGAGTTAATTTCAGTTTCAGTAATTTTTACTTTAATGTATGTGAAATATCCTGTTACACATATTTTCAGTGAATGACTGTATGTGGACTTAGGAAGGACTGATTTGACATCAGGACTGGATAAATACTGGGTAGGAAGGAGTGAATCAAACTCCATCCTGTTAAAACCACATTGTTAAATGATCTTGAAGTGGTACATCCTCCAGCAGAAGTGGGAGTTCATGGTACAGAAAGTGCAGGTAGTGTGTGCCTGTTCAATGACCCTTGAAGAAATACGGTCCAATAAGGTGATCGCCCAAGATTCCACACCATTCACTCCCCATTGTACGTGGTGGGTTGCCTGCTGCACCCAGTGAGGATTGTCAGCACTCCAATAGTTAATGTTGTGATGGTTACTTTCATTATTGTGGAATCTTGATTTGTCAGAGAGGTAGATGGAACGCATTCATCATGGACGAAAGATTCAAACAAGGTAATTGCCCTTGACAGTTTATTGAAAGAAAATAAGACAAACCAAATAAAAATCAATAGCAAGGAACTAAACAAATTCATTTAAAAACTTAGTTTTAACTGCATCTGCAGATATGCACATTATTGTAAAGAAATTTTTAATGAGGCCTAACCCATTTTAGAAATTCAGTAATTAAAAGTATAAAATCTTAACACAGAGGCACAATTAAATTGCTTCCATACTAAAAACACTTCTAGTAAGGAGCATAGATTTAACTTGCTTATATTAAGTCAAGCTGGACTACAGGAGGCAAACCAGAGGAAAACTTAAATTACATGTTTGTTACAAGGTTTCTAAAAAAGAAAGGGAATTGCCTCCAAAGATTACATGGTGAATGCTTAGCTGGAAAGCTGTCATTTTGATGATTAAATGGCGAATGTGAAATTAGAGGGTAAACTTCTGCGCACTAAGGAAAAGTTACATTTAAATAAGGTTAATATAAAAAAAACAAGAAGAAACAGTGTTTACCTCGACGCTGGCATCCCATAATGGGACGGAAGCAGGAGCGCGACCGCTCACAGGGCTGGTCCGAAGCAAAAGACGCGGATCCAACCTTTCCTCCCACAAAGGAGCGGATGAAATCAAAAATGGAATTGCTAGGCGGGCAATAATTCCATTGTGCAGATTTATCTCCTGTATGCAGTTATCAGACTGTGCCTCTTATAAGGGCTTCTGATAAGTTCACCTGCATACACTCCAGCGTCAGTAGGTAGGGTCTGACACATCCCACTTTGAGTCTGTCAGACCTAACATGAAACGCTGGTTAATAGAGCAAACGCTTGAAAAGCCTTACATCTGATCTGAAATCGAAAAGCTGGAAATGGTGCAACCACTGAAGTAACCGATCACGATATGGAATTTACTTCCGGTTTTCACATTCACCAATTGTTATTTCTTGCTGATCTAGAAGTCTTTTGTGCAACGGGAAGCAACTGGAAATGTACCTCTCAAAACAGCACATATATGTACACTCTGTTTCGTAAGTTAGATACATAATTTCAAAACTCACAGCTGCATGATAGTTTTAAAAACAATTTTCCAAACACAATTCTTCTAATGTTCGAAATGATCATTAGTCCAAAAGCATAATTCTTCCAAAACAGATATTGTATACAAATAATTTTTTAAAAACAATAACTGAATTTTCAACACAGTAATTTAGTCTGTCACAATTTCCCCAATGTTGTCCCAACTCCGGCCACATCCTCCACCTCACAAACTTGAGCTATGCTCGAAACTGTCAATTTTATTTTAAAAATAACTGGAGGCTTGGCCACACGTCACATCCTTTCATGCTTAAAATTGAACCAGAGCTCAATAAAAAATTTTGGGGAGTAAGGAGCACAAAATACAGCAGACATCTTGATGCCGTTGTCAACTGGAACATCCATTATGTATTGAAGTATTTCATCTTGACCTCTGGTTTTGCTGACTTACGTAGCTGTCGACACCGGCCGGCTGCCAACAAACTCCCATACACTTTCAGTCCAACCACATAAAGGCAGGAACATTCTGATCACTTCATCCTAGTATTGGACCGTTGCAACCAAGTAGTTTAGTGCGGCATCCAAACACAGTAGTTTGCCCACCAGATGGGCCAAAATTTTTTGCAGCAACTGCAACACAGATACACAGCAGAAAAGGGGAATAGATGAGTCAAGGCCAGCGTTCAACCATTTTGAAGTGTTTTGATGAACTGAAGTGAAGGGGTTTTCTTATTTTTTATTTTACTCTACTAATTAAAGTAGTCACTCAACTGGTGGCTCAATAAAAGCCCCATCAGGAGAATCCCTCCCACACTTCAGATTTGGGATACCAGAAACCCAGGGCAAGCACTATTTTTTTCTTTTTAAGAAAAAGACAAGATAACAATGAAAACCTACAGGAGTTTAACCCAGACCCACAAAATTACAGTATAAAAACAGAATCTTACATAATCCACAATTTAAAGGAGGAAATTCATTTATCAGAAAAAACGTATGTTAATGAGGGTACAGTACAGACACCTTACATTTCACAAAAATACCTTTACACAGTTTACTTCCAAACAATTTGAGCACAACAGGTATGGCAGGTGAGCACAAAAGAGAAAACATCCTCCAAGTAAATGAAATTTCTGAAACTATACCTTTATTACAAACTGAAATGCTACTACATAAAACTTCACCGTTTAGGGCAAATGAATGTACTAACCATATCCTCATTTAATATTCAAATTTAACTTGAAGTTACTAACCTTACGTGAATTCTTAATTTCCAGGGAAAAAAACAAATTAGAGGTTAAATTTTGAATGTTGCATGGCTATCTATCCTCCAATGAACAACACACATGATAAATTCACACATACACACCAGTGTGATGACCCCAAATCAAGAAGTACTAACAGAAGAAAAGGCAAAACATAACTTTCAATACTTCATTTCATCATACTGAGACAACCCTAGGACCAGTATTGTACTCCCAGGAGGGCGATAAACCGTCAGCACCTTAAGTCCTAAGTCTCGCTTTACTTGCCTTACCAAGGCACCCAAGACAAATAAATGTCATCCACCATATTTACAATATTTACAAATATGGATGGAGAGATATGACGAGGCTAGGTACCAAATTTAGACAACTTACGCAGCCTGCAGGACAACATAATTGGGCAAATTGAGTAATTTAATTTAGAAGACACAGTGATTCAAAAACTGGTGAAAATACACCATCAAAATTAAAATAAAGACAGAGTAATTCAGATCTTTTACTGAAACTTGACACCTGCAAATTTACTTCAAAATTTTACGATGAATGTAATATAACTGAAGGACAAATCTCAATGACCTGTGATGTAAACTAAACAGCTCAGAGTAATTATAAAGAAACTAAACGTTTAAAGAAAACCTTCCTAGCACATGAAAATGAAAACCTACAACCTGTTTTCCAGTCATTGACCGGGTCAGGGATGGAATGAATGAAGCAGATATAGGCTGTTAGTACAATGGGGTCGCCACTCCCAAAGTGATTTATTAATGATAGATGCTATGAAATGAGAATGGAGTGTTGCTGGAATGAAAGATGACAGGGAAAACTGGAGTACCCAGAGAAAAACCTGTCCCGCCTCTGCTTTGTCCAGCATAAATCTCGCATGGAGTGACCAGGATTTGAACCACGGTATCCAGCGGTGAGAGGCCGATGCGCTGCCGTCTGAGCCACGGAGGCTCCTTCCTAGCACATAATTCACAATAATAAATGGACAATATCCTCCGTCTAACCATCTAATACCAAGAAAAAAAGATTGCCAAAGCATCTCATATTAGATGAATGCCAGACTTCAAATATGTCTTGAGCAAAGGTGCAGAACCAAAACCTGTCAAAATTGCCATTATGACCTCAGCATTACCTGGTCTAATAAATGGTGAACATTGTTTCACCCTGTGAGACTATCGGAGTCCTCACATAAATCCTTAAAATATATAGGAATGCACGGGATAAAGTAGAATATAAATGACAAAGAAATGGAAAATTGCACCATAGGGTTTTTTTTATAGTACAAATATAGTTGGTCTGTTATTGGACACTATAAATTTTCCAGCTAACTCATTTCTGGAATTCCAGGAAAATATTACAAATATTATAAATTTACTCATTTGGGACAAATATTTCTGGTTCCCTATGGGAATCATCTATATCATTCTCACAACATAAGGTAAACGTCAAGAGTGTTAGCACGACCAGGGATAAAATAAGCAAAAGGACTACTTACGAATTATCCCAACAAAAGGCCGTCGCTGATTAAGGAAGCACTGGACACAAGAGGCCTAGCGAATCAACTAAAATAAGCTTAATTAACTAACTGGCTGAAATAACTCAAATTAAATTGATCAAACAAAATTTAATTAGGTAAATAATTTAACAAATTTTGACCTCAAAACTAATTAAAAAAAAAAAAAATCAATTATCACTGCACAATGAATCTGAACACCTTTCAGAATAATTAATCAAGGATACCAACTGAAAATAAATTTTTTAACACTAACTCTAACTGCCAGGAGGCAGAAAATCTTTTAGAACAATAAACAAACGTAGATCAATAGAAGATTAAAATCTTAAGGCAACTATTACTGAAAGAAAGCTGAAATTTCCCTAATGAATTTCTCGGTTACTCCAGGGCTGCATTAAAATTAAATCAAATCCACGAAAAAGCATAACTTCAGTTAACACCAAGAAATCATTCGAAACATGGACATAAGTCCATAAATAGGATAAATAACCCAAATATTCTCCAAGGTATGGTAGCTTAAACCAAATGAGTTAATCAAACTCATCACAAAAACCTTCCACATGCACGAAGATCCACATAAAAATCAGCTGAAAATCAAGTTACCAATAAGTCGATACTCAAATGTCAAATTCAACACAGCATGGCCACGGTATGTTTTCAATCTGTTCCAGAGTGTAACAGATGACGAGCACCGAAATCAAAACAAGCACTTGAAGTACCGAGGAAGTCATTAGAAGCCCTACATAAGAGGCACAATGTTTCTCTATTAGTAGCCCGACATTGGCTTGAAAATATTATAATAATAAACATAACTTGTTTTGTGCACAAAACCTTAATTAACTGAAGTCAAGAAGGTAAACAAATGCCATAATGACCATTACAACTTGAAGCCCAAAAATATTACCATATTACAAGATTATTATGAGGACCTATTTTAGGAAGTCAGTTTCTTTTAAAACCACATGCAGAATTTCACTTTTGAGGTTAAATATCTCCGCGTATTAACACTATTAACTAATCCATTCCTTGGTAGCTTAGTTCAGTACAGAAGATGGATTCAGATTACTTACGAGGTCGAAGGAAACAAGATATATTAAATATTCTAAAAGGATACCCAAATGTTCAGGCCTATCGCCTAGATGGACAATCCATCACCCATGGTCTAATTTCTCGACCATCTCCTCTTCTTGCATCATGATTTTCTACTCTTCTTAAGGCACAATCAGCAGAGAATAGGTTCCAGCGTCTTCAGGTTAAGAAGCAATAATCGGAACAACTGCTATCTGCATTGTCGACTGACTACGACTGAGAAAGATTCACTTCTAGCGCCCAGATAGCAGCACAACTTAGCTACCTCGCTGCTTAAATTCCAAGTCGACCACTAGATAGCACACCATCACCAATTAGAGAAAGTCCATGGAATCCTGAAGTTTGAATACACGGTGGGCCAGACAAGAAAATGGACACATAATCAATATGCATCGTACCATCGCGAAGAATAATTTTAAATCCATTACAATCATGTTACAATGTTGACGATCAGAAATTTAGACATAACACTGAGCCAAAACACGACATTACAGAAAATGTCAAATGAACACACACTACCAATAATGCCAAATAAAATGTGCTTACACAAAATGAGACTAGAAACAAAATCGGAAATTTGCAAAATAACTTAGCAAAACACCAGGTTTGCAAAACAACATAAACATTTGAAAAAAATTGTTGAAAGAATTACAAAGATTAACCTACAATTTGTTGCTCAAAATTTTCCAAAATAGATGAAAAAATCAGTGAAACTCCATGCTGAAAACTCAACACGTACATAATACCTGGTACGCCACTCAAATTTAAAATTGCTTAATCTGGGAGGACAAGAATACGACACAAATTAATTTGAAGGTGTAAGGTATCTGGGCAAACTCGAAGTAGGTCAAACATTCAGCTGCCTTCAACAGATATGTACATCAGCTGTTCAAAAGATAAGCGCGAAGTCACACGAGGAAGTACAGGACTTAGCATGATTCAATGACATAGCCTAAAAGGACAAGCGATTACACAGAAGTTACAATCAAAACACACGGATTGAGAAAACTTTGAATTAAAAACACACATTGAAATTTATCACATACTTGCAGAACACAACACATGCAATGTGATGATACAGCTTTACAATGTTCACTCTTTTAGCAGGAGGCTTACCACAGGCAAAGCATATACTGACAACAAACTGAAATAGAATACCTTACAGTGACTTACCATTTCCTCCAATGTTCTGGTAATTACAGGGTGAAAACAGAAAAATACGGATTCCACATCATGGACAGAAAGCCAAACACATCCAAATGCCTTATACAGATATAGGCAACTCCCTTGGGATGTGAATATTGAGCACGAGCAACCATCATGATAAAACACAAACAGGGATTAGGAATGCGCACACATGAAGACATATGATGGAAAGATGGGAGTTTGGAAAAGACACATTAAGGAAAAAACAAGTGAAGAGTGAAAGTGCAAATGACAAAAGCTATGTACAAAAATTGTTAGTAGTGTAAAGACTAGTACTGGTATAGGAAAAACAAAATGATTTAAAGTTGAAACTGGTCTCTGACAGGGAAGTATACTATCCCCTATATTATTCATCATAGTCATGGATGAAATTCACAAGAACATTAAACAGAGATTGGGAAGACAAGCAACAAAAGCAATGTTGTTTGCAGATGATAGTGATACGGGGTGAGGATGAAACGGAAGTGCAAAAACAAGTAGATGTATGGAATCAAGAGGTAGAAAAATTTGGGATGAAAGTAAGCACACAGAAAAGTTAACAATAGTGATGACTAGGGGAAGGAAAGAAAAGATAAAACTGAATGGTAAAATTCTGGAAGTGGTTAAAAGTTTCAAGTAGTTGGGAAATATGATCACAGAAGATGGAAAGATTACTGAGGAAATCGGAAAAAGAATACAATAAGCAAATGGCTTCTACTGGAGTGTAATTGGTATTTTGTGGAACCAAGAAGTCCTAACTAAATGTAAGAAAGTATTATATTCAACCTGTTATGAACCCAGACTAACCTATGCAGCTGGATCGTGGACTAGAACAAAACAAGAGGAGAGTAGAATACAGGCAGCGGAAATGAAATTCCTAAGAGATATTGAGGGCAAGACCAGAAAGCATAGAATTAGAAATGAAGAGATAAGGTAAAGGACAGGAATCTTGAAACTTCAAGACAGGCTAGAAACAACAAAGCTAAAGTGGTATGGGCATATGATGAGAATGGGAGAAGAGTGTATCACTAAGTTTACACAAGGAGTAATTTAAATACCACCTATTCAACACAATTTATTCCACTATTGTGTGGTCAAATGCACATAGAAATTACCAGAATTTTAAAGGTACAAGTTTCACCCACTTTTTATTGGGCGTCATCAGCCTCGTTCCGTCTTAAAACACATATTGGTCTGAGGAATCTTATCACATTACATAAATTGTATTGATGAACTCTTAATGGTATTGATACTGTGGTTAAGTAATAATGCTGGAAATGGGAAATTAAGATGACACAGTAATTACAACTTTTAAAAGAAAATTACATCAATTAAATTACACTTTTCACAGTTACAGCAATGTGACCGAAATGACTTGAGACAACATGAAAGGTAGTGAGAATTTTTAAAAAGATCAAAATTTAAGTTAAATTTACCATTAATTAATTTTAAGGTTAGCTCAAGAGTCGATTACCATCCAACAATCCCTCGTTTACAACCACGCTCTGCTACGAAATGTTACCTCGTTACTAGTTACGTAAACTTTAAAAAATAGTGGGTTTATGTTAAATGTAATGAATTTTAAAAAACAGTAAAAACCTTAGAACACACGCAAGCTTCACACTTGAAGCTGCGTAAAACAAACAGGTTGACAAACATGACAACTACAAAGGATTTCGGCAGCGGCATGGAAACCCTATGAGGTAGATGAAACATATTCGTCATGGACAAGATTCAAACACAGTAATTGACCTTCACAGTTCATTGAAAGAAACAAATTAATAAAAGGATGAACAAATAAATTAATAGCAAGGAACTAAAATTCATTTAAAAAACTGAAGTTTTCATTGCATCTGCAGATATGCACACTATAGTGAAATATTTTTTAATGAGGGCTAGTCCTATTTTAGAAATTAAAAAAAGTATAAAATCTTACCACACAGGCATAATTTAATTGCTTCCATACTAAAAACACTTCTAGTAGGGAGCATAGATTTAACTTACGTTAAGTAACGCTGGACTACAGGAGGCAAACCTGAGGAAAACTTAAATGTTCGTTAAAAGGTTTCTATAAAAAAAAAAAAGGGAAAGGAAATTGCCTCCTCAATCAATACTGATCTGCATTTAGGGCAGTCGCCCAGGTGGCAGATTCCCTATTTGTTGTTTTCCTAGCCTTTTCCTAAATGATTTCAAAGAAATTGGAAATTTATTGAACATCTCTCTTGGTAAGTTATTCCAATCCCTAACTCCCCTTCCTATAAATGAATATTTGCCCCAGTTTGTCCTCTTGAATTCCAACTTTATCTTCATATTGTGATCTTTCCTACTTTTATAAACGCCATTCAAACTTATTCGTCTACTAATGTCATTCCACGCCATCTCTCCGCTGACAGCCCGGAACATACCACTTATAATACCAATATAAATGGTCCGTCATTGGACATTATAAATTTTCCAGCTAACTCATTCTTGGTTGCCAGCGTTTCGCCCTCATGTGCTAGGGTGGGCTCATCAGTTGGTACCTAGCACACCTACCAATACGCTGGCTAGTGCATACCGTGGAGGCCACTGCGTAGGCTAACTGGAGCCACCGGCAGTGCCAATGCACTAAGAGACTTTGTCTCATTATCAAAAATTGATGCCTGCTTGGCCATCAGATGACATAGATGTTGATTCCCATAGGGAATCTGAAATATTTGTCCTGAATGAGTAAATTTATAATACCAGTATAAATGGTCCGTCATTGGACATTATAAATTTTCCAGCTAACTCATTCTTGGTTGCCAGCGTTTCGCCCTCATGTGCTAGGGTGGGCTCATCAGTTGGTACCTAGCACACCTACCAATACGCTGGCTAGTGCATACCGTGGAGGCCACTGCGTAGGCTAACTGGAGCCACCGGCAGTGCCAATGCACTAAGAGACTTTGTCTCATTATCAAAAATTGATGCCTGCTTGGCCATCAGATGACATAGATGTTGATTCCCATAGGGAATCTGAAATTGGTAGGTGTGCTAGGTACCAACTGATGAGCCCACCCTAGCACATGAGGGCAAAACGCTGGCAACCAAGAATGAGTTAGCTGGAAAATTTATAATGTCCAATGACGGACCATTTATATTGGTATTATAAATTTACTCATTCAGGACAAATATTTCAGATTCCCTATGGGAATCAACATCTATGACATACCACTTAGTCGAGCAGCTCTTCTTCTTTCTCTCAATTCTTCCCAACCCAAACATTGCAACATTTTTGTAACGCTACTCTTTTGTCGGAAATCGCCCAGAACAAATCGAGCTGCTTTTCTTTGGATTTTCTTGAATCAGGTAATCCTGGTGAGGGTCCCATACACTGGAACCATACTCTAGTTGGGGTCTTACCAGAGACTTACATGCCCTCTCCTTTACATCCTTACTGCAACCCCTAAACACCCTCATAACCATGTGCAGAGATCTGTACCCTTTATTTACAATCCCATTTATGTGATTACCCCAATGAAGATCTCTCCTTATATTAACACCTAGATACTTACAATGATCCCCAAAAGGAACTTTCACCCCATCAACACAGTAATTAAAACTGAGAGGACTTTTCCTACTTGTAAAACTCACAACCTGACTTTTAACCCCGTTTATCAACATACCATTGCCTGCTGTCCATCTCACAACATTTTCAAGGTCACGTTGCAGTTGCTCACAATCTTGTAACTTATTTATCACTATAGAGAATAACATCATCCGCAAAAAGCCTTACCTCCGATTCTACTCCTTTACATATATCATTTATATATATAAGAAAACATAAAGGTCCGATAATACTGCCTTGAGGAATTCCCCTCTTAATTATTACAGGGTCAGATAAAGCTTCACCTACTCTAATTCTCTGAGATCTATTTTCTAGAAATATAGCAACCCATTCAGTCACTCTTTTGTCTAGTCCAATTGCACTCATTTTTGCCAGTAGTCTCCCATGATCCACCCTATCAAATGCTTTAGACAGGTCAATCGCGATACAGTCCATTTGTCCTCCTGAATCCAAGATATCTGCTATATCTTGCTGGAATCCTACAAGTTGAGCTTCAGTGGAATAACCTTTCCTAAAACCGAATTGCCTTCTATCGAACCAGTTATTAATTTCACAAACATGTCTAATATAATCAGAAAGAATGCCTTCCCAAAGCTTACATACAATGCATGTCAAACTTACTGGCCTGTAATTTTCAGCTTTATGTCTATCACCCTTTCCTTTATACACAGGGGCAACTATAGCAACTCTCCATTCATCTGGTATAGCTCCTCCGACCAAACAATAATCAAATAAGTACTTCAGATATGGTACTATATCCCAACCCATTGTCTTTAGTATATCCCCAGAAATCTGATCAATTCCAGTCGCTTTTCTAGTTTTAAACTTTTGTATCTTATTGTAAATGTCATTGTTATCATATGTAAATTTTATTACTTCTTTGGCCTTAGTCTCCTCCTCTATCTCGACATTATCCTTGTAACCAACAATCTTTACATACTGCTGACTGAATACTTCTGCCTTTTGAAGATCCTCACATACACACTCCCCTTGTTCATTAATTATTCCTGGAATGTCCTTCTTGGAACCTGTTTCTGCCTTAAAATACCTATACATACCCTTCCATTTTTCACTAAAATTCGTATGACTGCCAATTATGCTTGGCATCATATTATCCTTAGCTGCCTTCTTTGCTAGATTCAATTTTCTAGTAAGTTCCTTCAATTTCTCCTTACTTCCACAGCCATTTCTAACTCTATTTCTTTCCAGTCTGCACCTCCTTAGTCTCTTTATTTCTCTATTATAATACGGTGGGTCTTTACGATTCCTTACCACCCTTAATGGTACAAACCTGTTTTCGCATTCCTCAACAATTTCTTTAAACCCATCCCAGAGTCTGTTTACATTTATATTTACAGTTTTCCACCGATCATAGCTACTTTTTAGAAACTGCCTCATGCCTGCTTTATCAGCCATGTGGTACTGCCTAACAGTCCTACTTTTAAGACCTTCCTTTCTATCACATTTATTTTTAACTACCACAAAAACAGCTTCATGATCACTAATACCATTTATTACTTCAGTTTCCCTATAGAGCTCATCTGGTTTTATCAGCACGACATCCAGGATATTTTTCCCTCTGGTTGGTTCCATCACTTTCTGAATCAGCTGTCCTTCCATATTAACTTATTTGCCATTTGTTGGTCATGCTTTCTGTCGTTCGCATTTCCTTCCCAATTGACATCTGGCAAATTCAGATCTCCCGCTACAATCACATTTCTTTCCATGTCGTTTCCCACATAGCTGACTATCCTATCAAATAATTCTGAATCCGCGTCAGTGCTACCCTTTTCCCGATCTGTACACTCCAAATATATCAAGTTGCCTATTATCTTTAGAAATGAGCCTTACACCTAGAATTTCATGTGTCTCATCTTTAACTTTTTCGTAGCTTACAAATTCTTCTTTCACCAGAATGAACACTCCGCCTCCCACCCTTCCTATCCTATCTCTATGATACACACTCCAGTGCCGTGAGAAAATTTCTGCATCCATTATATCATTTCTCAGCCATGATTCAACTCCTATTACAATATCTGGTGAATATATATCTATTAAATTACTTAATTCTATTACTTTCCTTACAATACTTCTACAGTTCAACACTAACAATTTTATGTCATCCCTACTTGATTTCCAGTTCCCTGTTCCCTTATCACCGCTCCCTAGGCCATCCCGTTTCCCTGAATGTACCTCCCTATTACCCTTCCAAACAAATTTCCTAACGTACCACTGCGGTTTAAATGAAGGCCATCTGAGCGCAGATCCCTATCTCCTACCCACCCATTTGGATCTAGAAATTTCACTCCCAGTTTCCCACATACCCACTCCATAGTCTCATTTAAATCCCCAATCACCCTCCAGTCAGTATCCCTTCTACACAGTATTCCACTAATAATCTCCGCTTTCTTAAACTTCACCCGTGCTGCATTTACCAGATCCCACACATCTCCAACTATGTTGGTACTTATATTAGCTTGCCTTACGTTGTTGGTACCAACGTGAAACACTACCACCTTCTCCTTCCCCTCCTCCCTCTCTTCTACTTTCCTCAACATCTGCCTCAACCTAATTCCTGGATAACACTCTACCCTGGTACCCTTTCCTCCACACACTTTCCCCACGTGTCTAACAATGGAATTTCCCATGACCAGAGCCTCAACCCTACCCACCTCGTTTGATCCCCTCCCCTCCTGGTCAGCCCTATCTTTCCTGATAACTGCAGAAGCTATTTCCTCCTCCCTTTTCTCCTTCCCATGACCCTGTTCCACCTGTCTTTTCCTATCATCTACTCTACATTTTCCTTTCCTACCTTTTCCCTTCCTCCTACTCCCACATCTCGGCAACAGTTCCCTGTCCCTCATCTTCCCTCTGTTCTACCTGGAGTGACTCGTACCGATTTTGCACAGACACCTGTCCTGAATTCTGATCCTGAATAGAGCTCTTAGCCTGCAATCTCCTTCCCCTTAGAACATGAGACCACCTGTCTTCTACAACTCCTCCCTTTCCTTCCCCTCCCTCTTGTACACCTACTGTAACCTGTACGTTGTTTGAGGGAGTCCTATCTTCCTTCCTGTCTTCTGTGAGAATCCTAATTATCTCCCTCAAACTTTCCAACTCCTCCCTCATACCCCTCAATGCCTCGCCACACCCACAGAAACTACACTCGCGCTCCTTAGCCATTCTTTACGGGGGGGAAAAATGCAATTAAAAATAAAATAACTTATTTGCAAAGAATAAATGAACGGAGGGATATATTGTCTGGGATAGTACACAACAATAAGGTAATTAATATACGACTACACTACAATACTACTTAGTTGTGCTCTATTTTTTTATCCTACAACCCCTGACAGGATAAAAACTGCTGTTAATTACTGAATATCGAAAGTAATAGCCTACACAAGAACTACACAATTCCAAACTGCAATTAAGCCTATTCTAATTACAACAACAGTATTTTAGTACGAGTTTCTACGGATACCTCTACTACACCAGTACTACACAAATATTTTATAATAATAAAATAATCACACTAAATTCTAATAGGATATTACTTGTATACTACTGTACAGTACACTACAGTAATGTTAAACTACTTTCAGGCGTATCCTAATTACGGAACCGTACCGTATGTCACTAAACTAAGCACAACAGAAATGAAATTTGCAAGAACTACTGTACACAAAGATTACCAACGAAGCTAAATGCTTAGACAAATAATTATTATTAGTATTACGGTCTAATAGATACACACGAAAAATAACACACGAATATAGCAGGCAAGATACGGCACTATCTAAATGTACTGTATCTATACTACAATGTATCTACACTACACTACCCTGCGTTTGGTTAAATGCTTAAGTATCGAAAAGATTGCCGTACACGAAGAAAAACACGAATATAACTGGCAAGATACTATCTATTATACCTACAATTCTACTGAAATGTGGTTATGTGATTATTACAGCTGGTGGATTACTATTATTTTCCCTACTCCACGGGACGGAGAATAAGTGTCCTTAATTAGGCCTACTGAAAAATACGAGGTTTTCTACAGTAATTTCTCAAATATTTCTATCAAAACTACTACTACTACTACTACTCCAGGGACTTGAACTGCAATTACTGGGATATATGAACTTTATTATTAGCTAACCGCTCATAAATACTGAAAGATCGAGGGAGCGAAATATAAATTACGGATACTTTAACTACCTACTTAGAAGTACCAATGAATGGAATACAAGATCAGCTGATTTTTATTTATATTTACTTGACTACACTACACCCTTTGTTCACAACTTAGCCAACAATGCAATATTTGAATATGAGGACCGACAATAATCAATAACAATACGACTGTTAACTATTACCGTGTAATCTCTTTAACTTTTTAAATGGAGGTTTACAGGCGTATCGTGTTTTTTTTTTTTATGTAGTAAATTATTACCTTCGCGATAGTTTGAACGGATATCTATACGAAATACCGGAGAAGTTGCTGAAGAAGTTACGGTACTATTCCTTATGATAACCTACCTTTGTAAGTATAACAAACGAACCTACAGATATTTACAAATATTTTTAAAGTTAATATTATTACCTAAAGTATTTCCTAAACCTAAAATCGAAACAAGGTACACCTAGCTAGCCTACTTAACCTAGAAAACGTAATTTACTGAAGACCAACTGAATTACTTGTTACAAAATTTAAATAAATGTCACAACTCCCAATTTCTACCAACAAGCACTAAACACCACTATATAAACAGCACTAAATGAATCAGATATACACAAAATTTAGCTATTTCAATAGGTTTTCACTACTTTATCACTACAATAATGCAAGAGCTCTCTCAACAGCCAACCTTTCTCAAGCGCATCCAACAATTACATCGTGAATGCTTAGCTGAAAAGCTGTCATTTCAATGATTAAATGGTGAATGTGAAATTCGAGGGTAAAGTCCTGCACATTAAGGAAAAGTTACAATAAAATGAGGTTAATGTCCGAAAAACAAGAAGAAATAGGGCTTACCCCAACGCCGGCATCCCGTAACGGGACGGAAGCAGGAGCGCGACCGCTCATACGGCTGGTCTGAACCAAAAGACACGGATCCAACCTTCGCTCCCACGAAGGAGCAGATGAGATCGAAAAGCCGGAAATGGTGCAACCACCAAGGTAACCAATCAGCAGTGGCGGCGCGTTCTGTATGTTCAGTGGTTCAGTGAACCCCCTAGAAATACGGTAGATAACTTTTAGTAAAATGGTTAATCAAGAGCCTATTACTTTAATTAGCTCATTATATTCGTGCACGTAGCGATGATTTTGACACCAACACTGGTTGCTCTCCGGAACCAGCGGAGAGGTTCAATTTCAGGACTACGGGTGCGGGGCTGTGGGGCGTAAGAAGGGTGCGTATGGCGAGGGGCTGAGAGGAGCGACGAAAACATAGCCCAGGAATCGCTGGCGAGTGGACCAGCGATAGACACGAGCAGCCCCGAAATTAGCCGAAGCACTGTCACAGCGCGCGGTTAAATTTTGTTGTAAGTGGTAGGTTTTCAAGGGATTTTAATTCCATGATTTTACGATTCTGAGGTAATTAACCGCAATGAGCCAGAATATTTTGGTAATTACGATTTGTATAGCATCAACAGGCGTGCGTAGTCTAAGTTTGTATAATTCATTAAACTTTTCATTAGTAATACGCGTTTTATGAAAAGTAAACAGCAAAGTACGTCAACACACAAATAACAGTAGTCTGCCTAACACACTCTTGAAGCAGTTATTCCTGCGCAAGCAACTCTTCAAAATCAGAAGGAATTGGATCAGCTTAAAGTAATTGCCCCTCATATTCTGTCTTTCATTCTTCATTGTTTGGTAACTTCTCCGAGCTGAAGCTGTGTGCCTGCAAAGAAAAGTCGCGTTGCCAATCAAGCAATTTTACATCTGTGTAAATAACAGATCAGATGTAAGGCTTTTGCTCTATTAACCACCGTTTCGTCTTAGGTCTGACACTAGACTCATCAGAGTGGGATGTGTCAGACCCTACCCACTGACGCTGGGGTGTATGCAGGTGAACTTATCAGAAGCCCATTATAAGAGGCACAGTCTGATAACTGCATATGGGAGATAAATCTCCACAATGGAATTATTGCCCGCCTTGCAATTCCGAATGGAAAATTCTAAGTTCCCATGGAGGGAATTAAGATATTTTTCACCAATAGAGCTTCACCTGCATACACCCCAGTGTCAGTAGGTAGGGTCTGACACATCCCACTCTGATGAGTCTAGTGTCAGACCTAAGACGAAACGCTGGTTAATAGAGCAAACGCCTGAAAAGCCTTACATCTGATCTGTTTGTGACAAGCTCTATTGGTGAAAAATATCTAATTCCCTCCATGGGAACTTAGAATTTTCCATCTGTGTAAATATCAAGTAACAATAAATATGAACATGTTATTTTCCACAGCAGTGAACCCCCAGACGTTTCATCCACGCACCGCTACTGCCAATCTGGGTATGGAATTTACTCCCGGCTTTCACATTCACCAATTATGTTATTTTGACCAATGAAAGTTGGCTATTTCTCACTGATATAGAAGTCTTCTTTGCAACAGGAAGCAACTGGAAATGTGCTTCTAAAAATAGCATGAGTACTACACCCTGTTTCATAAGTTAGATACATAATTTCAAAACTCACAGCTACATGATAATTTTTAAAACAAAATTTTTCCAAACATAGTTCTTCTAATGTTCATAAGTCCAAAAGCATAATTCTTCTAAAACAGATATCTTATACAAATAATTTGCTTTAAAACATTAAATGAATTTTCAACGCAATAATTGAAGAGGCTCTCATTTCCCCACTGTTGTCCCAACTCTGGTGCACCATAGTCTTTCAACACTGAAATTATTTGCAATTGGATGTCTCTTGTCTGGACACCTTTCTGGTACATTGTAGGTTATCATTTCTGTGTTGACGTTTAACTAAGATAGTTTGAGGGATGCTCCACCATTCAACACATTGTCAAATATATTAATTTATAAGACCGGTTTCGACTCCCTTGGAGTCGTCAGTTCTTGTTGAAAATCAAATCAAGGGGAATCTGATAACAATCATCATAATAAAAGTTGTATACCTAAAGGCGATTGCCTGAAAACATCAATGGGTTGCAAAACATAGCCTTGAAATGTAATGTACACATGGTAAGCAGTACTAGGAATTTTAAAAGTTCTTAGTTCTGGTTTAAACTGTTTTGTGTGTTCATGGAGCACAGAACACTGGAAACATATGCATTGGTTGAAAATGTACACAAATGTAGGATGCTAAAGTTTATTTTGTCACCTATTCAATACATATAAATTTTACATTTAGGAATTTATTATTAATTCCGCTTGAGACATGTTTCGCCCTTCATTGAGAGCATCATCAGTCAAATTACCTCAAGGCAAAAATCAGGTACCTGATTAGTATTTAACATGCACAAATTAATACACATTACAATGGGAAAATTAAGTACGAGAAACTCTTGAACAATGGTGATGGTTAAACAATATAAGTTTAAAGAATAAGAAGTTGGCACCAATGCTTAAAATTACTGGGTAATTATAGTAGAGTTCACCCTGTGATTATTAACTAAGATTAAACCACTCTGCATATTTCTGATATGTCGATGCTACAATCATCTACCAACGATTAAAGCAACGGGATGCACTTGGTAATATACTTTTTTATATCCTTGCTCACCAAGCTGCTCTCTTGTAAATATGTATATAAACTGTAAATTCTCAACTGTTCAATTGGATAATGTAAATTTACTGTATAGTTACCAACCATTGGCAGTAATTTTTGTTAAAAACATTGACGCCGAGCACTATACCCTTTCCCCCTGACTGTTATACTGTCAGAGATGCCAACTATTACGATTCAATCGTAATAATTACGAATTGCCCATCATAATTACGCCTTTACGAATCACACACCACAAATTACGATTTTTTGTTGATTTTTAAATCTAAGTGTATGAAGTGTTCAAAAGGATACACAAGGCGGCGTGAATTCTCAGAATATTATCTTTGGATTTCTCAGAAATGATTTATCCCCCTTTCCTGTCCCTCGTTTAAGAATATTTCGACCGTCCTATCGCCTTGTCTTCATGTATACTGAAAACCCTCGAGCGTATGATTAAACTTCGACTCGAATGGTGGCTAGAATTTCACAATCTTCTACCACGAACTCAGAATGGTTTTCGAAAAGGAAGAAGTACCTATGATAGTCATGCACTGCTCACTACGGACATATATGACATTTGCTTCGAACAGTTATATGCTTGCCCTTTTTCTGGATATTTCTGCTGCATACGACAATGTTGATATCTCAAGATTATTATCTAAATTGATGGACCTCGGCCTTCCTCATCCGCTCATCAAGGGCATTTACAATCTTCTACACACCAGATGGATATATGTGCGTTATCATGACAAACTACTTGGCCCACGGAAAGTCTCACAAGGTCTGCCTCAAGGTGCTGTGCTTAGTCCCCTGCTCTACACCATTTACACCAGTGATCTAGAGACCATATTTTCACCCAGGATTAAAATATTACAATATGCTGACGATGTGTGTGCATATACTAGTGCAAGCTCTCTCCAGACTGTAGAAGCCCACATGGCTTTAGCTGTATATCAATTAGACCATTGGCTTCTTGAAAATAATTTATCCCTATCGCCTTCCAAGTCTCAAGTAGTGATATTTACGCGAAAATACCTGAGAGTCCTACCCTTAACCTTGAACTTGGGTCCATACAACATCAGAGTCAAACCTCAGGCAAGGTTTTTAGGTCTCGCATATGACACTCGACTGACATGGTCGCCACATATATCTGAGCTTACACCAAAACTGGAAAGATCTATGAATATTCTTCGTGCTCTCACCCGAACATGGTGGGGGGCTGATCCCTGTGTTCTCCTTCTCCTATATCGCAGTTTGATCCGATCCAAAATGGATTATGGGAGTATGTTTTATCATAACGGAAGCAAAATCGCTTTGCGCAAGCTGGACAGAATACAATATAGCTGTGTCAGAACCTGCATTGGAGCAATGGCTTCGACCCCAACAAATGCGTTGTTACTAGAGTGCGTCGAACCTCCTCTTGCTGTACGTCGACAATATTTAGCAGACAAATTTGTATTATCCAGGATGTACAACAATGAACCACCAATCTGCAGCAGTCTGGATGATTTAGAAACAGTTATGAGAGAACACGGACACCGAAAATGGATGAAAAATATATGCCTTCTGAACAGTCTTCAGTTTCTACGCCCCATACTTCCATCGTCAACACCCCACAAGTCTTGCCTTGCTTTTGAGATTCCGTACTCCTACTTATTGTTTTCTGTTCCAATACATCTTTTTACAACAGACTTACTTCCTCTAACCACAGTTCAGTCTTACTTTGTGGAATATACTCAAAGACAGTGGCCCAATGCTCTTCAAATCTTCACTGATGGCTCAAAAATACCCTCACCACCTGCAGTGGGATGCGCTTTTTACTGTCCCGCAACTGAAGAATCTCGTTTATTCACTTTACCAAATAACTGGTCTATTTTTACAGCAGAAGCTGTCGCTATTTCCGAAGCTCTAGCATACAGTTTAAGAGTTAAACCTTCTGCAGTTCTTATAATTACTGACTCTCTGTGTCTTGAAGACTTTACAGTCACCTGCCACATACAAACTAACGGTTCATCAAATTCAGATCATTCAGAGAATTCGACAACTTACTCGTCTCAATATTGCTGTACACTTTCTTTGGATACCTAGTCATAAAGGTATCAAACACGAGTATGTTGACCGGCTCGCTAGAGCAGCAACGCATTTGGGCGAACGGCTAGATTCACCAGTGTCTATTCGAGACTACGTGCCACGTATCAAGCAGCGTTCCTGGACGCAAATTGAAGAAGAATGGTATATTACAAAAGGGCAACGGGGAAAACAATACGCTGCAGTCCAACCATACCCTCCTCACTCACCTTGGTTCTCCAAATGGAATGCTTGTCGCCGATACATCACTTCTCTTATTCGCATGAGGTTCAACCACGGCAGTTTTGCAAATCATCTCTATTGGATAGGAGTCCTAAACTCGCCCTACTGTTCCTGTGACCGCCAAGCAATCGCTGACCTCAACCACATCTTCTCGTGCCATCTTTATAATGTACAGCAGGAAAAATTTATAACAACTTTACTTTCATTGAACTTCCAACTACCACTCAACATCCAGTGCATTTTATCATCCCAACAACCAGAAGCGTATAATGCAATCGCCATATTCTTAAAAGATACCGATTTAAGATTATAAAGTTTGATGTGATACTACTTCAGAAAAACTACGTAAACATACTACAGTTGCAGTGTCCCAATTTGTTCTATTTTTTTTCTCTTCGTATGTGTGTGCGCGCATTCTGTACGGGCTCGGAACGTAATACCATTATAATACTATGGAAGATTCATAGGTGTATATGTATTCTAAGTGTATATTTAATGTATATGCTTTGTTATCTAATGTATATCTAGCTGGCTGTTTGGTCTGGCACCTAAAGCCAATAAATTAATTAAAAAAATAAAATAAAAAGAATATTTCGAGTTTTCACGCGCCGAACGCAGTGTGTGCTTCCTGTACCGGAAATTTAGGCACCTGTGAAGTGGCATATCTTGCGGAGTTGTTGTCCTTGTTCGTCACATGATCAGACTTCCATGCAAGTATGAGAGTTCTTTTGTCTTTGGCGGTAAAGTGGCGACAAACTCCGTTTAATTGTGAATACTGTTTGGGTGACTGTTGAAGAAGTATTTATTGCGATTTTGGTTGCCAAATTTACATATATTGCTCTTCTAGGATATATGCTAATCGTGTTATGAAATGCGAAAGGTTTGAAATAATGAAGGGATTTCTTGTGCAGGAAAATACGTGTGATTACGTTACCGTGACTAGTGACGCTAGTAATAAATATAGTTGAAAATTTAGGGAGGTATACTCGGAAGAATGGCCCAGTTTAATGCGCTCCTCAAAATCTCATTCACGCGTGTTTTGTAGTGTGTGGAGCCGCGATGTTTCGGATGCGCATGACGAAGATGAACAAGACTGAATTTCGTGCTAATATGAACTCCGAACTGTTAAGTGCTCTGTTAGTGCAGAGGATGCACATGATATGAAAAGAAAAAGCATGTTACTAGTGTACGTTTACCAAACAGTAACTACAAGCTTTAAATGATACGTAAGTTAGTAAGATCACGATTTAAAAAAATATATATATCTACGACCGCCCCCCTCCCCCCCCCCCCCCCCCCCGCGTGCCCTAACAGCTGCATTACGAATTACCTTTTTTGAAAGTTGGCATCTCTGTACTGTAAATAATTTTATAAACTTTATAATTTCCTATGAGTGCATCAATTATTCTGCAGAGCACCACTGCTGAACTCTGCTATAATTACCCAGTAATTTTAAGCATTGGTGCCGACTTCTTATTCTTTAAACTTATATTGTTTAACCATCACCATTGTACAAGAGTTTCTCGTACTTAATTTTCCCATTGTAATGTGTATTAATTTGTGCATGTTAAATACTAAACAGGTACCTGATTTTTGCCTTGAGGAGGTAATTTGACTGATGCCCTCAATGAATGGTGAAACATGTCTCAAGTGGAATTAATAATAAATTCCTAAATGTAAAATTTATATGTATTGAATAGGTGACAAAATAAACCATTTAGCATCCTACATTCAGTATCTTCAATACGGACAATGATTATCACTTGCAATGTACACAAATACGACATGAAACACTTATAACTATATGGAACACATGGTGCTTCAAGAATCTTCTTGGGTTTGATAGTCTTGTTTCTATCTGATCAAATTGGATGAAACATATATACATTAAAATGAAATGTAAAAAGACAAACTACTTGGCATTTAAAAGGTTCTTTGTTTTGGTTTAAAAATTGTCAAGTAGTTTGTCTTTTTTACATTTCATTTCAATGTATGTATGTTTCATCCAGTTTAATCAGATAGAAACAAGACTCAAACCCAAGAACATTCTTGAAGTGCCATGTGTTCCATATAGTTATAAGTGTTTCATGTCATATTTGTGTATATTTTCAACCAGTGTTCCGTGCTCCATGAACACACAACAGTTTAAGCCAGAACTAAGAACTTTTGAAGTTCCAAGTACTGCTTACCATGTATATGTTAAATTTTCAGGCAATTGCCTTTAGGTATATAATTTTTTTATTATGATGGTTATCAGATTCCCCTTGATTTGATTTTCAACAAGAACTGAAGACTCCCAAGGGAGTCAACCGGTCTTCTTATAAATTAATATATTTTACAATGTGTTGAATGGTGGAACATCCCTCAAACTCTTATTTCTGGTACAGATGATAAACCTGGCATGCATTTTTCCTTGCTTCCCTATAACTGTCTGCCTGTGGTTAGTGGTTAGTGTGATTAGCTGCCACCTATGGAGGCCCAGGGTGGTTCGCAATTCTGTCACAAAACTTGAAAAGTGGTACGAGGGCTGGAATGGGGTCCGTTCAGCCTCCTGAGGTCAAGAGTAGAGGGGGGGGGTTAGATTCTCTCAGCTATTCTTGAAGTGATTTTCAGTGTTCTTCTCCTCGGGCAAATGCCGGGATGGTACCTAAGGCCACGGCTGATTCCTTCCCTGTTCCTTCCAATCTTCCCATCCCCCACAAGTCCCTGTTCAGCATAACATATGAGGCTGCCTGGGTGAGGTACTGGTCCTCCTTCGCAGTTACCCCCGACCCAATGTCTCGTGTTCCAGGATCTTGATGCAGTAGAGGTGGGATCCCTTGCTGAGTCTGGGGGGCAAAACCAACCCTGCAATGGAACTGATCAAATAGAAAAACCCATAGATAAGGAGAATGTCCACGTATTTATCTGTGGAAAACGTGAATGATTGAAGTGACTCATTCAAGCCGTATAGCAGTGCAGCGCACAATATTAAAAGCAGTGTTCTACTGTTTGCATGTGGCACACACTAGCCTGTGCCAAAGTATTAAAACATCATACTGATGAAAAAATTTCAATGGTTTAGGTTTTGAACTATTAATATGTTCTACAAATTGCCAGGGTAGCATCTAACTCCATGCACTGTGCGTGGGTGTGAGTGCATGCATTCACGTATTAAGAATAGACTACAGTACAGTATTTAATATGCTCTTCACATAACTGTAAACCCTTTTTAAGCATTAATTTCGTGCTTTGCTTCACCCGTTCACTAGGCATGAAGAAATAACATAGCAGGCTGACATAGATAAATGATTTAAATGATGTAGTGCTTTTCGAATGGACTATCGGGTAGTCATAATCGCTTGCATGCTGAGTTCAGTATTAGTATTTACCACAAGTTCAGAAATATCAAAGGTCTACAGAAAAAGGGTGCCGATATAGAAATATTGACCTTAAGTTTTCACAAGTTTGTTGGGCTGCATAAAACATCAGTAGGTGCAAGAGAATCAGCTGGTATTCTTTTGAGTCTCTACTGTACATGTTTGAAAATAATTTGAGCTAAACTGTTGTAACGGTGAATTTTTAATTAGACTGCTGGATTTTCTTGGTGCTCTCACTGTCCATTAGGTAAAGCAGGACTCGTATATTCAACGACACTGAACAATTTGTTGGAGCTGATGTGGGCATGGACTCTGTGAGCTTTCCTTGTCTAAGGCAATTGCCTCACATGCATCCAATGTAATGCCCCACAAAGCATTATGTGAAAGTGGGGGAGGGTGTGGCTAGTGTTTCTTTATGGTGTTATCACCTTCCCCACATGTGGTTAATGGGCTGGCCTGGAGCTTGAAGGACCCAACTGATAATTTCAATTGAGTCCTGCTCAAAAAGTGAGCCCTGAACACGCGACTGCTCATGTGGATTGCCTTAACTGGATGGTACTTTCACTAACAACCATAATATTGTGCAGAATGTCCCAATATTGGTCTGATGCAAGACTTCTCTATCCAATGAAGCACTTGGATGATATCTGCCTCCAGACAGATATGCAGCTGACATGTCAACATACTGCTATATCTTGTCATTGGGTTCTCTGTAGCCTGTAAGCATGAACTGGCCTAATCTCTGCTGAACTGAAAGAAGCCTTTCAGATCATATGATCCTAATTAACTCCATCTTACTCTTTGTTGGCAGCTTCTCTGCAATGGAGTTTGGTTTCTCATAGTTAATGGACAGAGTAGAGCTCATGCAGGAAACCAATTTTCCTGGATCTCCATACAGAGTTTAAGAACAGGTTTTCCTGTGAAGTTCTAACCTGTTTTCTTCCCTAGTAAAAAAACTGCTGGAAGACTTCCACTGGTGTATGTCTCTGAGCAGCCCTGGGTGAAACTCCACACTAAATCTCTGCCTCATGAATGTTAAAATTGTTGCTCTCTTGAGTGAATGTGTCATGTCAGAATGGAATCTCCAACTTGGTGTGTTTGTTGCCTGACTTCATATAGGAACAATAAAAAATATTTCATGCTGGGATTTTGACCTAAGCTGTTATGATGATCATGAATTTTGTATCTTACAGCTGACCATTCACTATGTGGGAGTGTGCTGTAAGTGCATGTCTTGAGAGGGACAGACTGATGCAATGAGTATGAACTATGGGCTGTGTTGCAAAACTTGTCCATTTGACTATGAAGTGGAACATACATTACATTCATTATGTTTGTTACATTAAGAAATAAAATTTGAACTTTTTTTTTAAATCTTTGAGATGTGACAATTTTGTTAATTTGTAGAAAGCTGCCTGCCTGGCCATGATAAAGGTGTGAAGTCTATGGTCTGGCACTGTGGTTCAAAAACATTTAATCATCAGAATGTTGGCTGGCAGGGTAGAGGGGGTTGTGCTATACAATATTTAATCATTAGATTGTGTGCCAAAAGCTTGGATTAAATTCCAAACCTCTGCAGTGTTCATGGAGTGAAGGCATAAGATTCTGTTCGCAATTTGTCCATTGGAAGGGGGTGTAAAGCCTTGAGCAGATATCTTGGTGGTGTTTGGTGGGAGTAGGCTATATGCTGGCATTGGGTTTTACCCTTTCTCTTCCTGTCACATTTATTTCGTGTCAGAGTGTTGAGAAACTTAAAAATATAAATAAGGTATTATATACAAATAAAACAAAATACATTTTATGTCACAAAACATGTTTCACACAATGCCCAGAAATGGGCAACAGAAATTCCCTCTTCAGTGGCTTGAATCAAGTCTTGAAGTGTACAACGAACAAGGCAGGACTGACAGTCATACAGGTGTTGGGTAGTTTGTTGCTCCCCACAATTGCAGAAGTCTGACTGATCTTTCAGATAACCCCATTTTTTAAGGTTATCCTTGGATTTACCTACTCCACTCAAACGATTAAGTGCCTTCCAGGTTGTCCATTCCAAATGATGACCAGGGGGTGGAGATTCAGAAGGCACCATCCAATCAGAAAGATGCTCCATTTTTGCTCGCCACATATCACAACGTGCTGTTCTTGCTGGTTTATCCAGAGCCTTGGAGACATTGAGGAAACTTTTCCTGGACTTCAGTCTTCTGGGTGGAGGTCGATGTCCAAATAACGGGTGGTTGCTTGTGAGATCCCCCTTCGACCTCTCTTGCCTTCCAAACACTTCTTGCCGAATGTCTGGAGGAGAAATACCAGCCAAGCAGTAGAGTTTGTCAGTGGGAGTAGATTTCAGGAAGGGCATCTGGCTATGGCTTGTTTCAGATGTGATCCTGCAGAGGAAGGGGCAAGGGTTGGACATGTAATCTGTGACAGCTGTTTCAAAACAGAATTATTTTATTATGAAACATCTATATATTCATCTGATTTATATCTGAAGCCATTTCTTTTCAGTTTTGACTTGGTTAATTTAAAACTGTTCAGTTATTAAGTATGCTGAAAGTAATTTTGAGTAACAAATTTATAAACCACCTAAAAACATGGTACCATATACTATTATATTTGAAAAAGAAACAACTCAATTTAGAATGACATGTTTAGTTTTTGAAACATCAGATTCTGTATTTAGAAATCTATAAATATTTTTCAAGAATGAAACACTTCATTCTATATTGAGTTTTTTCCTTCAAGAATAACACTTTACTATGTTTCCTGGTTCAGGTACTTTAGAAATTTACTACTCAAAATTAGTTTTGGCAGACTGAAGAAGCTAAGTTATAAATTATTCATCTGATTGTCAATTGTAGCTCTTAAAATGGAATAATGCAATGTAAAATCACACTCATAAAAATTATCAAACAATTTTTGTGTAATTTTTAGATTGTGAAAGGTTGTTTTGAAATCTATTGAATACTAAGAGGAAGAGGAAGGAGACGATATCAGTTATTAGACAGCATTAGAAAAAGAAAGGAAGATTATGCAGAAGTGAAGAAAAGGGCACAAGATCGAGAGATATGGAGGTCACAGCCATGATTGGACCTGCTGAATTGTAGAATAACTGATGATGATGATGAAAATTAATATATTAACAAGTTTCATGTATAACATGTATTAAAATAAAGTACTTCTCTGAAACTTCTAAAACTGATTTTCAGGTCGTACGTCAAAAATCGTTATAAAATAATAGACTTCAATATCAACAGTTTACCAGGCGAGTTGGCTGTGCGGTTAGCAGCACACAGCTGTGAGTTTGCATCGGGGAGATAGCGGTTTCGAACCCCACTGTCGGCAGCCCTGAAGATGGTTTTCTGTGGTTTCCCATTTTCACACTGTACTGGGAGGTACGCCTCTACGCCGCACATTTAAATCTTGCGCCTTAAAGAACTCGCCTACAGGAGAAACTGTGTACCTGAAACTGGACCAACTTATAAATTTTTACTGAAGATGGCTCCACTAAACTTTATTGTGAACTGTGTGAATTTCTACTTGTTTTTGTTTTCCATTCATCAAGAAGCCTGAACATTCTCTCATAGTTTTCACTACTAACAAACTTTGATCACTCACCCTGGTGTGAAGTGAAGGAACCCTTGTCTTTTGGTTGGCAATATTTATCTTTTATTTCTGCCAGTTTTGAATTTAGCCAATCAAGAATTTCTGTAATTTAATTTTCAACCAATCCCATATTTCTTCTTGGATTTTGAGTGTAACTTTTGATTTTAACCAATAAAACTCTGTGGGCGTCTCAATTATTAATGAAAGGTCTCGAACTTTCCCCGAGGGTTTATAAATTGCGAATTTTCACGTCTCCTGGCCATTTGATGAACATCCAAGTGTGTGTGTCGTGAAGTGGGTGGGAGGCGCCTCTTTCATCCATCAGCAGTTCTTCAGCAAGGTATGGCCACTTATCATCTCTTTTGCTTGCTCTGCAGTTTAACCTGAGGGAAAGGTTAGAAACTTTATTATGTAACCAACTTCTTAAAATGTAATTCTCTGTTTGGCTCATGTAAAAATTTCATAAATCTCTAACAGTAATCAGGGGATAGAGAGTGATATACCCTCTCAAGCTCCCCTTCATCTTGGTTTGAGGTACCACATTTGTTTGTGCAATGTAGTAAAGTGATTTCTATCTGTGTTACCTCAGTAGATTGGGATTAGCCCCTGTGTTGTTGGCCAAGTGCCCTATGTGTTTTTAAAATTTTTTGTGGAGCTCAATCTCCAACTCCATTCCTGTTGTACTCGGGCTGTTTATTGAACCTGTTCTTTTTTACTAAGGCCCTGTAGGTTGGGTACTAGATACCCCTGTGTAATATGATGGCTATTTGTAAATAGCGCCTTGTAAGGCCAGAGATTATTTGGTTTTCATATGGTGTTGCCTGGAATAGGCTTAAGAACAGAGTGTGTGAGCTCTTTTTCAAGTGTTGTAAAATTCCCTCTGGGAGGCCTGATATTGCAATTTTGGGAGAAAGTGCTCCAGGTATTAAGGGAGTTCTGCCCTTAAGTAAAATTATGATCTTTGAAAAGTTAAGTGTGTAGCTCAGGAATTAAGTGAGGGCTTGGAAGCCCAAGTTCTGTTTATACCATCAATCTTGTCCTTCCTGGACTTGTTTATTGCTACTGGTACCTGTTAGTGTTATTTGTTGCTTTCTTTTAGAGAAAAAAGGAAAATATAACCTTTGTTGAAGTTTTAAATTAACTTAGATTTTGTAGTTAGACCCATTCACCCTGGCACCTTCCTTCACCTCTGCTGGTCCATGGGTAACCCTGTAACACACACCAGGCAAATGCTGGGGCTGTACCTTAAGGCCATGGCTGCTTCCTTCCCACTCCTAGCCCTTTCCTATCCCATTGTCACCATAAGACCTGTGTCTGTGTGACGTAAAGCAACTGGCCAAAAAAAAAAAATAAAAAAAAAAAACAATTTTTGTAGGACAATCATTTTGACTTAAACACTGAGATTTTCCTTTGTTGCAGCCTGAGTGGAGAACTGCTGGTATGAGAATGTCCAATGATCTTTTAACTCCTGTACAGAAAGCTCTTGACGTCAAGGGTGCAATGATTCTGAAGATCAACATGGTGGCAAAGTGCTGAAAGTCAACTGAGGAACAAATACATCCTAGTAGAGTTGAATACTCTTTAAATCAAGAGCTGTTCTATGTTGCAGACACATATCAGTATCCTCACAAACTTCTGTGAACATGAGTGGTGCAGCAAGAAAACCTGGTGGACTGTTTTGTAAAGGTCATTGTTTTCTGAAATGTTACTGCTTGTGCAAATTTTACTTATTGATATAAGATGATCAAATCATGTATAAATGTCTGACACTTTCTTTAATAAACAAATTTGTATCAAATGTTCAATTTAGGTATATTGTTTCTAACATGTTTTTGTCATTTCCCCTTTTCCCAAGCTGCCATCAAACAGAAGTTATATATATTTTGTATGCAAAAGCTGTCCAAATTTTTGTTTAAGAAATTGGGACTTTATATGTTGGCCTAAAATTTGGAAAAAACAAATTTCTCTCAATTTCTTGAATAAAAACCATGAAAAAGATCAATAATTAGGAATGAGAAGGGTATTTATTAAATTGTAAAAAATTCTTTATTTAAAGCAAACAATACATAATTATATGGAAATTTACTAAACATTCAGCAATTTTGGCACAAAAAAAATGCTTAAGATTTTAAAATAAAGGACTTCTTTTAAACTTCTGAAATGAATTTTCAGGTCATAATTCAGAAATTGTTATAAAACAAGAGACTTCAATATCAAATTTTATACAATGAAACAAGTTTTGAAGGACAATTTTTAACTCCCATTCATTATTTGTTCCTTTGTTACAGCCTGAGGGGAAAACTGCTGGTATAAGAATGTCCAACACTGCTATAACTCCTGTACAGAAAGCTTTTGACATCAAGGGTGCAATGATTCTGAAGATCAGTATGGTGGCAAAGTGCTGAAAGTGTAACAAGGAACAGACATCCCAATGGTCCAGATATTAAAGTGGAGGGAATACTCTTTGGATCAAAAAAGATGTTCCATGCTGCAGACATATGGTCAGGGAAGTTTGCAAGGATACTGACAAGAGTGGTGTAGCAAGAAAACCTGGTGGAATGTATTGTAAAGGTCACAGTTTTCCAAAACCTCACTGTTTGTGAAATGAAAATTTAGTTTGCTTGTGTATATTTTATTTAATGAATAATATAAACTGTTAAGTATCAGAGTATACTTGAATCAAGTTACAGCTGATGAAACTGATAACAGGATGTATAAATGTCTTAACATTTTCTTGAATAAACAAGTTTTTATAAAATGTTCTATTTCTTCATCAGTTTAGTTTATAAAAACCTTTCTATGTTTCTCCTTCTCCCTAGCTGCCATCAAAAAAACTTAGAGATATATATGCTTACTACCTGTCCAAATTTTTGTATCAAGAAATTTGGACTTGGTTTTTTTTTTCCTTCAATTTTTAGGCCTATAGATTTTTCAAATTAAACAAATTTGTACAGAAAACATGAATAAATCATACTTGAAAGTTGTAAAAAACAAAATTTCTTTATTTTAACAAGAAAATACATTTTTTTTTACAAATTTTAATAAAAATAAAGCAATTTATGCAGAAAAAGTGCCTAAAAATATACCCTAAGTCCAACACCTCATTTCAAGTGTCCAGTCCCAGCGTTGAAACTTTCAGGAATCACGGAGTGTCCTGTCCAAAAAAAGAAAAATAAGGAAAAAATTAAACTAATGGGGACAGACTAAAAAAAAAAAAACACATAAAAAACCACAAAAAAAAAAACACACCAAAACATTAATCTACAATATAAAAATAATTTTAGAAGCCTCCACCTTATCAATACAATATTTATTTACTATAATGCAGTAAATTAAGTACCAGTTTCGACCCCTATGGGGTCATCCTCAGCTGACACACATTAAATTGGTTTCAAAAGCATCACATGTAAGACGTTACACCTTCATACAACTGACCCAATTAAACCAAACATTAAAAAGTTGCTTATTAAAATAGTAAATGGATCTTTTTCTTTGGCTTAAAAAGTATTTGTTATGTAAGGCATATCACCTCATTGTGCCTAATCTATTAAACATCAAATGAAGTTTACACTTGTTTACACTAGTGTTTGTAAAATTGTTACATATTTACAGCATTTATCGTCTTTAAGAATATGTATACATAAAAAGTTTTAGACCCGATGTAACAGGCTGGTTAAAAATGGATGAAATGGTAAAAACAAATAAAGTGGGTCCAATTTTTTGTTCTAATTTGTACTGTTTGTTATTGCTGCACTGTACTTGTAAATTGGTAAGTACACGGTGTATATATGCTAAAGTTGAGGCTTATAATTGTTTTTCATTCGTTCCAATTTTCCTTGACTACATAGTTTCACAAATATTAACAATGACATGCAAATTCTGAATGCCAACCCTAAGAGCCCCTTGCTCAGTATACTGGAAGAATTCTACATAAACTAAGACCAATACGTCAACCAAAATTTAAACTTAAATGAAATCACAGAAAAAACCAACATTCTTTTCGATACAGTCATTCCCCTTCTAAAAAATTATTATTTGAAAAGAATTAAGAAACAACAACTCACACATACAAATGAACCGCTTAAAGACTTCCCCTACTCTAGTCCCGCTCCCTCCACAGGCGCTCCACCCATCCCTCCAAACCTCTCCTCCGCAGCCGCGAAGTACAGCCCCAGAATAACGCGTAACAGATCTCGACGTGCAGCCGTGCAGCGCACACAGTGCCAACACTCAATGTAAGTACTTTAACACACAACTCACATTTCACAGCCTATTACATGCCGTTTCTTATACAAATTATTTCTACTTACAGATATCATATTCTACAACATAAAAGAAGCCCTCACGCTATCACCAGAACAAATGTACATTGGCTAACATCGACATAATTTTAAACTTTACTTCAAGACGTACGGCATATCAAATGAAATTCAGTTCTTAATTCTTCACAACAACATCTGTATATCAAGATAACTTCATCACCTGCATACTAGCAGTAGTCAAGGAAAATTGGAACGAATGAAAAACAATTATAAGATTCAACTTTAGCATATATACACACCGTGTACTTACCAATTTACAAGTACAGTGCAGCAATAACAAACAGTACAAATTAGAACAAAAAATTGGACCCACTTTATTTGATTTTACCATTTCATCCATTTTTAACCGGCCTGTTACATCGGGTCTAAAACTTTTTATGTATACATATTCTTAAAGACGATAAATGCTTTAAATATGTAACAATTTTACAAACACTAGTGTAAACAAGTGTAAACTTCATTTGATGTTTAATAGATTAGGCACAATGAGGTGATATGCCTTACATAACAAATACATTTTAAGCCAAAGAAAAAGATCCATTTACTATTTTAATAAGCAACTTTTTAATGTTTGGTTTAATTGGATCAGTTGTATGAAGGTGTAATGTCTTACATGTGATGTTTTTGAAACCAATTTAATGTGTGCCAGCTGAGGATGACCCCATAGGGGTCGAAACCGGGACTGAATTTACTGCATTATAGTAAATAAATACTGTATTGATAAGGTGGAGGCTTCTAAAATTATTTTTATGTTGTAATAGCAATCAATACGGAAATGAAGCTAATAGATTATGAAACATTAATCTAGCAGCCACCTAAAATTCAGGATATTCTGTAAATCACTTTGCCTACAAGAACTACTCTGTACTGAAAAGATGCTATACATTCATCTAAAACACAAATTCAGCAATACATTTTTATTCCTTTCCAAAAACATGGCCTTGTTCAAGTAAATGAACAGTCATTTGAATACCTTCAAATATAACTGTTAACTTAGGTTTGGAAAGGCAGCACACTACCATCTAACACTGCAAGCCATTCCTATCAAGACCACTACAGTACTTATTTGATCACTTAAATTGCTTTACGTCCCACTAACTACTTTTACGGCTTTTGGAGACCCTGAGGTGCCGGAATTTACTCCCGCAGGAGTTCGTTTACATGCCAGTAAATCTACAGACACAAGGCTAACGGTATTTACCGGACTGAGCCAGGATCGAACCTGTCAAGTTGGGGTCAGAAGGCCAACGCCTCAACAGTATGAGCCACACAACCCAGCAACTAAACTATTAGCTGCTGACCTCTGATGCCCGGATTCAATTCCCAGTACTTTCAGATATTTAAGAACGGCAGGAGGGCTGGTATGTGGCTGAACTACTACATGCAGCCAGACTCCATTCGGGGTGTGCCTCAAAAGAGCTGCACCACCTCCGAATGAGGACACAGGTTTACTTACTGCAATACAACATAATGGCATCTAAAAAAAAAACTAATTCAGGTATTTTTTAATTCTCATTCTGAGTAATTTGGAGAAAGCAAGCTAGCTTAGTTCTTTATGGAATCCAAACCACAGAGAAGTAAGAAACTCTTATATTCATTAGCTTAGATTTAATATGCAGCTGGGGCTGATGACCTTCAATGTTAGACCCCTTAAAAAACAAGCAGCAGCAGCATCATCATCATCAATCTGCAGCTGCCTTGGTGACCAACAAGTGAGAATGTCGCCCACCTTCTTGACATTTAAAATCAGTTTTGGAATCTGATGTATCAAGATGACTCAGCCTTTGCCACCAACACTTGGGGTTTAACAGAATATGCTATTTCTGCCTGGCTGTGTGCCTTCACTGCCACTACATTATGAAGATCAAGCCCAGTAATTTGACATCTCTTCTAAGAGAAAATTCCCCATACCTTACAATCTGGTTAACGTCAATATAGACAAGAAGTTATAGTTTAAGAATCAGCACTACCCCATTCACGATACCAGTTAGGTATTAACCACATTTAGAGAAGTTTACAATGCTCGCCTAATCTACCCTAGTGAATTAATCTTCAGTTAGTGCAAATGAACAAGACCATGATTGGGAGAGAAAGCTAATGTATTGCACGACTATCTACTAGTTACTCATCAATGAGCAATGAAATTATTTTGAGACATGACTTCAATGGAGTTCTCATCGCTTGATGATTAGCAAATGCTTGTATGATGCAAGATGCCTACTCCTCATTCAATAAAATAATTCATTACCTGATACCCAATTATGTACAAATTCAAACTAACAATTTTGTGCATTGACAATAATTAGTCAAACAAAAATACATCTTAGAAATGTTCTATTGTGATTGATTTGCTCGGGATGAACAGAAACCTCTTATATTATTAATTAAAAACTTGAAACTATTTCTCTATATTTTTAAGATTTGGTATTTTCCACAGAATTACAAAACTGAGTCCATGTTAAAAATATAATGTATTGAGGTGAAAAAAGAAAGAAAAAAAAGCATTCTTCAACATGTCTTTGTAACTCATGCCCATGAATGAATTGAAACGAGGCATACTAATTGTGATTTTGAAAGACCACTAAGTCTCAGCCAAGAGCAACTTGCCTTGATATATATTTCAATGGCAAGCAATTACTCTCGAAGGACTTTCAAGAGATTTTGACTCCATTGTAGCTACGGGCTCAATAATTATTCTTATTAAGTAGCTTATATAAAAGTGTGATGTACAGAATACCCTGCTAATCACAATTATTGTACTTTTGGTGAAATCCATACAAAGTGTTGTTCCACTGTATCTCCAATGCATTCAGCCAGTTTTACTTGTACACAGGAAAGCATTAATCAGCTTCACACAGTGTGTGGATAGGAACTAAGCTGGATCTCATTAAATTCATTATCAACAAAACAACAGTTATCAAGAGTTTTTCATGTTTCTTAATTATTTTCTTCTACAGTGAATCTGATTCCTGCTACCGTGACTGACTGGCATTGCACGTGCAATGCTATGCACATCTCCTCACATTCCAGACAGTAAGCATTAATTATTAATAGCCTTCCTGTTGTCAGTACAAGAAACACTGATGCATCATAAAGATATTTTGTATTTCATACTTCCTTTTCTACTCGCAAGGATATGTAATCAACTGTGTTTATCCTAAGTTTATGTTTCTATCATCTTCCTAGCTTCCTGTGTCCTGATGAATGGCTCTGCGTGTAAATGATGGGTGCAGCACTTAGCTTCATCAAAGAAGACAGTTGCTACAATACAACAGACATGGCCAACTTTCTCATATCAATCAAGCACATTCCATAATTTTACACAGACTAATATACACTATAGTTATATTAAGTTTGGACTAGTGGTTTCAACTGAAGTCAGATGAATGCTAAGCATTATTTATTTTATTTTTTAACATTTTAAATAGTGCAACTATACACCTCAATTTTAAGTGTATCCGGATATATTAAGTCATGGAATTTCATGTTGGTTCTTCACTTTTTTGAATAGACTAAGCTTTCTTTCAAAACGATCCTGCAATTAAATTGTATTTGAATAGCTACATAAATATGGTGATATCACTGCCACTCTCCGACAACAGTCAGTTAACATTCCATTTCCAAAAGTGACTTTTTTCTTCATTTTTTAACTTTTAGGTTTGCTTTCCTCAGGATTCATAAGAGCTAGAGCAATCAAACTCTATGTACTTCTTTAAATGCCAAAACACAACAAGGGAAGCTTGCAAAAAGCATATTTTTCCTTTAAAATATCCCTTTGAAAGGCTCTTAACTATCGCTGTGGCGCATACTGCCCGCACGGCAAGAAAAAATATATAATTTAGGAGCTGTAACCTATCTTTGCAAAATCCAGACCAAGCTCTGTCATGAGAATAACATCTTTATAGGTAGTATGGCACTAATAACTACAATTATTTAATGTGTTATTAACTTGCACAAAAATAATTATGACTCCAAAAGAAATTAAAAATGCACCTGAAGTTGTGGCAGAAATTTGAATTTTTAAATCTGATATGTTGCTATCTGCATCTCTCTTGCAGAACTAAGGGAGACAGATAGCCGACATTAATCACGTATTTTGCTCTAGTTGCAAGCTTATCATTTTCTGTAATTACTGATAATATCAATATTACTGTGATCATAGCGACAGGATCTCCAGTTTTACATGGAATCTGAACCAAACCAAACCCCATGGCACTACAGCCCTTGAAGGGCCTTGGCCTACCAAGCGACCGCTGCTCAGGCCGAAGGCCTGCAGATTATGAGGTGTCATGTGGTCAGCAAAACGAATCCTCTCAGCCATTATTCTTGGCCTTCTAGACCGGGGCTGCTATCTCACCATCAGATAGCTCCTCAATTCTAATCACGTAGGCTGAGTGGACCTCGAACCAGCCCTCAGGTCCATGTAAAAATCCCTGACCTGGCCAGGAATCGAACCCGGGGCCTCCGGATAAGAGGCAGGCCCGCTACCCCTACACCACGGGGCCAGCTGGAATCTGAACCACAGGGACAAAATCTTTCATTTCAAATATCCCACATGCATTCAAACCATATCACCTTCGTTAAAAGATCATAACAAATTCACTCGGCAATCACATCAATGTTGGCAACAGTGCATGGAAATTCTCTTTCATAAAACAAACAGTATAATTTCCAGTACAATATCAGGGGAACTCTAAAGAAGCCCCCCCAAAGAATGCACCTTGCAATTTTGATGTCATGATCATTTTTCATGGTGTGGGTTACTGTAGTCAGGTCCTAGTTTGTGAACCATGGGCAATGGCTGAGTGGCCTAGTAAGTAGTCCTGAGAGTCGGGATAGGAGTTGGCATCTTGGACATATCCTGAGTCATGGCTCTCCTTGAGCCCAGGTGGCTAGGACTATAGAATTCACTGGAGGTCATTAACCTCAGCACGTTCAGAACATTTTAAGCAACCCTTGAACCTACGGGAGTAAAGGAGTCCGAGTTCCATCTGACAGGTGGGGAACTCCTTGGAAACAACTTGCAACAACATGGAATTTGATGGGAACTAGCAATATTAATGGCACTTATGGAAGACTTTTTTTTTAAACAATTTCCTTTAAACTACAACGACACAGATAAGCCTTATGGTGACGATGGGATAGGAAAGTGCTAGGAATGGGAAGGAATCGACCGTGGCCTTAATTAAGGACAGTCCCAGCATTTGCCTGGTGTGAAAATGGGAAACCATGGAAAACTATCTTCAGGTTTGCGGACAGTGGGTTTCGAACCCACTATCTGCCAAATGCAAGCTGATAACTATGTAACCCAAACCATGCAGCCACTTGCTCGGTGCTTATAGAAGAAAGGAGGTAGAACCGGTAGAGTCAGCAAAAAGGATGCAACTGGATTAGAAGTTAATGATATTCAAGTAAAGGGAGATAAAGAGGAAGAGATAGAAAATTATACAGTGTACTTAATTAGTGTTAAAAAAGGAAGGGCACAGTGTGGTATAAGACTGTTCATCAGGAATACTATTGCATACAACATAGTTTCTATAAGGCACGTAAATGAGCGAATGATGTGGGTAGATTTAGCAGTTGGAGGAATTAGGATCTACCCATGTGAGGGTGTACATGAAGATGAATTTAACAAGTTTTATGAAGCACTGAGTGACGTTGTAACTGAAGAGAACTGTCTCGGTCTATTCACCATATGAGGGTACAGATGAATATGAAGTTGACAAGTTTATTGAAGCGCTGGGTGTCAAGGTCAAGTAAGGATAGGATAGTGCTAATAGGCAATTTCAATGCAATAGTTGGAAATACAACTGAAGGACATGAAAAGCTGATGGGTAAATGTGGGGAAGATATGGAAGCTAATACGAACAGGTAGCACTTCTTGGACTTCTGTGCTAGTATGAAATTTGCAGTTACAAATACATTCTTCAAGTCTAAGGCTATTCATCACTACATACAGGAGAGTAGAGGCACCAGATCCATCATAGACTATATCATAACTAACTTTGAATTCAGAACATCTGTTAGAAATGTGTGGGATTCTGGGAATTTTTCTATAGTGAACTACCTCTAGGCCTAGAATAAAGGGAAATCTATCTGAAGACAACCAGGGATAGAAAATCTCCAAGACAAGGAAATTAGACAGAAGTACATGGTTTGAGGCCTCCCATAAGTCCAACCCCTTGTCCACATCGTGGCAGGTGGGCAACGGCATGAAATAGGGGACTGTCTGTAGGGGTGATGTACAGCGGGGACTGTGTGTGTCCCAGGACCGCTACGGTACCTGTGAAGGCCCTTCAGGAACCCTGAAAAGTGACGGCTAACGGGGCTCTGGTGAAGTCCTGAATGGCAGATGTGGCAGAGAAGGAGACCTTTGGAACGGCAAATCTGGCAGACGAGGCAACCCTTTTCCCTCGGGGTTGAAGAAATGGGGGAAACCACTGCCTTGTGGTGAAGAGAGATCTTCAAAGGCTAAGGGAGACAACCCCCACAGAAAACGGCAGGCTTGGAGGCTCAGGTGGCAGCCCCACCACCAAGCTCGGGTGCTGTGGGCTAATAACTCACACATCTTAAATGCACTTATTAAAGAAACTGAAGTGAAATGAAACCGGATGTGTCACCGGTGGTGAGTTGATAGTCGGCGGTATCATTTTTGATTTGACTAAAGAAATAAGGAACTAACATTTTTGAAGAATTCGACTAAAATTTTTGTTGTTGTAAAAAAAATGTAAAAATTTGTGTGTTTTATTTTTGATGAAGTCGTATTTTAAAGTATTTTCAGGACTCACTGAAGAGACAATTATTTTCTTAATCATTGACATTGATATTGGAGATCTCCAGTAATATGTTTTTTTTGTAACCCATTTTTGTACCACCCTGTAGAGCCACGTGGAGGCTTCGATCACGAAATCGCTGAGTTTCGCAATCGAAATCTCTAGAATGATTTTCCCACATTACCATATTTGGTGCTATAATTCTATTGGTGAAAATAACACTAATTGGTATTGGTCAAACTTCGGATCGAAACATAGGTAGCTTCCCTGATTGGCTGTTTGAGTATTTCCCAATTTCCGGCTTTTGGCTCCTTAGCAAGAGCAAGGCTCTGTTCAGCGTCTTTGGTTTTCGTACGTCGTAACGATCGGACGCACCTTGTAAGGTGGTCCGCTCACCGGCTCCAGTCATCCCGGGGTAAGCATGTTTTCTATTTTCAAGTGTTAACTTAAACTGTAAATTCATTCGTTCGGAGTTTGCCTTAGACCCTGGTTTTCACCGCTTTTGATTTGTAATGCCGTAGTTTGTCAACTAGGCATACCCTTTATTTTGGAGGCAATTCATTTTATTAATCTTTTGTGAATATGTAAACTTTAATTTTTTTTCTTCCGAGTTGCCTCCAGTAATTCCGTATCAATTTAGTGTACACCTGTTGAGCTTTGCGTCCCTCACTGATGTGTATTAGGAGAGGACTGCTTCTCTATAGGCCTCTGCGCTAAATTTAATTTCTGTTGTTCCCTTCCCTTGTAACATTTTTCAATTTGCCTTATATGATGTTTGTAATTAGGTCATTGTTCCCTTTAAATTTTCATTGTAAATTTCAACATCGAAATTATGCTCACTTATTTAAGTGTCATTGTAACTTTGTGTAAATATTCACTTTCCTGAGAGAAACATTGATAGGAACCTCGTGGTTCGATTTGATTTTTTAATTTAATAATGTTATCTAACCTTGTGCACTTCATACCTTGATTCAATTCTACATGTTAAATAAATTTGACGAAGGGTTAATGTTCTCACGTTTCTTTCCCTACAACGTCGCGTAAGGTCTCGTCCTCTAGGGTTTCCCGGCCTGCTTCCCATACTTCCTTTCTCTAGTTGTCATGTTGGTTATCCTGCGAAGCCACATGTGTGTAAAAGGTAAAATGTTTTCCTGTTTGATCATCGGCTGATGCCGCTCTATAAGGTTTGTTATTTTGCATTATCAAATAATTACGTGTTTTAAATGTATCTTGTATTATGTGCTTCCTTCTGTTTTAAGGGGGGGGGGGTTAGATCTGGTAGCAGAGCGTGGTTGTAGAAGAAAGAGATGCGAGAGCAATAACCCTTGTCTAACCTAAAATAACCGGGTATCATCTTCTAACATAATTTCTTGTTAACATGTCTCGTGTTGTCCCTGTTCCGTCCCATTTGAGGAAGGAGGAATTAGTTTACGAACTTCGTATTCGTAAATTGGATTCAACAGGAAAGGTTAGGGATGACGCGAGCTTGTTAAAGCAATCTCTTAACGAAACTATAGCAGTACCCAACCTATCAAAAGACAAAGTGTGTGCATCTTTGACCCTTGTTAAAGGTAAATTTACTGAATTCGAAGCTATTCTTTTGTCCTTTTGTTCCTCTAAACCGTCTGATGCTCAGTTAACACGTGTGAAAGCCCAAGTCCAGCATTACGTGGATAGGATTCGCGACCTGTTAACTCTTAATTTATCCATAAATGAGCGACAGGAATGTGAGTTGTTGTTATTAAAATTTTCCGGCATTTTCGATAAAATTATAGACTTGATAGAAGGCAATGAGTCGTCTAGCTCCAGTTCTGTAGTTAATGTGTCTGCTCCACCTGAAACATGTAACAGTGAAAAAATCTCGGTATCTACTGCTTCACAATTTAGTAATGTGGTAACTTGTAATAATGTTCCCCTGCAATCTTCTGTTATATTTACAAATGCTTCTCTGCCTGTGAATAATGCCTGTGATGGTTCCTTTACACAAGTTGGTACGTCTACTGGTCCTACGAGAAATGTTAATTCTGTGTCCTTACCTCAGCCTTTGGTTGCGACCCAAGTGGTTTCTCTTCCTGTTGTGCAAAGATATCCTCATGTCCAAGTGTCACCTGTAGCAAATACTTCGGTAGTGTCACAAATGTGCGAAAATGTTTCGCAGATGCGAATATCTGTGCCAGTTTCGATGCAATCTAGCTGTAGTCCTAACCTCACTCTTAGTACACCCACCCTTTCCCAGGGACGTTCAAGTCAGGATTTCTATACAACTGTGATGCCTTCTATTAATCAATCCAGTCCTGTTCAGGTACCTACTACGCCTGCTGTTTCTCAAATGTTTGCTAATTTTCCTCATCCGTTAACCGCTCTATTTAAGGGCTTATCTAAGGTCACCGCTAATTCAATCGAAGAGATTCTTACATTTCTGCGTTTCTTGGTTGAATTTAAAGATCAGTGTGTTGTATATGCTTTAAGTAGTGATAATTTCTTCCAAGTGTTATATCCTCATGTATCTGGAGCTCTTTCTGAACATATCATAAGAGCTATTTCTGAAAAGTGGACAGTTGACCAATTTCACGCGCATGTGCTTGAGTTTTTTATTCCTTCCTGTGCATTGTCTTCCTTGCTGCAAAAGCACTATTTTCATGTACAGCATTTGAATGAAACATTGTCTGAATACATTCAGGACATTAAATTCAATGCCAGGATTTTTATGCTCAACTATTCTGAGTCTCAGATGGTTGCTAACATTGTCGAAGGTCTTGCACCAAGTTATTGACCGTATCTTGCTCTGTCACCACGACCTGCTACGTTCGCTCAGTTGGAAGCTATCACCGTTTTGGCTGAAGGCATTAGGTATGCCGACCAGTTACGCGTTGCGTTAGCCCCTCCTCCTATGAGCATGTCTTCTCAAGTCACTAGTACCATTTCTACTTCTTCCAAACCACGTCATTCACGTGCTTGCTATAGTTGCGGTTCCACTGATCATTTTCAGTGGAATTGTCCTAAGATTGGGGCCTTAGGTAATTCAAAACCTTCCATGAGTGGTCAGCTTCAAAATTTCCAAAGGAATTGTCCTAAGATTGAGCCCTTAGGCAATGCTAATCCTAATGTGAGTAGAGTTTCTTCCTCCTCTAATTCTTGTAGTTACTGTGGGTCAAATAGACACTTTTCTAGACAATGTCCTCGCAATTCTTCCGGTTCTGGGCGTTCTGGTAATGGCAATGCCAGATGACTAGCCGCCAATTCTTGTGCCAAACCTTATAGTGTACCTTCTTGTTTCGTCTGTTATGGCTGTCAGTTAGATGACGATGTACCCCATCCTGTAATTAATGATAAGCCTCAGTCTGACCCTACTATCAATTTTCCACAATCTTGTGGTATTTCTGCTATTCCTCCATGTAAATTACCTTACATATGCCTAGAAGTGAATAATGAACCTGTTTGTGCTTTAGTTGATTCTGGAAGTAGCCTCACCTTGATGAGCGAAGATTTGTATAATTCTGTAAAATCTGTTTGTAAGTTCCCTTCTTTAAAACCGGTGTCTTTAACCTGCCATACGGCTAACTCTAATTCATTGAATGTGATTGGAAGTCTGGATGTCAAAATTAGAATATGTAATTTCACATGGAAAATGTCTGTGCTAGTGGCAAAAGATTTATCTTGTCCTTTCATTCTCGGTGCAAATTTTATTGCCAAAACTGGTATTGTTTTGGATCTTCAATATAATGAATTCCAGTTTAAATTTTCCGTTAGGATCTTTAAATTGTGTAACCGTTCTCCTACCCTTCCTTATCATGTTAGTGCTGTCTCTGAGGACACAAGTGAAACAAAAGCTTTTGACTTTAATCATTTGCCTGATGACCAGGCCAACCAACTTAGGAATCTTTGTGATAAATTTCCTGATGTGTTCACCGACAAGTTAGGGGTGACCAATGTTTTGGAATATAAAATTGAAGTTACTGATAATGTACCTGTTCGTTCTCCTCCATATCGATTGTCGCCTCCCAAGATGAAAGCCCTTAAGGCTATCATCGACCAAATGCTTGCTGATGGTGTAATACGTCCTTCTAAATCTGCGTACTATTCTCCCTTATTTCTTGTCCCTAAACCACAGGGTGGTTTTCGGCCTGTAGTGGATTATAGAATGTTGAATAAGCAAGTTGTGCTTCAATCTGTTCCTCTTCCTGACTTACACTCTTGCTTCTCTTGGTTTGCTAATGCCAAAATTTTTACCACTTTTGATTTGAATCAGGCATATTATCAGATACCTCTTGCTGAGGAATCCAAGCATCTCACGGCTTTTGCCACTGACTGGAACCTCTATGAATTTGAGCGCGTACCGTTCGGACTGGCAACGGGAGCCGCTATTTTGACTCGGCTGTTGGATAACATGTTGTCAGACATTAAATTCAAATTCGTTTATAATTATCTCGATGATTTAGTAATTTTTAACAAAACTTTTGAAGAACATCTCGTTCATCTCAATGAAGTCCTTGAAAGACTCCGTAAAGCAGGACTGACCCTTAAGGCTAGCAAGGTTACTTTTGCGCAGCCCCAGATGTCCTTCTTAGGACATATTGTGTCTGAAAAAGGTGTCTCGGTTGATCAATCTCATACTGCAGCGATTCAAAATTTCCCAACCCCTAAAGATGTTAAAGCTGTAGCTAGGTTTGTTGGCATGGTCAATTTCTTCCGTAAATTCATCCCTAATTTTGCTGAAAGAGCAGCTCCATTGAATGCTTTAAGGAGGAAGGATGCTAAATTTGAATGGGGTGATGCTCAACTTGAAGCTTTCTATGATTTGAAATCTGCTTTATGTAACGCTCCTGTGCTGGCGATGCCAGATTTTTCTAAACGTTTCATTCTCCAGACTGATGCCTCATCTACTGGTATCTCTGGTGTGCTCCTTCAGGAATTTGAAGATGGACGCTGTCCAATTTCTTATGCTTCCCGTAGTCTCAATCCTGCTGAACGCAATTATTCGATCTATGAATTAGAAGCCTTAGCTGTTGTCTTCTCCTTGGAAAGGTTCAGAATGTACCTCGAACACCTCCCATTTGATCTTGAAACTGATAATCAGGCACTGAGTTGGGTACTGGCCAGGCCAAGGAGGACTGGTCGTCTTGCGCGTTGGGCAGTACGCATCTCAGCTTTTCAATTTGAAGCTCGTCACATTCGTGGAACTCAAAATGTTGTTGCTGACAGTCTTAGTAGGATGTTCTACCCGGGCAGCTCTGATCCTCAATCAGAGCCTGCAGATCCCTCTCCTGAACAAGTTTCGGCCTTTGTTAATGCAGTGTTGACCAATTCCCCTTTCCTTTTCAAAGATATTTCTAAACATCAGGAAGACGACCTTGAATTGAAAGTTATTATTGACAGAATTAAGTCCGGTGAGCATGTCAAACCCTATGTCATTAAGAATGGTGTTCTGTGTTGTCCTGCTCGTGGTCGCAGAGACCCCAAAATTGTTGTTCCAGCTAATTTAGTTCCTGCTCTTTTCAAATATTTTCATGAATCCCCTGTTGGTGGACACCTCGGTGTATTGAAGACTAGAGAGAAAATCCGTAAACACTTCATTTGGAAATCTATGGATGGTGAAATCCGCACCATGGTTAAATCTTGTAAAACCTGTAACATTAGTAAACCCGCCCCCAATACCCGCCTTGGTCTGTTGTCATCTGAGCAAGCTTCTCGCCCAATGGAGAGACTATTTATTGACTACATTGGACCGTTCCCGCGTTCACGGACCGGCCATCGTTTCATACTTGTGTGTGTTGATGCGTTCTCGCATTTTACGTGGCTGTTTCCTACTCGCATGGCTAATGCTAATACTACTATTTCTTGCTTGAAACAGATCTTTGCTTCATTTGGACCCTGTCAATTTCTGGTGAGTGACAATGCTAGAGCGTTTACATCTGTGCAATTCCATAATTTCTGTTTTGACCTATCTATTTCTCATGTGACTACCACCCCTTATTATCCCAGGCCTAATTATGCTGAGAGAGTCAATTAAAATCTAAGATCTGCTCTTATTGCCTATCATTCTTCTGACCATTCGAAGTGGGATTCATCACTTAATTGGTTATCATTTGCTTTCAACACTGCCGTTCATGAAAGTCACAAGCAGACTCCTGCTTCATTGATGCTAGCGTTCACCCCCAATTCTCCACTCTCTAATCTGTGGTCTATTAACGATCTTCTACCTGATGTCGCTAATCCAGAAACGATTCGTGCTGCTTGGCACCGCGCGCGTAAGAATTTGAAAGTATATTACGCTAAAGTTCAACGTAACTATAATCACGGGCGAAGACCACACAATCTGTCTGTGGGTGACCTGGTTTATGTAAAGACTCATACTGTGAGTAGTGCTGCGGATCATGTTATTAGTAAGTTGGCCCCCAGATTTCGAGGTCCCTGCACGATATTGAAATTTTTAACTCCTGTGTCATTGCTAGTCAGCGATCCTGAAAAGAAAAGGATCAGTCGAGTCCATTTGTCGGAAGTCAAGATCCCCTAGTTATGAGATGATGCTCTAGTATCTATTAGTAACTTAAGGACAGTTAGTTGTAAGCAAATTTTGGGGTGTATATCCGGCCGGATACTTTGGCAAGTCTAGAGGTTATTTAAGATTTTAGTTGTAATAAGTATGGTCATTTGAGATCATATTAGGTAGATTTTAGTGTGTTCTTTAGGTTAAGGTTTTCATTCATTGTCATAACTAGGGATCCCTTGTAAAAATTTCTGGTATTAAGGTAAACTCCAATAAACCTTCCTAATTTTATTTGGTCTCTTATGTTTGATAAATTTTTAATACATGCTTGCCCTGGGAGGGTTTGGAATTCCCAAAGATTTGGGGCGAGGGTATCTTCCTCGCAAGAATATTCAGTTCCTATTATTATTATAGTAATAGCTGTTTATATAAAAAAAAAACACCCTTAAGTCTACGTTTCTCTTCTGCATAGCCGAGGTTATGCCTTTTCCCGTATTTCTTCCTTTTCTGCTGTGGTTGATCCCTGTTCCAGTGATCACTATGACCTGGTCCAGACAGGGAACCTGTCGTGCCTGTTGTAAGGGGCATTATAAACTCCTGACCTGTTTGCATTCAACCTGGGAGTGCATTGTCGCAGAATTCCTGGTGGTGGCAGTTGTCCAGTACTGCGCCATGCCTTACTACATGTTCACTGTGAGTTCGCTATGCGAGTGAACTATATGAAGCGTCATTGGAGACCCTGGTTGGACTGAAAAGGGAAACCATGTTGGCAGGCGCGCAATGTCAGCGATCCTATGGACAGCAATACCTGTGGTCGAGCTTAGGAAATTCTGCTTACTAGATACTTGTAAAAGTTGCATCGAGATGTGGTTGATACGCGTTTGTATCAGTGTGTGTTCACAAAATTCAGACCTCCAGTTAAAATCGCCATTTAATGTAACATTTAAAAAAAAAATTTATTATCGAGCAGAGCTTGAGTTTCGGCGGTGGAGGATGTCACCGGTGGTGAGTTGACAGTCGGCGGTATCATTTTTGATTTGACTAAAGAAACTAAGGAACTAACATTTTTGAAGAATTCGACTAAAATTTTTGTTGTTGTAAAAATTATGTAAAAATTTGTGTGTTTTATTTTTGATGAAGTCGTATTTTAAAGTATTTTCAGGACTCACTGAAGAGACAATTATTTTCTTAATCATTGACATTGATATTGGAGATCTCAAGTAATATGTATTTTTTGTAACCCATTTTTGTATCACCCTGTAGTGCCACGTGGAGGCTTCGATCACGAAATCGCTGAGTTTCGCAATCGAAACCTCTAGAATGAATTTCCCACATTACCATATTTGGTGCTATAATTCTATTGGTGAAAATAACACTAATTGGTATTGGTCAAACTTCGGATCGAAACATAGGTAGCTTCCCTGATTGGCTGTTTGAGTATTTCCCAATTTCCGGCTTTTGGCTCCTTAGCAAGAGCAAGGCTCTGTTCAGCGTCTTTGGTTTTCGTACGTCGTAACGATCGGACGCACCTTGTAAGGTGGTCCGCTCACCGGCTCCAGTCATCCCGGGGTAAGCATGTTTTCTATTTTCAAGTGTTAACTTAAACTGTAAATTCATTTGTTCGGAGTTTGCCTTAGACCCTGGTTTTCACCGCTTTTGATTTGTAATGCCGTAGTTTGTCAACTAGGCATACCCTTTATTTTGGAGGCAATTCATTTTATTAATCTTTTGTGAATATGTAAACTTTAATTTTTTTTCTTCCGAGTTGCCTCCAGTAATTCTGTATCAATTTAGTGTACACCTGTTGAGCTTTGCGTCCCTCACTGATGTGTATTAGGAGAGGACTGCTTCTCTATAGGCCTCTGCGCTAAATTTAATTTCTGTTGTTCCCTTCCCTTGTAACATTTTTCAATTTGCCTTATATGATGTTTGTAATTAGGTCATTGTTCCCTTTAAATTTTCATTGTAAATTTCAACATCGAAATTATGCTCACTTATTTAAATGTCATTGTAACTTTGTGTAAATATTCACTTTCCTGAGAGAAACATTGATAGGAACCTCGTGGTTCGATTTGATTTTTTAATTTAATAATGTTATCTAACCTTGTGCACTTCGTACCTTGATTCAATTCTACATGTTAAATAAATTTGACAAAGGGTTAATGTTCTCACGTTTCTTTCCCTACAACGTCGCGTAAGGTCTCGTCCTCTAGGGTTTCCCGGCCTGCTTCCCATACTTCCTTTCTCTAGTTGTCATGTTGGTTATCCTGCGAAGCCACATGTGTGTAAAAGGTAAAATGTTTTCCTGTTTGATCATCGGCTGATGCCGCTCTATAAGGTTTGTTATTTTGCATTATCAAATAATTACGTGTTTTAAATGTATCTTGTATTATGTGCATCCTTCTGTTTTAAGAGGGGGGGTTACAGGATGGATACCTCGATGACGAACTTTGGCCCCAAATGGAAAATGAGAATTGGCTGTTGGAATGTTAGAACTTTGACAAAAGAAGGTAAACTAAAGCAGGTTGAGAAAGAGATGCAAAATTATGGCTTGGAAATTTTGGAGAGATCATGACGCAAAATGGGAATACATTTATTTATTCTGGACAGTCTGGGGAGTATGCTGAATGGAGAAATGGAGTGGGTATGTTGCTAAATAGGACATCCAAGAAGAGTTTAATTGAATGGAGTCCCATCTCAGACAGAATGATGACAGCTAGATTTCAAGGTAAAATACGAAATGTAACAATAGTAGTTTGTTATACACCAACAGAAGTATCTGATGCCAACATGAAGGATCAATTTTATCATCAGTTGACTGAAACTATGAAGAATATAAATAAAAGAGATATTGCTATTATTATGGGTGATATGAATGCGAAGATTGGATCAAATAATGAGGGACTAGAGCATGTGATAGGGAAACATGGATTAGATGAAATGAATGATAATGGAGAGAGATTTGTAAATTTGTGTGTCAGCCAGGAAATAGTGATTGGAGGGACAATCCTTCCTCACAAAAGGTGTCATAAGGTTATATGGGTATCGCCAGATCACAAAATAGAAAATCAGATTGACCATGTAGCTATTAGCATGAAATTTAGAAGATCATTGACAGATGTGAGGAATAGAAGAGGGCTGATGTTGGTAGTGATCATCATCTAGTAGTAGCTGAGTTTAAATTGAAAATAAAGCCTGCATCGAAGAAGTTTGCAACAAGAAAAAAGAGGTTCAACATACAAAGGTTAAACAGTGAAAAGAAGAGGAAAGAATTTAGTCTGGAGTTGAAAAATCGGTTTGAAGTCCTTTCAAATCTCGAAAAAGAGGAAGAGTTGAGTGTGGAAAGAACTTGGGAACATGTTAAGAACACTTATATACAAACATAAGAAAAAGTCATTGGCTATAGGAGCTATCAACAGAGAGACTGGATGTCTGAAGAAATATGGGACTTATTTGAAAAACGAAAAGAGGCAAAAACTAAAGTAAACCAAAGCAGAACAAGGCAGCAGAAGTCAGGAAATATTCGGAAATTGACAAAATGATTAAAAGGAGTGTGAGAAGCGATAAAAGGAGATGGATTGACCAGCAGGCACAAATTTTTTTTTTTTTTTTTGCTAGAGGCTTTACGTCGCACCGACACAGACAGGTCTTATGGCGACGATGGGATAGGAAAGGCCTAGGAGTTGGAAGGAATCGGCCGTGGCCTTAATTAAGGTACAGCCCCAGCATTTGCCTGGTGTGAAAATGGGAAACCACGGGAAACCATCTTCAGGGCTGCCGATAGTGGGATTCGAACCTACTATCTCCCGGATGCAAGCTCACAGCCGTGCGCCTCTACGCGCACGGCCAACTCGCCCGGTCAGGCACAAATTGCAAAGGAAGCTGAGAAGAAGGGTGATATGAAACAACTCTATACTATTACAGGGAAGTTGTCAAGAAGAGATTATAGGAAGAGTAAACCAGGAATAAGCAAGGAAATATTCTGTTATCACAAGAAGAACAATTGAGAAGATGGCAAGAGTATTTTTCAGAAATTTTAAACAAAGATAATGGAAATGAGGAGGAAATGCAAGAAGTAAATGAAGGCTTAGATAATGAAGACTCAAGAATAAAGCTAGATCCCCCATCAAGGCATGAAGTTAGGTTAGCATGGAAACAATTAAAGAATGGTAAAGCAGCAAGTATAGATGAGGCGTCCAGATGCAAAATGCAGTAAATCCACTTTTGCTCGAAAATGAGTTGTTGCCACCATTTTGTTCTCTATGCTGTCGTCTGTTGATTAGACCCTTAAAACTCAAGCAAAACTGCTTCCGTCTGCTTTAAATCACACCCCGAAAACAGCCTACAGATGCAAAAGTGTGTGTATCCACATCTGTTTGCAAATCAAAACTGAGTGAATCCATTTTCATCATAAAGAAGCAGAAATTGGTGTATCCTGACCAAGCGCCATTACTTAAGGTGGTTTGCAGGTGCAAAACTAGCTTAATACACACTGTGTCCTGCGTTTGAATAATGCTATTTTACAAGCTTTTTTCTCCATGGATGTTAGTTCTGAGCTTGTGCACAAAGCTAAGGCAAAAGCTTTTTATGATGAACTGAAAGTTGAGGACAATGGTGAAATAACCTTCACATTTGATTGCCAGAAAAACCTTACATTGCCTAAGTTGCAAGATCAAAGTGCTTATTATACACGCCAAATGTATGTGTACAATTTTACGATCTGCCAAGGCCCATCGGGTGTGTGGAAAAACCAGGGAACCGCATTTATTTACACTTGGAAAGAAACCGATTTTGCAAAGGAATCTAATGAAATTGTGTCCTGTGTGCATCACAGGTTAACATCAACAGATTTGAATGGCATTCACACCATCCACAGCTGTGTAGGGCAAAACAAGAACCAGACAATGCTGGGTATGCTGTGCTTTTGGCTAACACAAGAGGCTCCTGTCAGAGTGAAACGGATGAAGATCTTCTATCCAATGGTTGGACATTCTTTTCTACCACCTGATAGAATTTTTGGTCGAATATAAAAAGTTCTCAGGTCGAAAGTTACTGTCATATTACCGAGTGAGTACCATGAAATATTCAAGGATCACGGAATAGTTTTCCAGCTGTGAGCAGATGTCGTCAATCGGTGTTGGAAAGATGCAGTTGCTGATGTCGTCAAGCCCTGTGGTCAGTGTCACTTCAAATTTGCTCCTGTAAAAAGGGTTGTGATCACCAGGAGTAAACATGGAAATGCACTAATAAGAGGTGAAGTGGCCTACAGAATGGACGCTGGTGAATGGAGAGGGATATGCAGACGTGGCAAAGCCTACTCGTCTATGAAGCCTAATGTTATCCAGATTGGAAGAGCCTTAAAGGAAGTGAAAGTTAGGGACATTGATTTTCTGCTTAGAAAGCATTTCGGGGAGATTTGGGAAGAAAACAAAGGTCTTTTTTTCTATAAGAATCTGATGGATTCTCAAACAGCTGTGAACAATGCAGAGGAGGACTCAGAGTTTGAAATTCATCCAGAAGACAATGAGTTGCCTGTGTAATTTCGATGGAACAGTACAGGACTTGCAAGGTTGCGGCCTTTTTACTTCTTGCAGACTATCATTTGATATCATATGCTATGTAATCACACTTACTTGTAGTCAATAAATAATTTATTTTTTCATTTGAACCAGCATTCAGGCATCTTCTTTCCAATTACGTTGTGATAATATCTCTACAGAAGCAAATCTTCCTAGATCCATGAAAACAGGAGCAAAACTCTGTGAATCCAAACAATTTTAGGTAATAACTAAAAAAATAAAACCCCAATATTTTAAAGATTGTCATAAAAAATAGTCCTTAACCCGCGAGTGGTCGCTAGTGAGACTTTCTCTCACATTAAAATAAATGTGACATTTTTTCACAGTTTTGTGGGGCGTAAGGCTGAAATTTACCACTGAAATCAAACGCAAGTTCTACCTTATATATTTTAGATAAAAATGAAATAAGGAAAATGAAATAGCGTATGGCTTTTAGTGCTGGGAGTGTCTGAGGACAAGTTCGGCTTGCCAGGTGCAGGTTTTTTGATTTGACTCTCGTAGGCGACCTGCGCATTGTGATGAGGATGAAATGACGATGAAGATGACTCATACACTCAGCTCCCATGCTAGTGAAATTAACCAATTATGGTTAAAATTCCCGACCCTGCCGGGAATCGAACCCGGGACCCCTGTGACCAAAGGCCAGCACGCTAAGCATTTAGCCATGGAGCCTGACATAAATATGAAATGATTAGCTGTTTATTAAAGACACAAATTGCTACTTAAAATAACTTATGCAATGTACATAAAAATAACTTCCGTCCTGGAGTTGTAAAAAAAAAATCTCACACATGCATTATATCTAGTAACATTTACGTAAAAAGCAAGGTTTCTGAACACAATAACATTTTCAAAAACAAGAAGTGCTCATAATACAAATACTAACGCTTACAACAGGAGTAAGTTTTCCGCTCCACTTCAACATAACACCAACGCCATAGGTCGCGCGATGAGAGAAACTCTCACGCAGCGCGCACGGACATATAGGAACCTTTGTTCTGAATAGGGGAGTGGGTGCTTACCCTTCAAATGTGAATCACTCTACTCACGACAGTTATAAACTCAGTTAGAAGAGGGAACAGTTACCTCACTTTCATCACTGTGAAGTAATATCACAATAAAAAATAATGTGAGAGAAAATCTCATATAGCGACCACTCGCGGGTTAAGTGAATATAAATCTACAATGAAAAGGAATTTTGCATATCTGCGAGCCAAAGGAAGTGAGACGTTTTTCGTATTTCCTGAAAAAAAAAAAATGTTCTGGTGCACTCACAGCATTTTGCTTCTGGACGCCTCAGATAATATATATCCAGAAATACTAAAAGTGGATGAAGAGGCCACCATTAATTTGCTGCTACCATTACTGGGGAAAATATGGAAAGAAGAGAAAATTCCAGCTGATTGGAAAGAGGGCTTGATCGTGAAACTCCCCCAAAAAGGCGACACCAGAGTGTGTAAGAATTGGAGAGGAATAACACTACTGAGCATACCAAGTAAAATTCTCTCTAGAATTGAGCAGCATCTTCAAAAAGAACACGCTGGTTTCCGTAGACAACGCAGCCGCGTTGAATAAATACGCTAAGAATAATTCTAGAGTAAAGTAATGAATGGCAGGCCACATTGTACTTGACATTCATAGACTTTGAGAGAGCGTTTGATTCAGTAAATAGGACCATAATGTGGAAGACCTTGGTGAAATATGGAGTACCGGATAAGATCTTGAATCTCATGAAGGCAATGTATGAAGGGTATAGATGTAAAGTAGTACATGAGGGAAAACTCTCAGATTATGTGAATGTCACAAGTGGAGTTCGCCAGGGGTGCGTTCTTTCACCAACAATCTTTTTAATGGTGCTCGATAATGTTATGAGAAATATGTTGTGTGGAAGGAAAAGAGGAGTACAATGGGGAATGGGGGAAAGACTGGAAGATTTAGAATTTTCAGATGATATTTGTCTTTTGTCTTCAAGAATTAGTGTTATGAAACACAAGTTAGAAGGATTACAGAAGAAAGCTGAGGCTCAGGACTCAATATAAATGTTGTTAAGACCAAGGAAATGAGAGTAAATGCTAAAATTGATGAAAGATTGTTTGTGGCAGGAGAAGAGACTGAAGAGGATAAAACATTTACCTACTTGGGAAGGGTAGTGACAAGAGAAGGAGGGGCGAAAGAGGATGTGAGAGCCAGAATAAGCAAAGCAAATGGAGCCTTCATGCAGCTGTATACAGTATGGAAGAATAACAACATTTCAAGGAAAACGAAAATAAAAATTTTCAATACAAATGTTAAATCAGTCCATCTATATGCTTGTGAAACTTGGAAGGTTACACGAACTATCACTAATCTCTTGCCGACATTTATAAACCGCTACTTACAGCACATCATAAACATCAGATGGCCTGAAATTATATACAATGACGAGCTATGGAGAACAACACACCAAGTTCCAGTCGCAGTGGAAATCAAGAGGAGGAAATGGAAATGGATGTCATTCTTTGACAAAGCCAGCGGGATCTATAGAACGCACAGCATTGGAATGGAATCCGCAAGGGGCACGGAGGAGATGTCGTCCTAGGAAGACCTGGAAGAGGACTGTAGAGGAGGAGGCTCTTGAAGCAGGGAAGACCTGGAAGGAAGTTAAAGCATTGGCAAGTCGACGACCATAATGGAGACGTTTCACGGATGCCCTAGGTTCCATTGGGAACGAGAGGAATTAAGTCAAGTAAGTCGCATGGTTTGAGACATGTGTAGAATCTTTTGGATGTGGAAAGTGTTTGTAGAATATTTTATTTGTAAACCAATCCTTTAGTAATACTTACTGTATGATCTGGAGTGTTGTGCTAGAATATTTTATTCATACTCCATTTAGCTACCTAACCTGTACAGTAAGCAAGTTGCTTTAAGTCGCACCGACACAGACAGGTCTTTTTTTTTTTTTGCTATTGGTTTTACGTCGCACCGACACAGACAGGTCTTATGGCGACGATGGGACAGGAAGGAGGTAGGAGTGGGAAGGAAGCGGTCGTGGCCTTAATTACGTACAGCCCCAGCATTCGCCAGGTGTGAAAATGGGAAACCACGGAAAACCATCTTCAGGGCTGTCGACAGTGGGATTCGAACCCACTATCTCCCGAATACTGGATACTGGCCGCAAGTAAGCGACTGCATCTATCGAGATCGGTAAAACCTGTACAGTGTAAAAAAATTGTTGTAGCATATTTTATTTGTAACTATTAGATTATTGTTCTATATTAACTGGAACAGTCCAGAAAGGTTGTGACGCAGACTTTTAGAACAGAGTGTGTTGGCCTTTGTCAGTTGTGGATTCTAGAAATATATCTTTACTATTCTGGAAAATGGAAGGTTTGCCATCGTATACGTTCTGGAATGTTATTTAAACATCGCGACCGAAGAAAGAGTTGTGATTGGTGACTCTGGGTGGCGATAGGCGAGCTCCTGTGTCCTGATTGGTCACTCGGTAATCGCTCCAAGGCCAGACATCCCTTTTTCAAGGGAGCAAGGCAGCATTTTGTGGTCGGTCTTTCATTCTAACGTCAGTCCTGCTGTGTTGACGCTTGTCAGCGTGTCCTCGCTCTAAGGATGGGTGGCCTTACGGTAAGCACTGTTGTTTTCTGTCCAGTTTTAATTTGCATTTAATCTTCACTGGTGTTGTATCACATAGGAGATTGCCCTAATCGCCACTCAATTGATCAGATGTTTTGAAAAGCACGTTTAATTTCACTCTAAAATGTATTAGCATATTGTGTTTCCTTTTACCTTCAAGACTGTATTTGTAGAACTTGATTTGTGCTAAGATATGTTTGGTTAATTTCGTGGTCTAAGGCAAAACTCTTGTCAAGGAACATCTAATTTGTGTTTCTCATAGAACATCTATTTGTATTTTGCAATTTGTGTATCTGGATTTTGTGCATAGCTGAATTTGTTTGGAAATTACTTTGTAATGTCGATTTTCGTAAATAATATTTTGAAAACCCGAGATCACCGTTGATTTTTTGGAAAACCGCAACCTTTCCATCCCCATGGCCTTTGGTAAGGTATCCCAGTCTCCTTTCCACGTTCCTTGTTTATTATCGTAAAGTTGCCCTCACTGATATTTACTTGATTTGTATTCGGCGCAGTGCAGTGCAGTTCATCAGATGTTTTATTGTGTGTGTAAGGTTTAAGGTACCGTGTAACTGCATTTGATTTTCCTCCCTTTTACTGTGTGTTGTGTAGCCACTGAAGTAACGGTTACAGGTTATAAGTGAAAAGTTCCAAACAATACACAGTAAACAGGTTCAGGATATAGAAAGAAAGAGAATGGGTGTTATACAAGGATGCTGTAGTAGAAATAGCAAGGGAACGCCTAGGAACAACTGTGTGTAAAGATGGGGAAAAATCAAACATCTTGGTGGAATGACGATGTAAGGGAAGCTTGTAATGGTCAAAAGAAGATGTATCAGAAATGGCTCCACACAAGGACTGGTGGAGACAGAAAAAGAATGAAACAAATAATTGTTGAATCCAAGAAGAAGTGATGTGAAGATTTTGGTACATAACCTGGAAAGGCTAGGTCAAGCAGCAGGTAAACCTTTCTGGACAGTAAGGAAGAATCTGAAAAAAGATAGGGAAAAGGAAATAAATAGTATTTTGGGTAACTCAGGCAAATTTATAGAAGATCTGAGGGAATCACTGGACAGATGTACAGCATCTGCGTAAAATGCTTCTTGTCATGCAGAACAAGTAAATACTGCCCTCAACAAAACAGCCAGAATAGTAACTGGACATTTACAACCAACTCCTATAAGCAAACCCAATTCACTGTTAGGCATAGCTCCACCTTGCATCCGTAGAAGTGTGGCTGCAGATGTTGAAAGACCAAAACAGCATGACAATGTTTGTCACCAACCTGCTCCTCAGAGACTTCAGTCACAAAACAGCTTTCTTAGAACAACTCCAACGTCTTGCTCTCCACAAAGCTTACAAGGTGGAATGAGGAACAACATATGCCACCAAATGAGATAAAAGAAGAACTGCCACCAGGACAAGACTTGCCGTATATCACTTGGAAGTCTCTCAACCGTTTACGTGTTGGTGTTCCCAGGTGTAATGGAGTGGTAACTCCTTCATGCATCAGGAGACATACTTTGTGAGTATAGACACACTCAGAATCAGGTACCGGTACATCTATTACTCTACCCAAATATGAATGACTTGTGCTCCCAAGATCATCTGTAGGCAGTCAATACCTACAGTATCCTTGCTCCTGAGTTCTAGAAGAATACCACATGAAAGAGTACCACATGAAATACACATTTTAGTTTTGCTACAATGTCATGTTTTCTAATATTCATTCCTTTATTCAAGATGGGTTTAGGTATATATTAATATCTACCGGTACCCTATATAAAGGACTTCACTGTTTATGTAGCCTCGGAAACCTGACTAAACAGTGTGCCAGCTTGTCGTTCACTATGTGTTGCAGGTGAAAAGGCAGCGGCCAGACTTCCATGCACCGAGAACTGAGACCGGCTGCTTCAAACTTTAGCATTCGGAAATGGTCCTAAAAATCATTCTGGACCAAAACCATTTCTACTTCTGAGAAGCACACCACTTTATCCAGCTACCCACACAACCTGAACAAGATCCCAGTTTGAAACAAGTTGAGTGTTCCTTGTCAGTCTCAAAATGTTGTTTGTGTACAGTTCTATGTTATCAACATCAGTTCAACAAGCTCCAACAAGCTGTAATTTGAGGAATATAATAGGATAATATGCCATATAAATTGAAAAATAACCTAGCTGGCTAAATTTTAAAGTAGGAATTGAGACACCCTTAATAAAACAAATTTCTCTTCAGCATGGATTTGGTTCAATAAAGTATCTCTATCTTAGAGTAACGTACAAGAAAAAATTTACTGACTAGTTTCTTCACACCAACTTTTTGTCTAAACGTAGCATAAGTGAAAAGAAGTATAGACTGATTTGTTCACAACAGTCTTAATCACATTCTGTGATAATACAGATCTTAAGTCTAAACATTTCAGAAGGTTGACCATGTCTACAGTACAGAATGTTTTAGTTCATAATGTTCACCACATTGCCAATGAAACTGTTACTACATGAGTAATGGAGCCATGATGCAATCATAATTTCTCATTATACTAAAGAACAACTGAGAGCAAGTTCAATACATATTATATATTTACTGTTTATATTTTTCATTATTTAAATTTTAATACTTATTAAATCAAAATACTGTAAATTTTTTTTTTTTTTTTTGCTAGGGGTTTTACGTCGCACCGACACAGATAGGTCTTATGGCGACGATGGGATAGGAAAGGCCTAGGAGTTGGAAGGAAGCGGCCGTGGCCTTAATTAAGGTACAGCCCCAGCATTTGCCTGGTGTGAAAATGGGAAACCACGGAAAGCCATTTTCAGGGCTGCCGATAGTGGGATTCGAACCTACTATCTCCCGGATACAAGCTCACAGCCGCGTGCCTCTACGCGCGCGGCCAACTCGCCCGGTACTGTAAAATTAGCCAAAAGGCCAACCCAATGGTTTTGCAGTAATGTACCTGTGTCTTATTTAGAGATCTCGGGCTTAATTCCTGGATGGTCCAGAAATTTTAATTCCGGACTGAGAGTTGGAACGGGATTCACTCAGCCTCGTCAGACAAACCGAGGACCTGTCTAATATGAGAGGCAGAAAATCCAGTCATGAAAGCCAAGGGGACCAAGAGTGTTGTAGTGATATCCACATAACACTCCAACATCTATAGGCCAACTGATTGGGCAGCAATCATCTTGGCAAGTCAAGGCCCAACAACGGACAGCTTAGCCAACAGTTAGTTTGTCCTAGCTCTGTGCAAGAAAAGGATACAGGTCTATGTATATTGGCTGAAACATCTCAATTTATCCCGAAATTCAAAATCTCAGAACATTTAAATTATTCTTCCATCTATTATTATTATTATTATTATTATTATTATTATTATTATTATTATTTGTGTCTTTATTATTTATTTTATTTATTTATTTATTTATTATGGCTTCTTTCATGTGGCGAAGTTAGGGCACACGGCCCTCTCTTACACTTAACCACAATACAATAAATAATATTAAGGTTACCTATTACTGATTATACTAATTACACTACTTATACTATTTCCTAAATTAAGCTTAAGTTACACATCCACACAATATGCAGCTTATTAGCTTATTAGCTCGTTACTTCAGTCCTCTTTTCTATCTCACACAGACACTTGCACATACACTTACAATGTACACACTTATCAACTACCCTTACGTTGAATAAGTTACGTGGCGAAGTTAGGGCTCTTGGCCCTCTCTTACACTTAAACACATACATTTTTAAAATTTTTTTTTACAGTATTCATCTAAAATATCATTCTAATCAATTACTGTTATGTTGAGATATGTAACTCAGAAAAGGAATTACAAAAAACAATTGATTAAGATTACTACTGATGAAAAATTATAGGATAAATAGAGAGTGGATAATAACAAAAAATATATCAACTTATAACCTAAAGAATATATCTACAACTAGCTTAAAGGAAAACTTATTCAAATATAAGACTAAAATAAATTAACTGAATATTAGTATGTTACAATCTGAATATGCTAAAATCGATGTTACTATGTACAGTAGAGTCTCGCTCAACCGACCTTCGCTTATCCGACATTCCATGTTATCCGACACTGGTAGGCTTAATTTGAACTTTAGGTGGAGGCAATTCTAGGACACCCGGTGTGGAGGGTGCGAGCGTGGGACAAGCACTGGCAGTCATGCGATAGGACCGGGTTTTTCTCAACGACAGGTGCAGCGAGTTTTCAGTCATTGTTCAGTGTGGTATTGGTAGGTGTGGATGTTGTAGTTTTCATACCCTCTGTGAGTATGGCGAGTAAACGGAAGAAAGTGATTGTTTCTGTGGAAGACAAGTTGAGTGGGTTAAAGAAACTGGACAAAGGGGAAACTCTTCAAAAAGTGGCTCCAGATTATGGTGTTGGATGTGTTACAGTAGGAGACTGGAAACATAAGAGGGAAGAAATTCAAAAGTGGTGCTCTACCAGAGCACTGAAAATTAGAAAAACAATGAAAAATGTGAGTACGAAAAAGTAAGTGAAGCACTATTTCTTTGGTTCACTCAAAACCAGGAAAAAGGCCTGCCAATATCTGGCCCCATTTCGCAACAAATGACGATGTATTTCCAGAAGGAGTTTAATGAAGGGGACCCTAATTGTACTGCCAGTGCTGGGTGGCTTGATCGGTGGCAAAAACGGTACGGCATTGGGCAGCTTAATACCTGTGGAGAAAAACTGTCAGCTAAATCCGACGAGGTGGTGAAATTTAAAAGGGAATTTCAAGAAATAATTCTTGCTGAAGGATTAACCGGTGATCAGATATTTAATTGTGATGAGACTGGACTGAATTTCAAGATGCTGCCATCAAAACGTCTTGCAGCGCAAGCCAAGACATCTGCACCTGGCTACAAGCGTAGTAAGGAAAGTTACTGTTCTTGCCTGTACTAATATTACTGGGAATTTAAAAGCAAAATTGCTTACGATCGGTAAAGCAAAGAAGCCTGGAACATTTAAAACATTTCTGTTATTTTTCCTGTTCATGTTCCTCTCTCCTAACGCGACGTCATTATGCCGCCAATGGACCAAGGTGTGCTGGAAACATTGAAGAGGAAATATCGCCGGAAACTCCTTTCATCTCTGATAGAGAAAATGAACAATGGCAATGAAACAACATGAAAGACGTGGCATACTGGATAGCGCAGTCATGGGAAGAAGTTGGAACAATAACATTAGAAAGGAACATATTGTTGAGTGACGTTGAACATCGAGAGGAGGTGGTACAAGAAGACATGGAAAAACATTGTTCCCTTACTGAATTGCGTTCCTGTCTGTGAGGATGCTACGACTCAAGATGTAAGTAGTGTGCACAAGATCAGCTGTTTCAACTAACTGATCCTGATATTCTTGGTTTTGTGAATGCTAACGAAAATTAGGAAGAAGGGAAAGAACGAGGCATTTCAGAACAAAAGGAGAAAAAAAAGACTCATAATGAACGATTATCGTTGATGGCGGGATCTCGCACCAAAAAAACGTGAATCAGCAGGCAAGCAGACATTGTTGACAAGTTTCTTTTTGTAAGACATTTGGAATGTTTTCGTTCAGTACTGCATCTACTGTACAATTGAATTGGTAAGTCAATACATAGAGTACCATAAAACATAGTACTACAGTATAGCCTTCCTGTTTGTTTTAGTTCATCTTCAAAGATATTCTGTATTATCCAACATATCCGGTGATCCGACGTACTCCAGGTCCCGTTTAGGTCGGATAATCGAGACTCTACTGTAGTCTATTTCTAGGAACAGTCTATAGCCATAAATGAGAGGAGTAAGAACGTAAATGGGATAATCTAAGAACTTAAATCTAGGACGTAATTTTTGGTTTCATTCACACGTCATTCACTCTTACATTCATTCGAGTCAACTGTATGTACTCTGGAGGAATTTACGGTAGGCTGTTTAAATGTCCTAGATGAGCAAGACTTTTTAATATCTTCTGGGATCGTATTCCATAACCTCGAAGCAGAGACCAGGAATGAATGGCTGTAGGTATTTGTTAGATGCGGTACTATTTCAAGTAGTGATCCAGAACAAGTATCAATTTCGTGGAATGAAGAAAGAAGCCTAAAATTGGATGATAGATAGCTGGGGCTGTTTGAAGAAAGCAACTGTCAAATATCGCTGAGGAAGAAAATGTTTATTTTTCTCAAAACATGTATGATGCTTTAGTGAAGTATTGACAAGGTGATTCTTTCCAGCATCCTATTTTATATAGATTTTTATGAGATTATACAAGTGAATACAGGAGCAAACAGCACCTATTGTGGTCAAATTTATCAAATTGCTCTAATACACGGTAGAATTCGAACCCACCATCTGCTGAATGCAAGCTCATAACTACAGTATGTGACCTGAACCGTGAAGCCAACTCATTCAGAATACTTCTATATACAAGGAATGAAACAGATAAACCTAATTCAGGCCTCTAACCCAATTTTTGAGAGAGAAGAGAAAATAGAAACTATATGCATATTATTGGAATGATAAGGCTATTTTTATAATAGGGCTATTCTATCTTCTTGCTAGCTGTTTAAGACCACATCAACACTGGTATGTTTTAGGTGGCACTATGATCACATAGGAGAATGTAGTGGTCGTGGCCTTAATGAAGGTACATCCCCAGCATTTGCCTGGTGCAGAAATGGAAAATTATGAACAACCTCCTTCACAGCTGCTGATGGTAGGGTTGCAAGGTTACAGCTACCAGTGAAATGAGAGTAAAGTGTGTCCAGCGATATTGTTGAAATTAGAGGTTCTTTAATTTTCCTATTCCTACTGAACGTAACTGATTCCACGCATTAACTGTATTGAGATTTTTGGTTTGATTTCTGATAAACTTAAATTTACTGTTTCCAATTAATTGTTTTGTTTTGTTCCGTAGGCGACAGTATTGTTCGAAATCCATTTGCTCTTTTGTTGCTCTTTACCGGCGAAACAAAGCATCAAGGCGGGCCATTGTTGCTTTTATCTCATTGTTTAACCACGGAGCAGGAGAGCAAGAAACCCTCGCCTGCAGGACGGGAGCATGCTTGTCATTGAGTCCTAACAATAAGGAGTTAAATCAATGTACTTTCAGGTTCATGTTGTGCAATTGTCGTATGTCGTCCCAAAGCAAATTATATGCATCATGTTGTAGTTGAGTTAAGTCTATATTTTTCATGTCTCTGTAGTTTACATACTTAGCTTTACACTTCGGCATCTGCAGTGAGTAGCACAAATAGATAAGATCGTGTGTAGAGATACCAGGGACAGAGATTTATCTGTGCGTGACAGCCTTATGGGGATTATTTGTCACTAAGTAGTCAATTAGAGTGTGGGTTGAGCCGTTAAGTGTGTGTATGTGATTTGTTGCGTCTAATGGTAAGATGGTCATGTCCATTGAAATGAACAGTCTGCGAATTCGGTCCGAGTCACTAGTCTGGGTCAGGAGATTTATGTTAAAATCACCGAGGATTATGATGTGTTCATAACCTGGTATAAGTTTCAGCAGATCCGCTCAAAGTGCGTCTATATTACTTACTTTGGATAGCTTACATACTACTACTATTAACACTTTCTGGTGGATGACAATCACCTCAAGGAACATATATTCAATACGCGGGGTGTCATTGGGGGAAAATTTACAGATTATTTTGCTCTTAATGTCATCTCTACAGTATTTATTTATGATTCTTATTGGAATCATAGTGGATGAAAGAAGTACATTAATTTAAACAGGGTATTTCATCTGTCAAATATCGCTGAGGAAGAGAATGTTTGTTTTTCTCGAAACATGTACGATGCTTTAGTGAAAAAATAAGACTGATTAAGATAAAGTGTACTGACAAGGTGAATCTTTCCAGCATCCTATTTTATATAGATTTATATGAGATTATACAAGTGAATACAGAAGCAAACAGCACCGGTGGTCAAATTTATCAAAATTGCTCTAATACACGGTAGGATTCGAACCCATCATCTGCCAAATGTAAGCTCATAACTACAGTATATGACCTGAACCGTGAAGCCAACTCATTCAGAATACTTCTATATACACGGAATGAAACAGATAAACCTAATTCAGGCCTCTAACCCAATTTTTGAGAGAGAAGAGAAAATAAAAACTATATGCATATTTTTGGAATGATAAGACTATTTTTATAATAGGGCTATTCTATCTTCTTGCTAGCTGTTTAAGACCACATCAACACTGGTATGTTTGAGGTGGCACTGTGATCACATAGGGGAAAGTAGTGGTCGTGGCCTTAATGAAGGTATATCCCCAGCATTTGCCTGGTGCAGAAATGGAAAATTATGAACAACCACCTTCACAGCTGCTGATGGTAGGGTTGCAAGGTTACAGCTACACTACCCATACTGCACAGAAAACTGATTCAGTAAGGTTGAATATCTAGTGATATTCCAACACCATAGTTTCAAAAACATAGTGCATAGGCTTTGCCAAATATTGAAATATGTTCTATTACTTAATAATGGTTAAATATATAAATATTTCTTTAATAGAAGAATTATTATGAGGTGCCTGGGTAACACGTTCCTATACATATAACCTGTATCCATATTGACCTCTCTTGGCAAGAGTCGGACCTAACTCAACAACTGCCGACACCGCCTGCCTCTTACCCAGAGGCCCCAGGTTCGATTCCCGGCCAGGACAGGGATTTTTATCTGATTCTGAGGGCTGGATCGAGATCCACTCAGCCTATGTGGTTACAAATGAGGAGCTATGTAACGGTGAGAGAACGACCCCGGTCTAGAAAGCCAAGAATAATGGCCGAGAGGACTCGTCATTCTGACCACCCAACACCTCGTAATCTGCAGGCCTCCGGGCTGAGCAGCGTTCGATTGGTAGGCAAGGCCTTTCGGGGCTGTTGTGCCATGGGGTCTGCTTTGAACTCAACAATAAATCTTAAGTGCAAATATAAACTGTAATTTTATATGTGAGAAAACATGCATAAGTTCTGTACACTGTACATTTAGAAGCTTATTATCAGCAGTGAGTAGAACATTCCCAAGCTCTTAAACATAATATGCAAGTGTATAAGATATTGCATCATGACTTCACTCTCTGAAACAGGTAAGAACACTAGAAGCCTATTCCACAATATCTATAAATTAACAGGAGAAGGACATGACTTGCCTTTTAACAAAGATCTTGAAATTGTATTATACTTTCTGAAATCCATGATCAAGATATTACCGTACAGCCAGTCGTGAACTAGTCATATGAAATACAATGGTATAAGCTTTTAATATTTTCTTTTATATTAATTCACATTATATATACAGTGAAACAGGCCCCGGGTTCATCAAAATTGAAACATAATGTTCCTACCTTTTACAAATTCACTTCATCCAGCAGCTCAGACCTATGTTGCCTCCAGAGTAGAGTTAATGTGCTTCTGCCCTGAAAAAGAAGACCAAAATAATGTACATTTAAAAGGTATACATGACTAAAGAGTGTCAGAAAAAATAAAGTTCCTAAATAGCTCTGTTACAGTAGTGTATTGACCTGAATATATATTGGCCTTGCATATAAGATCACCCAGAATTTTTGAAAGGTAGCATATTTACAAGAAAAATTAAATTATTAATGTAATTACAGCATATTCAAGTTCTCCTAAAACTTTCAATGAATAAGTCCTAAAGTAAATATTGGGCCCAGGAGATGACTGGGGGAGTCGCTGCTAATACCTTGAGACTGGCAAAAAATGGGGGTGATATGCGACTATAAGAACTCAGCAAGAGAGTTCTCTCAACCTCTGTCACCTCAATTCTCCAACTTCCTACCTACATGTGGTGCCCTTGTTAAACTGAGCAACTCGGTGGAAGGCTGGGTGACCAACCCCAGCGGGAAACTGAGTTGGTGAGCAGACAGGTCTTGGAGGTCAGTGGAAGGCAACGTGAAACCACCACTGTAATTTTCTCATGACAACCCCATGGCTTTTTAAAATCTTAAATTAGCTTCCGGAGTAAGTTCCCCATTTGGATCTCCGAGAGGAACAGGATTGAGGAGTCTCACTAAGAGACAATCAATGCAAATTGTCCTTGTGGAGGATCACGAAGCTTGCAACGTGGAATGTGCGTGGCCTATTACAGACAGGAAAACTTGTAATTGTTGAAAGAGAAATACACTTACATGATTTGGCCATATTACGACTCAGTGAGACACATTGGAAAGGATTACCAACACAGAGAATACAGTTTAGTTTTCAGGGTTTGAGAATGATAGCCGGAATGGTGTTAGTATAATTGTTTCAAAGACTATCCATTGCGTCTTGGGATATGAACCCATTTCTGATAGGATCATCTTCATTAAGTTTAACACTTCTCCTTGTAAAATCAATTTGGTTCAGCATTATGCTCCTATGTCAGCAGCATCTGAGGACGCGATTAACAAATTTTATGAGCTACTAGAACATGTGATCAAGAAAATACCAAAAAAGGAAATGTTAATAATCAAAGGTGATTTCAATGCTAAGGTAGGAGACACTGACAAAGAGAGCCACATCAGGTCTGTGGTTGGACACTATGCTCTGAGTGAGAGAAATGAACGAGGTGAGCGCTTAATGAAATTCTGTGTCAACAATGATTTTGTTAAATTTTAATACACTCTTCCAGCATCATCCAAGACGTATGTATACATGGGTTTCTCCAAGTGATAGAACCAGAAATCAGATTGATTTCATCTTGGTACGACAACGATGGAGGACTTCCGTTCTAGATGGTAAGACCTTTCCTGAAGCAGACTGTGGCAGTGATCATATTATGCTCGCCATGAAAATGAGAATCAAACTCAAACTGACCAAGAAGTTAACAGTTGGAAGGGTTCATATTACTGATCAGAAAAACCTCAAAGAATTTGGAGACAACTAAGACTAAAGCTACAAGAATTTATTAAAGATGCAAATGAATCAGTCTCGCAAACATGGGAAAAAGTGAAAAAGATCATTTCCTCGTCTATTCCTAAACCAGATACTACATCATCAAATGTGAACCACCCCTCAATTTCACACACCACATTATTGCTAATTGAAGAGAGAAGTAATCTGAAGAAAAATGGTATACATACCATGGTGGATAACGATAAATACAAGACACTTTGCCGTGAAACACAGTGTAATTGCAGATCTGACAGAACACACTTTCTCAACAGTGTATGCGAGGAAGTAGAAGAACATCAAAACCAGAACCAGATATACGACCTCTACAAAAAACTGCACAGCATTACCCAAGAGTTTAAATAATGTACATGGGTAATAAATGATGAAAATGGCAATCTCATCAGAGATAAAAAAGGAAGCTGTAGAAAGGTAGAAACAATACTGCAATAAACTATATTATAAAGAAAATAACATATTCAATCAGGAAATAATGAAACAACAACTGGAACCTGATATTTTGTTCAGTGAAATAGAGAATGCAATTAGACATTTGAAGAATATCAAATGGTATCGATGGTGTTTCAGGAGAAATGCTTAAAGAGATGGGAGAGGAAGGCATCCACATATTGCACTCATTATGCAATAAGGTTTGGAGAACAGAGGAGTAGCCAAAAGACTGAAAAAGTTCTATCTTAATTCCCCTGCACAAGAAAGGGTCCATTAGGGATTGCTCTAACTACCAATCCATAGCACTTGTATCCCATGCAAGCAAACTCCTACTACACATACTGAATCAATGCTTGAAGCCTTTCTTACAACCTCAAATATCCCTGGAAGAAGCAGGTTTTGTGGAAGGTAAAGGTATACAAGAGCAAATTCTGAGCATGAGGCAAATAATTGAAAAATGTCGTGAGTTTTGTGTTCCTGTTTTTATCTGCTTTGTAGAGTTGAGTGGGACAAACTATGGAAAGTATTAGATGAATTCAGTGTTCCAGGACATCTCAAATCACTGCTGAAAGGGCTTTATGAATATAACTTGGCGACCGTAAGGATGGATGGTGATATCTCAGACTTTTTCAGTGTATCCAAAGGCGAAAGACAAGGCTGTATATTGTCTCCCCATCTATACAATATCTATGCTGAGCACATGGTGAGGAGAGCGTTTGATGGTTGGTCTGGTAGTATCTCAATTGCTGGATGAAAAATCAACAACTTGCGCTTTGCTGACGACACCACACTCACTGCCAGCAATGAAGATGAGCTTGAAGATTTACTTGCAAGATTAAAGGATGCAAGTCTCATTTACGGATTAGAAATCAATTTGAAGACGACCAAACTCATGATAATTGACTGTGGAAATCAAGTGCACCTCACAGGTCGATTAAAGGGACTGGAGATGGTTAATGACCTTGTATATCTTGGATCATGTATAAGTGACACAGGAAACTGTGAGAAACAAATAAAGAGGGATATTGTCCTGGGACGTACAGTAATGAGTAAAATAATATCTGGCAGAACAGGGCAATATCCAAAATCGCAAAGATTAGATTGGTTGAAGCACCAATATTTTCCGTGTTCTTCTACGGTTATGAGACATGGACCATCAAGGCTAAGGACAACGACCACATAGATGCCTTTGTGATGTGGTGTTAGCGTAGAATGCTACGTGTAGCTCGGACCAAAAGGAGAACACATGCGTCCATCATTAAAGAGCTGAAGATAGTGAAATATCTCTTTAAACGTTTCAGTGAAAGAATACCCCAGTTCCTCGGACATATCTTAAGGAGGGATGGAGAAAACCTAGAGAAGTGTATCATAGAAGGCAAAATACAACGTGAAAGGACAGCAAGCAAATGTCTAGATCAGGCTAGGAAGATAACTGGCCTTCCTCTTCAGAACGTTCTAAGAAAAGCTGAAGATCAAGTTAGATGGCGACACTTTGTGAAGCATGTAACTCTCCAGAGACAAAACAATGGGGTCACGACACTCAGTAATGAGTAATATGACTGATGATGAAGAAAGTAAATCTGAAAACAAAAGTTTTATTTCAATATAAAATATTGTGGGCCTTTTTTCTTTTTTTTTTTTTAATGCTATTTGTTCGGGATGTTGACCTAGAAAGATCTTTTGGCCCTTGAGCTTTCCTTAGTTTTATTATGTAACACTGATGAGCGACCAAATTTATCAGCATAATCTGTCGGTAGTCACTGAACAATAGGAGTCCAATGCTGTAAATACAGTCCTGAATGCCGCATCACTTGTTTACACCACCCCATGCTTGCCTTAAACTCAGTTAGCTGGACTTTTAACTCTTATGCCACCTCCAGTGCCTTCATTCTAATAACTTAGCAACTGATTGGATAACCCTCATTTTGTTTCAACTGCACAGATACAGTTACAAGCCTATTCATTTTGTTAATTTCATTCAATTTTCCTGTCTTTGATCCTCTGACTGCTTCTCTTTATGTGCCAGCATTCTTGGGTATAGATAGACGGGCATGCTTAAATGCAGCGTTTGTCAAATTGAACAGGTGGTGTGAAATATGACGTGGCTATCAATACGTTACAGATTTATTGCACAATATCAAAGTACAAAGCCATCCTCAAAGTCACAACCAAAGAAGTCAAAACACAGATGAGTGGACGGTGATGCATAATCTTCCGGTAAAGGATGTAACTTTTAACGATTACACGTACATTATTTAATCTAATGTACGTGGGAGAGGGTCATTCACTAATTACTCGATGTATCTACAACTTTATCTGTTGTGGAAGTTCGAGATGAACTTGGCAGTTAAAGATTCAAATTTTTGCAGACATTCTTCCATTAAATGTTGCCTGCCACGAGTGTAGTACAAACTTAAGTTAGGATTTAACAAACACAATCGTCTCAAAAGTGCACAAAACATTTAAAACTTAGGATTGAGATGAACTTGGCAGTTAAGGATTCAGCTGTCCATCACGCTCAGTTCCTCTTCATCACGCGCCATAGCTTTACCATCTCAGATCGCGCACTGAACTCGAACTTCCGCGTGGTTTTGTTGTGTTGTATGTTTTTTGGGGGATTGTGTTTTTGAGTCCTAACTCATGTTCGTACAGTTTTGATTCACCCTTCATGGACTATTTTGTGTAATGTACATGTCTGCATGTATATGCATATGCCTATTTCTCACATTTTGGCTGAAGATGATGCTAACTAGCGTTGAAACTAGTTCCAAGTAAATATGTTGTAACTTAAACATTATAACATTTATTTGTATTGAAAAGGTGGACCCTTTAACTTACCTATCTTATGTTCTCAGTTCAATACGGACAAAAAACGAAATTCTTAGATTTAAATAAGACCTATCTGTGTTGGTGGGACGTAAAGCCACTAGCAAACAAAAAAAAAAAACACGGCACATTAGAGTTTCAGATAGTATGATGACAAACACAAAAATAATTGCGCCTGACATCATAATTTGTTTTGAGAGTGTAATATAATTCATTTCTCAAGTTTATATGAAGTGACAATGATTCTTCAAGATTTTAATAAAACATTTTAAGTTCAAACCACAAACTTTTAAGAAAATTAATAGTTTTAATAGAATGTGAAAAAATGGTTACACTTAGACCAACTAATTGACGTCACATACAGGAATATTGTAATAGTTTTAATTTCAATGTTAACAATTTTTATATCCTATATCACAGCCATATGACGTAATATATAAGACAATTATATTTAATCAGGTTTCTCAAAAATTGTATTATTTAAATTTGCTAATGACAAATCATGTATACAAATTCAAAATCAATGTTCCTAATTAACCTTGTGATGATAATATGGTTGAAGATGCTCAGAAAATGAGCGAAACACATACCACATTTTTAATACTTTGGCAATAAAATAAGGATGAAATCCTAATTTTGTATGCTAATTAAGTATTGAATAGGTGTAAAACAAACTTTTATTATTCTCCTTTAAACTTAATGTGTCCGTAGAAAAACATCCACCTATTTTTAACTTCAATTTGAAAGATCACAGCAAGAGAGCCTTCATGGATAAACTACGGGAGGAAGTTGCTGCAGAAATTAACGTCACAATCAAACTTAATAAAAGGTCTAAAGTTGCAGAGGTCATCCTCAGCGGTCCATCATCAGCTGTCCTGAGAATGCTTCTTTGTGGTTTCCCTGTTGTACTCTCAAGAAAATGGTGGGACAGTTCCTATTCATAGGCCACAGATGATTAATTCCACTTCCTTATCCAGTTTCATTCACCATCATTTATTTCATATTCATTACCTTCTTAACTGAGGTTGGCATCAGGAAGGGCATCCGGCCGTAAAAACAAGCTGTAAAAATATAATCTCACTTCATCCCCGACCCTGTGTTGAGCTGCGGGGCTAAAGGAAGGATATGCATTCCATTATAGTATCAGTAAAAAAAAAAAAAAATCTGTATAAGTGTTTCTTCCCTTTAAAAAAAGCCCGGCCCAGAGGGTTCCGCCTGGTCATCAAAACTCGGCAGTGAAAAGGTTAATTATTTTCCAATATTTATATGCAAATTATTCAAATATTCTAAGGCCCGGTTTCTCCAACTGTATGTTAAATTTTACTTAACAAATGTTAATTGTTATTAATTTAACACTTTGTTTAAAAGTGCCCTGTTTCACAAACACATTTCCAACATTTGTTACGAAACAATTGTTAAAGACAACTTAACACATTTCAGTGAGATTTCTGAACGCGTTTGGCAGAGAGCGTCTTTTGTTTCTTTACATAAAGCGCTCCTAGTGGTGTGTTGAAGTAGTATTTTGTCACACAGACACATGGTTGACATTATTATAGGTTATGGTTAGCGGAGACCGATAAGACGTAAACATGTCAAGTAAGAGGCAACAAAAGCGTTATGATGAATGCGAGTTTTAATTTCATTTAATTTTAATTTAAAATTATGCAACTGTGCTTAAAAAATGAAAGTACGGACTGTTATATCACAACATTCGATATGGCCTATTCTTATATTCTTAACACCGGGAAAATGTGATAATTTATGTGTTTTGAATGGTTTTCGAGCATTATTTTATTGCGGCGGAAAAAATGTAATGCCTTGTTAATGCTGCAGTGGCAGCAGGAATCCTTTGCAGGATTCTACACACTTTTTCTTGCACTCATGAACACAGTCGCCTACAATTACATGAAAAGTGTCTCAAGCATAATATCTAAGAAGTATAGCCCAGACCCTGCGGTCAACCGATTTCACCGAGCTTCAATGTACCTGTGGGGAGACACTCAATGGCAACTCGTGTATAAGGGTTTAAGTCAAAACGCTTTCGTTTTCGAAAAAAATGAGGTCAGATGTCATTACACAGAATCCGCTTCGGACAAAGAGGAGGTGGTAGAACACTAAAAGGCGAACAAATTTTACTTAAACATGTCAGGTCCGCAACCTAATAACTTCTGAAGAATTGATGAATCCCTGATTCCAATGCAAGGCATATATACTTGGGAGTTACATCACAGCGGAACGGAGTGGTGGCCAAGTGGTCACCGTATTTGTCTGCGAACCTTGTAGATTTTTGCACAAAATAAATTAATATGTCCGCCTCTGTGGTGTAGTGGTTAGTGTGATTAGCTGCCACCCCTGGAGGCCTGGGGTGGATTCCCGGCTCCGCCACAAAATTTCAAGAGAGGTACGAGGGCTGGAACGGGGTCCACTCAGCCTCCGGAGGTCGACCGAGTAGAGGTGGGTTCGATTCCCACCTCAGCCATCCCGGAAGTGGTTTTCCGTGGTTTCCCACCTCTCCTCCTAAATTAAGGCCACGGCCACTTCCTTCCCTCTCCCTTCCAATCTTCCCATCCCCCAGCAAGGCCCCTGTTCAGCATAGCAGGTGAGGCCGCCTGGGCGAGGTACTGGTCATCCTCCCCAGTTGTATCCCCGACACAGAGTCTGAAGCTCCAAGACAATGGAGGGTAAACAGATAAATAAGAAGAATAAGATGATTAAATTAATATTTGAGGGAACGTTAAGATAAAAATTGGAACAAAAATATTACGGAAATTGCAGTACAGTTTATTTTCTACCTGAAATTAATATAGGCCTAAATGTTCTCACAGTTACTGCTGGATCTCTTTCTATATATATATATATATTAATTTTAGGTAGAAAATAAAGTTCCAATGCAATTTGATTATTCATTTTATTCACATTTTACCTTCACATTCCCTGGAACAATGATTTAATTTGTATTAAAAATGCATGTCTATGGCTGGACTCGAACTCACGTCGTCACGGTTAGGAGACAAGTACGACGACCACTCGTCCACTGCTCCACTTGTCGGGGTTGCAACTCTTCAAGGATATAGATGTTGTATTAGAATCGGGCGATTCACACATTTTTCGGAACTTATGAGGTTGCAGACCTGACAAGTTTGAGTAAAATATGTTCGCATTTTAGTGTTCTATCACCTCCATGTGGTCCGAAGCGGATCCTGCCTCATGATATTTGTCCTCACTGTTGGAAACTCTAACGTATTTTCAATATCGTCTAGTGACTTGTTCATTATGACTTTGGTAATTAGAAATATATCTTCTGACAACTCTACGAAGTAGTTATTTTTTAGTATGGGTCGTCCTTTGCCTTCTTCAGCTTATAAATAGTCTTCATACACCAGTAAAGCTTCAAACTTACGTCTTTTTGAAATTTTAGCAGTTGTTAACAGGTTTAACACAGGGCTGCTGCCAGGTTAATTTAACACAAGTATTAACATTTGTTAGAGTTAACAATTCTTGATGAGACGACCATTTTGTTAAATTATGTGCGTCTCCTTAACAGCTGAGTTAACACTTAACATTCGTTGAAGAAACCAGGCCTAAATGTCAAGCGCATCAAACCGATCCACATAGCACATTTTTAAAATAATGATCACGTACCCTGTTCTTATATAAATGAAACTGGGCATAATTTATTAAATTGTATTATTTACTATAGAGGTATGATTTTCCCCTGTCGAAGTTTATTTTTTGTAAAATTATTGAAATTGTTTTACAGGCAAACCAGAACTGTAATCATAAAAGTAATGCGCATGTTTATGAATAATGTACTAAGGAACATTCATGTGAATTTTCAAGATAACAGCATCATATCTGTAATGCATAGTACATTTTATACATCTGAAAATTAATGTGAAACTGAGAAAATAGCATTTTTCTAAAAACTTGCATATTTTTTTAAATTGTCACTTGACTTACACATCAGCACTATTCTGCAGCATAAGCCACACCCTCAGTCTTCTGTTTTGCAGCCTCTTTCTTCATGTTTGTGACCTTCGCCTTCTGCTGACTTGCTTTTTTTTTTTTTTTTTTTCTCAGAGGACGATCGCTGACTTTCAGATTTCCTGCGAGCATCAAGCCTAAGGACTGATTGTTCGGTCACATGAGGAACTGAAGTTCTTTTGATATCCGACTTCAAGTCTATTGTTGCACTGCACCCCATATTGAACACTGCACAGCATTGCATACACCAATTTCAAGTCTCTTTCTTGATACAAAAGTTTCCTTTGGACACTTTTTCCCTATGCTAGAATGTAGACTTTCGTTCTGATTCTGCATGGCACCATGGACACATCGGGATAGTACTTCATCAGAGGCCAGCCTCTGATACACAGGCATAATCTTATACACTAATGGCTCAGAAAGCTTGACCGACATTTCATCATGAATCTGAGGTACCTTACCTTCTGCTATGCATTTGTTATAGAAGCACCAAGAATCTAAGCCTCGGGGTCATTTCTTATGTTGGAGTTTACTGTCAGTGGACACATGTAATTGCAGAGTGTGGCATAGATAGCATTTTTCATGTTTGCAACATTAGGTGTGTTTTGTACAATAGCATTCCTATAAGAGCTGGTAAGCTTGGTAATTGTAGCATTAGTAAGCCCACCTGAACGGCCACCGAACAGCACACCCTTCACTTTCCAAGTCTGTGTCTTAAACCTGTTCCCATTTTCTTAGCAATGTGATTTACACACTCCTCCTCCTTCAGTACTGTGTTGATACCATACACCATATTTCAAAATTATGCGATGAAAAATGCATAAATGCATGTGCAGGATAATGTTCTGTGAGGAGTGAAGAGGAAGGGGCTTTTAAATGGCTGTGCCTTTAAAAATGGCAGAATGTGGAAAATTATACTGTAATTTATCCGCAATGGTCAGGGGTAGAGTAATATGTGAAAATAGAAAAATCAAAATATTTGATAAAATATGCCTAAAACTCAGTCCCAGAGTTCCTTAAGTTTGCACTGATCACCTTCCACCACAACGATCACCAGAACTGGGATTCATATTTACATTGGTTAACGTTCGTATCAAATTCTACTGTTCATGAATCACATATCCAAACCCTTCACTCCATTTTGTGCTATATCTAATCTTCTGAAAATCGATGAACTTCTTCCTGAGAAAAAGGATGCTGAGGAGATTCGAAAAGTGTGGAAAAAAAGCTATAGAAAGGCTAACGGTTTCATATGCTTAAGTTGAGAAACAATATAATAGGGGTCGTCGACCTACTGATCTGGCTGTTGGTGATGAAGTCTTTGTTAAGACTCATTACCAGAGTAAGGCAGTGGATAAATTTACCCGCAAGCTGGCTACCTGTTTTCATGGTCCTTGTATTTTTGAATTTTTGATCCCTGTTTCTGTTCTGGTGAATGACCCCTATTCCAAAAGAATTCGAAGAGTTCACCTCAGTCAGGTGAAGCCTGCTTACGGGTTAATATGTATGTCATTCCATGTAAATTTTTCATTTGTATTGGCTTGAAGGCTAATTTCTTCAATGTAAGTAAGAGAATGTAAAGTACTCTTTTATCACAACTTGTGATATTTTAAATGTCAGTACCAGTAATGTTAATCCTTGGTAATCTTAAAGTAAATTACTGTGCTGAATGCACAATTTTGTCATGGAAAACTTAAGAGATTATATCTCATGTCACTATAAGTGTATTACACTTACTAATATCACTTGTACTTTTCTAAAACCTCCTCATTAAGAGTGTTTATAATCTCATTGGTAATTACTTCAAACCCTAACATGGATTTTGGAATTTTGGGGTCCCTTTGTCTTTTAAGGCATGATACTTTCCCTCGCTTTCTGCTTTCTTGTTCTTGTTGCAGCTAACGCCCACTTTCTCCATACTGAAGCTGTTATTGTAAGAAGCATCTGAGGACTGGTACACTAAATGGTGCTCATCATTTGGTGCTGTATCCTAGCACATCATATTACTGTTTACCATCGGGTGTGTTGTGCGCTGTGCTTACTGGCCATCTGTACACCGTCTCCTCTGCATACTGAACTGTACATGCTATGCCCAGTGTTTGCGCTGTCGATGACATCAATTAACCAAGTAAGACTGTTCCAAAAAGAATTATTCCTGACTGCATGAAATGGAAAGAACTTGACGTGGTGGATAACCATATGTAGCCACTGCAGTTGTCAAACTAATCTTGTGGAAATATATCTTGTGAACCATGAGAGGCACATTGAACGTCACTGTGTTCAGCTTAATGTTGTTTAACGTCGATTGGATGTTCTTGAACTCGTTATACTCATCTAAAGACCCCCCCCCCCCCCCCTGGTGTCTTGTTTCAGGTGGAGGGGAATGTAACGTTACTATGTTACGAACATAATTATTGGAAGTTAAACTTTCCACTGATAAACTGCTATTTTCAATTTATGTGTCGGGATGGCACATCTAAGTTTAGTGTGTTTCAAAAGGTGTTTGGACACTGACTATATTTTCTTACGCTCGCATTAAAAATGACTCTACGTTGGGAATAACTTACTCATGTACTTATTGTGAACGATCCATTCATAGTGGCTTGTATCTGCCACATGTGACTCATTGTGGACTCTCACACCATCTGGCAATGAATAAACTTACTGGTTTTGTGTATGAACTCTCTCACCGCTTCAAATCTTTCTGTAGTTGCTAGCTGTGATGCGCACTGTCCATTGTTGGCCTTCAGCGAGGATAGATGCGCCTAGCTATGGCTCGTCGGCCCGGAGTGAAGATGAAGCAAAGTTCGACCTCAGTTGGTCAGTTATTCCTACTCAGGGCTATTAGGTTTTAGAGCCTAATGCTTTTCATACCACTCACCTCTTTACAGATGCGTTTTTTTAAATTTGAAGGATCTGTCCTTTTATCGAGTTTCTTCCGTTTTTCAAACGCAAGGGTTATCTTTTTGTATTTCCACTTAACGCAACTAACAGCACCATATTTTTATTAAGATGACATTAAGAGCGGATTGTTCGTCACCGTTAAGCCTGTTGCTGTTGATTCTCTTACAATAATATTTATATGCTGAGTTCTGATGATTCAGTGGGTGTCGGATGAGACCGACTTAGGAATCCCAATAAGGGATTATTTTCGAGATTACTCTAACATTAAAATACGTAGTTTTCCCTAAAATTAATTTGTTGTTAATTTGTTTTCAGTGATTTCTCAGTGCGTGGATCTGCATGGGTAAGTCACGATGGAATACCTTACCACTCTTGTAAGTACTGATTAATCTAATATTTTGGGGCATGTAATTTTATCTTATTATGCATCATTTAATTTATTTTTCTGGGATTTGTGGTGAGATATTTTGATTTTATGTCCTCTAATACCAATATAAATGGTCCGTTATTAAACATTATAAATTTTCCAGCTAACTCATTCCTGGTTGCCAGCGTTTATCTGAGGTTGGTGGTTGTTGATACTCTGTGTACGGACATTGGATCGTTGAGTTTGGACCATGGAGTTTACAAATTATTTCTTCATCCATTGGATTTGATTTAATCTGTTTACTGATCCTTCTGATTTTATTCTTGGTTTTGGTTTGTTGATCTGTGACTGAATTTTTATTTTGGGGTCAGTTTTCGTGAGATCTTCAAGGTGGTCCTTACTCTCTTATTTCTTGTACCGTTTCATGTGACCTATGCTTAATGTTATGTTTTTCCCCGTGTGTTTATCCCTCCACTGGGAATTGGTATAAACCCTTCACGTTCATTCACCCTAGATGTTTGTTGCACACTTAAATTTATTAAATTTGAGAAAATTAAATTTTTTGTAAAATATTATATTATGTTGGTGCACCAATTTTAATACCTACTTGTTAATTTAGTTATATATTTTTAAAAATTACTATATTTTATTTTGTCCAAAAGTTTACTTAATTTACAAAAGTTTTCTTATATTCTCGCAAGTTAATTTACTTTTATACACCGTTCTTAAGATTAATTACAATTTCAATTTAATATATACAGGTGTTCTCATTTAGTAGTTTTGCACGGCATTATCCTGGGCATCCAGTTCCTTTTTTAATGGGGTGGGTTTTCAGCTCTCTTCCCAAAATGTCTCATTGTTTCTGGGTAAGTTTATTTCTGTGTTTGGTACATGTTTGAATATTTCACCCTGTCCTTCCCCACTTCTCGTAACCCCTATGGCGTATGATGAACATAGCGCCACTGCTGTAATGTGGGGTTATGTTGCATGAGACTCATCAGTATGTCTTCTTCTGTTTCACCCCAACTCATGATATCACCAGCAAAGGCCACTGCATTCAGTTCACCTAACTTTTCCTTGACGTTTTTCATTATATTGTCCATAACAGTGATGAACAGTAGTGGAGACAGTGCATTTCCTTATTGAACTCTATTCTTGGTCTCAAACCATGATGATCGATCTTCCCCAATTTGTACACAGCTAGTACAGTCTTTGTACAACATCTGAATTTCCCTTACCAGCCCTTCAGGCACATTTCTTTTCCTTAGGCACTCCCAGATCTTATCTCTTATAACACTATCATAGGCCTTTTCTACATCCAGGAATACAATGACCAAGTCTTGCCTTTCTCCCAATACTTTTCCATGAGTATGCAGGTGCTAAAAATTAGATCCATTGTTGATCTGTTACTTCGGAATCCATATTGCTCCTCCTCTAACGCTGGTTCAATGATTGTTTTTAATCTCTAGAATTTTTAGCCCATGAGACAACAGGTTATTCCTCTATAGTTGGTGGGTTTCTGTCTGCTGCCTTTCTTAAACAGGTGAATTATAACGCCCTTGCTTCAATCTGCAGGTGTTTTGTTGTCTGTCCATATGGCATTTAGTACTCTGTGCAGCCATTGTATACCCTGAATGCCTTGCCGCCTTTATCATGTCCGCATTAACTTCATCTGCACCTGAAGATTTTCCTTTAGGCATAGATTTTAAGGCTGTCTCAGTTTCTGTCCAGGTGATGGGAGGTTCCTCATTCCCGGCTTGGATTTCTGAGTCTGTATTTTGTTCTTAAAGTGGTCTCTTCAGTAGGTAGTCAAAATGGTTCTTCAGGACTTCTCTTATGTCACTTTCTGTCCTAACCAGATTTCCATTTTCTCTGCTGTCCTCCTCCAGTTTCTGAGTGAATATCTTCCATGCCTTGGTGTTTTCTTCTGTAATTCTTCTTTTAACGACCAGTTTCTTGTTTTGGAATAGTTGTTCAAGGTTTATGATTTCTGCCTCGTCTCTAATAAGATCTGGTTTATTTTTCTCCTGATCCTTTTCTTTCTGCAAGATATTTCTTTCCCTGATTGCTACTCTCACTCTTTCATTCCACCAAAGTGTTTCCTTCTCCCTTGTTTTCATACTTGTCTTTCCACAAACTTCAGTTGCTTCCTGAACCAATGTGTCCTTTAGTCTGGTCCATTCTGCCTCTCCATTTTTCCTTTCATCTCTTGGTAACAGGGTTTTCATCCGGTTCTGATACTCAGTTCTCCTATCTGTTTTCTGGAGTTTTCATGCTCTCTTATTTTTGGCATTTTCCTGTTCTATACTTTTGGCACATAGAAGTTTCTCAGATCCACTACTAATAGACGGTGGTCAATGTCAAGGCTCTCACTGGGTACTACTCTGACATCTGCTCCATTCTTCATCTGAGATAACATAATCAATTACAGTCTTCTGTAGTCCATTCCAACTGTATTGTGTTATCTTATGGCTCTGTCTCTTCTCGAATCAACTGTTCTTCACCACCAACCCATTCCTCATACAGAAGTCAAAGAGATGTTCACGTTCTATATTTCTTCCACCACATCCATGAGGTCACATTACGAGACAAGATTAAATTCACATCTCTGAGAGTAGCAAAAAGAAATAACAATTGAGGAATTATTATCGTCAAATGGATCATACCATGGCTATTTACTGCTCTGAAATCTGCATTTTTGTTGCTAGCAGAAGTAGCATGATGATGGCTTGCTAAATACGCATGATGACCAAGCTGGGGAGCAGTACATCCTTACCGGAAGACCAACCCATGATGAGGAAGGCAATGGGAAACCAGACAACCAACCCATGATGAGGAGGCCGAGGACCTACCAGAAGACCAACCCATGATGAGGAAGGCAATGGGAAACCAAACGACCAACCCGTGATGAGGAGGCCGAGGACCTACCAGATGACCAACCCATGACCTGACCGCAGAGCCAGCTACATCCGAGTGGAGGCGGAACAGCTGGACCAGATGTAACGATAAGCGAGCTAAGTCATTTACATTATTTAATTACATAGTTTTTGGTTTGTGTACACATGTGCTTTTGGCATGTGCCGATAAGTTGGTTATAGAAACCGTGGAATTTAAAGTGCAAGTGAATAATGAAAGTGAAGTGTGAGATATTTAAGTCCATAGTAATACGATTAAGCAGTGTAGAATAAGATTCTTGTATGTTATATATATACATCACCGCATATTGGTCAGAATAACTCGTGAGTAACGAGAAGTTGAAAGAAGTGTTTTTAATAACAGCTGATAGTAATGACACATTGAGGAATTGCAATGATCTCATATTGGTTATGCTATATGTCTACGTCACGTTTGGTACGCGCGGTAGTAATGAATGTATAGAATCACGTACTCCTTGCTTTGCAATAAGTGCACTGAACTCAGCTTTAGGGTTATGATAAATAGCGATATTGAAATGCGTTTATAAGAAAGGAATTGTGGCATTTTGACATGGTAAAGTGAATGTAATCGCGACATGTTGTTATGGAGGCTATGATAATTAAGATGTTAAGTGAATGTGGAAATATGGTTACAATAGTGGTAACTCGACGAAGTATGTTGTTGTATATGAAATGCGAAGGTTTATTTATGTATTACGTAGAGGCCAAGCAGTGCCTGCAGCTTAGAATATGCCATGCCACACTTATAAGAGGGAAGGAATTATGTGAAAGGATACAGGTACGTGAAATTGACCACACCGCGGGGATGAGCTAAACTAAGGTATGGATGGAATTCATTGAAGTAGAATTGAATTTATGACGGGATCATATGTCAGTTGTAAATGCTTTGTTCCAATTACGAGAATATTATGATATGTTTTATGACGGTGATCTTGACCAAATGCATTCATGATACCTATAAATGCGGTAATATATTTCCAAGTACAAATACATATTATTTACATTACGACTGCGCATATGAATTCAGTAACTTGCCTAAATGAGAAATGTTATGGAATATAACAGAGAGATGCCACATTGAGCCTTAAATACGTGTGTATGTCGACCAAAAATGTATGTTGAAGTTAGATAGATAGCTTATTTATCCTGACACGGAGTTTGTTGGAATTTACATTCTTTCAGTGAGTAATGGTTAGGGAAATGATAGGCTAGGAGCCAGATTTAACAGGCACTAGGGATAAATGCCTTAGTCCGTAAGTCATTACCCATGCGCAACATAGAAGAAAGATCAAATAAATGAGTTCAGATTTATAATTTGCAACATATAATTCAAATATAATTTATAATTCAAACATAATTGAGATATATAGTTCGAAGTTATAATTCAGATTTATAATTCAGAATTATTTTCAAGCTTAGATCTATTTGTTGATCTTACATTCACTTCAGATTAACTGTATGTCTATTCAGATCTATTTAGCCTGGGTTTTTAATGAAACTGAGCAATCTTAACAACATAATGATATTGGTGTCGTCTCAAGGACTTGATTTCAAGGAGGACCGTAGATGTCCAGTGATTTATGGTAAATATTAGTATCCGATTTTGAATTCATGACGGAACTGATGTACATAACTTAACATTATATTTATTTCTCTTTTTCTACGAGCCAGCGCTGACTCTGAACTTTTACCTGTAAATAATACCAGAGTAAATACTACCCCAAATCAGATTACATTTTCATAGGGCATCTGTTTATTCAATAAATACTATTATTGTGCTTTTCTATAATTTGGTGTGTTATGAATTCTTTCATCTTGACATAGTTGATAAGTTAATTGGTAAGATAAGCGAACTAACGACTGGGTAGATACCTGATTTGAATATATTGAGTTCTCACGTCGTTGGTACCTTAGTTAGGAGAAAAAATTGATTGATATTATGTCTATATCAAACGACCGCACATAAGTTTACCGTGGACCGGCATTCTCTTCGACCTCACGTAAAGCGAAACCTGATGTAAGATCTCCAGATTTTACTTGACAATCGGATACCCTGAGAAGAAATTGAGCTGCTGGGAAAAATGTCCGGTCAACGACCGTGTCCAATGTATTAACTCATATATTTCCCAGCCGGTCTTTGTAAACAAATCTATTACCATCTCATCCAGCTGCAGTTGTTCCATACACAACCTTCCTTACCTTAACTAACCTTTCCGTGTTTGTACCTTTTAGTCTTTGTTATAATTTACCGTCCACTGTTAACACAAATAACTCCTATAAAATCAAGTAATAGATCACATTGGAGTTACCATAAATGTCAAGGTAGTATCAACCAAGTTTATAAAAACCAGAATTTTTAATTTTCCATTTGTTTTTCAACCTATATCATTTAACACATTATGAACTTCTCCCTTTCGTAACATTTGAGGACTTTAAAGAGAAAATCAACAACAACAACAACAAATCGGTAACCTTGCTTCTTTTTTATGAACAGCCTTCCTGATCATAAGGTCCAATTTCTTACCAGTCAGCATGCTTCTGATTTGGTGGCATAAGGTGAACTGACTCTATGCCTCAAAATTTAACTAGTGTGTCAGGTCACACTGCTGATGTTATTGAGTCAATGAGGCGCCTCTTTTTTTTAACTACTAAACGATTGCAATGATGAAGTCAGCACCTATGATGGGTGACTGTACATCCGCAATAAGAAATTTCCATGACAAATTGTGTCATTAACCCAGGTGAGTCTTAGGTGCTCTCTGTAAGTGCTAATAAATGTGCTGTTCGCTGTATAAAGTTTACACTCTGCTTTCTTGTGGCGATCACCAGTCAAAGGGAGAACTATAGACACGTTTGCTCCTGTGTCAACTAGATATCTGCATCCAATGCTTCTGTCACTAAAGAAGAGGTGGTGCGAAATATGGTTCTGGTCACCTGCCACCGCTAGTGTGGAGCAGATCTACTGTAGTTTGACTGACTTTTATGATTAATGATGGAAGATGGCTGGGCTTTGGCATTTCTTTGCTATATGGCAATATTTATAAAGTGATACAGTACAGTGATCCCTTAGGATTAAAAGGCTGACCTGCCCTTGAGCTTGAAAGGTCGCAAGATCTCCTTCGCAGAGAAGACGAGCTATTCCAGGAGAAAAGTGAGCTGCTTCTTGAAGTCATTATTTTTAATACATTGACAGCCAACGTTAACTCACAAACCTGCACATCCAGTTGTGAAATATGATCGTTACTGGGACCACACGTTTGATCGGTTATATTAGGTAATGGGAACTGCATAGTTTGAGCACAAATATTCAGACCAGATTGTGATAATTGTGCAATTTTGTCAACCATAATGGCTATAGTGTCCAGATCGTGTTTACTGGTAGCTAATATACAACATACTGTTACGGGGAGTCTCTGCATAAATATTGTTTTCAAAATGTTGTCCTTCACCTGCGTACCTGCTAATGTTCGCATCTCTCTAAAGAGCAGAATTGATTTCTTGTCATTCAATTCTAAATCTGTTAATAGTTTTGTCACTTTTCTGATTTTGATTCTTTAAACTCCTGGATTAGCCAGAGTGGCAGATAATGCTCATGTTAAAATATCGAAAATTAATTCCATGACATCTGCCTCCAAAGATGCAACAACATGATTAAATTTTGTGATTTCACTTTTAATAGCTAATGTCAACTGACCTTCAATCTGAAGAAACCATACCTTTATATTTATCTTCCAAATAGAATGGATCTTCACCGAAAAATGTGCAAGCTCTGCTTCACCCATGGGTGAGGTTAATTACAGGTTACTTTTGTCTTCATCTGCCATAATTACACTCTACTTAGGGTTGATGCGACCATTAGTTTAAAAATAAATACATCGCCTGCTGAATCACATCAGGGTCACCACTATGGACCACCACATTAATTTTAATCACTGACGTTCATTCTGTTTCAGTGTTTTACTGGGAAACAATGAAGGAAGAACCTGCTAAAATCTGTGCAATGTTATCCATTAATTCAAATCTATGAACACAACTCCAAGCATTTTCTTTTTTCCAATGTCAAGGTTTCTTGTTTATGTCTTCTTTGAAACTACACTGCCTGACAAAAAAAGAAGTTAAGCTGAAAGTGAATGAAACTACACATGCTCAATGACCATGTGCCTTTACTGAACTGATTACAATATGAGTTGAAAGAGGCAAGGCCATTTGCAGTTACAGGTGAAAGGTTGGCACCAGGTCAGTAGGGTGTCGCATTACCCCTGGCCGCAATGCATGCCCTTATGCAAATGGAATGGTGTGAAACAGCCTTTGGATCCTCTTCTGATGCAAGTTCGTCCACAGCTGTTGCAGCTGTCCCTCCAGATCCTGCAGGTTGATACTGCGAGTCCCCTTCCAAAGTTATCCCACACGTGTTCATTGATGGAGATGTCTGGGGATCTTGCTGGCCACGGGAGGACCTCAACATGCTCTAGGCTGTCCATAGACACACGTGCTGTGTGTTGACGTGCATATTTTGTTGGAACACTGTCCCAGGGTGCTGTGCCATAACGGGTAGGACTTGCGGATGCAGAATGTCTGTGCTGTATCACTGTACCCTCAAAGTCTGCCAAAGCACTATTAGAGGCAACCTCAACGCATTTACCTATGGCTCCCCACACCATGATGCCAGGGATTACACTTGTGTGTCTTTCCACAATATGGCCACGATCTTCCCTCCGCCCTTGACGCCGCCAAAACCGCGCACTATGATCATTGGAGCTTATAGAGAAGCAGGACTCATCACTGAACATGATGCGACACCAGCTGTCCTCTGTCCATGCCTCCCGGGCAAGGTACAACTCCAAACACAGGCATTGGTGTTCAGGTGTCAATGGCAACTGACGCATGGGGCGGAAGGACCCCAATCCGGTGGATGTGAGTCATCGAGACTCTGTGTGGCAACTTACAGGATGTTGTAGTGTCTTTAGTACATGTTTGTGGATGGCAGGTGCCAAAGTTATGGGATCCCACAGTGCCTGGCGCATCATATGACAGTCCTTTCTCGGGGTGGTGTTTCTTGATCGATCCGAACCTGCACGACGTAATTGAGTGCCCTCATGTACCCACTGAGTCCCACTGTAACATCTGAATGGTCCACATGCCTGGCAATTGCAAGATACAACCAACTAGCCTCATGAAGTCCCACAATGCTGTCAATTGAGGAGCGTATTTTCAAAAGCTGAAAAATGCTCAACTGATCAAAAATCAGATTTTTGCAGTTATGTATCAAGCTTATTGCCATGCATGACCTGTTGAACCGGTTTTGTCAAAACCTGATATTTGCTATTGTTACAGGGTGTTGAAATCGACAAGTTTTTTGCAAAACTCGATACTTGCTCTCAGCCAGTTAAAGCGAAGGTCAATAAAAGCCAACAGTGCTTTGCTTCTGAGAGACCTGAGAGGAAAATAACAATGGAGGACATCACTGTCAGTGGTAATGTGAGAAAGACTTTTTTTTTTTTTGCTAGGGGCTTTACGTCGCACCGATACAGATAGGTCTTATGGCGACGATTGGATAGGAAAGGCCTAGGAGTAGGAAGGAAGTGGCCGTGGACTTAATTAAGGTACAACCCCAGCATTTGCATGGTGTGAAAATGGGAAACCATGGAAAACCATCTTCAGGGCTGCCGACAGTGGGATTCAAACCCACTATCTCCGGGATGCAAGCTCACAGCCGTGCGCTGAGAAAGAAATAAAGAAAAGAAAGATACTCTGGGAAAACACTTTCTGCCACAAACAACAATAGGAATTTGTTTTTCACACAACATAAACTTCTATTATTATTCATTTCGAACCAGCTTTGTCAGGGAGAAGTTTGCATTAAAAGTGTAGACTATAAAACGGTAAAATGGAGATTAATAAAAGTGATTAGGAAAATGATATACAGGTAACTGAATGCACAGGTGGTAGGAAGTCCAGGTCGAAAGTGAAAGCACCCAAGAAGTCTAACAAGAACAAGAAAATGCCAGCTATTGTCTGTTCACATGGGCTACCAGACATACCAGTGAACCCAAAAGTGATGGGAAAAAAAGAATGCAGAGCAGCTGATCTCACTTATTATGATATCACAAATTTTCATCGTCATGAAAATAGTTTAAAGAAAGTTAACCAGAATAAATTATTACTAAAATACATGGTAATTACATAACCAAAAAGTAGGATCAAGAAAGAAGCAATAAAGAAGAATGATGATGATGATGATAATGATGATAATGACGATTGTTGTTTAAAGGGGCCTAATATTAGGGTCATCGGGCCCTAATGGTATTAGATGGACGACATGAGATGACCATTAAAATTTTAAAATGCATCCACTGACTAGAGTTTAAAAGAAATGGTGATGAAAAATGATTATGAGATTAAAACAATCAGTGGATCTAATTTGCAACAATGCCCTATTTTCTAATAAGATTATAGAAAAATACAGGTGACAATGGAATAAGGCATTGTCTGGAAGTACGGAGATATAGATACAAGACAAAGGACAATATTACACACGACAAAAAAGATCACTATCTCTCATAAAACGGATTACAAGGTTTGCCGACTGCTCGTATCTCGCAGCATGAGGGAGATGGTACTCAGGAGCTTTAGACTACGGCACAGATCAACCAGGTCCACGCACTCCATAAGGATGTGTACCACGTTAAGATGATAACCGCAAGTGCACACCGGAGGGGGTTCTCCTTTCAGTAAATAGGAGTGCGTTATTATACCCTGGCCGATCCGAAGACGACATAATACCACTGCTTCACTCCAAGAAGCCCGAAGGGAAGTCCTCCATACATTCGTTGTACATTTTATCGCTCTCGGATTATTTGGAAGTGGAGTAGCCTGCCACTCCATGTCCCAATGGGACACAACAAAATGTCTCAGCTGAAAGGGAATATCACTTGCTGGAACCTTGTAAGGATATGGGGGCAATGTAACTGCTTCCTTGGCAGCCTTATCTGCTAACTCGTTTCCCTCTACACCCATGTGGCTTGGGAGCCACATAAACGTGATTCTGGTGCAGGCATCCGAACACCCGGACAGAAGGTCCTGCATCCGCTGCACCAGGGGGTGACGAGGAAAACAGGTATCAATAGATTGTAGTGAACTCAAGGCGTCAGTACACAGCAGAAAGTGTCAGTGCTCATCAGACAGTGTGTACCGCAGAGCTTCACAGATAGCATAGAGCTCTGCTGTATACACACTACAGGTTTCCAGGAAAACAAAAAGAAACCTATCAGTATCAACAACGAACGCACAGCCCACTTTCATTTCTGCCCTTGAACCGTCTGTGTAAACAACGACTGGACCTGGATACCGGCCAACAACGGACAGGAAAAGCCTCCGATAAAAAAAGGGTTTGTGTTTTCCTTCAGGCCAGTGTGCAGATCCAAGACTACTTCAGGTCATCGTATTATCCACGGAGGTACCCCACTTGGTTGTCGAGCAAGGCAGGGAACATAAGTTACGTCAAACAATCTGAGACTGCTATTCAAGCGTATTCCAACCAGCTGAGTTGCTCGAGGATAAGCAGCATACGGCCGACAGTTTCCATTGTGGAATATGCAAGGATAGCAGGACAGAACCATTTGTCGGCACCTCAGGTGTAAAGGCGACACACCAGATTCAGTGAACAGGCTAACAACTGAGCTTGTAAGGAAAGCTCCCTTTGCCAACCTAACACCACCATGGTGGATGCTATTCAGTTTCGCAAGGACGCTTTGCCTTGCTGATCCAAAATCGTAGGAGCATGGTGTGGTCAGCCTCCCAATTAATACTGCTATGGAACTTCAAAATATTCAACTTCTTAGTGCATTGCACTTTTAACTGCCGCACATGGGACTCCCGCAACAATTTCCTATCAAAAAGGAGCCCAAGAAATCGGTAAGTGTCAACTACGGAAGGAGCGACATTTCCTAAATAAAGCTCAGGGTGCGAGTGAAGAGTGCGCAAAAGTGCATAACAGAAGTCTTTGAGGTTGAAAACCGAAAGCCATGTTCTAAATTCCATTGTTCCACTCTCCTAATAGCTTGCTGTAATTGTCGCTCTGCGACTGCCATATTATGTGAGCTATAATGCAGAACAAAATCGCCCATATATAGTGACAGTATTACTGCTGAACCAGCAGCAGCGACAATACCGTTTAACGCAATTGCGAACAGGGTGACACTAAGAACCGATCCCCGTGGGACTCCATTTTCTTGAACATGGTTTGCGAATATGCCCTCCCTACTCGGACACGGAATAGACAGAGGGACAAAAAATTCACAATAAATACCAGCAAGTTACCACGGAATCTCCATTGATGCAGGACTGAAAGGATACCATATCACCATGTGGTGTCATATGCCATTTCTAAGTCAAAGAAAACAGCCACCAAATGCTGTTTGCGGAGAAATGCACCCTGGATAGAACTCTCCAGTCGACTCAAGTGGTCAGCGGTTGAGCGAGCGGCTCGGAAACCACATAGGTGCTCGGACAAAAGTCCTTGTTTCTCCAGACACCATGCAAGTCGGCGATTTACCATCCTCTCAAATAGCTTACACAAACAGTTAGTAAGACAAATACGTCTGTAACTTCCTCCATGCTTAGGATATTTGTCAGGCTTAAGGACAGGAATGACTATGCTCTCTTGCCACTGAGACGGAAACTCGCCCTCTATCCAGATTCGGTTGAACACACGAAGGAGATATAATAGACTATCCTCACTAAGGTGTTTCAAAATCCGGTTATGGACATTGTCTAATCCAGGACACGTGTCCTTGCAAAGCACCAAGGCGCTGCGGAGTTCTCACTTCATAAAGATGTTAGAGTCCTTTGAAGCTTGAGAGGCAAAATTAAGGTGATGACGTTCTGCCTCCCGCTTCAGAGCGAGGAAATCATGATGGTAATTCCCAGATACAGATACATCTACGAAATGACTGGCTAGATAGTTAGCAATCGAGAGACGATACTGCCTGCAATGGAAATACCCGATACACAAGATAATCCTTGGATACCCGAAATATGTAAGTTTAGTCCACACTTGAGAAGACTCGTAACTGTACGAGTGTACGCTCGCAATTTTTAGGTTAGGAAGTTTTCATAAAATAATTTTTAATATAAAGTAATAGATATCTTCTGAGTTCTGAATTGAGATATAATAACATTATATTCTAAGAAGAATATTTGGTTGAAGGGAATTATGTATCTATGTTTCTTTATATTGGTGTAACCTAAATTTGTGTATGAATCTGCACATTGCATAGCAGTAAAGTTTATGCAACCAGGAAAACAGCTACTATATCGATAAAGACAGTTGAAGTTGGTTTAAAGTGTTGCAACATGTGGATTTTGGCGGACGCTGTGCTGCATGGAGCGAATCTATATATGTGTGTGCGTGCTACGAGTTTATTGCTATTATTTAAAGTTAAAAACTTCATGATCGTTCCGTATTGAACAGAGAAATAAGAAGATGTATAATATTCAATTACGTCACCTTTTACTCTTCGGCCTAAGAAACAAATGCCTACTAGACCTGTCTAGCAATGACTCTACATAAGTGCATACTTGACCTGCTTGTGAACTTCAACTATATCTGTTTTCGGCGCAAGACAATGATGTTCTGTTTACTCTCTTGACTGCGATCATTGTGTTTTGGACATTAACTGAATTGCTACGATATGAATCAATGTTAATTTTTTTGCCTGTGTTCAATGTATTAGTTGTTTTAAGATCTTTATATCTTGCCCTACTTTACTATTTGGCTGATGATGACACTTGTAATGTGTCGAAACCGGTCCCAATAAACAAGTTGTGACTTCTTTTTAGTTCAACTTACAACGAAGTATTGAAAGGTGGATCCTTCTAATATTGTACATCTTCTTTATTGCTATTATCGGGTATTATTGTGCATGGATGTTACAGTTGCTGATTATTGCTATTGAGGTTAATGTTGACGACAATTGATACCGCAAAGTGGGTGCTGCACGGGCATTTTTACGGGAGCTTTATTACTGTACAATTACTGAGTCAAGAGTGCATTGCTCGTTAATGGACATTCCCAGTACGCGGTTGGTGAGAGATGGTGTATGGTGATGTTTTATAAGACTATCGATTTTCCCTCGCCGCGGAAATGCTCATTGTGGGCAGCCTTTAAATGCGCAGTGTGGAGATAATATGTATGTGGTTCACAGAACTAATTACAACTTGATGAAATAAGTTATAGCCCAATTGTTCATTACCTGCATATTCTTGGAAGAATACTACATGCTTGTTAACTATTTATCGTGGAGAGAACTTTTAAAAACTTACGCGAGAATGGAACTGGGGTCATTATTCTTTCCCATTCTTCAATGTGCATTCAGATTCAGTAACCAGTATGGACTCGGTGTGAACAGTTTTCATTCATACTTGTTTGGCTGCAGTTCTCTTCACTTCATGTAATTTGATATTTTCTTCGCAGACACTCGACTTGACATTGTACGTAGCTAAGATTTGATTTGATATCACCTAGCATGTTGAGGTGTCTTATGTTAATACCTTATACAGTGACATTACTTGGTATTCTCAAATGGTGATGGTGCTTCTTGTCGGTGTATATACGAGGTCAAAATGGGACGAAGATGAGGGGAATTGGTGCCGTATTTCTTGTGTGGTGATGTTTTGGATTAACCAACCAACCTATAGATGGTGGCAAATTGAAAGGCTCAGAAGTCAAGATTTAAGAAGTGAGCGTTGTGTTAGGTTAGGGATGCACTTATCAAATAACTGGTTTTAAATCATAACGTGAGTTGGGGCATCTTGTCCTTACTAATTAATAGGTTCTTTCCAACACAGTCCCTGTACCAGTACATGGTCTCCTTGCGCATGCGCAATACGAAAAATCCTTTCCAACACAGTCAAAATTGTGTTCATGTATTTGTCCATGTACTGCAGTCAATTGTTCCAACTAACTCTTTGCATCGATCCCTGGCGGTCGGAACTAGTCCGCAGTCTAAAGCACGCACTGAGCCATACATTTCTGTGACATGCGCAGAAACACTGTATAATTGCCTCCTGCTGTACGCTGATTTCTTTCGAGTTCCTTAATCAGCTGTTTTTATGCACATTGCACGCTCTTCTCCCATTAATAAATTAATCAGCTGTTTGGTTACTGAGGTTAGGATGGATAGTGACGACGATTATTTACAATCTTCATCCAGTGAAGAAGAGGTACTATTTTTTGCAAAAAGAAAAAGAAATGAAATTTATTTAGGTGAATGTAATTAAACATCTTTCTTTAGTTATTTATGTATTGTGTTACATTAGGCCTATAGCTTATAAAGGCACAAAAGCTACCAGGTGAAACAAAATATACCGGTAATTGAAATACGATGTATTCTTCAGAAGAAACTGTTCCTCAGTATAATAAAAATGAGTTTTTTTTCGAGCATTTCCGCATTAGCCGAGGAGTTGCTCAAGATATTCAAATCGATATGAAAGAAGTGAGCATCATAAAAGACATTAGGGGCAGAATAGGAAATTATCGGTGTACCGGGCGGTACACCTCCACGCCGCTAATTCAAAAGGTGCGCCAGTTGAAACTCCTCTGCTGGAGGAAGTCTGAACTTTATTGACGGTATTAATTTTCTACTTTCTCAGAAGATGTCACTACCTGTAAATTTTGGAGTTTTAGAACTGTGTCTTTTTTGATGTGTTTTTGTTTTGCTTGAAGTAAGAAGTGTGAACTTTCTCTTCTAGAGGACACTACTGAAGAACTACAATAGTGCACCCTAGTGCGAAGAAAAAGAACTGTTCTTTGGAGAAAATTTTATTTCAAAAGTTTGTTCTTTGTTAAATTTATTTCAGTCATTGGTTAAGTTGGCAATATTACCCCTTTCTTTCCCCTTGTTTTAAATCTAGCCAATCCCTAATTTCTGAAATTAATTTTCCACCGATAATGTGTTTCTTCTTCATCTTGTGTAGGGGTTTCTCTTTATTCTCCAATAACGTGATTGTGGGCGGGTGTTCTCATTCCCCTAACGCCTAGAACCTTCCGCGAGAGTATATAAACTGCTGATTTTAGGGTCTCTGCGCCACTTCTGTTCCATCTTTCAGTGTGTAAAGTACATAGCAGGGGGCGGGAAGCGCCTCTTTCTTCGGCAGCGGTCAACAACAAGGTAATGGCCAATTAATAACTTCTTTCTTTGCTAGCTCAGCAGTTTAACTCTCGGGGCGGGTCCGAAGTTTTTCCATTATGTAACCTTCCGTAAAATGTAAAGAAACTGGTATCTATTCTATCTTTTAAACTGCATATCGGGACAGAGAGTGCTTTACCCTCTCGAGCTCCCAATCATATTGTTTTGAGGTGAACTTATTTTTCTCAACCTATTCTTCGTTAATATAATGTAAATTGTTCTTTTCTGAAGTCACCTCTGTAGTATGGGATTAGCCCTTGCATTAACGGCCTAGGGCCAAGTAGGTTTTAAATAGTGTATTAGGAGTGCGGAGAGCCTCCTTTCAAGTTGGTATTTTAGAGGCCATATAAATAACCTTTTCTCACTTAATAGGCCTCAGTAGATTGGGTATTTTACCCCTGTGTTTATGTCCGTTAAGGACAGCTTGAAGGTGGAGTTTGGTGTGGCCTGGGAGAGGCTTAAATTTGAGAGCGAGTGGCTCTTTTCCGGAAACTGAGTCTTGTATGCCTCGAGGAGGCTTTACGGTGTAATTTGGAGCAAGTGCTCCAGGGTTTGATTGGGGTCTTCTGCCCCGTTGTTGAAATTTGTATATCGTAAAGTTGGGCTAGTTGCTCAAGAATTGTGTTTTCAGGGCTCGAAGCCCAAATCCTGTAAATATTGTAACTACCCTTTGGACTTGCTACTTTGTACCTGCCATGCTTGTTATTTCTTTGTTTTTGAAAAGAAAATATAACCTTGTTAAATTTAACATTTAATTTTAATTCCGTAGTTGGAGACCTATTCACACCCGCACCTTCTTTCACCTCTACCTACCACGGAAAAGACCGTAACAAGTGGTAGCAGAGCGTGGTTGAATGGGTCTCAATTTAGCCCCTTTTGACGGCTAAACATTGTTTTGTTCCGAACTCTAACAATTTTCTCAGTTGCTGGAATTTTTTTTTGAGTTTTTCAAAATTGTTCTGTCATCATGCCCGGACCTCGCGATGTTCTCCATCTTAACTATTTGTGCAAAGAGGAGTTGATCTATGAGTTAACTATCAGAAATGTGCAATCTGGAGGCACGGTTGCAGTAGACACAAATAAGCTTAGAGAGTCCCTTGATTTGCCCATTTCCATCCCCACCTTGGGAGAGAAAGAAGTTGACGACTCTCTTTCCACGATCGTCGAGAATATTACTGGGTTAGCTTCTGTAGTTAGTTTTTTTGATGAAAATGATCCTTCTCCTAATCAAATTAAGCGTGTGCAAGCCAGGCTATATCACTTTTCAAATAGAGTTAACGATCTGTTGTCTCTGAAGTTGAATGACGTTCAGAGGAAGGAAGCTAGTACGCTGCTTGAAAATATTTCTGAATTATCTGGCAAGGTCACTCAATTGTTAACTGGGGAGGTTCCTCCCAAAAGCGATCTACCCACCACAGTGAATGCAGGTAGTGAGGAAGCGCCTCCCAAGGGAGAAGTCAATAGGATAACCGTTGCTGCTCAAACTATCCCTGCCCCATTGGACAACGAATCTGAACGCCGTGCATCGTTGAGTAACATCCGTTCTGAATTAACTTCCTTGCCATTGAAACCTTTGCCTACTATGTCACCCGGGTTCAGCAGCTTGCCTCATCCATTGGCAATGTTGCTCAGAGGTATATCTAAGTTTTCCGTTAATACCACCAGTGACGTAATTTCATTTTTAAGATTTCTAGTTGAATTTCAGGATCATGCTCTTGTGTTTTCTCTTTCTCCATGTCAAATTTTGCAAATCATCTATCCTTATGCAATTGGTATTCTCTCTGACAAAATAGTAAGAGCCATAGCTGAACAGTCATCTATTGAAGATTTTCATGCACACTTGCTTGCAAATTTTATTCCTGCCCGCGCGAGGTCATCTCTGATTCAGAAGTACTATTACTGTGTACAACGCTTGGATGAAAACTTGGCTGATTTCATACAGGACATTAAGTTTTATACTAGAGTGTTTGCTCTTCATTTCCCTGAGGATCAGATTGTACAAGCTATTGTGGAAGGGATCTCACCACCCTACAGGTCATATTTGTGTTTCGCGGCGTGACCGCAAACTTTCTCGGAACTTGAAGCATTGGCCATCTCAGCGGAAGGAGTTAGATACGCCGATTCTTTGCGTGTAGCGAAAGAACCCCCGCCTTCCTTTAGTAATACTCGGCCTCCACCTCGCCGATCAGTCACCCCTCGTAAATGTTATGCTTGTGGGTCGTCTGACCACCTGCGCAATAAGTGTCCACTGATCAAGTCGAGTGGGACAAGTAATGGGGCTGGTTCATCACAAGGCTGTTTTAAATGTGGGGCTTTCTCACATATCGCCAAGAATTGCCCAAATTCGAATAGCACCCCCTCCTGCTCAACTTCTGGTGCAAATTCCACCTATGCCAATAATAAAAAGTGACTAGTGGCTTCGGCTGAGTCGACTAATCCATCTTCCCGAGACTCAGCCCCTAGTAAACAGGTTGTAAATTCAGGGAACGAGCAATTTTCAAATGCATCTTTTGAATGCCCCAAAGAGTGTCTTAGGATTGCGGCGGATTCCCCAGCCCCTATTCCTTTTCTTAAGATTGAGTTAAATAATGAGCCTATAACCGCTCTATTAGATTCAGGCAGTGTCTGTTCGATTATTTCGGCTGAATGGTATTCTAAATTGAAATCTGTTTGTAAACTACCTGACTATGTCTCATCTCCTGTTCTATATGTTTCGGCTAATTCATCTCCATTAGAAATTCTAGGTTCCTTACTGGTCAAAATTCGTATTTTTAAATTTACATGGAAAACCAAACTGTTTGTGGCTAAGCACTTGTCTTGCCCCATCATACTGGGAGCGGACTTTATTTCTCACACTGGTCTTGTGCTCGATCTTCAGAGTAAGTCGTGCACATTCAAATTTGCGTCCAATTGTAACATTCCCTTGTTAAAGTGTAATTCTGTATCATGTTCATCTATTTCGCCTACCCAGGATGAGATGTTGTTAGACCTTAGACATCTACCTGAGGAGCAGGCTGATAGTATTCGCAAATTGTGTCAGTCCTTTCCAGAGGTGTTCTCTGATACTCTTGGTGTTACTGACCTTACTGAATACAAAATTGAGGTCACGGATTCGATTCCTGTCCGTTTTCCACCCTATAGGCTATCTCCACCTAAAATGAAGGCTCTCAAAGAAATCATCGATCAGATGTTGAAGGATGGTATTATTAGGCCCTCTAAGTCGGCGTATTCTTCGCCTATTTTTCTAGTCCCGAAACCCCAAGGAGGCTTCAGGCCTGTCATTGATTATAGGGCTCTCAATCGGAAGGTGGTGTTGCAATCTGTGCCCCTTCCTGACCTTCATTATTGTTTTTCATGGTTTCGTAAGGCCAAGTTCTTTACTATCTTGGACTTGAATCAGGCCTATAATCAAATTCCCCTTGCCGAAGAGTCTAAACACCTTACAGCGTTTGCCACGGACTGGAACTTATACGAATACAACCGCTTGCCTTTCGGGCTCCCCACGGGAGCAGCTGTACTCACTAGGCTGCTAGATAGGGTCTTCTCCGACATCAAATTTGAGTACTTATATCACTACTTGGATGATGTCGTCGTATTTTCAGAGACTTTTGAAGAACATCTAGATCATCTGCGAGAAGTCCTCGATCGCCTTCGTAAGGCTGGGTTAACTGTCAAGTTGTCCAAGGTTGCCTTTGCTAAGCCCTCTATGTCATTCCTAGGGCATATTGTGTCACCTGATGGTGTAGCAGTCGATCATTCTAGAACACAGGCTATCCGTGATTTTAAACCTCCCAAGGACATTAAAGGTATCGCCAGGTTCATTGGTATGGTGAATTTCTTCAGGAAGTTTATTCCTAACTTCGCTAATAGAGCGGCGCCCTTAAACCTTCTTCGTAGGAAAGGCATCAAATTCGAGTGGGGACCTTCTCAACAAGCCGCTTTTGAAGATCTTAAATTAGCTCTCTGTAATGCCCCTGTACTTGCTATGCCTGATTTCTCGAAGAAATTCATCGTCCAAACCGACGCGTCGTCGTCAAAAGTTGCGGCAGTCCTTCTTCAAGAGACTGAACTAGGGAGGCGACCCATCGCCTATGCATCTAGGACTCTATCGGCTCAAGAAGCCAAGTATTCCATCTATGAGCTCGAAGGTTTGGCAGTCTTATTCGCCTTAGAAAAGTTCCGTCTCTATCTGGAACACGTCAAATTCGACCTGGAGACAGATAATCAAGCTTTAAGCTGGGTCTTAGGTAGGCCGCGTCGTACTGGTCGTATAGCCCGTTGGGCCATCCGTATTTCTGCCTTCCAATTCGATGTCAGGCATATCAGAGGTACTGAAAATGTTGTCGCTGATGGACTCAGTCGTATGTTTTCTAACGACGTCGAGACCCATGAACCGGTCGACAGTTCATCACCTCCCGAGTCCATACTATCTGGTGTTAATGCCATCTTAACAGATGCTCCCATGCTTTTTAGGGATATTGAGAAATACCAACGTGAAGATCCGACGCTGGCTCCGATAATGGAAACCCTTTCTTCTGGGGAACATGTCGTCCCTTATGTTCTGAGGAATGGTGTTTTATGTTGCCCTTCGAGGCATGACAAGATGATGAAGGTTGTCGTTCCAGCTGTTCTTGTGCCTATGATCTTCAAATACTATCATGAGATCCCATTGGGGGGGCATCTGGGAATATTTAAAACTCGTGAAAAGATTCGTGAAATGTTCATCTGGAAGGGTATGGACGGTGAAATCCGTGAACTTGTAAAAGCTTGTAAATCTTGTTTGCTTAGTAAACCCACCATGTCCACCAAGGTAGGCCTTCTGTCTTCGCATCAAGCGTCGCGCCCCATGGAACGCCTGTATATCGATTATGTAGGACCCTTCCCCCAGTCGAAGGTAAATGCCAACAAATTCATCTTTGTATGTGTAGATGGTTTTACAAGATTTTCCTGGTTATTTCCGACTAAGCTGGCTACTGCTCAGTCCACCATTACTTGCCTAAATTCTATTTTTGCTTCTTTTGGTCCGTGCCAATATGTTGTGTCTGATAATGCTAAGGCGTTCACATCAAACCTTTTTCGTAAATTCTGTTTTGACTTGTCTATTTCTCGTGTAACTACTTCTGCTTATTACCCTCAACCATCGCTGGCTGAACGGGTTAACCGTAATCTCAGGTCCGCGCTTATTGCCTATCATCATGAAGATCATTCCAGGTGGGACATGTCCTTGCATTGGTTAGCTTTTGCTTTGAATTCGGCGGTTCATGAATCACATAAGTTTACTCCAGCCTCTTTGATGTTCAAGTTTGTTCCCAACACGCCGCTCTCTAACCTCTGGTCTCTGAGTGACGTTCTACCCGAGACAATAGATCCGGACAACATCAAAGATCTTTGGAAGAAGGCTAAAGCCAATCTTAAAGTGTCTCATGAAAAGGTTAGGGAAAGGTATGATCGTGGACGGAGACCCACCCCTTTGAAGGTAGGTGACCAAGTTATGGTCAAGAACTTTGTTCCCGCGGGCAAACTTGCCCCCAGATTTCATGGGCCTTGTATCATTCTCGATTTTCTTACGCCGGTTACATTGTTAGTAAGCAATCCAGCCACCGAGAGGATATTTAGGGTTCACCTGTCCCAGGTGAAACCGTGTAAATTTTGTATCAACTTGCTTCATATAATTTGATAGAAATATGAAGGTTATATTTTTTTTTTTTTGAGTTTCCACTCTTAAAGCATTCTGCTCATCCTATAATATTTTGTTTTATATGTAAGCTTTTTGTAAAACCTGCCCCGATCCGTTAAACTGCCATTTTGTCCTTACCATGGCCATTACCACGCTCCCGTCTCCTGCTATACACACAGTGGCTTGCTTATATTAAATGCCATGGATATCTGCACGCCGCTGGCCCCTCAACCTCTCCACAAAGTCTGTGCCCTCAAAAAGATGATGGTCCAACAATATTCTGCCGCCTAGCTTTAATGTTTCAGTGCCCCCGCAGCCGCGCGGCGCTGTGCCGCGACTGGGTTTGAGGATGGGCCCCCTCGACCCCAGCGAGGACGACATGTGCACGGCGAGCCGGAGCTCTCCTCCCGGCCAAGGCTGATGTGTGGCGCACGACCTGCTACTGGCCCGCAGCCTGTATATCTTCACCGCGGGCGCGGCGTGTTTCAACACCACTGCTCCCCTCATGGTGCGGGCGAGCGGTATCTCAGGGTACTTGAGGGGTCCGAGCGGCCTCTACTGGACGCAAACGGCAACGGCCGATCTGGCCATTCAACTTAGTCTACATCAACTACATGGACATTCCAGTTCGACATTACTACCTTCTCTTGGATTTTTCTGCAATACCTGGTGGACTTAGAAATTTTTTTCTTCTTCTCAACTTTAAAAACTAAAGTTTATCTTCCCTTCTACAAGCATAAAGGCTTTACTTCACCTGCAACAACAAAAATTTTGAAACTGAATCAAACCATATTAAGAAAATCTTAAAAATACTTCTGCAATTGATCTCCACATCTACATCAAAACTTGGACCTAGCTTTCAAACAAATTTCATGTGTCACCCCTGGAGGAACTTTTGGGGGGGGAGGTCTGTACCGGGCGGTACACCTCCACGCCGCTAATTCAAAAGGTGCGCCAGTTGAAACTCCTCTGCTGGAGGAAGTCTGAACTTTATTGACGGTATTAATTTTCTACTTTCTCAGAAGATGTCACTACCTGTAAATTTTGGAGTTTTAGAACTGTGTCTTTTTTGATGTGTTTTTGTTTTGCTTGAAGTAAGAAGTGTGAACTTTCTCTTCTAGAGGACACTACTGAAGAACTACAATAGTGCACCCTAGTGCGAAGAAAAAGAACTGTTCTTTGGAGAAAATTTTATTTCAAAAGTTTGTTCTTTGTTAAATTTATTTCAGTCATTGGTTAAGTTGGCAATATTACCCCTTTCTTTCCCCTTGTTTTAAATCTAGCCAATCCCTAATTTCTGAAATTAATTTTCCACCAATAATGTGTTTCTTCTTCATCTTGTGTAGGGGTTTCTCTTTATTCTCCAATAAAGTGATTGTGGGCGGGTGTTCTCATTCCCCTAACGCCTAGAACCTTCCGCGAGAGTATATAAACTGCTGATTTTAGGGTCTCTGCGCCACTTCTGTTCCATCTTTCAGTGTGTAAAGTACATAGCAGGGGGCGGGAAGCGCCTCTTTCTTCGGCAGCGGTCAACAACAAGGTAATGGCCAATTAATAACTTCTTTCTTTGCTAGCTCAGCAGTTTAACTCTCGGGGCGGGTCCGAAGTTTTTCCATTATGTAACCTTCCGTAAAATGTAAAGAAACTGGTATCTATTCTATCTTTTAAACTGCATATCGGGACAGAGAGTGCTTTACCCTCTCGAGCTCCCAATCATATTGTTTTGAGGTGAATTTATTTTTCTCAACCTATTCTTCGTTAATATAATGTAAATTGTTCTTTTCTGAAGTCACCTCTGTAGTATGGGATTAGCCCTTGCATTAACGGCCTAGGGCCAAGTAGGTCTTAAATAAAGTGTATTAGGAGTGCGGAGAGCCTCCTTTCAAGTTGGTATTTTAGAGGCCATATAAATAACCTTTTCTCACTTAACAGGCCTCAGTAGATTGGGTATTTTACCCCTGTGTTTATGTCCGTTAAGGACAGCTTGAAGGTGGAGTTTGGTGTGGCCTGGGAGAGGCTTAAATTTGAGAGCGAGTGGCTCTTTTCCGGAAACTGAGTCTTGTATGCCTCGAGGAGGCTTTACGGTGTAATTTGGAGCAAGTGCTCCAGGGTTTGATTGGGGTCTTCTGCCCCGTTGTTGAAATTTGTATATCGTAAAGTTGGGCTAGTTGCTCAAGAATTGTGTTTTCAGGGCTCGAAGCCCAAATCCTGTAAATATTGTAACTACCCTTTGGACTTGCTACTTTGTACCTGCCATGCTTGTTATTTCTTTGTTTTTGAAAAGAAAATATAACCTTGTTAAATTTTACATTTAATTTTAATTCCGTAGTTGGAGACCTATTCACACCCGCACCTTCTTTCACCTCTACCTACCACGGAAAAGACCATAACAATCGGCATTACACCAGGTCAGTACAGTAATTGCGTTACTCCTATTCCTTGGAGTCCATGAACGAGAATCCCTTCCAACACAACCTGATCGTGTATAAATCCCGGAACCGGTACGAAGTCAGCGCATGCGTATAGAGTGGTATATGGACGCGTCCATGTACTGACAGCAAACTGCGTGTTGGAAAGAACCTAATATGTTGAGTGAAAATTACATGTGCTGAATCTATTATAAGGTATACCACATGAGGTATGTATGTACAGTGTAAATATTAAGTTGTTTGTGAAGTGGACAAGATGGAGATGTAATTGTTTATTGTGAGTAGACTTTTTATAAACTTTTATTCTCAGTAAATTTAATAGTTAAGCATATGATAACTTTTACTCATACAGTGAAAACCTGGCATGTTACCTAAATTTAATTTCAGGAGTAGACAGGTAAGGTTTTATAGCAAGTTTGGAGCATCGTCAGCCTGATGAGCGTCGCCTTGGGAGAGGGAGTTCTGTCATGCTCTTTGAGTCAATTATTCTTGTAAATTGTTTGCAGGTGGTGCCTAGTTTTGTTATTTATACCTTATCCTAATGACTATTCATTCATGTAGTATTTTCTGTTTCAACAATAAGTTACAGGGGTATGTGACGTTAATTACGACACATATCTCTCCCACGAAGCTTTCTTACTTTCTCGAATATGAACTTGCGTCTTAGCGCAGAGTTTTTTAAACGTTACCAAGTTCGCCACAGTAAGCTGCCTATGATATTGAATATGAGCGCGACGGCGTTCTTTAATAGCTGCTGCAATTTCTTCGTTCCACCAAGGAACGAGTTTTCGGCGAGGAGGCCCTGAAAAGGATGGAATGGACTCCTCAGCAGCAGCAAGAATAATTTGTATTTTGTAAATTATTTCATCGTCTACGGTCCGCCTAGTCACGTCATTAAAGACAGCTAGTGATGTGAACTTTGGCCAATCAGCATGTTAGGCTTCTCCTCGATGGATTTTTGCTTCAACAAAGTAAGAATAATGGGAAAATGGTCATTGTCACAGAGATCATTGTGTGTATTCAACCGAAACAGTGGAACCAACATTCGGCTGCATAGACTTAAGTCTATGCAAGAGTATGTGCCGTAACATACACTGAAATGAGTTGATTTCCCTGTATACAAAATATAAAAATACAGCTCTGTTACTAATGTTTCCAACACTCTTATCCTGGGGCAAGGCGTCTCAGAGCCCCATATGAGGTGATGGGTGTTAAAATCACCCAATAACCGAAGGGAGGTGGAAGGTGATCTATAAGATCAGTGACATCATTTATGTTAAGAGGCTGGCCTGGTGGAAAATAAACATTACACACTGTTGCTATGACAGGCAGGGGTACTCGCACTGCAACTGCTTCCAGTGGGGTTCTTAGAGGAACCTTTTCGCTATAGGTATCAGAACGAACAAAAACACCCACACCACCGGACGCCTGTTGAGCATAATATCGTTCTGTCGAGTATAGTCTGAAAGTTCTCAAGATCGTATGATGACCTGGTCTGAGGTTTGTCTCCTGAATACAGACTATACTCGCCGCATACTCACTAATGAGCTGGCGCAGCTCAGCAAGATGCCTGTCATAACCGTTACAATTCCACTGTAACAGTGCCATAGTGTGAACTAAAAGAGAGAGTGTTCGGTTTTGAGCGACAAGATGCTCTTAAACCTGAACACTATCAATATCAACATCTACATCCGTAGATGTAGATGACAGCTCGACGTCCATCCCGTCATCGACAGACGGCAGGACTGACATCCAGAACTTTGACGCTTTCGGGGGCGAGATATCCCCCTCCGAGGGGAGTACGCAGGTTTTGGAGCAGGCGTACTTGCTGGTGCAGACTCATAACCTCCAGACTGAGGGCATGATTTCCCCTTCGCAGGAGAAGTGTGGGAGCGCCCTGTAAGGGCGTTCCTCTTCTCCGCCTTCTTTTCGAGTTTAGACGGGCTGGGAGATAATTTCCCAGCCCTGGTCGACTTCAGCATGGCTTTCGCCGACCTCTTGAGGGAAGGAGACGTTGTCTTCTTCTTCTCCTGTGCCGGCTTAGGTGTCCCAGTCACCTGGGGCTCATCGATCTTCATGGGTAACGATGTCGTGAATGACGAACCTGGGAGACTCTGTGTTATGCTGTAGTCTATAGTTATTGGTAGGTATATTCGAGGAATTAAACTTTCGGCGCGCTTCCTGGTAGGAAAGACCATCCAGGGTCTTGATCTCCTGGATCTTCTTCTCACTCAGACATGTTGGACAATTCCGATCTCGAGGAGAATGAAGACTACGGAAGTTAGTGTATCTGTACGGAGTTGTGCACTCTTCCATGCCGTGAGCTGCTCTTCCACATGTACCACACACAGACTGATTCGACCAACGAGATACCATATGTCTGAATCTCTGACATTGATAGCATATCGCAGAGGAAGCGGGATATACGGCCTCACATCGCAACGATAAGTTGTTACCTTGGCTTTTTCTGGTGACACTGACAACTTGAAGGAAACAATGAAGGCACCAGTGGCAACATCTTCACCGATGACTTTGCGCGTAATGTGCCGGACGTGTGTCACGCCACGGTTCATGTTTTCCATCAACTCATCATCAGTGTTCAAAATAAGGTCGCGGTGGAAGACGATTCCGCGAACCAGATACAAGGATTTGTGCTCCTCCACTTTGATGTGGATTTCGCCAAAGTGGTCGCACTTAAGCAACTGATCGGCTTGCAATGCTGTGCGAGTCTTCGAAAGCAAACTACCGTTGTGCGTTTTCATGAGATACTCAAGTTTGCCGTAGACGCCTTCAATGTGCCTACTAAAAAATATCGATTTTACCAGCTTAAAATCGTGCCCATCAGTTATCGTAGCAACCAGACACCTAGGGAAGCTGGATCCCATTCATTCACACTGCGCATGTTCCCAGGGAGTAAAACCCCTCAAGGAATCAAAAGTTAAAGAATTTGGTGGGGGACCACCTTGTGCAGGTCAAAGGCGTTTCGAAGCCATGCCCGAAATCATCCTCCCGGATGCCACCCACTACGATTAGGGGTCTCTGTAGCCGAACCAAGCAGCCAAGCAGCCAAGGCAATACCCACCTGGTTGTAGCTGGTATTGCCCGGGGTCTGATGTTGGACGATGCCTAATACGGAATGACTGAGGCAATAACCACTAGGACTCCCTTCCTCCAATCTCCTGTAATAGCACGTACCCCATAGCGTGTACAGAGCACTAAATATAGAGAAAAAATAAAAAACAATAATAATGTGTTGTTCTGGCATTCGGCTGTGCGGGGACCTGTACTGTCAGGTGGATACTACTGCACGGGTACATGACCCTCCCACCCGCAAGATCCCTGGGTGGTCACAAGCGGGCTTTCGGGCATAATCACACATGTAAGAGGCCCATCTCCGAGCAGCACGCACATCAAGAATTTTTAATTGGTCTAAAACTAACCCTAAAAAAGCAACAAAAAATAAACAGGGGATCAATAGCCACATGACCCTTTTAGTCGCCTTCTGCGACAGGAAGGGATTACCTATGAATGTATTCAGACCCTCCCATCCACAGGGGGTCCAACACATTATAACACACCACAATCCATGTCCGTGCCTAGGTTGACCCTTTTAGTCGCCTTTTACGACAGGCAGGGGATACCGTGGGTGTATTCTTCGTCTGCATCCCCCACCCACAGGGGGTAAAAAGAAGAATACTGTTTCAATAAAGTACAGCATAAGGAAAACAAGGTGGCCAGACAGTACTTGTACATGCCGGAACATTTCAGTTAACGTCAGGGATGGCTAAAGTTAGACTCTCACATTTGGCCAGTAAAATAATATCATGTAACAGGGAATTTCCCAGCTGTAAACTGAGGGGGAGATAGCAGCATCACAAAAGATAAGGAAGTTACACACAGGCTATAAATGATGACATCAAGACATATAGGTGTAGAGAAAGCCACTATTCAAGAGAAAAGCCCAGAAGGGAATATTTACTATCCAAACTCAAAATGTGGAAGCATTTCTGTATTTTAAAAAAACAAAAACACGAGAAGCGTCAGGCCTTCCTACTCGCTCTTTATCAAAATACAAACATATTTTTCTATCACAGCTTAAATTTGTCATTTAGAACTCCCCTTACAGATGCATGCTCAACATGCAAGATTTGTGTCCTGAAATTGGAAAAAGGAACAAGATCTGGAGAAAAAGAATGAAATAAGAACTAACCACAGGTTGCACAAACTTTGTGTATAAAAGTTTTATGCAATACTGAAGGAGGAAAATCCAAATGTGATTAAAGTATGTTTTGATATACAACAGAATCAGTCAATATCAAAGCTCCCCACAGGGGAAGTATTTTATTCAAGACAGGTTTGGCTTTATAATTTGTGCATTATGATTCATTCCCGAGCACACAGAAAGGAAGGGATTGCTTTCGATACTTGGCTTGAAACAGAAGGACCAAAAAGATGCAACCAAGTAACCTCTGCTCTATAGAATTTTCTTAGAAACCTTGAAGCATCCCAGCCAGGAAATGACACAAATGAAGTTCATTTGTTTTCTGACTCCTGCAGCAGTCAAAATAAAAATTCAGTAATGCTCTGCACACTAATGGCCTTTATGGAAGAAAGCAGAATTTTTAATAAACTGGTACATTATTTCCCTATTCGTGGGCACAGCTTTATGCTTGCCGACAGAATCTTCAGTGGAGTGGAAAAAGACTACTGAAAAAGGAAAGATATTCGAAACAGACTTTCAACGTATTAGGTCGTGTTACGTACATGTAGTACGTGCTGAAGAGATGTCAAGCACAGAACAAAAGTGGCCAGCCGGACACCAGTGGGATCCGAACCCACAACCTCCCGATTTCGCGTCGGTTGCTCTACCAATTGAGCTATGGTGGCCTAGGCCATCTTTGTTCTGTTTGAAAGGATCTGAGCTACAGGTCTGGCACTGCTGCTAGCACACTGTAGGTTGTGGGTTCGGATCCCACTGGTGTCCGGCTGGCCATTTTTGTCCTGTACTTAACATCTCTTCAACACGTACTACATGTACGTTACACGACCTAATACGTTGAAAGTCTGTTTCGATTACAATTAGGAAAGATATTCTTTCACCGACTGAATACTATAAAATGCTGGAACAGCATGGCATAGTTAAGATACTAAATAAAGACTGGGAAGCAAAGGATCTCAAGTCCAGCGCACTAAAAGCCCTGCGATCTAAGATGCCTTTCAAAGTAACTGCCCAGCAAGTGATGGTTTATAAAAAGTCTAGGAATAAGGTATTGTTGGCAGTATCAGACACTTATAACGGAAGTCCTGTCGAGGCCAAGGTAAGAAAATCCAAAAACTGCAGCCAGGAAGTGAGGAAAGCGACCACACTGGAAAAGAAAAACATGGTCAGCAAGGAAAAGAAAAAGGATGTCTTAAAACTTATGAAGCATTTTAGCGTAACAGAAGGAGGGATTTTTATAAGGACATTGTTGAAATTGATCAATAGGTTTCCAGTTTGGTACTGTTGTAGGCAGCATTTGTTTTGTATTTTAATATTGTTTGTTTGTTCCTATTTTGCACGTCTGCTTATCAAAAATGTATGGAAAAGTGTAATACTAAAGTATTGTATCGTAGTATTACAGCTATGCACTCTGAATGTTGCCAGAGTGCAACTTTTGAAGAGGTAGAACTTGCTCTTGACAGTGCTCTGAAGGAATTAGGCACATATTACAAGGCTAACCACCTAAAGCCAAATCCGTCAAGATCTCGGCTTTGTGCTTTTCACCTCAAGAACAGAGAGGAATCCAGGAAATTACATGTCTCCTGGAATGGAACCCTCTTGGAACATTTTTTCACCCCAAAGTACCTAGGGGTAACGCTGGACCACTCCCTCACTTTCAACAAACACTATTCCAACATCAAACACAAAGTCAGTGTCAGAAACAACATCCTGAGGAAGCTGAGAGGTACAAACTGGGGTGCAAAGCCACAAGTTCTTAGAACCACTCCATTGGCTTTGTGTTACTCTGCTGCAGAATACGCATCCCCTGTGTGGTATAGATCATCCCACGCCAAGACTGTGGACCCTGCCCTGAATGAAGGTTGTAGGTTAATCATAGGATGCCTAAAACCTACCTCTGTTGAGAAACTATACTGTCTTGGTGGCGTTGGACCTCCAAGTATTCGTCGAGAAGTTGCTGCTGATCAAGAACGACTGAAGGTTGAGAATGTTGAAGCTTACCCACTGTTTGGTCATCAACAATCTCAATCTAGGCTGAAATCCAGGAAAAGTTTCCTCCTGACGTCAAAGCCCTTGAAAGGACCACCAGATAAGGCAAGACATTCCTTGTGGAAATCTAAAGAGCAAGACTGGATGGAGCAACGTGAACAACTTCCGGGAGGGCACAATGAAGACTGGAGTGTTTGGAGGTCCCTTAACTGATTAAGAACAGGTGTCGGCAGGGCTAAGTCCTCACTTAAGTTACGGGGCTTCACATCAGAGGACAGCAAGCGCGACTGCGGTGAAGAACAAACAGTGAACCATATGTACCAAAGTCTTCTCTGCCTAATTTCATGCTCAGAGCAAAATTTAATGCTTGCTGATGACAATGCCCTAAGTGTGGCTCAGTTTTAGATAAACATCATCTAGATGTACAGTAAATTTTGTCCATTTCCTCTGTTTGTTAATTGTTTTAATTTCAGTAAATAGTTTAATTGGTATTTTACTTTAACTGTATATATTAAGTATGCTTCTGACACGAGTAAATAAAAAAAATTTTGTATTTCAAAATTGTTTGTTGCTATTTTGCACTTCTGTTTTTCAAACATTTCTGGAAAATGAATGATACCAAAATGTTATATTGCAATAATGCAATTTGAACAACAAAGTAGCCTTCTTTGTAGTTTATGTGAAAAAAAAGTTTAAAAAATGTTGAGATAAAAAGAATCAAAAAAGAAGGTACTTTCAATGTATATTAACAAAAATTTTATCTTCCATCCTTGCATTTAACGACTTTTAAAAAATCTTGAAAACTTTGTCCCTCTATTCTGATATAAAGAATGAAATATTTAGAAAAGTCAAACACATATTCAAAATCGTGCTTAAAAACGCAGTGCAAATGTTATATTATCTTGTTTATATAATTAGTATTTTAATCCAATATATATATATATATATATATATATATTTACTTTTATGCACTATTCGCCTTGTGGAAAAAAAAAAAAAAACTCCTAAATTGGTGGGTAGACTGTCTAACGCGCCTACGAGCCATTGTGGATGCTTCGTACTGTACGTAGTCCTGTCTGCATGTCTTGCTTGAACTGTCTGACTCACAGTAGTCGAGTAGTAACTTATCAACAACAGGATGGAGCCATTCCGAATGCACTCTAGTTCTACACATTACAGATCTTTGTAAATCTAATAATTTACTCACACATCAATGGTATGCGTGTATAGCAAAATAGGATAATACTGGACCACTCCTTCTGGGTGGTTAACTTTTTTCATCAGACACTGTATTTAACTGAACACTAATTGATTAGGTCCATTTATATAGACCTAATTTTTAAATTTCATTTACTCCTCTCGAATACGTCAACAAAATAACAAAAGAGGTTACACCTAAATCGTGGTATTTAATCATAATTAATGCTATAAAAAGCTCTTTGTAATATTAATAATGCTATAAATGGAAAACAATTAATGTTTTAATTTCACACATTTATTTATACTTAATTCTGTGATGACATTTCAAACCTTTAAATTTCTTCCACAATGCATGACAGTCTACACTGAGGACCTACAAAACAAACAAAAAACTATGTTAAGAATACACCATGAACCCAGGGTGTTCCAAAACCTGTTTGTATGTTCATTCGTTCATTCAGAGAACCCAACCTTCAAATGAGATCATCGGTAGTGTGAATCTTCAAGCGAGTGGCTGCGTGGTTTGGAGCACGTAGCTGTCAGCTTGCATTCGGGAGATACTGGGTTCAAATCCCACTGTCGAGAGCCCTGAAGACAGTTTTCCATGGTTTCCCATTTTCACACCAGGCAGCTTCCTTCCCACTCCTAGCCCTTTCCTATCCCATCGTCGCCGTAAGATCTATTTGTGTCGGTGCAGTGTAAAGCAAGTTCTTAAAATCAAAGAAGTAGTAGTGTGAATTTCAGAAGAGATGGTGGGTAGTACGACACCTCAGGCAAATTATAATACCCCAGAATGTAATTTTAAACAATATTAACATGTTTTTTCCCTCTAAATGTTCAAATAAAAAATTACGCACAAGTTATTATCTGCGCACTTTTTAGTGATAGATTTACACCCTAGTGCTGAAGTGGTCGACTTCGGTTATCTTCGAGATTCGTATTGGCAACCTTTGAAACACAAACTAAGAATTGCTTATCATCGCTGTGCGACATCTGGCGTACACTTTAAGTACTCGTACTGTTGTTGTTTACACAGCAAAGCCAAACTATAGAATTCATGCTAGGAACACGTTTCGCAACGGGAAATGTTATATAGTATTATATATTGTGTGTGTGACACAGTTTTTTGCTGAAAATAATAAAGGTTTATAAAATTCATATCGATCGATCATATTATCGATTCAATTCAGATTTCATTTCCATTCAATTGGCAGTATTAACGGAACCCTTCTTACTTCTCCAACGAGTACAAAAATCTATCACTAAAAAGTGCGCAGATAATACTTTTCTTTGAGTATCTTCAGTGTTGCTTCTTTTGCTGCATAGAGATCCTTCTCAGAAATCTAGAGATCTCAACGCATGATAACATTTTTTTTCCCAACAGAAGCACACTAAGTGTCCTTGTACTCATATTTAGCTGAAAATCTGTGTGATTCTTACAAACAATAATGAATATTTGGGGAGATAGTGGATTCGAACCCCACTGTTGGCAACCCTGAAGATGATTTTCTATGGCTCCCCATCTTCACACCAGCAAAGACTGTACCATAATTAATGCCACGGACACTTCCTTCCCACTCCCAGCCCTTTCCTATCCTATCATCACCACATGATCTATGTAACTGCGACATAAAACAATTTGTAAAAGAAGAAGAAAGAGAAAATATGTTCGGCTGAAGCATTGCTGTGAGGTATCACTAAAATGGTAAACATCACTTGAGGAAGAATTGAATATTTAATGTTTCCAGAAGCACCTTTCAGCTTTGAAATTTTAGCCCATGCTACATCCACTGTTTCACAGTTTGAATGTCTTCATTTAATGGATCTGTTTGGTAGGAAGCGAATTCCACTTCCAGTTTGTCTTCACCAGGGTTCTCAATATCCGGCTCCATGGCTAAATGGTTAGCGTGCTGGCCTTTGGTCACAAGGGTCCCGGGTTCGATTCCCGGCAGGGTCAGGAATTTTAACCAAAATTAGTTAAGTTTGCTGGCACGGGGACTGGGTGTATGTGTCGTCTTCATCATCATTTCATCCTCATCACGACGCGCAGGTCGCCTACGGGAGTCAAATCGAAAGAACTGCATCTGGCGAGCTGAACTGGTCCTCGGACACTCCCGGCACTAAAAGCCATATGCCATTTCTCAGGGTTCTCAATTATGTTTTGAAACAATCTGACAACAACAAATGATGAAAACAAAGCAGCTGCTTTCAATGAAACATCCACTAATTCTGCATGCTCTACCAAAGTCAAGAAATAGGAATTTGTCAAACATATAGCTGCATGCTATAGTGAAGAAAATTCTTACCAATTTGAAGAACTGTCTCATATCATCCCCAAATTAACTGCCAGCCTCACTTCCTCACTTAATATTCTGTCTTGTAACTCCAGTTACAAGATCGTTGTCATCTTTCTGAAAACTCTTGCTACTGAACTTTATATCGGTAATGTATTTCGAACTACTTCTAGGGGCCAATGACCTAAATGTTAGGCCCCTCTAAACAACAAATATCGTCATCACTTATTTCTAATCACTTTCCAATCTTTTCAGCATTCACAAACCGCACCATTCAATCCACCAACAATCCATTCATTCATCTGGCCACTTTATGTATGGAGCTTCTACTTGCAACATGACGTACTGTGGGAAAACAGCGACTGGAATATATGATGAGAAAAATCACCATCTTAGATGCCATGCATTTCATTAAGGCTGCCTGGGAGTCTGTGAAGCAAAACACCATTGGGAACTCTTTAAATGTCGTGCTTCCGGTGATGACTCTTTTGTTGAAATCACCCATAATTAATTATGCTGCTTTCTTTGGATCTTTTCCAGATCTCTTATCAGTAATCCTGGTGTGGGACCCATACACTGGAGCCATACTCTAATTGGGGTCTTACCAGTGACTTATACGCTCTCTCCTTTACATCCTTACTACAACCCATAAATACTCTAACAATCGTATTAAGAGATCCGTAACATTTATTTACAAACAACGGGAGTTACAGTTCAAGTTCTGCAATCACCGACTTAAAGTCGGGAGAAACTAGTAACTGATCGAGATGTCAGGAAGCAATGTAAAAAAAAATCAGGAGAGCTGGCAGGTATGCATTTGTTTCTTTTTTGTTCAGGAGTCAACATTTTTGGGACCAAATTTAGAGAACTGTGACATGTTCTAATTTTTGTGAAGAATTGTGTGAATACTTCCAACTGAAATTCCACCCACTAATGATATCTCTTCAATAGTCTTTTGCCAGTCACCCCTCACAACTTCACACAGCCTCTGAATGTTTGCCTCATTTGCTGCAGGTGAAGGACGACCACGGGGCATATCATATTATTTTATAGTTGCAGTTCCTTCACAAAAAACATTTATGCCGGGCATAAACTTGCTTCTCTTTTATTCCTGCTACACCATAACCTTTCTCAAGCTTTTCTAATGTCTCTGAAGGAGATCTGTGTAACAGAACACAAAATTTAACATTGGTACATTGTTCTGCAGTCATCATTCTCAAATGCGATAATCAAACAGCAACAGACAGTTGCCACACAGAGGCAGCAATGGTCAAGAACAGGACATTTGTATGGAAGTAATGTAAGGAGTGCTGCCAACAACTAATGCAGAAATTTTCTACCGGGAGCTTTTTGAGCCCAGTTATATATACATAGTGAAAGAGGTCCCAGAATACAATACACTATTTCAGAGTAATGGGTGACCTCATTAAACAGAAACTTAATTATCCTACCTTCTTAGGAATTGAGTCATCTAGCAGCAATCACACGATGTATTCACCTGAACTTCAGATCTATGTTGCTCCTATCCAGACTACGACAACATTTCTAACTGGTGGAAAGCTACCAAGAGAACTTGGGAGCACACAAATGTGCTTCAGACCTGAAGAAAAGGAAAAAACGAGTATGTAAATTTAAACAGTACACATGGCAAAAAATGTTCAGGAAAAATAAATATCCTAAGTAATACCATTACTGACACTGGAACAACTTAACAGCTCATGGAATAGATGTCTTGTGAAACACACAGTACAATCTTTAAACATTTTCTATTATATTTATTCACATAATGCACATAGTAGAACAGGTACCAAATTCCAATAACATAGAAATAAAAAATAGGAAGATTTTTTAATTCTTGGATTTCATCACATATATTGTGCCACGGTCTAAGTGAAAAAAGGACAGGATAAAAGGCATGCATACCTACAGTTACAATGTGATTTGATCATTAAATTTTAAATCTTAAACTTAAAAAAAAAAACCATTAAAATGGTAACAAAAAAACGTACCTAATCACTCTCATTTATGACACATACATACGAATAATAACACAGTCGAACCTTGATATCTCGAAACTCCATTACTTGAATTTTGAGTATATCGAACCAACTTAGATTTTCCGGCCGTTTGTCCTATTCTTCGCGTGTATTTATTTCTCTATTATCGAAATTCGGTTATACGAATTTCTCGATTTCTCAAAGCAAACATTTCCTCCCTTGAAGCAAAAAATACTCTGTAACTCGAATTTTGTGCAACATTAACTGTGCAATACGGCATTTGCGGTTTGTGAGGAACAGTTAACAAGTAAAGAAAGGGTTCCAGTGAAGCTGGAAAATAATATGACGGGAACCGAAAAACTCCAACTTCTAGTGATTGGCAAATCGGCAAAGCCTCGCCGTTTCTCGGGTGTCAATTACCGGTCACGTACGAAGCAAGCCCAGAAGTCGCGGATGACAAGCTCCATTTATGAAACTCGGCTGCGTGGTACTGACGAAAAGTTTCAACGTGAAGGGAGGAAAGGTTAACCAACGTGTTAACAGAGCTATGTTTCTTATTTCACTACTGTATGTACTGTATCCAGTCTTCTAAAAAGTTATTATAATAAGGGTTATAATTAAAGTGATGCCATAAAATAGAGTTTCTTTGTATATTTTTAAGTACTGGTGCCGTTAAACATAATGTACCATTTCATTGCCCTGGTCATTTAGAATCGCGATATTAAAATCGTCGTTTTGCCGTGAATAGCGATATAGTGTCGGAAATCATGCGGCAGAAAATACGACTTGTAATATACAGACGTGCAGAATTAAATAGGCCATGAATATCTTGGAAGAAAGTGCAGACATGTGAAATCCAAATGGCCGTGATTTAGATGAATGCAGTGACTTTTAATTGGAAGAAACAACAATAGGAACGGGGGAACATCGCCTGAAGTCACCAGGAAGAGATTTACGAATGAATTGATATGCAACTAGAACATAAGATTTAAAAGGGATACTTCCTAAATTTTTGTAAAACCAGATTGCATTATAAAGTTGTGACGATATATTTTTCGTAGTCGTAACAGAAATCCCAAGCGGAGTATCGAAAAAAAAAAGGAATAAACGAAGTAAATAGTGGAGCGCAGGTTCCGAGTAAACTGGAGTATCAAAGATTTATTATTGAAGACGAAAATCGATCAATTAATGTATCTAGTGAAGACACGGCAACATTTAAGATACCTCTTAAGATAATTCAAATTAAAATATTGACGTTTGTCACATCATAACCTACTCTGCTCAACATAAGTATAGTTTAAGGAAGATCTACGAGTAGCATGGTTGTCAAGCTAATGATGTCTTCAAATATGTGTTTTATGCATGTCTTCGAGAGCTACGTGATGACCGGCTAGACTGAAGATGGGATGAGAGTCTGACGGTAACCCGCCAACCATTCCTACGGACCCGAGGATCATGGCCGCAGCCCGGTCATGATGCAGCGATAACTCGGAGATGAACGTCCTAGGACAGGGATGGCGAACCTTTCCAACTAGTGTGCCATTTTAACTCTGGTTTATCATTCTCATCTGTTGACTGTGCCACTTGTTGTTTTCCATTTCCATTAAGGGATGTCTACAACCTACACCCCCCCACCTCGCAACTTCCTTTCAATTTCCCGATTATGTTTCATAATACGTTATTTATTTATTTATTTATTTATTAATTTATTGAGTTATTTATTTACTATACATATTTGCATAACGGGTGCAATATATCTTGTAAATACATTGATTGCATGTTCCGTGGGGGCGCGGCGGTTTCCTACCCACTCGTAAGCCTATCTCATCGTCGCCACAAGTCCTATCTGCGTCGGTGCGACGTAAAACAAATTGTAAAAAAATTATTAGATATAAAAATCTAAAGTACTAATATTGCGAGCTTCATTATCTTCCCATGTTGTAGTTTGTACGCTCAACAATTAAACTAATTTCTCCCTCATCACATTTCCATAAGAGAATCTAAAAAAAAAAAAAAAAGGCTATCCTTGTTTGTAAGGTCACATTCATGCTTTCTTCAAAACATACTGCATATATGTGGGAGTTATCCAAATTAGCTTTCAACTGCTCCGAAACTTCTTCACTCATTTTTATTATTCTGTCCTTGACAGCAGTTCAGCTGGCTGGGATTCCTTTAATCATGTTAATTAGTAGTTGTTTGTTAGGGAAGTTTTCAAATGATGTGTCGGGCGTCAATAGGAAACTTTCATTCAACAACTCACCGTCAGAAATCTGTTTCCCATGCATGCTGTACTATGCAGTGAGACAGAAAGAAACAGCCGCACTGATATTATTCCTTGGCCGGAAAGATGATACAAAAGAACTAGTTTGTTTTGTGCAATGTTGGATATTTTGTGAAACAAACTCTCTTCTTTCTTCATTTGAAATGGAACAAACATTTGAATGAGCAGTCTCAAAATTGCGCTTTACATTAAATGTGGGGGATACAACTGTTTTCGAACACAGGCAACACATCTTTTTAACAGTCCGAATTCCCTTGGCCAGAGTTCTTGAAAAATATGGTCACCACCTTTGTTAAGTTTCTGTTTTTTTCGGCACCAAAAACATATTTGCGATGTCCGTATACCAAACCACCAGAAAACGACACTATCTCATTGACTTTCGGACCTATCAGTGTAGCAGTGTTGCCATATTGCACGTCCGAATGGAACTAGAATTTAGATTTTCGATATTTATTTCTTACACGTGAAACACTGTAAGATATGCACTGTCTGTAGTATGAGACATATATAAAATATTATTATGTTCATGTGGCGTGTCACCGAAATCGTGTCCGCGTGTCACCTAGTGACACGCGTGGCATAGGTTCGCCATCCCTGTCCTAGGAGAACCAGGAAGCAGCCATCCCAGTCCAGAAACGCAGATGGATTAAGTTAAGTTTCACAAATTTCTTTTCTTAAATTGTAGCAAATACAGTAGAGACAATACACGACACTTACGGATTTCGCCTTGCTAAAATGGGAGACAATTCGACGGTGGCGCTCCTAGTGACTTGACCTGAACAAATCGCGCTAAATTCAAATATCAATGGAAATGTATATACGGAAATGGATAAATAAATTACGTCTAGAAAGACAGTGGTATTGAGATATTAACTTCGAAGTTGCTAAAGCAACTCTGGATAAATGAATGAAGAATTATTTAAAAGGTTATTATTCAAAGACTGAAATTAGACATATAAACAAGGTGTGAAATGGACTGCTGTGAAATGGCTTGATGCAAGTATGAAGAATGAGATTTCCACCTAATCAATACTTTATTGCTGATAAATAGTAATTTCCAGGTTTCATTTATGCATTACTTTTTTAGCTTTAGCATACCTGCCTGAAATCTTACGGTCGGATTTGTCTTTTTTCCTCATTTAAAAACAATGTATCATCACATTAAGACATTTGTCAATAAAAATATCGGCACATTCCTTACACATATGATGCAATAAATTAACATTTAATAGCTGGACAATTTTCCTCTTAACATGAAGCCTACTAACAGAAAGAAAATCTATAAAATCCCGGCTTTAATCTGAGAAGAGGGATAAAAGAAAGAAAAGTTTGAAAATGTTGTCGATAGTGATGCTTTGAGGAATATTTACGTACAATTAGAGTAAAAATGTAACATACCCTTGGCTGTATAGTCGAGGATTTTTAAAGTCGCTGGCCTGGAAATGATCTGAACAGATCTTATAATTCTTATACAAGCGTAACGTCCCTTCTTTCTTGTACACTTTATCCAAATCGCTTCTGTGACATTTCAAAACCTACAGATCACACCTACAACAACACATCGGTATTGAAGGTTAATTGCTGCACTATACAATAAAATATGCGTAATATATTTTAAGCCCGTTAAAACATGGGTCGAGCAGGTCAGAAGATTATTAAGTCCTATAAAAATATCTGTCACTGGAAGAATATATATGCAAACACAATATTACTTACATGTTCTTGTCACGAGGGAACCTGAAGAACGAGCGCGCATTTTTCTCTACTTCGTAATTACTGCAGCCAAACACAGCACATACCTTTCCCCTCATGTTGAGAGGAGATATCAAGGAATGACACACGCTACTATTTAATTATGTCAACTCACTGAAAACGCATAAATAACACCAAAAACTTCACACAAAAATACACGTGCTCTTATGACAGAATCAGTACCGTTCAGGTCTATCCGCTAGAGTGAGCTCCAATAGCTGTCCCTCGATATCTCGCTCAGTGTCTTGTATTGTCTCTACTGTATTTGATTGTAGTTATATGTATATCATTTGATATCAAGTTGTCGATGGTGATTGTACAAGAGCTAGGGCGATATATCTTCGAGAGGTGATCTCAATATCGAGTTTCAGCGCGAATGTACCAATGTTGATGTTTAACTGATGGATTTAGGTAATCTTCCAAAACTAATAAACACTCCCATGTGTAGGAAAGATAACACTCGCAAATGATGTGCTTTGCTTGCAATGTTTAGCTTTCTTTCAAAGAATATTGCCGTACATAATGTGAAATGAGATATTTGAAACGAGAATATGTAGTATATTGAATTGTAGGTTAACGTGCGGATACGACGTCAACTTTTACCCAATGTAAATAGATACAGGCTTAATATCTTCGTACTTTGATAAGAGAAGTATGCGTCGATATAAATGATAGTTGTTGATCCATATAATATGAATTCTGATGAGATATTGAATATAGTGAATTGAGCGGTACTTTGAAAAGAGTTAATGATGTTTATATTCGCGGTGAGCTCATATACGTCGGGAATATTGAGGTAAGACTTGTGAATGTTATAAATAATATATGCATTGAGATATTAGGCGTGGAATTATGATTAATACGACGACGAATAAGGAATTGATGTCCGTTTATTTCAAACAGTTATGGATCAGGATATATTTGACGCATATAGCGATATGTAATATGGCTTGTCTTATTGAGTTATTGACATTTGGTTAGTGAACTTGCAGATTGGTAATAATGTACGATCCTCAAAAATAACCCTAGATAACCTATAGTAGAGCATAATGAGGGCATTTTCTAAGAAAATTTTACATGTTACTCAATATTTAAAATGACTTAAGTGGGAACCACAGTCTAATATACACAGTCGCGAAGCTCGGCTTATTTTTTTCGTCTATGCGACTGCAGCGTCCACGTGGCCAGCAAGCTGCCGGTCTTCTGGGATGTGTAAGTTGTATACGTTTTGCGAGGTAAGCGTGAGGTAATTACATTATAGATGATCGGTTTACTATTAAATTGACATGGTATGTACGAAAGGAGGTGTGTGTGGCGCAATAAATTGCTCAGTTACAAGAAGACACCAGAGCTATCATTCTTTAGGCTGTCTAAAGATCCTGAACATTAAAGCCTTAATTACTGTTTAAATTTTCGGATAAGAGAACAATATTGTGAAGATTCAGAAATTAACTTCAGATAAGTAGGCATTTCGTTCATCACTGATTCAGGAATGTAACTCGTAGTGAAATCCATCCAATGATATGAACTTAAATAACGTTTTTATACAACCGTAACCTCTAACACGTAGCGGTGTTTTGATTTTCAATGTGTAGAAAATTGCTTGTCGCCTCTGTGTAGTGGTTAATGTGATTAGCTACCACCACCCGGAGGCACGGGTTTGATTCCCGGCTCTACCACGAAATTTGAAAAGTGGTACAAGGGCTGGAACGCGGTCCACTCATCCTCGAGAGGTTAACTGAGTAGAAGGGAGTTCGATTCCCACCTCAGCCATCTTCGAAGTCGTTTTCCGTGGTTTCCCACTTGTCCCGACAAATGCCGGGATGGTACGTAAGTTAAGGCCACGGTTGCTTCCTTCCATCTCCCTTGTCTATCCCTTCCAATCTTTCCATCCCCCACAAGGCCCCTCTTCAGCATAGCTGGTGAGGCCGCCTGGGCGAGCTACTGGCCCTCCTCCCTAGTTTTATCGCCCAAACCAAAGTCTCACGCTCCAGGACACTGCCCTAGAGGCGGTACAGGTGGGATCCCTCACTCAGTCCGAAGGAAAAACCAACCCTGGAAAGTAAACGGATTAAGAAAGGAAGAAAGGCAAGAAAATTGCTTGTAAATAGTAGGGGGGATGATTTATTGAAGAAAAATGTGAACTATTTGTACAATAAGATCACGTTATGTTCCAATCATTTTGGAGACAGCCAGTTTATGTCAGCAGAGAAGAAGAAATTAGTATGGAATCTCCGCAGATTTCTTCGAACCGAAAGTTATTGATAAGAGATGATTAGCCCGTCTCAAAGGAGCACAACACACAGTCATACGTTGCACCGACTCAGATAGGTCTTTTGGCAACAGTGGGATAGGAAAGGGCTTGGAGCGAGAAGGAAGAAACCATGGCCTTAATTAAGGTACAGACTGTTTTGACAATGGGAAACCACGGAAACCCATCTTCAGGGCTGGCGACAGTGGAGTTCGAACCCACTATCTCCGAAATGTAAGCTGATAAGCCGCCCAGCCACTTGCGCGTTTGTCAGAGGAGCCGAGAGAACATGGGCTGTATGCTCACTAACTTCGATGTAGTATACTATTAATTCCCTAATGTTAACACCTGATTTTCCACATTAATGCTATGAAGGTACTAAGTCATTAGTGTTGAAATTATTTGTGAAACTAAGATTAGATTACCTCGTGATATTTTGCAATGAAAGTTTTCAGTGTCATGAAACAAAAAAGCTCAAAATCCAGCCATTTAGGTTCCTGAGATGTTTGAATATTATTTGAATTGTTTTATAGTTCATTACTATTTTTATGATGTATGTGAAATTACCAAATTCAGTTCAATAATAGGATTTCGAAAATGACTAAGACCTTAATTACAGTGGTATGATAAGCTATTCCTTCGAAAATAAACTATTGTTGTTTTCCTTCGGTATTATTACCACGCTGTAGTCTAGTGTATCAACGTATTTTATTAAAATGTACGATTAATATAGTTGTCGAGGTGGTTACAGTTTATAATTTACGTGGGAAAGTGCATTCAACTGTTGGGTAGAGAATTGTTCCGGACAGTTAGAGCTTGCTGGCCGCTACGAGCGCTAGTGTCGTTCCGCCTGACAACAGGATGCCATTTCATTACTAAGGAGCTTCGCGACTGTGTATATTAGACTGTGGTGGGAACAGTAAATCATTGACGGTAGTGTCTTCATACTGTTATGCTATTGCTATTTGCGAGTGTGGAAGTTTCATCTACGGTAGCCCTTGACCATTAGCACTCAGTGATTGGATTTATAAAGCATTTCGACCTTAATTTGACCTAGACATAAACTTGTTGAGATTTTACTGAAGAATTATTACATATTTCTTAGGGAATATTTTGAATATGTCCAAGTATGATCAAACATATATACATATATATTTTTTATGTTCATTGGTATATCAGCCTAGGTAGCAATTGAAAGCTACACATGTGAAACATTGCTTACTCCATCTACGTTATTAATGATACAGTCACAAACATGAAATAATGTTAGGATGAGACACCAAAAAGAAACATTCTTTAAATGCATGGTCGAACAAACCTTTCAATAATTACGTACATATGTAGAACATAATATTATGTAATCATTTAAGATCTTGATAAAACTTAATAACAAGTTAGAATTTGATATTTAAGGAGCATTTGAGAGTTCTATTCCCAGATAATTTCATGTTAGTTTATTCTTAATATAACAGTTCGTTAATTTTGAATTAGCCAGAAGGAATCATACAATTATTTTATGGTAGTTTAGTGGACTGAACATTTTAATTTTTTTATATATGAGACTGAGGAGATGTAGGAGGTAATCCACGTCAGGTCAGGAGAGCTTCCTGAAATAATACAACTCTGCAGAGAAATTGAGGAAGGTAATTCTTTATGGAAGTAGATAAGACTGTGGATGTTGAGAAAAATATTAATAATGTGAAATGTAAACCAATAATTAGAGTGATACCTTCAAGTCAATTTTTTAAATTTTTTTTTTATGAGATACCTACATGTACATAAGAATCATTTAAATGACGACTTATCCTTCATACAAAAAAAAAAAAAAAAAAAAAAAAATCGAATAAAATTAGTATTTAAGAATTTAACTTATTAATATTATTTATAGGTTATAAGAAAAATTTAAGGTAATTTCATATGGAAATGATGGAATTTAAGATTGGTCGTATTTTCAATTATTGACCTGTTAGTCAGGCAAACATGATGGATATATTTGAGGTGCGTATCTCAGTCGGATTCACGTTAAAAAAAATACAACATTTTAGTTTGAAATAGGATAATCCCTGAGTTGTATGGCATAGCTAGCTGGAGATTTTCTTGAACGCCGGCGTGTAGTTGATTGGAAGAAAGAATGACTCCCATACGTGAAAAAAAGGAAGAAAGACGCCGCGGGACTCAAAACATGGCGCAAGGTAAATTTTCCTTCGACGCGGCGCAAGAAAAATTTGCCGTCCACCGTGGTTCCAAAAATAAGTTTTGGGGCTCAACGAAAATTGTCATCAACGGTAGGGCTTGAAAAGGAGATTGACACCCCAGTCAAGAGTAAGTCGGTTCAATAATGTATTCAGTAAAAGCCCGTAGATACATACGATTCAATTACGTGCTATACATGCTCAAAAACGGTATTCTCTATATCTTGAAATTTCGATAACTCGAAATAAAATTTATCTCCCGAGGTGATTCGCATAATAGTTTCCTTCCTTAAACTGTAAAATGAACGGAAATTTAATTTTATAGGTATCTCTGAACACTTGGAGGTAACGTTTGTTACGTTTTTTGGTCATAACGTTAAGAGAAAATTCCAGAAACAGTCACCGACACAACTCCCTGAAATACATTCAACTCATTAAAATTATGAAGTAAGAATAAACAAAAATGCACTGAGATACGCAAAACTAGCACATACAAAACAGATCGGTATGTCTCATACATTATTAAGATATGACTTTGACAAGGAAAAAGCACAGAACTGCTAGAAAAAACAGGTGGCATACAATTCCAACAAAATTACGCACAGAAACGATGTTAATAGTGTGCGAAACACACAATAATTAACTGAGTCGCTAGCGCTCGCTAGCCTCTCTTGCTTGTAGGACGAATGCCATCCCGAATCCCCAGCCATAAAACATACATGCTGCTGTAGCAAGCAGAAAACACGATACACGAAGGTGACGGGCGATACACTTGCGAAATAAAGCATCCAATAAAAACGCTTGAAAATGAGGTTGGGTAAATTACACAAGCACATAAGAATTTATCCTAGGGGAAGAGTATTGACTATACTGGAGATTATATTGGTAAAAAAAGGAAGAATCAAAAATAAATCGGAAAATCGGACGACGAATTAAAAAACGGAAAGTTTCCGAGTAAATCGGAAGCTCTGGCAGGTATGCAATAAAATACTGCAGTGCAATGGGTGACCTTATCAAAACAGAAAGGTAATTGTCCTACCTTTTAGGAACTGACTTCATCTACCAGCAATCCCACGATGTATATACTTGAGCTCAGATCTATTTTGCTCCTATCCAGACTACAGCAACATTTCTGACTAGTTGGAACATGGCGAGACAGCACGGGAGTACACAAATGTGCTTCTGACCTGAACAAAAGAGAAAAACGTAAGTAAATTTAAATAGTATGCATCACAAGAAAAGATAAGAAAAGTATATATATACTAAATAATACAATTACAGTAATCTAGACAGGTGCAATTGAACAACTAGAGGAGCAGATGTCCTGGGAAATACACTCTACAGCTTTAAACATTTTCTTTCATTTTTTTCTCTTTTTTTACAAGTTGTTTTACGTTGCACCGACACAGATAGGTCTTATGGCGACAATGGAACAGGAAAGGGCTAGAAGTGGGAAGGAAGCGGCCGTGGCCTTAATTAAGGTTTAGCCCCAGCATTTGCCAGGAGTGAACATGGGAAACCATGGAAAACGATCTTCAGGGCTGCCAACAGTGGGGTTCGAACCCAGTATCTCCTGAATACTGGATACTAGCCGCACTTAAGTGACTGCAGCTATCGAACTCAGTAAAACATTTTCTATAATATTAGTACACATTATAGAAGAAACAGAGATACGGTGATTATATTTGTAGATTTCAAGAAAGCTTACGATTGCATCCATAGAGAATCCCTGTTTAAAATTTTAAGACACCTTGGACTACACCCCAAATTAATAAACACGATAAAACTGACTTTCACTAACACCAAATCAAAAGTGTTTAGGGTGATATATCAGAGTCATTTGAAATTAAAACTGGACTATGGCAAGGAGATGGGCTCTCACCACTATTATTTAATTGTGCTCTAGAAATGGTAATGAGGGAATGGTTTAGGAAATGTACCCCAAAAATACAGATTGGCCCAAAAATCAAAACAAATTGCCTGGGTTTTGTCGACGAATTAGCATTACTAGCAGTTGACATAAAAGAAGCAAAAACCCAGATATCAAAACTTCAAAATATTGCAAATATAATTTACCTCAAAATATCATTTGAAAAAACAGAAATTATGCCCCAAAAACCAACACAACTAAAAGAAGTTACCGTAAATGATAATAAAATTAAAATAGTAACCACCGAGCTGGATGCTGCAGTTGCTTAAGTGCGGCCAGTATTCAGTATTCGGGAGATAGTGGGTTCGAACCACACTGTCGGCAGCCCTGAAGATGGTTTTCCGTGGTTTCCCATTTTCATACCAGGCAAATGCTGGGGCTGTACCTTAATTAAGGCCACGGCCGCTTCCTTCCCATTCCTGGACCTTTCCTGTCCCATCGTCGCCATAAGACCTATCTGTGTCAGTGCGACATAAAGCAAATTGTAACCCAATTTAAATATCTTGGAGAAGTAATAACACATAACCTACATGAAAATATCTCAATCAATCCAAACAAGAACAAATAGATTAGCTAAAGCACAAAAATTAACATGGGACATCTATAGAAAGAAAGATCTATGACTGCAAAAATAAAACACTACAACACAGGTATAAAACTGGAAGCTATATATGCACCGATCTGAATAAACAATCAAAGACTGACAGACTCTGGAAAACTGCAAGGGGGATTGGAAGAACCTGCATTAAAAAAAAGAATAATACCAGAAAGATGGACAGTGGCAGATAATACCTAACAAAGTCGTGTACAAAGAGCTAGAACCCATTACAGATACTATGTGTAAGAGGAGACTGGGATTCTTTTGACATATCGTGAGGATGCAGGATTCAAGATTTTCTGAAACAACTACTACTACTACACAATCTCGTCTCAAAACATAACATAACAGGATGTAAATGGATCATAGAAGTAAAAGAGGATCTGAAGGAAATAGGCCTTGTAACAGAAGACATCACATATAAAACTGAATACAAAAATTCAAGAATACAAACCTCCACTTTACCCTTACGCAAAACAAACCCAAAACATGCACATTTTCAACCAAAGAAAGAGCACGAAGATTGGAGCATCTGAAGAAGTACTGGGAGGACTGCCAAGCCCGAACAATCCCTTCCAACAGACCTGATCGATGGACTGACTAAAGTGATTCTATGGTCATAAAACAAGTAGTAATAGTTCACATTATATAAAAGGTATAGCATATATTTTGGATTCAGGAGGTCAAATGGACTCTTATCGCTATTAACCTATCCAAGGCTCCTGAGTGGGTAGATCATGGGATACTACTGACAAAAATGAAGGCTCCAAGACTAGACAAAAGAGTGACTGAATGGGTAGCTAAATTTCTAGAATTAGAGTAGGTGAAACTTCATCTGATACAGTACAGGTAATGATTATAAGGGGGTTCTGCAAGGCAGTATTATTAGTCCTTTATGTTTTCTTGTATTCATAAATGTTATGAATACAGAACCGGAATCACAGATAAGGTTTTTGCAGATGATGTTATACTGTGTAGAGTAACAAATAAGTTAAAGGATTGTGAGAGACCGTAAAAAGACCTCGACGAAGTAGTGAGGTCAAAGAATGGTAAATGGGGTGAAAAGTCAGGTTAGTCTACATGTTTCTTCAAGACGTGCAGTCCTCTCAGTTTTAATTACTGTGTTGATGGTGTAGAAGTACCTCTTGGAGATCTCTGTAAGTACAGTACTAAGGTGTTAATACAGTATAAGAAAATTTTTTTTTTGGCACGTTGCTTTATGTCGCACCGACACAGATAGGTCTGAATGTATTGCAGGACTATTTAAAGTAGTTTTACTTGAATCCGCCTTGTCAATCTACCAACGGACATCCTTATATGCCAACATCAACGTGCTGTGACATACAATCTACTAAGTCCATGCTCAAGCCACATTCAAATACTTTCTAGATTTTACTGTACATACTTTTATGTAGAAACACTCATAACTAAGCATGTGTTTACTTCTTTTATAATGTTAAACATGGCTACAAAGCCTTCATAAATATAACCCTACTGTTCAACAGACAAATATGTCACTAAAAGCTGATTATTATACTTCACTTTCATTACTTTCTCCTTTTTTAACTAAAATACTAAGGTGTACACCTTATAAAAAACAATCTTTAATCGCACTGACTGTCAGCTTATATATGTATATACTTTTTAATTATATTCAATACTATTAATGTAATATTACTGTAGGAGTCACGATTAATGTAATATATCTTTGTATAGTTGTCCTGGCTGATGATGACATCAAACATTGTCGAAACCGGTACCAAATGTAAAAAAACGTGATGTTTTAAATGTAAACCTTCACGTAATATATTGTATTGAAAAGGTGGATATTAACTTTCCCATTTCGCTATTGTCAATACACCTTTTAATGAAAGAAAACTATTTATTTAACCATTAAGTCATCCATTCCCTTCATCAGTGGTCAGTTCAAAGAATAAAACAATATAACACTATCTTTTGTTCTTAGAATTCAAAGAAGTAGTGTGTCCTAATTTTCCATAATAATACATAAGTTTTCGTTATTCATTGACATGGTAAATTAGGACACAATACTTCTTTGAATTATAAAAAGCATGGCAAAGTCCCTCATAGTGCATTGGCACTGCCGGTGGCTACAATTAGCCTATGCAGTGGCCTCCATGGTATGCACTGGCCATGCGTCTTGGAAGGTGTGCTAGGCTGGGCTCGTCAGGGGCGAAACGCTGATAACCAGGAATGAGTTAGTTGGAAAATTTATAATGTCCAATAACGGACCATTTATATTGGTATTATAAATTTACTCATTCGGAACAAATATTTCAGATTCCCTATGGGAATCAACATCTATATCTACTGGATACCGGTCGCACTTAAGCAACTGCAGCTATCGAGCTTGGTGAAAAGATCTTTGTTGGGGTAATCACATTAGCAGGATTGTAAATAAAGGTTACGGATGTCTTCATATGGTTATGAGGGTATTTAGGGGTTGTAATAAGGATGCCAAGCTCTGCAAATAACCTCAGCCTTTGTGGGTGGGGTTAACTTCCAATAAGCAACCAGCGGAACCTGACCCCTACAGAGCGCGTCCCCAGGTGGCGGATAGGGGAACCCTACAGTACGTAGGACTGGTTGAAATACCCAATACAACCCACGGACCAATCAGGTAGCCCAATTCCTAGGAGCTTTAAAATACTGGGACACCCTCTCTCCAGGGCTCATAAATATGGATGGACCTTGCCCTGGGTTATGGGTGAATACCTCAACAGCATCTATGCCGAAGAAGATGGACTTCGGTACGGTGGAGATGGTGGAAGGGGCAAACCCGTAGCGTCTGTACTCCAGAGGAGCGGCTACAAAAGGCGCCTGAGTCCATGTTAGAGGCAGCCTAATTTGAATCTGGCAGAAGGTAATAAAATGCTCACGGGAGTGGCGAACCCATCATACAAACAGCCTATAAAATGAGTGCGAGTGAATCGAGGCCTCGGAAAATGCTAGGGTGTCACCCTGAAGTGACGCGCAGTTCCCAGTGCTCTGGAGGGAACTGTAAGAAGAGGGCTACCACACATCACAAGAATCGGTATCATCAATGTCATGACTTTGAATGGCAAGGTAGAAGAACTGATAGAGTATATGGAGAAGAAAGACATAGCAATGATGGGAATAAGTGAGACAAAATGGAAGGGGAAAGGTCAAAAAGAATTGAAGAAAGGGTATAGATTATATTGGAGTGGAGGCAAATTGGCAACAAACGGTGTTGGTGTTATATTGAGAGAAGACCTAGCACAATATGTGCACAAAATTGACCAGATCAGTGACAGGATAATTAAAGTTAGACTTGGACTTGAGACTGGAATCAAGGATTTTATACAGGTTTATGCACCCCAATCGGGGAATGCAGATGAATGTTTAGAAGAGTTTCTAGAAGAACTGGAAAGTTGTATTGAAGACAAATTATTATTATTATTATTATTATTATTATTATTATTATTATTAGAAAAGCGCACGAATGTGCATTACAAAGATTATTGACCGTTTTAGTTTTTGCTATAATCGCATAGAGATTTGTTGTTGTTTTTACATTAGTTTTTGCTATAATCGCATAGAGATTTGTTGTTGTTTTTACATCTTGTGATGTGATATATGTCACAGAACTGATCACACAGCGAACACTCACATTTTTCATTTGGGTCGTGATAAGACATATTTTTACATATTTTATGGTGGTACCCGTGTACTGCTAGTTTTATTATCACATGTCTTAGCTTATGGTTGGCGTTCGTCCAATTTCGATCCAACATGGCATCTGTGCTGTAGAATTCTAGCGGAATTTCTTCTCTCTTCTTCCGCCTCTCCGCTAGGTGTGTTTCTACATTCGTTGTGGATGGCAGTGGTAGTTTTATCCTCAGTTCTTCAATAAGGAAGGGTTCCCGTGCTAGTTCATATGTTAGGCGGGAACGCGTGTATTTTGAGATGCCCATTATGGTCTTTAGAAATTTTGCCTTAACTCCTTCTATGGTGGCCAGGTCTCTCTTTGTTAGTCTTTCCCATATCAAGTGGATTCCATAGGTGAGTATTGGTAGGATCGTTGTGTCAAATAGGCGCATAGCTGTTTTTAAGGATAACTGCTGTAGATTGTTGATGTCGTACATGGCTTTCATGGCTGCAACTGCTTTGTCTTTTATGTGTAGTCTGAACGTCCCAGTAGTCTGTAAGGTTATTCCCAGGTATTTGAATGAGTTTACTATTTCCACTTTGCCGTCTTCGTACTCTACGTTGTCGTTTGCTGCATTTCGTCCGCCTTTCCGAAAGACCATCTGTTGAGTTTTTGTCCAGTTTATTTTCAGACTGTTATTTCCTGCCCATTCAGCCAGCGCTGAGAAAGCATGTTGGAGCTCTTCCTTCTTTGTTGACCCTAGGACCATGTCGTCTGCATATATGTAGATCACTGCATCCTTTGCTCTTTCTCTGATTGCTTTTGTTACATCCGCGGTGGCAATATTGAATAGTATGGGGCTGAGTGGAACACCTTGCAGCACTCCATTAGTTTGGGGTGATTTCCTTTGTTTTATGGGTCGCATCATCTATGGTGATCTGGTTGTATGCCAGAATATTTCTTATTAGAGCTGTAAGGGGAGTATTTCCAGTCGTAGTTTGGAGTTTTGACATTAGTTTCTTCCTGTCTATTATGTCGAAGGCTTTTGTATAGTCTATGAAGACTGCATAAAATTTTCCTTTGTGAAGCCGTTGTGCTTCTTCTATGTCATTGAGTAGGTTTTGAATTGCATGCAGGGTTCCTCTTTCCCTTCTAAATCCAAATTGCTCTTCTGGCATTTTGGGGTCTACTTCTTCAACTATCCTGTTGGTTAGGATTCTTGTTAACAGCTTGAAGATATTGCTTTCTAGAGTGATTCCTCTGTGTAAGTTTGGGTCGTTGGTTTCACCTTTCCCTTTATAGAGGGTTATAATTGTTGATTTTCTCCATTCATCGGGAATATTTCCTAATTCTAGGCATTTATTAAACAGTTTGGTCCATATTTCTGCTAGATGCTGCGCGGATTCTTTAAGGTGCTCATTATAAAACCCGTCCGGTCCAGCGGCTCTTTTGCATTTTGTAGCTTTGATAGTGTCTAACACCTCTGCTATGGTGATGGGAGGTATCGCTTCAAGCTGGTTGTTGAATTCAAGTTCGTACGCCGCCTGTTTCCTTGCATTGTTAAGAATATGAGTGAAGTGCGTTTCCCAGGTTCCTATTTCTACGTTGCTAGTTCTTGATGATCTTCTGGGTCTGATGGCTACATATGGGTCTTTTATTGCTTCTTCAGCAGTTTTTTCACCTTCTTTCTCTATGTATTGAGTACGTTTTTGTGTTAGTAGGTTCTTGTAATATTTTCGTTTTTGACCGTATACTTGAAGGTCTTCTGGTTTTGACGTCATCTTGGCTTTATGCAGCGCATTTAATGTGATTTGTCTTTCTGTGTAGCACTCCTTGTCGAACCACGGTTGAGCTTTTCTTGTGTTCAGTTTGTGGGTTATACTTGCTTTTAGCATACTGTTGATTGTTGCTAGGGCTTTGTTTAAATCACTCTCCTTGATTGCCTTTTCTGCTTCAGTTACATTTCCTAATACTCTCTCTAGTTCTGCCAAATTTATCTTTCTGGATACGGTGATTCTTACATTTGTTGTTATAACTTTCTTTGGAATCTTGAGTGAGAATTTGGTCTGTATGGGGATGTTTTTTCTCTTTTTTATTATTTACTGTCTATTACGATGTGTTTTCTCAGCGGGGTTACTGGTGAAGTCCACAATCCCTTTTGTTCTAGAATGTGTATATCGTCTCCTTTTTGGAATACCAGGTCGATGGTGCTACTTCCATTGTGGGCAAAATAAGTTTTATGTTTTGGGTCATTCACTAATTTGAAATTTTCTTCATCAAGAAATGTGAGGACAGCTCTACATTTCATGTCGGGTTTGTCTACTCTGCAGTTCATATCTCCTGCTAGTATGATGTTTTCTTCTGTGTTTGGAATTTTCCTGAAGGACAGCGTTAGGATTTGATTTGATTTGTTTATTTATCATCAACAGAGTTACTGATTCTCCAATTACAGATGATATAATACATTCAAATAATAACAATATTAACAAAACTTACTACTACCACTAATTATAAATAAGCAATATATAATATATACATATTTACAAAACACATTAGGAAGAAAAAAAGACATGAAAACAGAAAAGTGTTTATACATTTGAAATGACCGAAGGAAGGAAGTATAAATTTCAGTTACTAAATGGGCAAAACAAGAAACAAGGAACACTCTGTCTATGAAGCGTCCATAAGATGTCAGCGAATTTCACTAGCTGACGAGTGAAATATATCCACTATCCCGCTAATTTCGTTCAGGGATCTTAGGGCCTGCATAAACCAAGAGCTCCTGTGTGATTCCGTTCTGCACCTGGGTAAGTGAAAGGTGACAGCCTGTCTGGTACTGCGGGAAGGAACATGAATTGGTAGCAACTGGAGTAAATTGGGACAGTCAAGGAAATTACCGATACATTTGTGTATGAGACGTGCGTTGACATACCTGCGCCTAGTCCTAAGCGACTCAATACACATATTTGTACAAAACAAATCATAATCTGTCGATGACAGCTTGATACCCAAACACTTTTTACTAATCCATTTTGAGAATCTGATCTGTACTCGCTCTAAGGCATTAACTAAGTATTGCTGTGAGGGGATCCACACTTCAGAGCAGTACTCTAGACTAGATCGTATATCTTGATTAATAAATTTCATGATGTTCCGTATTGATATCTATAGTATGTCATAGAAAGAAAGAGATCCACCTTATCAATACAAAATTTAATATTGTTATTTAAAACAGTACCGGTTTCGACTTATTACAAGTCATCTTCAGCTGTCATTTACATTCACATTAGAATACATGTTCAAACAGGTGTATCTTACAAATAAACATGTCGTGTTTGATAGACATTAGATAGTATGTCTAGAAGTGAAATTCTGCTTCTTATATCTAAGTTTAAAGGATCAAAAATATTAAAAAGATATCTATCTTTAACACATTAAAAAATTACAACACATGATAAAATTTGTTGTTTACACCTGACCTTGAATATAGCATTATCGTTCAAGTTTTACTAATAATAGTTCTTAAAAGGACTTTTATATTGCATTGTTTTTAGTCGACTAAATATGCTTAAATGTAGCCGCATGTGCTTATACAGGTACTTCTTATTAGGCTTAGACTTCGTCAAAATGAGTAATGTGAATTCAAAGTTGAAATTACAATAACAAAGTGAAGTGCGTTTGAATTAATATTGAATGACCTCTTCAAATATATACTGTGTAAAATACATTAAAATCAACATAAAACATTGGTACATTTCAATATAAGTTAAAAAGTAAGAGGCAGTCCTGCAAATTTGTAAAACTTCATATGAAGTACTGTTCTTCATGTGTACATGCCAAGTTCAAATGGGGCACTATTGGCCACTATTTGCTTAAAGTCCAATCACTATAAATTTATATTGTCTGGTTGAATATACAGATTGAAGATGAATGTGCTGCTGGGGTTATGAAAGCTGTTGTTGTAGGTGGCTCTTTTTCGGTCTATGATACTTGCTAACTATCTGTAAAAAGTAAATGAAATCAGTTAGAAGCGCATTAGAATGTTAAAGAAACTTGTGTGTGTCTGTGTGTGTATTGTAGAGATTACTTACTGTCGTGAGATGATTGGGAAGTGTATCGCTTGGCAGCTTGGCGTGTACTATATCGTGAACTTGTGGTATTGGTGTCTGTTCCCGTGAGGGGAATGGAGGGGTGGGGAAGGGGAGTTGCTAATTGTGTAGAGGTGGAGTTAGTTGTGTCTTTCTCCTGCGCTGTGGATTGCGCGTGGTGTTGTTTATTGACTGTTCTCAAATAATAGTTTTTTATAAAAGGGATAATTTTATTAGATAAAATATTGGTTTTTTCTGTGATTTCATTAATATTATAATTAGGGTTGGCATATTGGTCTATTGTTATATATAGTTCTTCAGTAATATTGAGTAAGGGTCCTTTGGGGTTTGTGCTTAATATTATCATATCATTATCTATATTAGTAAAGTTATGTTTGTAATCAACCATGTGTTGTCCTATTGCCGAAAAATGGTTGTGTTTTATGGCATTGACATGTTCGTTGTATCTGATAGTAAAGTTTCTGCCTGTACGTCCTATGTAGCTTGTTAGGCAGTTATTGCAGCGGATACGGTAAACTCCAGAACGAAGGTATTTGTTGTTATTGTTGATAGTTTTTGTGTTATGTATGATGATGTTGCTGTTATGTGTAGTCCTGTAGGCTATTTCAAGGTTATGTTTTTTGAAAATGTTGGTTAACGAATATATGTGCGTGTTATTAAATGTAAAGGTTGCGTAGTTTTTCTTAGGTTTGTCTATTTTTGATAATTTAGTTTTGGGTTTTGATTTGAATTTATGAATGATTGAATTGACTGTATCTTTCTTGTATCCATTTTTTCTTGCTATTTCTTGGATTAAATGTATCTCTTCATTAAAATCTGTTTTTGAAAGTGGTATGTTAAAGGCTCTATACACCATACTGTAATATGCTGCTTTTTTATGGGAGCTAGGATGAATGGAATCTGTTGCTATTGTGTTTATTGTATGGGTAGGCTTGCGATAAATTTTGAAGGATAAATGATTGTCTTGTCTAGTAATGGTCAAATCGAGATAGTTCAGTTTGCAGTTGTTTTCTGATTCTTTTGTAAACTGTATATGTGGGTCTATGGTGTTTAATGTGTCTAACAAAGTGTTGTCATTGGTTAGTCTATTATCGATGATAGCAAATACGTCATCAACAAAACGGCACCAAAAGAATATTCCGTTTATTGTACTGATTGAGTTGTATTCGAGGTGGTCTAAATATATTTCAGCAATTATACCGGAGGCGGGAGAACCCATTGGTAAGCCTAGTTGTTGATAAATTGTGTCATGGAACTTAAAAAAGTTGTTATTGACGGCAAATTCTAAAATTATTATGAATTCCTCGATTTCTAAATTACTTAGTTTACTGTAAGTTTTGAGGTTGGATGAAATTATATCTATAGTTTTTTTAGTGGGGATATTGGGGTACATATTGGTAATGTCATAAGACGCTAAGGAATGGTATCGTTCTAGTTGTAGCTCTTTAGTTTTGTTGCAGAAGTCTACTGAATTGTGTATAGTTTTATTGGCTTGAAATGAATAATGTTTTTTGAGGAATTTTTGGATGAATTGCGATAATTTATATGTAGGACTTGCTCTGTAATTTACTATGGGTCTCATGGGTATGTTGTCCTTATGTATTTTTGGAAGAGCTCTTGCATTCGGTAGTTGGGGGTTCATAACTATGAGATTTTGTGCTTCAGTTTCGGTAAGTAGTAGGTGCGTGTTTTTAAGTAGAGTCTTGAGATTTCTTTGTATTATATTTGTAGGGTCATTGCGTATGATCCGAAATGTGTCGTTATTGAAAACTTCTTTTGCTTTTTGAATGTATACATTTTTGTCAATGACTACTGTGGTGTTGCCTTTGTCTGCTTTAGTTACGACCAGATTGTTTTGTTTTATCTTGTTGTTTAGTCTATTTATCTGCGTTATATTAATTTTTTTATTGTGTGAACTATTTTCTTGTAATTTCTTAATATACTGTGGTAGTCTTTTTGCGATGTCGTGTTTTACTTCATCTCGTAGGTCATATGGAACTTTCTGTAATGCAAGTTCAGTTTCCGCGGTGGTAGTTGTGATATTTTGCAAAACTGAGGTATTGCCCCAATTATGTTTCGGACCTTTACTCAAAATTTCAGTTTCTGTTTCATCGAATACTGTATTCGTGAGATTTTTGATCGAAGGATGGAAATTATGTTCAATGTCAGAATTAGGTTGGGATGAGGTAATCTTATTTATATTAGGAATCATGGGTTCCGTTCTTCGTGTCTGTTTTAAAGACTCTAATTTTTTATTAAGGTTGTTTTGTTTTTTTATGGCTAAGTTCTCTATTTTGTCGTTAGTGATACGTTGAAAGTGATCCCAATAACTATATGGCAGCTCTTGGGATACTCTCAAATGTAGTGGATACAATTCATTGTTCAAATATTGTTTTTTACGGTAAAAAAAACTTGATTTCCGTTTTCAGCCAGATTTTGTTAGTTTTATTTAATGTGTTACGTGTCTGATTGGTAACTCTGTGTTTATTGTTATACTTCTTAAGAAATTTAGGAGTTAGGTTATTGGCAAGGCATTCTTTCAGAAAGGCGATATTCTTGGTGGTATTCATTAATTTGATTCTAATGCTTCTGTATTTATACGCATTACGTCTTGCCTGGTTGGCATTAATATCTTGATTAATAAATTTCATGATGTTCCGTATTGATATCTATAGTATGTCATAGAAAGAAAGAGATCCACCTTATCAATACAAAATTTAATATTGTTATTTAAAACAGTACCGGTTTCGACTTATTACAGGTCATCTTCAGCTGTCATTTACATTCACATTAGAATACATGTTCAAACAGGTGTATCTTACAAATAAACATGTCGTGTTTGATAGACATTAGATAGTATGTCTAGAAGTGAAATTCTGCTTCTTATATCTAAGTTTAAAGGATCAAAAATATTAAAAAGATATCTATCTTTAACGCATTAAAAAATTACAACACATGATAAAATTTGTTGTTTACACCTGACCTTGAATATAGCATTATCGTTCAAGTTTTACTAATAATAGTTCTTAAAAGGACTTTTATATTGCATTGTTTTTAGTCGACTAAATATGCTTAAATGTAGCCGCATGCGCTTATACAGGTACTTCTTATTAGGCTTAGACTTCGTCAAAATGAGTAATGTGAATTCAAAGTTGAAATTACAATAACAAAGTGAACAGATTTTAATGAAGAGATACATTTAATCCAAGAAATAGCAAGAAAAAATGGATACAAGAAAGATACAGTCAATTCAATCATTCATAAATTCAAATCAAAACCCAAAACTAAATTATCAAAAATAGACAAACCTAAGAAAAACTACGCAACCTTTACATTTAATAACACGCACATATATTCGTTAACCAACATTTTCAAAAAACATAACCTTGAAATAGCCTACAGGACTACACATAACAGCAACATCATCATACATAACACAAAAACTATCAACAATAACAACAAATACCTTCGTTCTGGAGTTTACCGTATCCGCTGCAATAACTGCCTAACAAGCTACATAGGACGTACAGGCAGAAACTTTACTATCAGATACAACGAACATGTCAATGCCATAAAACACAACCATTTTTCGGCAATAGGACAACACATGGTTGATTACAAACATAACTTTACTAATATAGATAATGATATGATAATATTAAGCACAAACCCCAAAGGACCCTTACTCAATATTACTGAAGAACTATATATAACAATAGACCAATATGCCAACCCTAATTATAATATTAATGAAATCACAGAAAAAAACAATATTTTATCTAATAAAATTATCCCTTTTATAAAAAACTATTATTTGAGAACAGTCAATAAACAACACCACGCGCAATCCACAGCGCAGGAGAAAGACACAACTAACTCCACCTCTACACAATTAGCAACTCCCCTTCCCCACCCCTCCATTCCCCTCACGGGAACAGACACCAATACCACAAGTTCACGAAATGGTACACGCCAAGCTGCCAAGCGATACACTTCCCAATCATCTCACGACAGTAAGTAATCTCTACAATACACACACAGACACACAAAAGTTTAACACTTTAACATTCTAATGCGCTTCTAACTGATTTCATTTACTTTTTACAGATAGTTAGCAAGTATCATAGACCGAAAAAGAACCACCTACAACAACAGCTTTCATAACCCCAGCAGCACATTCATCTTCAATCTGTATATTCAACCAGACAATATAAATTTATAGTGATTGGACTTTAAGCAAATAGTGGCCAATAGTGCCCCATTTGAACCTGGCATGTACACATGAAGAACAGTACTTCATATGAAGTTTTACAAATTTGCAGGACTGCCTCTTACTTTTTAACTTATATTGAAATGTACCAATGTTTTATGTTGATTTTAATGTATTTTACACAGTATATATTTGAAGAGGTCATTCAATATTAATTCAAACGCACTTCACTTTGTTATTGTAATTTCAACTTTGAATTCACATTACTCATTTTGACGAAGTCTAAGCCTAATAAGAAGTACCTGTATAAGCACATGCGGCTACATTTAAGCATATTTAGTCGACTAAAAACAATGCAATATAAAAGTCCTTTTAAGAACTATTATTAGTAAAACTTGAACGATAATGCTATATTCAAGGTCAGGTGTAAACAACAAATTTTATCATGTGTTGTAATTTTTTAATGTGTTAAAGATAGATATCTTTTTAATATTTTTGATCCTTTAAACTTAGATATAAGAAGCAGAATTTCACTTCTAGACATACTATCTAATGTCTATCAAACACGACATGTTTATTTGTAAGATACACCTGTTTGAACATGTATTCTAATGTGAATGTAAATGACAGCTGAAGATGACTTGTAATAAGTCGAAACCGGTACTGTTTTAAATAACAATATTAAATTTTGTATTGATAAGGTGGATCTCTTTCTTTCTATGACATACTATAGATATCAATACGGAACATCATGAAATTTATTAATCAAGATATTAATGCCAACCAGGCAAGACGTAATGCGTATAAATACAGAAGCATTAGAATCAAATTAATGAATACCACCAAGAATATCGCCTTTCTGAAAGAATGCCTTGCCAATAACCTAACTCCTAAATTTCTTAAGAAGTATAACAATAAACACAGAGTTACCAATCAGACACGTAACACATTAAATAAAACTAACAAAATCTGGCTGAAAACGGAAATCAAGTTTTTTTACCGTAAAAAACAATTTTGAACAATGAATTGTATCCACTACATTTGAGAGTATCCCAAGAGCTGCCATATAGTTATTGGGATCACTTTCAACGTATCACTAACGACAAAATAGAGAACTTAGCCATAAAAAAACAAAACAACCTTAATAAAAAATTAGAGTCTTTAAAACAGACACGAAGAACGGAACCCATGATTCCTAATATAAATAAGATTACCTCATCCCAACCTAATTCTGACATTGAACATAATTTCCATCCTTCGATCAAAAATCTCACGAATACAGTATTCGATGAAACAGAAACTGAAATTTTGAGTAAAGGTCCGAAACATAATTGGGGCAATACCTCAGTTTTGCAAAATATCACAACTACCACCGCGGAAACTGAACTTGCATTACAGAAAGTTCCATATGACCTACGAGATGAAGTAAAACACGACATCGCAAAAAGACTACCACAGTATATTAAGAAATTACAAGAAAATAGTTCACACAATAAAAAAATTAATATAACGCAGATAAATAGACTAAACAACAAGATAAAACAAAACAATCTGGTCGTAACTAAAGCAGACAAAGGCAACACCACAGTAGTCATTGACAAAAATGTATACATTCAAAAAACAAAAGAAGTTTTCAATAACGACACATTTCGGATCATACGCAAGGACCCTACAAATATAATACAAAGAAATCTCAAGACTCTACTTAAAAACACGCACCTACTACTTACCGAAACTGAAGCACAAAATCTCATAGTTATGAACCCCCAACTACCGAATGCAAGAGCTCTTCCAAAAATACATAAGGACAACATACCCATGAGACCCATAGTAAATTACAGAGCAAGTCCTACATATAAATTATCGCAATTCATCCAAAAATTCCTCAAAAAACATTATTCATTTCAAGCCAATAAAACTATACACAATTCAGTAGACTTCTGCAACAAAACTAAAGAGCTACAACTAGAACGATACCATTCCTTAGCGTCTTATGACATTACCAATATGTACCCCAATATCCCCACTAAAAAAACTATAGATATAATTTCATCCAACCTCAAAACTTACAGTAAACTAAGTAATTTAGAAATCGAGGAATTCATAATAATTTTAGAATTTGCCGTCAATAACAACTTTTTTAAGTTCCATGACACAATTTATCAACAACTAGGCTTACCAATGGGTTCTCCCGCCTCCGGTATAATTGCTGAAATATATTTAGACCACCTCGAATACAACTCAATCAGTACAATAAACGGAATATTCTTTTGGTGCCGTTTTGTTGATGACGTATTTGCTATCATCGATAATAGACTAACCAATGACAACACTTTGTTAGACACATTAAACACCATAGACCCACATATACAGTTTACAAAAGAATCAGAAAACAACTGCAAACTGAACTATCTCGATTTGACCATTACTAGACAAGACAATCATTTATCCTTCAAAATTTATCGCAAGCCTACCCATACAATAAACACAATAGCAACAGATTCCATTCATCCTAGCTCCCATAAAAAAGCAGCATATTACAGTATGGTGTATAGAGCCTTTAACATACCACTTTCAAAAACAGATTTTAATGAAGAGATACATTTAATCCAAGAAATAGCAAGAAAAAATGGATACAAGAAAGATACAGTCAATTCAATCATTCATAAATTCAAATCAAAACCCAAAACTAAATTATCAAAAATAGACAAACCTAAGAAAAACTACGCAACCTTTACATTTAATAACACGCACATATATTCGTTAACCAACATTTTAAAAAAACATAACCTTGAAATAGCCTACAGGACTACACATAACAGCAACATCATCATACATAACACAAAAACTATCAACAATAACAACAAATACCTTCGTTCTGGAGTTTACCGTATCCGCTGCAATAACTGCCTAACAAGCTACATAGGACGTACAGGCAGAAACTTTACTATCAGATACAACGAACATGTCAATGCCATAAAACACAACCATTTTTCGGCAATAGGACAACACATGGTTGATTACAAACATAACTTTACTAATATAGATAATGATATGATAATATTAAGCACAAACCCCAAAGGACCCTTACTCAATATTACTGAAGAACTATATATAACAATAGACCAATATGCCAACCCTAATTATAATATTAATGAAATCACAGAAAAAACCAATATTTTATCTAATAAAATTATCCCTTTTATAAAAAACTATTATTTGAGAACAGTCAATAAACAACACCACGCGCAATCCACAGCGCAGGAGAAAGACACAACTAACTCCACCTCTACACAATTAGCAACTCCCCTTCCCCACCCCTCCATTCCCCTCACGGGAACAGACACCAATACCACAAGTTCACGATATAGTACACGCCAAGCTGCCAAGCGATACACTTCCCAATCATCTCACGACAGTAAGTAATCTCTACAATACACACACAGACACACACAAGTTTCTTTAACATTCTAATGCGCTTCTAACTGATTTCATTTACTTTTTACAGATAGTTAGCAAGTATCATAGACCGAAAAAGAGCCACCTACAACAACAGCTTTCATAACCCCAGCAGCACATTCATCTTCAATCTGTATATTCAACCAGACAATATAAATTTATAGTGATTGGACTTTAAGCAAATAGTGGCCAATAGTGCCCCATTTGAACTTGGCATGTACACATGAAGAACAGTACTTCATATGAAGTTTTACAAATTTGCAGGACTGCCTCTTACTTTTTAACTTATATTGAAATGTACCAATGTTTTATGTTGATTTTAATGTATTTTACACAGTATATATTTGAAGAGGTCATTCAATATTAATTCAAACGCACTTCACTTTGTTATTGTAATTTCAACTTTGAATTCACATTACTCATTTTGACGAAGTCTAAGCCTAATAAGAAGTACCTGTATAAGCACATGCGGCTACATTTAAGCATATTTAGTCGACTAAAAACAATGCAATATAAAAGTCCTTTTAAGAACTATTATTAGTAAAACTTGAACGATAATGCTATATTCAAGGTCAGGTGTAAACAACAAATTTTATCATGTGTTGTAATTTTTTAATGTGTTAAAGATAGATATCTTTTTAATATTTTTGATCCTTTAAACTTAGATATAAGAAGCAGAATTTCACTTCTAGACATACTATCTAATGTCTATCAAACACGACATGTTTATTTGTAAGATACACCTGTTTGAACATGTATTCTAATGTGAATGTAAATGACAGCTGAAGATGACTTGTAATAAGTCGAAACCGGTACTGTTTTAAATAACAATATTAAATTTTGTATTGATAAGGTGGATCTCTTTCTTTCTATGACATACTATAGATATCAATACGGAACATCATGAAATTTATTAATCAAGATATTAATGCCAACCAGGCAAGACGTAATGCGTATAAATACAGAAGCATTAGAATCAAATTAATGAATACCACCAAGAATATCGCCTTTCTGAAAGAATGCCTTGCCAATAACCTAACTCCTAAATTTCTTAAGAAGTATAACAATAAACACAGAGTTACCAATCAGACACGTAACACATTAAATAAAACTAACAAAATCTGGCTGAAAACGGAAATCAAGTTTTTTTACCGTAAAAAACAATTTTGAACAATGAATTGTATCCACTACATTTGAGAGTATCCCAAGAGCTGCCATATAGTTATTGGGATCACTTTCAACGTATCACTAACGACAAAATAGAGAACTTAGCCATAAAAAAACAAAACAACCTTAATAAAAAATTAGAGTCTTTAAAACAGACACGAAGAACGGAACCCATGATTCCTAATATAAATAAGATTACCTCATCCCAACCTAATTCTGACATTGAACATAATTTCCATCCTTCGATCAAAAATCTCACGAATACAGTATTCGATGAAACAGAAACTGAAATTTTGAGTAAAGGTCCGAAACATAATTGGGGCAATACCTCAGTTTTGCAAAATATCACAACTACCACCGCGGAAACTGAACTTGCATTACAGAAAGTTCCATATGACCTACGAGATGAAGTAAAACACGACATCGCAAAAAGACTACCACAGTATATTAAGAAATTACAAGAAAATAGTTCACACAATAAAAAAATTAATATAACGCAGATAAATAGACTAAACAACAAGATAAAACAAAACAATCTGGTCGTAACTAAAGCAGACAAAGGCAACACCACAGTAGTCATTGACAAAAATGTATACATTCAAAAAACAAAAGAAGTTTTCAATAACGACACATTTCGGATCATACGCAAGGACCCTACAAATATAATACAAAGAAATCTCAAGACTCTACTTAAAAACACGCACCTACTACTTACCGAAACTGAAGCACAAAATCTCATAGTTATGAACCCCCAACTACCGAATGCAAGAGCTCTTCCAAAAATACATAAGGACAACATACCCATGAGACCCATAGTAAATTACAGAGCAAGTCCTACATATAAATTATCGCAATTCATCCAAAAATTCCTCAAAAAACATTATTCATTTCAAGCCAATAAAACTATACACAATTCAGTAGACTTCTGCAACAAAACTAAAGAGCTACAACTAGAACGATACCATTCCTTAGCGTCTTATGACATTACCAATATGTACCCCAATATCCCCACTAAAAAAACTATAGATATAATTTCATCCAACCTCAAAACTTACAGTAAACTAAGTAATTTAGAAATCGAGGAATTCATAATAATTTTAGAATTTGCCGTCAATAACAACTTTTTTAAGTTCCATGACACAATTTATCAACAACTAGGCTTACCAATGGGTTCTCCCGCCTCCGGTATAATTGCTGAAATATATTTAGACCACCTCGAATACAACTCAATCAGTACAATAAACGGAATATTCTTTTGGTGCCGTTTTGTTGATGACGTATTTGCTATCATCGATAATAGACTAACCAATGACAACACTTTGTTAGACACATTAAACACCATAGACCCACATATACAGTTTACAAAAGAATCAGAAAACAACTGCAAACTGAACTATCTCGATTTGACCATTACTAGACAAGACAATCATTTATCCTTCAAAATTTATCGCAAGCCTACCCATACAATAAACACAATAGCAACAGATTCCATTCATCCTAGCTCCCATAAAAAAGCAGCATATTACAGTATGGTGTATAGAGCCTTTAACATACCACTTTCAAAAACAGATTTTAATGAAGAGATACATTTAATCCAAGAAATAGCAAGAAAAAATGGATACAAGAAAGATACAGTCAATTCAATCATTCATAAATTCAAATCAAAACCCAAAACTAAATTATCAAAAACAGACAAACCTAAGAAAAACTACGCAACCTTTACATTTAATAACACGCACATATATTCGTTAACCAACATTTTCAAAAAACATAACCTTGAAATAGCCTACAGGACTACACATAACAGCAACATCATCATACATAACACAAAAACTATCAACAATAACAACAAATACCTTCGTTCTGGAGTTTACCGTATCCGCTGCAATAACTGCCTAACAAGCTACATAGGACGTACAGGCAGAAACTTTACTATCAGATACAACGAACATGTCAATGCCATAAAACACAACCATTTTTCGGCAATAGGACAACACATGGTTGATTACAAACATAACTTTACTAATATAGATAATGATATGATAATATTAAGCACAAACCCCAAAGGACCCTTACTCAATATTACTGAAGAACTATATATAACAATAGACCAATATGCCAACCCTAATTATAATATTAATGAAATCACAGAAAAAACCAATATTTTATCTAATAAAATTATCCCTTTTATAAAAAACTATTATTTGAGAACAGTCAATAAACAACACCACGCGCAATCCACAGCGCAGGAGAAAGACACAACTAACTCCACCTCTACACAATTAGCAACTCCCCTTCCCCACCCCTCCATTCCCCTCACGGGAACAGACACCAATACCACAAGTTCACGATATAGTACACGCCAAGCTGCCAAGCGATACACTTCCCAATCATCTCACGACAGTAAGTAATCTCTACAATACACACACAGACACACACAAGTTTCTTTAACATTCTAATGCGCTTCTAACTGATTTCATTTACTTTTTACAGATAGTTAGCAAGTATCATAGACCGAAAAAGAGCCACCTACAACAACAGCTTTCATAACCCCAGCAGCACATTCATCTTCAATCTGTATATTCAACCAGACAATATAAATTTATAGTGATTGGACTTTAAGCAAATAGTGGCCAATAGTGCCCCATTTGAACTTGGCATGTACACATGAAGAACAGTACTTCATATGAAGTTTTACAAATTTGCAGGACTGCCTCTTACTTTTTAACTTATATTGAAATGTACCAATGTTTTATGTTGATTTTAATGTATTTTACACAGTATATATTTGAAGAGGTCATTCAATATTAATTCAAACGCACTTCACTTTGTTATTGTAATTTCAACTTTGAATTCACATTACTCATTTTGACGAAGTCTAAGCCTAATAAGAAGTACCTGTATAAGCACATGCGGCTACATTTAAGCATATTTAGTCGACTAAAAACAATGCAATATAAAAGTCCTTTTAAGAACTATTATTAGTAAAACTTGAACGATAATGCTATATTCAAGGTCAGGTGTAAACAACAAATTTTATCATGTGTTGTAATTTTTTAATGTGTTAAAGATAGATATCTTTAATATTTTTGATCCTTTAAACTTAGATATAAGAAGCAGAATTTCACTTCTAGACATACTATCTAATGTCTATCAAACACGACATGTTTATTTGTAAGATACACCTGTTTGAACATGTATTCTAATGTGAATGTAAATGACAGCTGAAGATGACTTGTAATAAGTCGAAACCGGTACTGTTTTAAATAACAATATTAAATTTTGTATTGATAAGGTGGATCTCTAGATCGTATAAGCGAAAAATACAGGGTTTTCAATGGGACAACAGATTTAAAACTCTTGCAATTTCTTTTGAGGAAGCCTAACGTTTTAAATGCCTTGTTAACGATATTTAACACATGCTCACTGAAAGACAGACCATTTTGATTACTAAAAATAATACCAAGATCGTTAATTTTATTAACACGCTTCACTTCTTGATCCCCTACATTGTAATTGAATACATTAACTTGCATTTTTCTCGTGAAGGATATTGCACTGCACTTTGAAATATTTAGGGTTAAATGCCACTTTTTGCACCAATCACTAATATTATTTATATCAGACTGTAAAAATTCGCAATCACTCATCTTTTCAATTACCCTGTAGATTTTAAGGTCATCAGCATATAGCAGGTAGTTGCTCGAATGGATTTGTGATGGCAGATCATTAATAAATAGAAGGAAACATAAAGGTCCCAGTAGTGAACCTTTGTGGGACGCCAGACATAGGCTGATAAGGGCGAGAAATGATACCCTCGTATTTTACTGAATACCTTCTTTCGTTAAGATAGCATTTAAACCATTCAAGCAAGCTTCCATGAATGCCATATGCTGACAACTTAGTCAGAAGAGCATTATGCTGCACTGAGTCGAAAGCCTTGGAAAAGTCCGTGTACACGGCATCAACCTGCTTGCAATTGTCCAGAGCGCTAGATATGAAGTGGGAGTACACAGCAAGATTGGTGGTAGTTGAGCGTTTCTGGACAAACCCATGCTGGTTAATATTAATTAAACCACTGACTGCACTGTACACGGCTTTGTATACGACTCTTTCCGCTACTTTGGAAATGAGTGAAAGAAGAACTACTGGTCTGTAATTGACAAATAAAGATCTGTCACCTTTCTTAAACACTGGAATAACATAGCCTTTCTTCCATTCCGACGGGAAATTGCCTGTACGAAGAGACCAGTTGATTATCGTGGCTACTGGGTTTGCCAGCTCCTCAGCACACTCACGTAACACAATTCCTGGAATTTGATCTGGACCACAACTTCGTATCCATCGACTTCAAGATGGTGCAGACTTCCGATGCCGAAGTTACTACTGATGATAAATTAATTTCCCCTAATTGTTCGGTGTGAGAATTACAGGGAACACTGGGTGGATGGAATGTTTTGAAAGTGTCAGCAAAATTATCCAGAATTTCTTTCAATGAGCTAATTTCCTTGTCTTCATTAATCATCATAGATGGTAGCCGCCTAGATTTTGATTTGCAATTAATACATTTCCAAAATCTTTGTGGGTGTCTGATAATATCTTCCTCAACAAACCCGACATAATCCCTGTACTTTCTCCGCTGCATTTGTTTGTATTCCTTTCTTAGCGCCGCGAATTCGATGTAATCTGAAGGAAGTGAAGACTTTGCAGCTCGTTTCCTTGCTCTTTCCTTTGCCCGCATTTTGTCTGTAAGTTCGGAATCATACCAAGAGGGAAGACGCCTGGTCTTCATTATGCGGGAAGGTACGGCGTCCTGAAGAGCGCTGTGCAGTAAGTCATAAAACAAGTCAACTGCCGCATCAAGAAATGGGCAGGATTCGAGCAAGTTCCACGGACAACGGGATAAGATATTTCATAGATGGGGAAAGTCTGCTTTTGTCCAAACAAATAATGTTTTTGTAGTCTGTGGTAAACGAGGAACACGGGAAATATGAAGTCTGAGCTCAAGCGCAGAATGATCTGATTGTACTAACTGTTCTGTTGCTTCACACAGGGTATTATTAATGACTTTTTCAGACACGAAAGCAAGGTCCAGGAAGTTATTTCCTCGTGTTGGAAAACCGCAAACTTGGCGAAGGTTAAATTCGTTAGTGATCTCTAAAAGAAAGCAGGCTTCCTCGTTGACATGGGCGAGAATAGGATTAATAGATCCCGAATCGTCTGACGCCCAGGCTAATTGGCTTATATTGAAATCTCCGCACACAATAATAGTGTCATTTTGTTTTGCTACGCGATTGATTCGAGCCAGGGTTTCTCGGAAGTCTGCGAGCCGTACTTTCACCTCGTCCGGGGGCAGGTAACAGCAGACTATGTATAGCGCTCGGCCAGGGGATGGGGTGGCTTTCACAACAACACATTCCCAGTTTCCCGTTAAGTCAGGTCGTTGCACTGGACCGTACGCAGAGTTCACTGCTATTAAAACCCCACCTCCCTTGTTCTTACTAGTAATGATATTTTGCCTATCTTGGCGGAAAATAACATAATTGTCATTCAGTATTTCACTATTGTCGATTGAAGAGCCGAGCCAGGACTCCGCTAAACACACGCAGTCGTAATGCATGTCAGAGCGACATTAAAGTCCACGAGTAATTTCTTAAGACTACAGACATTCTGGTAGTAGATGCTAAGGCTGGTATTTACCTCCGGTCCTGGGTTCAGCTGGACATTGCCGGCAACTGCTAGTAGTAGGATACTCAGCGTCAGGATTGATGTGTCACTAGCCGAAGGCTTGTGCTTTACACGCTGACTGGACGCCATTCTCTGCTGCTTGCCGTTAATACACAACACGTGGGCACTTATTTGCAGCTTATTATTGGAGAGTATATCTTCCCAACAAGTTACACCGCACTTAACATCAAAGTATACGCTAGTCGGTTCAATTTCATTCACACGTAACCGCGATAAAAGCACTTGGACCACAAGAAACACGCTTATTATCAGGAATACACTTACAACACGCCTGCAACCGTCCGCCATCACACTTGATATTATTTCTTCTATGTCGGTGTTCGGGCTTATATAAATGCCTATTACAGTGAACTTGATTGTTTTTGCAATTATTAGATTTTCTTCTGTATGTAGTGTCTTCATGGGTCCTATCCATGGTTTGTAGTAGATAGATACACCTCCTGATGGCCTTCCTTCTGTTGGTTTCCTTGCTGAGGAGTGGATAGAGTAGAATCCTTGTATGTCTATATGTTTTTTGAGGAATGTTTCTGCGAGGACTAGTATGTCTGATGTTTGTAAAGCGTTTTCTGGTGCTAGGTTTAGTAGTCCGTTTAGCCCTTCTACATTCCGAAGGAGAATGCTTATGGGATTATTCGAGAGATACGCCTTCGTTCCTCCTGGAGAAACGAAATCAAAATCGGTGCACAGTTACTCTTCTTGGCCAGAAGTCAGGATTAGATGTTAATTCTAGACATTCGAATGGGATTCCAAATTTATATGCTTTGTTTTCTCCTCTTGTTGTGATCTCTTCGCAACTGATGTTTCCTCGGATTCCTTTCTTCCTCAGATAGTTTGTCACCATCTCTGTAGTCGTTTCTTGGTTCAATTTCCCAATAAATAGCCAGGCTTTCTTGTCTGCCGCTTGTAGATCATCTTCTACTGTTCCAGTACCAATTAATAATTTAAGTGCTGGTCGGCGTTGTTGAGTGCCTTTTAATTTTAATTGTGACTGCTGCTGTGTATTTCTTTCTTCTTCCGTATCCGCTCTTATTTGTACATTTGTGTTGTTGTCTCTTGGTTGTTGCTCATCGTTTCCTTTTTCTAGGAGTGGGGGGAATTTTTGTTTGGAATTCGCGGCGTCTTTGTTCCTATTGGTTGTTTCATTGGTTTTCATATTTTTTTGTTTGGTCACAGATGGTGCCGGTTCCCCTGTTGAATATCGGTTGATTGCTTTCTGTACATTTTGCTCTATAACTGCATCCAGTGTTTGTTGAATATATTCTGTCATTAATTCCACCTTGAGTGTCAGTTCTTCTATCTTTGGGTTATTTACCAGGATGCCCTCTATTTCGGACATGAGTTTCTGGAGTATGTCTTCTTTCTGTTTAATGGTCTGCAGATTTAATTTACAGGTCTTACATATCCATGGTAAGTTGCAGTTACTTCTGCACATTATGTCAAATTCTCCTTGTTTTATTTCAGCGCAGTCCTTGTGATGCCATAATTCACAGGCTCCCTCGCACTGTATTGCTTGTTCGTCCTATTCAAATCCTTTCTTGCATGTACCGCACTTCTCTTCTTTTTGGTTTTCTGTGCGTTTATGTGGCGACATCTTTGGGCAAGTGCGCACTTTCCGTTTCCTCTAACGGTGTTTACTCTGTGAGTTTTTAGTCACCCGTAATCTCTTTGTCTTTGTTTTTGCACTTGTATAAATTGAGGTCTGCTATAAATGTTGTACACCTGATATTGGTTAGTTAACACTCGTGTTAGTTTGTCTCTTTTAGGTATCTGATTCTTCTATTTGTCACTTACGGGTTGATTTATTTAGACTATAGGCGCATAAATTTATAACGTCATGGCCATCTATATACACTCCTTGATAACTGGTGAACTATCCACGAGTATTTATAAATTCCAAGATAGCCAACGGAGTTTTATATATTAAGTTAATATCGATTGCTCCTTGGCGAATACTTCTCGGGCATTCTTGGGCGAAAATTTAAAATGGCGGGTCTAACACAAATCCTCAATAAATCCAATTGCTTCTAATCACCATATAATATAATTAGCAAACTAGATCTAGACAACACCAACCCACATGAAGGTATTTGAACTATACTAAACAGCCACTCGCTTATATTGACTCACGATAACACCAATTACACACACGCGAAAAATAGACGTTTGCTGGCCTTGTTTGTCCACCTAATCGATTTTTTTTTCAATTGAAGACAAAGAGGTTATAATAATGGGAGACATGAATACACATGTTGGAACAGACAGACAGGGAAAAAGAAGAGATAATTGGCCCCTATAGTTATGGAAATGAAGAAGGAGATTTGGTAATAGATTTTTGTAGAAGGAATGGATTAACTGTTGGCAATATATGCTTTATAAAAAGGAACTCACAAAAAATAACTAGATATAGTTGGAGAGATAGAAAGACAAAGACAATGATTGATCTTATTCTGGTGGAGAAGGAGAAACATAGACAACTGGAAGATGTGACAGCAATGCCAAGGGCACATTTCGAAGGAGCCCATAAAGTGGTGGTAGCCAAATTAAGACTTGGTAAAATAACGAAGTTAATAGGAAAAAGGGAAAGAAAAATAAAGGGATGGGAGTTAAAAGAGAAAGAATTAAGACAAAAGTTTCAAGAGGATCTGAAGAAAGAAATTCCCAAAGATGACTAGAATAGTGTGGAAGAGGAATGGGCATGTTTCAGAAATGGATTTGTCAAGTGTGCAGTAAACACCTGTGGAAGACTATCAAGGAGGAAAAAGGAAAAGGAGACTCTTTGGTGGAACAGCAGGGTACAGGAAGCAGTTAAAGAGAAACAAATGGCTTGGAAGAAGTGGATAGGCAGCAATAGTACTGAGAATTGGCTGAAGTATAAAGAAGCCAAAAAGGTATGTAAGAAAATAATACAAGAAGAGAAACGGAAGAGGTGGGAAAATTTCAAAGAAACTTTACAAGAGGATATAAAGGGAAGTAAAAAGGTTGAATGAATGAATACTGATCTGCATTTAGGGCAGTCGCCCAGGTGGCAGATTCCCTATCTGTTGCTTTCCTAGCCTTTTCCTAAATGATTTCAAAGAAATTGGAAATTTATTGAACGTCTCCCTTGGTAAGTTATTCCAATCCCTAACTCCCCTTCCTATAAATGAATATTTGCCCCAGTTTGTCCTCTTGAATTCCAAATTTAACTTCATATTGTGATCTTTCCTACTTTTATAAACGCCACTCAAACTTATTCGTCTACTAATGTCATTCCACGCCATCTCTCCGCTGACAGCTCGGAACACGTTATTTGTATAATGTTTTACAAAATCATTTTCAACATTTTACCCTATAATTTATAAGATTAGAATGACTCCATATGTATTATTTTTAAGATTGATATAGGCTGATGATGCCCGTAAAGGAGGGTGAAACATGTACCATTGACTTTTATGTATTATGTATAAAATTGACCATATGAAATAGTGGATCATATTGTATTGTATTGAACAGGAGGACTTAATATATTGTAATAATATTTGAGGCATACGTCAACTTCAATACAGAACCAAAATGAGAATAGTTACTTGTAACATACCACTTAGTCGAGCAGCTCTTCTTCTTTCTCTCAATTCTTCCCAACCCAAAATTTGCAGAATTTTTGTAACGCTACTCTTTTGTCGGAAATCACCCAGAACAAATCGAGCTGCTTTTCTTTGGATTTTTTCCAGTTCTTGAATCAGGTAATCCTGGTGAGGGTCCCATACACTGGAACCATACTCTAGTTGGGGTCTTACCAGAGACTTATATGCCCTCTCCTTTACATCCTTACTACAACCCCTAAACACCCTCATAACCATGTGCAGAGATCTGTACCCTTCATTTACAATCCCATTTATGTGATTACCCCAATGAAGATCTTTCCGTATATTAACACCCAGATACCTACAATGATCCCCAAAAGGAACTTTCACCCCGTCAACGCAGTAATTAAAACTGAGAGGACTTTTCCTATTTGTGAAACTCACAACCTGACTTTTAACCCCGTTTATCAACATACCATTGCCTGCTGTCCATCTCACAACATTTTCGAGGTCACGTTACAGTTGCTCACAATCTTGTAACTTATTTATCACTCTATAGAGAATAACATCATCCGCAAAAAGCCTTACCTCTGATTCCACTCCTTTACATATATCATTTATATATATAAGAAAACATAAAGGTCCGATAATACTGCCTTGAGGAATTCCCCTCTTAATTATTACAGGGTCAGATAAAGCTTCACCTACTCTAATTCTCTGAGATCTATTTTCTAGAAATATAGCAACCCATTCGGTCACTCTTTCGTCTAGTCCAATTGCACTCATTTTTGCCAGTAGTCTCCCATGATCCACCCTATCAAATGCTTTAGACAGGTCAATCGCGATACAGTCCATTTGACCTCCAGAATCCAAGATATCTGCTATATCTTGCTGGAATCCTACAAGTTGAGCTTCAGTGGAATAACCTTTCCTAAAACCGAACTGCCTTCTATCGAACCAGTTATTAATTTCACAAACATGTCTAATATAATCAGAAAGAGTGCCTTCCCAAAGCTTACATACAATGCATGTCAAACTTACTGGCCTGTAATTTTCAGCTTTATGTCTATCACCCTTTCCTTTATACACAGGGGCTACAATAGCAACTCTCCATTCATCTGGTATAGCTCCCCCGACCAAACAATAATCAAATAAGTACTTCAGATATGGTACTATATCCCAACCCATTGTCTTTAGTAGTGAACAAAGGGAGTAGTGTAGTCAAGTAAATATAAATAAAAATCAGCTGACCTTGTATTCCAATCATTTGTACTTCTGAGTAGGTAGTTAAAGTATCCGTAATTTATATTTCGCTCCCTCGATCTTTCAGTATTTATGAGCGGTTAGCTAATAATAATAAAGTTCATATATCCCAGTAATTGCAGTTCAAGTCCCTGAAGTAGTAGGAGTAGTTTTGAAAGAAATATTTGAGAAATTATTGTAGACAACGTAGTATTTTTCAGTAGGCCTAATTAAGGACACTTTTATTCTCCGTCCCGTGGAGTAGGGAAAATAATAGTAATCCACCAGCTGTAATAATCACATAACCACATTTCAGTAGAATTGTAGTGAAGATAACGTATAATATATTAGATAGCATCTAGCCAGTTATATTTGTGTTTTTCTTCGTGTACGGCAATCCTTTCGCTACTTAAGCATTTAAATAAACTCAGTGTAGTGTATCGGTAGTGTAGATACATTGTAATATAGACACAGTACATTTAGATAGTGCCGTATCTTGCCTGCTATATTCGTGTGTTATCTTTCGTGTGTTTTAGACCGTAATGCTAATAATAATTTGTCTAAGCATTTAGCTTCATTGGTAATCTTTGAGTACAGTAGTTCTTGCAAATTTCATTTCTGTTTGTGCTTAGTAGTGACATACGGTACCGGTATTGTAATTAGGATACGTCTGAAAGTAGTTTAAAAATTACTGTAGTGTACTGTACAGTAGTATACATGTAATCGAGTAATATCCTATTAGAATTTAGTGTGCTTATTTTATTACTAGCAAATGTACCCGTGCTTCGCTACGGTATTCTGCATTCTATACGAATATTGAAGTAAATACTGTACATGCAGTAAATAAGATTGTTTTAAAATAGCATGTCTCTTAGCGTTATCCGAGAAACAATATGGAGAGGTCCCCATATGTCGTTTCCAGTGTAAAGTGCTTGTTATGGATTTGTGATGATAACGACAGGCTCACTTGCCTACTGCCATTCACAATCGAGTTGGGAAGTTTACAATATAATTGCAGGCCCCATTGCCTACTGCGCGGTCACAATCGATTCGGGGAGTTTCCATTACAATGGCAGCCCCCTTTTCCTACTTCCAGACATATTACAAATTGAGGAGTTTTTATTATAATGGCAGGAAACTTCCCTACAACCAGTCAAAATTGAGTTGTGCAGTTATCATTATAATGATAGGCCCCTTTTCCAACTGCCAGCTAGCTTCCTGCCAGTCACACCAAGTTGATGAGTTTCCATCAAAATAGCAGGCCAGTATGCCTAATGCCAGTCACATTTTAGATGGGTACATCTGTTTATAACTGCGGGAACGCTTGCCTACAGCCAAAGACTGTATGCTGCATGCTTCCTTGCCTTCTGAAAGTCAAATCGAGAAGTGAATTATTCATTACAATGGTAGGCCTGCCTCATTAATGCCAGTTACACAGGAATTGGAGAAGGACTCCATTCCTACTGCCAGTCATAGTCGGTGTGCGGAGTACTGATTACAATAGCAGACACACCCTTTCTCGATCGCTACAAAATCGACATAAGTGAATATATATAGTTCGACATACGAAAGTATGTGCTTGTTTACAATATTGCAGACCTTCATTTACAGATTAACTGCTTCTAAACGGTACATCATATAGAGAAAGGATTGTACCATAAGACGCCGGATTTAGCGGCCTAAATTGCTGGTCTTATGATATCTCATCTATTCATGGGTCAGATTGAGTTAGAAACTTGGAATAGGGTAAAATTTGTGTAAGATTATCTCACATTGCATTGCTTTTCGGATAATTAAGTGACAGCTACATACATAGCATTTGGCTCACATATGGCTACTGGGTGGACCAATTTTCGTGTAGAGTATGATGATTCTATCTTTCCTCTAAGTGATGGAAGGTATGAATTATGTATGTGAAAAGTACAACTTTACTTAACATCGAGAAATAGAGAAAAATCAAACGTAAAATGGATATAAATACGACAAAAAGTCGTAAGACCAAGCTTGTAGATCACTCCAAATTGAACGGGGATTGTGCCATCCGTTATGTGATAATACTTCCCGAAGGTCTGCACCATCATTAAAATTGCCTCCATATTTCGATATTCTTCGGGATAGAAAGGAAAAAAATTTAAAGCTCTTGGAAGTTTTCCGCCCGTTACAGGCTAAAACGTAAAATTTTGCCAAATTTCAGTTTTCTTTCTCGACTGGCAGATTATGCCGCAATCTGGGTTTTCGGTGAGAAGTGTAAAAAGGAGGACTTTTAAGAAACTAAACCAAAAAATATGCAGATGATCATTATTACCCCTTAAGCGTGTAGCTGTACGAAAATTTCGACAAAATAGTCAATGTACAGGCACACAGTAGTTACGATTTTATTTACATAGATAAATAAGGAACCTGCTCCACGTACAACACCTTGTGGGCTATATCCGTTGGACTTAACCGGAAAAACGGACCGTTTATGATATCTCCCTTATTAATCCTCCTGTCGAAAAAATGCACATGAAAAAAAGTTTTAGAGATGGAATTCCATCACGTTTGGTCGATTTCCAGTCAGGTTGGTCTTGTACTGTATATATTGTGTAAGAGTAAAATCACCATTTCGGTTCCCTATAAATCGCCAGTCCATTCCGGGAACATGAAATGTTATTGACGATTAACACGTAGAGTTTGACAGGTGGATGTTAATGTAAAGTTTGACTCACATATCTTCAGTAGTTTTCAAGTTGTAAAACATACGCTTTACACGCACCCGCTCTTGAGTTAAGTCCGGTGGGACCTGTACCAGAAAACGGTCCGTTAATGATATCTCCCTTATTAATCCTCGTATTGAAATGATGCACATGAGGAAAAAGGCTTAGAAATGAATTTCCATTAAGGCAGGTAAATTTACATTAAGTTTGGTTGTCTATATTTTGTGAGAATGCAAAATGATGGTTTCGGTTTCGTATAATCCCCCAGTCAATTCAGGGATTTAGAAACAATATTTGCCCTAAAACCTACCAAAGGACAGGTGAATTCTAAATATCAAGTTTGGTGGAAATATATCCAGTAGTTTCCAAGTTATAGACAAACAGACAAACAAACAGACAGACACCAAAATTGAATATATGCAGATGGTCATTATTACACCTGAAACGGACAACTGTACGGAAATTTCGCCAAAATTGTCAATGTACAGACACACTCTAGAAGTGCAGACCTTTATTTCGATAGTTACTGCTTTGTAACTGTACGACGTATCTACAAATGGACTTCACCATCAGACGCCCCTTTCAGTGCTCTACATGGTTGGTCCTATGACATCTTCTCGTATCTCCTATATTCATGGGTTAGATTGAGTTAGAGTCATTGAATGGGGTGAAATCTTGTACAGTTTTTGGATGCTACTTTATATTTTTGATTCTCATGTGACAGCTAGAATCATAAAATTTGGCTATAACATTGCCAATGGTCGTGTCAATGTGCGTGCCGAATGTCATGATTCTACCTTTCCTGTAAGTGTGCCAAATGATAACATATACGTGTAAAAGTACAAAATCAACTTGTATTTAATGTATTAAGGATAGAAATACGACGAAAAGTCATAGGACAAAAGTTGTAGATCTCTCAAAAATGAAACGCCATTTGCTTTGTGGCTTGTGATACGACTTACTGATTAGCCACCAATTACCCCGAAACGAAGGTCTGCACCGCCGTTAAAATTGCATCCATATTTCAGAATTTTCCTGGGCCAAAAGTTATACATTTGCATAGCTTAGAATATTTCCTCAAAGGAAAGAGTGTACAGCATTCGGGATTAGCACTCGCATACATACGTGGTAATTAAGGAAGAAAATAATACAGTTTAGTAAGTTGAAATTAATAGAAAATGGATTATAACTGAGGACATCCGGATGACGACAAATATATAAATACCAAGTGAATGTATTGGAAAATCAAATGCTCCTCAATAAATTATGCCGGTGTGAGTTATGGATATAAGAAAGCGGTAATCGGAGAGAATTTAGGCGCAGGGATTCTTAGGTAATCAGATAAGAAGATGAATATTTGTGTTATTACTTAAGCTATTCGAGGACGGTTATAACCTCCAATGATATTCCGCCAATATCCCGCAGAATGGCCGATTGACGACTCTCTTGCTTTCTACCCAAGGAACAACTACGAATTTAAAGGAATGATGAGGAAAATGGCAATATGTTACTTCCCTGCTGGCAAGCAGTCAGAGACGTTGCCATGGTAACCCATATATTCGTTATCGCTCTGTCGGTCACTCAATGCCGAGCATGGTATCGGCAGAAAATAGTAAATTTCTCCGTCATTTGAAGAGTAAGGTAAATTATGAACATAACAAAAGTTGTTTATGATGAAGAGACCTTTCACATACGGTCCACAGAATTTGCATAAAATCAATAGTATAAGAGAAAATGGAGGAAAACCGTTGCGGTTTTCCTATAAAACCCCCGTCTTTTCAAATATTTTAAAATGATATGCATATCGAAACCTTCCCCGGGGTGAGTATACTCTAAATATGAAGTTTGGTTGAGATCTATCCAGCCCTTTCGACGTGATCGTGGAACAAACAAACATTTTTATTTTTTTATTTTGCTAGTTGCTTTACGTCGCACCGACACAGATAGGTCTTATGGCGATGATGGGACAGGGAAGGGATAGGAGTTGGAAGGAATCGGCCGTGGCCTTAATTAAGGTACAGCCCCAGCATTTGCCTGGTGTGAAGATGGGAAACCACGGAAAACCATTTTCAGGGCTGCCGACAGTGGGGTTCGAACCTACTATCTCCCAAATACTGGATACTGGCCGCACTTAAGCCAAACAAACAAACAGACAAACAGAAACGAACAACTTTATTTATAAGATTATTTTTATACCACCCCCCGCGCCCCCTGCCCATAAGGGTGCTAGGGGTGTCTTACCCTCATGCGGTTTGTCTCCTGATACTAATTGATAAGTGTACCACGTTTGGTAAAATTGCTCCAGTGGTTTAGGAGGAGATGTGTCATATATACACCCACACCCACACACCTACGCACACACATACATAAATTTTTATATATAGTAAGAAGAAGATAACATTTTTATATGTAGTTTTTCGATTAATTTTATATCTCACCCCCTTCGCTCCCCACTTGGATTTGCAAAAAATTCCGGAGTAATACTATTCATCTCAGAGACCCTGAAATCTATGGAATCGAAACTGTTTTTAATTATTTCTATATCTCACCCCCCCACCCTTTGCTCCCCACCTAAAAGGGGGCTGGACTTTAAAAAAATTCTAGAGTATTACTTTTCAACTCAGCGACCCCGAAAACTATGAATTCGACACTATTCTCGATAATTATTGTAACTACCCCTCCCCCCCCCCCCCCTGACCCTCTCCCTTAAGGGCGCTAGGGATGGCTTAACCCCCACAGTACTCGTCTCCCGATAGTAAGTGATACGTGTACCAAGTTTGGTTGAAATTGCTCCAGTGGTTTAGTTGGAGATGTGTCATTTACACACACACTTCCATTTCTATATATAGTAAGATTTTTACACTCGTACTTCACCCCCTTTCCATTCCCGCCCAAAGGAGTCCTATGAATGCCTTACACAACAGTATTTTTTTTTTTCAGATATTAAGTCTTATTTGTACCAAATTTGGTTGGCAGCTATGCCCAAACGTACATGCATAATCTCACTGCTCTAGAATCCTGGAGCTGACATTGCCATGGTTACGGCAGTTCATTTCTTTATCCGATTCCTAGAGCAGGGGTAGGGTGGTGCCAATATCTCCGTAACGGTTGGTTTTCGGGCCTTAAAACATGGTTTTCGGGCCCATAGGGCTTACCGAGTTTTGTTCTATGCGTCAAGAGGATTATTGAGCTTTGTCTCATCCTTATACGACAAATTCGATATTTTGCCTATAATAGTATAAGAGAAAATGGAGGAAAACCGTTTTTCCCATAAAACCCCCGTCTTTTCAAAGATTTTAAAATGATATGCATATCGAAACCTTCCCCGGGGTCAGTATACTCTAAATATGAAGTTTGGTTGAGATCTATCCAGCCGTTTCGACGTGATGGTGGAACAGACAAACAGACACGAACAACTTTATTTATAAGAAGATAAGATTATAAAATATTTGTGTAGTACTGGTGTAGGAGAGGTATCCGTAGAAACTCGTACCAAAATACTGTTGTTGTAATTAGGATAGGCTTAATTGCAGTTTGGTATTGTGTAGTTCTTGTGTGTTACTTTCGATATTCAGTAATTAACAGCAGTTTTTATCCTGTTAGGGGTTGTAGGATAAAAAATAGAGCACGACTAAGTAGTATTGTAGTGTAGTCGTATATTAATTACCTTATTGTGTGATCTTTGAGTACTATCCCAGACAATATATCCCTCCGTTCATTATTTTTTTGCAAATAAGTTATTTTATTTTTAATTTCATTTTTTCCATAAAGAATGGCTAAGGAGCACGAGTGTACGAACTGTGAGTGTGGCGAGGCATTGAGGGGTATGAGGGAGGAGTTGGAAAGTTTGAGGGAGATAATTAGGATTCTCACAGAAGACAGGAAGGAAGATAGGATTCCCTCAAACAATGTACAGGTTACACTAGGTGTACAAGAGGGAGAGGAAGGAAAGGGGTGAGTTGTAGAAGACAGGTGGTCTAATGTTCTAAGGGGAAGGAGATTGCAGGCTAAGGGCTGTATTCAGGATCAGAATTCAGGACAGGGAACTGTTGGTGAGATGTGTGGAAGTAGGAGGAAGGGAAAAGGTAGGAAAGGGAAATGTAGAGTAGAGGATAGGAAAAGACAGGTGGAACAGGGTCATGGGAAGGAGAAAAGGGAGGAGGAGGTAGCTTCTGCAGCTATCAGGAAAGACAGGGCTGACCTGGAGGGGTGGGCATCAAATGAGGTGGGTAGGGTTGAGGCTCTGGTCATGGGGGATTCCATCGTTAGACACGTGGGGAAAGTGTGTGGAGGAAAGGGAACCAGGGTAGAATGTTATCCAGGAATTAGGTTGAGGCAGATGTTGAGGAAAGTAGAAGAGAGGGAGGAGGGGAAGGAGAAGGTGGTAGTGTTTCACGTTGGTACCAACAACGTAAGGCAAGCTGATATTAAGTACCAACATAGTTGGAGATATGTGGGATCTGGTAAATGCAGCACGGGTAAAGTTGAAGAAAGCGGAGATTGTTATTAGTGGAATACTGTGTAGGAGGGATACTGACTGGAGGGTGATTGGGGATTTAAATGAGACTATGGAGTGGGTATGTGGGAAACTGGGAGTGAAAGTTCTAGATCCTAATGGGTGGGTAGGAGATAGGGATCTGCACTCAGATGGCCTTCATTTAAACCGCAGTGCTACGTATAAGTTAGGAAATTTGTTTGGAAGGGTAATAGGGAGGTACATTCAGGGAAACGGGATGGCCTAGGGAGCGGTGATAAGGGAACAGGGAACTGGAAATCAAGTAGGGATGACATAAAATTGTTAGTGTTGAACTGTAGAAGTATTGTAAAGAAAGGAATAGAATTAAGTAATTTAATAGATATATATTTACCAGATATTGTAATAGGAGTTGAATCATGGCTGAGAAATGATATAATAGATGCAGAAATTTTCTCACCGCACTGGAGTGTGTATCGTAGAGATAGGATAGGAATGGTGGGAGAGGGAGTGTTCATTCTGGTGAAAGAAAAATTTGTAAGCTACGAAAAAGTTAAAGATGAGACACATGAAATTCTATGTGTAAGGCTCATTTCTAAAGATAATAGGCAACTTGATATATTTGGAGTGTACAGATCGGGAAAGGGTAGCACTGACGCGGATTTGGAATTATTTGATAGGATAGTCAGCTATGTGGGAAACGACATGGAAAGAAATGTGATTGTAGCGGGAGATCTGAATTTGCCAGATGTCAATTGGGAAGGAAATGCGAACGACAGGAAGCATGACCAAAAAATGGCAAATAAGTTAATATGGGAAGGACAGCTGATTCAGAAAGTGATGGAACCAACCAGAGGGAAAAATATCCTGGATGTGGTGCTGATAAAACCAGATGAGGTTTTGTATGGTTTGGTGAAGAATAGTTTACGAAATACAGAAGATACAAAATTTGTAAAAATGAAACAGGGCAGATATTGACGCAAAGAGATGACATACTAAAAAGACGGGAAGAATACTTCTCAGAATTGCTAAATATTAAATACAGTGAACTGGTAGATGAGCACGAGCAAGAAGAAATAATGGGGAGAGAAGAAGAATAAGAAAAAGAGATATCGATGTTAGAAATAGAGGAAGCCATACAAAAAATTAAGAGCGGTAGAGCAGCAGGAGTAGATGAAGTAACTACGGAAATGATAAAAGCAGTAGGACCAATAGAGCTACAGTGGCTGTATAGATTATTTAGAATAATCTGGAGGAAGAAAGAGATCCCAGAAGAGTGGGGAAAGGGTTTAATTATCCCGATATTTAAAAAAGGTGATAAAAAGGAATGCAATAACTACAGAGGGATCACCCTTATTGCCCATGTAGCTAAGATATTTGAGAGAGTATTGGAAGGAAGACTGAGAAGGAAGCTACAAGAAGAAATGGAAGAAGAACAGTGTGATTTTAGGAGAGACAGATCAACGTTTGACCTGATCTTTACATTTCGACATATGATGGAGAAAAGGTGGGAGTTTGGAAAAGACATAGTGATGGCATTTATTGACATTGAGAAGGCTAATGACAGTGTGCCCAGATAGTCGGTATGGGACACATTAAGGAAAAAACAAGTTAAGAGAGTGGAGGTGCAAATTATAAAAGCTATGTACAAAAATTGTGTTAGTAGTGTGAAGACTAGTATAGGAAAAACAAAGGTTTTAAAGTTGAAACTGGTCTCTGAGAGGGAAGTCTACTATCCCCCATACTATTCATCATAGTCATGGATGAAATTCATAAGAACATTAAACAGAGATTGGGAAGACAAGCAGCAAAAGCCATGTTGTTCGCAGATGATATAGTGATATGGGGTGAGGATGAAATGGAAGTGCAAAAGCAAGTAGAAGTAAGGAATCAAGAGATAGAAAAATTTGGGATGAAAGTAAGCACAGAGAAAAGTAAAACAATAGTGATGACAAGGGGAAGGAAGGAAGGAAGGAAGGAAGGAAGGAAGGAAGGAAGGAAGGAAGGAAGGGAGAGGAAAAATAAAACTGAATGGTAAAATTCTGGAAGTGGTTAAAAGTTTCAAGTAGTTGGGAAGTGTGATCACGGATTACCAAGGAAATTGGAAAAAGAATACAACAAGCAAACAGCATCTACCGAAGTGTAAGGGGTATTTTGTGGAACCAAGATGTCCCGAAGAAATGTAAAGAAAGTACTATATTCAACCTATTATGAACCCACACTAACCTATGCAGCTGGATCGTGGACTACAACAAAACGAAAGGAGAGTAGAATACAGGCAGCAGAGATGAAATTATTAAGAGGTATCGAGGGCAAGACCAGAAAGGATAGAATTAAAAATGAAGAGATAAGGAAAAGGACAGGAATCTTGAAACTACAAGACAAGATAGAAACAACAAAGCTAAAGTGGTATGGGTATATGTTGAGAATGGGAGAAGAGAGAGTGCCAAAAAAAGCTTTTTCAGAGAAGTTAACAGGAAAGAGACCATGAGGAAGACCCCGAAAGAGATTGACAGATTCAGTGTGGGAGAGCATAGAGAAGAGGGGAGGAAAACCAGAAGATGTACTTAAAAAAGGAGAAGAATGATGGAGAGACAGGCAGCGATGGAGATCCTTGATTCACAACCCGACCTGGGACGCTGGAAATGGGAAATGAAGATGATGATGATGGAATAAGGATGTCAAAGAGAGGGCGTATAAGTTACTGGTAAGAACTCATTAAAGTATGGTTCCAGGCATCTCAAAAACAATGTAAATGTAGTTATTATTGTACCGTGAATTATCACTGGCGAAACCTACAGAAGGTGCGGCCTCCATAGGGTCTGGACTCCCCGAGAATATAGTACAACCCAGAGGGCAAGAACACAGATAGCCGAGGAAATCAGGTTAACCAAAGTTTATTAAACAAATAGGTAAACACCAAGAAAAGTAAAAAGATTTAAAGTATTTAAACACCAACATCACTCAGGTTCCTCCGACACGTGCCCTATTGTAATTTACAGGGATCCAGCCCCTGTTCACAGTTCATCACCAAAAAACAGTGTAAAAGGTAATTCTGGATAAGACTTATTGATAAAGCGCCACCTCAGGTGGCTCAAGGAGGAGCGCAATTTTCCCTTAACATGACATACCATGATACCATATACATATATATACTTTCAACCACTAAGGGCACAAGCGCCCAATAAGTTAAGTTGCAGTAAGACTGCAATAAACGATCCCAAGAGGTTCACACATACACTACGATTTAGAGGCAACTGTACTTTTATAACAACTTGAAACAACTCCAGCGCCTATTCAGTGGTTTACAATCAATAATGTCCTCCCATCGTCTGTGATCGTTACGTAAGTTCAGGGTGCTTACCTCCCATACCCCCTAGCGGTCCGGGGTTCGAAGGCGGTGCGTGAGATGCTCAAGTCAGAGAGCGAGGCAAGAATGACACTTGCTCCCAGCCAGGCCGCACGGCCTGGCCAAGAGCAGCCGTGACGCGAGACCACGTGACGCAAGGCGACACGGGGAGTCTGCGTAAAGAGCTTGGCGCATCCGCAGGGGTACGGGAGGGAAGGCAGAGGGGAGGCAGCACAGGCCGGGCCGTTCCCAGGGCGGAAATAGTTCCTTTACCCTGGGAGCATCTTTTAGGAATAATTTTATTATTATTATTATTATTATTTGCCCAAAGGGACAACAACGGGCGAAAAACACAATAATACATAAAAGTTGAAAAACACAGACACAATAAATAGTAGAAGAGGGGCGGGAAAATCAAATACATGGCTCAGATCTCCCCCCCTAAAGCACCAACCAGGGTGAGCAATAAATTTTCATCAATAAAATACTCTTGCAGTATAGTCCATACACTTGCCCATAGGCTAATAATAATAAAAAACTTGCCTTACAATTAATAAGCTATATAAATTACTTGGAGTACAATAAAAGAAATTCTTGAATAATAGACGACAGTTCTTGTAGTATTATAGACGAAAGTTCTTGTAGTATAATAGACGAAAGTTCTTGTCATAATATCCCGGGATGTAGACAAGTAACAACTTCAGCTTAATTCAATTAGTTAATTAATAGCTTCACCAAGTGACATCTCAGTAAATTTTCGAGACCAAACCGGCCTCACACACCATCACCAATACAACCAAAATTATCTTCTCAAACAGCTGGACAGTTCTCGTGGTAGACACACGCCACGTGACGAAAGGCAGTAGCGACCTGCACAACTAGGTCAGCAGTAGGCTGGCAGTAGATAGTCCAACAAGAGCAAGGCCGAAGGCTCGGGAACTGGAGACGAGGCACACCAAGGCAGCCCACACGGGGGGCCCTTCCCATGCAGGCACGGGCGAAGATAGTCATTCCAGTACACTGTAAAACAAATCAAGCGCCAGCAATTGTGTCGAATAGATGCCCAGCACATTGGGGAGATGCAAGCAAGAGATGGTTCGAAGAACCGGACCGGGGTATGGGAGTGATAAGGGAGAAACGGGACTCCGGGAGGACTCACATAATCTTTAAACATACCACTAAAATTTTTAAATCCAAAGAAAATAGCTCCTCTTTAGGCAGAACACGTGTCAAGGGAACCGGAGGGAAGGAAAACACAAGGAAAAGAATGACCGAAAAAAAAAACTCATAGCAAACAAATGCCACAAAACCTAGATAGCACTAGGCAGCCTTAACCTGGGACAAATGGACTCGGAACACTCTCTCCGTATCCGGATCTTTCACCAACAGGGTGACTGGTGTCAAGAAATCAATAATTTCGCAGGGCCCGCGAAATCGAGGAGCGAGTTTTCCAGAAGGAACGAAATTCTTAACAAAGACCCTGTCACCGACGGCAAGATCGGTAGGACGGCGCCCCTTATCATAGCGCTCCCTTTTCTTCTCATACGAGACCTTCAGATTTTGCTTAGCCTTTCTCCAAACGGCCCTGATGTTAGGGGGATCGATCTTTTCAGGCAACAACTCATTTATATTCCACAAGTTGGTGAGCGGAGAGTTAGGAACGAAGGAAAACATGAGAGAATTAGGGGAAAATTTATGAGCCTCGTGTACCGCAGAATTGAAAGCAAATGCAAGCCAAGGCAACGACGTGTCCCACCTCAAAACATCGTCGTGGTGAAATGCAATGAGCGCAGACCGCAAATTTCGGTTAACCCTCTCGGCGTAAGAAGGTTGTGGGTAATAGGGGGATGTGGTGACATGCGAAATGGACAAGCTGAAACAAAATTTCTTAAACAGGTTCGATGTAAAGGCCTTGGCGTTGTCAGAGACCAAGTACTGGCAAGGACCAAAGGACGAAAATATAGACTTCAAACATCTAATAGTAGTCTCAGAAGTGGCTAGCCTCGTTGGAATCAACCAGGAAAAACGGGTAAAACCATCCACACAAACGAAAACAAACCTATTACCATCAGTCCTAGTTTTCGGCAAGGGACCTACATAATCGATATAGAGCCGCTGCATAGGGAGGGTAGCTTGGCTAGAAGACAGCAAGCCTACACGTGTGTTAGGAGAAGGCTTACTGAACGCACAAACCTTACATGCCTTAACAAGTTCCCGTACTTCAGCGTCCAACCCTTTCCAAATAAAATTTTCCCTAATCTTCTCCCTGGTCTTAAATACTCCTAGGTGGCCACCGAGAGGAATTTCGTGAAAGTATTTAAAAATCATAGGCACCAGGACTGAGGGAATAACGACCTTCATTTTATGATCGTGACGGGCGGGACAACACAGTACGCCATTCCTTAACACATAAGGATCAATAATTTTCCCTTCCTTAAGATCTTGAACAATCGGTCCCAAAATAGGGTCCTCCACTTGAAACTTAGCCACGTCATGATACAGTAATGGGGTATCAGTCAAGATAGCCCCCGCTAAGGGTAAGGACAAGGGAACCTCAGCACTTGACGATTCGCCCTCCTGAGAAGGCTGATCCGAAAACATGCGACTAAGAGAGTCGGCGACTACGTTGTCCGAACCACGGATATGACGTACGCTGAACTGAAAAGCTGAAATCCTAATGGCCCAACGGGCCAGACGGCCGGTTTTCCTAGGTTTCCCTAAAACCCAACTCAGAGCCTGATTGTCGGTCTCGAGTTCGAACCTTTCATGCTCTAGGTAAATACGAAACTTTTCCAAAGCGAACAATACCGCCAATCCTTCTAGCTCGTATACAGAATACTTGGCTTCGACAGAAGACAAGGTCCTAGAAGCATATGCAATGGGACGTCTCCCCAATTCCGACTCCTGCAACAGGACAGCCGCAACGGCAGACGCCGACGCATCAGTCTGAACAATGAAAGGCTTGGAAAAGTCTGGCATAGCCAACACCGGAGCGTTAGATATGGCCAACTTTAAATCATCAAATGCAGCTTGTTGGGAGGGCCCCCATTCAAATTTAACCCCTTTACGTCGGAGGGCGTTAAGAGGCCCGGCTCGATTGGCAAAATTTGGAATGAATTTTCGAAAAAAATTCACCATCCCAACAAAGCGAGCAACACCCTTAACATCCAGAGGAGGTTTGAACTGGCGAATGGCCTCGGTACGAGAATGATCAACAGAGACGCCATTGGATGACACGATATGTCCCAAGAAGGACATATGGGGCTTGGCAAAGGATACCTTAGAAAGTTTGACCGTGAGACCAGCCTTGCGAAGACGGGACAACACTTCCCTCAAATGGCGGAGATGATCCTCAAAGGTTTCGGAAAAAATTACGACATCATCCAGGTAGTGATAAAGATAGTTGAACTTGATGTCAGAAAACAGTTGATCGAGCAGCCTAGTGAGGACAGCAGCGCCAGTGGAAATACCGAAAGGCAAACGGCAAAATTCGTAAAGATTCCAGTCCGTAGCGAAGGCTGTCAAGTGACGAGACTCTTCAGCTAACGGAATCTGGTAATACGCCTGATTTAAATCTAAAACTGTAAAATATCTAGCCTTCTTGAACCATGAGAAGCAAGAATGCAGATCAGGGAGAGGAACTGACTGCAATACGACTTTCTTATTCAAAGCCCTATAGTCCAAAACAGGTCGATAACCACCTTGAGGCTTCGGGACAAGGAAGATGGGGGAGGAGTAGGCAGAAGTAGACGGCCGAATAATGCCCTGATCCAACATTTTATTGACTATCTCCTTTAACGCTTGCATTTTGGGAGGAGCCAAGCGATAGGGCGGTGACCTAACCGGAACCGAGTCCGTGACCTCGATCTTGTACTCTAAAAGATTCGTCATCCCCAATTCTTTGGTGAAAACGTCCGGGAAGTCATCACATATTTCCCTAATACATTCAGCTTGATTCTCGGGCAAATGACTAAGGTCTAATGCCATTTGGTCCTGAGGAGGTGAGGCAACACATGAAGAAGAAGAATTACACATTAATAAGGGTATCTTAGTAGCCTTACAGAATTTAAACCAGCAGGAGCCCTCCTGCATATCCAACAGGAGCCCAGTATGTGCAAAAAAATTAGAACCGAGGATTATAGGATATGGCAAATTTTTTGTTACATAAAGGGGAAATTTCCAGGAGAAATTAGCCAGTCGAACTTTACACTTTACCACGCCGGAAACTTCCACTCTGGAAGAATTTGCAGCAACAAACGACAGAGATACAGGCAGTACATCAGAAAATTTACAAACAGAACCATTGAGAGCAAACCACTTCTCACTGATAAACGAGACTACGCTTCCCGAGTCCAAAAGGGCCGATACCGGTTCATTATTTATCTCTACCTTGACGAAGGGGGCTAATCCCTTGACCTCGGTGGATATGGCTAAACACTGATCGGGACACCCAAGAGAATATTCGCGGGAAGAAGGGCGAGCATAACCTGATTCTACAGGCGATAGACCGGGGAGGCCAACACTTCCCGCTTCCCGATCTAGTCAGCTAACATTTGGCTTACGCGAACACTGCCGCGCCACGTGGCCAGGAACCCCACACCTGAAACATACAACATTAGAAGGCCTAGACTGAACCCTGGTGCCCGAACTGGCACCCGACACCTGTGCGCCAGTAGAACGAGCAGGGCACTTATTTCGAAGATGATCGGAAGCCCCGCAACCAAAACATCTTTTTAATGGGGCAGGTTTATTAACCAACGAAGAAGCAGAATTATCACAGGACAAGGAAGAAGTATTCTCAACTCGAAGTGAATCAGCATGCCGAAAACCCTCCGCGGACACAACCATCGCTTCCAACTCTTCAAAATTACGAGGCTGGGACGCGAAGCATAAACATGAACGGTATAAGGGAGAAATGCCCTCCACGATTGTAGCTACAATTTGCTCTTCAGTGAAATTCAGCGCAAAAACCTTGGCATAAAACTTAATATCCGAAATAAACTCCGATAGAGACTCATCCAGGCGCTGCACTCTGAAATAAAATTTCTGGACTAACGAATGTAGAGCCCTAGGAGGAATAAACTGAGCCAATAAATGAGCATGAAACTGATGTAGTGAGGATTGACTCGAAATAGCATTTACTATTTTATTTGACAAAACCCCAACCGTGTATGGATAAATAATCTGTAGAATTTGAGCATGCGTTAACCCAAAGACTAAGGCATGATCCAAAAACTCAACCAGAAACCGAAGAAAAGAAACCACATCGCTTGCCGAGTTTACTGAGTAACGAGGGGCACCTTTCAACATCATATTCAAAGGATGAGGCATATTCGAAAAAGGCGAGCTCAAAGGTGGCACAGTGGACTGTTGATTCAACGGGCGACAATCAGCAGGAGCATTTAAATGAACAGACTGCCGCGGTGGAAGCGAAGCTCTCTCCTCGTCAAGCTCACAGCTACGAGTCTGTTGATTCAACTCGTCTTCCACCTGGGCAGGTGGGGGAAGTACGGGCTTAGATTTAATGGAAAGCCCTGCTAACCAGGCCTCCACCTTCTCTAAAAGGTCAGCTGATGTGTCCTTCAATTCGAGAACCTGACCCGATATCTCTTCCTTCAATTCCAGGGAAAGGAGATCTTCCACTCGTTGACAATAGTGATTTAATCTACCCTGTAGTCTCTTGAGTTGATGAGGAGAAGCCACATCATTCTCCAGAAAATCCATCACAGATGCAATATTAGTAAGGTTAGCCTGAATAAGGGACAGCGCGCTAGCGACCTCACCTTCAGTAAAATGGGGTACCGTAATCGGTCTATTTAAGTTATTCCGTAACAAAATTTCATCGGCCTTGACGGTGCCTTTAGACTCTAAGTTACGTATCCCAAGTTCATACAAAAGCTCCTCCTTCCGCAGGGAACCCGGATAAGGTATGTCTCGAATGGACATGGTTGAATTGATATAAACCACACAACGACTAGAGAAATCCCGGAAACGGAAAGAATGTTACGGGCTCAAATTCCTCGGCTAATCAAAAACAAGTCCAGATCCAACGAACGCTCTGCTACCAGTTTTGTACCGTGAATTATCACTGGCGAAACCTACAGAAGGTGCGGCCTCCATAGGGTCTGGACTCCCCGAGAATATAGTACAACCCAGAGGGCAAGAACACAGATAGCCGAGGAAATCAGGTTAACCAAAGTTTATTAAACAAATAGGTAAACACCAAGAAAAGTAAAAAGATTTAAAGTATTTAAACACCAACATCACTCAGGTTCCTCCGACACGTGCCCTATTGTAATTTACAGGGATCCAGCCCCTGTTCACAGTTCATCACCAAAAAACAGTGTAAAAGGTAATTCTGGATAAGACTTATTGATAAAGCGCCACCTCAGGTGGCTCAAGGAGGAGCGCAATTTTCCCTTAACATGACATACCATGATACCATATACATATATATACTTTCAACCACTAAGGGCACAAGCGCCCAATAAGTTAAGTTGCAGTAAGACTGCAATAAACGATCCCAAGAGGTTCACACATACACTACGATTTAGAGGCAACTGTACTTTTATAACAACTTGAAACAACTCCAGCGCCTATTCAGTGGTTTACAATCAATAATGTCCTCCCATCGTCTGTGATCGTTACGTAAGTTCAGGGTGCTTACCTCCCATACCCCCTAGCGGTCCGGGGTTCGAAGGCGGTGCGTGAGATGCTCAAGTCAGAGAGCGAGGCAAGAATGACACTTGCTCCCAGCCAGGCCGCACGGCCTGGCCAAGAGCAGCCGTGACGCGAGACCACGTGACGCAAGGCGACACGGGGAGTCTGCGTAAAGAGCTTGGCGCATCCGCAGGGGTACGGGAGGGAAGGCAGAGGGGAGGCAGCACAGGCCGGGCCGTTCCCAGGGCGGAAATAGTTCCTTTACCCTGGGAGCATCTTTTAGGAATAATTTTATTATTATTATTATTATTATTTGCCCAAAGGGACAACAACGGGCGAAAAACACAATAATACATAAAAGTTGAAAAACACAGACACAATAAATAGTAGAAGAGGGGCGGGAAAATCAAATACATGGCTCAATTATAATTATTGTTGCCATTGATGCTTTCACGGCCTGTACTTATAGACATGATATAGGCTTTTGGGCTTATGCCATGTGAAAAAAATAAGGTGAAATTCTTTACATTTCGCAGAGAACATCATTAGAAAAAAATCTCGACCATCCATGAGAAAGGCTTCCCAAACAATGAGGTTTGAATTTAGATGTTATGATAGCAGTGGAAATGGTACGTTCATTCATCACCAGATGGCTCCCTGGATGCAGTACAACGCTAGCATTCGAAGCGGAAGCTGAAGGAACCATCAGAATCAGTCTGAGAGGGTCACATAACATAACAGGTGTACGCACTTATGAAACATCTAGCGATGAGGAATGTACAAATTTGGAAAACACCGAAACTAAATAACAATAGTGAACGGACAGGGAAGGGACCTACTCTTGCAAGACAAATTTGTGAGCCATCAAATATCCAAGTGGAGATGGACACACTCAAACACATGTTCAAAGGTAATGGTTATAGCGATTTGCAGATTCATAGAGCCCTGCATCCCAGAGAAACGACCAAGCAAAACTCACAGAAGGAAGAAGTGAAGGGAACTACTTACCTGCCTTACATTCACAACACCACAGATCAAATTGCCAAAGTCTTCCGCAAACATAATATTAAAACCGTGTTTGACACCGTCACTGAAACTGCTCAGAGTCTGGGAAAAACCAAGGACAAATTGTCCCCACTTTTACATCCTAGGGTATACAAAATTCCCTGTACTTGCAGTAAGGTATACATTGGCCAAACATGCCAGTCCATTGGTACTCGTATCAAGGAACATGAACATAATATTCGTCTCAACCAGCCAGACAAATCAGCAATAGCTGAGAATGCTCTATCGTCGGGTCATGATCTCATGTTCCAAGATGCTCGAGCTCTTACCCACGCTAGACACTACCGGTCCAGGATTATATGGGAAGCTGTAGAAATATGTAGAAATCCTAACAATTTCAACAGGGACACTGGCTATCAATTAAGTAATACCCGGTTGCCAGCCATTACGAATTTACGTAGGTAGTTCCCTTCCTTGTCCCTTCACTATTGTTATTTCGTTTCGGTGTTTTCCAAATTTGTACGTTCCTCATCACCAGATGTTTCATTCCAGGCTTATGTCAATGTCATACCTTCATTTGTGCGTACAACTGTTATGTTATGTGACCCTCTCAGACTAATTATGATGGTTCCGTCAGATTCCGCTTCGAACGCTAGTGCTGTACCACGTCCGGGGAGCCATCTGGTGATGAATGAACGTACAATTTCCACTTTTATATAATTGTCTAAATTCAAACCTCATTGTGTGAGAAGCCTTTCTTGTGGACAGTCGAGATCTTCTTCTGATGACACAGAGCAAAGTTCTCTGCAAAACGTAAAGAATTTCACCTTATTTTCTTGACACGGCATAAGCCCAAATCCTATATCATGTCTATTATTATTGTTGTTGTTGATCTTATTGTTATTATTTCTTTGAATGAGCCAACTATGGACTACGAAAGTTAACCAAAATAGTTTTCAGCTAACAAAGGATTGGTTTCACTTTCGTAAGAGTCTCCTTCGTAGCCCATCTTTCCTTTATTTTCTGAATTTATAGTTGTTTAGCTGCTTCTGATCTCTTTGGTCTCTGCCCTTTCTTATGTTTAATCTGTGAGTCATCCTTTAATATTTTCTTGAAAACCATTTTGGTTAACCTTCATACTCCATAATTGGCTCATTCAAAGAAATAATAATAATAATAATAATAATAATAATAATAATAATAATAATAATAATAATAATAATAATAATAATAATAATCATAATAATAATAATAATTGTTCCGGGGCATCTGTGGAACGCAGAGGTGAAAGAAGGTGCTGGGGTGAATGGGTCTAACTAAAATGTCAAGAATAGAATTTGAGACAAGAATTTACACTACCCTCTTTTGTTGGACATATGTATTTGTGTGTGTGGAATTTACCTACCATTCTCGGCCACTGTTTGAATTGCCGTTAATTTATGTGCCTGAACTATGCCTATTTAAAATGCATATTTTGCTATTGTTACGTCGGTAGCTTCGAAATTTGTGATTCGCCCAATAAACTAGTTGAAGTGCGCGCGCATCCAGTCTACTGCCTTGAACTGAGCGATGTGCTACTCGCTTACTGGAAGCCAGTCTGTTGCCAGCTGAGCGCCATTGTGGACGCATTTCGAGAAGTTGTTCTGTGCAAGATGAGGTTGAAAGTTGTTGGAATGGAGTCTGATACTCCAGGCTAATAGCCATGTGAATTAGGGCATTTGCCTTAGTTGTAGTGCAATTATGTTCTAATATATTTCTTATTTACCGTTCGTTAGTATTAGTATGACCGGAATATCTGAAGGTGGGTACTTCATTGCAAAATGGCCTAGAACGTAAGCTATTGGATTCCCGTATATTAAATTGGACACCCAAGGATGTAAGTACAAGTATCATCTTAATTGTTTTGAAACTGTTCTACTGCCGGATTATTTCGAGAAGAAGAATGTGTGTGACATTAATTGTGTGAAGTATTTTGGCAACACCGTTTGAATCGTATCAAGCCAACCTACTACAGGTAATTTAAAATTACGCCTACCTTTTCATGAAACTGTCGGCCACCGTTTATTCATTAAATTAAACTGGAATTTCTTCTACATCGGACATTTTAATGATATAAATTGTACCTTCAAACTATTAAAATGTAATCTAACTAGATTTTTTTTGTAAAATTCTATATCCCAATTATGGAGTAATTCTGGAATTTGGTATATGCGCAGGTGAGAGGCAAATTATTCCATTCCTTTAATTTAACTGAGATTATCGTTGTGCTGCCTTTTTCTGTTTCTTAAAGTTATTATTATTATTATTAATTTAGTTGGTGGATTTCCTTCTACTTTTCTTGGTTCATATTTGTGGTATCCATTGTACTGTTATCAATGTTTTGAAAGACGTTGTGTGCTAGTATTGTTTTCGTAATGGATCATTGTTTAATTACTTAATGGGATGGTTTATTTCCGGTCTTATTTGGGCATTCCCATTTTCCAGAACCTCCTAAAATTAAAGTTTAATAACCAGGATTTAAATCCTTTATTGTCCAACTCGTTGGCTGAACGGTCAGCGTACTGGTCTTCGGTTCAGAGGGTCCCGGGTTTGATTCCCGGCCAGGTCGGGGATTTTAACCTCAATTGGTTAATTCCAATGACACGGGGGCTGGGTGTATGTGTTGTCTTCATCATCATTTCATCCTCATCACGACGCGCAGGTCACCTACGGGCGTCAAGTAGAAAGACCTGCACCTGGCGAACCGAAACCATCCTGGGATATCCCGGCACTAAAAGCCATACAACATTTCATTTTCATCCACTATTAATATTTTGTTGGAGGAAGTGTTAAATTCAAAATACTATACATTATTTTAATATCATGGTTGTAGGAAACTGGAATTTGTTTCACCTATTTCTTAATGATACTTAGGTTTTACCCTCCTCAGACTAATCGCGTCCGTGTTTTCTTTCTCTCTTTCTTTATTGCATGTCATACCTTTATCTTATCTCCGGCACGCTAATTTTGTGTGGGCCTTGCCTGTTGTTTTTAGGTTGGATGTTGGCTTGTTTTTGGGAAGCTGCATGTTTCGTGGCTACCATTGTTCTGTTTTCTGTGCAATTTTAATTGTGTTTCCCTTCGTAATTTGTTAATTATTTGAGACATTTTTATTCAGGTTCGTGCTATTCTCTCTTGTGTTCTTTTAATTATTCACGCGTGGAATATTTGTTTGGCTATCGTTGCCTTCTATGTTATGTGGGTTTCTGTGTTTCTGGGATGATTGAAATGCTTGTGTACAGGGTCTGGAAACAAATTTCAGTTTAGTGAGATTTATTGTAGTACACCCGCTTACAAAAACACTGGTCAGTGGTGTAATGAATTTTCTAAAGCACGGATCTGTTCTAACATTTGTCATTTATTGATTCTAATGCAAGCTGCAGTCTTGCTAAGTTCCCTGTATTCTAAGAGTTTCTGTAGGTTGTAATATGAGTGTGTTTACACGATTTTAATTATTTTAAAAATAGACATTTGTCTCCTATTTTAATGAATTGAATAATAAGAATTTTTTTCTTTTATGGGTACATATTCTTCTATTTACTTATTTAGTACAATATAAAAATTATTTTACGTTGTTATCCGAGTGTGCACTCATGGTTTTATTGCTTTAAAAATTGATTTTTATCCATAATTCAAAGAGGTTATTTAAAATTCAATTATTTGTTCTTCACTTTTCATTCATCAATTTTTTAAATTTTTCCTCATTTTTAAGTAAAGTTCAATTTACTGAAATTTAATTTTGCTTCCATTTAGTAGTTAGCAATGTTGACCTGGCAACACCTAAAGTAGTTAGTTATGATCCTGGCCTTTCTCCTTTATGTTCTGTGCCCTCCACGCTAGTATATTTAATGCTGCTGCTGCTCGATGATAAGTATTTTGCTTCTTGTGCTCATTTGGTGCTATTTATGGGTTTTGATTTTCATTCCTGTTTTTATCTTCATCAGGTTGCAGAATTTAAAACTTAAACAGAAAGTTATATTTTCAGAACTTTAAACTTGACAATTTTTTCATGAAAATATTACAGGTACAAGTAGCAATCATTAAACCAGATTGGGAAAAATCCAAGATTCAGAACCTTAACACTTTGGGCTTTAAGCCCCTAGCTTTACATTTCCTGAGCTACAAGCTCAAATTTACAAAGAGCACAAATTTATTCAAGGGCAGAAATCCCCTAATTCATGGAGCACTTGCTCCCAAAATACACTGACTGACAGAGCAAATGCAACACCAAGAAGGAGTGGTTCGAAAGGGATGAAAGTTGGGGAAAAAACAGAGACGGCACGGAAGAATAATTGATGTTTATTTCAAACCGATATGCAGGTTACACAATGCGCATGGCATCGACTCAGTAGGATGTAGGACCACCGCGAGCGGCGATGCACGCAGAAACACGTCGAGGTACAAAGTCAATAAGAGCGCGGATGGTGTCCTGAGGGATGGTTCTCCATTCTCTGTCAACCATTTGCCACAGTTGGTCGTCCGTACGAGGCTGGGGCAGAGTTTGCAAACGGCGTCCAATGAGATCCCACACGCGTTCGATTGGTGAGAGATCCGGAGAGTACGCTAGCCACGGAAGCATCTGTACACCTCATAGAGCCTGTTGGGAGATGCGAGCAGTGTGTGGGCGGGCATTATCCTGCTGAAACAGAGCATTGGGCAGCCCCTGAAGGTACGGGAGTGCCACCGGCCGCAGCACATGCTGCACGTAGCGGTGGGCATTTAACGTGCCTTGAATACGCACTAGAGGTGACGTGGCATCATACGCAATAGCGCCCCAAACCATGATGCCGCGTTGTCTAGCGGTAGGGCGCTCCACAGTTACTGCCGGATTTGACCTTTCTCCACGCCGACGCCACACTCGTCTGCGGTGACTATCACTGACAGAACAGAAGCGTGACTCATCAGAGAACACGACGTTCCGCCATTCCCTCATCCAAGTCGCTCTAGCCCGGCACCATGCCAGGCGTGCACGTCTATGCTGTGGAGTAAATGGTAGTCTTCTGAGCGGACGCCGGGAGTGCAGGCCTCCTTCAACCAATCGATGGGAAATTGTTCTGGTCGATATTGGAACACCCAGGGTGTCTTGCACATGCTGAAGAATGGCGGTTGACGTGGCGTGCGGGGCTGCCACCGCTTGGCGGCGGAAGCGCCGATCCTCGCGTGCTGACGTCACTCGGGCTGCGCCTGGACCCCTCGCACGTGCCACATGTCCCTGCGCCAACCATCTTCGCCACAGGCGCTGCACCATGGACACATCCCTATGGGTATCGGCTGCGATTTGACGAAGCGACCAACCTGCCCTTCTCAGCCCGATCACCAAACCCCTCGTAAAGTCGTCTGTCTGCTGGAAATGCCTCCGTTGACGGCGGCCTGGCATTCTTAGCTATACACTTGTCCTGTGGCACACTACAACACGTTCTACAATGACTGTCGGCTGAGAAATCACGGTACGAAGTGGGCCATTCGCCAACGCCGTGCCCCATTTATCGTTCGCTACGTGCGCAGCACAGCGGCGCATTGCACATCATGAGGATACCTCAGTGACGTCACTCTACCCTGCAATTGGCATAAAGTTCTGACCACTCCTTCTTGGTGTTGCATTTGCTCTGTCAGTCAGTGTACAATATCTAGCCTTCCAGAGGCACTCGGTTACAATCACAAAATTTGAAAAAGAGCTAACAGGCTCTCAGTTTCTTACTGCCTATTCAAGGCAACATTACATCATTCTCTGGTCTCTCAAACCACCATTTACAAAATTGAACATACTTTTACAGGGGTATTAAATACCCAACTTACTGGGCCTTCGTGGAATAAGAATAACAGGTTAAATTAATGGCCCGAGCACAAAATGAATGGAGGCATATACTTCCACTCCTAGATATGAACACAAAAAACTAAGGGGCTCCAGGCCGATGAAACAGGGGCTATTCCCAAACTACTGAGGTGACTCGTATAGAAATTACATAAACACATTACAGTAGGAAAAACAGTTAGAGAAAAACGTAGTCACTTCAAACCAAGATGAAGGGGAGCTCGAGAGGGTAATTCACTCTCTATCCCCGATTTACAGTTAAAGATTTTATGAAGTTTTTACATTAGCTGCCAGAAAGTAACATTTTTAGAAAAGTAGGTTACATAGTTAATGATTCGGACGTTTCCCTCGGGTTAAACTGTGGAGTTAGCAAGAAAGAAAGATGTTATGTGGCCATTACCTTGTAGATGTACTGCTGACCGATAAAAGAGGCCACCCGCCTCCTGCTTTGACACACACACTTAGTAAGATGACGATCAATTGGCCAAGAGGCGTGAAAAGCCGCAGTTTATAAACCCTCAGGGAAGGTTCGAGATCATTCAAGATGAATCAGGACACGCCCTCTTGATTTTATTGGTTAAACACAAGGTGAAGAAGAAATATGGCATTGGTTGGAAATTAATTACATAAATTGAAGATGCTTGTTGTTTTAAGGGGCCTAACATCAAAGGTCAGCGGCCCCTAATGGAATGAAATGAACAACATGAGATATGAAGTTAAAATTTTTAAAAGTATCCACTGACTAGAGTTTAAAAAAAAAGATATGAAGAAAAATGAAGGTGAGATTAAAACATTCAGTGGATCTAATACACAATGCCTTATTTCCTAATAAAATAAGAGAAAGTACAGGAAATCGAAGGAATAAGGCATTGCCCAGTAGTACTTGACGTTAGACATTAAAATAACACATTAAAATGCACAACACACACTAAAAAGAAGTAAATGGGATAGAAGCGCAACTGACACAAACAACACTAGGACAAAGGACATCATCACACACGATAAAACAGACCGCTATCCCTCATAAAGTGCATGACAAGGTCTGCCGACTGCTCGCAATCTTGCAAGATAACGGGGATTTTACTCGGAAGGTTAAGACTACGGCGCAGATCGACCAGGTCCACACACTCCATAAGGATGTGTACAATGGTAAAACGGTCGCCGCAGGTACACACCAGAGGGGGTTCTCCTTTCAGTAGATGGGAGAGCGTCAAGATACCGTGGCGGATCCGAAGGCGACATAATACCACGGCTTCCCTCCGCGAAGCCCAAAGGGAAGTCTCCCATACCTTCGTTGTTCCTTTTATCGCTCTCAGCTTATTCGGAAGTGGAATGGCCTGCCACCCCATCTCCCAATAGGACATAACCAGATGTCTCAGCTGAGAGCGAATATCACTTGCTGGAACCTTCAAAGGCAACGGGGGCAATGTAACTGCCTCCTTGGCAGCCTGATCTCTATGCCCATGTGGCTGGGGAGCCACACAAACGTGATTCTGGTGCCAGCATCCGAACACCCGGCCAGCAGGTCCTAGATCCGCTGAAATAGAGGGTGCCGAGGGAAACAGGTATCAATAGACTGGAGCGAGCTCAAGGAGTCAGTACACACAAGAAGGTGTCGGCACTCATTGTACAGTGCGTACCGCAGAGCTCCACTGATAGCATAAAGCTCTGCTGTGTACACACTACAGGTTTCCGGGAGAGCAAAAAGGAACCTATCATTTCTGACAACGAACGCACAGCCCACCTTCGTATCTGTCCTTGAACCATCCGTGTAGACGACGACGGAACCTGGATAGCGGCCAACAACGGACAGGTAGAGCCTCCGATAAATCGAAGGGTCCGTGTCTCCTTTTGGGCCAGTGTGCAAATAGAGGATAATTTAAGGTCGTCGTACAACCCACGGAGGTACCCCACTTGGTTGTCTGACAAGGCAAGGAACCAAAGGTACGTAAAAAAATTCATAACTGCTATCCAAGCGTATCCCGACCGGCCGCGTCGCACGAGGACATGCAGCATACAACAAACGGTTGCCATTGTTGAACACGCAAGGATAGCTTGGATGAAGTGGCGTCTGTCGCAAATTTGCAGCATAGGAAAGAAGCACCTGCTGGTGCCTCAGGTGTAAAGGCGGCACACCAGACTCAGCGAGGAGACTCGCAATGGGGCTCGTACGAAAAGCACCCATCGCCAACCTAACCCCACCGTTGTGGATGCTGTTAAGCTTCGCAAGAACGCTTGGCCTTACTGAGCCATATGCTGCACTGCCGTAGTCTAGCCGAGATAAAATAAGTGCCCTATAGAATCGTAGGAGCCCCGTGCGGTCAGCCCCCCAAGAAGTGCTGCTAAGAAACTTCATGATATTAAGTTTCTTAGTGCATTGCACTTTTAACTGCCACACATGTGGCCCCCATGATAATTTATTATTGAAAAGGATCCCAAGAAATCGGTAAGTGTCAACTACAGGGATAGCTACATTTCCTAAATAAAGTTCAGGAGGAGGGTGAAGAGAACGTTGGCAACAAAAGTGGACAACACAGGTCTTTGTGGTGGAAAAACGAAAGCCATGTTCTAAGGTCCACTGCTCCACCCTCCTAATAGCTTTTTGTAATTGTCGCTCTGCGACTGCCATATTACGCGAGCTATAGTGCAGAGCAAAATCCTCCACATATAGCGACGGTATAACTGCTGGACCAGCAGCAGCAACAATACCGTTTATAGCAATCGCGAACAGCGCGACACTAAGGACCGATCCCTGTGTAACTCCATTTTCTTGAACGTGGTATTGAAAATATGTCCTTCCTACTCGGACACGGAATAGGCAGAGGGACAAAAAATTTGCAATAACTACCGGCAAGTTACCTCGGAATCTCCATTGATGCAGGACTGAAAGGATGCCATATCGCCAGGTGGTGTCGTAGGCCTTCTCCAAGTCAAAGAAGACAGCTACCAAGTGCTGTTTGCGGACAAACGCATCCTGGATAGAACTCTCCAGGCGTACCAAGTGGTCTGTGGTGGATTGAGCGGCTCGAAAACCACATTGGTACTCGGACAAGAGTCCTTGTTTCTCCAGACAGCACACGAGTCTGCGATTTACCATCCTCTCAAATAGCTTACACAAGCAGTTTGTAAGACAAATCGGTCTGTAACTTCCTGCATACTTAGGATCTTTGTCAGGCTTGAGGACAGGAATGACTATGCCCTCTCGTCACTGAGACGGAAAATCACCCTCTATCCAGATTCGGTTGAACACATGAAGGAGATATATTAGACTATCATCACTAAGGTGTTTCAACATCTGGTTATGGATGTTGTCCGGTCCAGGAGACATGTCCTTGCAAAGCGCTAAGGCACTGCGGAGTTCCCACTCGTGAAGGGCACGTTGTAGTCTTCTGAAGCCAGGGTGGCAAAACTAAGGTGATGACGTTCTGCCTCCCGCTTCATAACGAGGATATCAGGATGGTAATTCCCGGAGTCAGATACATCCGCGAAATGACTACCTAGATGGTTAGCAATTGCGAGAGCGTCAGTGGCGACACTGCCTGCAATGGAAATTCCCGGTACAGGAGATGATCCGTGGATACCCGAAATCCGTCGAAGCTTAGTCCACCCTTGAGATGATGGAGTATGTGAAGTCATGGACGACACATATCTCTCCCATGAAGAATTCTTATTTTGTCGAATAAGAACTCGCGCCTTAGCGCAGAGTTTCTTAAATGTTACCAAGTTGGCTACAGTAGGCTGTCTACGGTAACGCTTATGAGCGCGACGGCGTTCTTTGATGGCTGCTGCTATTTCATCGTTCCACCAAAGAACGAGTTTTCGGCGAGAAGTCCCCGAGAAAAACGGAATGGACTCCTCAGCAGCAGCAAGAATAACTTGGGTGACGTAAGTTATTTCCTCGCCGACGCTCCGCCTAATATCGTCATTAAAGACAGCTAGTGATTTGTACTTTGGCCAATCAGTATGTTTAAGTATCCATCGAGGGGGAGCCTCGACGGATTTATGTTTCAACAAAGTAAGGATGATGGGAAAATGGTCACTGTCACAGAGATCGTCGTGTGTATGCCACCGAAACAGTGGAACCAACGTTCGGCTGCATAGACTTACGTCTATGCGAGAATATGTGCCGTAACGTACACTAAAGTGAGTTGGTTCCCCCGTGTTCAAAATACATAAATCCAGATCTGTTACTAATGTTTCCAGCTCTCTCCCCCTGGGGCAAGGCGTCTCAGAGCCCCATACGGGGTGATGGGCGTTAAAATGGAGAAATGGAGGTGGAAGCTGATCTATAAGATCAGTGTCATCAGTTATGTTAAGAGCTTAACCTGGTGGAAAATAAACATTACACACTGTTGTTATGACAGGCGGCGGAACGCGAACAGCTACAGCCTCAAGTGGAGTTCTTAATGGAACCTCTTCGCTCTAGGTATCAGAACGTACAAAAATGCCAACACAACCGGAAGCCCGGCGAGCATAGTACCGTTCTGTCGAGTATAGTCTGAAATTTCTCAAGACCGTATGATGATCAGGTCTGAAGTTGGTCTCCTGAATACAGACTATACTCGCTGCGAACTCACTAATGAGCTGACGTAACTCAGCAAGATGCCAGTCATAACCGTTACAACTCCACTGTAACAGTGCCATAGTGTGGACTATAAAAGGAGTGTTAGGTTATGAGCGACAAAATGCTCGTAAGCCTAAACACTATCTACTTCTACATCCGTAGATGTAGAGGACAGCGCGACGTCCATCCCGTCATCAAAATATGGCAGGGGTGCCGCCCAGAATTCGGCGCTTGTCGGGGGAGCGTAGGTGCCCTACGAGGAGCGCGCAGGTTTGGGAGCAGGAGTGCCTCCTGGCGCAGACTCATACCCCCCAGATGGGGGGCATGACTTCTCCTTCGCAGGGGAAGTCCGAGAGCGCTCAGAACGGGCGCTCTTCTTCCCCTTCCTTTTTTCTAGTTTAGATGGGCTGGGAGATGGTTTCCCAGCCCTGGTCAACGATGCCGCCTCCGCCGGCTGGGGCACAACTTTCATCGACCTCCTAGGGGGGGGGAGACTTAGTCTTCCCCCCTTGCTGTGCCGGCTGGGAACTGCCAGCCTGCACAGACTTCTGGTTGGTCGAAGGTGGGGTGGTCTCCCCCTTTGAGCTTTGACTATTTGCGACGTTGCTGGGAGCAGCAACAGTCGCCTTGGGCGCAGCAGTCTGGACAAGTGTCGAGGTTATAAATGACGAACCTGGAAGACTCTGAGCTATCAAGCTATAGTCGAGTGTACAGGTAGGTGTATTCGTAGAATTAAACTTACGGTGCGCTACCTGGTAGGAAAGCCTATCCAGGGTCTTGATCTCCTGGATCTTCTTCTCACTCAGGTATGTCGGACACTTCCGATCCCGAGGAGAATGAAAACCGGAGCAGTTAGTGCACTTGTATGGAGTTGTGCAATCCTCTGCGCCATGAGCTACTCATCCACATGTACCACATACAGCCTGATTCGAACAGCGAGATACCATATGTCCGAATCGCTGGCATTGATAGCATCCCATAGGTGGCGGGATGTACGGCCTCACATCGCAACAATAAGTTGTTACCTTGACTTTCTCTGGTAACACTGACAACTTGAAAGAGACAATGAAGGCACCATTGGCAACGTCTTCACCACTGACCTTGCGCGTAATGCGCCGGACGTGTGTCACGCCACGGTTCTTCATGTCTTCCATCAACTCGTCGTCAGTGTTCAAAATAAGGTCGCGGTGAAAGATGACTCCGCGAACCAGGTTCAATGACTTATGCTCCTCCACTTTGACGGTGATTTCACCACAGTGGTCACACTTAAGCAACTGATCAGCCTGCACTGCTGTACGAGTCTTCATGAGAAAACTACCGTTGCGCATTTTCTTGAGATCCTCAAGTTCGCCGTGGACACCTTCGATGTTTCGACTAAAAAGGATCGACTTCACCAGCTTAAAATCGTGCCCATCAGTCCTGGTAGCAACCAGGAACCTAGGGAAGCTGGATCCCATTCCTTCACGCTGCGCCTGTTCCCAGGGAGTTGAACCTCTCAGGGAAGCAAAAGTTAAAGACTTAGGTGGGGACCACCTTGAGAGAGCCGACTTCGTTTGGAAGCCATGCCCGATAGTTCCACCCCGAATGCCACCCACTCCGATCAGGGGTCTTTGTAGCCGAACTAAGCAGCCAAGGCAATACCCACTTGGTCGTAGCAGGTACTGCCCGGGGTCTGATGTTGGACGATGGCTAATACGGGATGACTGAGGCAATGAGCACTAGTACTCCCTTCCTTCAGTCACCCGCAATAGCATGTACCCCATTACGTGTACAGAGCCCTAAAAATAAGAAAAAATAAATAAAAATAATAAGAATATGTCCTTCTGGCATTCGGCTGTGCGGGGATCTGCGTTGTCAGGCGGATACTACTGCCCGGGTACATGACACTCCCACCCGCCGCGTCCTGGGTGGTTGCTGGCACGGGCTTTCGAGCGTAGTCGCACACATACGAGCTCCATCCCCGAGCAGCACGCACATCAATAATTTGGAATGGTCTACATCCAACCCTCAAAAAACAATAATAAAATAAAGAGGGGACCATGGCCACATGACCCTTTAAGTCGCCTTCTACGACAGGCAGGGATTACCTATGGATGTATTCAGCCTCTCCCATCCACAGGAGATCCAACATATTATACCAAACCGCAATCCATGGCCGCGCCCAGGTCGCCGTTTTTTGTCGCCTCTTACGACAGGCAGTGGATACCGTGGGTGTATTCTACATGCGTGTCCCCCACCCGCAGGGGGTAGTGTGTTTGGTCCGCGAGAGGTATTTTATTTCCCTCAAGTCTGCCGGCAAGCCGGTTAGGACCCCCCTATCCACCACCTGGGACGCGCCACGTGACTATCCCCTCTCCCCCTGCTACGTCATCGTAGTAGGTTCGTGGAATTACATAAATTAGGGATTGGCTAGATTCAAAACTGGCAGGGGAAAAAAAAAAAAAAAAGGAAGAATTGCCAACCCAAAAATAAATGAGCATCAAACAGTTACCAAAAACCTAGAAATACAAAACTTCTTCAAATCATAAGTTCTTTCACTTCGCACCAGGGTGCATGACCATAGTTTTTGTAGTGTCATCTGTGGAAAAAATGTCCAAACTTCTTGATGAATGGCAAACAAACCACGGAGAAATTCACTCAAGTTATGCAACTGCATAATAACAAAATTACATAATATTTTATTGGCGACATCTTCTGATTAAAGTTCCAAGTTGGTGTTGTTTCAGTCTCACTGATTTCTTCGTTTAGGCGCTAGTTTTGAATTGCGGTGTTGAGGTGTACCTCACGGTACAACAACAAGAAGAAGTAGTAGAAGAAGAAGAAGAAGAAGAAGAAGAAGAATAACAACAATAATAATAATAATAATCATCATCATCATCATCATCGTATTCCTTTAATCTGTTTATTTTACAGGAAACCAATCAGAGATGAGGACATGATGTTTTATCGGATGATGAGTTTTTGATGATCCAGTGTGGGATGTTGTTTCTTCTGAAGAAAATTCTGAATCATCACCTGAACCAGAAGAACCTGAAGATATATGCATCCCCTGCACATCAAAGTCTACCATGCTAAGGAAGATGAAATGGAAGTGGCAGCAATTTGCTGACAAAGTGAAGGATTTACCTGAGAAAGCATGGTGTGTGGGAGGGAGGGAAATATGGACACCACTAAGGTACTTCGAGCAGTATTTTTTTTGATGAAGAGTGGAAGATTTTAGCTGAACAAGATAATATCAGAGCCTTGCAGGATAATCAAAGACCACAGCAGATATGTCAGATATGTGGGGCATATATTATTACAGGATGCATGAAATGTCTTGGATTTTGGATGTACTATAGTCAAGGTTTGTACCTGCAGTAACAAGTCATTTCCAGAGACTGCATTATCTGTATTTTGTAGATAATTTAGGTATTTCAGATAAATAAAAAACAGGAAAATAGGAGGCGTGTTTTTTAAGTAAGGTCCGTTTTGTTGTAGACACTAGTAGTTCACGCGCATATCGCACTGAGCGCGTGCGCTGTGTACCGGCATGCCTTGGGAACAACTGTGCTCAGTTTCAGCTCTGTAGCTAACCTGTACAGTTCTGTTCTGTGCTTTCCAAATGTTTAAGACTATCAACTTGCCCACCGCGTGTGAGGTTCGGTCAGTGATACAGTTTTTGTCAGCAAGGAACCTGTCTGCTGCAGAAATTCATCAACAGATTTGCAAAGTGTACGGTGATACTGTTATGAGTGAAAGCAAAGTACGTAAGTGGGTACGACAATTCAAAGATGGCCGTGACTACGTCCACGATGAGGACTGCTCCGGTCGCCCTTCTTTGATTACAGACGATTTGGTGGCTTCAGTTGAAGCGAAGATTCGTGAGAACAGGCGCTTCACAATAACAGGTCTCTTAAACGAATTTCCTGACGTGTCAAGATCAGTGCTTTACAACACTGTTTCTGAACACCTAAAGTTGAGAAAACTGTGCTCCCGTCGGGTCCTGAAACTCCTAACAGAGGACCACAAAAAGCAAAGATTTGAGTGTGCGATGAAGTTCTTGACTCGTTATGACAAAGAAGGAGGCGGCTTCTTGAGTCAAAACGTGACTGGAGACGAAACATGGGTTTCGCATATCATGCCCGAATCGAAGCAACAGAGCAAGGAATGGAGGCACACACGCTCGCCTATAAAGGTGAAGGCCAAATAGACTCTGTCCTAGTGCAAAATCATGGCGTCAGTGTTTTGGGATAGGCATGGGGTTTTGTTGATCGACTTCATGCAACGAGGAACCACTATCAATGAAGAAGCATACTGCCAAACCCTGAGAAAGCTACGCAGAGCGATTCAAAAGAAAAGACGCGGCATGCTGACAATGGGAATTGTCCTTCTCCATGACAATGCAAGATCTCACACTGCAGGTCATACCCGCGATTTATTGGACAGTTTTGGCTGGGAAGTTCTAGACCACCCACCCTACAGCCCTGATCTTGCGCCGAGTGATTACCATCTGTTCCTCCACCTCAAACATCACCTCAGGGGCAGCCATTACAATGATGACAACGTGAAAACGGCAGTGAACTCTTGGTTATCGGAGGAGGCGGCAAGTTTCTATGAAGAGGGTATTTTAAAATTGGTTACGAGGTATGATGAGTGTTTGAACAAACTTGGCAACTATGTTGAAAAATAGAGTGAAGTATGTACTTTCTGAAAATAACTTTACTTTCTTGAAATAACCTTTCGTTGTGTACTTATTTTCAAACGGACCTTACTTAAAAAACATGCTTCGTAAATTGTGGAAGGTACAGTCGATACTTTATACTGTTCGTATGAAGTGCTTGACCCTTCCAGTTTCACGTAATCTGTCAGTAGATACGCAGATGATTCCATTTACCGGAACAATGTCACTGAGACAGTTTGTAAAAAACAACCACATCCAGCTGGTATTAAGAATTTTGTTCTTGAAACCCCAGATGGACTGGCACTATATTTTGGCCTAATGGCCAGCCTTCCCCTAATTTGGGTATTGGAGGGTCAACTGTAGTAAAACTGGTGGAGTATAGAATGAATGCCAAGTGAACATGTAGTTTATTGTGACAGATACTTCACCTCAATCCCACTTCTTGATAAACACATTTTTGCCACAGGTACGATACTCACAAGCCGCATTAACAGTTTTGTGAAATCAACTTTTCAGTGACAAAGACAAAGATAAAGACCTGCGGAAGAGAGAAAGAAGGTCCTGCGATGAATTTGTGAGAGAAGATGGAAATATGTGCACCATGAAATGGATGGATAACAGGTCAGTCCTCCTAGCCTTGAATTGTCTACAATGAATTAACTTTTAATGTCCACCTATTCAATACAATAATAATGTTGTTTATAGGTGTAATTACAACATTCTAATTATGTACAGTACTAGTTTCCACGCATTTTTTTGCTTCATCTTCTGCTGTACAAATAAATCGGAAAATAGACAAATTATATAAACTCATGATAGATATTGAATTGTGCGTGATATAAAACCCTATGAGATCTACATTAAAACAATGACACCTAATAAAACCTTATTGAACAAGTTGAAGACTTGCGAGTCAAACATATACTGAATGCTCAATAACAGTTCTCAAGTTGATTCATGTCCCTGTGGACATACAGTAGTAAGCTCAATAAATTTGGTGAGCGATTTACAATAATGAAATATTTCGTGTTTTAAAACATTTTTAGACCTTGATTCAACTACGGTCCATAAACTGAAGAATGAGTAAAAATCAAACAACAATCAACGTTTAATTTTTAATCATCAAAGCATTGCAAGTAATAACAAACATTTATATTTGGGGATATACAAATGATGATGATGATGATGCTTGTTGTTTTAAGGGGCCTAACATCGAAGGTCATCGGCCCCTAATGGAACATGATGGATGACATGATACATGATATTTAAAATTTTAAAACTTTAAAATGTATCCACTAACCAGAGTTAAAAATATGGTGATGAAAAAATGGGTATGAGATTAAAACAGCAGTGGATCTAATTCGCAATGCCTTATTTCTAATAAAATAATAGAAAATACTGAGAGAAAAGGAATAAGGCATTGCCTGGTGATGCATATATAGATACTTCATTTACATTAGACGTTAAAATAACACATTAAAATACGCAACACAAACTAAAATGAAGTCAATAGGTTAAAAGCGCAATGGAAACAAATACACGAAGACAAAGGACATCACTAGACACGGTAAAACAGACCACTATCCCTCATAAAGCGGATGACGAGGTCTGCTGACTGCTCGTTATCTCGCAAGATAAGGGAGATGGTACCCGGAAGGTTAAGACTACGGCGAAGATCGACCAGGTCCATACACTCCGTAAGGATGTGTACCACGGTAAGATGGTCGCCGCAGGTACACACCGGAGGGGGTTCTCCTTTCGAAAGATGCGAGTGAGTTATGATACCGTGGCCGATCCAAAGACGACATAATACCACGGCTTCCCTTCACGAAGCCCGAAGGGAAGTCCTCCATACCTTCGTTGCGCCTTTTATCGCTCTCAGCTTATTGGGAAGTGGAATGGCCTGCCACTCCATCTCCCAATGAGACATGACCAGATGTCTCAGCTGAGAGCTAATATCACTTGCTGGAACCTTCAAAGGCAACAGGGCCAGTGTAACTGCCTCCTTGGCAGCCCGATCTGCAAACTCGTTTCCCTCGATGACCATGTGGCTTGGGAGCCAAAGAAAAGTAATTCTGGTGCCGGCATCCGAACACCGGCCAGCAGGTCCTGGATCCGCTGCACCAGAGGGTGCCGAGGGAAACGGGTATCAATAGACTGGAGCGAGCTCAAGGAGTCAGTACACACAAGAATGTGTCGGCGCTCATTGTACAGTGCGTACCGCAGAGCTCCACTGATAGCATAAAGCTCTGCTGTGTACACACTACAGGTTTCCGGGAGAGCAAAAAGGAACCTATCATTTCCGACAACGAACGCACAGCCCACCTTCGTATCTGTCCTTGAACCATCCGTGTAGACGACGACGGAACCTGGATAGCGGCCAACAACGGACAGGTAGAGCCTCCGATAAATCGAAGGGTCCGTGTCTCCTTTCGGGCCAGTGTGCAAATAGAGGATGATTTTAGGTCGTCGTACAACCCACGGAGGTACCCCACTTGGTTGTCTGACAAGGCAAGGAACCAAAGGTACGTCAAAAAATTCATAACTGCTATCCAAGTGTATCCCGACCGGCCGCGTCGCACGAGGACATGCAGCATACAACAAACGGTTGCCATTGTTGAACACGCAAGGATAGCTTGGATGAAGTGGCGTCTGTCGCAAATTTGCAGCATAGGAAAGAAGCACCTGCTGGTGCCTCAGGTGTAAAGGCGGCACACCAGACTCAGCGAGGAGACTCGCAATGGGGCTTGTACGAAAAGCACCCGTTGCCAACCTAACCCCGCTGTGGTGAAAGCTGTTTAGCTTCGCAAGAACGCTTGGTCTTGCTGAGTCATATGCTGCACTGCCGTAGTCTAGGCGAGATAATATATGTGCCCTATAGAATCGTAGGAGCACCGTGCGGTCAGCCCCCCAAGAAGTGCTGCTAAGAAACTTCGGGATATTAAGCTTCTTAGCACATTGCACTTTCAACTGCTGCACATGTGGCTCCCACGATAATTTGTTATCGAAAGGGAGCCCGAGGAATCGGTAAGTGTCAACTACAGGTATAGCTACATTTCCTAAATAAAGTTCAGGAGGAGGGTGAAGAGAACGTTGGCGACAAAAGTGGACAACACAGGTCTTTGTGGTGGAAAAACGAAAGCCACGCTCTAAGGTTCACTGCTCTACCCTCCTAATAGCTTGCTGTAACTGTTGGTCTGCGACTGCCATATTACGCGAGCTATAGTGCAGAGGAAAATCATCCACATATAGGGACGGTATTACGGCTGGACCAGCAGCAGCGACAATACCGTTTATGGCAATCGCGAACATAGTGACACTAAGAACCGATCCCTGTGGGACTCCATTTTCTTGAACGTGGTATTGCGAATATGTCCTCCCTACTCGGACACGGAATAGACGGAGGGACAAAAAATTCGCAATAAATACCGGCAAGTTACCTCGGAATCTCCATTGATGCAGGACTGAAAGAATGCCATATCTCCAGGTGGTGTCGTAGGCTTTCTCCAAGTCAAAGAAGACAGCTACCAAGTGCTGTTTGCGGAGAAACGCATCCTGCATAGAGCTCTCCAGGCGTACCAAGTGGTCTGTGGTGGATCGAGCGGATCGAAATCCACATTGGTACTCGGACAAGAGTCCTTGTTTCTCCAGACACCACACGAGTCTGCGATTTACCATCCTCTCAAATAGCTTACACAGGCAATTTGTAAGACAAATAGGTCTGTAACTTCCTGCATACTTAGTATCTTTGTCAGGCTTGAGGACAGGGATGACTATGCCCTCTCGCCACTGAGACGGAAACTCACCCTCTGTCCAGATTCGGTTGAACACACGAAGGAGATATAGTAAACTATCATCACTAAGGTGTTTCAACATCTGGTTATGGATGTTGTCCGGTCCAGGAGACGTGTCCTTGCAAAGCGCTAAGGCGCTGCGGAGTTCCCACTCCGTAAAGGGCACGTTGTAGTCCTCTGAAGCTTGGGTGGCAAAACTAAGGTGATGACGTTCTGCCTCCCGCTTCAGAGGGAGGAAATCAGGATAGTAATTCCCGGAGCCAGAGACATCCGCGAAAAGACAGCTAGTGATGTGTACTCTGGCCAATCAGCATGTTTAAGAATCCATCGAGGGGGAGCCTCGACGGGTTTATGTTTCATCAAAGTAAGAATGATGGGAAAATGGTCACTGTCACAGAGATCATCGTGTGCATTCCACCGAAACAGTGGAACCAACGTTCGGCTGCATAGACTAACGTCTATGCGAGAGTATGTGCCGTAACATACACTAAAGTGAGTTGGTTCCCCTGTGTTCAAAATACATAAATCCAGATCTGTTAGAAGTGTTTCCAGCTCTCTTGCTCGGGGGCAAGGCGTCTCAGAGCCCCATATGGGGTGATGGGCGTTAAAATCTCCCAATAAGAGGAAGGGTGGTGGAATCTGATCTATAAGATCAGCGACATCATTGATGTTCAGATGCTGGCCTGGTGGAAGATAAACATTACACACTGTTGCTATAACAGGCAGCAAGACGCGAACAGCTACAGCCTCGAGAGGGGTTCTTAATGGAACCTCTTCGCTGTAGCTATCAGAACGTACAAGAATGCCAACGCTTCCGGAAGCCCGGTGAGCATAGTATCGTTCTGTCGAGTATAGTTTGAAATTCCTCAAGACCGTATGATGACCAGGTCTGAAATTGGTCTCCTGAATACAGACTATACTCGCTGCGTACTCACTAATAAGCTGACGTAACTCAGCAATATGCCTATCATAACCGTTACAATTCCACTGTAACAGTGCCATAGTGTGGACTATAAAAGGAGTGTTAGGTTATGAGCGACAAAATGCTCGTAAGCCTAAACACTATCTAGTTCTACATCCGTAGATGTAGAGGACAGCGCGACATCCATCCCGTCATCAAAAGATGGCAGGGGTGCCGCCCAGAACTTCGACGCTTTTCGGGCGCGAGCGGGTCCCCTACGAGGAGAGCGCGCAGGTTTGGGAGCAGGAGTGCCTCCTGGCGCAGACTCATATCCCCCAGATGGGGGGCATGACTTCTCCTTCGCAGGGGAAGTCCGAGTGTATAATATAACTATTTATAATAATTTATTTAAATCCGCCTTGATCAATACACTCATTAAATGAAAGAAACATTATTAATTAAACCATACATGTTTCGGGGAAATCTCAACCATTCCCTTCATCAGTGGTTAGATCAAAGAATAACACTCAGGACGGGCGCTCTTCTTCCCCTTGTTCTTTTCTAGTTTAGACGGGCTGGGAGATGTTTTCCCAGCCCTGGTCGACGATGCCGCCTCCGCCGGCTGGGGCACAACTTTCGTCGACCTCCTAGGGGGGGGACTCAGTCTTGCCCCCTTGCTGTGCCGGCTGGGAATTGCCAGCCGGCACAGACTTCTGGTTGGTCGAAGGTGGGGTGGTCTCCCCCTTCGAGCTTTGACTATTTGCGACGTTGCTGGAAGCAGCAACAGTTGCCTTGGGCGCAGCGGTCTGGACAGGTGTCGAGGTTGTGAATGACGAACCTGGAAGACTCTGAGCTATAAAGCTATAGTCGAGTGTACGGGCAGGTGTATTCGTAGAATTAAACTTACTGCGCGCTTCCTGGTAGGAAAGACCATCCAGGGTCTTGATCTCCTGGATCTTCTTCTCACTCAGGTATGTCGGACAATTCCGATCCAGAGGAGAATGAAAACCGGAGCAGTTAGTGCACTTGTATGGAGTTGTGCACTCCTCCGCGCCGTGAGCTACTCGTCCACATGTACCACATACAGCCTGATTCGAACCATATGTCCGAATCGCTGGCATTGATAGCATCGCATAGGAGGCGGGATGTACGGCCTCACATCGCAACGATAAGTTGTTACCTTGACTTTCTCTGGTAACACTGACAACTTGAAAGAGACAATGAAGGCACCAGTGGCAACGTCTTCACCGTTGACCTTGCGCGTAATGCGCCGGACGTGTGTCACGCCACGGTTCTTCATGTCTTCCATCAACTCGTCGTCAGTGTTCAAAATAAGGTCGCGGTGAAAGATGACTCCGCGAACCAGGTTCAAGGACTTATGCTCTTCCACTTTGACGGGGATTTCGCCAAAGTGCTCGCACTTAAGCAACTGATCAGCTTGCAGTGCTATACGAGTCTTTAGAAGCAAACTACCGTTGCGCATTTTCTTAAGTTCCTCCAGTTCGCCATAGACGCCTTCGATGTGTCTACTAAACAGGGTCGATTTCACCAGCTTAAAATCGTGCCCATCGGTTCTGGTAGCGACCAGAAACCTAGGGAAGCTGGATCCCATTCCTTCACGCTGCGCATGTTCCCAGGGAGTTGAACCTCTCAGGGAAGCAAAAGTTAAAGACTTATGTGGGCGACCACCTTGAGAGAGCCGACTTCGTTTGGAAGCCATGCCCGATAGCTTCCTCCCCGAATGCCACCCACTCCGATCAGGGGTCTCTGTAGCCGAACCAAGCAGCCAAGGCAATACCCACCTGGTCATAGCAGGTACTGCCCGGGGTCCGATGTTGGACGATGCCCAATACGGGATGACTGAGGCAATGAGCACTAAGACTCCCTTCCTCCAGTCACCCGCAATAGCATGTACCCCATAGCGTGTACAGAGCACTAAATATAGGAAAAAAAAAAAAAAATTAATAAGAATATGTCCTTCTGGCATTCGGCTGTGCGGGAACCTGCGTTGTCAGGCGGATACTACTGCCCGGGTACATGACACTCCCACCCGCCGCGTCCTGGGTGGTTGCTGGCACAGGCTTTCGAGCGTAGTCGCACACATAGGAGCTCCATCGCCGAGCAGCACGCACATCAAAATTTCGAATGGTCTGCATCTGACCCTCGGAAAAATAATAAAAAATAAAGAGGGGACCATGGCCACATGACCCTTTAAGTCGCCTTCTACGACAGGCAGGGATTACCTGTGAATGTACTCGACCCCTCCCATCCACAGGAGGTCCAACATATTATACCAAACCGCAATCCATGTCCGCGCCTAGGTCGCCCCTTTTAGTCGACTCATACGACAGGCAGGGGGTACCGCAGGTGTATTCTACATGTGCGTCCCCCACCCGCAGGGGGTAGTGTGTTTGGTCCGCGAGAGGTATTTTATTTCCCTCAAGTCCGCCGGCAAGCCGGTTAGGACCCCCCTATCCGCCACCTGGGACACGCCACGTGGGAGTATCACCTCTCTCCCTGCTACGCCATCGTAGTAGGTTCGTGGGGGGATATATAGGCTTAAATGCTCAAATTGTGCCAATTCTTATGTCGGACAAACAGGCCGTAATTTCTTAGTAAGATATCAAGAACATATTAATGCTGAAAAACATAGGAAGTACTCGGCTAAGAGTCTTCAAATGACCGAATACAAACACAGTTTTTACATCGATAGAAAGGGGCTTGACCATTCTACGAACGTTAAACAAAGGCAAATTAATGAATATTCTTGAAAATATCTATATTGAGATTGATCAGAAACAAAATCCCAAGCAGAATATTAATGAAATCATGGAAAATATCAATATATTTTTAGAAGAGGCTACCAAATTAGACTCATCTAGTAAAACCATCAAAAAGGATCCCAAAAAACAACCAACACACCTCCTTCCGATTAGCTCCACCGTATACAATATTCCCCCTACTTTTCCGTCCGTTTCCCCTAGCCTATCATAGCGCCACTCCTCAGTTAGCTCCACCCTCCACAACATTTCACCCGCTTTCCTCACTTCACCTACCTCTCCTTCCGATATTGCCCGCTCACCGCAGGTGCCTGACATACGTACACAGGACTCAGTCAGTTAACGACACAGCGTAAGGGAGGACGTCAAATACGACACGATCGACTATAAGGTAATCAACTCCATTATCCTTTATTCTCGCGAACATACATTTTTACAAGGTTTTCTCCTTAAAATATCGTCCTTTTTACTCATTCTTTTCTCGTTTCAGACTCATTTTAATAGTCCAATTGCAACACAACTTCAACTACAGTTGTTTTATCAAGAGCTCCCCCGATAACTATACGTTAAGAAAATCTTGTATATCTCTAATTTTATCTTCAAGATTAACATTTGTACACGTCTCCAACATAAAGAAGAACCTTATCGCTGATTTTACTTCGTCACTTGGACACTGACTTGTAGAAATATTTAACCAACGTGAATGAACATTTTATCATCATAATTATCATAAGTGTTTTAATTTTCGTCCCATTTCGTCAAATCTTTTAGCTATTGTATCATCATAACTATCAATGTGTTTTAATTGTCTTGTCATTTTGTCAAACCTTTTAGCAGAAGATGTTCCATAATCGGAACGAAACATGTCCTAGAGATTAAGCTGGTTTATATTATATAATTAATAGAACTATTATATATAAATTGATAAGTATTGGAAAGTGGGAACCTACTCATAACTTAACCTTAGGTGTGTTGAGCCAATACGGGATAAAATATGAGACTTACAACCAGAATATAACCCGCAGTTAGATAATTCCTATGATTCTGATGAGCCAGGAAAAAAAGAGAAGACGTGATCCTGAACCAATATACTCCGATGAGGACCCTGATTCGACTAATAGCAATTCAACCCCGATTGTTTCCAGTGCTAGGCATCCAGATGTTGTTGTCCCTAATAAGACCTATCTACAGGAGAGAAGTAAACACAAATGGTCAGCACTTCCATCGAGAAACTGTAATACCCGGACACCCGCCAGGAACATAATTCATATAAAGCAAACCCCTTTAGGAGATGCCAGAAATGTTCCAACATCCATGGAATCATTTTCTTTATTCTTTAACGATTTCATTTTAGATAAACTGGTACAACATACAAATGAGGAAATACAAGTTCAGAGTTGTAACTATGCTACAGATAGTGCAACAATTTCTCAAACAAGCAGGGAAGAAATCAGTGCTCTTTTTGGTATACTGGCGTCATCAGCAACCATGAAAACCAATCATCTTCCTACAAGAGAGCTGTTTGATCCAACTTTCTGTGGTTACAGAAATAAGGCGACAATGTCAAGTGAGGGTTTTGATTTTCTGTTGAAGTGCCTTAGATTTGATGATAAATCTACTAGGGTAGAGAGAAGAATGAGTGACAAGTTTGCAGCCATTCAAGAAATGTGGGATGAGTTTATCAAGAACTGTTGAGACTGTCACACAAACCAGGAAGTTACACAGCCACTGACGAACAACTCGTTGGGTTTCGTGGACGATATCCTTTCAGGATGTACATCCCTGACAAACCCACAAAATGTGGAATTAAGATTGTTATGCTGAACGACGACGGGACCAAATATATGATTGACGCAAAGCCATATTTGGGGGAAAATACAAATATGTCTGGTCAACCACTCGCTCATTATTTCGTAAAAGAACTGACTGTGACCATCCATGGTTCGAATAGGAATGTAACCATGGATAATTGGTTTACCTCCGTCCCACTGACTGAAGACCTTTTGAAACCACCTTACTCTCTGACAGTTGTAGGAACAATACGAAAGAAAATTGCAAGATACCTCCTGAGCTCCTTGAAGTGAAGAAGAGAAAAATCAGCACGTCAATGTTTTGTTTTGATGGATCAAAAACTCTTGTATCGTACAAACCAAAGCAAGGGAAAGCCGTTCTGCAATCCACGCGAGGACATAGAAATAAGGGATAACTGTGACAAACCTGCAGCAATTGAATTTTTTAATGAAACAAAAGGTGCAACAGACTCTTTCGTACAAACGTGTTGCAGTATGAACTGCGGTAGAAAGACCGAGCGCTGGCCTCAGTGTGTATTCTTCACTATGATCAATATGTTCTTAGTGAATAGATCGATTTTGTTCTGCCACAACATCCTCCAAAAGGGAGAAAAGCCTATCTCGAGAGGGGCATTCGCGCAACAGTTAAGCGGTGACCTGATTAGACCTCACCTCCAGCTCCGCCTTACATAACCAACTTTGCAGTGGTCATTACGTGGTATGATCTGCGAGATTCTCAATGAAAACCATATAGTACACAGGCCAGACCAAGCACAATTTGACAAAAAGAAAATATGTACATTTTGTCCCTCAAAGCTACGAAGAATGACACGCTTTTATTGTACTGTTTGATATCGAGCCATGTGTGGTGACCACCGATCAACAATGTGTGCTGAGTGTTGAAATGACACGAGTTTGTGAAAAAATGGAAAAATCTGTCTGTACATAGAATGTATTACATGCTGGGTTAGTTATTAAGTTTTAAATAAAGTAATTGTAAGAGATGTGGAATTTTTTTCATAGTCTCGTAAACGAATGGTTAGTGATACCATACTTCATAAAAGAGCTTAGTAATCTCTTCATTCTTTCGACATAGTAAATATGTATCCAAGCATACCTGCAACAAAGCTCTTCTCCATTATTGAAAATAACTTAAACAAACATAGTTCTCTCAGCAAACTTGAAATACAAGATTTCATTTCTCTTCTGAAACTAGTCATTAACAATAATTTACTTACGTTTGATAAAACCATCTATCAACAAAATGGACGGCTATGGGATCACCCACTTTGGCAATTCTAGCGGACATTTACTTAGACTTTTTCGAATATACAAAATTAAATAACAACACCTATCTAGATATTCTTATATGGGCTAGATACGTAGACGGTACATTTGTCACTATGAATGAAGAAATCAAGAATGCAACCTTCACCCTGCAGGAACCCCCATATTAAATTTACGCTTGAGTCCGAAAATAATAAAGTAATTCATTTTCTAGATTTAACTATTCTTAGAAACCCTCTTGCTCTGTCGTATAAAATTTTCAGGAAACATACACAAATTGCTAACACCATTTGTCAAGACTCCATACATCCCAAAACACACAAACGGCAGCTTATAATAGCATGGTTTACCGTGCCTACAAGATACTTATGACAAAGAAAGATCTCAACAATGAACTCAACATTATAAAGACAATCGCCAAATTTAATGGCTAAAACAGATCATTTATTGAACAGATAATCAATAAATTCAGGCACCAGCTTAAGACCACTCTTACAAAAGAAAAACCTAAAGCAACCATTTCATCTACTTTTACTTTCCATAGCAATGTCTATAAAATTACCAATCTCTTTTGAAAACAAAAAATTTTCTTTAGAACTAATAACAGGACTACAGAAATTTTACACAATTCATCATCAATCAATACCTCCAACAGATTTTCTAAATCCGGAATCTATAGATTCAAGTGTAATGACTGCAGCACTTCATACGTGGGTCAGATATTCAGAGCACGTCAACGCAGTAAGATATAACAAGCTTTCTGCTATAGGCCAACATATTCACAACTCTAATCATAAGTTCACTGACATTGAACATGATTTAGAGATCCTTCAAATAACAAAGGGCCAATCATGAATATTACTGAAAATTCGAAAGCGACTTTCAACCTATTAGGTCGTGTTACGTACATTTAGTACGTGTTGAAGAGATGTTAAGTACAGAACAAAAATGGCCAACCAGACACCAGTGGGATCCGAACCCACAACCTCCCGATTTCGCGTCGGTTGCTCTACCAATTGAGCTATGGTGGCCTAGGCCATCTTTGTTCTGTTGGAAAGGATCTAAGCTACAGGTTTGGTACTACTACCATCACACTGTAGAGTGCGTTTAAGTTGCCCGTTGAGGGTCGTGAAAATTCAATATTCATTGACTTGGCCCTCAACGGGCAACTTAAACGCACTCTACAGTGTGATGGTAGTAGTACCAAACCTGTAGTTTAGATCCTTTGCAACAGAACAAAGATGGCCTAGGCCACCATAGCTCAATTGGTAGAGCAACCGACGCAAAATTGGGAGGTTGTGGGTTCGGATCCCACTGGTGTCTGGTTGACCATTTTTGTTCTGTACTTAACATCTCTTCAACACGTACTAAATGTACGTAACACGACCTAATAGGTTGAAAGTCGCTTTTGATTACAATGTGGTCGTGAAAATTCAATATTCATTGACTTGGCCCTCAACGGGCAACTTATTTTTTTGTTAGGGGCTTTACGTCGCACCGACACAGATAGGTCTTATGGCGACGATGGGATGGGAAAGGCCTAGGAGTTGGAAGGAAGCGGCTGTGGCCTTAATTAAGGTACAGCCCCAGCATTAGCCTGGTGTGAAAATGGGAAACCACGGAAAACCATTTTCAGGGCTGCCGATAGTGGGATTCGAACCTACTATCTCCCGGATGCAAGCTCACAGCCGCGCGCCTCTACGCGCACGGCCAACTCGCCTGGTACGGACAACTTAAACGCACTCTACAGTGTGATGGTAGTAGTACCAAACCTGTAGCTTAGATCCTTTCCAACAGAACAAAGATGGCCTAGGCCACCATAGCTCAATTGGTAGAGCAACCGACGCGAAATCGGGAGGTTGTGGGTTCGGATCCCACTGGTGTCTGGTTGGCCATTTTTGTTCTGTACTTAACATCTCTTCAACACGTACTAAATGTACGTAACACGACCTAATAGGTTGAAAGTCGCTTTCGATTACAATGTGGTCGTGAAAATTCAATATTCATTATTGAAAATTGTTTTATTCATTGCGATCAATATTTCAATCCTAATTATAATTTGAATGAAATTTCTGAGAGATCCAATGTTCTTTTTGATTTCTTAATTAATTGGCTAAAAAATATTAACACTCCCAAAAAACAACTTGATCTTTCAAACCATACGTAATATACATCCCCATCAGTTACATCCACTACATCATCCTTCCGCTCCACCCTAGCTCCCCGACAGTTGCTCCTCTTCCATCCACCAGTTAGGGGCGCGAGGCTGTGAGCTTGCAACCGGGAGATAGTGGGTTTGAATCCCACTGTCGGCAGCCCGATGGTTTTCTGTGGTTTCCCATTTTCGCACCAGGCAAATGCTGGGGCTGTACCTTAATTAAGGCCAAGGCCGCTTCCTTACCACTCCTAGCCCTTTCCTATCCCATCATCGCCATAAGACCTGTCGGTGCGACGTACAGCCACTAGCCTCCTCCACCCCTTCCCTCCTCCCTCCTCCACGTTCCTTAACCTTGTGATCAGTCCAGCTCCGTCTGCTGGTCAAACAAGCTGCTCAAGGTGAGTTTGTTTCTAGTCATTTCTAGTCATTTCATTTCATTCCTTCCTTCCTTCTTAACTTTTGCCTAAATTGGCTTTTAATTTCTTCTTCAGGTTCCAAACCATATATTGAAATGGGAATCAATTTTTGGGTCAAACTAAGACCATCACATGACTGTTTATTCTTTCGGAACCACCTAAACCACAGATTAAACAAGTGTTAACCTCACATGACAATATAAAATTCTGCAGCTTATATTCAACAAGACTAAAGAAATATACAAGCTGGACTATGCACTATGTGTATAAAACAACGGAGTCATCATCATTTTTAAAGGGATTTTATATTAGAGTGCAACATCATCTTGTACCATAATTTTATTTAATATTCATCTATGCAGGTGTTATAATGTGTTTTAAATTGTTTGTGATTGCCTAATTTGATTCTACGGCTGATGATGGCACGGTATAAGTGCTGAAACTAGTACCTTATGTAAACGACATGTGATTGATTCACACTAATAAATGTCATTGTATTGAATAGGTGGACCCTTAATAATTTCAATTTATTGTACTCCCACTTCAATACGGATCATGATGAAATTTCCAAATATCAACAAAAAATCATTCATGTCACAATGGCTAAATTTATGAACATTTAAATGAAGAAGAGTTATTATGAGGTGCCTGGGTAACACATTCCTATACATATATCCTGTATCCAAACTGATCTCTCTTAAGAATACTCCGCCAAACTCAACAATAGCCGGTCCCTGCAATGTAGGAGTAGCATGCCTGCCTCTTACCCGAAGGCCCAGGTTTTGATTCCCAGCCAGGTCAGGGATTTTTACCTGATTCTGAGGGCTAGATCAAGATCCACTCAGCCTAAGTGATTACAATTTGAGTAGCTGTCTGACGGTGAGACAGCAGCCCCTGTCTAGAAAGTCAAGATTAACGGCCGAGAGGTCTCGTCATGATGATCACACAACACCTCGTAACCTGTAGCCCTTCGGGCTGAGCAGCGGTCGATTAGTAGGCCAAGGCCCTTTGGTGGTGTTGCGCCATGTGGTTTCGGTTTCAACTCAACAATAAATCTTAAGTGCAAATATTATTATAATAATAATAATAATAATAATAATAATAATAATAATAATAATAATAATAATCGTATGGCCTCAGCTACCATTTGCAGACATTTCGATTTGACGCCATCTGGCTGTCTGCTCGTCAATTTCGACGTTCCGGTTTACTCTGTCTGCCATCTAGCGGACCTAGAGTAAACCGGATCTCTCTTGGGCATCTATGGCTGAGATTTAATTAATTTTGTCGGGTAAATACCAAATGTATCACCAGAGATCTTTTACATGCCGACATCGTACGACATGGAGTGTCGAATGGATTTTTTTCCGCCCTTCAAAAATCCGACTACCTCTGCCGGGTTTGAACCCGCTATCTTGGGATCCGGAGGCCGACACTACCACGGATCCACAGAGGCAGCAAGTGCAAATATAAATTGTCATTTTACATAGGTCGAGTCATAAGTCCTGGCAACTATTTTTTTCCTCACAAACAGGAACACGGAGAATCTAAGATATGCATTTGGAAACGTACGGTAACCCTATGTACTTGAGTATGATGCCACTACATGGTGTATGTAAACAACAGTGTGGGTCTAAGCATGCCCCCAAGTTCAGTGTGTGAGTGACAGCGTCACAAAATGGAAGTCAACAAGCAGGAGCAACAATCGTATATTAAAATAGCAGTTCCTCACGTGTTTATTACAACGCCTTTTTGTTGTACCAATTGCGCCATGCAGTGCGAACCAAACGTCCAGAACTTTTGGACAACGCCATAACCATACATGATAAAGCTACAGCTCACACAGCAGCCATCATGCAGTGCTGCTTACAACGGTGGAGATGGGAGGTTCTTCCACACCCGCCTTATTCGCCGGATCTGAGCCCATGTGACTATGATGTAATCCCCATAGTCAAGAAGCCATTACGTGGACAACAGTTTGCTAACAAAGAGGACATCGTAACAGCATTTCGGAGAGAGGTGTCACATGTTAGCGATACACATGCAGCGAATGGTATTCAGCGCCTGCCCCAATGCTGGCAACGCACAGTGGAAACCTTAGGTGATTATTTCAAAGATCCTTTTTACGTAGTCTTGTGTATTTGCTGTCTATTCCATAATAAAACAATGTTTACCAATGGCCTGTGTTCTGTCATTTTCCTACGAGAATCTCCTGAAGTCAGAATTTGTCTTCCGGCACTATGCATAACTACATGCCCTATATTTGCAAGTGCGTATCTTAGATTTTCTGTGTTGTCTCCTGTTCGCGAGAAAAAAATAGTTGCCATGACTCATGACTCGACCCTCGTATATATGGGAAAACATAAGTTCTGTACTTTGTAAATTTAGAAGCTTATTATAAGCAATGAGTAGAAAATTCCCAAGCTTTTAAACATAATATGCATGTGTATAAGATATTGCATCATGACTTCACTCTCTGAAACAGGTAAGAATACTAGAAGCCTATTCCACAATATCTGTAAATTAACAGAAGGACATGACTTGCCTTTTAACAAAGATCTTGAAATTGTATTATACTTTCTGAAATCCATGATCAAGATATTACTGTACAGCCAGTCGTCCCCCTCGTGTGTGCTTCTACAATTGTAGGGGGCTAACTCTGGTTACCCTCTTCAATTGAAGATCCTCTTCGTGGCGAGAGGGACTAGTAGCTCCTTTCTTGCGATGCCGAATGGAGCCCCATTGGGTAACCGTTCAGTATACAAGGAGGAGGAAGCTAAAGCACCGCCCAACCCTAAGGTGTAATGCGACCCGTGCCGATGGGGTGCATGGCACATGGGAGATGTGTCTTGAACGGAGCCTTCCAGATACTTGGCGCCCTCTCGAAGTAACTAGCCTCACCCAGGTAGGCGGGGCTCTGCCTGGGCGGACATATATTTCCCTAGATACTCGTGGGACTTGAATGAATACGATAGCCATCCATAAACCGGAGAGCTCTTCTGGGGCCTCCGAGAGAAACACTACAACAACAACCGAAGGGGACTCTTCGGAAATACCCTCGGATAGTTCATCTTCGACAGTTAGAGGGCTCACTCAAGAGGTGGGCAATCTACAGGTCCAGAAGGAGAAGAAGAAACAGCGCTCTGGCGCTGAGAAGAGGAGAGATAAGAAGGCCTTAAAGGCCCGGGAGCAGACCAAACAGGGCTTAACTCCGGGAGCTGAGGGGCCTTCTAATACCACGACAGTAACAACTGTGGAGGGATCCAATGGGCACAAGAGGCGGTACCCTGAAAAGGGCTCTGCTTCTAGGGCACAGAGGACCCCACCCACTAAGATGCCAGCGGGGAAACGACTTCTGTCGGGGGCAACCCCAGAAGAAGAACTGCAGACCCGCAAAAAACCCAAGGTGGAATATGCCAGGATAGCTAAAGCTGGGATCAGGATGGCCATAGTACCTGTAGGATATCCTGACCAGCAGCTAACCGAGAAACAGGTGGAAGCTGTGAAAGAGGCTATCACCAATCTGATAGACGAGCTTCCGGAGCAGGGGCCCATTAAGCCTCAGTTCCTGGATTGCTATCTGTCGAGAGGTGCGGCCGTCATCATAGCCGAGAACGACGAGACTGTAGCGTGGCTTTCCAGTCTTGTTACAGGTATACAACCGTGGGAAGGAGCCAGGCTCACAATTGTGGGCATGGATAAACTTCTTTCCTACAAGAGAGTCATGGTCTGGATACCAGGACAACCAAAGGACAATAACGTCCTTTTGGGAAGAATGGCACGCCAGAACCATGGCTTAAATCCCACCAGCTGGAAGGGTCTACGACCGCAAGGAGGAGAAGAGAGGTGTCCGACTTGTGGTCAGCATGGACTCCAGAGACATGGAGAAAGTGGTGGGGAAGAAGATCTTCTGCGGGGTGCATGTGGCTACCTTCACCTTGGTGGAGGGCAAGCGTGACAAGCAGAGGACCAACCCCACCACAGAAAATACCGAGACTAACAGGGGCGAAGAGCAGGAGCCCGGACAGGAACCTGGGCCAGCCAAGCCTCAAGACTCATCGCGGGAGACGGAGCAGCACGTTCCGGAGACCGCATAAGGTAAAGTATTGCATGAAGGTAAGAATGATTACTTTCATACAAGCAAATATACAACACTGTATAGCGGCCTCTAGGGTACTTATTAGAAGTATCCAGAAGGGCAGGTTTTCGGTCGCCCTGATACAAGAACCCTGGCTTAGACAGGGGCATATCATGGGACTAAAATGTGCAGGTATCACTTTATTCAGTGGAATAGCAGAGGAGAAGCCTAGAGCATGTATACTAGTTAAAGATCACAACGCCTGGGCTATACCAGGCTTCATTACTAGAGACCTGGTAGCAGTCCTAGTGAGATATGAAGAGGGCGCACAGCCAAAAGACTTGGTTGTCTGCTCTGCATATTTCCCAGGAGACTCTGAATCTCCACCTCCGCCGGAGGAGTTCAAGAGACTGGTGATATACTGTAGGAAACAAGGATTAAACCTCATAGTAGGATGTGACGCCAATGCTCACCACAGCATCTGGGGAAGTAAATATACAAACCGAAGGGGAGAGCACCTCATAGAATTTCTATGTACAACTGATCTTGAGATCATGAACATTGTGATACCCCTACCTTCATTAATAATAGGAGTGAGGGGATCATAGATCTTACCCTGGGTTCCATGGGAAACATACAGGAATTTAAAGACTGGAAGGTTTCTTTGGAGCCTTCCTTGTCAGATCATAGACACATTGTGTTTTATATAGAGGGCTCCCTAGAGATCCCGTCTTACAGAAACCCTAGACGAACCGATTGGACGTCTTATAGGGAGGACGTGAGGAGGGGACTGGAGGGAGGACCCTCAAATATAATTAAAAACAAAGAGGAGCTGGAGCTCAGTATGAGTTTTCTCACACGGACACTGGTTATCTCTTATGAGCTAAACTGCCCTATTGTTAAGGCAAAAAGAGTAACAGGAAGCTTCAAGTGGAATAGTTATCTGGAACACCTGAGGAGAAATACACGAAGGCTCTGGAATAAATACAGGGAACTTCAGGATCAAGAAAGCCTAGATTCTTACAAAGAATCACAAAGAAGGTACAAGTCAGAAGTCAAAAAGGCTTCTAGGAATTCTTGGAGACAGTTTTGTGAATCCAATGAAAGTCAACATGAAGCGGCAAGGCTTCATAAAATTTTAACCTTGGATAGAAGGGCAAGGCTGGATTCACTGGAGTTGCCTTCGGGTGGATACACATCCACAGAGAGGGAGACCCTGAACTTACTGCTTGATGCCCACTTTCCAGGTTTGGTAGTCACGAGTAGTGAGGTAGAATCGAGCGGATCCTTCAGACCCGATAAAAGTGGCTGGAAGGAAGCCGCAGAGATTGTTACCCCAAGAAGGGTTAAGTGGGCATTAGAATCCTTTGCCCCTTACAAAAGCCCAGGGGTGGATGGGATCTTCCTGGCACTTCTTCAGGAAGCGGAGGGGGGTCCTTATACCGTACCTGGTCAGAGTCTTTAAAGCCTGTCTCACTATGGGGTACGTGTACTCCTTGTGGCGTCAGGCGAAGGTGGTGTATATACCTAAACCCGGAAGGTCTTCATATACTAGACCTAAGGATTATAGACCCATTAGTCTAACGTCTTTTCTACTTAAGACCTTGAAAAGACTGGTGGATAGACATATCAGGGAGAAAGTATTAAGGGACTTTCCCCTGCGTTCTCATCAACATGCGTATCAACCAGGGAAGTCGGTTGAGACGGCACTACACCAGCTAGTTTCTAGGCTGGAGAGTGCCTTGGATCAGCAACAACTTGCTATGGTTGAATTCCTAGATATAGAAGGGGCCTTTAACTATACATCTTAGGGCTCCATAGAACGTAGTCTAGAGAGAAGAGGAGTGAGCAGTATGCTCATAAAATGGATTATGGCCTCACTGCAGGGCCGTCAAGTTCTGTTTACCCTCAACGCTGTAATGTTCTTTTTTTTTTTTTTTTTTGCTAGGGGCTTTACGTCGCGCCGACACAGATAGGTCTTATGGCGACGATGGGATAGGGAAGGCCTAGGAGTTGGAAGGAAGCAGCCGTGGCCTTAATTAAGGTACAGCCCCAGCATTTGCCTGGTGCAAAAATGGGAAACCACGGAAAACCATTTTCAGGGCTGCCGATAGTGGGATTCGAACCTACTATCTCCCGGATGCAAGCTCACAGCCGCACGCCTCTACGCGCAACGCTGTAATGTTGAGAGCTAATATAGACAGGGGGTGTCCACAGGGAGGAGTATTATCACCAACATTATGGTGTCTGGTAGTGGATGAACTACTTACCAGGTTAAATGTTGGAGGAATATACGCCCAAGGCTATGCAGATGACATAAGCCTGATGGCGGTAGAAATTTCCCCAGCACGGTTTCCGAGCTCGTACAGAGCTCTTTACGTAGGGTGGAAAGATGGTGCCACGAGACAGACTTGTCGGTTAATCCCGATAAGACGGAGCTCGTGGTATTTACCAGGAGGAGGCGGCTAGACGGACTGTCAGAGCCTTTCCTATTTGGGAAAAAATTAGTTAAGACAACCTCAGTTAAGTACCTAGGGGTAATCCTTGAGGCAAGACTGAGTTGGAAGAAACATATAGATCATAAGGTGGATAAGGCTTATGTGGGCCTGTCGCAGGGCCGTCGGGAAGACTTGGGGCCTAAGACCTAAGGTGGTCCAGTGGCTCTATATCTCTATTGTACGGCCCACGATCACCTATGCATCTTTAGTCTGGTGGCCAGGTTCGGAGAGTAAAACTGTGACCACCAAATTAAACAGTGTCCAAAGACTTGCGTGTCTAGGAATAACAGGGGCACTGGATACTACACCATTATGTGCAATGGAGACCATCCTAGGTTTTCCCCCCTTACATTTATATGTTAATGTAATAGCGGGAATGAGTGCCTTTCGCCTCTGGTCACTCGGAGGATGGTCCTTCAAAAACCCGAATAGAGGTCATGCCTCTATTCTTACAAGGCTCCACCAGACTTGCCCTATGACAATGATGATCGGGAATCTGATGAAGCCTAGCTTTAATTTGAATTATAAATTTACAGTGGTGATACCCACAAGGGAGGAGTGGGCTGCGGATGCTGGGGCCCATCTTAAGTCTGGAGGCTGTACATGGTACACAGATGGCTCGCGGACGGAGACGGGCACAGGCGCCGGGGTCTGGGGGCCTAAGACAAGGCTCTCCCTTCCTATGGGTAAATATGCTATTGTTTCCCAGGCCGAAGTATACGCAATACTAGCCTGTGCTGTATATGTATGGAATATGCCTGGACACAGAAGACTCATCACTATTTGCAGTGATAGCCAGGCAGCGCTAAAAGCACTATGTGCAGTTAAAACAACATCAAAACTGGTATGGGAATGCCAAAGGATGTTAGATCAGCTGTGTGAATTTAGCTCAGTTACCCTATTATGGGTCCCCGGGCACACAGGTATCAGTGGAAATGAAGAAGCTGACAAACTAGCGAAACAAGGCTCAAAAGGTTCTTTCACAGCACCAGAGCCCTTCCTGGGAGTGTCACACTCCGAAGCGTGAGACTGGTAATATCCCAGAGGACAAACCAATCTCACTTAGATATTTGGAAGAGGTTAACTATAGCAAGGCAGGCACGTGAACTTATCAAAGGGCCTAGCCAAAGTTATAAAAAGGTCCTAATGAATTTGAATAGGACCAGAATGAGAAGGGTAGTTGGACTGTTAACAGGCCACAATACCTTACAGAGACACCTACACATCATGAAAATCACCCAGGATCCGATGTGTAGAAGATGCGGTAAGGAGGAGGAGACCTCCGCGCATGTGTTATGTCAGTGCGAGGCTCTTGCAAGCACCAGACATCGATACCTTGGCTCACATTTTGTAAGCCTGGAAGACATCAGGAATGCCAATATCCGGACACTAGTATCCATTATAGGAGCACTAGGGCTGGACTAGGCAAACCTGTTTAAGGGGCACAAAGGGTCTTCATAGACCTACGTGTGGAGCTCTGCGAAGACAGGGCTCACCCATTTCTTATCTATCTATCTATCTACAGCCAGTCGTGAACTAGTCATATGAAATACAATAGTATAAGCTTTAAATATTTTCTGTTATATTAATTCACATTATATATGCAGTGAAACAAGCCACAGGTTCATAAAAATAATGATCCTACCATTTACGAATTCACTTCATCCAGAAGCTCAGATCTACAGTATGTTGCTTCCAGAGTAGAGTTAAACTTCTGACGGATAGAAACTTGCCAAGACATAAATGTGCTTCTGCCCTGAAAAAGAAAATATCAAAACAATGTAAATTTTAAAATTATACACGGCAAAAAAGTGTCAGAAAAAATATTCCTACATAGCACTCTTACAGTACTCTACTGACCTGAATATAGAATTTGAATCACATATATTAAAAAGAGTCGTAACTTCGGCAGCCGTTATATCTATTAGTGCAGGCATTTGACAGGGTATTTTAAATAGCAGTTCAACAGTCCCACCTATCACGAAGGTAGTAACTTCCTTTAATAACGTGATACTGTTGTAAATTTTGTTTAAAGAAAGGATTTCAACAGAATAGACAGTATTTCACTGGCGAAATAGTTAACAGTTGTAATTGTTATTGATTATTGTCGCTCTTCTTATTCAAATATTGGCATTGTTGGCTACAGTCTGTGAACAAAGAGTGTAGTGTATCAAGAAAATATAAATAAAAATCAGCTGATTCTTGTATTCCGATCATTTGTAGTTCTGAGTAGGCAGTTAAAGTATCCGTAATTTATATTTCACACCCTCGACATTTCAGTATTTATAAGCGGTGAGCTAATAATCAAGTTCCTACATTCCAATAATTGCAATTCAAGTCCCTGGCGTAGTTTAGACAGAAATACTTTTGAGAAATTATTGTAAACAACCTCATATTTTTCAACATTTAAGGACACTTTTATTCTCCGTCCCGCGGTGTAGGGAAAATAATAGTAATCCACCATCTGTAAAGATCACATAACCGCATTTCAGTTGCGAATTGTAGTGTAGATACATTATATTAGATGGTACCTTGCCTGTTATATTCGTGTGTATTTTTGTGCAAACGGCAGGTTTCATTTCTATTACAGCATAGTTGAACAAGTAGTACTAATATCAATCTGTATATGTGTTTAACACTCATATGTGATGTGGATTGCCATAGTTGAATATATATATGATTTTTCACGATTTTACGCTAAGCTTTTAACATTCAAAGACCGAACATTACTACCTACTGGCCATGGGTACGTACTGCAAGGCGCAAGTACAACTTGCAGAACCGTAGGTCGGTAATGTCTTTGAGGTTGAGCCAGAGGTACTCCTGAAGCCTGTGGTAATGTGATGGGGAGGGCCCACGTAAAATAAACGGTGGTTGGTTCGCGTGGATGTTGACGGGGTGGAAGGAGTACCTTTGGTTGTAGGGCTGTTTTGACTTATGTTATGTAAAAAAAAAAACAAGGCATCACTGGGATATGTGTTGAATTGATTGTACAGTTGAAGTTGTGCCGTAAAACTACCTCTGTCTACATTAATTATCCATTTATAGAGATGAAAAGTTATTTGTTGCCAAAAGGCAACAGTATGCAGTAGAGGGTTAACATTATTGTAGTGTAGTATAGTAACTTATTAGAAATTAAGAGTGCCTATTCTATAATTTTGAGTACTTTGCAAATTTAGAACTTTAATGGTAATTTTCTTTTCTGTTTTTGCTTGGTAACAACCTGTTGTAGTTAGAATACGTCTGAACGTAGTTTAAAATTATTGTAGTGTATTATAGCATCTTATTAGAAAGTAGTGTGTTTATTCTATTACTGTGAATATCTGTATAGTATAGTACCGTTTCTGTGGTATCTATAGTAACTCTCTTACTAAAATTCTGTTGTTGTAATTAGGGTAGACTTAACTGCAGTTAAGAATTGTGTAATTATTGTGTATTATTCTCTGTTTCCAGTAATTAACAGCAATTTTCATTGTGTTAGCATGTTGTAGGAATAAAAATAGTACAATGAAGTAGTAGTGTAGTGTAGTAGTCGCCTATATTAAATAACTTACTGTCATGTGTTCTTTGTGAACTAACCTAGACAATATTTCTTTACTTTCATTTTTATTTTGCACAGAATAAGTTATCTTATTTTTCCTTTTCTTTTCATTATTAACTAAAAAATGGCTAAGCAGTGCAAGTGTAGGAACTGTGGGTGTGGCCAGGCATTAAGGAGTATGAGGGAGGAGTTGGAGAGCTTGAGGGAGATAATTAGGATACTCTCAGAGGACAGGAAGGAAAGTAGGCCTCCAAACAATGTACAGGATACAGTAGGTGTAATAGAGGGATTGGAAGGAACTGGGGGAATTGTGGAAGACAGGTGGTCTAATGTTTTAAGGGGAAGGAGATTGCAGGCTAAGGGCTCCATTCAGGACAGGCATCAGTGAGAAATCGGTACGAGTCACTGCAGGTAGAACAATCGAGGGAAGATGAGGAACAGGGAACTGTTGCCGAGAAGTTTGGAAGTAGGAGAAAGGGAAGAGGTAGGAAAGGGAAATGTGCAGTAGTGGATAGGAAAAGACAGGTGGAACGGGGTCCTGGGATGGAGAAAAGGGAGGAGGAAGTAGCTTCTGCAGCTGTCAGGAAAGATAGGACTGACCAGAAGGGGAGGGGATCAAATGAGGTAGGTAGGGTTGAGGCTCTGGTCATGGGAGATTCTATCGTTAGACATGTTGGGAAAGTGTGTGGAGGAAAGGGTACCAAGGTAGAGTGTTATCCAGATTTTAGGTTAAGGCAGATGTTGAGGAAAGTAGAAGAGAAGGAGGAGGAAAAGGAAAAGGTGGTAGTGTTTCATGTTGTAAGACAAGCAGGTATAAGTACCAACATAGTTGGGGATGTGTGGGATCTGATAAATGCAGCACGGATGAAGTTTAAGGAAGCGGAGATTGTTATCAGTGAAATACTGTGTAGGAGGGATACTGACTGGAAGGTGATCGGGGATTTAAATGAGACTATGAAGTGGGTATGTGGAAAACTGGGAGTGAAATTTCTAGATCGTAATGGGTGGGTAGGAGATAGGGATCTGCCCTCAGATGGCCTTCACTTAAACCGCTGTGGTATATATAAGTTAGGAAATTTGTTTAGAAGGGTTATAGGGAGGTACATTCAGGGAAACAGGGCGCGCTAGGGAACGGTGTTAAGGGTACAGGGAACTGGAAATCAAGTAGGGATGACATAAAACTGTTAGTGCTCAACTGTAGAAGTATTGTAAAGAAAGGAATAGAATTAAGTAATTTAATAGATATATACTTACCAGATATTGTAATAGGATTTGAATCATAGCTGAGAAATGATATAATGGATGCAGAAATTTTCTCACAGAACTGGAGGGTGTTATACTAACAATTTGTTGGTTGTTTTGATCCACCTTTTCAAAACAACCAACAAAGTGTTAGTATATCATAGCATAGTTCAATACGGGTCTAATCATGAGATTAGTTACATGTAACTGGAGGGTGTATCGTAGAGATAGGATAGGAATGGTAGGAGGGGGAGTATTCATTCTCGTGAAAGAAGAATTTGTAAGCTACGAAAAAGTTAAAGATGACAAGCACAAAATTCTAGGGGTAAGGCTCATTTCTAAGGATAATAGGCAACTTGATGTCTTTGGAGTGTACAGACCAGGAAAGGGTAGCGCAGATGCTGATTCAGAATTATTTGATAAGATAATCAGCTATGTGGGAAACGATAAGGAAAGGAACGTGATCGTAGCGGGTGATCTCAATTTACCAAATGTCAATTGAGAAGGTAATACGAACGACAGGAAGCATGACCAACAAATGGCAAATAAGTTAATATGGGAAGGGCACATGATTCAGAAAGTGATGGAACCAACCAGAGGGAAGAATATTCTGGATGTGGTGCTGATAAAACCAGATGAGCTCTATAGAGAAACCGAAGTAATAGATGGTATTAGTGATCACGAAGCTGTTTTTGTGGTAATTAAAAATAAATCTGAAAGAAAGGAAGAGATTAAAATGAGGACTGTTAGGCAGTACCATATGGTTGATAAAACAGGCATGAGGGAGTTTTTAATAAGTAACTATGATTGGTGGAAAACGGTAAATAAAGGTGTAAACAGACTCTGGAATGGGTTTAAAGCAGTTGTTGAGGAATTTGAAAATAGGTTTGTACCTTCAATGGTGGTAAGGAATGGTAAAGATCCACTATATTATAACAGGGAAATAAACAGACTAAGAAGGAGGTGCAAGCTGGAAAGAAATAGAGTTAGAAATGGCTGTGGAAGTAAGGAGAAATTGAAGGAACTTACTAGGAAATTGAATCTAGCAAAGAAGTCAGCTAAGGATAACATTATGGCAAGCATAATTGGTGGCCACACTAATTTTAGTGAAAAATGGAAGGATCTTCACAAGGCAGAAGTATTCAGTAAGCAGTATGTAAAGATTGTTGGTTACAACGATAATGTCCAGATAGAGGAGATGACTAATACTAAAGAAGTATTAAAATTTACCTATGACAGCAATGACATCTACAGTAAGATACAAAAGTTTAAAACTAGAAAAGCAGCTGGAATTGATAAGGTTTCGGTGGATATACTAAAATCTGATCAAAAATTAGATGTTGGCTTTTCAGGCGTTTGCTCTATTAACCAGCATTTCATCTTAGGTCCGACACTAGACTCGTCAGAGTGGGATGTGTCAGACCCTACCCACTGACGCTGGGGTGTATGCAGGTGAACTTATCAGAAGCCTATTTAAGAGGCACAGTCTGATAACTGCATACGGGAGATAAAACTCCACAATGGAATTAATGCCCGCCTAGCAATTCCAAATGAAAATTCTAAGTTCCCATGGAGGGAATTAGGAAAATAGAGCATATCAAAAATCTGATCAAAAATTAGATGTTGGCTTTTCAGGCGTTTGCTCTATTAACCAGCGTTTCGTCTTAGGTCCAACACTAGACTCGTCAGAGTGGGATGTGGGATGTGTCAGACTCTGACGAGTCTAGTGTCGGACCTAAGACGAAACGCTGGTTAATAGAGCAAACGCCTGAAAAGCCAACATCTAATTTTTGATCAGATTTTTGATATGCTCTTTTGGTGAAAAATATCTAATTCCGTCCATGGGAACTTAGAATTTTCATTTGGATATACTAAAGACAATGGGTTGGGATATAGTACCATATCTGAAGTACTTGTTTGATTATTGTTTGCATGAAGGAACTTTACCAAATGAATGGAAAGTTGCTATAGTAGCCCCTGTATATAAAGGAAAGGGTGATAGACATAAAGCTGAAAATTACAGGCCAGTCAGTTTGACATGCATTGTATGTAAGCTTTGGAAAAGCATTCTTTCTGATTATATAAGACATGTTTGCAAAATTAATAACTGGTTTGATAGAAGGCAGTTTGGGTTTAGGAAAGGTTATTCCACTGAAGCCCAACTTGTAGGATTCCAGCAAGATATAGCAGATATCCTGGATTCAGGAGGTCAATTGGACTATATTGCGATTGACTTATCTAAGGCATTTGATAGGGTAGATCATGGGAGACTACTGGCAAAAATGAGTGCAATTGGACTTGACAAAAGAGTGACTGAATGGGTGGCTCTGTTTCTAGAAAATAGAACTCAGAAAATTAGAGTAGGTGAAGCTTTATCTGTCCATGTAAAAATTAAGAGGGAAATTCCTCAAGGCAGTATTATTGGACCTTTACGTTTTCTTATATATATCAATGATATGTGTAAAGAAGTGGAATCAGAGATAAGGCTTTTCGCAGATGATGTTATTCTGTACAGAGTAATAAATAAGTTGTGAGCAACTGCAAAATGACCTCGATAATGTTGTGAGATGGACAGTAAGCAATGGTATGATGATAAACGGGAATAAAAGTCAGGTTGTGAGTTTCACAAATAGGAAAAGTCCTCTCAGTTTTAATTACTGCGTTGATGGGGTGAAAGTTCCCTTTGGGGATCATTGTAAATACCTAGGTATTAATATAAGGAAAGATCTTCATTGGGGTAATCACATAAATATGATTGTAAATAAAGGGTACAGATCTCTGTACATGGTTATGAGAGTATTTAGGGGTTTTAGTAAGGATGTAAAGGAGAGAGCATATTTGACTCTGGTGAGACCCCAACTAGAGTATGGTTCCAGTGTATGGGACCCTTACCAGGATTACTTGATTCAGGAACTGGAAAAAATCCAAAGAAAAGCAGCTCGATTTGTTCTGGGCGATTTCCGACAACAAAAGAGAAGCGTTACAAAAATGTTGCAAAGTTTGGGGTGGGAAGACTTGGGAGAAAGGAGACGAGCTGCTAGACTAAATGGTATGTTCCGAGCTGTCAGTGGAGAGATGGCATGGGAGGACATCAGTAGACGAATAAGTTTGTATGGTGTCTTTAAAAGTAGGAAAGATCACAATATGAAGATAAAGTTGGAATTCAAGAGGACAAATTGGGGCAAATATTCGTTTATAGGAAGGGGAGTTAGGGATTGGAATAACTTACCAAGAGAGATGTTCAATAAATTTCCAATTTCTTCGCAATCATTTAAGAAAAGGCTAGGAAAACAACAGATAGGGAATCTGCCACCTGGGCGACTGCCCTAAATTCAGATCAGTAGTGACTGATTGATTGGCGTATCAGTGTAACCTTCATTAAAACAGCTGATTGTGTACAGCGTTGGTGTTAGGCTCCGCTAGCGCGGCTCTGCGGGAGCGCGCTTGAACTCGGTGAGTGATCTCACTAGGTATTCTATTCACCATAAGAACTGTACCCTTTTAAGATCAGTTCCCTCATAGCAAATTAATATTATAAGTGAATATTACAGTGATAATCCGTATTTTCAGCAAAATATAAGCAATTTTGAAGAATATATAATATTCTCAAATATAACTATCATAGTTTCAGAACTGTACTTGGGTCAACGAGCGACACAAAGCATAAAAGTTTTAAAATCAAAAAAATTTCTAGACGACACTTGTAACAATGGTGTTCAATATCTCATTGTAAAGAGAAAGAGCCAATGTATCCAGCACAAAAGTTCTACCTCAGTATGAGACATACAGGTGATGCAATAGCAGGTACTAAAGTCACAATGCTGCATGGCTAACAATTAGTGTAGCTTTGGATATCGGCATTGTACCAACTCAATGGAGGTATTGTTTGTTCTACAAGTATACAGTGAAAAAGAAATCAAATAGCGAAGATTTCAGAAAATTGTAGTGTGAAGAAGAGCAAAATATATATTTTGTAACTGAGGTTTTTCAGTCTGCTAACACTGAAAAACTTCAGAATTATAGACTAACTAGGTCAAAATTGAAAAGTACTTGCTTCCACTATAACCAAACAGAAAGAAAAAAAAAGCTTTCACAAAACGTTCAGAATTATAGACTAACTAGGTCAAAATGGAAAAGAAATTGCTTTCACTATAACCAAACAGAAAGAAAAAAAAGCTTTCACAAAATGTTCCAACATATGGACAAATTGCTTAAAAGCTATCATAAACACTTCCAGAGTATACATCAGCTTGTGAGAAATCCAAAACATCCAAGTTCATCAGTGCTGAGCATCAAATGATTTATTATAAGCGTCTCAAATTTAAGGCACCTGAGTGCTTTGGGGATGGAGCTCCAGTTGACCATATCTGATGCCCTAGTGATAGAAAAATTTCAAACACACACTGACTAGACACTTTAATAGCTATCCTCAGTCCATATTCTGCGTCAATACTGGTGGCTCCTTACGTATGACAAGGCTGAAAACTTGGTCATGAAGTCAGCTGATATATAGTAAACCGTACATGTACAATAAAGTGGTCTACGCAGCACATGGGGATCATCCCTGGGAGAGGTTGTAATTTGTAATATTTTGATTGTTATTTTTTAAATTATAATAATCGCTGGCCATCGTTAATATGATCCACCATACATTCCCTCTATAGTGAGAACATCCATGTATGTACCTTCAAGGGAAAGTGACATATCGACCTTATCTTGTAGTCTATATTGAAGGTTCACTGGCCTGGTTGCTAGGAGTAGACGTGTCAGGGGTGGCAGTGCTGGCTTAAGTTGGCAGACGGTCCAATGTGGTTTCTTGTAATTTGCCTTCTATGTCTGTAAGAAATTATGTTGAAGAATGAAGGCAGGTTTCAGTCTGTTGATGCTGATTGTTTGTTTCCCTGTACCTGTCTCCACCTCAAAATGCTTGTCACTGCAAGACAGAACTGGATATGGCCCACCATACTGTATATCGGCTGAAGGGGTGCTTTAACACCATCATGTCGAATGAAAACTAATTTGCTTGTCAGTGTTGGGTGAATTCAATTGCACAATCTAAGGTATCAACCATTAAAAGTAAAGGTCAGGCTGAAGATGGATGAACCAGTAATGCTGCTACATCTGCCAGATCCCAGATCAAAAGTTTGTCAAAGGTTTTCTGTCCAATCAATTGTTCTATTGCCAGTTTTCCTACCACCATGTAGAAGGTCCAGAAGGACTGTTTGTTTTCTGGCAGAATCTGGAGGTGCTCTTTGGTAAAAATTGGTGAGTCCAAGAAATCAATGCAATTCCTTTATTGTAGTATGCAGTGAGTAGTCATCTATGGTTCGCACTCACCCTCTGTGAAACAGAAGGTACATTTCTTCAAGTTCATTCTGATAGTAAATGCACTAAGACATTGAACAAGCAAATGACGGTGCTGCTTGTGCTCTTATTCATTTTGTGATGCCATGAAAATGTTATCTATGTAACAGTACATAAAGTCTAATTCTCTCAGTACAGTATCAATGTATCCCAGAAAGGTCAGATCTGCGTTTTGAAGTCCAAACAGAAGTCAAAGAAATTTTCACAATCCAATCGGAGTTATCACTGCTGTCTTGGTGTACAGGGTGTATAGGGATGTGATGATATGCTCTTACCAGGTCGATGTTTGAAAATTTACGTGTACCATCCAGTTGGCAGTTAACATTTGGAGGTTAGGTATAGGATATCTGTCAGACTTGGCGATGTTGCTGGGAGCATGATACTTTCCACAAGGTCTCCAGAAACCATCGTTTTTAGCAACTAATTGGAGGGGACTTGCACAACAGCTTTTTGAAGGTTGACAGATTTCCGTATTAATCATCAAATTTATCAAGAGGTTGTCACTGTGCCTTTGTTGTAACCGGATGTCCTTCAGTGATAATAGTATGAAAAACAATGAATTGTAGTTGGGATATTAAAATGGATGTTAGCAAGTTGGGAATTTCTTTTTAGAATGTTGAAGGTAAGGAATTTTTACTCACAATTAGTTTCGACCAAGTTTATAAAAAAACAGAATTTGTAGTACTCTATTTCTTCTTCAAATATCACATTATACTGTGGCAGTTTCGATAGGCCTGATAGTGTGCTTTGATAAGACTGTGTGGTATATCTTTGTGTTATTGGACTTTGCCCATGTGCCACTTTCATTTGATGAGGTACTACTTTTATATTTATTTATTTCTGGTCAGTTGATTTACGCCGCGAGACTACCGACCTGTGTTGGCAGCTAATGCATAAACCCTTTTTTGAAAAAAAAAGAAAAGGAGAGAATCGTGCCAGCGAAATTACGAGAGGGTTGAAAGACGTCACCGACTATGTCGAATTTAGCAGGCGACTGGTGTTATAAGTACATATGGCAATTGGAAGATGATGCTCATTCTCCTAAAATATACATTTTATTATACTGACATTACATGTGAAGTGAATTTTGTGTGATAATAAAATTGTGTCTTGAATTTGGTAATACTTCCGGTATGTGTGAGTGAAATGTGCAGATGTTCGATAAGGCCACCCACCTACTTTTTTTTTGCTAGGGGCTTTACGTCGCACCGACACAGATAGGTCTTATGGCGACGATGGGATAGGAAAGGCCTAGGAGTTGGAAGGAAGCGGCCGTGGCCTTAATTAAGGTACAGCCCCAGCATTTGCCTGGTGTGAAAATGGGAAACCACGGAAAACCATTTTCAGGGCTGCCGATAGCGGGATTCGAACCTACTATCTCCCGGATGCAAGCTCACAGCCGCGCGCCTCTACGCGCACGGCCAACTCGCCCGGTCACCCACCTACTTGCCAGCTGTTAGCATACAGTCGGTCACTGGGTCATTCGCCAGTTGACAGTCAACCTTCATTCTTCATGCTCCCAGTTGACTTTGTAAAGCAATAGTCTTGCTTATGAATAACTAGCAAATGTACCCGTGCTTCGCTATGGTATTCTACATTGTATATGGATATCAAGTAAATTACTGCACATGCAGTGAATACGATTTTTAAAAATTGAATGACTCTTAGCATTATCCAGAAACAGCAGGGGGAGGTTCCCATACAGTGTTTCCAATGTAAAGTGCAAGTTGCAGAGTTGTGATGATAATGGCAGGCTCACTTGCCTACTACCATTCACAATCGAGTAGGTAAATTTTCATTATAATGGGAGGCCCCATTACCTAATGCGCAGCCACAGTCGATTTTAGGGAGTTTTCGTTACAATGGCAGGCGCCTTTTCCTATTTCCAGACAGATTAAAGTTGAGGAGTTGTTATTATAAAATAGCAGGCACCTTCTTTACTGCCAGTCAAAATTGAGTTGTGCTGTTATCATTAAAATGACAGGCCCCTTTTCTTAATGACAGTCACACACCGAGTTGGTGAGTTTGCATTATAATAGCAAGGGCACTATGCCTAATGACAGTCATATTTTAGATGGGTAAATTTGTTTATAATATCAGGCACACATGCTTACTCCCAAACACAATCGGTTAGGAGAGTTTTGAACAAAATTGCATGCTCTCTTGACTTCTGCCAAGTCAAACTGAGAAAGGAATTATTTATTACAATGGTAGTCCCTCCTTACTAACGCTAGTAACAAAGGAGTTGGAGAAGGATTGCATTCCTACTGCCAATCAAAGTCGATGTGTACAGTAATGATTACAATAGCAGACGCCCTCCAGCTGAGAGTCACTATCGATATAAAATATTAATTATAATGGCAAACACAACACCATTTCCACATCGCTACAAATTGACTTAAATGAATATACAGTATATAGATCGACATGCGAAGTATATGCATGTTTACAATATTGCAAACCTTCATTTACAGATTAACTGCTGCTAAAGGATACATCATATTGACAAATGGATTGTACCATAAGGCGCCAAATTTAGCGGTCTAAATGGCTGGTCTTAAGATATTTTCTCCTGTCTCATCTATTCGTGGGTAAAATTGAGTTACAAACGTTGAATAGGGTGAAATCTGGGTAAGGTTTTCTCACAGTGCATTACTCTCTGGTACTAATATGACAGCTACAAACACAGAATTTGGCTCACGTATGGATACTGTGTGGGCCGATGTTCGTGCAGAATTAGATGATTCTATATTTCGTATAAGTGATTTGAACTGCGAATTATATGTATACAAAGAGCAAAATGTAGGTATAATAGAGATAAAGAGACAAATCTAACATATAAGGAATAGAGATACGACGAAAAGTCCTAGGACCAAAGTTGTGATCACTCCAAATTGAACAGAGACTGTGCCATCCGTTTTGTAATACGACTTACCGTTTAGCTAACAAATACCTCAAGAAGAACGTCTGCACAGTCATTAAAATTGCATCCATATTGCGGTATTTTTTGGGTTAAAAGGTGAAAAATTTTAATATCTTGGAATTTTTCTGTCGGTTAGAGGCTAAAAGGTATAATTTCGCCAAATTTCAATTTTCTAGCTCGTCTGGCAGATTGTGCCGCCATCTTGATTTGGGGGGAAGGAGGATAAAAATTAGGAAATTCCTGAAAATGTTTAAGCTCATGAAACTTACAGGTTGTCACTTTGGATAAATTATACGACTGCGTTCTTAAGCTGAGCCCAAAATTTGAAGCCCCCAGCGTGCCCCCTTTAGGGAATTTTGAGAATTTTCGATTTTTCTAGGGATCCTGGGGTCATCAGCTTCTCCAGTACCAAGTTTCAAATATCTGAGATTTCTGGAAGTGCCTCATTAATTCACGTCTATTTTCATTTTTATACTTTTATACAGATCGCTCCAGACTGACTTGCTTTTATATATATATAGACTTTGTGTTCTTGGAGACCTGTCACTTTAGATATTTTTATTGAGAATGAGCACAATAGTTATCAGACGTCAAGTTGATCGAGACTGCTTAAGTACGTATTCAGTGACAATATTAAGAAGAACCTGTGAGTTGGCAACATCATTAATAATGTTTGTACAAGTTTCAGCTTTGAATCAAGAGGAGTCTAACCATCAATTCGACATGGAGACATCGCCCAGTACTGTGTGTGATATTAGTTTCACCATGACAGCCTAAGCCCTGAGACCACTGCTGACAGCGTTGAGATGAGAGAATGCAAGCCGTAATTGTAGCATTGAAGACAGTTAATCATCGTCCAGTTTGAAGAAGACACCAAAAGCTAAGTCGACTCAAATATTTCAGTAAATATCTGTTCAGTAGTGGGTTAGTTAATGTATTTGTAGTTATTAAATGGTCCTGTACAATGTAGTTGAGTAGTTCTCATATTTTGCTATGCAATACCGTAGTTTCAGTATATGGTCCTCATATATTTCTGTTTCTGTCAAGTAAATTTGGCTGATTTAGTGATTGGTATAACACACCGTCATGATGATTATGATTATTCATGTGTGTTTCTATTTGATTTTCTTAAATTAATCCTGTATGACGGATAATTTGATGGTAATTTGTATGATTTTTACTTTATTAGCTGAATATAGGCACAACGTGTGGGGAAATGTGTCAGGATCGTCTTAAGATTAACTTAGATTTTGTCGCGTTTGAAGTCATCATGCTAAACCCAATTGTGATTTAGAACCATGTACGTTCTGAATATAAATTGAGAGGGATTATGTTAAAGCTCAAGTGATAGGAATGATTCCATTCTTTTGAATCAAATCAGCTAATGTATAAGCGATACAGGAGATACCCATAAATTGTGACACGGAAACCAGAAGATAGGTTGGATCTTTGAGAATCCAAATGTATTATTTTAGGATTGTGTATGCGTAGAGCATGTTGTGTAATATCATATTTGGAATTCGTGACATCCCGGAGAGGATCGCGAAGGTATTATGATGTTTAATGGGACATGATATTATATTTCATGATTGGTTGAGTGTTAGCCCTATGTCTTCGAGATAAAAATGTGTTTCGTTGTGCAATGGATGTATTGCGATCATTTTCGAGAGTAGAATCATGCTATGATAATGTGTAGATTATTGTGTATGCAAATTGTAGATGAGTATAAGGTTATTTAGGATCTTCATACGATATTAGATAGTTCTACACTGCTCATGTACGATTTTGACTTTGTCTTCAGTATACTCGTGTCCAGTAATATTATATTCAGAATTCTCCTATTTTGTCATTTTGATAATTTTTCACGTTCATTAATCGACTGTGGATCATTCTTCGAGAGTATTCCCAAACATTCGATGACTTTCACCCCGAGTCAATCACTTGTGTTTGAATGGCGCAGATATTTATCTAGTAAAGCTACGGATATGAGATTGTGTTGGAGCATAACAGTCATTTCACGTGTTCTATAATTTTGTATATATTGTAGATATTGTGTTGGGATTAGAGTTGTAGTTTTGGTGTTTGTGAGTTATAGTGATATCATCATATATTTCCATTGTTTCAGGTGTGTTATATTGTGGACTAGGCAACGTTATTTTTCCATATTACAGCGTCTAGATTTGCACTGTGGCGTTGTCGGAGCTTAGATTTTGTTTAATTTATGTGGACCATTTAAAGTGACATTTCACTGCTTGAATTTACTTCTTAGATTTAATTAAATCAGAGATAAATAGAATAATGAACAGATACTTATTCAATTGCATCGATTCAGTTTTAAAAGAACATTATCGCATCAAAATAAGTATGTAAACAATTACAGTAAATTCATATTTTGAATAGAATGATTGTGATCTAGTACGATTTTCTTACCAACTTAATTTTTCTTCTTTATCTGATATTTCAGATTTGATTGAGAGAACCCAGATCTTTTCCATTTAATAGAATATTTTAAAAAATGTTTGCTTAAATATCAATCAAAGAGAATATGTAATTATGAATTTGTTAGGGCAAAATAGGAAAGAGCTTAACGTACCATCCCATATGATCTATTTTTCTGTACCTCAAGAGCAACAATTAACTTTCTATTAAAGATCATTTTCATCATCATAGCTAGAAAGGATGACAAAATAATACTTTTCTTGTGTTTAACCCTGACAGTAACACGTCTATAAATATCACTTTAGTTACACCACACGTTTCGAAGACGTGTCACTCAAAGTCTATTATTTAAAGTTACATTAAAGTTACCAGATGGAATGAATAAGGAATAGAGGTGGTGGAGGGGATAACTCTCCCCTCCTTAAGAGGAACAGGTGGCATTCATTCGCACAACACGTCACGTATGGTGTTACTGTCAGGGTTAAATAAGCCATGCCAATGTTTGAATTTTATTCAGTTTTCCTTTGTCATATGCCACATCCTTAGTCATGTCATTCAGTCTTGCTATGCTCTTACTGAGCACCCCTGGGGTGTCTCGTTGTTCTGCCGCTGATGTGTAACGGGTGCAATATCAACTTATTACATTAAGATCTTCCTTTCTTAACATTCAAGATCTTTAAAGAAAAATCAACTAAGAAAGTAGTCCCTAGCCTTGCTTCCTTTTTTTAACACAGCCTTCTTGATCATAAGGTTCAGTTTAACATCCTCCCACGTTTTGAATATGTAATTTCAAACCAAGAAATAATTCACACAAGACAAAAAGTACATATACAATGAAAAATACAACACAACTATTCAAGTGTCACAAATAAGATGAGAAGGTAGGTTCACCCTTCTTGTACCGCTAGGTGAAGAGCACAGGATGGATCAACTTTCCATGGGATGTCTTCGTCTTCACCACCCACACTTTGGAGTCTCTGCAAGGAACACGGCCACTCTCTGCCAATTGGTCAGTCAATCCTCTTCTTGTTATCGCTACCAATAAGCACAACTTCGTCAACTTGATCTGTCATTTTCCTCTCTTCTCATGGTGCTGCTGATAATGATTTATTTTTGAAAGACTGGTTTTATCAATGAAATCAAGATTGGATACATCCACCCTCTGAATGAACTCATATTTTCCTTCTTTGGTTAACCGTTAAATGATAGAGATACACCATTTCTCGGCAAACTCCTTGTTTACTTTTATGTTCTGTTGATTCTCTACCTAAGGAAGTGTCACTTCATATGAGGCGTGTAGATGCAAAAGGGACATTATCCACTTTTTTTCCAATTAAGAGTTATTCATACTGCCATATTGCACAAGTAAATATTCATCTTGTAACAGTAGCATTTTACATTAAAATGGACATTATCCTGGTTAAGTTACACATTGAATACTGTGTCTTTCTGCATAAGGGACATTATCCATGCAGCAGTGTACAGCAGAAGGTACACTATCCTCTCCGCCAATAAGACACATGAATATGGAGTCACATGATGTCAACAACAAATATGGCGTAATGTACATAGGTTTGATTAATTTTGAGTGTTTATGAAGTAATTATTGATAACAGGAAATAGTTTTGTAATAATAATACTAGTGAAATGGAAGAATATGACACCTATACCTGCTGGAGGGGTGACAAGGAAGAAATCAAGGACACCTAGACAGTGGAAGTGGAGAAAAGCCAAGGAAGAAGGTATGTTCCAGTGGTTCATTTATTGTAGGCCTAATTCTGAGCTTGGGAGTGCTGTTCATTGGAAATGGAAAATGTATGGACTTCGTAGTGAAATGAGAAAAAATACTTACAGCAATGTGAAACATAATAGTATCCTGTTACTTGGAGTGATGCAATATCACAATTCAGATCAAGTAACTATTGGAATTTCATCTTATTCCAGATATCCATCCAAAGGACTGCCGGACTTTCCTTCGTGTAATCACACAAAAGGGGCTTACCTGTGCAAGTCGCTGACTGCTCAAGAAATTAGGAAATTCCACGAGCGTTTCTATTTGGAGAAAAATAAGCCGTACCAAGACAACTTCCTTCTTAAGCACATGAAAATGACACCATGTAAAAGGAGGAGATCTACACATAATCAATACACACAGAAATTAACCAGAACAAAATACTTTATATCAAATAATAGCTCAAAAAGATTTATTCCCATTTGTTTGAAAACTTTTCTTGGGGTATTGCACGTGTCTAGAAAGAGGATCAAAATCATTGCAAACAATTTTGTTTATAAAGACCAAATGCCAAAAGAAAGGCGTGGTACACTCATTGCAAGCTAAGGCATTTTACCAGCTGCTGAAAGAAGATGATCCTCAGTTGTTAATATTGAGTTTCAACTGTCAAAAGAATCAACCGCTGCCAAAGTTGCCAGACCAAGCAACCTACTATAGTCGACAAAAGGGCCACTGTCACATGAAAATGTAACTTCCTATGTTTGGATGGAAAATGAATTTCCTAAAGGTGCTAATGAAATTGCATCATGCTTGTATGACACTCTGCGTAAAACTGACCTCAGTCAGTACCGGGTGGTTCATCTTGTTAGTGATGGCTCCATAGGACAAAATAAGAATTCCATTCTTATTGCAATGGTTGGTCATTTTCTATCAAAAGCTCCAGTGAATATTTCAGAGATACAGATTATCTTCCCGGTTAATGATCACAGCTTTCTGCCACCTGATCGTGTTTTTGGTTTAATTGAGAAAGACATTAAGAAGTTAGAGTCGATTTATGATCCTCAACAGTATATTGATTTAATTTCAAAACACTCTAAAGTGTTCAAACTAGGAAGTAGTAGTTGTGCAAATAATGACTGGAAAGCTTTGAAAGAGACAATCATGATGCCTGTTGGGAAATGGAACTTCAGTACAAAGAGTTGTAAAAGAGTACTTCCGACAGGAAATCAGAAGGGAAACATCTTGGTTCAAGGAGAAGATGTCTATAGATTAAACATGAGGACTCCAGGATCTGTCTGCAAGCCGATGGAAACGTTCAGTGACCTAGCAGCTCCCATAATCACCAAAGGCAACAGCATCGAAAAGGAAAATGTGGATAGTCTTCTCACCAAGCATTATGGAGCAGATTGGCAAAATGACGACAGGCTAAAATTTTACAAGTTCATCATTGACGCATGTGTAGATCAAGATTTGAACCAAAATGACACTATGTGCGAAGCTACGGAAGATGCTCCACTTCTAAATACTTGAAAGTTTCTGTTGGATGCTGCATTCAGTTTTTAAATGCAATTTTTGTAATTTTAACAATAAAACTTTTCTTTTGAAATGCTCAAAAGGTACATTATCCATTTTATTTTATTTTATCCATTTTTTTTTGTTAACTTCTAATGATTTCTGTAACTGGAAATTGCAGACCTAACCTTTGTCATCAAAAGTTAATAAGTTAGTGAACAGAAATCAAGAATTTCACAACTATATGAGTAATTATAAGTTTTTCTAAGTTCTGTAATTTTTTTAAAAGTGGGCAATGTCCCTTTTGCATCTAAATGCCTCATACCTTCTATCTTCAAACTTTACAGTCTTCTGGAAATGTTTTAGTGCAGCTAGTTCCATTTCCTTTCTTGATCTTGTTTTGACCGAATCATGTATCCCTATGGGTATGACGACACTGCATGAAAAGAAACATAACAAAATTAATTCAGGCTGCCTAAGGCCGCCTGCTTCAGTCAACTACCCTTTGAAATTCCGGAAGCAAATGATGACAGACCACATTCCCGAGGCAAAATGTTTCATTTGCTCCATGCTGCCTCAGGCGGATGTTGTACTGATGCTACTTGTTTGCAGCAGACATAGTAAGTCAACATAAGACAAACTAATTGTTTATTTCACATTCTGTGTAAGAAATTGTCTATAAACAACGTTTTTTTGTACACAGCCACAAACTTACAGGGTAAAGAAAAGTGATATATTGAAAACAGACAATTCTGTCATTAAAATAGAATCAAACATAATTCTTGGTTCTTAAATTACAAATGTATTTTACTGATACACAAGAACGTTTATTCGGCCCTCATTAATCCTGATCTCCAGTTTAACCGGATCCACAATAATAAAAATTTATTTTTACTTGCACAGCATTTCTTTTACAGACTTTTCTTGAATGTTTTTCCGCCAAGGATAGTTACGGACAGGAATTGAAAGTAATTCAGCCAGGGTCTATCAAAGGTACTATCTTGCCATTTGTCTAGAGCTGAGAATGGAAACCCATGGAAAACCATTCCCAGGACAGCCAAGGTGGGATTCGAACCCACCCTCTTCTGAATGCAACACACTACTAACGTGCCTCAACATGCAGAGCTACGCCGCTCGATAATCATTGTTTAGTCACTTCACAAATCACTTTTTTGATGATGATGATGATGATGATGATGATGATGATGACGCTTGTTGTTTTAAGGGGCCTGACATCGAAGATCATCGGCCCCTAATGGAACGAGATGGACATGACACATGATATTTAAAATTCTAAAATGTATCCCTGGCAACAGTTAAAAGAATGGTGATGAGAAAATGAGTATGAGATTAAAACAGCAGTGGATCTAATTCGCAATGCCTTATTTTCTCATAAAATAAGAGAAAATACAGGAAAACGAAGGAATAAGGCATTGCCTGGTACTGCAGATATATATACATAATTTACATTAGACGTTAAAATGACACATTAAAATACGCAACACAAACTAAAATGAAGTCAATGGGATAAAAGCGCAATTGACACAAATACACGAGCACAAAGGACATCATTAGACACAATAGGCTAGGGGCTTTACGTCGCACCGACACAGATAGGTCTTACGGCGACGATGGGATAGGAAAGGCCTAGGAGTTGGAAGGAAGCGGCCGTGGCCTTAATTAAGGTACAGCCCCAGCATTTGCCTGGTGTGAAAATGGGAAACCACGGAAAACCATCTTCAGGGCTGCCGATAGTGGGATTCGAACCTACTATCTCCCGGATGCAAGCTCACAGCCGCGCGCCTCTACGCGCACGGCCAACTCGCCCGGTTTAGACACAATAAAACAGACCACTATCCCTCAGAAAGCGGATGACGAGGTCTGCTGACTGCTCGTCATCTCGCAAGATAAGGGAGATGGTACCCGGGAGGTTAAGACTACGGCGAAGATCGACCAGGTCCATACACTCCGTAAGGATGTGTACCACGGTAAGATGGTCGCCGAAGGAACACACCAGAGGGGGATCTCCTTTCAATAGATGGGAGTGAGTCAGCATACCGTGGCCGATCCAAAGACGACATAATACCACGGCTACCCTCTGCGAAGCCCGAAGGGAAGTCCTCTATACCTTCGTTGTTCCTTTTATCCCTCTCAGCTTATTGGGAAGTGGAATGGCCTGCCACTCCATCTCCCAATGGGACATAACCAGATGTCTCAGCTGAGAGCGAATATCACTTGCTGGAACCTTGAAAGGCAAGGGGGGCAGTGTAACTGCCTCCTTGGCAGCCTGATCTGCTAACTCGTTTCCCTCTATGACCATATGGCTTGGGAGCCACAGAAACGTGATTCTGGTGCCGGCATCCGAACACCCGGCCAGCAGGTCCTAGACCCGCTGCACCAGAGGGTGTCGAGGAAAACAGGTATCAGTAGACTGTAGTGAACTCAAGGAGTCAATACACAGAAGAAAGTTCACAATAGAGAATTGGGAAAAGTTAATATCCACCTTTTCAATACAATGTATTACGTGAGGGTTTTACATTTAAAACATCACGTTTATTTACATCTGGTACCGGTTTCGACAATGTTTGATGTCATCATCAGCCAAGGACAATTGTACAAAGATATATTACATTAATCATGACTCCTACAGTAATATAACATGTAATGAATATAAACATGAAAATAATTAAAAAATATATACATATATAAGCTGACAGTCAATGGGATAAAAGATTGTTTTATAAGGTGTACACCTTAGTATTTAGTTAAAAAAGGAGAAAGTATTGAAAGTGAAGTATAATAATCAGCTTTTAGTGACATATTTGTCTGTTGAACAGTAGGGTCGTGTTTTTGGAGGCTTTATAGCCATGTTTAACATTATAAAAGTAGACACATGCTTAGTTATGAGTGTTTCTAAATAAAAATATGTACAGTAAAATCTAGAAAGTATTCGAATATGGCTTGAGCTTGAGCTTAAAAGATTGAATGTCACTGCACATTGATGTTGGCATATAAAATGTCCGTTGGTGGATTCTATGTATAAGTTGTTTGTACTCTAATTTATATCATATTAGATAGAGCATTTTAGATTAAGAGCAGTTCTGTTGTAATGGTATTGAAGAGATTCTTGTGCTATGAGTTGCAAGTACATAGGTTGTTCGAGAAGGATCTTGAACCAAGGCGGAACCTATAAGAAAATATAATCTGCGATTTTAGAATTACGTAAGCCAGGATTGTATATTATTAATAAAAGAATAGCAGACTCACCTCGGATGCCAAGCTAGTATCAGATGTGTCAGAGAGGAACCAACGGACTACCTGAAAGTAGAGGCGGGTCTGCACGAGTGCAGTGACGGGCGGAGTTTCTAAGTAGGAGGGAGGGGAAGGGGAAGGGCAATAGAGGCGGGACTATAGTCAGGTGGGCGCGGAGAGCGGTAGGGGTAATACGTGAGCATGTTATGTATTGTTTTGATGACTGATTGATTTTTGGGTATTTTTAGATTATTTAAAATTTTAATGAACGTGTCAAACAAGATCAGCCGGCCCCGTGGTGTAGGGGTAGCATGCCTGCCTCTTACCCGGAGGCCCCGGGTTCGATTCCCGGCCAGGTCAGGGATTTTTACCTGGACCTGAGGGCTGGTTCGAGGTCCACTCAGCCTACGTGATTAGAATTGAGGAGCTATCTGACGGTGAGATAGCGGCCCCGGTCTAGAACGCCAAGAATAACGGCCGAGAGGATTCGTTGTGCTGACCACACAATACCTCGTAATCTGCAGGTCTTCGGGCTGAGCAGCGGTCGCTTGGTAGGCCACGGCCCTTCAAGGGCTGTAGTGCCATGGGGTTTGGTTTGGTTTTTTGTCAAACAAGATCGTAGGTTTCTCAGAGAGGTCATTGAGATTATAATTAGGGTTATAGTACTGATCAAGTGATATATAGAATTGTTCTGTTAAATCGAGTGCAGGGCCTTTATTTATTATTTCGATGATGTCTATGTCTTGGTCTAAGCCTAATAATAATAATGTTATTTGTTTTACGTCCCACTAACTACTTTTTAAGGTCTTCGGAGACGCCGGTCTAAGCCTTGAAATTTGTGTTTGTAGTTTGTGTTTCAAGGCTCAAGCCATATTCGAATACTTTCTAGATTTTACTGTACATATTTTTATTTAGAAACACTCATAACTAAGCATGTGTCTACTTTTATAATGTTAAACATGGCTATAAAGCCTCCAAAAACACAACCCTACTGTTCAACAGACAAATATGTCACTAAAAGCTGATTATTATACTTCACTTTCAATACTTTCTCCTTTTTTAACTAAATACTAAGGTGTACACCTTATAAAACAATCTTTTATTCCATTGACTGTCAGCTTATATATGTATATATTTTTAAATTATTTTCATGTTTATATTCATTACATGTTATATTACTGTAGGAGTCATGATTAATGTAATATATCTTTGTACAATTGTCCTTGGCTGATGATGACATCAAACATTGTCGAAACCGGTACCAGATGTAAATAAACGGGATGTTTTAAATGTAAAACCCTCACGTAATACATTGTATTGAAAAGGTGGATATTAACTTTTCCCAATTCTCTATTGTGAATCTGGATTCAATACGGAACCTAAAGAATGAAATTCTTAATGTTAAACAGAAGAAAGTGTCGGCGCTCATCGGACAGTGCGTACTGCAGAGCTACACAGATGGCATTGAGCTCTGCTGTGTACACACTACAGGTTTCCAGGAGAGCAAAAAGATACCTATCATTGTCGACAACGACCGCACAGCCCACCTTCCTTTCTGTCCTTGAACCATCCATGTTGACGACAACTGAACCTGGATATCAGCCAACAACGGACAGGGAGAGCTTCCGATAAATCGAAGGGTCTGTGTTTTCTTTTGGGCTAGTGTGCAGACCCAGGATTATTTCAGGTCGCCATACTACCCACGGAGGTATCCCACTTGGTTGTCTGACAAGGCAAGGAACCGAAGGTTTGTGAAACAATCTGTAATTGCTATCCAAGCGTATTCCAACCGGCCGTGTTGCTCGAGGACAAGCAAAGTACAGCAAACTGTTGCCATTGTTGAACACGCAAGGATAGCTTGGATGAAGTGGCATCTGTAACAAAATTTGCAGGATACGAAAGTAGGAGCTGCTGGCACCTCAGGTGTAAAGGCGGCACAGCAGACTCAGCGAGCAGGCTGGCAACTGGGCTTGTACGAAAAGCTCCTGTCGTAGTATAACCGGGATAAAATATGTGCCCTATAGAATCGTATGAGCACCGTACGGTCAGCACCTCAATTAGAGCTGCTAATAAACTTCACGATATTCAGCTTCTTAGTGCATTGCACTTTCAACTGCCGCACGTGTGGCTTCCATAATAATTTGCTATCGAAAAGGAGCCAAGAAATCAGTAAGTGTCAACAACTGGAAGAGCGAGATTTCCTAAATTAAGCTCAGGTTGTGGATGAAGATTACGGAGCTGACACAAGTAGACAACAGAGGAAATTGCGGTGGAAAACCGAAAGCCATGTTCTAAGGCCCACTGTTCCACTCTCCTAATAGCTTGCTGTAATTTTCGCTCTGCGACTGTCAATTCATGCGAGCTATAATGCAGAGCAAAATCGTCCACATATAGCGACGGTATTACTGCTGAACCAGCAGCAGCGACAATACCGTTTATGGCAATTGCGAACAGAGTGACACTAAGAACCGATCCCTGTGGGACTCCATTTTCTTAAACGTGGTATTGTGAATATGTCTTCCCTATTCGGACACGGAATAGACAAAGGGACAGAAAATTTGCAGTAAATACCGGCAAGTTACCTCGGAATCTCCATTGATGCAGGACTGAAGGGATACCATATCGCCATGTGGTGTCGTAGGCTTTCTCTAAGTCAAAGAAAACAGCTACCAAATGCTGTTTGCGGAGAAACGCATCCTGGATAGAGCTCTCCAGGCGTACCATGTGGTCGGTGGTCGATCGAGCGGCTCAAAAACTACATTGGTACTCGGACAAGAGTCCTTGTTTCTCCAGGCACCACACAAGTCGGCGATTTACCATCCTCTCAAATAGTTTACACAGGCAGTTTGTAAGACAAATCAGTCTGTAACTTCGAGCATTCTTAGCATCTTTGTCAGGCTTGAGGACAGGAATGACTATGCCCTCTCGCCACTGAGATGGAAAATCACTCTCTATCCAGATTCGGTTGAACACACGAAGGAGATATAGAGGACTATCCTCACTAAGGTGTTTCAACATCTGGTTATGGATGTTGTCTGGTCCAGGAGATGTGTCCTTGCAAAGCGCTAAGGCGCTGAAGAGTTCCTACTCCGTAAAGGGCACGTTATAGTCCTCTGAAGCTTGGGTGGCAAAACTGAGGTGATGACGTTCCGCCTCCCGCTTCAGAGCGAGGAAATCACGATGGTAATTCCCGGAGCCAGACACATCCGCGAAATGGCTAGCGAGATGGTTAGCAATCGAGAGTGGTTCAGTGACGATCTTGCCTGCAATGGAAATTCTCGGTACAGACGAGGATCTTTGGATACCCGAAATACGTCGATGTTTAGTCCACACTTGAGATAATGGAGTTTGTGACGTCATAGACGACACATATCTCTCCTATACAGACAAGAAATATGTTCCACCTGTCGATACTTTATGATTTATTATAAACGGATTTGCGTCAGTACCGGTTTCGGCCTTCCACGGCCATCATCAGCTGGTATATTACAATATTGTAGCCATTAGATATATGTCTCAAAGATGCTATTATGATTAGATCATCCAGATGTCTAATGGGGTTAAAAATAAAATACTGTAGTAATGTTTTGTCTATGGGATAACGCATCATCCTATCAGAATATCATAACTACCGTTGCCAAAACAGAACTTGCCTTACAGAAAATCCCATATGATATACGAGATGAAGTTAGACACGAAATCAGTAAAATGATCCTGCAATACATCAATAACATTCATAATAATAATCTAAACATCAATACCACCAATAAATTGCACCTAAACAAAACTCAAAAACAAAATAAAACAGGAGAATCTACTACTAATAACAAAAGCCGACAAAGGCAACACTACGGTCATTATGGATAAGAATGAATACATAACAAAGACTAAAGAATGTTTCCAAGACAACTCCTTTTCAATCAAACGCCGAGATCCAACCAATAACATACAGAAGAATTTAAAAAATCTACTCAAGAACACACACTTTCTTCTCATCGAAACAGAATCTGCTAAACTTATAACAATGAACCCTCAATTACCAACCGCAAAAGCCTACCCTAAAATACACAAAGGAAATGTACCCATGAGAACGATCATAAACTATAGAGCCAGTCCAACCTATAAACTATCGCAATTCATTCAAAAATTTCTGAAAAAGCATTATTCATTTTTAGCAAACAAAACAATACAAAATTCAATACATTTTTGCAATAGAACCAAAGAACTAAAGATCGAACAACGCCATACCCTTGCTTCATTCGGTATAACAAACATGTACCCTAACATTCCTATCAAACAAACAATCAAAATAATAGAATCCAATTTAAAAAACCACAGCAACTTGAGCACCTTAGAAATAGATGAATTCAAAAATTTACTTGAATTTGCCATAAACAATAACTACTTCAGATTTCATGATACCATATACCAGCAACAAGGCCTACCTATGGGATCTCCTGCCTCTGGAATATTAGCAGAAATTTACATAGACTACCTAGAACACACGTCAATCAATAAAATAGATAATATATATTTTTGGTGCAGATTCGTTGACGACATCTTTGTAATCATAGATAATAGATCAACTGACGCAGATACTATACTAGACAAACTTGACACATTGGACCCCCAGATTAAATTCACCAAAGAGACTGAAAATAACTGTACCTTAAATTATTTAGACTTGACAATAACCAAACACAACAACCACTTATCTTACAAAATCTATAGGAAACCCTCACACACCTTAAATACCATAAAAATCGATTCCATTCATCCTAACACACATAAAAGAGCAGCCTATTATAGCATGGTATATAGAGCCTTTAATACTCCAATGACAATAGAAGATCTAAATAACGAATTAAAATTAATCCACAACATAGCCAAACATAACGGATACAGCAAAGAAATGGTCAACAAAATCATCCACAAAATAAAATCCCAACCTACAACCAAATTAAAAAAATAGTCAAACCCAAGAAAGATTATGCCTTATTTACCTTACACAATACCCACATATACACTATACCTAACATTTTCAAGAAGCATAACCTGAAAATAGCATTCAAAACCACACACAACAGCACCAACACCATACACAACACCAGGACAGTCAACAATAACAATAAATGTAACCAATCAGATGTTTACCGTATCAAATGCAACAACTGTGACACAAGTTATATTGGACGCACAGGCAGAAACTTTGTCATCCGCTACAATGAACATACAAACGCAGTAAAACACAACCATTTTTCATCAATAGGCCAGCATGTAGAAGAATTTAAGCATAATTTCACAGACATCAATAATGATATGACGATATTAAACATAAACTCTAAGGGCCCCCTGCTCAACATAACCAAAGATTTCTATATTTCCCTGGACCAACACGCCAATCCCAATCACAATATTAATGACATTACAGAGAAAACCAGCATCATCTTTGATAAAGCCATTCCTGCATTAAAAAATGACTATCTCAAAATAGTAAACAAACAGAACATAGCACGCCCCAAAAGACCGACGAATCACAAGCCTAACCCCACCCCTACCCCCACAATAGCCACTCCTCCTACCCCTCCACCTACATCCCTCTCCACAGCTAACGTAAGTCCCAGACGCACTTGCAGTAGTACACAGCAAGCTTCCAAACACAACACTACACGACCTCCACAACAACAGTAAATACCTTTTTCACCTCCATATACACCTCAGGCATTCCTTCATACGCACACTATACTTATACTAGCTTATCTTTACAGATAACAGCATTATCTACAACACGAATACAGACAAGAAGATGTCGCTACCAACAGCTCCTTTAATCAAAATTTTTAAAACTCAAGACTTTGCAGTCTGTCACAAAACTTACTGAAGTATATAAACGGTTGAATCACAACCTTATATTTTAGTGTGTTTAAACTTATCAAGTGTTTTATACTGTGCTTTATGTATTTTAATGTGTTTAATGTGCTCAATATGTCTAATGTATACTCAATAAGTTTTAGTTTACTGTAGCCTTCACTGCCACATTGATCATAGATACTATTTTAACCCCACATAGACAAAGTATTACTACAATTTTTTATTTCTAACCCCATTAGAGATACCCGCACTGCAATTGCTTCCAGTGGGGTCCTTAGAGGAACCTCTTCGTTATAAGTATCAGAACAGACAAAAATACCCACGCCACCAGATGCCCGGTGGGCATAATATCGTTCTGTCGAGTATAGTCTGAAATTTCTCAAGACCGTATAATGACCTGGTCTGAAGTTTGTCTCCTGAATACAGACTATACTCGCTGCGTACTCACTAATGAGCTGATGTAGCTCAGCAAGATGCCTGGCATAACCGTTACAATTCCACTGTAACAGTGAAATAGTGTGGACTATGAAAGGAGTGTTCGGTCATGAGCGACAAAATGCTCACAAGCCTAAACACTAACAAAATCTATGGTTGTAGATGTAGATGAGAGCGTGACATCCATCCCGTCATCGACAGACGGCAGGGAGGATGCCCTGAACTTCGACGCTTTTCGGGGGCTGGAAGTTCCCCTATGGGGGGAGCACGCAGGTTTTGGAGCAGGAGTACCTGCTGGTGCAGACACATGCCTCCCAGATGGGGGGCATGATTTCTCCCTCGCAGGGGAAGTGCGAGAGTGCCTGGTAAGGGCGTTCTTCTTCGCCGCCCTCTTTTCTAGTTTAGAAGGGCTGGGAGTTGGTTTCCCAGCCATGGTCGATGATGCCGCCTCCGCCGGTTGGAGCCCGGCTTTCGCCGACCTTTTAGGGAGGAGAGACTTAGCCTCCCCCCATTGCTGTGCCGGCTTAGAACTGCCAGCCGGCACAGACTTCTGGTTGGTCAAAGGTGGGGTGGTCCCCCCATTCAAGCTTTTTCTCTTTGCGACATTGCTCTGAAGGGCAACAGTCACATTGGGCGCAGCGATCTTTACGAGTAACGATGTCGTGAAGGACGAACCTGGGAGACTCTGAGCTATCATGCTATAGTCGAGTGTACGGGCAGGTGTGTTTGTGGAATTAAACTTATGGCGCGCTTCCTGGTAGGAAAGACCATTCAGCGTCTTGATCTCCTGGATCTTCTTCTCAGTCAGGTACGTCGGACAGTTCCGATCCCGAGGAGAATGAAAACCAGAGCAGTTAGTGCACTTGTACGGTGTTGTGCACTTCTCCACGCCGTGAGCTACTTGTCCACATGTACCACATACAGACGGATTCGAACAACAAGATACCATATGTCCGAATCGCTGGCATTGATAGCAGCGCATAGAAGGCGGAATGTACGGCCTCACATAGCAACGGTAAGTTGTTACCTTGACTTTCTTTGGTAACACTGACAACTTGAAAGAGACAATGAAGGTACCAGTGCCATTGACCTTGCGCGTAATGCGCCGGACATGTGTCATGCCGCGGTTCTTCATGTCATCCATCAACTCATTGTCAGTGTTCAAAATAAGGTCGTGGTGAAAGATGACTCCACCTACCAGATTCAAGGATTTGTGCTCCTCCACTTTGACGGGGATTTTGCCAAAGTGGTCGCATTTAAGCAACTGATCGGCTTGCAGTGCAGTGCGAGTCTTCAAAAGTAATCTACCGTTGCGCATTTTCTTAAGATCCTCAAGTTCGCCGTAGACGCCTTCAATGCGTCTACTAAAAAGGATCGATTTAACCAGCTTAGAATCATGCCCATTGGTTCTGGTAGCAATCAGAAACCTAGGGAAGCTGGATCCCATTCCTTCATGCTGCACATGTTCCGAGGGAGTTGAACCTCTCAGGGAAGCAAAAGTTAAAGACTTCGGTGGGGGACGACCTTGGGATGGGCGACTTTGTTTTGAAGCCATGCCCGAAACCATACTCCCCGAATGCCACCCACTCCGATTAGGGGTCTCTGTAGCCAAACCAAGCTGCCAAGGCAATACCCACCTGGTCATAGCAGGTAATGCCCGGGGTCTGATGTTGGACGATGCCTAATACGGGATGACTGAGGCAATGAGCACTAGGACTCCCTTCCTCCAGGCACCCTCAATAGCATGTACCCCATAGCGTATACAGAGCACTAAGTATAGAGAAAAAAAAGAATAAATAATTAATAATAATATGTCCTTCTGGCATTCGGCTGTGCGGGGACCTGTGTTGTCAGGCGGATACTACTGCCAAGGTACATGGCGCTCCCACTCGCAAGATTCCTGGGTGGTCAATTGCGCGCTTTTGGGCATAACCGCACACGTAAGAGGCCCATCTCCGTGCAGCACGCACATCAAAAATTTGGAATGGTCTACAACTGACCCTCAAGAACAGAATAAAAAAATAAAGAAGGGACCATGGCAACATGACCCTTTTAGTCGCCTTTTACGACAGGCAGGAATAACCTGTGAATGTATTCAACCCCTCCCATCCACAGGAGGTCCACCACATTATACCAAACTGCAATCCATACCCGCGCCTGGGTTGCCCCTTTTAGTCGCCTCTTACGACAGGCAGGGGATACCGCGGGTGTATTCTACATGTGCATCCCCCACCCGCAGGGGGAATATTTTACTTCAATTACGTACTTTGTGCACATTCTTAAATCCAAAAACTAATACGCTTTTCATTGGTTTGCAGGAGCAGAAATGTGATCTCTGTCACCATTGTGTAAGACTGTAATATAAAATACAAAATCTTGTGTACTGATCACAATTTAATGATGAAAATGAATTTATGATAAAGACTAATGGAATTATGTTAAAAGAACTAATAAGGATATGAATTGCAGTAGTGCATTAAAACTGCATAATAAATTGAATCTTTAATATAAAAGAGCTAGTGCCAAAAAGATTCATTAGAAGTATACATATGTTTGGTCATATTTTCCATGTTTTGGGACATATTTATTGTCGCAGCCACCAAATTAGGCGGGTCAGAGAAATTACGCTGTTGCCAAGGATATGTAGCAACTGGCAAAGAAATGTCTAACTGAACACATCATTTCGGAGCGCCAAGCAAGTTGTTCTCTCTCAAGCTCCTGATGTTACTTCATACAATGTTTCAAAACAAATTATACTACAAGCTTCAGAAAAGACTGCTGATTTCAGTGGTATAACTATTTTCCATATAAACCACTTTAAATAATTATTAAAAATAAAATCTTGATCCGTAGGATCATGTATTGAAAATTTCAGTAAGCGGCCAAGTTTTTATTTCTTCAGCCAATAAAATTTTGTCCGCGGGAAAAATGTAAAAAATCGCCTGACTTATATTTTTTGTCTGAAACATATTTCCGTGAGTCTTATAATTTTCCTGGAAAATGGCCGGGAAAGCGATCATGTAAATGTCGCTAGCTGAGGCAGTTCGGGGAGTGCGCACCAGCACAGGCTGCAGGACGCCGTAATTACTTTCGGATCAGTTTTATTACATTATAACTTTAAGTATTTGAATACTGTATATTGTACTGAGTGATATAGAAAAAGAACTACTTTAAAGAATAGGTTTACATGAATTTACAATGAAGTAAGAATCGGTTTCTAGCTTCAAGGCAGTCTAAGATTTCTTAGTCACTGTCATCACTCATCTCACTGTCGAGTCGTCTTTTACACTGATGATGATGAATGGCTCCATTTGTTCGTCCCTTACGGATTTCCTTGGCCCAATCGTCTGTTTGAAGATTTTCCACGCGATTGAAGCACTTTTCCCAGTCTGCAGCAGTCACACGGTCTATGGCTTCTGACGTGAGTTTTTCTACATCCTTTATTTTGAATGTCTTGTTCCTCTTTGCCACTTCTCTCTTGACTTGAGCCCAAATCAATTCACATTCACTATCCATCTTTAACTGCACTTACGGTGCGAGCTCAACAGCTGCATGACTCGGGTAAGGTGGCCTGGAGCGGATGGGCTTCAGTTTGACAGCATTGCACGATCAGTGTTGCCAATCTGTGCCCGGAGGTAAGCGACTCTCGACCATCTGTCGCTTCGCCGTTCCCATATCTGACGATAGCGCAGTTTTCCTCACCCGCCTGATTTGGTGGCCACGACAATAGCTTTGTTTAAGAACATATTTGCCAGTATATTTGAGAGATCTTTAGATCCAAAACATACAAACCTTAGTAATGACATTAGTAGCCTAATAGGTTTGAATAGAATTTCTAAAAGTAGGGTAGAGATTTTTATGCATGTACATTGTAAACAAAAAACGTACAAATGGGATCTAATTGTAATTTGTATAATTTTTATACAACCGCTTGAATTATATGAACCTCAAACTACCAGGGCTTGAATTACTGGGGCTCTACTGTAAGGTCATCAAGCACAATTCAGAAAAGACAAACAGAAACATTACTTAACAATACAAAGAGTGCAATATTCAGGCATGGCATGGCAACCACATTAGTGCAGATCTTCCCACAATTCCATATCCCCTTTCATCTCCAGCAACCTCCTTTCAAGGATACCTCCAATCTGAAATACTGTATATGGTAATATATTAGAATTAGAGTTATTAACTTCACTATGCATTCCATAATTAAAGCAAGAGCTATTAACAAATGATAAATAATACACTTCAATCCTTTCTCATAAATAATTTTAGTGGATTGCATTACACTGCAATTGCGAACATTTTTACTGAATTAGATACTGCAATAAAAGAGGTGGGAGAGTACGCAAAATTCCTACTTCTCTTGTAATAATGATAATGTGATTTGCTTTACATCCCATTACTTTTAAGATTTTCACAGGCACCTCAGGAGTTCTTTCAGGTGCCAATGAATCTACCGACACAAGGCTGGTGTGTTTGAGCAACTTCAAATATCACTGGACTGAGTCTGGACTGGACTGAACCCACCAACTTGAGCTCAGAAGCCTAGTGCTCTACTGTCTGAGCTACTAAGCCAGCTTACATTTCTTCTATAATTTTGACATTTCATGTTCTAAAATTCAACTCTGACATTTTTTCTACAACTATCTACCTTTAACTCAGTTTTATTTTTTGGTTTGTTCATGGATTTTGTAACATTGCACTAACACATCAAAGGTTTTCAGCTATGTAAGGATGGGAAATGACTAGGAATGGGAAGGTAGCAGCTGCAGCCTTAGTTAAGGTATAGCCCCAGCATTTGCACGGTGTGAAAATTAGGAAGCCATGGAAAACCATCTTCAGGGCTGCTGACAGTGGGATTCGAACCCACTATCTCCTGAATGCAAGCTCACAGCAGCGCGACTAACCACATGACCAACTCGCTCAGTTACCTTTAAATCAGGAAAAAGTCAATCAATAACAATAGACTATGCTTTGATGGTTCCTGTTGTATGCAAGCCCTAACAGAATCCAAGTCCATGCATTACGCTCCAGAGATAAAGTATTATGACAAAATAACAATGTGACATTTGGAATGAAGTTTCTTCACTCCCAACCTACTGATCTGAAAAGAAGACAATATATGGTTAATGTAAGGCAATGGCAGGCCTGTATAGATGCGAGCTGAAGAGAAGACTGGCGGGACGTGAGGTGGGACACGGGAAAAGCAGCTTCCTATCTCTGTCGTCTCGGCTATGGCTCTTCCTAAAACTATCGTCAGCCAGCCAGCCAGCAGCCAGTCTGCCTTTGATGATACAAGTGGCCAGTCGAACAGTTCGGTAGCGTTCATCTTGTCTGTGTGTTGTAAGTGTTGAACAGCGATTTATATACTGAGGCTTACATAACTGTGTTATAAGACATTTATGTTATTATAGTGCTACTTTGTATTACTATTATGGAACCCTGCCAGAAGAAAGGAAAGACTCTCCACAGCGAAGCTAGGGAGGTTATCAGACATGTTATCCAAGAATGTGATGAAGAGGCATGAGAAGGGCAATTGAAGCACTTACTGAGGCAAACTATGTTCTTCAGTAAACTAACTGGTCGAATAATGAATAAATTCCTTCCTCTCTCACCCATTTCATACGGTACAGCACTGGGTTTCTGAGCTTACAATAAGTCTGTGGGTTCAATCTCGGCTAAGTGCAATGGTATTTGAAGGTGCTGAACTACGTCAGCGTCGTGTCGATAGCTTTAACAACACCTAAAGTAACCCTTGTGGCACAGAATTTGATATGAATGCTCTTCTTGTATCTATTACTACATTAAACATTATAATTACTCCTAATCATTATTTACACCCAATCTCTAAACTGCAGTTTTTAATTTTGCTTCCTTATATTTCTTTTTGTCCTAGACATTAACAGTGTTATATTGTCTAGGACAACATGTATCTTACCGGTACTCCTATTATTAATTAGTGTAAATTTTTTATAAGTCCGAACAGATTTCTCCTTCGCTTACAACAGACATTAGGCTATATATTAACTGAATGAGTGAAGGACTGCATGTCTGGATAAGTTGCATGATTGGATCGTAATCATAAAAATTGTTATACGCACACATATTCAATCTGGTTCATTATTATTATTATTATTTTCTTCACGTAACGAACACGCCGGGACATGTGTGCGTGAGAGAGAATGAATTCATAACTCGGCACACTGACGAACAAAATTGACCTGCCTGTAACTCACTTCATGAAACTTACTGCATTTGAAATGTAGGAAATAAATATCATCTTCTTTTAGTAATGTAACCGTCATCGGACGTTGGCGATCATTTTGTAAAAATATGTAAAAAGTATTATAATAATTAATACAGTATATATATTAAAATATAAAATAATAACAGAAGCTCTTTCGATTTGCACCTTGAGGATGGACTCTGCCCGTGATAAAATCGAATGTTGAAGATGGCATAAATTCCCAGTGTCAGTGGAAAATAACCTAGATTACTATTAGTTCTCTTGAGTTCCCATCTATACCAATATTTTGAAACTATGCTCTGTAGGTTCATGCCATTCAATGGTATTAAATTACACTCTTCAGCATGATTCTTTGAGAGAGAGACATCTTGTTGACAGACCTGAAGATGGTACTCTGTAGCATCCCATTTTCACATCAGGCAAAATGCTGAGGCTATACTCTAATGAAGGCTGCTAACTTTTCAGTTTTTACCTGTTTCTATCATAGCATTGCCAGAAATCAGAGAAAAGAAATTAAAGCTGTGATAGTTTATTGTCCCTAACGTTGTTTAAATAGTAAAATCGAATTTTGTCATCGAGATTCAATTGAGTGTCAATTCTGCAACATATAATAGGAATTGCCAAGACAATCAGTCCTCTTCTTGGCATATTTATTCTGGGTATAACATACACTATTACACAGTACTTTTTTTTCTATTTGCTTAACGTCGCACCAACACAGATAGGTCTTATGGCGACGATGGGATAGGAAAGGCATAGGAATGGGAAGGAAGCGGCTGTGACCTTAATTAAGGTACAGCCCCAGCATTTGCCTGGTGTGAAAATGGGAAACCACAGAAAACCATTTTCAGGGCTGTCGATAGTGGGGTTCGAACCCACTATCTCCCGATTACTGGATACTGGCCGCATTTAAGCGACTGCAGCTATCGAGCTCGGTATTACACGTACTGTGAACTTTTTCACAAAAATATATTTGCCAGTACGAAGATGTCTTCAACTGGAAAAACAAAATTAAAAATTGTCTAGAAAACAACTATGACAATGGAATTGAAATGACTGGATTGAAACTATATTTTGTGGAGGAGCTAGGATTGATGAGGAGAGAGCCTATCTATTTGAAGATAGCAGTGTGTGAAGATGTAGAGATTAAACTTGACCTTTTGTGTTTTCATGGTTGTCCTTGTTTCCTATTTCTTTTGCTCCCTTTTCGAACACTGACCTGCCATTATCTTCTATTATGTATTCCTTTCTCTCCATATAAGATGAAGATGGACAGACAGACCAATTTTCAAGCATTATGGCCTATACAGGCTAACAAAGATTAATCCCAGGTGAACCAAGCTGGTGGATAAAAATACTGAAGAAACATTTGAGTTCAGTGCAAAACGTCTTATCATGAACTCACTATCTCCCTGACGTAAACTAACATCTATACAACTGATACTGCATAGCCAATCTGCTTAATATTCTGATATAAAGTTGGAAAGAGGGACATAAGACTTTCTTCCCAGAACCTCTTTGGTTAGCTTTCATATAACTTTGTTTCAGGATAAGAATATTTCTGAAAATCTGACTGAACAGTTGTTGACTGAAGGACTGAAATCTATTTAACTGTAGTATAATACAAAATTTAGTTTATATTGTTACTCTCAGCAAGAATTTCCAGAGCTCTCTTCCAAAAAAAATTATCGAGTTTATTGAAAGATTATTTCCAATGAGATGGAAGTACACAGCCATGAACATACACCAACAGACAAGAGGCAGAACGTCATTGTGTCTAAAAGGATAACTAGTACGAAAATCCTAATTTAAAAATCCAGTATGGTAGTACAATAGAGCCACACTTTATGATTCACAACTCACTGTGTTACTCATGCGTTTTCAACACAGTTATAGTATTATGCTCTTTCTTCTTGTGCAAAAGGGATGTCATGGTCAATATAATTATTAAATTAATGTAGTAATGGTCCACCTTTCAATACTATAATATGTAATATTCTAAATTACATTAATTAATTAGGGACTAGTTTCAGCCGGGGCTGGCCATCTTCAGCCTTAATGTGAAACATCTAATAACTAAACAAATGTACATGCACTCAATTGACACAAAACAAATACATACAAATTGACATTAAAAAACTGGGATGAAATTATGATTATATTTGAAAATAAACTAGGTTCTAACTTCTTGAGTATGCTCATCATTGAGAATATTTCAAGTATTAATTTATATGCACAGAACATCTAATCATTAATAATTCAATAGTAAATGGGAACTGGTAAAAGTTGATCCCAAATCTATTTAAGTGGTGTTAGTCATGTGCGAGCCATTGGACACCGCTGTAAATAACCATTAGCTGATGGAGAACTGTTAGATGTTGTTTCATCATCAATCAAGGTAATAAAATGAGATGCTCTCGTGGTGCTTGTTAAATCATGCTGAAATGTTGTTGGACATTGTCAGGACGGCACATGAAGATGTGGTTAACACAGATACATTGTGTCTGGTATAAAATTTGCAATTCATTGCAGTGCCCATGAAGTTAACCTGAATAAATTAGATAAAATTAAATTAATGAATTGAATGAGAGAATGTGTTAGTTAGATGGCATAGGTTATATGAGACTTACCTCTCAATACAGCTTGAGGTGTGTGGCCTATTGTTGTGTGTGCTTAAGAATTAGGCTAAAGCTTTTAAGTATTCTGATGTGGATATGGTCCCATTTTCCTATTCTGAGACCAGAATTCACATCTCCCTCAGTCAGTTCACTGAAGCTACCAGTACTGCATGTCATATTTTTTAAGAAATGTCATTCAAATTTTAACATTGAAGACAGTTTTTAATAAGAAGTGATGGATAATTTTATGTAAATATTATTTATTGCCTTTAGTGTATTCTCAAACAGTTCTTAAAGGACATGGGTTCTTCCATTTTTAAAATTATTAGACAGCAACAATGAGTATCGTAATCTGTTACCAGACGTTATGACTGAAGAAGTCTTAAAATAAGATGAAACATGTACCAAAGTATGTTTAATATTAAATAGTTTTCACTTGTAAAGTGAAGTGTATTGATTGGGTGGACCATTAAACCTAACACTATGTGGCGAAACCACGTCAACCCTCCGCCACAGGAACCTAGAGGGCAGCAACTGGACCGCGCCACATTAGGCAACGCCGGTGAAAGCATGTAGACTGCCCGTCTTCTTTATGATTTTGATGGCAGCATAATTATAATAAGATGGCTGACATTCTGGATAAGGTTAGTAAACAAATACATCGAGTGCCTTGCTATGTTATCTATGGACTGATTGTAGGAAAACAATGTAAAGTTCCGTGCAGAATAAAAATACAGTTCTTTCTAATGTTGTGTTTAATGTAGCTGGCAAGTTAATAAGTGCAGTGATCCCCACATTTGGTGACCCCGACATGATTGATATCGTGTGATACAGTTTTCTACATAAAGTCAGCGCTTTTCACATGATGCTAGTGACCGCCTTCTCTATGGAGCAATTACAACAGCAGCTACAGCAATTACAAGAGCAATGTTGCCTGCTACAAATGCAACTTCAACAGCAAAAGCCGCAATCACTACCCTCACAGGTTAGTACTGTAGTGAATCGTGCTGGAGTTAAATTACCTGTTTTCTGGCCAGACAAGCTGGCGAGAAGCAAGTCAGAGAGAGGCTCAGATTCCTTCTACCAGAAATAGCTTATTTTTTGAAAGGAATTTTCATAAGAATAAAGCTTTTAAGTATTCTGATGTGGATATGATCCCTGATTTCTGATCGACACTGGGTAGGATTTGTGTTGCTTTCCGCATAAATTTCTGAAGGGACGTCACCATCAGACCAGTTATGAACTCACAGCCGCCAATAATTCCGCAATCCCCACATATGGGACTCTGCACCTGAAACTGAACCTCGGACTCCGACGAGAACTTTCATGGAAATTTGTTGTTACCGACATCGCACTTCCCATCATAGGATCAGACTTCCTTGCCTATTACCATCTTCTGCCAGACTGTCGCAACAAACGCTTGGTCGACGGCATCACAAGCTTATCAATGAACGTACAAACTGCTAACTCTCTACAGCTCAGTGTGAAGGCTCTCAATGTACCGACTATGTTTCATAAAATTTTGAAGAAATTACCTGACCTCACTCATCCATCCGGAACCCCCCCGAGAAGTATGCCATTCTACGGTACATTTCATCCGCAATACACCAGGACCACCTGTCTCCTGCCAAGATCGTCGTCTCGCCCCGGATCGTCTCCAGATGGCAAGGAGTAATTTGATGCCATGCTTCTGGAAGGTAGAGCACGACACTGTGAGGGTCCTTGGTCGTCACCGCTCCATTTGGTACCGAAGAAGGACAAAGGCTGGCAGCCCTGTAGAGATTATCATGCCTTAAAGTCACGGACCATTCCTGACAAGTATCCACCTACCTCGGAATCTCCATGATTTCAGCCATCAGCTCCGCAGATACACTATGTTATCTGTTATCGACCTGGTGAAGGCCTACACCCAGATTCCCGTGAGCCCAAGTGGCATTCCAAAGACCGCAATCATTAACGCCCTTTGGACTCTTTGAGTTTCCTTTCATGACCTTCGGACTACGCAATGCTGGTCAAACCTTTCAGATATTCATAGACAAAGTACTATCTGGTCTGGATTTCACGTTTGCGTACGTCGACATCTTGGTCTTTTCTAAGAGTCCTGAAGAACACAGGCACCATCTGCGAGTTCCCTTCCACCGCCTCTCTGAGTATGGCATCCTCATCAACGCTACCAAGAGTGTCCAAGCATCTCTGAGAGTCGCCTTCCTCGGATAAGAAGTCTCCGCCACAGGGACCCGACCACTGCCGGAACGCATCATAGCTCTGCAGAATTTTCCTCTCCTGAAAACTGCACGTGATCTCAGGCGTTTCCTGGGAATGATCAATTTCTATCGTCGGTTCCTTCCCTCGACGTAGCAGTACCAGGCTCCACCCCACGCAGCTGTATCCAGTTTATGCGGCTCTCAACTGGTACCCTGGACATCAGAAAGAGAATGCATTTTTGCTGTCCGTAAAAAAAGCCTCGCTCAAACTACTCTCCTAGCGCATCCCGATCCGCAAGCACCATTGGGATTGTTCACAGATGCATCCAACAATGCTATTGGAGCTAGCCTCCAACAATACATGGACGATGCCTGGCAGCCTCTAGCTTTCTTCTCTAGGAAACTATCTCTGAAGCCAGCCTACTACCGGGAGTCGCTTGCAGTTTATGAAGCAGTGCACCACTTCAGATATATTTTGTAACCCCAGCAGTTTACAATTTATACAGACCACAAGCCCCTGACTTACGCCTTCCAGAAACGTCGCGAGAAACTTCCACCTGTGCAGCTGAACCAGTTATCGTTCATCGCTTAGTTCACAACGGACATGCACCACATTGAAGACTCCTTCAACGTAGTTGCAGATGCACTGTCTCGCATCAACAGAATTGCCAGTAGCAGCTTGGACTTTTGCGCTTCGGCACGGTCACAGGAAGGGGATAGAGAACTCCTCGTTCTGTTGAACTGTAAATCAGCACTTCGGTTGCAGCAAGTCCGGATAGCAGGAACCAACATCACTTTGTTCTGCGACACTTCAACGCGTCGACCCAGACCATTTATCACTGCATTTTTTCGCAGACACTTAAGGACATTCAACGAGTTATCTCTAAAACTTAAGTGAATTCAAAGAAGGCATTTTGTTTCTTTGTTAATTAAAGATATATTTATTCTAATGATCAAACCTTTTTTGCAAAATAGCATACTAAAACTTGTTTAAAAAATTTAAAACTTGAACCCGAACCATGTACCATTACTGGGCACCCAAAATTTTATACGTACCTATAGTGGGCCCCCCCTATACTGGGCCTTACAAAAGTAAGACAAGCTTTTGACTCTCTTCACGGTCTGTCATCCTGGCACCAGAGCGACCGCCTGTTTAACATCAGAACGCTTCGTATGGCCCCTCATGCAAAAGGACTGCCGTACATGGGCACAAGTGTGCCAGGCATGTCAACGCTTGAAGGTCATGTGCCATATCAACGCTTCAATTGGCAACTTTACCCCAGTGTCTGCTCACTTCCAGCATGTCCATTTCTGGCACAGAATCTTCAGATGATGAAGAAATGGCTGTTGACGTTGAGGGATTCTATTTTTCTTTCTTCTTTTGTTCTGCTGCTCTTTTCTGCTCCTCCCTTTCTATTTTTCTTCTTTCAATTTCTGCAGTTTTACTTCCTTTCAGTTCCTTCTTTTTATTATAATATTTTATCATCTGAGGACATGTGAAGACTCCAGGAAGCTTCTCACTTTCTTCTCTTTGTTTTATCTTTGTCTTCCTCTTCTGGCCACAAACGAGCTCTCTTGAATGGAGATGGTACATTTGATGTATCAGCAATAGGAATGGGATTGTACTGTGGTACAGAGATGTTGCATTTTCTGCAGGCATAACTGTTTCCTGTTTATGGCCTACTTCAACGGGACTGTTTGAGATACCCTGTAATAAATAAAGTGTAGGCCTATGTCAAATAAAATATAAAATTAACAAATTTATGTTATTTCAGCTTGAAATATATTTAATTTACCTGGAAAACTGATTATGGATTCTGTGTATCCTTAGTCCTCAGCCATAAATAGTAAAGATCTATTTGTTCCACAGGACCTTTTCATTCACCTTCATTCTCCTGGAATTTCTTTAACTTCTCTTCTCAAATTTTTTCTTCCAAAATTTTGAAGAAGGGAGCCATTTCTCTATTCCGTGATGACATTGCTGGCTCTGTCAGAGACTTTGGTCCTTTGGATCCACAAAATAATATCCGTTTCTTGATCTCTTGAGAATATCAATTTGCCAATTTGGCCCGTTCTTTCATTTTCCTTTGAAAAGTTGCTCCAGGAATGCAATGCATTTTGGCAACTGTGCAAACAGTCGTTCCTTTCTCAACATCAGCTGTTGCTTTTTTGTTTTGATCTTCGGTGTAGCTTTGCTCTTTTCTTTCCTCCATTGTCGTAAAATTGAATTAAATGAGCATGTTAAGAAACTAATCTATGTTGCCTAGTACTGGGCCACTAATGCCCCAATAGTGAGCCATGGTGGCCCACTACTGGTTCTGATCATAATACTGCATAATGAGTTATACAGAAAGTATTGTCAGAGCTTAAGCTAAAAACTAAACGTTCTATCTCAGAACAACTTGTGTTCTAATAGTGGGCCACCTAGGCCCAGTACTGGAACAATTGAAAAAATGATGACCCTAAAGTGGACCACCCCATAAAATTTATATTCTGCTTACTTTATGTTTTTTCTTCATAATCTAGGGAATATTAAATGCATAATAAACAGGAATACAGCATTTCAGTATGTAATCAAATGTATGTTTGGAGAAAAGAAAAGTCAAATGAATGCTTACCTCTTAAGAATTCTGCAAGAACCAGTGAAGAATATGCTAAATTAACACGACTTAAGACAAACACCCTTACAGCTCGAACAGTTAAGCAGTTAACTGATGCCTGCTCTATGTCAGGTAGTAGAGAAGGATCCCAGCTCACACTGTATTGCTCACCGTTGTGCAATCTTGACCCTGAACCTTGTTTTCAGTTTTTCAAAATTGGTGGCTCACTACTGGTGCATGGCCCACTATAGGTACTTCTACCTTATATCAATCTCCACAATGGTGTAAAAAGTATTGCATAAAGGAACATTTTCCATGACCTAGTGGACCAGTTTCCAAATTACGGTGGTGTGTGAAAAATTATGAAGATTTTAGAAAAGCAAGTATGAAACAGCATTGAGTATTTCATGTGACAAGGGCTGTTAGCAGAAAACTGAACAACAATGATGATGATGAGGTTAAAAAGAGGAGGTCTGTAACAAGAAGTCAAAAACAATACCACAGTTAGTTCAGAAGCTCACCTACAGTACAGTATGATATCCCACATTAATCTTTAAACAAGATATTCGCCCCATACCTAGTCGAAGCCAACCTTCAACATAACCTCTATCTCACGAAAAAACTATTAACAAAACAAATCTGATATGAAGGATACGTTGGGACTGAAACTGTTTATTTTGGGGATATTCCGGGCATGCTTGTAACTACCGACTAACGAATTATACTCACAAAACAAATCATTTTTATTTGACCTTAGCGGCATGCGAGACTGCAGCGCTGCAGCATGAACACAACGACTCCGACCAAAGAGAATCGATTATCGATTGAAAAACCGTTAATAATCGATTATTCTAGACTACTTAAAACGTTGCCTACGAGCTTAGCCTACAAGGAATACAAAGCCTGCTCACTCGCAGTGCTTTCTTCAGAAACAGTGTCCGCCTGGCAGTGCGCGTCTTGACCGCTGCAGCGCTAGTATACGACCTCACATCAGGCATTCAGTAGCATTGGTAACGGGAGTTAAAACCAGCAGAAATTTGCCTCTACACTATACTTCCTGTATATTATATACGTTACTGAGCAGAATGAAGTAGAAAATAATAAATGTTCACCTTTTACCCCTAGGAGTTCAATTCAGCTGTGGATTTCCATTTCAGATAACACATAAAACTGTCGAAATTTATGTCTGGCATTTAAAAGGATATAAGGTCTGCACTAGATATTTTTACTACCGCACCGTAGATTTTCAGTGAAAAGGAACGACTTTAACTATTTTCCTTGATATTTTCTTCTCATAAATTGTTGTTCTTCTCGAGAAGTATTCTCGGCGATATTCATCTGTCATGCCATTAGCGTAGTTAGTGACAGGAGTGCAGAAACTTCTGCAGTATCATTCTGCTTTGTTCCTCAGGATGATCACTTTTCCCACACTGTAGAATAAGATTTTTAGCAACACGGTTAATGATAGTGCTATTTTTGGACTGCCCAGCGTTACCGATAACATTTCGTCCCTTACTTGCCCCAGTTTCATCAGCAGTGAAACAAAACTTGGCTTTGGATGTCTGAGACGTGAGACCACCTCTGTCTTTGATTTTTATTAATTTTTTATTAATTTTTATTAATGACGTTAGTGGAGATGGACTCTGGATACTACTAATTTTATCAACACACTCTTGACATGATCAACACACTCTTGACATGGCATGTGGTCTTCGACAACTCTCACCAAATACCCTCCAATATATGCCATTGCAGCACTCGACGGAGCGGTCACTAGGGTTCCGTAACTTATCCTTGGTACCACTTACACAAATTATTATCATCAGAACAGGAGAAATAATAAGTAACCTAATTTTTGCCGACACATGGTCTGCGTATTTACTGTACCATACGTTGTCTGCTTATTGCTTTAATCCATAATTCTCTAGTTGGTTCTTGGCAAGGTAATGCATGGAAACTAGTTCCAGGAACTTTATTTCTAGAGCCTTGTTTACAACACGGTACGCAACAGTACACCATTGTAATATGATTGACGTATTTTAACAATACCCTTTTACAAATTTGGTCAGTGTGTGAATTAAGCCGAAAGTGTCAGGTTACAATTCATCCTCAATTTACAAGAGTTTACCCGTTTCACATCGGATGGTAAAATTATATTCTGCGACGTTTCAGCAAGAGGTGAGTGAAACTTGTTTTTATATTTTTCCGTAACGAATTATTATAAATTTAGCAAAATCAACACGGTGATTTAAATAATGCATATTACGTAAAACTGCGGCTGCCTAAAAATATTGGAAAGCCTCTTTGAGAGTCTGTTTTAAGCACCTAAAATAACATTTTAGCACCTAAAAATCTGAGGTCTAGTAATCACTATCGACAAACACCAGTCCCCTAGCCAGAAGAATTAATTAGACGTGATTATAATCACCCATCCGGCCGGCAATCGAATCCGGGACATTCTGAACCGAAGGCCTCAACGCTGACTATTCAGCCAAGGATTCGGACAAAACAAAATCATTATTCAGTTTCATTATTTCTACCAGTATTAACATTTAACTTTCGTAGTAAACGTCACCAGTAAGCATACAACGTGTAGAAATACCGCCAACCGAGGTGTTCATGTGAGGTTGAATTGGAGCGCCTCTAGCGGCAAATATAGCATCCACAGGGCGGACAACTATGAGTGGCTATTGGGCAGGCTTTGTATTCCTTGTAGCAAGACCGTCTACAATAATATCAGACCTTAATGTTACTATCGATTAGCAGGAAAATGGCGACTTCGTGGGCGAGCGTTTGAGACATGTGGTTGGTTCATATCTGTGTTTACATTCTTTTAAAGAATGTTATTTTGATCGAGTTATTGAAGTATAAAGTATATGTTTGGTAAAATAGTAATCTATAACGGTTTATCAGTACGGTGTTTTGTTAGAAATTTATATGATGGTATTTTTGATGTATAATAGTGTTTATATTGTCGTGCTATAACATAGCACAAAATGGGTCGTTCCTGCTGCGTTCGTGGTTGTAGATCTAATTATACCGTTGCTGAGGCTTTTGAATTCCTGAAGATAGATCTCTACAGGATAAATGGATAAGGAATATTCACCGGGAAGATTTGGAAGTCAAAGACCAAACTATCGTACTAGGCTATATGTGTAACCAAAATTTATGGTTAGGGAAGATCTCTTTCCAACCGATAACGGTGAGCCTATTCGTTTTAGTTTTCTCATTCAGTCGGAGTAATTTCATGTAAGTTGACGATAAGTATTAGTTTCTATGTAGAATATAAGTGTGTGAGTGTATTTATATGGGTCACTGGTCTCTAGGATCTGGAATTATACGCAGTCATGTGAGAATACATTAGTTTTGATCGTGTTGTGAACCGGATTTAAATCGAACTATGGCAGTGCCTCTCATACATCTATTCTTATGTTCTCTAAGGAATAAAACATTAAGAGAGAAGTGGATTAGGAACATACATCGTGAATATTTCTACAAAACAGTAGTATGCATATGTCATCTGAGAGTAAGTCTGAGATTAGGGAAGACAATTTTTTTTCTAATTCTAAATGGTTGACCTATTCGTATTCCTCAAAAAACAATTCATTTAGATATTGATAACTGATATGGTGATGTTCCTTCAGTGTCTATGTGCTTCAAAGTGTCGTGTGATTTAGATGCAATTGTATTTTGAAAGAATCTGTGCTTGCCTGCAGGAACATTTGGCTAGATCTTGGTGTATAGCAAAACTTATAGTGTGATAGATGGAGCAATCCGAACACTGTTACACAGAAGAAATAGTGACTTGCAGCGATGGTGGTGGTGGTGGTGGTGATTATTGTTTTAAGAAGAAATACAACTAGGCAACCATCCTCTATATAACATTAATCACAGAGATAGAATGGAAGGGGTCCGACACTTCGAAAAATGAAGGTATCGGCCGAAGGAAGACAAGGGCCACGAAGGGCATGAAAATGAAAGACTAGGCATCCATACGTAATACCATCGGGGTCAGAAAAGAACAAGTGTTGACCAAGGGATGCCGGATATGATAGATGAAAGTGAGGAGCCTGGCACAAGTAAGTGGAAGCAATGCCAGGACTCAGCTGAGGGCCCCGTGGTCACTTCAGAGTTCAGAGCCCCTGGGGCCCCTTTTAGTCGCCTCTTACGACAGGCAGGGGATACCGTGGGTGTTATTCTACCGCCCCCACCCACAGGGGGGATTTGCAGGGATTAGATTTTTTTGTAACTCAGGGGTTTTATTGTACCAGTACCTTCCGATTTATGCTGTGGATATCTGTTATCAAGCAGTCTACACCAAATTGTATCTCGTCCATGTAGGTTAAAGACATCATTGTTTAGAGTCAATAGAGTTGTTTTACTCATGTTCTTCAATGGGGAAAATCCTATTATATATTTCGTGTCTGAACTCTTCATTGCTAAGTTTACCACCATGGTTGGAAGTGCTACTATATCATATGTCAACATATGATATTAGAGTTTCCAGTAAGGAAGGCTTAACATCATCGGGGCTGATCATTGGGCTAGCATAATCATTTCAGGTGTACTTCATTTTCATTATCTTCATTTTCATCGAGTGCTTAACATTAGAAATTGTCCACCACTGCGAAACTAAGACAACACGTTATGTTTCATAGTTCTTATGAGAGTGAATAAATCGACGAGTTTCGCACCTGAAATTATTTTTAAACATTCAAAATGATGTTATAAATATAATTTTAACAGTTTTATAATGTATTTCCATCTATCCAGCGAAGTGTAATCTAAGAGAAAACGTTATTTGACTAAGTGACGTTTCAAATTAATCAGCTTGTTGTTCTCTTTTGCTGTGGGGCTGTCCATCTATTCTAGCAGAATATGCGTGATTCTAGTTGATCATACGTGATGAGTAGCCTACTTGTTCGCGAAGTGTTCTCATAGGTACAACAGTGATTTTCCTTATGATGTTACATTTATCATGTTAAATTACCTACCACCGTTTGCAAAATATGTACGCGATCTTTTCTTAATTTCTGGCGGACTGAATCAGATATTGTGTAGCTCTTTCAGTGGTATCAACACAAGTAATTTAATGTGACGCCGGGCTGAGTGGCTCAGGCGGTTGAAGCTCCGGCCTTCTGACCCCAACTTGGCGAGTTTGATCCCGGCTCAGTCCGGTAGTATTTGAAGGTGCTCAAATACGTCAGCCTCGTGTCGGTAGATCTACTGGTAGGTAAAAGAACTTCTTTGGGACGAAATTCCGACATCTCCGAAAATCGTTGAGTTGGTTTATCGTCGAAATGAAGTTATTGCGTGCTACCCTAACCTTCATCAGTCGGCAGCTACTGCGCCCACGACGTCCACCATCTTGGTTTTGATATTACGGTCTGATATATTGTAGTCGGTCTTGCTTGTAGGCTAAGCTACGAGATAGATGCATATCTTGTAGGCAACAAAGCAAGACCGACTCCAATCCTTAGACCAAGACCGACTCCAATCCTCAGACCTTAATGCTACTCTCGATCGTTCAAAGATTGCGAATCGAGTAGCCGAAATTGTTGGAAATCAGGGTTTGTTTTGGTTTGTTGTTATCGCATGTAGACTGTAATTTTATGAAAGTTGACGATAAATGTTAGTTTCTTTATAGAATACTAGCTGATGTACCCGTGCTTCGCTACGGAATTCTAAATTTTATACAGAATTCTAGGTTAGGTAGTGTAAACGTTGTGAGCAAGATTGTATTAAGTTGCAAAGCCCTTAAAGTTGCCCTAGAAGCACGACTGGCAAGTCACCACCTTCTTTTATCATACGGGTTAGGGAATTTTCATTGTAATGGTAGGCCAGCTAGCCTACCGTCAGTCACAATCAGGTTCGGGAGTTTTCATTATAATGGCAGACACTCACTCTCCGCCTGCCTTTATAGATTCTCAGAAAGACTCTCTTAGTGGTTTTCCCAACTGAAAAGAACATGGGTCATTACAATGACGTCAGTAGGAATGGGGCGATTCATATGAAATACTCGATCAAATGAAAAACCACACATTTTCTCACTTTTAACGAACAGTACTATGCTGCCGAACTAACAGTCCAAAGCTACAGAGATGGAATGACCAAGACGCAGACATCCGTGAACAATCTTCGTACTTTTCTCGGCGGCGGTGGGGGGTTTCAAATAGTGGATAGTCCCAGGGCAAAAACTATGCCCGTTTACTTATCTGTTTTATGGGAGTATTGTATTTATTTGTATTTACTAAAGGGATCCTTCACCTTCAAGGTGGGAAACCTAGAATATTTCTTGAAGCATTCATGTAAACGTTGGTCCAGTAACCTCTTTCCATTGAGACCAACCAAGGCATCATGGATGTCTCACTAGACAAACATTGACGTGGGGGCTATCGTGTTGCTGATGGGTTATATGACGTCCAAAAATCAATCTAGGATGGCTGGTGAGACTGAAATATATGCAAACAATATGCATTGCTGAGCGATGTAGATGAAAGGACCTTTTATGCCATACGATTTGTGAACGCACACTAATTATATAAGCACATTTAACATTGGACAAATGGTTTAATATATAGATCGACGGCAATTAGATACGGACAATATTGTGAGTTTCATGAAGTGTTCGATATTTTGTTTTGAAAAAATATTCATTTTATTGCATTGGATTTTATTGCATGATGATAATTATCCTTGTTCCTTTAATGGGCCTTACATCTAGGTCATCGGCCTTATCCAATTTCCTCTTACTCTCACTCTCGTTATTACTGTACTTAACATGCTCCTAGAAACAATGACAACAAATATGTACGTATCTTCATTCTCTCAGATCAAAATACGAAACTGGATTCATTTACAGGTATGAATGTTTTGCAGACATAGTGCTGATGTACTTAGCATGCTCCTAGGAACGATGACAAAAATATGTACGTAACTTCATTCTCCCAGATCAAAATACGAAGTTGAAGGATTCAGTTACAGGTATGAATGATTTCCAGACATGGTGCTGATAATACAAGACAAATCTAGCCGCAATTTGAAGAGGCTACTGGTGTGGCTGATGGTATAATTCATAATGAATTTTTAACTGACTGAAGAATGTTCGGCCTTCGAAAATGATATTGAAGTGATGTTATATAGGTATTCCAGCAAGATATAACTTGTACTTTACATTTTGATGCAAAAACCCAGTACCACTAAAGACCTCACTCTTGAATCGTAGTTCTGCTGCAGCTCAAGAATTTCTTCAATAAGTTCATATAATCTACTCCCAAACCCTGAATGGAGTTTCCTCGAAAACTACCAAGATTTTGTCGCAGCTTTGCATTTACATAAGAATCTTAGCGCTCCATGGCAGGTAAAACAATTACAATTAGAAATGCCGAACCGTTATAAACATCTGTATTTTTGGCATTGTCCATGGTAGACCTATAACGATTATAAGGCTAGACAGGGATAATACAGCATCGAAAACTAACTTTGACTTAACGTACATCGGAAAATTTGCCTCGTGGGAACATATGTAACTCTGAATACTCCAATCAATGCTCTCTACTGTAGAGTTAATACCCAACATCTACCGAAAGCATGTCATGACCAGCAGGAAGTGACAACCGGCTACATACGACAGAAGTATTAAAGGACTACAACAAGTCTAGCGTTAAGAGAACAAGCGATCCCTATTCAGCTGTGAACGAGTAGCACCCATTTCGATCGAACGGGAACACATCTCTATATATCATATTTATTTGGTTGGCAAGGCCTTGGTGTTCTTTCAATATATCAATAATATAATATAATATTTAACGGAATGTAGATAGTACTCTTCCTGCCCACAGCATGCCACGTTAGAAAATGGTGAATCCATTTTCTTACCACTTAGCCAAATCTAGCACGGAAAAGAATTTGAATTAAACCGAAGTAAAAACCGAAAAAGAGACGATAAAGATACAGGAAATAATTCCCCCACAACCATATCATAGAGCCTTGAAACATTCAACAAACCCGTAACCCCACAAACCATACCCATACCCACACCCAAAGGCACACCCACACCAAAATATAGTTCCCTCGCAGTGTTGGAAAATTGATATTTAAAACGGCAGACCACATACTATATTATTTTGCAGAAAATGTAACCTAAAAATCCACTGCCGTTCACACATTCGCATGAAAAATAACCTACCGTCTTCGAGAAAAACACAGTAGAAAACCACAACACCACATCCAGAGTGACCCTTCCCACCCACCCTCAATATCAAAGACCAAAAACCACACAACGCACAGAAAAAAAGCACGAAACCCGTACGCCAATACTTCCAAAACACAGTGATCACTGATCACACTTTTCATAGTGCCAAAAACCACTCCTCGCCAATTTCTTGCATAAGGTTCATGGTTTTAAGTATTTAAGTACTAATATCTTTAATTCTTCCTTCGTACATTTATACCCATTGATAAATATTTACACATTTACTCTCCCCAAATACATCCTGGGACTTTAGAAAATTGATTAATGGAGTATATGACCTCACCAAAAGAAACTCATTATTCGAGAAGTTCAAAACGCCGTTACTATGCTAGCATTAAATCAGATCAATATGCAGTCTAACAAAACAACCGCAGTCGTGAAATGCTCACGCGCAAATAGCAGCAAGGTAGTGGGAATGATTTTATTGGCGGTTAAACAGGAACTTCATAGATAATACCTTAGGACATGAAGTTGTCTAGAGTGCAACGTTTTCTTTCATCAAGACTGTAAAGGCCATTTCTGATTCTTAAAATGGGGCATAAGAGAGATCCAGCATAACAAGCTAGGAAAACTATGGACGAACGTACATTTACCAAGAGGGGAAGAACAGATACTATTAAACAAGAAAAGAAGAATGAGGAAACAGAGCTCATAGAGTCTGAGCATCTTTAATGTCTCAATTAAACTAAAGTTTTAATAGAAGTTTGTAAAGACGAAGGAACTTACAAACAAGGACAATTCTGTATTAAGATAAGGGAGGCACAATCTTCAGCAGTAATGAAGCCCTACTTGACAGGTGGTATCAGAAATATAATGCAATAGTGTGTGGAAATATACGTGATGGCAACGAAAAGATAGACATTCCAGAAAATAAATAGAGCGTGGGAACTAAATTGCAAATGCCAAAAATCAGGCAGTTATAAAACAATCCTTCAATTCTTAATCTAATCAGTAAGGGCTAGTGCGCACTACCTGGTGGCACTGCACTATATGACAGCGATTACGGAAACAATTAACCACATATACTTCATGTTTACGTGTTCAACATTCACGTAAATTTGGCATTGTTGGCATAGAAATATTTGAAATCTTACTATAAAACATTCGTTATTTCAACGTAACTGTGCCTGTTTACTTAGGCTGTTGATAGCGAAATGATCAAGAATTAATCTTTATTTATTTAGTCTGATCCAGGATACCCTAGATTTGCCTTAAGACACAGAATAATACACAATAACAATTTTGAGGGAAGATAAAGAAGATTAATGTTAAAAATGATAGGTTACAATTAACCATGTTAAATAGCATGAACTCCATATTAATGGTGACGAAGAATCGAAACGGAGTATCTGATGAGTGAGATGACTATCTCATCTTGAAGACTTCTCGCTAGTTTATATTTTTGTCACCATGTGATGAAGGATTTGGGCGTTGTTCCCCTCCCGCCAAAGAAATGTCCAGACACCGTAAATTTTTTTAAGGTTATTCAACTAAAGAAAGAAAGAAAGGGATGGTTGGATTATGGATATCCTTCTTCTCGTTGTCAACGTCAGTCTACTCAGAGGCTGAAGATTCAAAGCATACCGTAGGATCAATAATTTCTGCTTCGTATCTCCTTCTGTCAATCGCAATAATATCAATCCTGCGAGTGCTGCCTCCTTCGTCGATGAAGTGGACTTCTTCTTACATGTCTGGATTTTTGAGACGAAGAGCATCAGCAATCAGGTTTCTGATGATGTTATGGCGTTTTCATCCTAAGCAGTTCTCCTTGAGGGCAACTCCCCAGCACATGTGATAAGGTTTCATACTCACTCCGGTGTCTGCGGTGGCCTGTGCTGGTAGAACGTCCCAGCAGAGTAGGTACTGATGCAACCATCGCGGTCATCTTCAACATCTCACTCCATTCCGAACAAGTTAAACCATCTCTTCTGGTAACCCAGGAGTTAGCAGCAGGAACCTGAGGATTTAACGCAACTCCTCTTCCTTTCTGTGGATATGCACACCAAGCTTCAAATTCGCGTGTTCTAAGTATATCGCGCAGTTGTCCAACAGATTTCGTTGATGTCTCTTCATTGAGTTGAAGTTCAGATAGGCAGCGAGTTTTTATTCCTGTGAAATTTCGAACAGCATTTACGTGCGAATCATTCACAGCTTCTAGCCTGAGATTGATGTTCAGCTGTTGAAGGTACGATTCCCAAGTAGCGCGCATTAGAGCTAACCCTTTATATTTGTGGCTCGAATAGATCACACTTGTCGGTGTGTCACTCTGATCTTGTAGAATTTCTTTAAGTGCGCTTCTGATCATGTTGTCGGCTCTTAACGGATTTGATTTGGGAATTTTCTCAACCGAAACAGTCTGGGAGGGGTATATCAGTGTAGGGCCAATAAACTGATTTATTAGTCAGTTTTTGATGCGGTTGGAGTAAGTGAGTCCTGGTAATATGATCTACTGTAAGTTAGCTTTCGATTTTTCAAATACCTGATCTTCATTGAAGATTTAGTCCGTCTGAAAGTTGCCCCTAAATATTTTATTACTTCGCTATCATTTATACTTGTAATGTTTCCAGAGACCGTCACGATATCATCAGAATGAAGTTTACCATTTTTATAATAACGACATTTGATTTGTCTGCATTTATATGCAAACCTATTTCTTGAAGCAGATTTATGATAGAAGTGACTAGGATAGAAGCTGCTGCTTGGTTTTTAGCTATGATCATCAGATCGTCGGCAAGCATAGGGATGTTAAAGGTACAGTGTTAGGACTCAATTGAAAACTATACATTTCTGATACTTTGATGTCTCTGAGTTCATCAAGGATGTGATTTATACCCCGGTTAAATAAGAAAGGTGAAAAGGGATCTGCTTGCATCACTCCACATTTGATGTTGATCTTATCTATGTGACCACGGGCAGTTTGAACTTTTGTTGTGTTTTTCGTGAGAAGATTGACTAGTAACTTCTTAATGGATCTGGTTAGTATAGAGTCCTCTATTGTCGCCTGTAAGTAATTGTGTCCAATATTATCGAACGTTTTGCTGATGTCGAGGCATACTACGCAGATCGAAATCTTTTTCATTACAGCTGTTGGTAAAATGCCATCAACAATTTTCACGTTAATGAAGGAGCCAGGGGTCGTGACAAAACCTCTTTGGAACTTGCTCAAAGGGATTTATTCCTTTACAATTTTATCGAGGATCTTACTAAATATGCGCCGAATAATGGAGCAAATACTAATCGGTCTCCATTTGGACAGATCATTCTCTTCACCGCCTTTATGTATAAGAACAATTCTCGCTGCCTTGAGAACCTCAGGAATGAACCCACTTTCAAATATTCTTATGAAGATATGGGCTAAAGTATTAGCAGCAAGTGGATCATAAACAGATTTCATTAAAACCTTATCCGGACCTGGGCTAATGTCAATTGCTATGCTCTTGATAATAGAGAAAACTAACTCTTGAGATACTGATATTGTATCATTCGTATAATCAATATAGGAGTCTCTCATGCAATCATTAGGAGTATCAAATCTGTTCCTAAAATATCCTTCAACAACATGCAGATAGATGGCGGGCAGTAAGCAACTAGCTGTGTGTGGTTCGTGCATAAAATCAATTACTGCCGAGGACGACTACATCATCTGTGACGGTAAGTGTCAAAGAAAAAAACCCAGAGCGTGTGTTAAATTAAACAAACGGGAATTCAAGACAGTAATTGAGGACAAATCAAAGAAGTGGTACTGCGGCAAGTGTGATAGTGTGAATGGCGATCTGGCCGCAGGGCCGAGTGACCTAAGCTTGGGGATATGAAATCTGTAGTCAGGGACATCCACAAAAGGCTATGTAAACTAGAAGGAGTCGAAGATGAACAAGCGGAAATCAGAAGGAATCGAAGGTGAACAAGCGGAAATCAGAAAAGTCGGTAACCTTCTGTGCTGAGAGTTTCGACAATATTAAGCGTCAGCTGCACCTAATAACTGATGACTTTATAAACGCTATGGCAGAAGTAGCGACATTGAATTCTAAGTTTGCTGTCCTCGAAAGGAAAAAGACAAGAGCAGAGGAAGAAGTCTCTAAGCTTAGAGAGGAAAATCAAGACCTCCAACAGTACGTCCGGAGGAACAACGTAGAAATTCATGGACTGCCCCAGCTTGGTGACGAGAATCCAGTCGCAGTTGTGAAAGGACTTGGCAATGCGCTCGGTGTCGAAGTGACCGACAGTGATATTGATGCGTGTCATCGTCTACCCCAAAAGAAGCAGGAACTCCCTCCTCCTCTCCTTGAAAAATTTTGTAGCCGGTTAAAAAAGGATCAGCTGCTCGCAGCAAGAAAGAATAAATCAACACTAAGCTCAAAAGATTTAGGTATCCAAGCAGCTAACCGAGCTGTATATATGAATGAACATCTGATATCAGGGAATAAATATCTCCACAAGATGGCCAGGGTTCTACGGCAATATGGATATAAATATATTTGGACAAGGGACTGCAAAATCTACGTAAGAAGGACTGAAAACCATCGATCAGTGCGAATTAGGAGCATTGATGATATTAGAAAGTTGCAGAGCGAAGACACAAGTGTAACGGCACAGCCAAGATATCATACCAACACTCGTTATTGGCAGTACCTAAGTGATACAACAGATATTCCATTTTTCCATTAGGCTGTTATGAAATTGAATACGATTCCATTAATAATTTTGTTTTACAGAACATCAGTTCATATACAGTTGCTTCTCACCTGGACGGAAACAGCTCTACTGGTCCGTCAAAATCTTACAGTGCGGTTAGGTGCTTGTACCTAAACAACAGGAGTATCCGAAACAAACTTGAGGAAATCAAAATTCTGTTGCACATTATAGGTCAGGTAGATATATTGGTTGTGACAGATACCTGGGTAAAAAGTGAGGAGGAGAAATACTATAATATACCTAATTATAGAAGCATATTTTCACACACATACGGCAAAGATGGAGGTGGCTTAGGTATTTACATTTCGCACTGTTGGAAAGTAAATGTAAAAATGAATTGTGAAATTGATCATAGCTTGATATGGGTTGAAATTTATAGGGATAAATTTAGTGGTAGTAAGTATAAAAATATTGCTTCAATTAGAGGATATAACCCAAATAGGAATTATGCCACACCATTTCTAGCATCCCTCGAAAATTTTCTAAGTAAAACAACTAACAATTTATGACTATTTTTGGGTTACACGAATATTGATATCTTAACTAGTGACCAACTAAGAAGAAAATACATGAACCTGCTTTCTTGCTATGATTTCAAGCAATGCAATAATATATATCCAACACGAATATGTGACACCACAAGCACTTTAATAGATTATGTGTCTATAAATAATTCTGGAATATATTATTATTTATCAAATGTTGGTAGCTATATAAGTGACCATAATATATTAATATTTGATATTCTTTTGCCAAATTCTAAATCTCCATCACAATCACTTGAACTGAAAAGGCTGAAAGCAACTAATGTAGACCGAAAAGATGATAGACCTGAAAGTAGTAATATCACTGAACATAACACAAAAGTCATAAACAACACTACTAATAGGATTGACATAATATATAATTCCTTTATTGACCAACTACAACTTAGTACACAAAGACAGAAAGCACAAAGTCATCGAACACAAAGAACTGGTAGCTTGTCAGGATATCTTCCGAACTTCTCAGCCTTATTAAGCGACGTGACATTTTACATGCGAAACTTAAAAATCCAACCCTAAAGAATAACATCAATCTCAATCAGGAATATCGCAGGGGTAGAAACAATGTAGCAAATCTAAGAAGGAGCTTAAAAAACAAATATTACTCTGAAAAATTTAGAATTCATAACAAGAACCCAAAGGAAACATGAAAAATAATCAATGAAATCATACATAACAGAAAAACAACAAAAGGCGATAATTGTACATCTCTAGAAATAGATAACAAGATAATTACAGACAGTCAGGAAATATGTAAATCATTAAATTTATATTTTTCAAATATTGCTAAAACCCTGGCTTCAGCAATCCCTCCCCAGAGCACTGAAACACTTGGGGTTCGTAGTTACTTGAACTCATTTTAACTATATCCAACTGATGAAACAGAAGTAAGATCTATAATATCAAATCTAAAAAACAAGAGTAGCTGTGGGCAGGATGGTATAACTGCCAACTTTCTAAAAAAAATCCAGGATTCTTTAAGTAGGATGCTAACAGAGACCATTAACGAATCCTTGGCATCTGGTACATAACCTAGTGAGCTAAAAGTAGCTAAAGTAGTTGCTGTCTTTAAGGGTGGGGATGGGAGGAATCCTAGTAACTATAGGTCTATCTGCATTCTCTCCATAATCTCCAAAATATTAGAAACTATTGTTAAAAGGAGACTTCTCACTTTTTTAAACAAAAATAATTTCTTTTACAATGCACAATATGGCTTTCGTGAGAATTCTAACACTGAAATAGCAACCGTAGATCTCATAAATCTGCTGCAAGAGTCAATAGATTCTAATAATTTTGCTGGTGGTTTGTTTATAGATCTAAAGAAGGCCTTTGATACAGTGGACCATGAAATATTGTTGGCTAAATTAGAGAGAGCAGGAGTTCGTGGTGTTGCTTTGAAGTGGTTTGATAATTATCTGTCTGATAGAAAACAGTATGTAGTGCTGAATAACTGTAAGAGATCGGCAATTAGGGTAACCTATGGAGTTCCACAGGGGACGATATTAGGGCCGATACACTTTCTAGTCTACATCAACGACATTGCAACTTGCCGTTTGAAAGGACGTATTACACTAAATGCCGACGACACAAACTTGTTTTATACTGGTTGCAATATAGACTCCATTGTTAAAGATATGCAGGAAGACCTCAATACTCTGTGCTTGTGGTTTCAAGCAAATAAATTAACTATTAATGTGCAAAAGACTAATTATGACAAAACAAGGTCAGAATGAAATCCCACACAGTAAAATATATATATGCAGAATACTGAAATAAAACTAGTTAGTACTGTCAAATATCTTGGGTTGGTTATTGATAGGAACTTGAACTGGACAGACCATGTTGAATACATTACTAAAAAGATCACACCTGCTGCAGGAATATTAAAGAAACTTAGTTATCTTATCCAAACAATCTTGCAAACTGTCCGGGACTATTCTTGTACTTCTGCAACTTTTATGTTATATAAATGTAAATACCGTACTCTGTAATCTGTTCTTGTACCTCTGCAACTCTGTGTTATGTATATATACTGTAAATACTCTGTAATCAATTCTTGTACGTCTGCAACTTTTATGTTATGTAATTGTAAATAATCTGAAATCTATTCTTGCACTTCTGCAGATCTACTACTCTTTAATTCATAGTCACCTACAATATTTGAATGTAATCTGGATGCGCTGTAAGAAGTCTGACTTGAATGAGCTAATGGTAGCACAAAATAGAGCTGTTAGAAATATACTTAATCTTCCCTACCTAACGCCAATAAAATATATGTTCCTAAGTGCTAAAATACCACCCCTAGGCGTGAGTAAAGAATTCAATACAGCTGTACTCATGTATAAAATAAAACATACATTTATACACCACAACACTGCATATACTCTGAATTCTGACAACCATCCATATAGTACTAGGCACGCGAATGACTTTGCCTTATACAATGTTCGCTCTTATAAATATGGTATAAACAGCTTGAAGTTTCAGCGATCCAGTTATTTAATAACATCCTTGTGGAAGTAAAAACAGCACCAACTTTGGCAAAATTCAAACAAAGAGTCGAGCATTATTTTTGGGAAAGGTACAGTGCTCTTTAAATCAAAATAACAGTTGTCATTTAAGTCATTCTCCCAAACAATCTTGCAAACTGTCCGGGACTATTCTTGTACATCTGCAACTTTTATGTTATATAAATGTAAATACCGTACTCTGTAATCTGTTCTTGTACCTCTGCAACTCTGTGTTATGTATATATACTGTAAATACTCTGTAATCAATTGTTGTACGTCTGCAACGTTTATGTTATGTAATTGTAAATAATCTGAAATCTATTCTTGCACTTCTGCAACTCTTATGTTATGTAAATGAAAATATTCTGTAATCCATTCTTATGCCTTTGCAACATTCTTGTTATGTAGATGTTAATACAGTCAGAAATAATTCTCTGTAATCCTCATATTGATGATGTATATATTTTATGTATTGTATGTGTTTATATGCTCAACCATTTACTAATAATCTTATATACACAAACTATATTTTGATGTGTAAGTGCCCACCAGTATGTAATATCCTGTACAATTCCTATGTATGAGCCTGCAGGCTCGTTGGAATTAATTGAAATGAATGAATGAATGAATGAACATCTTTCTCTAGTTTCAAATTATTGGTTCTCTTGCCATATAAAATTTGTCTAATTGCTTTCCTCGTTTGGTAAAAATATTCATATGGATTCAGTTCATACTCGAATTTAGCCTTTCGACGTTCACGGTCATTCTTAGAGGATCTCTGCGGGTTACTGGAGGTTTTATAACGTCGGTTGTTATTTTTGTAAGTGCCACGTTTACGAGCTTCAATATATCTAGGAAATGGACTGTGGCAAGGAAGTTTACAAAAATGTTCTTTGAATTCGTCATCATTCAATTCATGCTGAAAAATACCTAGCCATTTACTCAGTTCGTCGTCGTTAGGTTTATTTTTTGCTCTCTTTGATCAGAAGTTATATCCAACTTCGTTGACTGAACATTTTTACTAGATATAGGAATAGGATCTTAGACTGGCTACGTGTGGTCATAAATGGAATCAACAAGCAGGCTCTGCAATGCACCGGGTGTGATTTACTTATATGCATCTTAAGGCCTTCATACATTTGCCCACAAAATTGACATTGTGCCTTGTTATCAGTGGTACTCTTATTGGTGTCATTCGTAGCCATAGTACAGGATGTATAACCTCGATAATATAGTTAAAGATTATATTTGTCAATGATGATAATTTTTTTTGCTAGTTGCTTTACGTCGCACCGACACAGATAGGTCATATGGCGACGATGGGATAGGGAAGGGCTAGGAGTGGGAAGGAAGCGTCCGTTGCTTTAATTAAGGCACAGCCCCAGCATTTGCCTGGTGTGAAAATGGGAAAGCACGGAAAACCATTTTCAGGGCTGCCGACAGTGGGGTTCGAACGTACTATCTCCCGAATACTGGATACCATGAATTGAAGGTTTCATAGTAGGATATTTCAAGAGAGTTAAAAGATGACAAGAAGAGAGAAAGAAAAATATTGAGAACATAGCCTAATTCAGACGTTGAATGATTAGTGGACACAGAACACTTACACGGCTATCTTAGAGATTTGTTGGCCTTAAGATGAATCCATTATCGAAGTGCAAAATAAAAACAGCTATCGTGTCGCTGAAGGATTCCATGACGTCCGAGACACAATCTAGGATGGCTGGTGAAACTGAAATATATGCAGAAAAATATGCATTGCTGAGAGATGTAGATGAAAAGACTGTTAACGACATACGGTATGTCAATGCACACTAATTAAATAAGTACATTTAACATTGGACAAATGGTTTAATATATAGATCGACGGCAATTGGATACGGACAATATAGTGAGTTTCATAAACTGTTCGAGATTTTGTTTTGAAGAAAATTTTGATTGTATTGCATTGCATTTTATTGCATGATGATAATTATCCTTGTTCCTTTAATGGGTCTTACATCTAGGTCATCGCCCTTACCAATTTCCCCTTACTCTCACTCTCGTTATTACTGTACTTAACATGCTCCTAGCAACAATGACAAAAATATGTACGGTACGTAACTTCATTCTCTCAGATCAAAATACGAAATTGGATTCATTTACAGGTATGAATGTTTTCCAGACATGGTGCTGATAATACAAAATAAGTCTTGCCGCAATTTGAAGAGGCTACTGGGGTGGCTGATGGTATAATTCATAATGAATTTTTAACAGACTGGGGAATCTTCGGCCTTCGGAAATTATATTGAAGTGATGTTATATACGTATTCCAGCAAGATATAACTTGTACTTTATATTTTGATGCAAAAGCTCAGTACCACTAAAGACTTCACACTTGAATCGTAGTTCTGGTGCAGCTGAAGAATTTCTTCAATAAGTTCATATAACCTACTCCCAAACCCTGAATGGAATTTCCTCCAAACTACCAAGATTTTTTCGGAGCTTTGCATTTACATAAGAATCTTAGCTCGCCCTGGCAGGTAAAACAATTACAATAAAAAATGCAGATCCGTTATAAACATCTGTTTATTTGGCATTGTCCAAGATAGACCTATAATGACTATGACGCTGGACAGGGATAATACAGTATCGAAAGCTAACTTTAACTTAACGTACATCGGAATATTTGCCTTGTGGGAACATATTTAACTCAGAATACTCCAATTAATGCTCTCTAGAGTAGAGTTAATACCCAACATCTACCGAAAGCATGTCATTACCAGCAGGAACTGACAACCGCCTACATACGATAGAAGTTTTAAAGGATTTAAACAAGTCTACCGTTAAGAAAACAAGCGATCCCTATTCAGCTGTGAACGAGTAGCACCCATTTCGATCGAAAGGGAACACATCTCTATATATTATATTTATTTGGTTGGCAAGGCCTTGGTGTTCTTTCAATATATCTATAATATGAGGACCAGAATATTTAGAGGAATGTAGAAGGAACTCCTCCTGCCCACAGAATGCCACGTTAGAAAATAGTGAATCCATTTTCTTTCCACTTAGCCAAATCTATAAAGGAAAAATTTTGAATTAAACCGAAGTAAAAACCGAAGAAGAGTCGATAAAGATACAGAAAAAAATTCCCTCACAACAGACTTGATTTGGGAATTTTCTCTACCGAAACAATCTGGAAGGGGTATATCAGTGCAGGACCAATGAACTGATTCATTACAGTCAGTTTTTGATGCGGTTGGAGTAAGTGAGTCCTGGTAATCTGATCTACTGTAAGTTAGCTTTCGATTTTTCAAGTACCTGATTTTCAATGAACACTATAGTCTGTCTGAAAGTTGCCTCTAAACATTTTATTTCTTCGCTATCATTTACACTTGTAATGTTTCCAGAGACCGTCACGATATCATCAGAATGAAGTTTACCATTTTTATAATAATGGCATTTGATTTGTCTGCATTTATATGCAAACCTATTTCTTGAAGCAGATTTAAGATAGAAGTGACTAGGGTAGAACCTGCTGCTTGATCTTTAGCTATGATCATCAGATCGTCGGCCAAGCATAGGGATGTTAAAGGTACAGTGTTAGGACCCAATTGAAAACCATAAATTTCTGTTACTTTGATGTCTCTGAGTTCATCAGGTTGTGGTTTATACCCCAGTTAAATAAAAGAGGTGAAATGGGATCTGCTTGCATCACTCCACATTGGATGTTTACCTTATCTGTATGACCACGAGCAATTTGAACTTTTGTTGTGTTTTCTGTGAGAAGATTGACTAGTAACTTCTTAATGGATCTGGGTAGTATAGAGTCCACTATTGTCGCCTTTAAGTGATTGTGTCCAATACTATCGAACGCTTTGCTGATGTTGAGGAATACTACGCAGAGCGAAATCTTTTCTATTACAGCCGTTGGTAAAGTGCCATCAACAATTTTCACGTTAATGAAGGAGCCAGGGGTAATGAAAAATCCTCTTTGGAACCTGTTCAAAGGGATGTATTCCCTTACAATTTTATCAAAGATCTTACTTAATATGCGCCGAATAATGGAGCAAATACTAATCGGTCTCCATTTGGACAGATCATTCTCTTCACCGCCTTTAGGTATAAGAACAGTTCTCGCTGCCTTGAGAACCTCAGGAATGAACCCACTTTCAAATATTCTTATGAAGATATGGGCTAAAATATTAGCAGCAAGTGGATCATAAACAGATTTTAATAAAACATTATCCGGACCTGGACTAGTGTCAATTGCTATGCTCTTGATAATAGAGAAAACTAACTCTTGAGATACTGAAATTGTATCATTCATATAATCACTATAGGAGTCTCTCATGCAATCATTAGGAGTTTCAAATCTGTTCCTAAAACATCCTTCAACAACATCTTTCTCTAGTTTCAAATTACTAGTTCTTTTTCAACTTAGTATTTGTCTAATTGCTTTCCTCCTTTGGTAAAAAATTCATATTGAGTCAGTTCATACTCGAGTTTAGTCATTCGACTTTCGCGATCATTCCTAGAGGATCCCCGTGGGTTACTGGAGGTTTCATATCATCGGTTGTTATGTTGTAAGTGCCACGTTTAAGCTTCTATATTGTACCGGTAACGGCGGTACAAAACTAAGTCCCCGTAATAGAAATTTTAAAAACTTACGCGTTACGCTTCAGGCCGGCTGCGAAAGACTGACTGGACGGCGAGCAACAGCTGTGTGCGAGTGACGTCCCAGCCCGCATCGCCGCGACACAGAGCCTAGGCTAATGTGGAATGTTCTTCGAATTTCTATGGGTAATAACTTTCCCCACAATAATAATTACACAAATTTAACAACATCATCGTGTAACCCGATCCTTTATCTACGTTCCTGCAGAGTTTCACGTAAATCTGACATGAGGCGATGAAGTTATGGAACGAGATGTGTAGGCCCGGATCAGATATAAATACAGTACTGCTTCGCTCAGCAGAGCAGTGTGTGGCCTGAGTGTATGGCCAGAGTGTGTATGTGCACGCTAGGCAGTGGAGTTCATACAGTCGGTTCGCGAGGACCGTGATCTAGCGTGAAGCGGCTATCAATCGTCGAGTCCGTGGACTTTAACCCAATCGCGTCGAATGTGGACTTGTGCGGATTTCTTTATACTGTGAGTGATAAACTTTTACTCCGACGGGACGTGATATAAATTGTGCTTCGTCTGAACATTATCAAGTGACTGTTTATTCTACACGAGTGTCTAAGACTTGCTAATGTTTTCGAGTGCTCGTAATTTGAAGTTTAATGTTATGGACAGGACTTAGAACAGTTTGCCCCTTACAGAGTACTAAATACTTCAAGTTTATGAGACTGTGTTTTAATCCAGATTTACTCGATTGCAAGCATGACTCCGTCACTAATATACCATTTCATGAACTGTGTAAATATTTGTAGGTCATGAACTGTAAACTGTGCATGTTTGAACTGTGCATTTCAATTCTACTAAACAGCACATTTCAATTCTACGAACATCAGTTGTGCGTTTCGATTTTACGATCAGTCGAACCGAGGACTGTCAATACATGATTAATTTCGTCTTTTAATTTCATGTTATTATCAATACGTGAATGAGTTCGAATTCACGAGTGAAACATCTTTATTTTCTAATCCAATTAAATTACGTTGAACAGTGCTTCAAACTAAGAACTAAGTCGTGCGGCATTACTTTACATTATGCCAAGTGCCACAAACTTCAAGTGACTCTGTTAATATTCGACGATAAGTTTCGAGTGGACTTTTATTTTGCGAGTATTAAACTTATATGCTCATTCGAGTTTAGTGGCCTCCTTTTCATTTAACACGGGACAAAATTTAGTGACATTTCACCGTGTGATAAACTCTCAAAGATACATTTTTTCTCGTGTTTGAACCTTCTTAAAACCATTGATAAGCTTTCTTCTCATCTCTGCAGAAGCAGTCTTTGCATTAACTCGCCCCAAGGCTTAACGATGTTCATTCACGTTCATCATTCACGAGGACTACCTCAACGCCTTTCATCAGCACCGTATGGATCTTCAAGACGTCGAATGGATCTTCTAGAACTTCCATGGGGGGAGGAATGGTGGTTCACTGGTATGAGAAAAGGAGGAGCTGCCGGAATCCAAGGACATCGCCAGCCCTAGGACGAAAAACATTTTCTACTGTATCTGCTGTACAGAGGTGACATAACTTTGTATTTATTAATAAACACAGAGGAAAATTTGCAATATTTATTTCTAAACAAACCCTCTCCCTATGTACGCACTTCAACAAATGGTACACGCACTGCGTCTCATGTCTACCGAAGTACCACATTTACTGTTACAATATACAATATCTAGTAACTGGACTCAATGGACCTGGCAGTAGGTCTGTAGCTGTAGCAAGGAAGTTTACAAAATGAGTGAATTGTTCATTGAATTCATCATTCAATTCATGCTGAAAAATAAATAGCCATTTACTCAGTTCGTCGTCGTAAGTTTTATTTTTTTTGCTCTATTTGATCAGAGGTTATTTCCAACTTCGTTGACTGACCATTTTTACTAGAAATAGGAACAGGATCTTAGACTGGCTAGGTGTGGTCATAGATGGATTCAGCAAGCAGGCTCTGTATTGCTCTGGGTGTGATTTACTTATATGCATCTTAAGGCCTTTATATGTACATTTGCCCGCGGAATTGACATTGTGTTTTGATACCATTGGTACTCTTATTGGTGTCATTTGTAGCCATAGTACAGGGTGTATAACCTCGATAATATAGCTAAATATTATATTTGTCGATGATGATAATTTATTACGCCTATAGACACTATTACTATGAAACTGTAGAATATATCAGAAAGTTGGGACGTGTAAAATATTTCGTATTGTAAATGCAAACCTTGAATTGGTTTTTTTGCTAGTTGCTTTACGTCGCACCGACACAGATAGGTCTTATGGCGACGATGGGATAGGGAAGGGCTAGGAGTGGGAAGGAAGCGGCCGTGGCTTTAATTAAGGTACAGCCCCAGAATTTGCCTGCTGTGAAAATGGGACAGCACGGAAAACCATTTTCAGGGCTGCCGTCAGTGGGGTTCGAACCTACTATCTCCCGAATACTGGATACCATGAATGTAAGGTATCATAGTAGGATATTTCAAGAGAGTTAAAAGTTGACAAGAAGAGAGGAAGAAAAATATTGAGAACATAGCCTAATTCAGACGTTGAATGATTAGTGGACACAGAACACTTAAATGATAACAAACGGCTACCTTAGTGATTTGTTGGCCTTAAGATGAATCCATTATCGAAGTGCAAAATAAAAACAGCAATTAGGACAACTCCCAAATATCCAGGTAATCCTTATGTTCTGCTTTGATAGACTTCCCCCGTTGCGATTTGAATTGTATTCACTAAAGGAACCCTTCACCTTCAAGGTGGGAAGCCTAGAATATTTCTTGAGGCAGTCATGTAAACGTTGGTCCAGTAACCTCTTTCTATGGAGACCAACCAAGCCATCATAAATGTCTCACTAGACAAATATTGACGTTGGAGCTATCGTGTCGCTGAAGGATTTCATGACGTCCGAGACACAATCTAGGATGGCTGGTGAGACTGAAATATATGCAGAAAAATATGCATTGCTGAGAGATGTAGATGAAAAGACTTTTAACGACATACGGTATGTCAACGTACACTAATTAAATAAGTACATTTAACATTGGACAAATGGTTTAATATATAGATCGATGGCAATTAGGTACGGAAAATACAGTGAGTTTCATAAACATTTCGATATTTTGTTTTGAAAAAAATATTGATTGTATTGCACTGAATTTTATTGCATGATGATTATTGTCCTTGTTCCGTTTACGGGCCTTACATCTAGGTCATCGGCCTTACCAATTTCCCCTTAATCTCAATCTCGTTATTACTGTACTTAACATGCTCCTAGAAACGATGACTAAAAATATGTACGGTACGTAACTTCATTCTCTCAGATCAAAATACGAAATTGGATTCATTTACAGGTATGAATGTTTTCCAGACATGGTGCTGATAATACAAGATAAGTCTTGCCGCAATTTGAAGAGGCTACTGGGGTCGTTGATGGTATAATTCATAATGAATTTTTAACAGACTGAGGAATGTTCGGCCTTCGGAAATGATATTGAAGTGATGTTATATAGGTATTCCAGCAAGATATAACTTGTACTTTATATTTTGATGCAAAAGCTCAGTACCACTAAAGACTTCACACTTGAATCGTAGTTCTGCTGCAGCTGAAGAATTTCTTCAATAAGTTCATATAACATACTCCCAAACCCTGAATTGAGCTTCCTCCAAACTACCAAGATTTTTTCGGAGCTTTGCATTTACACCAAGAAACTTAGCTCGCCATGGCAGGTAAAACAATTACAATTAGAAATGCTGATCAGTTATAAACATCTGTTTATTTGGCATTGTCCAAGATAGACCTATAATGACTATGACGCTGGAAAGGGATAATACAGTATCGAAAGCTAACTTTGACTTAACGTACATCGGAATATTTGCCTTGTGGGAACATATTTAACTCAGAATACTCCAATTAATGCTCTCTAGAGTAGAGTTAATACCCAACATCTACCGAAAGCATGTCATTACCAGCCGGAACTGACAACCGGCTACATACGACAGAAGTTTTAAAGGACTTCAGCAAGTCTACCGTTAAGAAAACAAGCGATCTCTATTCAGCTGTGAACGAGTAGCACCTATTTCGATCGAAAGGGAACACATATCTATATATTATATTTATTTAGTTGGCAATGCCTTGGTGTTCTTTCAATATATCTATAATATGAGGACCAGAATATTTAGCGGAATGTAGAAGGAACTCCTCCTGCCCACAGAATGCCACGTTAGAAAATAGTGAATCCACTTTCTTTTAACTTAGCCAAATCTATAACGGAACAATTTGAATTAAACCGAAGTAAAAACCGAAGAAGAATCGATAAAGTTACAGAAAAAAATCCCTCACAACCATATCATAGAGCCTTGTAAATTCAACAAACCCGTAACCCCACAAACCATGCCCACAACCACACCCACACCCACCCAAAAATACAATTCCCTCCCAGTGTTGGAAAATTGATTTTTAAAACGGCAGACCACGTACTAAAATGTTTTGCGGAAAATGTAACCTAAATAACTACTGCCGTTCACACATTCCCATGAAAAATAACCTACCGTATTCAAGAAAAACACAACACCACATCCAGAGGGAACCTTCCCACCCACCCTCAATATGAAAGCCCAAAAACCACACAACGCTCAGAAAAAAAAGGACGAAACCCGTGCGCCAAATATTCTAAAACACACTGATCACTTATCACACTTTTCATAATGCTACAAACCACTCCTCGCCAGTTACTTGCATAAGGTTCATGGTTTTAAGTATTTAAGCACTAATATCTTTCATTCTTCCTTCGTACATTTATACCCATTGATAAATATTTACACATTTACTCTCCCCAAATACATCTTGGGACTTTAGAAAATCGATGAATGGACTATTGACCTCACCAAAAGAAAGTCATTATTCGAGAAGCTCAAAACGCCGTTACTATGCTAGCATTAAATCAGATCAATATGTAGTCTAACAAAACAACCGCAGACGTGAAATGCACACGCGCAAATAGCAGCAAGGTAGTGGGAATGATTTTATTTGGCGGTTTAGCAGGAACATCATAGATGTCTTCGTAACTACTGAAGATAATACCTTACGACAAAAAGTTGTCTAGAGTGCAATGTTTGCTTTCACCATGACTGTAAAGACGTTCCTGATTCTTAAAATGGGACATAAAAGAGATCCAGGATAACAAGCTAGGAAAACTGTGGATGAACGTACATTTGTCAAGAGGGGAGGAACAGACACTATTAAACAAGAAAAGAAGAATAAGGAAACAGAGCTCGTAGAGTTTGAGCATCTCTAATGTCTCAATTAAACTTACGTTTTAATAGAAGTTTGTAAAGACGAAGGAACTTACAAACAAGGACAGTTCTGTATTGAGATAAGGGTGGCACAATCTTCAGCAGTGATGAAGCTATACCTGACAGGTTGACACAGAAATATAATGCAATAGTGAGTGGAAATACACGTGACGGCAACGAAGGATAGACATTGCAAAAAATAAATAGAGCGTGGGAACTAAATTGCAAATGCCAAAAATCAGGCAGTTATAAAACCACTCCTTCAATTCATAATCTAATCAGTAAGGGCTAATGCGCACTATCTGGTGGCACTGCACTATATGATAGCGATTACCGAAACAATTAACCACATATATATCATCTTCATGTGCTCAACATTCACATAAATTTGGCATTGTTGTCGTAGAAATATTTGAAATCTTACAATACAACTTTCGTAATTTCAACGTAACTATGCCTCTTTACTTAGGCTGTTCATAGCGAAGTGATCAAGAATTAATCTCTATTTATTGAGTCTGATCCAGGACACCCTAGATTGGCCATAAGACACAGAATAATACACAAAAACCATTTTGAGGGAAGATAAAGCAGATTAATATTAAAAAATTATGGGTTACAATTAAAAATGTTAAATAGCATTAACTAGATATAAATGGTGGCGAAGAATCGAAACGGAGTATCTGATGAGTGAGACGACTACTTCATCTTGTAGACTTCTCGCTAGTTTATACTTTTGTTGCCATGTGACGAAGGATTTAGGAATTGTTCCCCTCCCGCCAAAGAAATGTCCTGACACCGTATTTTTTAAAAGGTTATTCGACTCAAGAGAGAAAGGGAATGTTGGATTAAAGATATCGTTCTTCTCGTTGTCAACGTCAGTCTGCTGAGAGGCTGAAGATTGAAAGCGTACCGTAGGATCAATAATTTCAGCTTCGTTCCTCCGTGTGTCAATCGCTATAATATCAATCCTGCGAGTGCTGCCTCATTCGGCGATGAAGTGGACTTCTCCGTACACTTCTAGATTCTTGAGACGAAGAGCATTAGCAATCAGGTTTCCGATGATGTTATGGCGTTTTTATCCTTAGCAGTTCTCCTTGAGGGCAATTCCCCAACACATGTGGTAAGGTTTGATACTCACTCCGGTGTCTGCGGTGGCCTGTTTTGCTAGAACGTCCCAGCAGAGTAGGTACTGATGCAACCATCGCGGTCATCATCAACATCTCACCCCATTCCGAACAAATTAAACCATCTCTTCTGGTAACCCAAGAATTAGCAGCAGGAACTTGAGGAATTAACGCAACAACTCTTCCTGCCTGTGGATATGCACACCAAGCATCAAATTCGCGTGTTCTAAGTATATCGCGCACTTTTCTAACAGATTTCGTTGATGTCTCTTCATTGAGTTGAAGTTCACATAGGCAGCGAATTTTTATTCCTGTGAAATTTCTAACAGCATTTCCGTGCGAATCATTCACAGCTTCTAGCTTGAGATTGATGTTCAGATGTTGAAGGTACGATTCCCAAGTAGCGCGCATTAGAGCTAACCCTTTAGATTTGTGGCTCGAATAGATCACACTTGTCGGTGTGTCACTCTGATCTTGTAGAATTTCTTTAAGTGCGCTTCTGATCATGTTGTCGGCTTTTAACGGATTTGATTAGGGAATTTTCTCAACCGAAACATTCTGGAAGGGGTATGTCAGTGTAGGGCCAATAAACTGATTTATTACAGTCAGTTTTTGATGCGGTTGGAGTATGTGAGTCCTGATAATCTGATCTACTGTAACTTAGATTTCGATTTTTCAAGTACCTGACTTTCATTGAAGACTATAGTCTGTCTGAAAGTTGCCCCTACATATGTTATTTCTTCGCTATCATTTATACCTGTAATGTTTCCGGAGACCGTCATGATATCATCAGAATGAAGTTTACCATTTATATTATAATGGCATTTAATTGGCTGCATTTATAATCAAACCTATTTCTTGAAGCAGATTTATGATAGAAGTGACTAGGATAGAAGCTGCTGCTTGGTCTTTAGTTATGATCATCAGAACGTCGGCAAAGCGTAATGATGTTAAAGGTAAAGTGCTAGGACTCAATTGAAAACCATACATTTCTTATACTTTGATGTCTCTGAGTTCATCAAGGATGTGGTTTATACCCCAGTTAAATAAAAAGGCGAAATGGCATCTGCTTACATCGCTCCACATTTGATGTTTATCTTATCTGTATGACCACGAGCAGTTTGAACTTTTGTTGTATTTTCTGTGAGAAGATTGACTAGTAACTTCTTAATGGATCTGGGTAGTATAGAGTCCACTATTGTAGCCTTTAAGTGATTGTGTCCAATACTATCGAACGCTTTGCTGATGTCGAGGAATACTACGCAGATTGAATTCTTTTTCATTACAGCTGTTGATAAAATGCCATCAACAATTTTCACGTTAATGAAAGAGCGAGGGGTCATGACAAAACCTATTTGAAATTTGTTCAAAGGGATTTATTCCCTTACACTTTTATCAAGGATCTTACTAAATTTGCGCCGCATAATGGAGCAAATACTAATCGGTCTCCATTTGGACAGATCATTCTCTTCACCGCCTTTATGTATAAGAACAGTTCTCACTGCCTTGAGAACCTCAGGAATGACCTAATTTCAAATATTCTTATGAAGATATGGGCTAAAGTATTAGCAGCAAGTGGATCATAAACAGATTTCAATAAAACCTTATCCGGACCTGGGCTAGTGTCAATTGCTATGCTCTTGATAATAGAGAAAACTAACTCTCGAGATACTGAAATTGTATCATTCGTATAATCAATATGGTATTCTCCCATGCAATCATAAGGAGTTTCAAATCTGTTCCTAAAATATCCTTCAACAACATCTTTCTCTAGTTTCAACCTACTAGTTCTCCCACATAAAATTTGTCTAATTGCTTTCCTCCTTTGGTAAAAATATTCATATTGAGTCAGTTCATATTCGAATTTTGCCTTCTGATGTTCACGATCATTCTTAGAGGATCTCTGTGGGTTACTGGAGGTTTCATATCGTCGGTTGTTATTTTTGTAAGTGCCACGTATAAGCTTCAATATATCTAGTAATTGGATTCATTGAACCTGGCAGTAGGTCTGTAGCTGTGGCAAGGAAGTTTAAAAAATTAGTGAATTGTTCATTGAATTCATCATCATTCAATTCATGCTGAAAAATACCTAGACATTTATTCAGTTCGTCGTCGTAAGGTTTATTTTTTTGCTCTCTTTGACCAGAGGTTATATCCAACTTCGTTGACTAACCATTTTTACTAGAAAGAGGAATAGGATCTTAGACTGGCTAGGTGTGGTCATAGATGGATTCTGCAAGCAGGCTCTGAATTGCTCTGGGTGTGATTTACTTATATGCTTCTTAAGGCCTTTGTACATTTGCCCGCGAAATTAACATTGTGTTTTGATACCGTTGGTACTCTTATTGGTGTCATTTGTAGCCATAGTACAGGATGTATAACCTCGATAATATAGTTAAAGACTATATTTTTCAATTTTAATAATTTATTACGCCTATAGCCACTATTACTATGAAACTGTAGACTATATCAGAAAGTAGGGATGTGTAAAGTATTTCGCCTTTTAAATGCAAACTATGAATTGAAGGTATCATAGTACGATATTTCAAGAGAGTTAAAAGATGACAAGATGAAAGAAAGAAAAATATTGAGAACATAGCCTAATTCAGACCTTGAATGATTAGTGGACACAGAACACTTAAATGATAACAAACGGCTACCTTAGTGATTTGTTGGCCTTAAGATAAATCCATTATCGAAGTGCAAAACAAAACAGCAAATAGGACAACAGAGAAAAATCCAGGTAATTTTTATGTTCTGCTTTGATAGACTTCCCCCGTTGCGATTTGAACTAAATTGCAAATGCCAAAAATCAGGCAGTTATAAAACCACTCCTTCAATTCATAATCTAATCAGTAAGGGCTAATGCGCACTATCTGGTGGCACTGCATTATATGATAGCGATTACCGAAACAATTAACCACATATATCTCGTCTTCATGTGCTCAACGTTCAGATAAATTTGGCATTGTTGGCATAGAAATATTTGAAATCTTACAATAAAACATTCGTAATATTTATTACTTAGTCTGTTCATAGCGAAATGATCAAGAATTAATCTTTATTTATTTAGTCTGATCCAGGACACCCTAGATTTGCCACAAGACACAGAATAATACACAATAGCAATTTTGAGGGAAGATAAAAATTATTAATGTTCAAAAATGATAGGTTACAATTAACCATGTTAAATAGCATTAACTCCATATAAATGGTGGCGAAGAATCGAAACGGAGTATTTGATGAGTGAGACGACTATTTCATCTTGTAGACTTCTCGCTTGTCGCCATGTGACGAAGGATTTGCGAATTGTTCCACTCCCGCCAAAGGAATGTCCTGTCACAGTATTTTTTTGAAGGTTATTCGACTCAAGAGAGAAAGGGAATGTTGGATTAAAGATATCGTTCTTCATGTTGTCAACGTCAGTCTGCTGAGAAGCTGAAGATTCAAAGCGTACCGTAGGATCAATAATTTCTGCTTCGTTCCTCCGTCTGTCAATCGCTATAATATCAATCCTGCGAGTGCTGCCTCATTCGGCGATGAAGTGGACTTCTTCGTACACTTCTAGATTTTTGAGACGAAGAGCATTAGCAATCAGGTTTCTGAGGATGTTATGGCGTTTTCATCCTAAGCAGTTCTCCTTGAGGGCAACTCCCCAACACGTGTGGTAGGGTTTCAAACTCACTCCGGTGTCTGCGGTGGCCTGTGCTGGTAGAACGTCCCGGCAGCGTAGGTACTGATGCAACCATCGCGGTCATCTTCAACATCTCACTCCATTCCGAACAAGTTAAACCATCTCTTCTGGTAACCCAAGAATTAGCAGCAGGAACTTGAGGAAATAACGCAACAACTCTTCCTGTCTGTGGATATGCACACCAAGCATCAAATTCGCGTGTTCTAAGTATATCGCGCACTTTTCTAACAGATTACATTGATGTCTCTTCATTGAGTTGAAGTTCAGATAGGCAGCGAGTTTATTATTCCTGTGAAATTTCGAACAGCATTTACGTGCGAATCATTCACAGCTTCTAGCTTGAGATTGATGTTCAGCTGTTGAAGGTACGATTCCCAAGTAGCGCGCATTTGAGCTAACCCTTTAGATTTGTGGCTCGAATAGATCACACTTGTCGGTGTGTCACTCTGATCTTGTAGAATTTCTTTAAGTGCGCTTCTGATCATGTTGTCGGCTTTTAACGGATTTGATGAGGGAATTTTCTCAACCGAAACAGTCTGGAAGGGGTATATCAGTGTAGGGCCAATAAACTGATTTATTACAGTCAGTTTTTGATGCGGTTGGAGTAAGTGAGTCCTGGTAATCTGATCTATTGTAACTTAGCTTTCGATTTTTCAAGTACCTGACTTTCATTGAAGACTATAGTCTGTCTGAAAGTTGCCCCTACATATGTTATTTCTTCGCTATCATTTATACCTGTAATGTTTCCAGAGACCGTCACGATATTATCAGAATGAAGTTTACCATTTATATTATAATGGCATTTGATTTGTCTGCATTTATAATCAAACCCATTTCTTGAAGCAGATTTCTGGTAGAAGTGACTAGGATAGAAGCTGCTGCTTGGTCCTTAGTTATGAATATCAGAACGTCGGCAAAGCATAGGGATGTTAAAGGTAAACTGTTAGGACTCAATTGAAAACCATACATTTCTGATACTTTGATGTCTCTGAGTTCATCAAGGATGTGGTTTATACCCCAGTTACATAAAAAGGTGAAATGGCATCTGCTTGCATCGCTCCACATTTGATGTTTATCTTATTTGTATGACCACGAGCAGTTTGAACTGTTGTTGTATTTTCTGTGAGAAGATTGACTAGTAACTTCTTAATGGATCTGGGTAGTATAGAGTCCACTATTGTAGCCTTTAAGTGATCGTGTCCAATACTATCGAACGCTTTGCTGATGTCGAGGAATACTACGCAGATCGAAATCTTTTTCATTACAGCTGTTGGTAAAATGCCATCAACAATTTTCACGTTAATGAAAGAGCGAGTGGTCATGACAAAACCTCTTTGGAACTTGTTCAAAGGGATTTATTCCCTTACACTTTTATCAAGGATCTTACTAAATACGCGCCGCATAATGGAGCAAATACTAATCGGTCTCCATTTGGACAGATAATTCTCTTCACCGCCTTTATGTGTAAGAACAGTTCTCGCTGCCTTGAGAACCTCAGGAATGAACCCACTTTCAAATATTCTTATGAAGATATGGGCTAACGTATTAGCAGCAAGTTACATAAACAGATTTCAATAAAACCTTATCCGGACCTGGGCTAGTGTCAATTGCTATGCTCTTGATAATAGAGAAAACTAACTCACGAGATACTGAAATTGTATCATTCGTATAATCAATATAGGAGTCTCCCATGCAATCATTAGGAGTTTCAAATCTGTTCCTAAAATATCCCTCAACAACATCTTTCTCTAGTTTCAAATTATTAGTTCTGCCACTTAAAATTTGTCTAATTGCTTTCCTCCTTTGGTAAAAATATTCATATTGAGTCAGTTCATATTCGAATTTAGTATTTCGATGTTCACGATCTTCCTTAGAGGATCTCTGTGGGTTACTGGAGGTTTCATATCGTCGGTTTTTATTTTTGTAAGTGCCACGTTTAAGCTTCAATATATCTAGTAACTGAACTCATTGGACCTGGCAGTAGGTCTGTAGCTGTGGCAAGGAAGTTTAAAAAATTAGTGAATTGTTCATTGAATTCATCATCATTCAATTCATGCTGAAAAATACCTAGACATTTATTCAGTTCGTCGTCGTAAGGTTTATTTTTTTGCACTCTTTGATCAGAGGTTATATCCAACTTCGTTGACTAACCATTTTTACTAGAAGGAGGAATAGGATCTTAGACTGGCTAGGTGTGGTCATAGATGGATTCTGCAAGCAGGCTCTGAATTGCTCTGGGTGTGATTTAATTATATGCATCTTAAGGCCTTTATACATTTGCCCGCGAAATTGACATTGTGTTTTGATACCATTGGCACTCTTATTCGTGTCATTTATATCCATAGTACAGGATGTATTTTTCAATGATGATAATTTATTACGCCTATGGACTCTATTACTATGAAACTGTAGACTATATCAGAAAGTAGGGATGTGTAAAGTATTTCGTCTTGTAAATGCAAACCATGAATTGAAGGTATCATAGTAGGATAATTCAAGAGAGTTATAAGATGACAAGAAGAGAGAAAGAAAAATATTGAGAACATAGCCTAATTCAGACGTTGAATGATTAGTGGACACAGAACACTTAAATGATAACAAACGGCTACCTTAGTGATTTGTTGGCCTTAAGATAAATCCATTATCGACGTGCAAACAAAACAGCAATTAGGACAACCCCGAAAAGTCCAGGTAATTTTTATGTTCTGCTTTGATAGACTTCCCCCGTTGCGATTTGAATTGTATTTACTGAAGGGATCCTTCACCTTCAAGGTGGGAAACCTAGAATATTTCTTGAGGCAGTCATGTAAACGTTTTTCCAGTAACATCTTTCTAAGGATACCAACCAAGCCATCATGGATGTCTCGCTAGACACATATTGACGCGGGAACTATCGTGTTGCTGACGGATAACATGACGTCGGAGACACAATCTAGGATGGCTGGTGAGACTGAAATATATGCAGAAAAGTATGCATTGCTGAGAGATGTAGATGAAAAGTCCTTTTATGGCACACGATATGTAAACGCACATTAATTATATAAGTACATTTAACATTGGACAAATCGTTTAATATGTAGATCGACGGCAATTAGATACGGACAATATAGTGAGTTTCATAAACTGTTCGAGATTTTGTTTTGAAAAACATATTGATTGTATTGCATTGCATTTTATTGCATGATGATAATTATCCTTGTCGCTTTAATGGGCCTTACATCTAGGTCATCGGCCTTATCTAAAATCCTTTTACTCTCACTCTCGTTATTACTGTACTTGACATGCTCCTAGAAACAATGACAAAAAATATGTACGTAACTTCATTCTCTCAGATCAAATTACGAAATTGGATTCATTTAGAGGTATGAATGTTTTCCAGACATAGTGCTGATGTACTTAACATGCTCCTAGGAACGATAACAAACATATGTATGTAACTTCATTCTCTCAGATCAAAATATGAAACTGATGGATTCAGTTACAGATATGAATGATTTCCAGACATGGTGCTGATAATACAATATAAGTCTAGCCGCAATTTGAAGAGGCTACTGGTGTGGTTGATGGTATAATTCGTAATGAATTTTTAACTGACTCAAGAATGTTCGGCGTTGGGAAATGATATTGAAGTGATGTTACATAGGTATTCCAGCAAGATATAACTTGTACTTTATATTTTGATGCAAAAGCTCAGTATCACTAAAGACCTCACTCTTGAATCTTAGTTCTGCTGCAGCTGAAGTATTTCTTCAATAAGTTCATATAACATACTCCCAAATCCTGAATGAAGTTTCTTCCAAACTGCCAAGATTTTATCGCAGCTTTGCATTTTCATAAGAATCTTAGAGCTCCATGGCAGGTAAAACAATTACAATTAGAAATGCTCAACCGTTATAAGCATCTGTTTATTTGGCATTGTCGAAGGTAGACCTATAATGACTATGACGCTGGACAGGGATAATACAGCATCGAAAGCTAACTTTAACTTAACGTACATCGGAGTATTTGCCTCGTGGGTACATATGTAACTCTGAATACTCCAATTAATGCTCTCTACTGTAATGTTAATACCCAACATCTACCGAAAGCGTGTCATGACCAGCAGGAACTGACAACCGGCTACATACGACAAAAGTTTTAAAAGACTACAACATGTCTACCGTTAAGAGAACAAGCGATCCCTATTCAGCTGTGAACGAGTAGCATCCATTTCGATCGAAAGGGAACACATCTCTATATATTACATATATTTGGTTGGCAAGGCCTTGGTGTTCTTTCAATATATCTATAATATGAGGACCAGAATATTTAACGGAATGTTGAAAGTACTCCTCCAGCCCATAGAATGCCACGTTAGAAAATAGTGATTCCATTTTCTTTGCACTTAGCCAAGTCTAGCACGGAAAAGAATTTGAATTAAACCGAAGTAAAAATCGAAAAAGAGACGATAAAGATACAGAAAAAAATTCCCTCACAACTATATCATAGAGCCTTGAAAAATTCAACAAAACTGTAACCCCACAAACCATACCCACACCCACACCCAAACCCACACCCACACCCACCCCAAAATACAGTTCCCTCGCAGTGTTAGAAAATTGATTTTTAAAACGGCAGACCACGTACTATAATTTTTGCAGAAAATGTAACCTAAATAACCACTGCCGTTCACACATTCCCATGAAAAATAACCTACCGTATTCAAGAAAAACACAGTAGAAAAACACAACACCACATCCAGAGGGAACCTTCCCACCCACCCTCAATATCAAAGCCCAAAAACCACACAACGCACAGAAAAAAAAGCACGAAACCCGTACGCCAAATATTCCAAAACACACTGATCACTTATCACACTTTTCATAATGCTACAAACCACTCCTCGCCAGTTACTTGCATAAGGTTCATGGTTTTAAGTATTTAAGCACTAATATCTTTCATTCTTCCTTCGTACATTTATACCCATTGATAAATATTTACACATTTACTCTCCCCAAATACATCCTGGGACTTTAGAAAATCGATGAATGGACTACTGAGCTCACCAAAAGAAAGTCATTATTCGAGAAGCTCAAAACGCCGTTACTATGCTAGCATTAAATCAGATCAATATGCAGTCTAACAAAACAACCGCAGTCGTGAAATGCTCACGCGCAAATAGCAGCAAGGTAGTGGGAATGATTTTATTTGGCGGTTTAGCAGGAACATCATAGATGTCTTCGTAACTACTGAAGATAATACCTTACGACAAAAAGTTGTCTAGAGTGCAACGTTTGCTTTCACCAAGACTGTAAAGACGTTTCTGATTCTAAAAATGGGACATAAGAGAGATCCAGGATAACAAGCTAGGAAAACTGTGGATGAACGTACATTTGCCAAGAGGGGAGGAACAGACACTATTAAACAAGAAAAGAAGAATCAGGAAACAGAGCTCGTAGAGTCTGAGCATCTCTAATGTCTCAATTAAACTTACGTTTTAATAGAAGTTTGTAAAGACGAAGGAACTTACAAACAAGGACAGTTCTGTATTGAGATAAGGGTGGCACAATCTTCAGCAGTGATGAAGCTATACTTGACAGGTTGACTCAGAAATATAATGCAAAAGTGAGTGGAAATATACGTGACGGCAACGAAAGGATAGACATTGCAAAAAATAAATAGAGCGTGGGAACTAAATTGCAAATGCCAAAAATCAGGCAGTTATAAAACCACTCCTTCAATTCATAATCTAATCAGTAAGGGCTAATGCGCACTATCTGGTTGCACTGCACTATATGATAGCGATTACCGAAACAATTAACCACATATATCTCATCTTCATGTGCTCAACATTCACATAAATTTGGCATTGTTGGCATAGAATATTTGAAATCTTACAATAAAACATACGTAATTTCAATTACTTAGTCTGTTCATAGCGAAATGATCAAGAATTAATCTTTATTTATTTAGTCTGATCCAGGACACCCTAGATTTGCCATAAGACACAGAATAATACACAATAACAATTTTGAGGGAAGATATAAAAGATAAATGTTCAAAAATGATAGGTTACAATTAACCATGTTAAATAGCATTAACTCCATATAAATGGTGGCGAAGAATCGAAACGGAGTATTTGATGAGTGAGACGACTATTTCATCTTGTAGACTTCTCGCTTGTCGCCATGTGACGAAGGATTTGGGAATTGTTCCCCTCCCGCCAAAGAAATGTCCTGTCACCGTATTTTTTTAAAGGTTATTCGACTCAAGAGAGAAAGGGAATGTTGGATTAAAGATATCGTTCTTCATGTTGTCAACGTCAGTCTGCTGAGAAGCTGAAGATTCAAAGCGTACCGTAGGATCAATAATTTCTGCTTCGTTCCTCCGTCTGTCAATCGCTATAATATCAATCCGGCGAGTGCTGCCTCATTCGGCGATGAAGTGGACTTCTTCGTACACGTCTAGATTTTTGAGACGAAGAGCATTAGCAATCAGGTTTCTGATGATGTTATGGGGTTTTCATCCTAAGCAGTTCTCCTTGAGGGCAACTCCCCAACACATGTGGTAAGGTTTCATACTCACTCCGGTGTCTGCGGTTGCCTGTGCTGGTAGAACGTCCCAGCAGCGTAGGTACTGATGCAACCATCGCGGTCATCTTCAACATCTCACTCCATTCCGAACAAGTTAAACCATCTCTTCTGGTAACCCAAGAATTAGCAGCAGGAACTTGAGGAAATAACGCAACAACTCTTCCTGTCTGTGGATATGCACACCAAGCATCAAATTCGCGTGTTCTAAGTATATCGCGCACTTTTATAACAGATTACATTGATGTCTCTTCATTGAGTTGAAGTTCAGATAGGCAGCGAGTTTATTATTCCTGTGAAATTTCGAACAGCATTTACGTGCGAATCATTCACAGCTTCTAGCTTGAGATTGATGTTCAGCTGTTGAAGGTACGATTCCCAAGTAGCGCGCATTAGAGCTAACCCTTTAGATTTGTGGCTCGAATAGATCACACTTGTCGGTGTGTCACTCTGATCTTGTAGAATTTCTTTAAGTGCGCTTCTGATCATGTTGTCGGCTTTTAACGGATTTGATTAGGGAATTTTCTCAACCGAAACAGTCTGGAAGGGGTATATCAGTGTAGGGCCAATAAACTGATTTATTACAGTCAGTTTTTGATGCGGTTGGAGTAAGTGAGTCCTGGTAATCTGATCTACTGTAAGTTAGCTTTCGATTTTTCAAGTACCTGACTTTCATTGAAGACTATAGTCTGTCTGAAAGTTGCCCCTACATATGTTATTTCTTCGCTATCATTTATACCTGTAATGTTTCCAGAAACCGTCACGATATTATCAGAATGAAGTTTACCATTTATATTATAATGGCAGTTGATTTGTCTGCATTTATAATCAAACCTATTTCTTGGTGCAGATTTATGATAGAAGTGACTAGGATAGAAGCTGCTGCTTGGTCTTTAGTTATGAATATCAGAACGTCGGCAAAGCATAGGGATGTTAAAGGTAAACTGTTAGGACTCAATTGAAAACCATACATTTCTGATACTTTGATGTCTCTAAGTTCATCAAGGATGTGGTTTATACCCCAGTTAAATAAAAAGGTGAAATGGCATCTGATTGCATCGCTCCACATTTGATGTTTATCTTATCTGTATGACCACGAGCAGTTTGAACTTTTCTTGTATTTTCTGTGAGAAGATTGACTAGTAACTTCTTAACGGATCTGGGTAGTATAGAGTCCACTATTGTAGTCTTTAAGTGATTGTGTCCAATACTATCGAACGCTTTGCTGATGTCGAGGAATACTACGCAGATCGAAATCTTTTTCATTACAGCTGTTGGTAAAATGCCATCAACAATGTTCACGTTAATGAAAGGGCGAGTGGTCATGACAAAACCTCTTTGGAACTTGTTCAAAGGGATTTATTCCCTTACACTTTTATCAAGGATCTTACTAAATTTGCGTCGCATAATGGAGCAAATACTAATCGGTCTCCATTTGGACAGATCATTCTCTTCACCGCCTTTATGTGTAAGAACAGTTCTCGCTGCCTTGAGAACCTCAGGAATGAACCCACTTTCAAATATTCTTATGAAGATATGGGCTAAAATATTAGCAGCAAGTGGATCATAAACAGATTTCAATAAAACCTTATCCGGACCTGGGCTAGTGTCAATTGCTATGCTCTTGATAATAGAGAAAACTAACTCACGAGATACTGAAATTGTATCATTCGTATAATCAATATAGGAGTCTCCCATGCAATCATTAGGAGTTTCAAATCTGTTCCTAAAATATCCCTCAACAACATCTTTCCCTAGTTTCAAATTATTAGTTCTGCCACTTAAAATTTGTCTAATTGCTTTCCTCCTTTGGTAAAAATATTCAAATTGAGTCAGTTCATATTCGAATTTAGTATTTCGATGTTCACGATCTTTCTTAGAGGATTTCTGTGGGTTACTGGAGGTTTCATATCGTCGTTTGTTATTTTTGTAAGTGCCACGTTTAAGCTTCAATATATCTAGTAACTGGACTCACTGGACCTGGCAGTAGGTCTGTAGCTGTGGGAAGGAAGTTTAAAAAATTAGTGAATTGTTCATTGAATTCATCATCATTCAATTCATGCTGAAAATTACCTAGACATTTATTCAGTTCGTCGTCGTAAGGTTTATTTTCTTGCTCTCTTTGATCAGAGGTTATATCCAACTTCGTTGACTAACCATTTTTACTAGAAGGAGGAATAGGATCTTAGACTGGCTAGCTGTGGTCATAGATGGATTCTGCAAGCAGGCTCTGAATTGCTCTGGGTGTGATTTAATTATATGCATCTTAAGGCCTTTATACATTTGCCCGCGAAATTGACATATGTTTTGATACCATTGGTACTCTTATTCGTGTCATTTGTATCCATAGTACAGGATGTATTTTTCAATGATGATAATTTATTACGCCTATAGACACTATTACTATGAAACTGTAGACTATATCAGAAAGTAGGGATGTGTAAAGTATTTCGTCTTGTAAATGCAAACCATGAATTGAAGGTATCATAGTAGGATAATTCAAGCGAGTTAAAAGATGACAAGAAGAGAGAAAGAAAAATATTGAGAACATAGCCTAATTCAGACGTTGAATGATTAGTGGACACAGAACACTTAAATGATAACAAACGGCTACCTTAGTGATTTGTTGGCCTTAAGATAAATCCATTATCGACGTGCAAACAAAACAGCAATTAGGACAACCCCGAAAAGTCCAGGTAATTTTTATGTTCTGCTTTGATAGACTTCCCCCGTTGCGATTTGAATTGTATTTACTGAAGGGATCCTTCACCTTCAAGGTGGGAAACCTAGAATATTTCTTGAGGCAGTCATGTAAACGTTTTTCCAGTAACATCTTTCTATGGATACCAACCAAGCCATCATTGATGTCTCGCTAGACACATATTGACGCGGGAACTATCGTGTTGCTGACGGATAACATGACGTCGGAGACACAATCTAGGATGGCTGGTGAGACTGAAATATATGCAGAAAAGTATGCATTGCTGAGAGATGTAGATGAAAAGTCCTTTTATGGCACACGATATGTAAACGCACATTAATTATATAAGTACATTTAACACTGGACAAATCGTTTAATATATAGATCGACGGCAATTAGATACGGACAATATAGTGAGTTTCATAAACTGTTCGAGATTTTGTTTTGAAAAACATATTGATTGTATTGCATTGCATTTTATTGCATGATGATAATTATCCTTGTCGCTTTAATGGGCCTTACATCTAGGTCATCGGCCTTATCCAAAATCCTCTTACTCTCACTCTCGTTATTACTGTACTTGACATGCTCCTAGAAACAATGACAAAAAATATGTACGTAACTTCATTCTCTCAGATCAAATTACGAAATTGGATTCATTTAGAGGTATGAATGTTTTCCAGACATAGTGCTGATGTACTTAACATGCTCCTAGGAACGATAACAAAAATATGTATGTAACTTCATTCTCTCAGATCAAAATACGAAACTGATGGATTCAGTTACAGGTATGAATGATTTTCAGACATGGTGCTGATAATACAATATAAGTCTAGCCGCAATTTGAAGAGGCTACTGGTGTGGTTGATGGTATAATTCGTAATGAATTTTTAACTGACTCAAGAATGTTCGGCGTTGGGAAATGATATTGAAGTGATGTTACATAGGTATTCCAGCAAGATATAACTTGTACTTTATATTTTGATGCAAAAGCTCAGTACCACTAAAGACCTCACTCTTGAATACAGCATCGGAAGCTAACTTTAACTTAACGTACATCGGAGTATTTGCCTCGTGGGAACATATGTAACTCTGAATACTCCAATTAATTCTCTCTACTGTAGAGTTAATACCCAACATCTACCGAAAGCATGTCATGACCAGCAGGAACTGACAACCGGCTACATACGACAAAAGTTTTAAAAGACTACAACATGTCTACCGTTAAGAGAACAAGCGATCCCTATTCAGCTGTGAACGAGTAGCATCCATTTCGATCGAAAGGGAACACATCTCTATATATTACATATATTTGGTTGGCAAGGCCTTGGTGTTCTTTCAATATATCTATAATATGAGGACCAGAATATTTAACGGAATGTTGAAAGTACTCCTCCAGCCCATAGAATGCCACGTTAGAAAATAGTGATTCCATTTTCTTTGCACTTAGCCAAGTCTAGCACGGAAAAGAATTTGAATTAAACCGAAGTAAAAATCGAAAAAGAGACGATAAAGATACAGAAAAAAATTCCCTCACAACTATATCATAGAGCCTTGAAAAATTCAACAAAACTGTAACCCCACAAACCATACCCACACCCACACCCAAACCCACACCCACACCCACCCCAAAATACAGTTCCCTCGCAGTGTTGGAAAATTGATTTTTAAAACGGCAGACCACGTACTATAATTTTTGCAGAAAATGTAACCTAAATAACCACTGCCGTTCACACATTCCCATGAAAAATAACCTACCGTATTCAAGAAAAACACAGTAGAAAAACACAACACCACATCCAGAGGAAACCTTCCCACCCACCCTCAATATCAAAGCCCAAAAACCACACAACGCACAGAAAAAAAAGCACGAAACCCGTACGCCAAATATTCCAAAACACACTGATCACTTATCACACTTTTCATAATGCTACAAACCACTCCTCGCCAGTTACTTGCATAAGGTTCATGGTTTTAGGTATTTAAGCACTAATATCTTTCATTCTTCCTTCGTACATTTATACCCATTGATAAATATTTACACATTTACTCTCCCCAAATACATGCTGGGACTTTAGAAAATCGATGAATGGACTACTGAGCTCACCAAAAGAAAGTCATTATTCGAGAAGCTCAAAACGCCGTTACTATGCTAGCATTAAATCAGATCAATATGCAGTCTAACAAAACAACCGCAGTCGTGAAATGCTCACGCGCAAATAGCAGCAAGGTAGTGGGAATGATTTTATTTGGCGGTTTAGCAGGAACATCATAGATGTCTTCGTAACTACTGAAGATAATACCTTACGACAAAAAGTTGTCTAGAGTGCAACGTTTGCTTTCACCAAGACTGTAAAGACGTTTCTGATTCTAAAAATGGGACATAAGAGAGATCCAGGATAACAAGCTAGGAAAACTGTGGATGAACGTACATTTGCCAAGAGGGGAGGAACAGACACTATTAAACAAGAAAAGAAGAATCAGGAAACAGAGCTCGTAGAGTCTGAGCATCTCTAATGTCTCAATTAAACTTACGTTTTAATAGAAGTTTGTAAAGACGAAGGAACTTACAAACAAGGACAGTTCTGTATTGAGATAAGGGTGGCACAATCTTCAGCAGTGATGAAGCTATACTTGACAGGTTGACTCAGAAATATAATGCAAAAGTGAGTGGAAATATACGTGACGGCAACGAAAGTATAGACATTGCAAAAAATAAATAGAGCGTGGGAACTAAATTGCAAATGCCAAAAATCAGGCAGTTATAAAACCACTCCTTCAATTCATAATCTAATCAGTAAGGGCTAATACGAACTATCTGGTGGCACTGCACTATATGATAGCGATTACCGAAACAATTAACCACATATATCTCATCTTCATGTGCTCAACATTCACATAAATTTGGCATTGTTGGCATAGAATTATTTGAAAACTTACAATAAAACATTCGTAATTTCAATTACTTAGGCTGTTCATAGCGAAATGATCAAGAATTAATCTTTATTTATTTAGTCTGATCCAGGACACCCTAGATTTGCCATAAGACACAGAATATTACACAATAACAATTTTGAGGGAAGATAAAAAAGATTATGTTCAAAAATGATAGGTTACAATTAACCATGTTAAATAGCATTAACTCCATATAAATGGTGGCGAAGAATCGAAACGGAGTATTTGATGAGTGAGACGACTATTTCATCTTGTAGACTTCTCGCTTGTCGCCATGTGAAGAAGGATTTGGGAATTGTTCCCCTCCCGCCAAAGAAATGTCCTGTCACCGTATTTTTTTAAAGGTTATTCGACTCAAGAGAGAAAGGGAATGTTGGATTAAAGATATCGTTCTTCATGTTGTCAACGTCAGTCTGCTGAGAAGCTGAAGATTCAAAGCGTACCGTACGATAAATAATTTCTGCTTCGTTCCTCCGTCTGTCAATCGCTATAATATCAATCCTGCGAGTGCTGCCTCATTCGGCGATGAAGTGGACTTCTTCGTACACGTCTAGATTTTTGAGACGAAGAGCATTAGCAATCAGGTTTCTGATGATGTTATGGGGTTTTAATCCTAAGCAGTTCTCCTTGAGGGCAACTCCCCAACACATGTGGTAAGGTTTCATACTCACTCCGGTGTCTGCGGTGGCCTGTGCTGGTAGAACGTCCCAGCAGCGTAGGTACTGATGCAACCATCGCGGTCATCTTCAACATCTCACTCCATTCCGAACAAGTTAAACCATCTCTTCTGGTAACCCAAGAATTAGCAGCAGGAACTTGAGGAAATAACGCAACAACTCTTCCTGTCTGTGGATATGCACACCAAGCATCAAATTCGCGTGTTCTAAGTATATCGCGCACTTTTATAACAGATTACATTGATGTCTCTTCATTGAGTTGAAGTTCAGATAGGCAGCGAGTTTATTATTCCTGTGAAATTTCGAACAGCATTTACGTGCGAATCATTCACAGCTTCTAGCTTGAGATTGATGTTCAGCTGTTGAAGGTACGATTCCCAAGTAGCGCGCATTAGAGCTAACCCTTTAGATTTGTGGCTCGAATAGATCACACTTGTCGGTGTGTCACTCTGATCTTGTAGAATTTCTTTAAGTGCGCTTCTGATCATGTTGTCGGCTTTTAACGGATTTGATTAGGGAATTTTCTCAACCGAAACAGTCTGGAAGGGGTATATCAGTGTAATGCCAATAAACTGATTTATTACAGTCAGTTTTTAATGCGGTTGGAGTAAGTGAGTCCTGGTAAACTGATCTACTGTAACTTAGCTTTCGATTTTTCAAGTACCTGACTTTCATTGAAGACTATAGTCTGTCTGAAAGTTGCCCCTACATATGTTATTTCTTCGCTATCATTTATACCTGTAATGTTTCCAGAGACCGTCACGATATTATCAGAATGAAGTTTACCATTTATATTATAATGGCATTTGATTTGTCTGCATTTATAATCAAACCTATTTCTTGAAGCAGATTTATGATAGAAGTGACTAGGATAGAAGCTGCTGCTTGGTCTTTAGTTATGAATATCAGAACGTCGGCAAAGCATAGGGATGTTAAAGGTAAACTGTTAGGACTCAATTGAAAACCATACATTTCTGATACTTTGATGTCTCTGAGTTCATCAAGGATGTGGTTTATACCCCATTTACATAAAAAGGTGAAATGGCATCTGATTGCATCGCTCCACATTTGATGTTTATCTTATCTGTATGACCACGAGCAGTTTGAACTTTTGTTGTATTTTCTGTGAGAAGATTGACTAGTAACTTCTTAACGGATCTGGGTAGTATAGAGTCCACTATTGTAGTCTTTAAGTGATTGTGTCCAATACTATCGAACGCTTTGCTGATGTCGAGGAATACTACGCAGATCGAAATCTTTTTCATTACAGCTGTTGGTAAAATGCCATCAACAATTATCACGTTAATGAAAGAGCGAGGGGTCATGACAAAACCTCTTTGGAACTTGTTCAAAGGGATTTATTCCCTTACACTTTTATCAAGGATCTTACTAAATATGCGCCGCATAATGGAGCAAATACTAATCGGTCTCCATTTGGACAGATCATTCTCTTCACCGCCTTTATGTGTAAGAACAGTTCTCGCTGCCTTGAGAACCTCAGGAATGAACCCACTTTCAAATATTCTTATGAAGATATGGGCTAAAGTATTAGAAGCAAGTGGATCATAAACAGATTTCAATAAAACCTTATCCGGACCTGGGCTAGTGTCAATTGCTATGCTCTTGATAATAGAGAAAACTAACTCTCGAGATACTGAAATTGTATCATTCGTATAATCAATATAGGAGTCTCCCATGCAATCATTAGGAGTTTCAAATCTGTTCCTAAAATATCCCTCAACAACATCTTTCTCTAGTTTCAAATTATTAGTTCTGCCACTTAAAATTTGTCTAATTGCTTTCCTCCTTTGGTAAAAATATTCATATTGAGTCAGTTCATATTCGAATTTAGCCTTTCGATGTTCACGATCATTCTTAGAGGATCTCTGTGGGTTACTGGAGGTTTCATATCGTCGGTTGTTATTTTTGTAAGTGCCACGTTTAAGCTTCAATATATCTAGTAACTGGACTCATTGGACCTGGCAGTAGGTCTGTAGCTGTGGCAAGGAAGTTAAAAAATTAGTGAATTGTTCATTGAATTCATCATCATTCAATTCATGCTGAAAAATACCTAGACATTTGTGCACTTCGTCGTCGTAAGGTTTAATGTTTTGCTCTCTTTGATCAGAGGTTATATCCAACTTCGTTGACTAACCATTTTTACTAGAAGGAGGAATAGGATCTTAGACTGGCTAGGTGTGGTCATAGATGGATTCTGCAAGCAGGCTCTGAATTGCTCTGGGTGTGATTTAATTATATGCATCTTAAGGCCTTTATACATTTGCCCGCGAAATTGACATTGTGTTTTGATACCATTGGTACTCTTATTCGTGTCATTTGTATCCATAGTACAGGATGTATTTTTCAATGATGATAATTTATTACGCCTATGGACACTATTACTATGAAACTGTAGACTATATCAGAAAGTAGGGATGTGTAAAGTATTTCGTCTTGTAAATGCAAACCATGAATTGAAGGTATCATAGTAAGATAATGCAAGAGAGTTAAAAGATGACAAGAAGAGAGAAAGAAAAATATTGAGAACATACCCTAATTCAGACGTTGAATGATTAGTGGACACAGAACACTTAAATGATAACAAACGGCTACCTTAGTGATTTGTTGGCCTTAAGATAAATCCATTATCGACGTGCAAACAAAACAGCAATTAGGACATCCCGAAAAGTCCAGGTAATTTTTATGTTCTGCTTTGATAGACTTCCCCCGTTGCGATTTGAATTGTATTTACTGAAGGGATCCTTCACCTTCAAGGTGGGAAACCTAGAATATTTCTTGAGGCAGTCATGTAAACTTTTTTCCAGTAACATCTTTCTATGGATACCAACCAAGCCATCATGGATGTCTCGCTAGACACATATTGACGCGGGAACTATCGTGTTGCTGACGGATAACATGACGTCGGAGACACAATCTAGGATGGCTGGTGAGACTGAAATATATGCAGAAAAGTATGCATTGCTGAGAGATGTAGATGAAAAGTCCTTTTATGGCACACGATATGTAAACGCACATTAATTATATAAGTACATTTAACATTGGACAAATTGTTTAATATATAGATCGACGGCAATTAGATACGGACAATATAGTGAATTTCATAAACAGTTCGAGATTTTGTTTTGAAAAACATATTGATTGTATTGCATTGCATTTTATTGCATGATGAAAATTATCCTTGTCGCTTTAATGGGCCTTACATCTAGGTCATCGGCCTTATCCAAAATCCTCTTACTCTCACTCACGTTATTACTGTACTTGACATGCTCCTAGAAACAATGACAAAGGTATGTACGTAACTTCATTCTCTCAGATCAAATTACGAAATTGGATTCATTTAGAGGTATGAATGTTTTCCAGACATAGTGCTGATGTACTTAAGATGCTCCTAGGAACGATAACAAAAATATGTATGTAACTTCATTCTCTCAGATCAAAATACGAAACTGATGGATTCAGTTACAGGTATGAATGATTTTCAGACATGGTGCTGATAATACAATATAAGTCTAGCCGCAATTTGAAGAGGCTACTGGTGTGGTTGATGGTATAATTCGTAATGAATTTTTAACTGACTCAAGAATGTTCGGCGTTGGCAAATGAAATTGAAGTGATGTTACATAGGTATTCCAGCAAGATATAACTTGTACTTTATATTTTGATGCAAAAGCTCAGTACCACTAAAGACCTCACTCTTGAATCATAGTTCTGCTGCAGCTGAAGTATTACTTCAATAAGTTCATATAACATACTCCCAAATCCTGAATGAAGTTTCTTCCAAACTGCCGAGATTTTATCGCAGCTTTGCATTTACATAAGAATCTTAGAGCTCCATGGCAGGTAAAACAATTACAATTAGAAATGCTCAACCGTTATAAGCATCTGTGTATTTGGCATTGTCGAAGATAGACCTATAATGACTATGACGCTGGACAGGGATAATACAGCATCGGAAGCTAACTTTAACTTAACGTACATCGGAGTATTTGCCTCGTGGGAACATATGTAACTCTGAATACTCCAATTAATGCTCTCTACTGTAGAGTTAATACCCAACATCTACCGAAAGCGTGTCATGACCAGCAGGAACTGACAACCGGCTACATACGACAAAAGTTTTAAAAGACTACAACATGTCTACCGTTAAGAGAACAAGCGATCCCTATTCAGCTGTGAACGAGTAGCATCCATTTCGATCGAAAGGGAACACATCTCTATATATTACATATATTTGGTTGGCAAGGCCTTGGTGTTCTTTCAATATGTCTATAATATGAGGACCAGAATATTTAACGGAATGTTGAAAGTACTCCTCCAGCCCATAGAATGCCACGTTAGAAAATAGTGATTCCATTTTCTTTGCACTTAGCCAAGTCTAGCACGGAAAAGAATTTGAATTAAACCGAAGTAAAAATCGAAAAAGAGACGATAAAGATACAGAAAAAATTCCCTCACAACTATATCATAGAGCCTTGAAAAATTCAACAAAACTGTAACCCCACAAACCATACCCACACCCACACCCAAACCCACACCCACACCCACCCCAAAATATAGTTCCCTCGCAGTGTTGGAAAATTGATTTTTAAAACGGCAGACCACGTACTATAATTTTTGCAGAAAATGTAACCTAAATAACCACTGCGTTCACACATTCCCATGAAAAATAAATTACCGTATTCAAGAAAAACACAGTAGAAAAACACAACACCACATCCAGAGGGAACCTTCCCACCCACCCTCAATATCAAAGCCCAAAAACCACACAACGCACAGAAAAAAAAGCACGAAACCCGTACGCCAAATATTCCAAAACACACTGATCACTTATCACACTTTTCATAATGCTACAAACCACTCCTCGCCAGTTACTTGCATAAGGTTCATGGTTTTAAGTATTTAAGCACTAATATCTTTCATTCTTCCTTCGTACATTTATACCCATTGATAAATATTTACACATTTACTCTCCCCAAATACATGCTGGGACTTTAGAAAATCGATGAATGGACTACTGTGCTCACCAAAAGAAAGTCATTATTCGAGAAGCTCAAAACGCCGTTACTATGCTACCATTAAATCAGATCAATATGCAGTCTAACAAAACAACCGCAGTCGTGAAATGCTCACGCGCAAACAGCAGCAAGGTAGTGGGAATGATTTTATTTGGCGGTTTAGCAGGAACATCATAGATGTCTTCGTAACTACTGAAGATAGTACTTTACGACAAAAAGTTGTCTAGAGTGCAACGTTTGCTTTCACCAAGACTGTAAAGACGTTTCTGATTTTAAAAATGGGACATAAGAGAGATCCAGGATAACAAGCTAGGAAAACTGTGGATGAACGTACATTTGCCAAGAGGGGAGGAACAGACACTATTAAACAAGAAAAGAAGAATGAGGAAACAGAGCTCGTAGAGTCTGAGCATCTCTAATGTCTCAATTAAACTTACGTTTTAATAGAAGTTTGTAAAGACGAAGGAACTTACAAACAAGGACAGTTCTGTATTGAGATAAGGGTGGCACAATCTTCAGCAATGATGAAGCTATACCTGACAGGCTGACTCAGAAATATAACGCAAAAGTGAGTGGAAATATACGTAACGGCAACGAAAGGATAGACATTGCAAAAAATAAATAGAGAGTGGGAACTAAATTGCAAATGCCAAAAATCAGGCAGTTATAAAACCACTCCTTCAATTCATAATCTAATCAGTAAGGGCTAATGCGAACTATCTGGTGGCACTGCACCATATGATAGCGATTACCGAAACAATTAACCACATATATCTCATCTTCATGTGCTCAACATTCACATAAATTTGGCATTGTTGGCATAGAATTATTTGAAAACTTACAATAAAACGTTCGTAATTTCAATTACTTAGCCTGTTCATAGCGAAATGATCAAGAATTAATCTTTATTTATTTAGTCTGATCCAGGACACCCTAGATTTGCCATAAGACACAGAATATTACACAATAACAATTTTGAGGGAAGATAAAAATGATTAATGTTCAAAAATGATAGGTTACAATTAACCATGTTAAATAGCATTAACTCCATATAAATGGTGGCGAAGAATCGAAACGGAGTATTTGATGAGTGAGACGACTATTTCATCTTGTAGACTTCTCGCTTGTCGCCATGTGACGAAGGATTTGGGAATTGTTCCCCTCCCGCCAAAGAAATGTCCTGTCACCGTATTTTTTTAAAGGTTTTTCGACTCAAGAGAGAAAGGGAATGTTGGATTATAGATATCGTTCTTCATGTTGTCAACGTCAGTCTGCTGAGAAGCTGAAGATTCAAAGCGTACCGTAGGATCAAAATTTCTGCTTCGTTCCTCCGTCTGTCAATCGCTATAATATCAATCCGGCGAGTGCTGCCTCATTCGGCGATGAAGTGGACTTCTTCGTACACTTCTAGATTTTTGAGACGAAGAGCATTAGCAATCAGGTTTCTCATGATGTTATGGGGTTTTAATCCTAAGCAGTTCTCCTTGAGGGCAACTCCCCAACACATGTGGTAAGGTGTCATACTCACTCCGGTGTCTGCGGTGGCCTGTGCTGGTAGAACGTCCCAGCAGCGTAGGTACTGATGCAACCATCGCGGTCATCTTCAACATCTCACTCCATTCCGAACAAGTTAAACCATCTCTTCTGGTAACCCAAGAATTAGCAGCAGGAACTTGAGGATATAACGCAACAACTCTTCCTGTCTGTGGATATGCACACCAAGCATCAAATTCGCGTGTTCTAAGTATATCGCGCACTTTTCTAACAGATTACATTGATGTCTCTTCATTGAGTTGAAGTTCAGATAGGCAGCGAGTTTATTATTCCTGTGAAATTTCGAACAGCATTTACGTGCGAATCATTCACAGCTTCTAGCTTGAGATTGATGTTCAGCTGTTGAAGGTACGATTCCCAAGTAGCGCGCATTAGAGCTAATCCTTTAGATTTGTGGCTCGAATAGATCACACTTGTCGGTGTGTCACTCTGATCTTGTAGAATTTCTTTAAGTGCGCTTCTGATCATGTTGTCAGCTTTTAACGGATTTGATGAGGGAATTTTCTCAACCGAAACAGTCTGGAAGGGGTATATCAGTGTAGGGCCAATAAACTGATTTATTACAGTCAGTTTTTGATGCGGTTGGAGTAAGTGAGTCCTGGTAATCTGATCTACTGTAACTTAGCTTTCGATTTTTAAAGTACCTGACTTTCATTGAAGACTATAGTCTGTCTGAAAGTTGCCCCTACATATGTTATTTCTTCGCTATCATTTATACCTGTAATGTTTCCAGAGACCGTCACGATATTATCAGAATGAAGTTTACCATTTATATTATAATGGCATTTGATTTGTCTGCATTTATAATCAAACCTATTTCTTGAAGCAGGTTTATGATTGAAGTGACTAGGATAGAAGCTGCTGCTTGGTCTTTAGTTATGAATATCAGAACGTCGGCAAAGCATAGGGATGTTAAAGGTAAACTGTTAGGACTCAATTGAAAACCATACATTTCTGATACTTTGATGTCTCTGAGTTCATCAAGGATGTGCTTTATACCCCAGTTAAATAAAAAGGTGAAAAGGCATCTGCTTGCATCGCTCCACATTTGATGTTTATCTTATCTGTATGACCACGAGCAGTTTGAACTGTTGTTGTATTTTCTGTGAGAAGATTGACTAGTAACTTCTTAACGGATCTGGGTAGTATAGAGTCCACTATTGTAGCCTTTAAGTGATTGTGTCCAATACTATCGAACGCTTTGCTGATGTCGAGGAATACTACGCAGATCGAAATCTTTTTCATTACAGCTGTTGGTAAAATGCCATCAACAATTTTCACGTTAATGAAAGGGCGAGTGGTCATGACAAAACCTCTTTGGAACTTGTTCAAAGGGATTTATTCCCTTACACTTTTATCAAGGATCTTACTAAATTTGCGTCGCATAATGGAGCAAATACTAATCGGTCTCCATTTGGACAGATCATTCTCTTCACCGCCTTTATGTGTAAGAACAGTTCTCGCTGCCTTGAGAACCTCAGGAATGAACCCACTTTCAAATATTCTTTTGAAGATATGGGCTAAAGTATTAGCAGCAAGTGGATCATAAACAGATTTCAATAAAACCTTATCCGGACCTGGGCTAGTGTCAATTGCTATGCTCTTGATAATAGAGAAAACTAACTCACGAGATACTGAAATTGTATCATTCGTATAATCAATATAGGAGTCTCCCGTGCAATCATTAGGAGTTTCAAATCTGTTCCTAAAATATCCCTCAACAACATCTTTCTCTAGTTTCAAATTATTAGTTCTGCCACTTAAAATTTGTCTAATTGCTTTCCTCCTTTGGTAAAAATATTCAAATTCAGTCAGTTCATATTCGAATTTAGTATTTCGATGTTCACGATCTTTCTTAGAGGATTTCTGTGGGTTACTGGAGGTTTCATATCGTCGTTTGTTATTTTTGTAAGTGCCACGTTTAAGCTTCAATATATCTAGTAACTGGACTCACTGGACCTGGCAGTAGGTCTGTAGCTGTGGCAAGGAAGTTTAAAAAATTAGTGAATTGTTCATTGAATTCATCATCATTCAATTCATGCTGAAAAATACCTAGACATTTATTCAGTTCGTCGTCGTAAGGTTTATTTTTTTGCTCTCTTTGATCAGAGGTTATATCCAACTTCGTTGACTAACCATTTTTACTAGAAGGAGGAATAGGATCTTAGACTGGCTAGGTGTGGTCATAGATGGATTCTGCAAGCAGGCTCTGAATTGCTCTGGGTGTGATTTAATTATATGCATCTTAAGGCCTTTATACATTTGCCCGCGAAATTGACATTGTGTTTTGATACCATTGGTACTCTTATTCGTGTCATTTGTATCCATAGTACAGGATGTATTTTTCAATGATGATAATTTATTACGCCTATAGACACTATTACTATGAAACTGTAGACTATATCAGAAAGTAGGGATGTGTAAAGTATTTCGTCTTGTAAATGCAAACCATGAATTGAAGGTATCATAGTAGGATAATTCAAGAGAGTTAAAAGATGACAAGAAGAGAGAAAGAAAAATATTGAGAACATAGCCTAATTCAGACGTTGAATGATTAGTGGACACAGAACACTTAAATGATAACAAACGGCTACCTTAGTGATTTGTTGGCCTTAAGATAAATCCATTATCGACGTGCAAACAAAACAGCAATTAGGACAACCCCGAAAAGTCCAGGTAATTTTTATGTTCTGCTTTGATAGACTTCCCCCGTTGCGATTTGAATTGTATTTACTGAAGGGATCCTTCACCTTCAAGGTGGGAAACCTAGAATATTTCTTGAGGCAGTCATGTAAACGTTTTTCCAGTAACATCTTTCTATGGATACCAACCAAGCCATCATTGATGTCTCGCTAGACACATATTGACGCGGGAACTATCGTGTTGCTGACGGATAACATGACGTCGGAGACACAATCTAGGATGGCTGGTGAGACTGAAATATATGCAGAAAAGTATGCATTGCTGAGAGATGTAGATGAAAAGTCCTTTTATGGCACACGATATGTAAACGCACATTAATTATATAAGTACATTTAACACTGGACAAATCGTTTAATATATAGATCGACGGCAATTAGATACGGACAATATAGTGAGTTTCATAAACTGTTCGAGATTTTGTTTTGAAAAACATATTGATTGTATTGCATTGCATTTTATTGCATGATGATAATTATCCTTGTCGCTTTAATGGGCCTTACATCTAGGTCATCGGCCTTATCCAAAATCTTCATACTCTCACTCTCGTTATTACTGTACTTGACATGCTCCTAGAAACAATGACAAAATATATGTACGTAACTTCATTCTCTCAGATCAAATTACGAAATTGGATTCATTTACAGGTATGAAAGTTTTCCAGACATAGTGCTGATGTACTTAACATGCTCCTAGGAACGATAACGAAAATATGTATGTAACTTCATTCTCTCAGATCAAAATACGAAACTGATGGATTCAGTTACAGGTATGAATGATTTTCAGACATGGTGCTGATAATACAATATAAGTCTAGCCGCAATTTGAAGAGGCTACTGGTGTGGTTGATGGTATAATTCGTAATGAATTTTTAACTGACTCAAGAATGTTCGGCGTTGGGAAATGATATTGAAGTGATGTTACATAGGTATTCCAGCAAGATATAACTTGTACTTTATATTTTGATGCAAAAGCTCAGTACCACTAAAGACCTCACTCTTGAATCTTAGTTCTGCTGCGGCAGAAAGTATTTCTTCAATAAGTTCATATAACATACTCCCAAATCCTGAATGAATTTTCTTCCAAACTGCCAAGATTTTATCGCAGCTTTGCATTTACATAAGAATCTTAGAGCTCCATGGCAGGTAAAACAATTACAATTAGAAATGCTCAACCGTTATAAGCATCTGTTTATTTGGCATTGTCGAAGATAGACCTATAATGACTATGACGCTGGACAGGGATAATACAGCATCGGAAGCTAACTTTAACTTAACGTACATCGGAGTATTTGCCTCGTGGGAACATTGTAACTCTGAATACTCCAATTAATGCTCTCTACTTTAGAGTTAATACCCAACATCTACCGAAAGCGTGTAATGACCAACAGGAACTGACAACCGGCTACATACGACAAAAGTTTTAAAAGACTACAACATGTCTACCGTTAAGAGAACAAGCGATCCCTATTCAGCTGTGAACGAGTAGCATCCATTTCGATCGAAAGGGAACACATCTCTATATATTACATATATTTGGTTGGCAAGGCCTTGGTGTTCTTTCAATATATCTATAATATGAGGACCAGAATATTTAACGGAATGTTGAAAGTACTCCTCCAGCCCATAGAATGCCACGTTAGAAATAGTGATTACATTTTCTTTGCACTTAGCCAAGTCTAGCACGGAAAAGAATTTGAATTAAACCGAAGTAAAAATCGAAAAAGAGACGATAAAGATACAGAAAAAATTCCCTCACAACTATATCATAGAGCCTTGAAAAATTCAACAAAACTGTAACCCCACAAACCATACCCACACCCAAACCCACACCCACACCCACCCCAAAATACAGTTCCCTCGCAGTGTTGGAAAATTGATTTTTAAAACGGCAGACCACGTACTATAATTTTTGCAGAAAATGTAACCTAAATAACCACTGCCTTTCACACATTACCACGATAAATAAATTACCGTATTCAAGAAAAACACAGTAGAAAAACACAACACCACATCCAGAGGGAACCTTCCCACCCACCCTCAATATCAAAGCCCAAAAACCACACAACGCACAGAAAAAAAAGCACGAAACCCGTACGCCAAATATTCCAAAACACACTGATCACTTATCACACTTTTCATAATGCTACAAACCACTACTCGCCAGTTACTTGCATAAGGTTCATGGTTTTAAGTATTTAAGCACTAATATCTTTCATTCTTCCTTCGTACATTTATACCCATTGATAAATATTTACACATTTACTCTCCCCAAATACATCCTGGGACTTTAGAAAATCGATGAATGGACTACTGAGCTCACCAAAAGAAAGTCATTATTCGAGAAGCTCAAAACGCCGTTACTATGCTAGCATTAAATCAGATCAATATGCAGTCTAACAAAACAACCGCAGTCGTGAAATGCTCACGCGCAAATAGCAGCAAGGTAGTGGGAATGATTTTATTTGGCGGTTTAGCAGGAACATCATAGATGTCTTCGTAACTACTGAAGATAATACCTTACGACAAAAAGTTGTCTAGAGTGCAACGTTTGCTTTCACCAAGACTGTAAAGACGTTTCTGATTCTAAAAATGGGACATAAGAGAGATCCAGGATAACAAGCTAGGAAAACTGTGGATGAACGTACATTTGCCAAGAGGGGAGGAACAGACACTATTAAACAAGAAAAGAAGAATCAGGAAACAGAGCTCGTAGAGTCTGAGCATCTCTAATGTCTCAATTAAACTTACGTTTTAATAGAAGTTTGTAAAGACGAAGGAACTTACAAACAAGGACAGTTCTGTATTGAGATAAGGGTGGCACAATCTTCAGCAGTGATGAAGCTATACCTGACAGGCTGACTCAGAAATATAACGCAAAAGTGAGTGGAAATATACGTGACGGCAACGAAAGGATAGACATTGCAAAAAATAAATAGAGCGTGGGAACTAAATTGCAAATGCCAAAAATCAGGCAGTTATAAAACCACTCCTTCAATTCATAATCTAATCAGTAAGGGCTAATGCGAACTATCTGGTGGCACTGCACCATATGATAGCGATTACCGAAACAATTAACCACATATATCTCATCTTCATGTGCTCAACATTCACATAAATTTTGCATTGTTGGCATAGAATTATTTGAAAACTTACAATAAAACGTTCGTAATTTCAATTACTTAGGCTGTTCATAGCGAAATGATCAAGAATTAATCTTTATTTATTTAGTCTGATCCAGGACACCCTAGATTTGCCATAAGACACAGAATATTACACAATAACAATTTTGAGGGAAGATAAAAAAGATTAATGTTCAAAAGTGATAGGTTACAATTAACCATGTTAAATAGCATTAACTCCATATAAATGGAGGCGAAGAATCGAAACGGAGTATTGGTGAGTGAGACGACTATTTCATCTTGTAGACTTCTCGCTTGTCGCCATGTGACGAAGGATTTGGGAATTGTTCCCCTCCCGCCAAAGAAATGTCCTGTCACCGTATTTTTTTAAAGGTTATTCGACTCAAGAGAGAAAGGGAATGTTGGATTAAAGATATCGTTCTTCATGTTGTCAACGTCAGTCTGCTGAGAAGCTGAAGATTCAAAGCGTACCGTAGGATCAATAATTTCTGCTTCGTTCCTCCGTCTGTAAATCGCTATATCAATCCGGCGAGTGGTGCCTCATTCGGCGACGAAGTGGACTTCTTCGCACACTTCTAGATGTTTGAGACGAAGAGCATTAGCAATCAGGTTTCTGATGATGTTATGGGGTTTTCATCCTAAGCAGTTCTCCTTGAGGGCAACTCTCCAACACATGTGGTAAGGTTTCATACTCACTCCGGTGTCTGCGGTGGCCTGTGCTCGTAGAACGTCCCAGCAGCGTAGGTACTGATGACACCATCGCGGTCATCTTCAACATCTCACTCCATTCCGAACAAGTTAAACCATCTCTTCTGGTAACCCAAGAATTAGCAGCAGGAACTTGAGGAAATAACGCAACAACTCTTCCTGTCTGTGGATATGCACACCAAGCATCAAATTCGCGTGTTCTAAGTATATCGCGCACTTTTATAACAGATTACATTGATGTCTCTTCATTGAGTTGAAGTTCAGATAGGCAGCGAGTTTATTATTCCTGTGAAATTTCGAACAGCATTTACGTGCGAATCATTCACAGCTTCTAGCTTGAGATTGATGTTCAGCTGTTGAAGGTACGATTCCCAAGTAGCGCGCATTAGAGCTAACCCTTTAGATTTGTGGCTCGAATAGATCACACTTGTCGGTGTGTCACTCTGATCTTGTAGAATTTCTTTAAGTGCGCTTCTGATCATGTTGTCGGCTTTTAACGGATTTGATTAGGGAATTTTCTCAACCGAAACAGTCTGGAAGGGGTATATCAGTGTAATGCCAATAAACGGATTTATTACAGTCAGTTTTTGATGCGGTTGGAGTAAGTGAGTCCTGGTAAACTGATCTACTGTAACTTAGCTTTCGATTTTTCAAGTACCTGACTTTCATTGAAGACTATAGTCTGTCTGAACGTTGCCCCTACATATGTTATTTCTTCGCTATCATTTATACCTGTAATGTTTCCAGAGACCGTCACGATATTATCAGAATGAAGTTTACCATTTATATTATAATGGCATTTGATTTGTCTGCATTTATAATCAAACCTATTTCTTGAAGCAGATTTATGATAGAAGTGACTAGGATAGAAGCTGCTGCTTGGTCTTTAGTTATGAATATCAGAACGTCGGCAAAGCATAGGGATGTTAAAGGTAAACTGTTAAGACTCAATTGAAAACCATACATTTCTGATACTTTGATGTCTCTGAGTTCATCAAGGATGTGGTTTATACCCCAGTTACATAAAAAGGTGAAATGGCATCTGATTGCATCGCTCCACATTTGATGTTTATCTTATCTGTATGACCACGAGCAGTTTGAACTTTTGTTGTATTTTCTGTGAGAAGATTGACTAGTAACTTCTTAACGGATCTGGGTAGTATAGAGTCCACTATTGTAGTCTTTAAGTGATTGTGTCCAATACTATCGAACGCTTTGCTGATGTCGAGGAATACTACGCAGATCGAAATCTTTTTCATTACAGCTGTTGGTAAAATGCCATCAACAATTATCACGTTAATGAAAGAGCGAGGGGTCATGACAAAACCTCTTTGGAACTTGTTCAAAGGGATTTATTCCCTTACACTTTTATCAAGGATCTTACTAAATATGCGCCGCATAATGGAGCAAATACTAATCGGTCTCCATTTGGACAGATCATTCTCTTCACCGCCTTTATGTGTAAGAACAGTTCTCGCTGCCTTGAGAACCTCAGGAATGAACCCACTTTCAAATATTCTTATGAAGATATGGGCTAAAGTATTAGAAGCAAGTGGATCATAAACAGATTTCAATAAAACCTTATCCGGACCTGGGCTAGTGTCAATTGCCATGCTCTTGATAATAGAGAAAACTAACTCTCGAGATACTGAAATTGTATCATTCGTATAATCAATATAGGAGTCTCCCATGCAATCATTAGGAGTTTCAAATCTGTTCCTAAAATATCCCTCAACAACATCTTTCTCTAGTTTCAAATTATTAGTTCTGCCACTTAAAATTTGTCTAATTGCTTTCCTCCTTTGGTAAAAATATTCATATTGAGTCAGTTCATATTCGAATTTAGCCTTTCGATGTTCACGATCATTCTTAGAGGATCTCTGTGGGTTACTGGAGGTTTCATATCGTCGGTTGTTATTTTTGTAAGTGCCACGTTTAAGCTTCAATATATCTAGTAACTGGACTCATTGGACCTGGCAGTAGGTCTGTAGCTGTGGCAAGGAAGTTAAAAAATTAGTGAATTGTTCATTGAATTCATCATCATTCAATTCATGCTGAAAAATACCTAGACATTTGTGCACTTCGTCGTCGTAAGGTTTAATGTTTTGCTCTCTTTGATCAGAGGTTATATCCAACTTCGTTGACTAACCATTTTTACTAGAAGGAGGAATAGGATCTTAGACTGGCTAGGTGTGGTCATAGATGGATTCTGCAAGCAGGCTCTGAATTGCTCTGGGTGTGATTTAATTATATGCATCTTAAGGCCTTTATACATTTGCCCGCGAAATTGACATTGTGTTTTGATACCATTGGTACTCTTATTCGTGTCATTTGTATCCATAGAACAGGATGTATTTTTCAATGATGATAATTTATTACGCCTATGGACACTATTACTATGAAACTGTAGACTATATCAGAAAGTAGGGATGTGTAAAGTATTTCGTCTTGTAAATGCAAACCATGAATTGAAGGTATCATAGTAAGATAATGCAAGAGAGTTAAAAGATGACAAGAAGAGAGAAAGAAAAATATTGAGAACATACCCTAATTCAGACGTTGAATGATTAGTGGACACAGAACACTTAAATGATAACAAACGGCTACCTTAGTGATTTGTTGGCCTTAAGATAAATCCATTATCGACGTGCAAACAAAACAGCAATTAGGACATCCCGAAAAGTCCAGGTAATTTTTATGTTCTGCTTTGATAGACTTCCCCCGTTGCGATTTGAATTGTATTTACTGAAGGGATCCTTCACCTTCAAGGTGGGAAACCTAGAATATTTCTTGAGGCAGTCATGTAAACTTTTTTCCAGTAACATCTTTCTATGGATACCAACCAAGCCATCATGGATGTCTCGCTAGACACATATTGACGCGGGAACTATCGTGTTGCTGACGGATAACATGACGTCGGAGACACAATCTAGGATGGCTGGTGAGACTGAAATATATGCAGAAAAGTATGCATTGCTGAGAGATGTAGATGAAAAGTCCTTTTATGGCACACGATATGTAAACGCACATTAATTATATAAGTACATTTAACATTGGACAAATTGTTTAATATATAGATCGAAGGCAATTAGATACGGACAATATAGTGAATTTCATAAACTGTTCGAGATTTTGTTTTGAAAAACATATTGATTGTATTGCATTGCATTTTATTGCATGATGATAATTATCCTTGTCGCTTTAATGGGCCTTACATCTAGGTCATCGGCCTTATCCAAAATCTTCATACTCTCACTCACGTTATTACTGTACTTGACATGCTCCTAGAAACAATGACAAAAATATGTACGTAACTTCATTCTCTCAGATCAAATTACGAAATTGGATTCATTTAGAGGTATGAATGTTTTCCAGACATAGTGCTGATGTACTTAAGATGCTCCTAGGAACGATAACAAAAATATGTATGTAACTTCATTCTCTCAGATCAAAATACGAAACTGATGGATTCAGTTACAGGTATGAATGATTTTCAGACATGGTGCTGATAATACAATATAAGTCTAGCCGCAATTTGAAGAGGCTACTGGTGTGGTTGATGGTATAATTCGTAATGAATTTTTAACTGACTCAAGAATGTTCGGCGTTGGGAAATGATATTGAAGTGATGTTACATAGGTATTCCAGCAAGATATAACTTGTACTTTATATTTTGATGCAAAAGCTCAGTACCACTAAAGACCTCACTCTTGAATACAGCATCGGAAGCTAACTTTAACTTAACGTACATCGGAGTATTTGCCTCGTAGGAACATATGTAACACTGAATACTCCAATTAATGCTCTCTACTGTAGAGTTAATACCCAACATCTACCGAAAGCGTGTCATGACCAGCAGGAACTGACAACCGGCTACATACGACAAAAGTTTTAAAAGACTACAACATGTCTACCGTTAAGAGAACAAGCGATCCCTATTCAGCTGTGAACGAGTAGCATCCATTTCGATCGAAAGGGAACACATCTCTATATATTACATATATTTGGTTGGCAAGGCCTTGGTGTTCTTTCAATATATCTATAATATGAGGACCAGAATATTTAACGGAATGTTGAAAGTACTCCTCCAGCCCATAGAATGCCACGTTAGAAAATAGTGATTCCATTTTCTTTGCACTTAGCCAAGTCTAGCACGGAAAAGAATTTGAATTAAACCGAAGTAAAAATCGAAAAAGAGACGATAAAGATACAGAAAAAAATTCCCTCACAACTGTATCATAGAGCCTTGAAAAATTCAACAAATCTGTAACCCCACAAACCATACCCACACCCACACCCAAACCCACACCCACACCCACCCCAAAATACAGTTCCCTCGCAGTGTTGGAAAATTGATTTTTAAAACGGCAGACCACGTACTATAATTTTTGCAGAAAATGTAACCTAAATAACCACTGCCGTTCACACATTCCCATGAAAAATAACCTACCGTATTCAAGAAAAACACAGTAGAAAAACACAACACCACATCCAGAGGGAACCTTCCCACCCACCCTCAATATCAAAGCCCAAAAACCACACAACGCACAGAAAAAAAGCACGAAACCCGTACGCCAAATATTCCAAAACACACTGATCACTTATCACACTTTTCATAATGCTACAAACCACTCCTCGCCAGTTACTTGCATAAGGTTCATGGTTTTAAGTATTTAAGCACTAATATCTTTCATTCTTCCTTCGTACATTTATACCCATTGATAAATATTTACACATTTACTCTCCCCAAATACATCCTGGGACTTTAGGAAATCGATGAATGGACTACTGAGCTCACCAAAAGAAAGTCATTATTCGAGAAGCTCAAAACGCCGTTACTATGCTAGCATTAAATCAGATCAATATGCAGTCTAACAAAACAACCGCAGTCGTGAAATGCTCACGCGCAAATAGCAGCAAGGTAGTGGGAATGATTTTATTTGGCGGTTTAGCAGGAACATCATAGATGTCTTCGTAACTACTGAAGATAATACCTTACGACAAAAAGTTGTCTAGAGTGCAACGTTTGCTTTCACCAAGACTGTAAAGACGTTTCTGATTCTAAAAATGGGACATAAGAGAGATCCAGGATAACAAGCTAGGAAAACTGTGGATGAACGTACATTTGCCAAGAGGGGAGGAACAGACACTATTAAACAAGAAAAGAAGAATCAGGAAATAGAGCTCGTAGTCTGAGCATCTCTAATGTCTCAATTAAACTTACGTTTTAATAGAAGTTTGTAAAGACGAAGGAACTTACAAACAAGGACAGTTCTGTATTGAGATAAGGGTGGCACAATCTTCAGCAGTGATGAAGCTATACTTGATAGGTTGACTCAGAAATATAATGCAAAAGTGAGTGGAAATATACGTGACGGCAACGAAAGGATAGACATTGCAAAAAATAAATAGAGCGTGGGAACTAAATTGCAAATGCCAAAAATCAGGCAGTTATAAAACCACTCCTTCAATTCATAATCTAATCAGTAAGGGCTAATGCGAACTATCCGGTGGCACTGCACTATATGATAGCGGTTACCGAAACAATTAACCACATATATCTCATCTTCATGTGCTCAACATTCACATAAATTTGGCATTGTTGGCATAGAATTATTTGAAAACTTACAATAAAACATTCGTAATTTCAATTACTTAGGCTGTTCATAGCGAAATGATCAAGAATTAATCTTTATTTATTTAGTCTGATCCAGGACACCCTAGATTTGCCATAAGACACAGAATATTACACAATAACAATTTTGAGGGAAGAAAAAAAGATTAATGTTCAAAAATGATAGGTTACAATTAACCATGTTAAATAGCATTAACTCCATATAAATGGTGGCGAAGAATCGAAACGGAGTATTTGATGAGTGAGACGACTATTTCATCTTGTAGACTTCTCGCTTGTCGCCATGTGACGAAGGATTTGGGAATTGTTCCCCTCCCGCCAAAGAAATGTCCTGTCACCGTATTTTTTTAAAGGTTATTCGACTCAAGAGAGAAAGGGAATGTTGGATTAAAGATATCGTTCTTCATGTTGTCAACGTCAGTCTGCTGAGAAGCTGAAGATTCAAAGCGTACCGTAGGATCAAAATTTCTGCTTCGTTCCTCCGTCTGTCAATCGCTATAATATCAATCCGGCGAGTGCTGCCTCATTCGGCGATGAAGTGGACTTCTTCGTACACTTCTAGATTTTTGAGACGAAGAGCATTAGCAATCAGGTTTCTCATGATGTTATGGGGTTTTAATCCTAAGCAGTTCTCCTTGAGGGCAACTCCCCAACACATGTGGTAAGGTTTCATACTCACTCCGGTGTCTGCGGTGGCCTGTGCTGGTAGAACGTCCCAGCAGCGTAGGTACTGATGCAACCATCGCGGTCATCTTCAACATCTCACTCCATTCCGAACAAGTTAAACCATCTCTTCTGGTAACCCAAGAATTAGCAGCAGGAACTTGAGGAAATAACGCAACAACTCTTCCTGTCTGTGGATATGCACACCAAGCATCAAATTCGCGTGTTCTAAGTATATCGCGCACTTTTCTAACAGATTACATTGATGTCTCTTCATTGAGTTGAAGTTCAGATAGGCAGCGAGTTTATTATTCCTGTGAAATTTCGAACAGCATTTACGTGCGAATCATTCACAGCTTCTAGCTTGAGATTGATGTTCAGCTGTTGAAGGTACGATTCCCAAGTAGCGCGCATTAGAGCTAACCCTTTAGATTTGTGGCTCGAATAGATCACACTTGTCGGTGTGTCACTCTGATCTTGTAGAATTTCTTTAAGTGCGCTTCTGATCATGTTGTCGGCTTTTAACGGATTTGATTAGGGAATTTTCTCAACCGAAACAGTCTGGAAGGGGTATATCAGTGTAGGGCCAATAAACTGATTTATTACAGTCAGTTTTTGATGCGGTTGGAGTAAGTGAGTCCTGGTAATCTGATCTACTGTAACTTAGCTTTCGATTTTTCAAGTACCTGACTTTCATTGAAGACTATAGTCTGTCTGAAAGTTGCCCCTACATATGTTATTTCTTCGCTATCATTTATACCTGTAATGTTTCCAGAGACCGTCACGATATTATCAGAATGAAGTTTACCATTTATATTATAATGGCATTTGATTTGTCTGCATTTATAATCAAACCTATTTCTTGAAGCAGATTTATGATTGAAGTGACTAGGATAGAAGCTGCTGCTTGGTCTTTAGTTATGAATATCAGAACGTCGGCAAAGCATAGGGATGTTAAAGGTAAACTGTTAGGACTCAATTGAAAACCATACATTTCTGATACTTTGATGTCTCTGAGTTCATCAAGGATGTGGTCTATACCCCAGTTAAATAAAAAGGTGAAATGGCATCTGCTTGCATCGCTCATCATTTGATGTTTACCTTATCTGTATGACCACGAGCAGTTTGAACTGTTGCTTTATTTTCTGTGAGAAGATTGACTAGTAACTTCTTAATGGATCTGGGTAGTATAGAGTCCACTATTGTAGCCTTTAAGTGATTGTGTCCAATACTATCGAACGCTTTGCTGATGTCGAGGAATACTACGCAGATCGAAATCTTTTTCATTACAGCTGTTGGTAAAATGCCATCAACAATTTTCACGTTAATGAAAGGGCGAGTGGTCATGACAAAACCTCTTTGGAACTTGTTCAAAGGGATTTATTCCCTTACACTTTTATCAAGGATCTTACTAAATTTGCGTCGCATAATGGAGCAAATACTAATCGGTCTCCATTTGGACAGATCATTCTCTTCACCGCCTTTATGTGTAAGAACAGTTCTCGCTGCCTTGAGAACCTCAGGAATGAACCCACTTTCAAATATTCTTATGAAGATATGGGCTAAAGTATTAGCAGCAAGTGGATCATAAACAGATTTCAATAAAACCTTATCCGGACCTGGGCTAGTGTCAATTGCTATGCTCTTGATAATAGAGAAAACTAACTCACGAGATACTGAAATTGTATCATTCGTATAATCAATATAGGAGTCTCCCATGCAATCATTAGGAGTTTCAAATCTGTTCCTAAAATATCCCTCAACAACATCTTTCTCTAGTTTCAAATTATTAGTTCTGCCACTTAAAATTTGTCTAATTGCTTTCCTCCTTTGGTAAAAATATTCAAATTGAGTCAGTTCATATTCGAATTTAGTATTTCGATGTTCACGATCTTTCTTAGAGGATCTCTGTGGGTTACTGGAGGTTTCATATCGTCGGTTGTTATTTTTGTAAGTGCCACGTTTAAGCTTCAATATATCTAGTAACTGGACTCACTGGACCTGGCAGTAGGTCTGTAGCTGTGGGAAGGAAGTTTAAAAAATTAGTGAATTGTTCATTGAATTCATCATCATTCAATTCATGCTGAAAAATACCTAGACATTTATTCAGTTCGTCGTCGTAAGGTTTATTTTTTTGCTCTCCTTGATCAGAGGTTATATCCAACTTCGTTGACTAACCATTTTTACTAGAAGGAGGAATAGGATCTTAGACTGGCTAGGTGTGGTCATAGATGGATTCTGCAAGCAGGCTCTGAATTGCTCTGGGTGTGATTTAATTATATGCATCTTAAGGCCTTTATACATTTGCCCGCGAAATTGACATTGTGTTTTGATACCATTGGTACTCTTATTCGTGTCATTTGTATCCATAGTACAGGATGTATTTTTCAATGATGATAATTTATTACGCCTATAGACACTATTACTATGAAACTGTAGACTATATCAGAAAGTAGGGATGTGTAAAGTATTTCGTCTTGTAAATGCAAACCATGAATTGAAGGTATCATAGTAGGATAATTCAAGAGAGTTAAAAGATGACAAGAAGAGAGAAAGAAAAATATTGAGAACATAGCCTAATTCAGACGTTGAATGATTAGTGGACACAGAACACTTAAATGATAACAAACGGCTACCTTAGTGATTTGTTGGCCTTAAGATAAATCCATTATCGACGTGCAAACAAAACAGCAATTAGGACAACCCCGAAAAGTCCAGGTAATTTTTATGTTCTGCTTTGATAGACTTCCCCCGTTGCGATTTGAATTGTATTTACTGAAGGGATCCTTCACCTTCAAGGTGGGAAACCTAGAATATTTCTTGAGGCAGTCATGTAAACGTTTTTCCAGTAACATCTTTCTATGGATACCAACCAAGCCATCATTGATGTCTCGCTAGACACATATTGACGCGGGAACTATCGTGTTGCTGACGGATAACATGACGTCGGAGACACAATCTAGGATGGCTGGTGAGACTGAAATATATGCAGAAAAGTATGCATTGCTGAGAGATGTGGATGAAAAGTCCTTTTATGGCACACGATATGTAAACGCACATTAATTATATAAGTACATTTAACACTGGACAAATCGTTTAATATATAGATCGACGGCAATTAGATACGGACAATATAGTGAGTTTCATAAACTGTTCGAGATTTTGTTTTGAAAAACATATTGATTGTATTGCATTGCATTTCATTGCATGATGATAATTATCCTTGTCGCTTTAATGTGCCTTACATCTAGGTCATCGGCCTTATCCAAAATCCTCTTACTCTCACTCTCGTTATTACTGTACTTGACATGCTCCTAGAAACAATGACAAAAAATATGTACGTAACTTCATTCTCTCAGATCAAATTACGAAATTGGATTCATTTACAGGTATGAATGTTTTCCAGACATAGTGGTGATGTACTTAACATGCTCCTAGGAACGATAACAAAAATATGTATGTAACTTCATTCTCTCAGATCAAAATACGAAACTGATGGATTCAGTTACAGGTATGAATGATTTTCAGACATGGTGCTGAAAATACAATATAAGTCTAGCCGCAATTTGAAGAGGCTACTGGTGTGGTTGATGGTATAATTCGTAATGAATTTTTAACTGACTCAAGAATGTTCGGCGTTGGGAAATGATATTGAAGTGATGTTACATAGGTATTCCAGCAAGATATAACTTGTACTTTATATTTTGATGCAAAAGCTCAGTACCACTAAAGACCTCACTCTTGAATACAGCATCGGAAGCTAACTTTAACTTAACGTACATCGGAGTATTTGCCTCGTAGGAACATATGTAACACTGAATACTCCAATTAATGCTCTCTACTGTAGAGTTAATACCCAACATCTACCGAAAGCGTGTCATGACCAGCAGGAACTGACAACCGGCTACATACGACAAAAGTTTTAAAAGACTACAACATGTCTACCGTTAAGAGAACAAGCGATCCCTATTCAGCTGTGAACGAGTAGCATCCATTTCGATCGAAAGGGAACACATCTCTATATATTAATATATTTGGTTGGCAAGGCCTTGGTGTTCCTTCAATATATCTATAATATGAGGACCAGAATATTTAACGGAATGTTGAAAGTACTCCTCCAGCCCATAGAATGCCACGTTAGAAAATAGTGATTCCATTTTCTTTGCACTTAGCCAAGTCTAGCACGGAAAAGAATTTGAATTAAACCGAAGTAAAAATCGAAAAAGAGACGATAAAGATACAGAAAAAAATTCCCTCACAACTATATCATAGAGCCTTGAAAAATTCAACAAAACTGTAACCCCACAAACCATACCCACACCCACACCCACCCCAAAAACAGTTCCCTCGCAGTGTTGGAAAATTGATTTTTAAAACGGCAGACCACGTACTATAACTTTTGCAGAAAATGTAACCTAAATAACCACTGCCGTTCACACATTCCCATGAAAAATAACCTACCGTATTCAAAAAAAACACAGTAGAAAAACACAACACCACATCCAGAGGGAACCTTCCCACCCACCCTCAATATCAAAGCCCAAAAACCACACAACGCACAGAAAAAAAAAGCACGAAACCCGTACGCCAAATATTCCAAAACACACTGATCACTTATCACACTTTTCATAATGCTACAAACCACTCCTCGCCAGTTACTTGCATAAGGTTCATGGTTTTAAGTATTTAAGCACTAATATCTTTCATTCTTCCTTCGTACATTTATACCCATTGATAAATATTTACACATTTACTCTCCCCAAAGACATCCTGGGACTTTAGAAAATCGATGAATGGACTACTGAGCTCACCAAAAGAAAGTCATTATTCGAGAAGCTCAAAACGCCGTTACTATGCTAGCATTAAATCAGATCAATATGCAGTCTAACAAAACAACCGCAGTCGTGAAATGCTCACGCGCAAATAGCAGCAAGGTAGTGGGAATGATTTTATTTGGCGGTTTAGCAGGAACATCATAGATGTCTTCGTAACTACTGAAGATAATACCTTACGACAAAAAGTTGTCTAGAGTGCAACGTTTGCTTTCACCAAGACTGTAAAGACGTTTCTGATTCTAAAAATGGGACATAAGAGAGATCCAGGATAACAAGCTAGGAAAACTGTGGATGAACGTACATTTGCCAAGAGGGGAGGAACAGACACTATTAAACAAGAAAAGAAGAATGAGGAAACAGAGCTCGTAGAGTCTGAGCATCTCTAATGTCTCAATTAAACTTACGTTTTAATAGAAGTTTGTAAAGACGAAGGAACTTACAAACAAGGACAGTTCTGTATTGAGATAAGGGTGGCACAATCTTCAGCAGTGATGAAGCTATACTTGACAGGTTGACTCAGAAATATAATGCAAAAGTGAGTGGTAATATACGTGACGGCAACGAAAGGATAGACATTGCAAAAAATAAATAGAGCGTGGGAACTAAATTGCAAATGCCAAAAATCAGGCAGTTATAAAACCACTCCTTCAATTCATAATCTAATCAGTAAGGGCTAATGCGAACTATCTGGTGGCACTGCACTATATGATAGCTATTACCGAAACAATTAAACCACATATATCTCATCTTCATGTGCTCAACATTCACATAAATTTGGCATTGTTGGCATAGAATTATTTGAAAACTTACAATAAAACATTCGTAATTTCAATTACTTAGGCTGTTCATAGCGAAATGATCAAGAATTAATCTTAATTTATTTAGTCTGATCCAGGACACCCTAGATTTGCCATAAGACACAGAATATTACACAATAACAATTTTGACGGAAGATAAAAAAGATTAATGTTCAAAAATGATAGGTTACAATTAACCATGTTAAATAGCATTAACTCCATATAAATGGTGGCGAAGAATCGAAACGGAGTATTTGATGAGTGAGACGACTATTTCATCTTGTAGACTTCTAGCTTGTCGCCATGTGACGAAGGATTTGGGAATTGTTCCCCTCCCGCAAAAGAAATGTCCTGTCACCGTATTTTTTGAAAGGTTATTCGACTCAAGAGAGAAAGGGAATGTTGCATTAAAGATATCGTTCTTCATGTTGTCAACGTCAGTCTGCTGAGAAGCTGAAGATTCAAAGCGTACCGTAGGATCAATAATTTCTGCTTCGTTCCTCCGTCTGTCAATCGCTATAATATCAATCCTGCGAGTGCTGCCTCATTCGGCGATGAAGTGGACTTCTTCGTACACTTCTAGATTTTTGAGACGAAGAGCATTAGCAATCAGGTTTCTGATGATGTTATGGGGTTTTCATCGTAAGCAGTTCTCCTTGAGGGCAACTCCCCAACACATGTGGTAAGGTTTCATACTCACTCCGGTGTCTGCGGTGGCCTGTGCTGGTAGAACGTCCCAGCAGCGTAGGTACTGATGCAACCATCGCGGTCATCTTCAACATCTCACTCCATTCCGAACAAGTTAAACCATCTCTTCTGGTAACCCAAGAATTAGCAGCAGGAACTTGAGGAAATAACGCAACAACTCTTCCTGTCTGTGGATATGCACACCAAGCATCAAATTCGCGTGTTCTAAGTATATCGCGCACTTTTCTAACAGATTACATTGATGTCTCTTCATTGAGTTGAAGTTCAGATAGGCAGCGAGTTTATTATTCCTGTGAAATTTCGAACAGCATTTACGTGCGAATCATTCACAGCTTCTAGCTTGAGATTGATGTTCAGCTATTGAAGGTACGATTCCCAAGTAGCGCGCATTAGAGCTAACCCTTTAGATTTGTGGCTCGAATAGATCACACTTGTCGGTGTGTCACTCTGATCTTGTAGAATTTCTTTAAGTGCGCTTCTGATCATGTTGTCGGCTTTTAACGGATTTGATTAGGGAATTTTCTCAACCTAAACAGTCTGGAAGGGGTATATCAGTGTAGGGCCAATAAACTGATTTATTACAGTCAGTTTTTGATGCGGTTGGAGTAAGTGAGTCCTGGTAATCTGATATAGATGTTGATTCCCATAGGGAATCTGAAATATTTGTTCCGAATGAGTAAATTTATAATACCAATATAAATGGTCCGTAATTGGACATTATAAATTTTCCAGCTAACTCATTCCTGGTTGCCAGCGTTTCGCCCTCGTGTGCCTGGCTGGGCTCATCAGTTGGTACCTAGCACACCTACCAAGACGCTGGCTAGTGCATACCGTGGAGGCCACTGCGTAAGCTAATTGTAGCCACCGGCAGTGCCAATGCACTATGAGACACTTTGTCCCATTATCAAAAATTGATGCCTGCTTGGCCATCAGATGATATAGATGTTGATTCCCATAGGGAATCTGAAATATTTGTTCCGAATGAGTAAATTTATAATACCAATATAAATGGTCCGTTATTGGACATTATAAATTTTCCAGCTAACTCTGATCTACTGTAACTTAGCTTTCGATTTTTCAAGTACGTGACTTTCATTGAAGACTATAGTCTGTCTGAAAGTTGCCCCTACATATGTTATTTCTTCGCTATCATTTATACCTGTAATGTTTCCAGAGACCGTCACGATATTATCAGAATGAAGTTTACCATTTATATTATAATGGCATTTGATTTGTCTGCATTTATAATCAAACCTATTTCTTGAAGCAGATTTATGATAGAAGTGACTAGGATAGAAGCTGCTGCTTGGTCTTTAGTTATGAATATCAGAACGTCGGCAAAGCATAGGGATGTTAAAGGTAAACTGTTAGGACTCAATTGAAAACCATACATTTCTGATACTTTGATGTCTCTGAGTTCATCAAGGATGTGCTTTATACCCCAGTTAAATAAAAAGGTGAAATGGCATCTGCTTGCATCGCTAAACATTTGATGTTTATCTTATCTGTATGACCACGAGCAGTTTGAAATTTTGTTGTATTTTCTGTGAGAAGATTGACTAGTAACTTCTTAATGGATCTGGGTAGTATAGAGTCCACTATTGTAGCCTTTAAGTGATTGTGTCCAATACTATCGAACGCTTTGCTGATGTCGAGGAATACTACGCAGATCGAAATCTTTTTCATTACAGCTGTTGGTAAAATGCCATCAACAATTTTCACGTTAATGAAAGGGCGAGTGGTCATGACAAAACCTCTTTGGAACTTGTTCAAAGGGATTTATTCCCTTACACTTTTATCAAGGATCTTACTAAATTTGCGCCGCATAATGGAGCAAATACTAATCGGTCTCCATTTGGACAGATCATTCTCTTCACCGCCTTTATGTGTAAGAACAGTTCTCGCTGCCTTGAGAACCTCAGGAATGAACCCACTTTCAAATATTCTTATGAAGATATGGGCTAAAGTATTAGCAGCAAGTGGATCATAAACAGATTTCAATAAAACCTTATCCGGACCTGGGCTAGTGTCAATTGCTATGCTCTTGATAATAGAGAAAACTAACTCACGAGATACTGAAATTGTATCATTCGTATAATCAATATAGGAGTCTCCCATGCAATCATTAGGAGTTTCAAATCTGTTCCTAAAATATCCCTCAACAACATCTTTCTCTAGTTTCAAATTATTAGTTTTGCCACTTAAAATTTGTCTAATTGCTTTCCTCCTTTGGTAAAAATATTCAAATTGAGTCAGTTCATATTCGAATTTAGTATTTCGATGTTCACGATCTTTCTTAGAGGATCTCTGTGGGTTACTGGAGGTTTCATATCGTCGTTTGTTATTTTTGTAAGTGCCACGTTTAAGCTTCAATATATCTAGTAACTGGACCCACTGGACGTGGCAGTAGGTCTGTAGCTGTGGGAAGGAAGTTTAAAAAATTAGTGAATTGTTCATTGAATTCATCATCATTCAATTCATGCTGAAAAATACCTAGACATTTATTCAGTTCGTCGTCGTAAGGTTTATTTTTTTGCTCTCTTTGATCAGAGGTTATATCCAACTTCGTTGGCTAACCATTTTTACTAGAAGGAGGAATAGGATCTTAGACTGGCTAGGTGTGGTCATAGATGGATTCTGCAAGCAGGCTCTGAATTGCTCTGGGTGTGATTTAATTATATGCATCTTAAGGCCTTTATACATTTGCTCGCGAAATTGACATTGTGTTTTGGTACCATTGGTACTCTTATTCGTGTCACTTGTATCCATAGTACAGGATGTATTTTTCAATGATGATAATTTATTACGCCTATGGACTCTATTACTATGAAACTGTAGACTATATCTGAAAGTAGGGATGTGTAAAGTATTTCGTCTTGTAAATGCAAACCATGAATTGAAGGTATCATAGTAGGATAATTCAAGAGAGTTAAAGGATGACAAGGAGAAAGAAAAATATTGAGAACATAGCCTAATTCAGACGTTGAATGATTAGTGGACACAGAACACTTAAATGATAACAAACGGCTACCTTAGTGATTTGTTGGCCTTAAGATAAATCCATTATCGACGTGCAAACAAAACAGCAATTAGGACAACCCCGAAAAGTCCAGGTAATTTTTATGTTCTGCTTTGATAGACTTCCCCCGTTGCGATTTGAATTGTATTTACTGAAGGGATCCTTCACCTTCAAGGTGGGAAACCTAGAATATTTCTTGAGGCAGTCATATAAACGTTTTTCCAGTAACATCTTTCTATGGATACCAACCAAGCCATCATTGATGTCTCGCTAGACACATATTGACGCGGGAACTATCGTGTTGCTGACGGATAACATGACGTCGGAGACACAATCTAGGATGGCTGGTGAGACTGAAATATATGCAGAAAAGTATGCATTGCTGAGAGATGTAGATGAAAAGTCCTTTTATGGCACACGATATGTAAACGCACATTAATTATATAAGTACATTTAACATTGGACAAATTGTTTAATATATAGATCGACGGCAATTAGATACGGACAATATAGTGAGTTTCATAAACTGTTCGAGATTTTGTTTTGAAAAACATATTGATTGTATTGCATTGCATTTTATTGCATGATGATAATTATCCTTGTCGCTTTAATGGGCCTTACAACTAGGTCATCGGCCTTATCCAAAATCCTCTTACTCTCACTCTCGTTATTACTGTACTTGATATGCTCCTAGAAACAATGACAAAAAATATGTACGTAACTTCATTCTCTCAGATCAAATTACGAAATTGGATTCATTTAGAGGTATGAATGTTTTCCAGACATAGTGCTGATGTACTTAACATGCTCCTAGGAACGATAACAAAAATATGTATGTAACTTCATTCTCTCAGATCAAAATACGAAACTGATGGATTCAGTTACAGGTATGAATGATTTTCAGACATGGTGCTGATAATACAATATAAGTCTAGCCGCAATTTGAAGAGGCTACTGGTGTGGTTGATGGTATAATTCGTAATGAATTTTTAACTGACTCAAGAATGTTCGGCGTTGGGAAATGATATTGAAGTGATGTTACATAGGTATTCCAGCAAGATATAACTTGTACATTATTTTTTGATGCAAAAGCTCAGTACCACTAAAGACCTCACTCTTGAATACAGCATCGGAAGCTAACTTTAACTTAACGTACATCGGAGTATTTGCCTCGTGGGAACATATGTAACTCTGAATACTCCAATTAATGCTCTCTACTGTAGAGTTAATACCCAACATCTACCGAAAGCGTGTCATGACCAGCAGGAACTGACAACCGGCTACATACGACAAAAGTTTTAAAAGACTACAACATGTCTACCGTTAAGAGAACAAGCGATCCCTATTCAGCTGTGAACGAGTAGCATCCATTTCGATCGAAAGGGAACACATCTCTATATATTACATATATTTGGTTGGCAAGGCCTTGGTGTTCTTGCAATATATCTATAATATGAGGACCAGAATATTTAACGGAATGTTGAAAGTACTCCTCCAGCCCATAGAATGCCACGTTAGAAAATAGTGATTCCATTTTCTTTGCACTTAGCCAAGTCTAGCACGGAAAAGAATTTGAATTAAACCGAAGTAAAAATCGAAAAAGAGACGATAAAGATACAGAAAAAAATTCCCTCACAACTATATCATAGAGCCTTGAAAAATTCAACAAAACTGTAACCCCACAAACCATACCCACACCCACACCCACACCCACACCCACCCCAAAATACAGTTCCCTCGCAGTGTTGGAAAATTGATTTTTAAAACGGCAGACCACGTACTATAATTTTTGCAGAAAATGTAACCTAAATAACCACTGCCGTTCACACATTCCCATGAAAAATAACCTACCGTATTCAAGAAAAACACAGTAGAAAAACACAACACCACATCCAGAGGGAACCTTCCCACCCACCCTCAATATCAAAGCCCAAAAACCACACAACGCACAGAAAAAAAGCACGAAACCCGTACGCCAAATATTCCAAAACACACTGATCACTTATCACACTTTTCATAATGCTACAAACCACTCCTCGCCAGTTACTTGCATAAGGTTCATGGTTTTAAGTATTTAAGCACTAATATCTTTCATTCTTCCTTCGTACATTTATACCCATTGATAAATATTTACACATTTACTCTCCCCAAATACATCCTGGGACTTTAGAAAATCGATGAATGGACTACTGAGCTCACCAAAAGAAAGTCATTATTCGAGAAGCTCAAAACGCCGTTACTATGCTAGCATTAAATCAGATCAATATGCAGTCTAACAAAACAACCGCAGTCGTGAAATGCTCACGTGCAAATAGCAGCAAGGTAGTGGGAATGATTTTATTTGGCGGTTTAGCAGGAACATCATAGATGCCTTCGTAACTACTGAAGATAATACCTTACGACAAAAAGTTGTCTAGAGTGCAACGTTTGCTTTCACCAAGACTGTGAAGACGTTTCTGATTCTAAAAATGGGACATAAGAGAGATCCAGGATAACAAGCTAGGAAAACTGTGGATGAACGTACATTTGCCAAGAGGGGAGGAACAGACACTATTAAACAAGAAAAGAAGAATGAGGAAACAGAGCTCGTAGAGTCTGAGCATCTCTAATGTCTCAATTAAACTTACGTTTTAATAGAAGTTTGTAAAGACGAAGGAACTTACAAACAAGGACAGTTCTGTATTGAGATAAGGGTGGCACAATCTTCAGCAGTGATGAAGCTATACTTGACAGGTTGACTCAGAAATATAATGCAAAAGTGAGTGGTAATATACGTGACGGCAACGAAAGGATAGACATTGCAAAAAATAAATAGAGCGTGGGAACTAAATTGCAAATGCCAAAAATCAGGCAGTTATAAAACCACTCCTTCAATTCATAATCTAATCAGTAAGGGCTAATGCGAACTATCTGGTGGCACTGCACTATATGATAGCGATTACCGAAACAATTAACCACATATATCTCATCTTCATGTGCTCAACATTCACATAAATTTGGCATTGTTGGCATAGAATTATTTGAAAACTTACAATAAAACATTCGTAATTTCAATTACTTAGGCTGTTCATAGCGAAATGATCAAGAATTAATCTTAATTTATTTAGTCTGATCCAGGACACCCTAGATTTGCCATAAGACACAGAATATTACACAATAACAATTTTGAGGGAAGATAAAAAGGATTAATGTTCAAAAATGATAGGTTACAATTAACCATGTTAAATAGCATTAACTCCATATAAATGGTGGCGAAGAATCGAAACGGAGTATTTGATGAGTGAGACGACTATTTCATCTTGTAGACTTCTCGCTTGTCGCCATGTGACGAAGGATTTGGGAATTGTTCCCCTCCCGCAAAAGAAATGTCCTGTCACCGTATTTTTTTAAAGGTTATTCGACTCAAGAGAGAAAGGGAATGTTGGATTAAAGATATCGTTCTTCATGTTGTCAACGTCAGTCTGCTGAGAAGCTGAAGATTCAAAGCGTACCGTACGATAAATAATTTCTGCTTCGTTCCTCCGTCTGTCAATCGCTATAATATCAATCCGGCGAGTGCTGCCTCATTCGGCGATGAAGTGGACTTCTTCGTACACGTCTAGATTTTTGAGACGAAGAGCATTAGCAATCAGGTTTCTGATGATGTTATGGGGTTTTCATCCTAAGCAGTTCTCCTTGAGGGCAACTCCCCAACACATGTGGTAAGGTTTCATACTCACTCCGGTGTCTGCGGTGGCCTGTGCTGGTAGAACGTCCCAGCAGCGTAGGTACTGATGCAACCATCGCGGTCATCTTCAACATCTCACTCCATTCCGAACAAGTTAAACCATCTCTTCTGGTAACCCAAGAATTAGCAACACGAACTTGAGGAAATAACGCAACAACTCTTCCTGTCTGTGGATATGCACACCAAGCATCAAATTCGCGTGTTCTAAGTATATCGCGCACTTTTCTAACAGATTACATTGATGTCTCTTCATTGAGTTGAAGTTCAGATAGGCAGCGAGTTTATTATTCCTGTGAAATTTCGAACAGCATTTACGTGCGAATCATTCACAGCTTCTAGCTTGAGATTGATGTTCAGCTGTTGAAGGTACGATTCCCAAGTAGCGCGCATTAGAGCTAACCCTTTAGATTTGTGGCTCGAATAGATCACACTTGTCGGTGTGTCACTCTGATCTTGTAGAATTTCTTTAAGTGCGCTTCTGATCATGTTGTCGGCTTTTAACGGATTTGATTAGGGAATTTTCTCAACCGAAACAGTCTGGAAGGGGTATATCAGTGTAGGGCCAATAAACTGATTTATTACAGTCAGTTTTTGATGCGGTTGGAGTAAGTGAGTCCTGGTAATCTGATCTACTGTAAGTTAGCTTTCGATTTTTCAAGTACCTGACTTTCATTGAAGACTATAGTCTGTCTGAAAGTTGCCCCTACATATGTTATTTCTTCGCTATCATTTATACCTGTAATGTTTCCAGAGACGGTCACGATATTATCAGAATGAAGTTTACCATTTATATTATAATGGCATTTGATTTGTCTGCATTTATAATCAAACCTATTTCTTGAAGCAGATTTATGATAGAAGTGACTAGGATAGAAGCTGCTGCTTGGTCTTTAGTTATGAATATCAGAACGTCGGCAAAGCATAGGGATGTTAAAGGTAAACTGTTAGGACTCAATTGAAAACCATACATTTCTGATACTTTGATGTCTCTGAGTTCATCAAGGATGTGCTTTATACCCCAGTTAAATAAAAAGGTGAAATGGCATCTGCTTGCATCGCTCCACATTTGATGTTTATCTTATCTGTATGACCACGAGCAGTTTGAACTTTTGTTGTATTTTCTGTGAGAAGATTGACTAGTAACTTCTTAATGGATCTGGGTAGTATAGAGTCCACTATTGTAGCCTTTAAGTGATTGTGTCCAATACTATCGAACGCTTTGCTGATGTCGAGGAATACTACGCAGATCGAAATCTTTTTCATTACAGCTGTTGGTAAAATGCCATCAACAATTTTCACGTTAATGAAAGGGCGAGCGGTCATGACAAAACCTCTTTGGAACTTGTTCAAAGGGATTTATTCCCTTACACTTTTATCAAGGATCTTACTAAATTTGCGCCGCATAATGGAGCAAATACTAATCGGTCTCCATTTGGACAGATCATTCTCTTCACCGCCTTTATGTGTAAGAACAGTTCTCGCTGCCTTGAGAACCTCAGGAATGAACCCACTTTCAAATATTCTTATGAAGATATGGGCTAAAGTATTAGCAGCAAGTGGATCATAAACAGATTTCAATAAAACCTTATCCGGACCTGGGCTAGTGTCAATTGCTATGCTCTTGATAATAGAGAAAACTAACTCACGAGATACTGAAATTGTATCATTCGTATAATCAATATAGGAGTCTCCCATGCAATCATTAGGAGTTTCAAATCTGTTCCTAAAATATCCCTCAACAACATCTTTCTCTAGTTTCAAATCATTAGTTCTGCCACTTAAAATTTGTCTAATTGCTTTCCTCCTTTGGTAAAAATATTCAAATTGAGTCAGTTCATATTCGAATTTAGTATTTCGATGTTCACGATCTTTCTTAGAGGATCTCTGTGGGTTACTGGAGGTTTCATATCGTCGTTTGTTATTTTTGTAAGTGCCACGTTTAAGCTTCAATATATCTAGTAACTGGACTCACTGGACCTGGCAGTAGGTCTGTAGCTGTGGGAAGGAAGTTTAAAAAATTAGTGAATTGTTCATTGAATTCATCATCATTCAATTCATGCTGAAAAATACCTAGACATTTATTCAGTTCGTCGTCGTAAGGTTTATTTTTTTGCTCTCTTTGATCACAGGTTATATCCAACTTCGTTGACTAACCATTTTTACTAGAAGGAGGAATAGGATCTTAGACTGCCTAGGTGTGGTCATAGATGGATTCTGCAAGCAGGCTCTGAATTGCTCTGGGTGTGATTTAATTATATGCATCTTAAGGCCTTTATACATTTGCCCGCGAAATTGACATTGTGTTTTGATACCATTGGTACTCTTATTCGTGTCATTTGTATCCATAGTACAGGATGTATTTTTCAATGATGATAATTTATTACGGCTATAGACACTATTACTATGAAACTGTAGACTATATCAGAAAGTAGGGATGTGTAAAGTATTTCGTCTTGTAAATGCAAACCATGAATTGAAGGTATCATAGTAGGATAATTCAAGAGAGTTCAAAGATGACAAGAAGACAGAAAGAAAAATATTGAGAACATAGCCTAATTCAGACGTTGAATGATTAGTGGACACAGAACACTTAAATGATAACAAACGGCTACCTTAGTGATTTGTTGGCCTTAAGATAAATCCATTATCGACGTGCAAACAAAACAGCAATTAGGACAACCCCGAAAAGTCCAGGTAATTTTTATGTTCTGCTTTGATAGACTTCCCCCGTTGCGATTTGAATTGTATTTACTGAAGGGATCCTTCACCTTCAAGGTGGGAAACCTAGAATATTTCTTGAGGCAGTCATGTAAACGTTTTTCCAGTAACATCTTTCTATGGATACCAACCAAGCCATCATTGATGTCTCGCTAGACACATATTGACGCGGGAACTATCGTGTTGCTGACGGATAACATGACGTCGGAGACACAATCTAGGATGGCTGGTGAGACTGAAATATATGCAGAAAAGTATGCATTGCTGAGAGATGTAGATGAAAAGTCCTTTTATGGCACACGATATGTAAACGCACATTAATTATATAAGTACATTTAACATTGGACAAATTGTTTAATATATAGATCGACGGCAATTAGATACGGACAATATAGTGAGTTTCATAAACTGTTCGAGATTTTGTTTTGAAAAACATATTGATTGTATTGCATTGCATTTTATTGCATGATGATAATTATCCTTGTCGCTTTAATGGGCCTTACATCTAGGTCATCGGCCTTATCCAAAATCCTCTTACTCTCACTCTCCTTATTACTGTACTTGACATGCTCCTAGAAACAATGACAAAAAATATGTACGTAACTTCATTCTCTCAGATCAAATTACGAAATTGGATTCATTTACAGGTATGAATGTTTTCGAGACATAGTGCTGATGTACTTAACATGCTCCTAGGAACGATAACAAAAATATGTATGTAACTTCATTCTCTCAGATCAAAATACGAAACTGATGGATTCAGTTACAGGTATGAATGATTTTCAGACATGGTGCTGATAATACAATATAAGTCTAGCCGCAATTTGAAGAGGCTACTGGTGTGGTTGATGGTATAATTCGTAATGAATTTTTAACTGGCTCAAGAATGTTCGGCGTTGGGAAATGATATTGAAGTGATGTTACATAGGTATTCCAGCAAGATATAACTTGTACTTTATTTTTTGATGCAAAAGCTCAGTACCTCTAAAGACCTCACTCTTGAATACAGCATCGGAAGCTAACTTTAACTGAACGTACATCGGAGTATTTGCCTCGTGGGAACATATGTAACTCTGAATACTCCAATTAATGCTCTCTACTGTAGAGTTAATACCCAACATCTACCGAAAGGGTGTCATGACCAGCAGGAACTGACAACCGGCTACATACGACAAAAGTTTTAAAAGACTACAACATGTCTACCGTTAAGAGAACAAGCGATCCCTATTCAGCTGTGAACGAGTAGCATCCATTTCGATCGAAAGGGAACACATCTCTATATATTACATATATTTGGTTGGCAAGGCCTTGGTGTTCTTTCAATATATCTATAATATGAGGACCAGAATATTTAACGGAATGTTTAAAGTACTCCTCCAGCCCATAGAATGCCACGTTAGAAAATAGTGATTCCATTCTCTTTGCACTTAGCCAAGTCTAGCACGGAAAACAATTTGAATTAAACCGAAGTAAAAATCGAAAAAGAGACGATAAAGATACAGAAAAAAATTCCCTCACAACTATATCATAGAGCCTTGAAAAATTCAACAAAACTGTAACCCCACAAACCATACCCACACCCACACCCACACCCACACCCACACCCACCCCAAAATACAGTTCCCTCGCAGTGTTGGAAAATTAATTTTTAAAACGGCAGACCACGTACTATAATTTTTGCAGAAAATGTAACCTAAATAACCACTGGCGTTCACACATTCCCATGAAAAGTAACCTACCGTATTCAAGAGAAACACAGTAGAAAAACACAACACCACATCCAGAGGGAACCTTCCCACCCACCCTCAATATCAAAGCCCAAAAACCACACAACGCACAGAAAAAAAAGCACGAAACCCGTACGCCAAATATTCCAAAACACACTGATCACTTATCACACTTTTCATAATGCTACAAACCACTCCTCGCCAGTTACTTGCATAAGGTTCATGGTTTTAAGTATTTAAGCACTAATATCTTTCATTCTTCCTTCGTACATTTATACCCATTGATAAATATTTACACATTTACTCTCCCAGAATACATCCTGGGACTTTAGGAAATCGATGAATGGACTACTGAGCTCACCAAAAGAAAGTCATTATTCGAGAAGCTCAAAACGCCGTTACTATGCTAGCATTAAATCAGATCAATATGCAGTCTAACAAAACAACCGCAGTCGTGAAATGCTCACGCGCAAATAGCAGCAAGGTAGTGGGAATGATTTTATTAGGAACATCATAGATGTCTTCGTAACTACTGAAGATAATACCTTACGACAAAAAGTTGTCTAGAGTGCAACGTTTGCTTTCACCAAGACTGTAAAGACGTTTCTGATTCTAAAAATGGGACATAAGAGAGATCCAGGATAACAAGCTAGGAAAACTGTGGATGAACGTACATTTGCCAAGAGGGGAGGAACAGACACTATTAAACAAGAAAAGAAGAATGAGGAAACAGAGCTCGTAGAGTCTGAGCATCTCTAATGTCTCAATTAAACTTACGTTTTAATAGAAGTTTGTAAAGACGAAGGAACTTACAAACAAGGACAGTTCTGTATTGAGATAAGGGTGGCACAATCTTCAGCAGTGATGAAGCTATACTTGACAGGTTGACTCAGAAATATAATGCAAAAGTGAGTGGAAATATACGTGACGGCAACGAAAGGATAGACATTGCAAAAAATAAATAGAGCGTGGGAACTAATTTGCAAATGCCAAAAATCAGGCAGTTATAAAACCACTCCTTCAATTCATAATCTAATCAGTAATGTCTAATGCGCACTATCTGGTTGCACTGCACTATATGATAGCGATTACCGAAACAATTAACCACATATATCTCATCTTCATGTGCTCAACATTCACATAAATTTGGCATTCTTGGCATAGAATATTTGAAATCTTACAATAAAACATACGTAATTTCAATTACTTAGTCTGTTCATAGCGAAATGATCAAGAATTAATCTTTATTTATTTAGTCTGATCCAGGACACCCTAGATTTGCCATAAGACACAGAATATTACACAATAATAATTTTGAGGGAAGATAAAAAAGATTAATGTTCAAAAATGATAGGTTACAATTAACCATGTTAAATAGCATTAACTCCATATAAATGGTGGCGAAGAATCGAAACGGAGTATTTGATGAGTGAGACGACTATTTCATCTTGTAGACTTCTCGCTTGTCGCCATGTGACGAAGGATTTGGGAATTGTTCCCCTCCCGCAAAAGAAATGTCCTGTCACCGTATTTTTTTAAAGGTTATTCGACTCAAGAGAGAAAGGGAATGTTGGATTAAAGATATCGTTCTTCATGTTGTCAACGTCAGTCTGCTGAGAAGCTGAAGATTCAAAGCGTACCGTAGGATCAATAATTTCTGCTTCGTTCCTCCGTCTGTCAATCGCTATAATATCAATCCTGCGAGTGCTGCCTCATTCGGCGATGAAGTGGACTTCTTCGTACACGTCTAGATTTTTGAGACGAAGAGCATTAGCAATCAGCTTTCTGATGATGTTATGGGGTTTTCATCCTAAGCAGTTCTCCTTGAGGGCAACTCCCCAACACATGTGGTAAGATTTCATACTCACTCCGGTGTCTGCGGTGGCCTGTGCTGGTAGAACGTCCCAGCAGCGTAGGTACTGATGCAACCATCGCGGTCATCTTCAACATCTCACTCCATTCCGAACAAGTTAAACCATCTCTTCTGGTAACCCAAGAATTAGCAGCAGGAACTTGAGGAAATAACGCAACAACTCTTCCTGTCTGTGGATATGCACACCAAGCATCAAATTCGCGTGTTCTAAGTATATCGCGCACTTTTCTAACAGATTACATTGATGTCTCTTCATTGAGTTGAAGTTCAGATAGGCAGCGAGTTTATTATTCCTGTGAAATTTCGAACAGCATTTACGTGCGAATCATTCACAGCTTCTAGCTTGAGATTGATGTTCAGCTGTTGAAGGTACGATTCCCAAGTAGCGCGCATTAGAGCTAACCCTTTAGATTTGTGGCTCGAATAGATCACACTTGTCGGTGTGTCACTCTGATCTTGTAGAATTTCTTTAAGTGCGCTTCTGATCATGTTGTCGGCTTTTAACGGATTTGATTAGGGAATTTTCTCAACCGAAACAGTCTGGAAGGGGTATATCAGTGTAGGGCCAATAAACTGATTTATTACAGTCAGTTTTTGATGCGGTTGGAGTAAGTGAGTCCTGGTAATCTGATCTATTGCAACTCAGCTTTCGATTTTTCCTGTACCTGACTTTCATTGAAGACTATAGTCTGTCTGAAAGTTGCCCCTACATATGTTATTTCTTCGCTATCATTTATACCTGTAATGTTTCCAGAGACCGTCACGATATTATCAGAATGAAGTTTACCATTTATATTATAATGGCATTTGATTTGTCTGCATTTATAATCAAACCTATTTCTTGAAGCAGATTTATGATTGAAGTGACTAGGATAGAAGCTGCTGCTTGGTCTTTAGTTATGAATATCAGAACGTCGGCAAAGCATAGGGATGTTAAATGTAAACTGTTAGGACTCAATTGAAAACCATACATTTCTGATACTTTGATGTCTCTGAGTTCATCAAGGATGTGGTTTATACCCCAGTTACATAAAAAGGTGAAATGGCATCTGATTGCATCGCTCCACATTTGATGTTTATCTTATCTGTATGACCACGAGCAGTTTGAACATTTGTTGTATTTTCTGTGAGAAGATTGACTAGTAACTTCTTAACGGATCTGGGTAGTATAGAGTCCACAATTGTAGTCTTTAAGTGATTGTGTCCAATACTATCGAACGCTTTGCTGATGTCGAGGAATACTACGCAGATCGAAATCTTTTTCATTACAGCTGTTGGTAAAATGCCATCAATAATTTTCACGTTAATGAAAGAGCGAGGGGTCATGACAAAACCTCTTTGGAACTTGTTCAAAGGGATTTATTCCCTTACACTTTTATCAAGGATCTTACTAAATATGCGCCGCATAATGGAGCAAATACTAATCGGTCTCCATTTGGACAGATCATTCTCTTCACCGCCTTTATGTGTAAGAACAGTTCTCGCTGCCTTGAGAACCTCAGGAATGAACCCACTTTCAAATATTCTTATGAAGATATGGGCTAAAGTATTAGCAGCAAGTGGATCATAAACAGATTTCAATAAAACCTTATCCGGACATGGGCTAGTGTCAATTGCTATGCTCTTGATAATAGAGAAAACTAACTCTCGAGATACTGAAATTGTATCATTCGTATAATCAATATAGGAGTCTCCCATGCAATCATTAGGAGTTTCAAATCTGTTCCTAAAATATCCCTCAACAACATCTTTCTCTAGTTTCAAATTATTAGTTCTGCCACTTAAAATTTGTCTAATTGCTTTCCTCCTTTGGTAAAAATATTCATATTGAGTCAGTTCATATTCGAATTTAGCCTTTCGATGTTCACGATCATTCTTAGAGGATCTCTGTGGGTTACTGGAGGTTTCATATCGTCGGTTGTTATTTTTGTAAGTGCCACGTTTAAGTTCAATATATCTAGTAACTGGACTCATTGGACCTGGCAGTAGGTCTGTAGCTGTGGCAAGGAAGTTTAAAAAATTAGTGAATTGTTCATTGAATTCATCATCATTCAATTCATGCTGAAAAATACGTAGACATTTATTCAGTTCGTCGTCGTAAGGTTTATTTCTTTGCTCTCTTTGATCAGAGGTTATATCCAACTTCGTTGACTAACCATTTTTACTAGAAGGAGGAATAGGATCTTAGACTGGCTAGGTGTGGTCATAGATGGATTCTGCAAGCAGGCTCTGAATTGCTCTGGGTGTGATTTAATTATATGCATCTTAAGGCCTTTATACATTTGCCCGCGAAATTGACATTGTGTTTTGATACCATTTGTACTCTTATTCGTGTCATTTGTATCCATAGTACAGGATGTATTTTTCAATGATGATAATTTATTACGCCTATGGACACTATTACTATGAAACTGTAGACTATATCAGAAAGTAGGGATGTGTAAAGTATTTCGTCTTGTAAATGCAAACCATGAATTGAAGGTATCATAGTAAGATAATGCAAGAGAGATAAAAGATGACAAGAAGAGAGAAAGAAAAATATTGAGAACATAGCAATTCAGACGTTGAATGATTAGTGGACACAGAACACTTAAATGATAACAAACGGCTACCTTAGTGATTTGTTGGCCTTAAGATAAATCCATTATCGACGTGCAAACAAAACAGCAATTAGGACAACCCCGTAAAGTCCAGGTAATTTTTATGTTCTGCTTTGATAGACTTCCCCCGTTGCGATTTGAATTGTATTTACTGAAGGGATCCTTCACCTTCAAGGTGGGAAACCTAGAATATTTCTTGAGGCAGTCATGTAAACGTTTTTCCAGTAACATCTTTCTATGGATACCAACCAAGCCATCATGGATGTCTCGCTAGACACATATTGACGCGGGAACTATCGTGTTGCTGACGGATAACATGACGTCGGAGACACAATCTAGGATGGCTGGTGAGACTGAAATATATGCAGAAAAGTATGCATTGCTGAGAGATGTAGATGAAAAGTCCTTTTATGGCACACGATATGTAAACGCACATTAATTATATAAGTACATTTAACATTGGACAAATTGGTTAATATATAGATCGACGGCAATTAGATACGGACAATATAGTGAGTTTCATAAACTGTTCGAGATTTTGTTTTGAAAAACATATTGATTGTATTGCATTGCATTTTATTGCATGATGATAATTATCCTTGTCGCTTTAATGGGCCTTACATCTAGGTCATCGGCCTTATCCAAAATCCTCTTACTCTCACTCTCGTTATTACTGTACTTGACATGCTCCTAGAAACAATGACAAAAAATATGTACGTAACTTCATTCTCTCAGATCAAATTACGAAATTGGATTCATTTAGAGGTATGAATGTTTTCCAGACATAGTGCTGATGTACTTAACATGCTCCTAGGAACGATAACAAAAATATGTATGTAACTTCATTCTCTCAGATCAAAATACGAAACTGATGGATTCAGTTACAGGTATGAATGATTTTCAGACATGGTGCTGATAATACAATATAAGTCTAGCCGCAATTTGAAGAGGCTACTGGTGTGGTTGATGGTATAATTCGTAATGAATTTTTAACTGACTCAAGAATGTTCGGCGTTGGGAAATGGTGTTGAAGTGATCTTACATAGGTATTCCAGCAAGATATAACTTGTACTTTATTTTTTGATGCAAAAGCTCAGTACCACTAAAGACCTCACTCTTGAATACAGCATCGGAAGCTAACTTTAACTTAACGTACATCGGAGTATTTGCCTCGTGGGAACATATGTAACTCTGAATACTCCAATTAATGCTCTCTACTTTAGAGTTAATACCCAACATCTACCGAAAGCGTGTCATGACCAACAGGAACTGACAACCGGCTACATACGACAAAAGTTTTAAAAGACTACAACATGTCTACCGTTAAGAGAACAAGCGATCCCTATTCAGCTGTGAACGAGTAGCATCCATTTCGATCGAAAGGGAACACATCTCTATATATTACATATATTTGGTTGGCAAGGCCTTGGTGTTCTTTCAATATATCTATAATATGAGGACCAGAATATTTAACGGAATGTTGAAAGTACTCCTCCAGCCCATAGAAGCCACGTTAGAAAATAGTGATTCCATTTTCTTTGCACTTAGCCAAGTCTAGCACGGAAAAGAATTTGAATTAAACCGAAGTAAAAATCGAAAAAGAGACGATAAAGATACAGAAAAAATTCCCTCACAACTATATCATAGAGCCTTGAAAAATTCAACAAAACTGTAACCCCACAAACCATACCCACACCCACACCCAAACCCACACCCACACCCACCCCAAAATACAGTTCCCTCGCAGTGTTGGAAAATTGATTTTTAAAACGGCAGAGCACGTACTATAATTTTTGCAGAAAATGTAACCTAAATAACCACTGCCGTTCACACATTCCCATGAAAAATAAATTACCGTATTCAAGAAAAACACAGTAGAAAAACACAACACCACATCCAGAGGGAACCTTCCCACCCACCCTCAATATCAAAGCCCAAAAACCACACAACGCACAGAAAAAAAAGCACGAAACCCGTACGCCAAATATTCCAAAACACACTGATCACTTATCACACTTTTCATAATGCTACAAACCACTCCTCGCCAGTTACTTGCATAAGGTTCATGGTTTTAAGTATTTAAGCACTAATATCTTTCATTCTTCCTTCGTACATTTATACCCATTGATAAATATTTACACATTTACTCTCCCCAAATACATCCTGGGACTTTAGAAAATCGATGAATGGACTACTGAGCTCACCAAAAGAAAGTCATTATTCGAGAAGCTCAAAACGCCGTTACTATGCTAGCATTAAATCAGATCAATATGCAGTCTAACAAAACAACCGCAGTCGTGAAATGCTCACGCGCAAATAGCAGCAAGGTAGTGGGAATGATTTTATTTGGCGGTTTAGCAGGAACATCATAGATGTCTTCGTACCTACTTAAGATAATACCTTACGACAAAAAGTTGTCTAGAGTGCAACGTTTGCTTTCACCAAGACTGTAAAGACGTTTCTGATTCTAAAAATGGGACATAAGGGAGATCCAGGATAACAAGCTAGGAAAACTGTGGATGAACGTACATTTGCCAAGAGGGGAGGAACAGACACTATTAAACAAGAAAAGAAGAATCAGGAAATAGAGCTCGTAGAGTCTGAGCATCTCTAATGTCTCAATTAAACTTACGTTTTAATAGAAGTTTGTAAAGACGAAGGAACTTACAAACAAGGACAGTTCTGTATTGAGATAGGGGTGGCACAATCTTCAGCAGTGATGAAGCTATACCTGACAGGCTGACTCAGAAATATAACGCAAAAGTGAGTGGAAATATACGTGACGGCAACGAAAGGATAGACATTGCAAAAAATAAATAGAGCGTGGGAACTAAATTGCAAATGCCAAAAATCAGGCAGTTATAAAACCACTCCTTCAATTCATAATCTAATCAGTAAGGGCTAATGCGAACTATCTGGTGGCACTGCACCATATGATAGCGATTACCGAAACAATTAACCACATATATCTCATCTTCATGTGCTCAACATTCACATAAATTTGGCATTGTTGGCATAGAATTATTTGAAAACTTACAATAAAACATTCGTAATTTCAATTACTTAGGCTGTTCATAGCGAAATGATCAAGAATTAATCTTTATTTATTTAGTCTGATCCAGGACACCCTAGATTTGCCATAAGACACAGAATATTACACAATAACAATTTTGAGGGAAGATAAAAAAGATTAATGTTCAAAAATGATAGGTTACAATTAACCATGTTAAATAGCATTAACTCCATATAAATGGTGGCGAAGAATCGAAACGGAGTATTTGATGAGTGAGACGACTATTTCATCTTGTAGACTTCTCGCTTGTCGCCATGTGACGAAGGATTTGGGAATTGTTCCCTTCCCGCAAAAGAAATGTCCTGTCACCGTATTTTTTTTAAGGTTATTCGACTCAAGAGAGAAAGGGAATGTTGGATTAAAGATATCGTTCTTCATGTTGTCAACGTCAGTCTGCTGAGAAGCTGAAGATTCAAAGCGTACCGTACGATAAATAATTTCTGCTTCGTTCCTCCGTCTGTCAATCGCTATAATATCAATCCTGCGAGTGCTGCCTCATTCGGCGATGAAGTGGACTTCTTCGTACACGTCTAGATTTTTGAGACGAAGAGCATTAGCAATCAGGTTTCTGATGATGTTATGGGGTTTTCATCCTAAGCAGTTCTCCCTGAGGGCAACTCCCCAACACATGTGGTAAGGTTTCATACTCACTCCGGTGTCTGCGGTGGCCTGTGCTGGTAGAACGTCCCAGCAGCGTAGGTACTGATGCAACCATCGCGGTCATCTTCAACATCTCACTCCATTCCGAACAAGTTAAACCATCTCTTCTGGTAACCCAAGAATTAGCAGCAGGAACTTGAGGAAATAACGCAACAACTCTTCCTGTCTGTGGATATGCACACCAAGCATCAAATTCGCGTGTTCTAAGTATATCGCGCACTTTTATAACAGATTACATTGATGTCTCTTCATTGAGTTGAAGTTCAGATAGGCAGCGAGTTTATTATTCCTGTGAAATTTCGAACAGCATTTACGTGCGAATCATTCACAGCTTCTAGCTTGAGATTGATGTTCAGCTGTTGAAGGTACGATTCCCAAGTAGCGCGCATTAGAGCTAACCCTTTAGATTTGTGGCTCGAATAGATCACACTTGTCGGTGTGTCACTCTGATCTTGTAGAATTTCTTTAAGTGCGCTTCTGATCATGTTGTCGGCTTTTAACGGATTTGATTAGGGAATTTTCTCAACCGAAACAGTCTGGAAGGGGTATATCAGTGTAGGGCCAATAAACTGATTTATTACAGTCAGTTTTTGATGCGGTTGGAGTAAGTGAGTCCTGGTAATCTGATCTACTGTAAGTTAGCTTTCGATTTTTCAAGTACCTGACTTTCATTGAAGACTATAGTCTGTCTGAAAGTTGCCCCTACATATGTTATTCCTTCGCTATCATTTATACCTGTAATGTTTCCAGAGACCGTCACGATATTATCAGAATGAAGTTTACCATTTATATTATAATGGCATTTGATTTGTCTGCATTTATAATCAAACCTATTTCTTGAAGCAGATTTATGATTGAAGTGACTAGGATAGAAGCTGCTGCTTGGTCTTTAGTTATGAATATCAGAACGTCGGCAAAGCATAGGGATGTTAAAGGTAAACTGTTAGGACTCAATTGAAAACCATACATTTCTGATACTTTGATGTCTCTGAGTTCATCAAGGATGTGGTTTATACCCCAGTTAAATAAAAAGGTGAAATGGCATCTGCTTGCATCGCTCCACATTTGATGTTTATCTTATCTGTATGACCACGAGCAGTTTGAACTGTTGTTGTATTTTCTGTGAGAAGATTGACTAGTAACTTCTTAACGGATCTGGGTAGTATAGAGTCCACTATTGTAGCCTTTAAGTGATTGTGTCCAATACTATCGAACGCTTTGCTCATGTCGAGGAATACTACGCAGATCGAAATCTTTTTCATTACAGCTGTTGGTAAAATGCCATCAACAATTTTCACGTTAATGAAAGGGCGAGTGGTCATGACAAAACCTCTTTGGAACTTGTTCAAAGGGATTTATTCCCTTACACTTTTATCAAGGATCTTACTAAATTTGCGCCGCATAATGGAGCAAATACTAATCGGTCTCCATTTGGACAGATCATTCTCTTCACCGCCTTTATGTGTAAGAACAGTTCTCGCTGCCTTGAGAACCTCAGGAATGAACCCAGTTTCAAATATTCTTATGAAGATATGGGCTAAAGTATTAGCAGCAAGTGGATCATAAACAGATTTCAATAAAACCTTATCCGGACCTGGGCTAGTGTCAATTGCTATGCTCTTGATAATAGAGAAAACTAACTCTCGAGATACTGAGGTTGTATCATTCGTATAATCAATATAGGAGCCTCCCATGCAATCATTAGGAGTTTCAAATCTGTTCCTAAAATATCCCTCAACAACATCTTTCTCTAGTTTCAAATTATCAGTTCTGCCACTTAAAATTTGTCTAATTGCTTTCCTCCTTTGGTAAAAATATTCATATTGAGTCAGTTCATATTCGAATTTAGCCTTTCGATGTTCACGATCATTCTTAGAGGATCTCTGTGGGTTACTGGAGGTTTCATATCGTCGGTTGTTATTTTTGTAAGTGCCACGTTTAAGCTTCAATATATCTAGTAACTGGACTCATTGGACCTGGCAGTAGGTCTGTAGCTGTGGCAAGGAAGTTTAAAAAATTAGTGAATTGTTCATTGAATTCATCATCATTCAATTCATGCTGAAAAATACCTAGACATTTATTCAGTTCGTCGTCGTAAGGTTTATTTTTTTGCTCTCTTTGATCAGAGGTTATATCCAACTTCGTTGACTAACCATTTTTACTAGAAGGAGGAATAGGATCTTAGACTGGCTAGGTGTGGTCATAGATGGATTCTGCAAGCAGGCTCTGAATTGCTCTGGGTGTGATTTAATTATATGCATTTTAAGGCCTTTATACATTTGCCCGCGAAATTGACATTGTGTTTTGATACCATTGGTACTCTTATTCGTGTCATTTGTATCCATAGTACAGGATGTATTTTTCAATGATGATAATTTATTACGCCTATGGACACTATTACTATGAAACTGTAGACTATATCAGAAAGTAGGGATGTGTAAAGTATTTCGTCTTGTAAATGCAAACCATGAATTTAAGGTATCATAGTAAGATAATGCAAGAGAGTTAAAAGATGACAAGAAGAGAGAAAGAAAAATATTGAGAACATAGCAATTCAGACGTTGAATGATTAGTGGACACAGAACACTTAAATGATAACAAACGGCTACCTTAGTGATTTGTTGGCCTTAAGATAAATCCATTATCGACGTGCAAACAAAACAGCAATTAGGACAACCCCGAAAAGTCCAGGTAATTTTTATGTTCTGATTTGATAGACTTCCCCCGTTGCGATTTGAATTGTATTTACTGAAGGGATCCTTCACCTTCAAGGCGGGAAACCTAGAATATTTCTTGAGGCAGTCATGTAAACGTTTTTCCAGTAACATCTTTCTATGGATACCAACCAAGCCATCAAGGATGTCTCGCTAGACACATATTGCCGCGGGAACTATCGTGTTGCTGACGGATAACATGACGTCGGAGACACAATCTAGGATGGCTGGTGAGACTGAAATATATGCAGAAAAGTATGCATTGCTGAGAGATGTAGATGAAAAGTCCTTTTATGGCACACGATATGTAAACGCACATTAATTATATAAGTACATTTAACATTGGACAAATTGTTTAATATATAGATCGACGGCAATTAGATACGGACAATATAGTGAGTTTCATAAACTGTTCGAGATTTTGTTTTGAAAAACATATTGATTGTATTGCATTGCATTTTATTGCATGATGATAATTATCCTTGTCGCTTTAATGGGCCTTACATCTAGGTCATCGGCCTTATCCAAAATCCTCTTACTCTCACTCTCGTTATTACTGTACTTGACATGCTCCTAGAAACAATGACAAAAATATGTACGTAACTTCATTCTCTCAGATCAAATTACGAAATTGGATTCATTTACAGGTATGAATGTTTTCCAGACATAGTGCTGATGTACTTAACATGCTCCTAGGAACGATAACAAAAATATGTATGTAACTTCATTCTCTCAGATCAAAATACAAAACTGATGGATTCAGTTACAGGTATGAATGATTTTCAGACATGGTGCTGATAATACAATATAAGTCTAGCCGCAATTTGAAGAGGCTACTGGTGTGGTTGAAGGTATAATTCGTAATGAATTTTTAACTGACTCAAGAATGTTCGGCGTTGGGAAATGGTGTTGAAGTGATCTTACATAGGTATTCCAGCAAGATATAACTTGTACTTTATATTTTGATGCAAAAGCTCAGTACCACTAAAGACCTCACTCTTGAATACAGCATCGGAAGCTAACTTTAACTTAACGTACATCGGAGTATTTGCCTCGTGGGAACATATGTAACTCTGAATACTCCAATTAATGCTCTCTACTGTAGAGTTAATACCCAACATCTACCGAAAGCGTGTCATGACCAGCAGGAACTGACAACCGGCTACATACGACAAAAGTTTTAAAAGACTACAACATGTCTACCGTTAAGAGAACAAGCGATCCCTATTCAGCTGTGAACGAGTAGCATCCATTTCGATCGAAAAGGAACACATCTCTATATATTACATATATTTGGTTGGCAAGGCCTTGGTGTTCTTTCAATATATCTATAATATGAGGACCAGAATATTTAACGGAATGTTGAAAGTACTCCTCCAGCCCATAGAATGCCACGTTAGAAAATAGTGATTCCATTTTCTTTGCACTTAGCCAAGTCTAGCACGGAAAAGAATTTGAATTAAACCGAAGTAAAAATCGAAAAAGAGACGATAAAGATACAGAAAAAAATTCCCTCACAACTATATCATAGAGCCTTGAAAAATTCAACAAAACTGTAACCCCACAAACCATACCCACACCCACACCCAAACCCACACCCACACCCACCCCAAAATACAGTTCCCTCGCAGTGTTGGAAAATTGATTTTTAAAACGGCAGACCACGTACTATAATTTTTGCAGAAAATGTAACCTAAATAACCACTGCCGTTCACACATTCCCATGAAAAATAAATTACCGTATTCAAGAAAAACACAGTAGAAAAACACAACACCACATCCAGAGGGAACCTTCCCACCCACCCTCAATATCAAAGCCCAAAAACCACACAACGCACAGAAAAAAAAGCACGAAACCCGTACGCCAAATATTCCAAAACACACTGATCACTTATCACACTTTTCATAATGCTACAAACCACTCCTCGCCAGTTACTTGCATAAGGTTCATGGTTTTAAGTATTTAAGCACTAATATCTTTCATTCTTCCTTCGTACATTTATACCCATTGATAAATATTTACACATTTACTCTCCCCAAATACATCCTGGGACTTTAGAAAATCGATGAATGGACTACTGAGCTCACCAAAAGAAAGTCATTATTCGAGAAGCTCAAAACGCCGTTACTATGCTAGCATTAAATCAGATCAATATGCAGTCTAACAAAACAACCGCAGTCGTGAAATGCTCACGCGCAAATAGCAGCAAGGTAGTGGGAATGATTTTATTTGGCGGTTTAGCAGGAACATCATAGATGTCTTCGTACCTACTGAAGATAATACCTTACGACAAAAAGTTGTCTAGAGTGCAACGTTTGCTTTCACCAAGACTGTAAAGACGTTTCTGATTCTAAAAATGGGACATAAGAGAGATCCAGGATAACAAGCTAGGAAAACTGTGGATGAACGTACATTTGCCAAGAGGGGAGGAACAGACACTATTAAACAAGAAAAGAAGAATCAGGAAATAGAGCTCGTAGAGTCTGAGCATCTCTAATGTCTCAATTAAACTTACGTTTTAATGGAAGTTTGTAAAGACGAAGGAACTTACAAACATGGACAGTTCTGTATTGAGATAAGGGTGGCACAATCTTCAGCAGTGATGAAGCTATACCTGACAGGCTGACTCAGAAATATAACGCAAAAGTGAGTGGAAATATACGTGACGGCAACGAAAGGATAGACATTGCAAAAAATAAATAGAGCGTGGGAACTAAATTGCAAATGCCAAAAATCAGGCAGTTATAAAACCACTCCTTCAATTCATAATCTAATCAGTAAGGGCTAATGCGAACTATCTGGTGGCACTGCACCATATGATAGCGATTACCGAAACAATTAACCACATATATCTCATCTTCATGTGCTCAACATTCACATAAATTTGGCATTGTTGGCATAGAATTATTTGAAAACTTACAATAAAACATTCGTAATTTCATTTACTTAGGCTGTTCATAGCGAAATGATCAAGAATTAATCTTTATTTATTTAGTCTGATCCAGGACACCCTAGATTTGCCATAAGACACAGAATATTACACAATAACAATTTTGAGGGAAGATAAAAAAGATTAATGTTCAAAAATGATAGGTTACAATTAACCATGTTAAATAGCATTAACTCCATATAAATGGTGGCGAAGAATCGAAACGGAGTATTTGATGAGTGAGACGACTATTTCATCTTGTAGACTTCTCGCTTGTCGCCATGTGACGAAGGATTTGGGAATTGTTCCCCTCCCGCAAAAGAAATGTCCTGTCACCGTATTTTTTTAAAGGTTATTCGACTCAAGAGAGAAAGGGAATGTTGGATTAAAGATATCGTTCTTCATGTTGTCAACGTCAGTCTGCTGAGAAGCTGAAGATTCAAAGCGTACCGTAGGATCAATAATTTCTGCTTCGTTCCTCCGTCTGTCAATCGCTATAATCAATCCTGCGAGTGCTGCCTCATTCGGCGATGAAGTGGACTTCTTCGTACACGTCTAGATTTTTGAGACGAAGAGCATTAGCAATCAGGTTTCTGATGATGTTATGGCGTTTTCATCCTAAGCAGTTCTCCTTGAGGGCAACTCCCCAACACATGTGATAAGGTTTCATACTCACTCCGGTGTCTGCGGTGGCCTGTGCTGGTAGAACGTCCCAGCAGCGTAGGTACTGATGCAACCATCGCGGTCATCTTCAACATCTCACTCCATTCCGAACAAGTTAAACCATCTCTTCTGGTAACCCAAGAATTAGCAGCAGGAACTTGAGGAAATAACGCAACAACTCTTCCTGTCTGTGGATATGCACACCAAGCATCAAATTCGCGTGTTCTAAGTATATCGCGCACTTTTCTAACAGATTACATTGATGTCTCTTCATTGAGTTGAAGTTCAGATAGGCAGCGAGTTTATTATTCCTGTGAAATTTCGAACAGCATTTACGTGCGAATCATTCACAGCTTCTAGCTTGAGATTGATGTTCAGCTGTTGAAGGTACGATTCCCAAGTAGCGCGCATTAGAGCTAACCCTTTAGATTTGTGGCTCGAATAGATCACACTTGTCGGTGTGTCACTCTGATCTTGTAGAATTTCTTTAAGTGCGCTTCTGATCATGTTGTCGGCTTTTAACGGATTTGATTAGGGAATTTTCTCAACCGAAACAGTCTGGAAGGGGTATATCAGTGTAGGGCCAATAAACTGATTTATTACAGTCAGTTTTTGATGCGGTTGGAGTAAGTGAGTCCTGGTAATCTGATCTACTGTAAGTTAGCTTTCGATTTTTCAAGTACCTGACTTTCATTGAAGACTATAGTCTGTCTGAAAGTTGCCCCTACATATGTTATTTCTTCGCTATCATTTATACCTGTAATGTTTCCAGAGACCGTCACGATATTATCAGAATGAAGTTTACCATTTATATTATAATGGCATTTGATTTGTCTGCATTTATAATCAAACCTATTTCTTGAAGCAGATTTATGATTGAAGTGACTAGGATAGAAGCTGCTGCTTGGTCTTTAGTTATGAATATCAGAACGTCGGCAAAGCATAGGGATGTTAAAGGTAAACTGTTAGGACTCAATTGAAAACCATACATTTCTGATACTTTGATGTCTCTGAGTTCATCAAGGATGTGGTTTATACCCCAGTTAAATAAAAAGGTGAAATGGCATCTGCTTGCATCGCTCCACATTTGATGTTTATCTTATCTGTATGACCACGAGCAGTTTGAACTGTTGTTGTATTTTCTGTGAGAAGATTGACTAGTAACTTCTTAATGGATCTGGGTAGTATAGAGTCCACTATTGTAGCCTTTAAGTGATTGTGTCCAATACTATCGAACGCTTTGCTGATGTCGAGGAATACTACGCAGATCGAAATCTTTTTCATTACAGCTGTTGCTAAAATGCCATCAACAATTTTCACGTTAATGAAAGGGCGAGTGGTCATGACAAAACCTCTTTGGAACTTGTTCAAAGGGATTTATTCCCTTACACTTTTATCAAGGATCTTACTAAATTTGCGCCGCATAATGGAGCAAATACTAATCGGTCTCCATTTGGACAGATCATTCTCTTCACCGCCTTTATGTGTAAGAACAGTTCTCGCTGCCTTGAGAACCTCAGGAATGAACCCACTTTCAAATATTCTTATGAAGATATGGGCTAAAGTATTAGCAGCAAGTGGATCATAAACAGATTTCAATAAAACCTTATCCGGACCTGGGCTAGTGTCAATTGCTATGCTCTTGATAATAGAGAAAACTAACTCTCGAGATACTGAAGTTGTATCATTCGTATAATCAATATAGCAGTCCCCCATGCAATCATTAGGAGTTTCAAATCTGTTCCTAAAATATCCCTCAACAACATCTTTCTCTAGTTTCAAATTATTAGTTCTGCCACTTAAAATTTGTCTAATTGCTTTCCTCCTTTGGTAAAAATATTCATATTGAGTCAGTTCATATTCGAATTTAGCCTTTCGATGTTCACGATCATTCTTAGAGGATCTCTGTGGGTTACTGGAGGTTTCATATCGTCGGTTGTTATTTTTGTAAGTGCCACGTTTAAGCTTCAATATATCTAGTAACTGGACTCATTGGACCTGGCAGTAGGTCTGTAGCTGTGGCAAGGAAGTTTAAAAAATTAGTGAATTGTTCATTGAATTCATCATCATTCAATTCATGCTGAAAAATACCTAGACATTTATTCAGTTCGTCGTCGTAAGGTTTATTTTTTTGCTCTCTTTGATCGGAGGTTATATCCAACTTCGTTGACTAACCATTTTTACTAGAAAGAGGAATAGGATCTTAGACTGGCTAGGTATGGTCATAGATGGATTCTGCAAGAAGGCTCTTAATTGCTCTGGGTGTGATTTAATTATATGCATCTTAAGGCCTTTATACATTTGCCCGCGAAATTGACATTGTGTTTTGATACCATTGGTACTCTTATTCGTGTCATTTGTATTCATAGTACAGGATGTATTTTTCAATGATGATAATTTATTACGGCTATAGACACTATTACTATGAAACTGTAGACTATATCAGAAAGTAGGGATGTGTAAAGTATTTCGTCTTGTAAATGCAAACCATGAATTGAAGGTATCATAGTAGGATAATTCAAGAGAGTTAAAAGATGACAAGAAGAGAGAAAGAAAAATATTGAGAACATAGCCTAATTCAGACGTTGAATGATTAGTGGACACAGAACACTTAAATGATAACAAACGGCTACCTTAGTGATTTGTTGGCCTTAAGATAAATCCATTATCGACGTGCAAACAAAACAGCAATTAGGACAACCCCGAAAAGTCCAGGTAATTTTTATGTTCTGCTTTGATAGACTTCCCCCGTTGCGATTTGAACTGTATTTACTGAAGGGATCCTTCACCTTCAAGGTGGGAAACCTAGAATATTTCTTGAGGCAGTCATGTAAACGTTTTTCCAGTAACATCTTTCTATGGATACCAACCAAGCCATCATGGATGTCTCGCTAGTCACATATTGACGCGGGAACTATCGTGTTGCTGACGGATAACATGACGTCGGAGACACAATCTAGGATGGCTGGTGAGACTGAAATATATGCAGAAAAGTATGCATTGCTGAGAGATGTAGATGAAAAGTCCTTTTATGGCACACGATATGTAAACGCACATTAATTAGATACGGACAATATAGTGAGTTTCATAAACTGTTCGAGATTTTGTTTTGAAAAACATATTGATTGTATTGCATTGCATTTTATTGCATGATGATAATTATCCTTGTCGCTTTAATGGGCCTTACATCTAGGTCATCGGCCTTATCCAAAATCCTCTTACTCTCACTCTCGTTATTACTGTACTTGACATGCTCCTAGAAACAATGACAAAAATATGTACGTAACTTCATTCTCTCAGATCAAATTACGAAATTGGATTCATTTAGAGGTATGAATGTTTTCCAGACATAGTGCTGATGTACTTAACATGCTCCTAGGAACGATAACAAAAATATGTATGTAACTTCATTCTCTCAGATCAAAATACAAAACTGATGGATTCAGTTACAGGTATGAATGATTTTCAGACATGGTGCTGATAATACAATATAAGTCTAGCCGCAATTTGAAGAGGCTACTGGTGTGGTTGATGGTATAATTCGTAATGAATTTTTAACTGACTCAAGAATGTTCGGCGTTGGGAAATGATATTGAAGTGATGTTACATAGGTATTCCAGCAAGATATAACTTGTACTTTATATTTTGATGCAAAAGCTCAGTACCACTAAAGACCTCACTCTTGAATCTTAGTTCTGCTGCGGCTGAAGTATTTCTTCAATAAGTTCATATAACATACTCCCAAATCCTGAATGAAGTTTCTTCCAAACTGCCAAGATTTTATCGCAGCTTTGCATTTACATAAGAATCTTAGAGCTCCATGGCAGGTAAAACAATTACAATTAGAAATGCTCAACCGTTATAAGCATCTGTTTATTTGGCATTGTCGAAGATAGACCTATAATGACTATGACGCTGGACAGGGATAATACAGCATCGGAAGCTAACTTTAACTTAACGTACATCGGAGTATTTGCCTCGTGGGAACATATGTAACTCTGAATACTCCAATTAATGCTCTCTACTTTAGAGTTAATACCCAACATCTACCGAAAGCGTGTCATGACCAACAGGAACTGACAACCGGCTACATACGACAAAAGTTTTAAAAGACTACAACATGTCTACCGTTAAGAGAACAAGCGATCCCTATTCAGCTGTGAACGAGTAGCATCCATTTCGATCGAAAGGGAACACATCTCTATATATTACATATATTTGGTTGGCAAGGCCTTGGTGTTCTTTCAATATATCTATAATATGGGGACCAGAATATTTAACGGAATGTTGAAAGTACTCCTCCTGCCCATAGAATGCCACGTTAGAAAATAGTGATTCCATTTTCTTTGCACTTAGCCAAGTCTAGCACGGAAAAGAATTTGGATTAAAGCGAAGTAAAAATCGAAAAAGAGACGATAAAGATACAGAAAAAAATTCCCTCACAACTATATCATAGAGCCTTGAAAAATTCAACAAAACTGTAACCCCACAAACCATACCCACACATACACCCAAACCCACACCCACACCCACCCCAAAATACAGTTTCCTCGCAGTGTTGGAAAATTGATTTTTAAAACGGCAGACCACGTACTATAATTTTTGCAGAAAATGTAACCTAAATAACCACTGCCGTTCACACATTCCCATGAAAAATAAATTACCGTATTCAAGAAAAACACAGTAGAAAAACACAACACCACATCCAGAGGGAACCTTCCCACCCACCCTCAATATCAAAGCCCAAAAACCACACAACGCACAGAAAAAAAAGCACGAAAACCGGACGCCAAATATTCCAAAACACACTGATCACTTACCACACTTTTCATAATGCTACAAACCACTCCTCGCCAGTTACTTGCATAAGGTTCATGGTTTTAAGTATTTAAGCACTAATATCTTTCATTCTTCCTTCGTACATTTATACCCATTGATAAATATTTACACATTTACTCTCCCCAAATACATCCTGGGACTTTAGAAAATCGATGAATGGACTACTGAGCTCACCAAAAGAGAGTCATTATTCGAGAAGCTCAAAACGCCGTTACTATGCTAGCATTAAATCAGATCAATATGCAGTCTAACAAAACAACCGCAGTCGTGAAATGCTCACGCGCAAATAGCAGCAAGGTAGTGGGAATGATTTTATTTGGCGGTTTAGCAGGAACATCATAGATGTCTTCGTACCTACTGAAGATAATACCTTACGACAAAAAGTTGTCTAGAGTGCAACGTTTGCTTTCACCAAGACTGTAAAGACGTTTCTGATTCTAAAAATGGGACATAAGAGAGATCCAGGATAACAAGCTAGGAAAACTGTGGATGAACGTACATTTGCCAAGAGGGGAGGAACAGACACTATTAAACAAGAAAAGAAGTATCAGGAAATAGAGCTCGTAGAGTCTGAGCATCTCTAATGTCTCAATTAAACTTACGTTTTAATAGAAGTTTGTAAAGACGAAGGAACTAACAAACAAGGACAGTTCTGTATTGAGATAAGGGTGGCACAATCTTCAGCAGTGATAAAGCTATACCTGACAGGCTAACTCAGAAATATAACGCAAAAGTGAGTGGAAATATACGTGACGGCAACGAAAGGATAGACATTGCAAAAAATAAATAGAGCGTGGGAACTAAATTGCAAATGCCAAAAATCAGGCAGTTATAAAACCACTCCTTCAATTCATAATCTAATCAGTAAGGGCTAATGCGAACTATCTGGTGGCACTGCACTATATGATAGCGATTACCGAAACAATTAACCACATATATCTCATCTTCATGTGCTCAACATTCACATAAATTTGGCATTGTTGGCATAGAATTATTTGAAAACTTACAATAAAACATTCGTAATTTCAATTACTTAGGCTGTTCATAGCGAAATGATCAAGAATTAATCTTTATTTATTTAGTCTGATCCAGGACACCCTAGATTTGCCATAAGACACAGAATATTACACAATAACAATTTTGAGGGAAGATAAAAAATATTAATGTTCAAAAATGATAGGTTACAATTAACCATGTTAAATAGCATTAACTCCATATAAATGGTGGCGAAGAATCGAAACGGAGTATTTGATGAGTGAGACGACTATTTCATCTTGTAGACTTCTCGCTTGTCGCCATGTGACGAAGGATTTGGGAATTGTTCCCCTCCCGCCAAAGAAATGTCCTGTCACCGTATTTTTTTAAAGGTTATTCGACTCAAGAGAGAAAGGGAATGTTGGATTAAAGATATCGTTCTTCATGTTGTCAACGTCAGTCTGCTGAGAAGCTGAAGATTCAAAGCGTACCGTAGGATCAATAATTTCTGCTTCGTTCCTCCGTCTGTCAATCGCTATAATATCAATCCTGCGAGTGCTGCCTCATTCGGCGATGAAGTGGACTTCTTCGTACACGTCTAGATTTTTGAGACGAAGAGCATTAGCAATCAGGTTTCTGATGATGTTATGGGGTTTTCATCCTAAGCAGTTCTCCTTGAGGGCAACTCCCCAACACATGTGGTAAGGTTTCATACTCACTCCGGTGTCTGCGGTGGCCTGTGCTGGTAGAACGTCCCAGCAGCGTAGGTACTGATGCAACCATCGCGGTCATCTTCAACATCTCACTCCATTCCGAACAAGTTAAACCATCTCTTCTGGTAACCCAAGAATTAGCAGCAGGAACTTGAGGAAATAACGCAACAACTCTTCCTGTCTGTGGATATGCACACCAAGCATCAAATTCGCGTGTTCTAAGTATATCGCGCACTTTTCTAACAGATTACATTGATGTCTCTTCATTGAGTTGAAGTTCAGATAGGCAGCGAGTTTATTATTCCTGTGAAATTTCGAACAGCATTTACGTGCGAATCATTCACAGCTTCTAGCTTGAGATTGATGTTCAGCTGTTGAAGGTACGATTCCCAAGTAGCGCGCATTAGAGCTAACCCTTTAGATTTGTGGCTCGAATAGATCACACTTGTCGGTGTGTCACTCTGATCTTGTAGAATTTCTTTAAGTGCGCTTCTGATCATGTTGTCGGCTTTTAACGGATTTGATTAGGGAATTTTCTCAACCGAAACAGTCTGGAAGGGGTATATCAGTGTAGGGCCAATAAACTGATTTATTACAGTCAGTTTTTGATGCGGTTGGAGTAAGTGAGTGCTGGTAATCTGATCTACTGTAACTTAGCTTTCGATTTTTCAAGTACCTGACTTTCATTGAAGACTATAGTCTGTCTGAAAGTTGCCCCTACATATGTTATTTCTTCGCTATCATTTATACCTGTAATGTTTCCAGAGACCGTCACGATATTATCAGAATGAAGTTTACCATTTATATTATAATGGCATTTGATTTGTCTGCATTTATAATCAAACCTATTTCTTGAAGCAGATTTATGATTGAAGTGACTAGGATAGAAGCTGCTGCTTGGTCTTTAGTTATGAATATCAGAACGTCGGCAAAGCATAGGGATGTTAAAGGTAAACTGTTAGGACTCAATTGAAAACCATACATTTCTGATACTTTGATGTCTCTGAGTTCATCAAGGATGTGCTTTATACCCCAGTTAAATAAAAAGGTGAAATGGCATCTGCTTGCATCGCTCCACATTTGATGTTTATCTTATCTGTATGACCACGAGCAGTTTGAACGTTTGTTGTATTTTCTGTGAGAAGATTGACTAGTAACTTCTTAATGGATCTGGGTAGTATAGAGTCCACTATTGTAGCCTTTAAGTGATTGTGTCCAATACTATCGAACGCTTTGCTGATGTCGAGGAATACTACGCAGATCGAAATCTTTTTCATTACAGCTGTTGGTAAAATGCCATCAACAATTTTCACGTTAATGAAAGGGCGAGTGGTCATGACAAAACCTCTTTGGAACTTGTTCAAAGGGATTTATTCCCTTACACTTTTATCAAGGATCTTACTAAATTTGCGCCGCATAATGGAGCAAATACTAATCGGTCTCCATTTGGACAGATCATTCTCTTCACCGCCTTTATGTGTAAGAACAGTTCTCGCTGCCTTGAGAACCTCAGGAATGAACCCACTTTCAAATATTCTTATGAAGATATGGGCTAAAGTATTAGCAGCAAGTGGATCATAAACAGATTTCAATAAAACCTTATCCGGACATGGGCTAGTGTCAATTGCTATGCTCTTGATAATAGAGAAAACTAACTCTCGAGATACTGAAATTGTATCATTCGTATAATCAATATAGGAGTCTCCCATGCAATCATTAGGAGTTTCAAATCTGTTCCTAAAATATCCCTCAACAACATCTTTCTCTAGTTTCAAATTATTAGTTCTGCCACTTAAAATTTGTCTAATTGCTTTCCTCCTTTGGTACAAATATTCATATTGAGTCAGTTCATATTCGAATTTAGCCTTTCGATGTTCACGATCATTCTTAGAGGATCTCTGTGGGTTACTGGAGGTTTCATATCGTCGGTTGTTATTTTTGTAAGTGCCACGTTTAAGCTTCAATATATCTAGTAACTGGACTCATTGGACCTGGCAGTAGGTCTGTAGCTGTGGCAAGGAAGTTTAAAAAATTAGTGAATTGTTCATTGAATTCATCATCATTCAATTCATGCTGAAAAATACCTAGACATTTATTCAGTTCGTCGTCGTAAGGTTTATTTCTTTGCTCTCTTTGATCAGAGGTTATATCCAACTTCGTTGACTAACCATTTTTACTAGAAGGAGGAATAGGATCTTAGACTGGCTAGGTGTGGTCATAGATTGATTCTGCAAGCAGGCTCTGAATTGCTCTGGGTGTGATTTAATTATATGCATCTTAAGGCCTTTATACATTTGCCCGCGAAATTGACATTGTGTTTTGATACCATTGGTACTCTTATTGGTGTCATTTGTATCCATAGTACAGGATGTATTTTTCAATGATGATAATTTATTACGCCTATGGACACTATTACTATGAAACTGTAGACTATATCAGAAAGTAGGGATGTGTAAAGTATTTCGTCTTGTAAATGCAAACCATGAATTTAAGGTATCATAGTAAGATAATGCAAGAGAGTTCAAAGATGACAAGAAGAGAGAAAGAAAAATATTGAGAACATAGCAATTCAGACGTTGAATGATTAGTGGACACAGAACACTTAAATGATAACAAACGGCTACCTTAGTGATTTGTTGGCCTTAAGATAAATCCATTATCGACGTGCAAACAAAACAGCAATTAGGACAACCCCGAAAAGTCCAGGTAATTTTTATGTTCTGCTTTGATAGACTTCCCCCGTTGCGATTTGAATTGTATTTACTGAAGGGATCCTTCACCTTCAAGGTGGGAAGCCAAGAATATTTCTTGAGGCAGTCATGTAAACGTTTTTCCAGTAACATCTTTCTATGGATACCAACCAAGCCATCATGGATGTCTCGCTAGACACATATTGACGCGGGAACTATCGTGTTGCTGACGGATAACATGACGTCGGAGACACAATCTAGGATGGCTGGTGAGACTGAAATATATGCAGAAAAGTATGCATTGCTGAGAGATGTAGATGAAAAGTCCTTTTATGGCACACGATATGTAAACGCACATTAATTATATAAGTACATTTAACATTGGACAAATTGTTTAATATATAGATCGACGGCAATTAGATACGGACAATATAGTGAGTTTCATAAACTGTTCGAGATTTTGTTTTGAAAAACATATTGATTGTATTGCATTGCATTTTATTGCATGATGATAATTATCCTTGTCGCTTTAATGGGCCTTACATCTAGGTCATCGGCCTTATCCAAAATCCTCTTACTCTCACTCTCGTTATTACTGTACTTGACATGCTCCTAGAAACAATGACAAAAAATATGTACGTAACTTCATTCTCTCAGATCAAATTACGAAATTGGATTCATTTACAGGTATGAATGTTTTCCAGACATAGTGCTGATGTACTTAACATGCTCCTAGGAACGATAACAAAAATATGTATGTAACTTCATTCTCTCAGATCAAAATACGAAACTGATGGATTCAGTTACAGGTATGAATGATTTTCAGACATGGTGCTGATAATACAATATAAGTCTAGCCGCAATTTGAAGAGGCTACTGGTGTGGTTGATGGTATAATTCGTAATGAATTTTTAACTGACTCAAGAATGTTCGGCGTTGGGAAATGATATTGAAGTGATGTTACATAGGTATTCCAGCAAGATATAACTTGTACTTTATTTTTTGATGCAAAAGCTCAGTACCACTAAAGACCTCACTCTTGAATACAGCATCGGAAGCTAACTTTAACTTAACGTACATCGGAGTATTTGCCTCGTGGGAACATATGTAACTCTGAATACTCCAATTAATGCTCTCTACTGTAGAGTTAATACCCAACATCTACCGAAAGCGTGTCATGACCAGCAGGAACTGACAACCGGCTACATACGACAAAAGTTTTAAAAGACTACAACATGTCTACCGTTAAGAGAACAAGCGATCCCTATTCAGCTGTGAACGAGTAGCATCCATTTCGATCGAAAGGGAACACATCTCTATATATTACATTTATTTGGTTGGCAAGGCCTTGGTGTTCTTTCAATATATCTATAATATGAGGACCAGAATATTTAACGGAATGTTGAAAGTACTCCTCCAGCCCATAGAATGCCACGTTAGAAAATAGTGATTCCATTTTCTTTGCACTTAGCCAAGTCTAGCACGGAAAAGAATTTGAATTAAACCGAAGTAAAAATCGAAAAAGAGACGATAAAGATACAGAAAAAAATTCCCTCACAACTATATCATAGAGCCTTGAAAAATTCAACAAAACTGTAACCCCACAAACCATACCCACACCCACACCCAAACCCACACCCACACCCACCCCAAAATACAGTTCCCTCGCAGTGTTGGAAAATTGATTTTTAAAACGGCAGACCACGTACTATAATTTTTGCAGAAAATGTAACCTAAATAACCACTGCCGTTCACACATTCCCATGAAAAATAACCTACCGTATTCAAGAAAAACACAGTAGAAAAACACAACACCACATCCAGAGGGAACCTTCCCACCCACCCTCAATATCAAAGCCCAAAAACCACACAACGCACAGAAAAAAAAGCACGAAACCCGTACGCCAAATATTCCAAAACACACTGATCACTTATCACACTTTTCATAATGCTACAAACCACTCCTCGCCAGTTACTTGCATAAGGTTCATGGTTTTAAGTATTTAAGCACTAATATCTTTCATTCTTCCTTCGTACATTTATACCCATTGATAAATATTTACACATTTACTCTCCTCAAATACATCCTGGGACTTTAGAAAATCGATGAATGGACTACTGAGCTCACCAAAAGAAAGTCATTATTCGAGAAGCTCAAAACGCCGTTACTATGCTAGCATTAAATCAGATCAATATGCAGTCTAACAAAACAACCGCAGTCGTGAAATGCTCACGCGCAAATAGCAGCAAGGTAGTGGGAATGATTTTATTTGGCGGTTTAGCAGGAACATCATAGATGTCTTCGTACCTACTGAAGATAATACCTTACGACAAAAAGTTGTCTAGAGTGCAACGTTTGCTTTCACCAAGACTGTAAAGACGTTTCTGATTCTAAAAATGGGACATAAGAGAGATCCAGGATAACAAGCTAGGAAAACTGTGGATGAACGTACATTTGCCAAGAGGGGAGGAACAGACACTATTAAACAAGAAAAGAAGAATCAGGAAATAGAGCTCGTAGAGTCTGAGCATCTCTAATGTCTCAATTAAACTTACGTTTTAATAGAAGTTTGTAAAGACGAAGGAACTTACAAACAAGGACAGTTCTGTATTGAGATAAGGGTGGCACAATCTTCAGCAGTGATGAAGCTATACCTGACAGGCTGACTCAGAAATATAACGCAAAAGTGAGTGGAAATATACGTGACGGCAACGAAAGGATAGACATTGCAAAAAATAAATAGAGCGTGGGAACTAAATTGCAAATGCCAAAAATCAGGCAGTTATAAAACCACCCCTTCAATTCATAATCTAATCAGTAAGGGCTAATGCGAACTATCTGGTGGCACTGCACCATATGATAGCGATTACCGAAACAATTAACCACATATATCTCATCTTCATGTGCTCAACATTCACATAAATTTGGCATTGTTGGCATAGAATTATTTGAAAACTTACAATAAAACATTCGTAATTTCATTTACTTAGGCTGTTCATAGCGAAATGATCAAGAATTAATCTTTATTTATTTAGTCTGATCCAGGACACCCTAGATTTGCCATAAGACACAGAATAATACACAATAACAATTTTGAGGGAAGATAAAAAAGATTAATGTTCAAAAATGATAGGTTACAATTAACCATGTTAAATAGCATTAACTCCATATAAATGGTGGCGAAGAATCGAAACGGAGTATTTGATGAGTGAGACGACTATTTCATCTTGTAGACTTCTCGCTTGTCGCCATGTGACGAAGGATTTGGGAATTGTTCCCCTCCCGCAAAAGAAATGTCCTGTCACCGTATTTTTTAAAGGTTATTCGACTCAAGAGAGAAAGGGAATGTTGGATTAAAGATATCGTTCTTCATGTTGTCAACGTCAGTCTGCTGAGAAGCTGAAGATTCAAAGCGTACCGTAGGATCAATAATTTCTGCTTCGTTCCTCCGTCTGTCAATCGCTATAATATCAATCCGGCGAGTGCTGCCTCATTCGGCGATGAAGTGGACTTCTTCGTACACGTCTAGATTTTTGAGACGAAGAGCATTAGCAATCAGGTTTCTGATGATGTTATGGGGTTTTCATCCTAAGCAGTTCTCCTTGAGGGCAACTCCCCAACACATGTGGTAAGGTTTCATACTCACTCCGGTGTCTGCGGTGGCCTGTGCTGGTAGAACGTCCCAGCAGCGTAGGTACTGATGCAACCATCGCGGTCATCTTCAACATCTCACTCCATTCCGAACAAGTTAAACCATCTCTTCTGGTAACCCAAGAATTAGCAGCAGGAACTTGAGGAAATAACGCAACACTCTTCCTGTCTGTGGATATGCACACCAAGCATCAAATTCGCGTGTTCTAAGTATATCGCGCACTTTTCTAACAGATCACATTGATGTCTCTTCATTGAGTTGAAGTTCAGATAGGCAGCGAGTTTATTATTCCTGTGAAATTTCGAACAGCATTTACGTGCGAATCATTCACAGCTTCTAGCTTGAGATTGATGTTCAGCTGTTGAAGGTACGATTCCCAAGTAGCGCGCATTAGAGCTAACCCTTTAGATTTGTGGCTCGAATAGATCACACTTGTCGGTGTGTCACTCTGATCTTGTAGAATTTCTTTAAGTGCGCTTCTGATCATGTTGTCGGCTTTTAACGGATTTGATTAGGGAATTTTCTCAACCGAAACAGTCTGGAAGGGGTATATCAGTGTAGGGCCAATAAACTGATTTATTACAGTCAGTTTTTGATGCGGTTGGAGTAAGTGAGTCCTGGTAATCTGATCTACTGTAACTTAGCTTTCGATTTTTCAAGTACCTGACTTTCATTGAAGACTATAGTCTGTCTGAAAGTTGCCCCTACATATGTTATTTCTTCGCTATCATTTATACCTGTAATGTTTCCAGAGACCGTCACGATATTATCAGAATGAAGTTTACCATTTATATTATAATGGCATTTGATTTGTCTGCATTTATAATCAAACCTATTTCTTGAAGCAGATTTATGATAGAAGTGACTAGGATAGAAGCTGCTGCTTGGTCTTTAGTTATGAATATCAGAACGTCGGCAAAGCATAGGGATGTTAAAGGTAAACTGTTAGGACTCAATTGAAAACCATACATTTCTGATACTTTGATGTCTCTGAGTTCATCAAGGATGTGGTTTATACCCCAGTTACATAAAAAGGTGAAATGGCATCTGATTGCATCGCTCCACATTTGATGTTTATCTTATCTGTATGACCACGAGCAGTTTGAACTTTTGTTGTATTTTCTGTGAGAAGATTGACTAGTAACTTCTTAACGGATCTGGGTAGTATAGAGTCCACTATTGTAGTCTTTAAGTGATTGTGTCCAATACTATCGAACGCTTTGCTGATGTCGAGGAATACTACGCAGATCGAAATCTTTTTCATTACAGCTGTTGGTAAAATGCCATCAACAATTATCACGTTAATGAAAGAGCGAGGGGTCATGACAAAACCTCTTTGGAACTTGTTCAAAGGGATTTATTCCCTTACACTTTTATCAAGGATCTTACTAAATATGCGCCGCATAATGGAGCAAATACTAATCGGTCTCCATTTGGACAGATCATTCTCTTCACCGCCTTTATGTGTAAGAACAGTTCTCGCTGCCTTGAGAACCTCAGGAATGAACCCACTTTCAAATATTCTTATGAAGATATGGGCTAAAGTATTAGAAGCAAGTGGATCATAAACAGATTTCAATAAAACCTTATCCGGACCTGGGCTAGTGTCAATTGCCATGCTCTTGATAATAGAGAAAACTAACTCTCGAGATACTGAAATTGTATCATTCGTATAATCAATATAGGAGTCTCCCATGCAATCATTAGGAGTTTCAAATCTGTTCCTAAAATATCCCTCAACAACATCTTTCTCTAGTTTCAAATTATTAGTTCTGCCACTTAAAATTTGTCTAATTGCTTTCCTCCTTTGGTAAAAATATTCATATTGAGTCAGTTCATATTCGAATTTAGCCTTTCGATGTTCACGATCATTCTTAGAGGATCTCTGTGGGTTACTGGAGGTTTCATATCGTCGGTTGTTATTTTTGTAAGTGCCACGTTTAAGCTTCAATATATCTAGTAACTGGACTCATTGGACCTGGCAGTAGGTCTGTAGCTGTGGCAAGGAAGTTAAAAAATTAGTGAATTGTTCATTGAATTCATCATCATTCAATTCATGCTGAAAAATACCTAGACATTTGTGCACTTCGTCGTCGTAAGGTTTAATGTTTTGCTCTCTTTGATCAGAGGTTATATCCAACTTCGTTGACTAACCATTTTTACTAGAAGGAGGAATAGGATCTTAGACTGGCTAGGTGTGGTCATAGATGGATTCTGCAAGCAGGCTCTGAATTGCTCTGGGTGTGATTTAATTATATGCATCTTAAGGCCTTTATACATTTGCCCGCGAAATTGACATTGTGTTTTGATACCATTGGTACTCTTATTCGTGTCATTTGTATCCATAGTACAGGATGTATTTTTCAATGATGATAATTTATTACGCCTATGGACACTATTACTATGAAACTGTAGACTATATCAGAAAGTAGGGATGTGTAAAGTATTTCGTCTTGTAAATGCAAACCATGAATTGAAGGTATCATAGTAAGATAATGCAAGAGAGTTAAAAGATGACAAGAAGAGAGAAAGAAAAATATTGAGAACATACCCTAATTCAGACGTTGAATGATTAGTGGACACAGAACACTTAAATGATAACAAACGGCTACCTTAGTGATTTGTTGGCCTTAAGATAAATCCATTATCGACGTGCAAACAAAACAGCAATTAGGACATCCCGAAAAGTCCAGGTAATTTTTATGTTCTGCTTTGATAGACTTCCCCCGTTGCGATTTGAATTGTATTTACTGAAGGGATCCTTCACCTTCAAGGTGGGAAACCTAGAATATTTCTTGAGGCAGTCATGTAAACTTTTTTCCAGTAACATCTTTCTATGGATACCAACCAAGCCATCATGGATGTCTAGCTAGACACATATTGACGCGGGAACTATCGTGTTGCTGACGGATAACATGACGTCGGAGACACAATCTAGGATGGCTGGTGAGACTGAAATATATGCAGAAAAGTATGCATTGCTGAGAGATGTAGATGAAAAGTCCTTTTATGGCACACGATATGTAAACGCACATTAATTATATAAGTACATTTAACATTGGACAAATTGTTTAATATATAGATCGACGGCAATTAGATACGGACAATATAGTGAATTTCATAAACTGTTCGAGATTTTGTTTTGAAAAACATATTGATTGTATTGCATTGCATTTTATTGCATGATGAAAATTATCCTTGTCGCTTTAATGGGCCTTACATCTAGGTCATCGGCCTTATCCAAAATCCTCTTACTCTCACTCACGTTATTACTGTACTTGACATGCTCCTAGAAACAATGACAAAAATATGTACGTAACTTCATTCTCTCAGATCAAATTACGAAATTGGATTCATTTAGAGGTATGAATGTTTTCCAGACATAGTGCTGATGTACTTAAGATGCTCCTAGGAACGATAACAAAAATATGTATGTAACTTCATTCTCTCAGATCAAAATACGAAACTGATGGATTCAGTTACAGGTATGAATGATTTTCAGACATGGTGCTGATAATACAATATAAGTCTAGCCGCAATTTGAAGAGGCTACTGGTGTGGTTGATGGTATAATTCGTAATGAATTTTTAACTGACTCAAGAATGTTCGGCGTTGGGAAATGATATTGAAGTGATGTTACATAGGTATTCCAGCAAGATATAACTTGTACTTTATATTTTGATGCAAAAGCTCAGTACCACTAAAGACCTCACTCTTGAATACAGCATCGGAAGCTAACTTTAACTTAACGTACATCGGAGTATTTGCCTCGTAGGAACATATGTAACACTGAATACTCCAATTAATGCTCTCTACTGTAGAGTTAATACCCAACATCTACCGAAAGCGTGTCATGACCAGCAGGAACTGACAACCGGCTACATACGACAAAAGTTTTAAAAGACTACAACATGTCTACCGTTAAGAGAACAAGCGATCCCTATTCAGCTGTGAACGAGTAGCATCCATTTCGATCGAAAGGGAACACATCTCTATATATTACATATATTTGGTTGGCAAGGCCTTGGTGTTCTTTCAATATATCTATAATATGAGGACCAGAATATTTAACGGAATGTTGAAAGTACTCCTCCAGCCCATAGAATGCCACGTTAGAAAATAGTGATTCCATTTTCTTTGCACTTAGCCAAGTCTAGCACGGAAAAGAATTTGAATTAAACCGAAGTAAAAATCGAAAAAGAGACGATAAAGATACAGAAAAAAATTCCCTCACAACTGTATCATAGAGCCTTGAAAAATTCAACAAATCTGTAACCCCACAAACCATACCCACACCCACACCCACACCCACCCCAAAATACAGTTCCCTCGCAGTGTTGGAAAATTGATTTTTAAAACGGCAGACCACGTACTATACTTTTTGCAGAAAATGTAACCTAAATAACCACTGCCGTTCACACATTCCCATGAAAAATAACCTACCGTATTCAAGAAAAACACAGTAGAAAAACACAACACCACATCCAGAGGGAACCTTCCCACCCACCCTCAATATCAAAGCCCAAAAACCACACAACGCACAGAAAAAAAGCACGAAACCCGTACGCCAAATATTCCAAAACACACTGATCACTTATCACACTTTTCATAATGCTACAAACCACTCCTCGCCAGTTACTTGCATAAGGTTCATGGTTTTAAGTATTTAAGCACTAATATCTTTCATTCTTCCTTCGTACATTTATACCCATTGATAAATATTTACACATTTACTCTCCCCAAATACATCCTGGGACTTTAGGAAATCGATGAATGGACTACTGAGCTCACCAAAAGAAAGTCATTATTCGAGAAGCTCAAAACGCCGTTACTATGCTAGCATTAAATCAGATCAATATGCAGTCTAACAAAACAACCGCAGTCGTGAAATGCTCACGCGCAAATAGCAGCAAGGTAGTGGGAATGATTTTATTTGGCGGTTTAGCAGGAACATCATAGATGTCTTCGTAACTACTGAAGATAATACCTTACGACAAAAAGTTGTCTAGAGTGCAACGTTTGCTTTCACCAAGACTGTAAAGACGTTTCTGATTCTAAAAATGGGACATAAGAGAGATCCAGGATAACAAGCTAGGAAAACTGTGGATGAACGTACATTTGCCAAGAGGGGAGGAACAGACACTATTAAACAAGAAAAGAAGAATCAGGAAATAGAGCTCGTAGTCTGAGCATCTCTAATGTCTCAATTAAACTTACGTTTTAATAGAAGTTTGTAAAGACGAAGGAACTTACAAACAAGGACAGTTCTGTATTGAGATAAGGGTGGCACAATCTTCAGCAGTGATGAAGCTATACTTGATAGGTTGACTCAGAAATATAATGCAAAAGTGAGTGGAAATATACGTGACGGCAACGAAAGGATAGACATTGCAAAAAATAAATAGAGCGTGGGAACTAAATTGCAAATGCCAAAAATCAGGCAGTTATAAAACCACTCCTTCAATTCATAATCTAATCAGTAAGGGCTAATGCGAACTATCCGGTGGCACTGCACTATATGATAGCGGTTACCGAAACAATTAACCACATATATCTCATCTTCATGTGCTCAACATTCACATAAATTTGGCATTGTTGGCATAGAATTATTTGAAAACTTACAATAAAACATTCGTAATTTCAATTACTTAGGCTGTTCATAGCGAAATGATCAAGAATTAATCTTTATTTATTTAGTCTGATCCAGGACACCCTAGATTTGCCATAAGACACAGAATATTACACAATAACAATTTTGAGGGAAGAAAAAAAGATTAATGTTCAAAAATGATAGGTTACAATTAACCATGTTAAATAGCATTAACTCCATATAAATGGTGGCGAAGAATCGAAACGGAGTATTTGATGAGTGAGACGACTATTTCATCTTGTAGACTTCTCGCTTGTCGCCATGTGACGAAGGATTTGGGAATTGTTCCCCTCCCGCCAAAGAAATGTCCTGTCACCGTATTTTTTTAAAGGTTATTCGACTCAAGAGAGAAAGGGAATGTTGGATTAAAGATATCGTTCTTCATGTTGTCAACGTCAGTCTGCTGAGAAGCTGAAGATTCAAAGCGTACCGTAGGATCAAAATTTCTGCTTCGTTCCTCCGTCTGTCAATCGCTATAATATCAATCCGGCGAGTGCTGCCTCATTCGGCGATGAAGTGGACTTCTTCGTACACTTCTAGATTTTTGAGACGAAGAGCATTAGCAATCAGGTTTCTCATGATGTTATGGGGTTTTAATCCTAAGCAGTTCTCCTTGAGGGCAACTCCCCAACACATGTGGTAAGGTTTCATACTCACTCCGGTGTCTGCGGTGGCCTGTGCTGGTAGAACGTCCCAGCAGCGTAGGTACTGATGCAACCATCGCGGTCATCTTCAACATCTCACTCCATTCCGAACAAGTTAAACCATCTCTTCTGGTAACCCAAGAATTAGCAGCAGGAACTTGAGGAAATAACGCAACAACTCTTCCTGTCTGTGGATATGCACACCAAGCATCAAATTCGCGTGTTCTAAGTATATCGCGCACTTTTCTAACAGATTACATTGATGTCTCTTCATTGAGTTGAAGTTCAGATAGGCAGCGAGTTTATTATTCCTGTGAAATTTCGAACAGCATTTACGTGCGAATCATTCACAGCTTCTAGCTTGAGATTGATGTTCAGCTGTTGAAGGTACGATTCCCAAGTAGCGCGCATTAGAGCTAACCCTTTAGATTTGTGGCTCGAATAGATCACACTTGTCGGTGTGTCACTCTGATCTTGTAGAATTTCTTTAAGTGCGCTTCTGATCATGTTGTCGGCTTTTAACGGATTTGATTAGGGAATTTTCTCAACCGAAACAGTCTGGAAGGGGTATATCAGTGTAGGGCCAATAAACTGATTTATTACAGTCAGTTTTTGATGCGGTTGGAGTAAGTGAGTCCTGGTAATCTGATCTACTGTAACTTAGCTTTCGATTTTTCAAGTACCTGACTTTCATTGAAGACTATAGTCTGTCTGAAAGTTGCCCCTACATATGTTATTTCTTCGCTATCATTTATACCTGTAATGTTTCCAGAGACCGTCACGATATTATCAGAATGAAGTTTACCATTTATATTATAATGGCATTTGATTTGTCTGCATTTATAATCAAACCTATTTCTTGAAGCAGATTTATGATTGAAGTGACTAGGATAGAAGCTGCTGCTTGGTCTTTAGTTATGAATATCAGAACGTCGGCAAAGCATAGGGATGTTAAAGGTAAACTGTTAGGACTCAATTGAAAACCATACATTTCTGATACTTTGATGTCTCTGAGTTCATCAAGGATGTGGTTTATACCCCAGTTAAATAAAAAGGTGAAATGGCATCTGCTTGCATCGCTCATCATTTGATGTTTACCTTATCTGTATGACCACGAGCAGTTTGAACTGTTGCTTTATTTTCTGTGAGAAGATTGACTAGTAACTTCTTAATGGATCTGGGTAGTATAGAGTCCACTATTGTAGCCTTTAAGTGATTGTGTCCAATACTATCGAACGCTTTGCTGATGTCGAGGAATACTACGCAGATCGAAATCTTTTTCATTACAGCTGTTGGTAAAATGCCATCAACAATTTTCACGTTAATGAAAGGGCGAGTGGTCATGACAAAACCTCTTTGGAACTTGTTCAAAGGGATTTATTCCCTTACACTTTTATCAAGGATCTTACTAAATTTGCGTCGCATAATGGAGCAAATACTAATCGGTCTCCATTTGGACAGATCATTCTCTTCACCGCCTTTATGTGTAAGAACAGTTCTCGCTGCCTTGAGAACCTCAGGAATGAACCCACTTTCAAATATTCTTATGAAGATATGGGCTAAAGTATTAGCAGCAAGTGGATCATAAACAGATTTCAATAAAACCTTATCCGGACCTGGGCTAGTGTCAATTGCTATGCTCTTGATAATAGAGAAAACTAACTCACGAGATACTGAAATTGTATCATTCGTATAATCAATATAGGAGTCTCCCATGCAATCATTAGGAGTTTCAAATCTGTTCCTAAAATATCCCTCAACAACATCTTTCTCTAGTTTCAAATTATTAGTTCTGCCACTTAAAATTTGTCTAATTGCTTTCCTCCTTTGGTAAAAATATTCAAATTGAGTCAGTTCATATTCGAATTTAGTATTTCGATGTTCACGATCTTTCTTAGAGGATCTCTGTGGGTTACTGGAGGTTTCATATCGTCGGTTGTTATTTTTGTAAGTGCCACGTTTAAGCTTCAATATATCTAGTAACTGGACTCACTGGACGTGGCAGTAGGTCTGTAGCTGTGGGAAGGAAGTTTAAAAAATTAGTGAATTGTTCATTGAATTCATCATCATTCAATTCATGCTGAAAAATACCTAGACATTTATTCAGTTCGTCGTCGTAAGGTTTATTTTTTTGCTCTCCTTGATCAGAGGTTATATCCAACTTCGTTGACTAACCATTTTTACTAGAAGGAGGAATAGGATCTTAGACTGGCTAGGTGTGGTCATAGATGGATTCTGCAAGCAGGCTCAGAATTGCTCTGGGTGTGATTTAATTATATGCATCTTAAGGCCTTTATACATTTGCCCGCGAAATTGACATTGTGTTTTGATACCATTGGTACTCTTATTCGTGTCATTTGTATCCATAGTACAGGATGTATTTTTCAATGATGATAATTTATTACGCCTATAGACACTATTACTATGAAACTGTAGACTATATCAGAAAGTAGGGATGTGTAAAGTATTTCGTCTTGTAAATGCAAACCATGAATTGAAGGTATCATAGTAGGATAATTCAAGAGAGTTAAAAGATGACAAGAAGAGAGAAAGAAAAATATTGAGAACATAGCCTAATTCAGACGTTGAATGATTAGTGGACACAGAACACTTAAATGATAACAAACGGCTACCTTAGTGATTTGTTGGCCTTAAGATAAATCCATTATCGACGTGCAAACAAAACAGCAATTAGGACAACCCCGAAAAGTCCAGGTAATTTTTATGTTCTGCTTTGATAGACTTCCCCCGTTGCGATTTGAATTGTATTTACTGAAGGGATCCTTCACCTTCAAGGTGGGAAACCTAGAATATTTCTTGAGGCAGTCATGTAAACGTTTTTCCAGTAACATCTTTCTATGGATACCAACCAAGCCATCATTGATGTCTCGCTAGACACATATTGACGCGGGAACTATCGTGTTGCTGACGGATAACATGACGTCGGAGACACAATCTAGGATGGCTGGTGAGACTGAAATATATGCAGAAAAGTATGCATTGCTGAGAGATGTGGATGAAAAGTCCTTTTATGGCACACGATATGTAAACGCACATTAATTATATAAGTACATTTAACACTGGACAAATCGTTTAATATATAGATCGACGGCAATTAGATACGGACAATATAGTGAGTTTCATAAACTGTTCGAGATTTTGTTTTGAAAAACATATTGATTGTATTGCATTGCATTTTATTGCATGATGATAATTATCCTTGTCGCTTTAATGGGCCTTACATCTAGGTCATCGGCCTTATCCAAAATCCTCTTACTCTCACTCTCGTTATTACTGTACTTGACATGCTCCTAGAAACAATGACAAAAAATATGTACGTAACTTCATTCTCTCAGATCAAATTACGAAATTGGATTCATTTACAGGTATGAATGTTTTCCAGACATAGTGCTGATGTACTTAACATGCTCCTAGGAACGATAACAAAAATATGTATGTAACTTCATTCTCTCAGATCAAAATACGAAACTGATGGATTCAGTTACAGGTATGAATGATTTTCAGACATGGTGCTGAAAATACAATATAAGTCTAGCCGCAATTTGAAGAGGCTACTGGTGTGGTTGATGGTATAATTCGTAATGAATTTTTAACTGACTCAAGAATGTTCGGCGTTGGGAAATGATATTGAAGTGATGTTACATAGGTATTCCAGCAAGATATAACTTGTACTTTATATTTTGATGCAAAAGCTCAGTACCACTAAAGACCTCACTCTTGAATACAGCATCGGAAGCTAACTTTAACTTAACGTACATCGGAGTATTTGCCTCGTAGGAACATATGTAACACTGAATACTCCAATTAATGCTCTCTACTGTAGAGTTAATACCCAACATCTACCGAAAGCGTGTCATGACCAGCAGGAACTGACAACCGGCTACATACGACAAAAGTTTTAAAAGACTACAACATGTCTACCGTTAAGAGAACAAGCGATCCCTATTCAGCTGTGAACGAGTAGCATCCATTTCGATCGAAAGGGAACACATCTCTATATATTAATATATTTGGTTGGCAAGGCCTTGGTGTTCCTTCAATATATCTATAATATGAGGACCAGAATATTTAACGGAATGTTGAAAGTACTCCTCCAGCCCATAGAATGCCACGTTAGAAAATAGTGATTCCATTTTCTTTGCACTTAGCCAAGTCTAGCACGGAAAAGAATTTGAATTAAACCGAAGTAAAAATCGAAAAAGAGACGATAAAGATACAGAAAAAAATTCCCTCACAACTATATCATAGAGCCTTGAAAAATTCAACAAAACTGTAACCCCACAAACCATACCCACACCCACACCCACCCCAAAAACAGTTCCCTCGCAGTGTTGGAAAATTGATTTTTAAAACGGCAGACCACGTACTATAACTTTTGCAGAAAATGTAACCTAAATAACCACTGCCGTTCACACATTCCCATGAAAAATAACCTACCGTATTCAAAAAAAACACAGTAGAAAAACACAACACCACATCCAGAGGGAACCTTCCCACCCACCCTCAATATCAAAGCCCAAAAACCACACAACGCACAGAAAAAAAAGCACGAAACCCGTACGCCAAATATTCCAAAACACACTGATCACTTATCACACTTTTCATAATGCTACAAACCACTCCTCGCCAGTTACTTGCATAAGGTTCATGGTTTTAAGTATTTAAGCACTAATATCTTTCATTCTTCCTTCGTACATTTATACCCATTGATAAATATTTACACATTTACTCTCCCCAAAGACATCCTGGGACTTTAGAAAATCGATGAATGGACTACTGAGCTCACCAAAAGAAAGTCATTATTCGAGAAGCTCAAAACGCCGTTACTATGCTAGCATTAAATCAGATCAATATGCAGTCTAACAAAACAACCGCAGTCGTGAAATGCTCACGCGCAAATAGCAGCAAGGTAGTGGGAATGATTTTATTTGGCGGTTTAGCAGGAACATCATAGATGTCTTCGTAACTACTGAAGATAATACCTTACGACAAAAAGTTGTCTAGAGTGCAACGTTTGCTTTCACCAAGACTGTAAAGACGTTTCTGATTCTAAAAATGGGACATAAGAGAGATCCAGGATAACAAGCTAGGAAAACTGTGGATGAACGTACATTTGCCAAGAGGGGAGGAACAGACACTATTAAACAAGAAAAGAAGAATGAGGAAACAGAGCTCGTAGAGTCTGAGCATCTCTAATGTCTCAATTAAACTTACGTTTTAATAGAAGTTTGTAAAGACGAAGGAACTTACAAACAAGGACAGTTCTGTATTGAGATAAGGGTGGCACAATCTTCAGCAGTGATGAAGCTATACTTGACAGGTTGACTCAGAAATATAATGCAAAAGTGAGTGGTAATATACGTGACGGCAACGAAAGGATAGACATTGCAAAAAATAAATAGAGCGTGGGAACTAAATTGCAAATGCCAAAAATCAGGCAGTTATAAAACCACTCCTTCAATTCATAATCTAATCAGTAAGGGCTAATGCGAACTATCTGGTGGCACTGCACTATATGATAGCTATTACCGAAACAATTAAACCACATATATCTCATCTTCATGTGCTCAACATTCACATAAATTTGGCATTGTTGGCATAGAATTATTTGAAAACTTACAATAAAACATTCCTAATTTCAATTACTTAGGCTGTTCATAGCGAAATGATCAAGAATTAATCTTAATTTATTTAGTCTGATCCAGGACACCCTAGATTTGCCATAAGACACAGAATATTACACAATAACAATTTTGACGGAAGATAAAAAAGATTAATGTTCAAAAATGATAGGTTACAATTAACCATGTTAAATAGCATTAACTCCATATAAATGGTGGCGAAGAATCGAAACGGAGTATTTGATGAGTGAGACGACTATTTCATCTTGTAGACTTCTAGCTTGTCGCCATGTGACGAAGGATTTGGGAATTGTTCCCCTCCCGCAAAAGAAATGTCCTGTCACCGTATTTTTTGAAAGGTTATTCGACTCAAGAGAGAAAGGGAATGTTGCATTAAAGATATCGTTCTTCATGTTGTCAACGTCAGTCTGCTGAGAAGCTGAAGATTCAAAGCGTACCGTAGGATCAATAATTTCTGCTTCGTTCCTCCGTCTGTCAATCGCTATAATATCAATCCTGCGAGTGCTGCCTCATTCGGCGATGAAGTGGACTTCTTCGTACACTTCTAGATTTTTGAGACGAAGAGCATTAGCAATCAGGTTTCTGATGATGTTATGGGGTTTTCATCGTAAGCAGTTCTCCTTGAGGGCAACTCCCCAACACATGTGGTAAGGTTTCATACTCACTCCGGTGTCTGCGGTGGCCTGTGCTGGTAGAACGTCCCAGCAGCGTAGGTACTGATGCAACCATCGCGGTCATCTTCAACATCTCACTCCATTCCGAACAAGTTAAACCATCTCTTCTGGTAACCCAAGAATTAGCAGCAGGAACTTGAGGAAATAACGCAACAACTCTTCCTGTCTGTGGATATGCACACCAAGCATCAAATTCGCGTGTTCTAAGTATATCGCGCACTTTTCTAACAGATTACATTGATGTCTCTTCATTGAGTTGAAGTTCAGATAGGCAGCGAGTTTATTATTCCTGTGAAATTTCGAACAGCATTTACGTGCGAATCATTCACAGCTTCTAGCTTGAGATTGATGTTCAGCTATTGAAGGTACGATTCCCAAGTAGCGCGCATTAGAGCTAACCCTTTAGATTTGTGGCTCGAATAGATCACACTTGTCGGTGTGTCACTCTGATCTTGTAGAATTTCTTTAAGTGCGCTTCTGATCATGTTGTCGGCTTTTAACGGATTTGATTAGGGAATTTTCTCAACCTAAACAGTCTGGAAGGGGTATATCAGTGTAGGGCCAATAAACTGATTTATTACAGTCAGTTTTTGATGCGGTTGGAGTAAGTGAGTCCTGGTAATTTGATATAGATGTTGATTCCCATAGGGAATCTGAAATATTTGTTCCGAATGAGGAAATTTATAATACCAATATAAATGGTCCGTAATTGGACATTATAAATTTTCCAGCTAACTCATTCCTGGTTGCCAGCGTTTCGCCCTCGTGTGCCTGGCTGGGCTCATCAGTTGGTACCTAGCACACCTACCAAGACGCTGGCTAGTGCATACCGTGGAGGCCACTGCGTAAGCTAATTGTAGCCACCGGCAGTGCCAATGCACTATGAGACACTTTGTCCCATTATCAAAAATTGATGCCTGCTTGGCCATCAGATGATATAGATGTTGATTCCCATAGGGAATCTGAAATATTTGTTCCGAATGAGTAAATTTATAATACCAATATAAATGGTCCGTTATTGGACATTATAAATTTTCCAGCTAACTCATTCCTGGTTGCCAGCGTTTCGCCCTCGTGTGCTAGGCTGGGCTCATCAGTTGGTACCTAGCACACCTACCAAGACGCTGGCTAGTGCATACCGTGGAGGCCACTGCGTAAGCTAATTGTAGCCACCGGCAGTGCCAATGCACTATGAGACACTTTGTCCCATTATCAAAAATTGATGCCTGCTTGGCCATCAGAAGATATAGATGTTGATTCCCATAGGGAATCTGAAATATTTGTTCCGAATGAGTAAATTTATAATACCAATATAAATGGTCCGTTATTGGACATTATAAATTTTCCAGCTAACTCTGATCTACTGTAACTTAGCTTTCGATTTTTCAAGTACGTGACTTTCATTGAAGACTATAGTCTGTCTGAAAGTTGCCCCTACATATGTTATTTCTTCGCTATCATTTATACCTGTAATGTTTCCAGAGACCGTCACGATATTATCAGAATGAAGTTTACCATTTATATTATAATGGCATTTGATTTGTCTGCATTTATAATCAAACCTATTTCTTGAAGCAGATTTATGATAGAAGTGACTAGGATAGAAGCTGCTGCTTGGTCTTTAGTTATGAATATCAGAACGTCGGCAAAGCATAGGGATGTTAAAGGTAAACTGTTAGGACTCAATTGAAAACCATACATTTCTGATACTTTGATGTCTCTGAGTTCATCAAGGATGTGCTTTATACCCCAGTTAAATAAAAAGGTGAAATGGCATCTGCTTGCATCGCTAAACATTTGATGTTTATCTTATCTGTATGACCACGAGCAGTTTGAAATTTTGTTGTATTTTCTGTGAGAAGATTGACTAGTAACTTCTTAATGGATCTGGGTAGTATAGAGTCCACTATTGTAGCCTTTAAGTGATTGTGTCCAATACTATCGAACGCTTTGCTGATGTCGAGGAATACTACGCAGATCGAAATCTTTTTCATTACAGCTGTTGGTAAAATGCCATCAACAATTTTCACGTTAATGAAAGGGCGAGTGGTCATGACAAAACCTCTTTGGAACTTGTTCAAAGGGATTTATTCCCTTACACTTTTATCAAGGATCTTACTAAATTTGCGCCGCATAATGGAGCAAATACTAATCGGTCTCCATTTGGACAGATCATTCTCTTCACCGCCTTTATGTGTAAGAACAGTTCTCGCTGCCTTGAGAACCTCAGGAATGAACCCACTTTCAAATATTCTTATGAAGATATGGGCTAAAGTATTAGAAGCAAGTGGATCATAAACAGATTTCAATAAAACCTTATCCGGACCTGGGCTAGTGTCAATTGCTATGCTCTTGATAATAGAGAAAACTAACTCACGAGATACTGAAATTGTATCATTCGTATAATCAATATAGGAGTCTCCCATGCAATCATTAGGAGTTTCAAATCTGTTCCTAAAATATCCCTCAACAACATCTTTCTCTAGTTTCAAATTATTAGTTCTGCCACTTAAAATTTGTCTAATTGCTTTCCTCCTTTGGTAAAAATATTCAAATTGAGTCAGTTCATATTCGAATTTAGTATTTCGATGTTCACGATCTTTCTTAGAGGATCTCTGTGGGTTACTGGAGGTTTCATATCGTCGTTTGTTATTTTTATAAGTGCCACGTTTAAGCTTCAATATATCTAGTAACTGGACTCACTGGACGTGGCAGTAGGTCTGTAGCTGTGGGAAGGAAGTTTAAAAAATTAGTGAATTGTTCATTGAATTCATCATCATTCAATTCATGCTGAAAAATACCTAGACATTTATTCAGTTCGTCGTCGTAAGGTTTATTTTTTTGCTCTCTTTGATCAGAGGTTATATCCAACTTCGTTGGCTAACCATTTTTACTAGAAGGAGGAATAGGATCTTAGACTGGCTAGGTGTGGTCATAGATGGATTCTGCAAGCAGGCTCTGAATTGCTCTGGGTGTGATTTAATTATATGCATCTTAAGGCCTTTATACATTTGCTCGCGAAATTGACATTGTGTTTTGGTACCATTGGTACTCTTATTCGTGTCACTTGTATCCATAGTACAGGATGTATTTTTCAATGATGATAATTTATTACGCCTATGGACTCTATTACTATGAAACTGTAGACTATATCTGAAAGTAGGGATGTGTAAAGTATTTCGTCTTGTAAATGCAAACCATGAATTGAAGGTATCATAGTAGGATAATTCAAGAGAGTTAAAGGATGACAAGGAGAAAGAAAAATATTGAGAACATAGCCTAATTCAGACGTTGAATGATTAGTGGACACAGAACACTTAAATGATAACAAACGGCTACCTTAGTGATTTGTTGGCCTTAAGATAAATCCATTATCGACGTGCAAACAAAACAGCAATTAGGACAACCCCGAAAAGTCCAGGTAATTTTTATGTTCTGCTTTGATAGACTTCCCCCGTTGCGATTTGAATTGTATTTACTGAAGGGATCCTTCACCTTCAAGGTGGGAAACCTAGAATATTTCTTGAGGCAGTCATATAAACGTTTTTCCAGTAACATCTTTCTATGGATACCAACCAAGCCATCATTGATGTCTCGCTAGACACATATTGACGCGGGAACTATCGTGTTGCTGACGGATAACATGACGTCGGAGACACAATCTAGGATGGCTGGTGAGACTGAAATATATGCAGAAAAGTATGCATTGCTGAGAGATGTAGATGAAAAGTCCTTTTATGGCACACGATATGTAAACGCACATTAATTATATAAGTACATTTAACATTGGACAAATTGTTTAATATATAGATCGACGGCAATTAGATACGGACAATATAGTGAGTTTCATAAACTGTTCGAGATTTTGTTTTGAAAAACATATTGATTGTATTGCATTGCATTTTATTGCATGATGATAATTATCCTTGTCGCTTTAATGGGCCTTACATCTAGGTCATCGGCCTTATCCAAAATCCTCTTACTCTCACTCTCCTTATTACTGTACTTGATATGCTCCTAGAAACAATGACAAAAAATATGTACGTAACTTCATTCTCTCAGATCAAATTACGAAATTGGATTCATTTACAGGTATGAATGTTTTCCAGACATAGTGCTGATGTACTTAACATGCTCCTAGGAACGATAACAAAAATATGTATGTAACTTCATTCTCTCAGATCAAAATACGAAACTGATGGATTCAGTTACAGGTATGAATGATTTTCAGACATGGTGCTGATAATACAATATAAGTCTAGCCGCAATTTGAAGAGGCTACTGGTGTGGTTGATGGTATAATTCGTAATGAATTTTTAACTGACTCAAGAATGTTCGGCGTTGGGAAATGATATTGAAGTGATGTTACATAGGTATTCCAGCAAGATATAACTTGTACATTATTTTTTGATGCAAAAGCTCAGTACCACTAAAGACCTCACTCTTGAATACAGCATCGGAAGCTAACTTTAACTTAACGTACATCGGAGTATTTGCCTCGTGGGAACATATGTAACTCTGAATACTCCAATTAATGCTCTCTACTGTAGAGTTAATACCCAACATCTACCGAAAGCGTGTCATGACCAGCAGGAACTGACAACCGGCTACATACGACAAAAGTTTTAAAAGACTACAACATGTCTACCGTTAAGAGAACAAGCGATCCCTATTCAGCTGTGAACGAGTAGCATCCATTTCGATCGAAAGGGAACACATCTCTATATATTACATATATTTGGTTGGCAAGGCCTTGGTGTTCTTGCAATATATCTATAATATGAGGACCAGAATATTTAACGGAATGTTGAAAGTACTCCTCCAGCCCATAGAATGCCACGTTAGAAAATAGTGATTCCATTTTCTTTGCACTTAGCCAAGTCTAGCACGGAAAAGAATTTGAATTAAACCGAAGTAAAAATCGAAAAAGAGACGATAAAGATACAGAAAAAAATTCCCTCACAACTATATCATAGAGCCTTGAAAAATTCAACAAAACTGTAACCCCACAAACCATACCCACACCCACACCCACACCCACCCCAAAATACAGTTCCCTCGCAGTGTTGGAAAATTGATTTTTAAAACGGCAGACCACGTACTATAATTTTTGCAGAAAATGTAACCTAAATAACCACTAACGTTCACACATTCCCATGAAAAATAACCTACCGTATTCAAGAAAAACACAGTAGAAAAACACAACACCACATCCAGAGGGAACCTTCCCACCCACCCTCAATATCAAAGCCCAAAAACCACACAACGCACAGAAAAAAAGCACGAAACCCGTACGCCAAATATTCCAAAACACACTGATCACTTATCACACTTTTCATAACGCTACAAACCACTCCTCGCCAGTTACTTGCATAAGGTTCATGGTTTTAAGTATTTAAGCACTAATATCTTTCATTCTTCCTTCGTACATTTATACCCATTGATAAATATTTACACATTTACTCTCCCAGAATACATCCTGGGACTTTAGGAAATCGATGAATGGACTACTGAGCTCACCAAAAGAAAGTCATTATTCGAGAAGCTCAAAACGCCGTTACTATGCTAGCATTAAATCAGATCAATATGCAGTCTAACAAAACAACCGCAGTCGTGAAATGCTCACGCGCAAATAGCAGCAAGGTAGTGGGAATGATTTTATTTGGCGGTTTAGCAGGAACATCATAGATGTCTTCGTAACTACTGAAGATAATACCTTACGACAAAAAGTTGTCTAGAGTGCAACGTTTGCTTTCACCAAGACTGTAAAGACGTTTCTGATTCTAAAAATGGGACATAAGAGAGATCCAGGATAACAAGCTAGGAAAACTGTGGATGAACGTACATTTGCCAAGAGGGGAGGAACAGACACTATTAAACAAGAAAAGAAGAATGAGGAAACAGAGCTCGTAGAGTCTGAGCATCTCTAATGTCTCAATTAAACTTACGTTTTAATAGAAGTTTGTAAAGACGAAGGAACTTACAAACAAGGACAGTTCTGTATTGAGATAAGGGTGGCACAATCTTCAGCAGTGATGAAGCTATACTTGACAGGTTGACTCAGAAATATAATGCAAAAGTGAGTGGAAATATACGTGACGGCAACGAAAGGATAGACATTGCAAAAAATAAATAGAGCGTGGGAACTAATTTGCAAATGCCAAAAATCAGGCAGTTATAAAACCACTCCTTCAATTCATAATCTAATCAGTAAGGGCTAATGCGCACTATCTGGTTGCACTGCACTATATGATAGCGATTACCGAAACAATTAACCACATATATCTCATCTTCATGTGCTCAACATTCACATAAATTTGGCATTGTGGGCATAGAATATTTGAAATCTTACAATAAAACATACGTAATTTCAATTACTTAGTCTGTTCATAGCGAAATGATCAAGAATTAATCTTTATTTATTTAGTCTGATCCAGGACACCCTAGATTTGCCATAAGACACAGAATAATACACAATAACAATATTGAGGGAAGATAAAAAAGATAAATGTTCAAAAATGATAGGTTACAATTAACCATGTTAAATAGCATTAACTCCATATAAATGGTGGCGAAGAATCGAAACGGAGTATTTGATGAGTGAGACGACTATTTCATCTTGTAGACTTCTCGCTTGTCGCCATGTGACGAAGGATTTGGGAATTGTTCCCCTCCCGCCAAAGAAATGTCCTGTCACCGTATTTTTTTAAAGGTTATTCGACTCAAGAGAGAAAGGGAATGTTGGATTAAAGATATCGTTCTTCATGTTGTCAACGTCAGTCTGCTGAGAAGCTGAAGATTCAAAGCGTACCGTAGGATCAATAATTTCTGCTTCGTTCCTCCGTCTGTCAATCGCTATAATATCAATCCGGCGAGTGCTGCCTCATTCGGCGATGAAGTGGACTTCTTCGTACACGTCTAGATTTTTGAGACGAAGAGCATTAGCAATCAGGTTTCTGATGATGTTATGGGGTTTTCATCCTAAGCAGTTCTCCTTGAGGGCAACTCCCCAACACATGTGGTAAGGTTTCATACTCACTCCGGTGTCTGCGGTGGCCTGTGCTGGTAGAACGTCCCAGCAGCGTAGGTACTGATGCAACCATCGCGGTCATCTTCAACATCTCACTCCATTCCGAACAAGTTAAACCATCTCTTCTGGTAACCCAAGAATTAGCAGCAGGAACTTGAGGAAATAACGCAACAACTCTTCCTGTCTGTGGATATGCACACCAAGCATCAAATTCGCGTGTTCTAAGTATATCGCGCACTTTTATAACAGATTACATTGATGTCTCTTCATTGAGTTGAAGTTCAGATAGGCAGCGAGTTTATTATTCCTGTGAAATTTCGAACAGCATTTACGTGCGAATCATTCACAGCTTCTAGCTTGAGATTGATGTTCAGCTGTTGAAGGTACGATTCCCAAGTAGCGCGCATTAGAGCTAACCCTTTAGATTTGTGGCTCGAATAGATCACACTTGTCGGTGTGTCACTCTGATCTTGTAGAATTTCTTTAAGTGCGCTTCTGATCATGTTGTCGGCTTTTAACGGATTTGATTAGGGAATTTTCTCAACCGAAACAGTCTGGAAGGGGTATATCAGTGTAGGGCCAATAAACTGATTTATTACAGTCAGTTTTTGATGCGGTTGGAGTAAGTGAGTCCTGGTAATCTGATCTACTGTAAGTTAGCTTTCGATTTTTCAAGTACCTGACTTTCATTGAAGACTATAGTCTGTCTGAAAGTTGCCCCTACATATGTTATTTCTTCGCTATCATTTATACCTGTAATGTTTCCAGAAACCGTCACGATATTATCAGAATGAAGTTTACCATTTATATTATAATGGCACTTGATTTGTCTGCATTTATAATCAAACCTATTTCTTGGTGCAGATTTATGATAGAAGTGACTAGGATAGAAGCTGCTGCTTGGTCTTTAGTTATGAATATCAGAACGTCGGCAAAGCATAGGGATGTTAAAGGTAAACTGTTAGGACTCAATTGAAAACCATACATTTCTGATACTTTGATGTCTCTGAGTTCATCAAGGATGTGGTTTATACCCCAGTTAAATAAAAAGGTGAAATGGCATCTGATTGCATCGCTCCACATTTGATGTTTATCTTATCTGTATGACCACGAGCAGTTTGAACTTTTGTTGTATTTTCTGTGAGAAGATTGACTAGTAACTTCTTAACGGATCTGGGTAGTATAGAGTTCACTATTGTAGTCTTTAAGTGATTGTGTCCAATACTATCGAACGCTTTGCTGATGTCGAGGAACACTACGCAGATCGAAATCTTTTTCATTACAGCTGTTGGTAAAATGCCATCAACAATTTTCACGTTAATGAAAGAGCGAGGGGTCATGACAAAACCTCTTTGGAACTTGTTCAAAGGGATTTATTCCCTTACACTTTTATCAAGGATCTTACTAAATATGCGCCGCATAATGGAGCAAATACTAATCGGTCTCCATTTGGACAGATCATTCTCTTCACCGCCTTTATGTGTAAGAACAGTTCTCGCTGCCTTGAGAACCTCAGGAATGAACCCACTTTCAAATATTCTTATGAAGATATGGGCTAAAGTATTAGCAGCAAGTGGATCATAAACAGATTTCAATAAAACCTTATCCGACCCTGGGCTAGTGTCAATTGCTATGCTCTTGATAATAGAGAAAACTAACTCTCGAGATACTGAAATTGTATCATTCGTATAATCAATATAGCAGTCTCCCATGCAATCATTAGGAGTTTCAAATCTGTTCCTAAAATATCCCTCAACAACATCTTTCTCTAGTTTCAAATCATTAGTTCTGCCACTTAAAATTTGTCTAATTGCTTTCCTCCTTTGGTAAAAATATTCATATTGAGTCAGTTCATATTCGAATTTAGTATTCGATGTTCACGATCTTTCTTAGAGGATCTCTGTGGGTTACTGGAGGTTTCATATCGTCGGTTGTTATTTTTGTAAGTGCCACGTTTAAGCTTCAATATATCTAGTAACTGAACTCATTGGACCTGGCAGTAGGTCTGTAGCTGTGGCAAGGAAGTTTAAAAAATTAGTGAATTGTTCATTGAATTCATCATCATTCAATTCATGCTGAAAAATACCTAGACATTTATTCAGTTCGTCGTCGTAAGGTTTATTTTTTTGCTCTCTTTGATCAGAGGTTATATCCAACTTCGTTGACTAACCATTTTTACTAGAAGGAGGAATAGTATCTTAGACTGGCTAGGTGTGGTCATAGATGGATTCTGCAAGCAGGCTCTGAATTGCTCTGGGTGTGATTTAATTATATGCATCTTAAGGCCTTTATACATTTGCCCGCGAAATTGACATTGTGTTTTGATACCATTGGTACTCTTATTCGTGTCATTTGTATCCATAGTACAGGATGTATTTTTCAATGATGATAATTTATTACGACTATGGACTCTATTACTATGAAACTGTAGACTATATCAGAAAGTAGGGATGTGTAAAGTATTTCGTCTTGTAAATGCAAACCATGAATTGAATGGGTGAAAACCATAACGGTATAAGTAGCATTTTGGTCATTCAGAGAAAAAGGCTTGTAAACATCTTCAACACTCATATAAAGCATGGTATTTGTAGTTATACCACCCATCACTAGAGCGCAGAATATTACCGCTATCACTTGTATCTCTTTGTTGGTGAAAGGATACATCCTCCTGGAGTTACATCCTACACTTAACTCATTTTTTTTTTAAATGTCACTTATACCGTTATGGTTTTCACGCATTCAATTGAAGGTATCATAGTAGGATAATTCAAGAGAGTTAAAAAATGACAAGAAGAGAGAAAGAAAAATATTGAGAACATAGCCTAATTCAGACGTTGAATGATTAGTGGACACAGAACACTTAAATGATAACAAACGGCTACCTTAGTGATTTGTTGGTCTTAAGATAAATCCATTATCGACGTGCAAACAAAACAGCAATTAGGACAACCCCGAAAAGTCCAGGTAATTTTTATGTTCTGCTTTGATAGACTTCCCCCGTTGCGATTTGAATTGTATTTACTGAAGGGATCCTTCACCTTCAAGGTGGGAAACCTAGAATATTTCTTGAGGCAGTCATGTAAACGTTTTTCCAGTAACATATTTCTAAGGATACCAACCAAGCCATCATGGATGTCTTGCTAGACACATATTGACGCGGGAACTATCGTGTTGCTGACGGATAACAAGACGTCGGAGACACAATCTAGGATGGCTGGTGAGACTGAAATATATGCAGAAAAGTATGCATTGCTGAGAGATGTAGATGAAAAGTCCTTTTATGGCACACGATATGTAAACGCACATTAATTATATAAGTACATTTAACATTGGACAAATCGTATAATATATAGATCGACGGCAATTAGATACGGACAATATAGTGAGTTTCATAAACAGTTCGAGATTTTGTTTTGAAAAACATATTGATTGTATTGCATTGCATTTTATTGCATGATGATAATTATCCTTGTCGCTTTAATGGGCCTTACATCTAGGTCATCGGCCTTATCCAAAATCCTCTTACTCTCACTCTCGTTATTACTGTACTTGACATGCTCCTAGAAACAATGACAAAAAATATGTACGTAACTTCATTCTCTCAGATCAAATTACGAAATTGGATTCATTTACAGGTATGAATGTTTTCCAGACATAGTGCTGATGTACTTAACATGCTCCTAGGAACGATAACAAAAATATGTATGTAACTTCATTCTCTCAGATCAAAATACAAAACTGATGGATTCAGTTACAGGTATGAATGATTTTCAGACATGGTGCTGATAATACAATATAAGTCTAGCCGCAATTTGAAGAGGCTACTGGTGTGGTTGATGGTATAATTCGTAATGAATTTTTAACTGACTCAAGAATGTTCGGCGTTGGGAAATGATATTGAAGTGATGTTACATAGGTATTCCAGCAAGATATAACTTGTACTTTATATTTTGATGCAAAAGCTCAGTACCACTAAAGACCTCACTCTTGAATACAGCATCGGAAGCTAACTTTAACTTAACGTACATCGGAGTATTTGCCTCGTGGGAACATATGTAACTCTGAATACTCCAATTAATGCTCTCTACTGTAGAGTTAATACCCAACATCTACCGAAAGGGTGTCATGACCATCAGGAACTGACAACCGGCTACATACGACAAAAGTTTTAAAAGACTACAACATGTCTACCGTTAAGAGAACAAGCGATCCCTATTCAGCTGTGAACGAGTAGCATCCATTTCGATCGAAAGGGAACACATCTCTATATATTACATATATTTGGTTGGCAAGGCCTTGGTGTTCTTTCAATATATCTATAATATGAGGACCAGAATATTTAACGGAATGTTTAAAGTACTCCTCCAGCCCATAGAATGCCACGTTAGAAAATAGTGATTCCATTTTCTTTGCACTTAGCCAAGTCTAGCACGGAAAAGAATTTGAATTAAACCGAAGTAAAAATCGAAAAAGAGACGATAAAGATACAGAAAAAAATTCCCTCACAACTATATCATAGAGCCTTGAAAAATTCAACAAAACTGTAACCCCACAAACCATACCCACACCCACACCCAAACCCACACCCACACCCACCCCAAAATACAGTTCCCTCGCAGTGTTGGAAAATTGATTTTTAAAACGGCAGACCACGTACTATAATTTTTGCAGAAAATGTAACCTAAATAACCACTACCGTTCACACATTCCCATGAAAAATAACCTACCGTATTCAAGAATAACACAGTAGAAAAACACAGCACCACATCCAGAGGAAACCTTCCCACCCACCCTCAATATCAAAGCCCAAAAACCACACAACGCACAGAAAAAATGCACGAAACCCGTACGCCAAATATTCCAAAACACACTGATCACTTATCACACTTTTCATAATGCTACAAACCACTCCTCGCCAGTTACTTGCATAAGGTTCATGGTTTTAAGTATTTAAGCACTAATATCTTTCATTCTTCCTTCGTACATTTATACCCATTGATAAATATTTACACATTTACTCTCCCAGAATACATCCTGGGACTTTAGGAAATCGATGAATGGACTACTGAGCTCACCAAAAGAAAGTCATTATTCGAGAAGCTCAAAACGCCGTTACTATGCTAGCATTAAATCAGATCAATATGCAGTCTAACAAAACAACCGCAGTCGTGAAATGCTCACGCGCAAATAGCAGCAAGGTAGTGGGAATGATTTTATTTGGCGGTTTAGCAGGAACATCATAGATGTCTTCGTAACTACTGAATATAATACCTTACGACAAAAAGTTGTCTAGAGTGCAACGTTTGCTTTCACCAAGACTGTAAAGACGTTTCTGATTCTAAAAATGGGACATAAGAGAGATCCAGGATAACAAGCTAGGAAAACTGTGGATGAACGTACATTTGCCAAGAGGGGAGGAACAGACACTATTAAACAAGAAAAGAAGAATGAGGAAACAGAGCTCGTAGAGTCTGAGCATCTCTAATGTCTCAATTAAACTTACGTTTTAATAGAAGTTTGTAAAGACGAAGGAACTTACAAACAAGGACAGTTCTGTATTGAGATAAGGGTGGCACAATCTTCAGCAGTGATGAAGCTATACTTGACAGGTTGACTCAGAAATATAATGCAAAAGTGAGTGGAAATATACGTGACGGCAACGAAAAGATAGACATTGCAAAAAATAAATAGAGCGTGGGAACTAATTTGCAAATGCCAAAAATCAGGCAGTTATAAAACCACTCCTTCAATTCATAATCTAATCAGTAAGGGCTAATGCGAACTATCTGGTGGCACTGCACCATATGATAGCGATTACCGAAACAATTAACCACATATATCTCATCTTCATGTGCTCAACATTCACATAAATTTGGCATTGTTGGCATAGAATTATTTGAAAACTTACAATAAAACATTCGTAATTTCAATTACTTAGGCTGTTCATAGCGAAATGATCAAGAATTAATCTTTATTTATTTAGTCTGATCCAGGACACCCTAGATTTGCCATAAGACACAGAATATTACACAATAACAATTTTGAGGGAAGATAAAAAAGATTAATGTTCAAAAATGATAGGTTACAATTAACCATGTTAAATAGCATTAACTCCATATAAATGGTGGCGAAGAATCGAAACGGAGTATTTGATGAGTGAGACGACTATTTCATCTTGTAGACTTCTCGCTTGTCGCCATGTGACGAAGGATTTGGGAATTGTTCCCCTCCCGCAAAAGAAATGTCCTGTCACCGTATTTTTTTAAAGGTTATTCGACTCAAGAGAGAAAGGGAATGTTGGATTAAAGATATCGTTCTTCATGTTGTCAACGTCAGTCTGCTGAGAAGCTGAAGATTCAAAGCGTACCGTAGGATCAATAATTTCTGCTTCGTTCCTCCGTCTGTCAATCGCTATAATATCAATCCTGCGAGTGCTGCCTCATTCGGCGATGAAGTGGACTTCTTCGTACACGTCTAGATTTTTGAGACGAAGAGCATTAGCAATCAGGTTTCTGATGATGTTATGGGGTTTTCATCCTAAGCAGTTCTCCTTGAGGGCAACTCCCCAACACATGTGGTAAGGTTTCATACTCACTCCGGTGTCTGCGGTGGCCTGTGCTGGTAGAACGTCCCAGCAGCGTAGGTACTGATGCAACCATCGCGGTCATCTTCAACATCTCACTCCATTCCGAACAAGTTAAACCATCTCTTCTGGTAACCCAAGAATTAGCAGCAGGAACTTGAGGAAATAACGCAACAACTCTTCCTGTCTGTGGATATGCACACCAAGCATCAAATTCGCGTGTTCTAAGTATATCGCGCACTTTTATAACAGATTACATTGATGTCTCTTCATTGAGTTGAAGTTCAGATAGGCAGCGAGTTTATTATTCCTGTGAAATTTCGAACAGCATTTACGTGCGAATCATTCACAGCTTCTAGCTTGAGATTGATGTTCAGCTGTTGAAGGTACGATTCCCAAGTAGCGCGCATTAGAGCTAACCCTTTAGATTTGTGGCTCGAATAGATCACACTTGTCGGTGTGTCACTCTGATCTTGTAGAATTTCTTTAAGTGCGCTTCTGATCATGTTGTCGGCTTTTAACGGATTTGATTAGGGAATTTTCTCAACCGAAACAGTCTGGAAGGGGTATATCAGTGTAGGGCCAATAAACTGATTTATTACAGTCAGTTTTTGATGCGGTTGGAGTAAGTGAGTCCTGGTAATCTGATCTACTGTAAGTTAGCTTTCGATTTTTCAAGTACCTGACTTTCATTGAAGACTATAGTCTGTCTGAAAGTTGCCCCTACATATGTTATTTCTTCGCTATCATTTATACCTGTAATGTTTCCAGAGACCGTCACGATATTATCAGAATGAAGTTTACCATTTATATTATAATGGCATTTGATTTGTCTGCATTTATAATCAAACCTATTTCTTGAAGCAGATTTATGATTGAAGTGACTAGGATAGAAGCTGCTGCTTGGTCTTTAGTTATGAATATCAGAACGTCGGCAAAGCATAGGGATGTTAAAGGTAAACTGTTAGGACTCAATTGAAAACCATACATTTCTGATACTTTGATGTCTCTGAGTTCATCAAAGATGTGCTTTATACCCCAGTTAAATAAAAAGGTGAAATGGCATCTGCTTGCATCGCTCCACATTTGATGTTTATCTTATCTGTATGACCACGAGCAGTTTGAACTTTTGTTGTATTTTCTGTGAGAAGATTGACTAGTAACTTCTTAATGGATCTGGGTAGTATAGAGTCCACTATTGTAGCCTTTAAGTGATTGTGTCCAATACTATCGAACGCTTTGCTGATGTCGAGGAATACTACGCAGATCGAAATCTTTTTCATTACAGCTGTTGCTAAAATGCCATCAACAATTTTCACGTTAATGAAAGGGCGAGTGGTCATGACAAAACCTCTTTGGAACTTGTTCAAAGGGATTTATTCCCTTACACTTTTATTAAGGATCTTACTAAATTTGCGCCGCATAATGGAGCAAATACTAATCGGTCTCCATTTGGACAGATCATTCTCTTCACCGCCTTTATGTGTAAGAACAGTTCTCGCTGCCTTGAGAACCTCAGGAATGAACCCACTTTCAAATATTCTTATGAAGATATGGGCTAAAGTATTAGCAGCAAGTGGATCATAAACAGATTTCAATAAAACCTTATCCGGACCTGGGCTAGTGTCAATTGCTATGCTCTTGATAATAGAGAAAACTAACTCTCGAGATACTGAAATTGTATCATTCGTATAATCAATATAGGAGTCTCCCATGCAATCATTAGGAGTTTCAAATCTGTTCCTAAAATATCCGTCAACAACATCTTTCTCTGGTTTCAAATTATTAGTTCTGCCACTTAAAATTTGTCTAATTGCTTTCCTCCTTTGGTACAAATATTCATATTGAGTCAGTTCATATTCGAATTTAGCCTTTCGATGTTCACGATCATTCTTAGAGGATCTCTGTGGGTTACTGGAGGTTTCATATCGTCGGTTGTTATTTTTGTAAGTGCCACGTTTAAGCTTCAATATATCTAGTAACTGGACTCATTGGACCTGGCAGTAGGTCTGTAGCTGTGGCAAGGAAGTTTAAAAAATTAGTGAATTGTTCATTGAATTCATCATCATTCAATTCATGCTGAAAAATACCTAGACATTTATTCAGTTCGTCGTCGTAAGGTTTATTTCTTTGCTCTCTTTGATCAGAGGTTATATCCAACTTCGTTGACTAACCATTTTTACTAGAAGGAGGAATAGGATCTTAGACTGGCTAGGTGTGGTCATAGATTGATTCTGCAAGCAGGCTCTGAATTGCTCTGGGTGTGATTTAATTATATGCATCTTAAGGCCTTTATACATTTGCCCGCGAAATTGACATTGTGTTTTGATACCATTGGTACTCTTATTCGTGTCATTTGTATCCATAGTACAGGATGTATATTTCAATGATGATAATTTATTACGCCTATGGACACTATTACTATGAAACTGTAGACTATATCAGAAAGTAGGGATGTGTAAAGTATTTCGTCTTGTAAATGCAAACCATGAATTTAAGGTATCATAGTAAGATAATGCAAGAGAGTTAAAAGATGACAAGAAGAGAGAAAGAAAAATATTGAGAACATAGCAATTCAGACGTTGAATGATTAGTGGACACAGAACACTTAAATGATAACAAACGGCTACCTTAGTGATTTGTTGGCCTTAAGATAAATCCATTATCGACGTGCAAACAAAACAGCAATTAGGACAACCCCGAAAAGTCCAGGTAATTTTTATGTTCTGCTTTGATAGACTTCCCCCGTTGCGATTTGAATTGTATTTACTGAAGGGATCCTTCACCTTCAAGGTGGGAAACCAAGAATATTTCTTGAGGCAGTCATGTAAACGTTTTTCCAGTAACATCTTTCTATGGATACCAACCAAGCCATCATGGATGTCTCGCTAGACACATATTGACGCGGGAACTATCGTGTTGCTGACGGATAACATGACGTCGGAGACACAATCTAGGATGGCTGGTGAGACTGAAATATATGCAGAAAAGTATGCATTGCTGAGAGATGTAGATGAAAAGGCCTTTTATGGCACACGATATGTAAACGCACATTAATTATATAAGTACATTTAACATTGGACAAATTGTTTAATATATAGATCGACGGCAATTAGATACGGACAATATAGTGAGTTTCATAAACTGTTCGAGATTTTGTTTTGAAAAACATATTGATTGTATTGCATTGCATTTTATTGCATGATGATAATTATCCTTGTCGCTTTAATGGGCCTTACAGCTAGGTCATCGGCCTTATCCAAAATCCTCTTACTCTCACTCTCGTTATTACTGTACTTGACATGCTCCTAGAAACAATGACAAAAATATGTACGTAACTTCATTCTCTTAGATCAAATTACGAAATTGGATTCATTTACAGGTATGAATGTTTTCCAGACATAGTGCTGATGTACTTAACATGCTCCTAGGAACGATAACAAAAATATGTATGTAACTTCATTCTCTCAGATCAAAATACAAAACTGATGGATTCAGTTACAGGTATGAATGATTTTCAGACATGGTGCTGATAATACAATATAAGTCTAGCCGCAATTTGAAGAGGCTACTGGTGTGGTTGATGGTATAATTCGTAATGAATTTTTAACTGACTCAAGAATGTTCGGCGTTGGGAAATGATATTGAAGTGATGTTACATAGGTATTCCAGCAAGATATAACTTGTACTTTATATTTTGATACAAAAGCTCAGTACCACTAAAGACCTCACTCTTGAATACAGCATCGGAAGCTAACTTTAACTTAACGTACATCGGAGTATTTGCCTCGTGGGAACATATGTAACTCTGAATACTCCAATTAATGCTCTCTACTTTAGAGTTAATACCCAACATCTACCGAAAGCGTGTCATGACCAACAGGAACTGACAACCGGCTACATACGACAAAAGTTTTAAAAGACTACAACATGTCTACCGTTAAGAGAACAAGCGATCCCTATTCAGCTGTGAACGAGTAGCATCCATTTCGATCGAAAGGGAACACATCTCTATATATTACATATATTTGGTTGGCAAGGCCTTGGTGTTCTTTCAATATATCTATAATATGGGGACCAGAATATTTAACGGAATGTTGAAAGTACTCCTCCTGCCCATAGAATGCCACGTTAGAAAATAGTGATTCCATTTTCTTTGCACTTAGCCAAGTCTAGCACGGAAAAGAATTTGAATTAAACCGAAGTAAAAATCGAAAAAGAGACGATAAAGATACAGAGAAAAATTCCCTCACAACTATATCATAGAGCCTTGAAAAATTCAACAAAACTGTAACCCCACAAACCATACCCACACCCACACCCAAACCCACACCCACACCCACCCCAAAATACAGTTTCCTCGCAGTGTTGGAAAATTGATTTTTAAAACGGCAGACCACGTACTATAATTTTTGCAGAAAATGTAACCTAAATAACCACTGCCGTTCACACATTCCCATGAAAAATAAATTACCGTATTCAAGAAAAACACAGTAGAAAAACACAACACCACATCCAGAGGGAACCTTCCCACCCACCCTCAATATCAAAGCCCAAAAACCACTCAACGCACAGAAAAAAAAGCACGAAAACCGGACGCCAAATATTCCAAAACACACTGATCACTTACCACACTTTTCATAATGCTACAAACCACTCCTCGCCAGTTACTTGCATAAGGTTCATGGTTTTAAGTATTTAAGCACTAATATCTTTCATTCTTCCTTCGTACATTTATACCCATTGATAAATATGTACACATTTACTCTCCCCAAATACATCCTGGGACTTTAGAAAATCGATGAATGGACTACTGAGCTCACCAAAAGAAAGTCATTATTCGAGAAGCTCAAAACGCCGTTACTATGCTAGCATTAAATCAGATCAATATGCAGTCTAACAAAACAACCGCAGTCGTGAAATGCTCACGCGCAAATAGCAGCAAGGTAGTGGGAATGATTTTATTTGGCGGTTTAGCAGGAACATCATAGATGTCTTCGTACCTACTGAAGATAATACCTTACGACAAAAAGTTGTCTAGAGTGCAACGTTTGCTTTCACCAAGACTGTAAAGACGTTTCTGATTCTAAAAATGGGACATAAGAGAGATCCAGGATAACAAGCTAGGAAAACTGTGGATGAACGTACATTTGCCAAGAGGGGAGGAACAGACACTATTAAACAAGAAAAGAAGTATCAGGAAATAGAGTTCGTAGAGTCTGAGCATCTCTAATGTCTCAATTAAACTTACGTTTTAATAGAAGTTTGTAAAGACGAAGGAACTTACAAACAAGGACAGTTCTGCATTGAGATAAGGGTGGCACAATCTTCAGCAGTGATGAAGCTATACCTGACAGGCTGACTCAGAAATATAACGCAAAAGTGAGTGGAAATATACGTGACGGCAACGAAAGGATAGACATTGCAAAAAATAAATAGAGCGTGGGAACTAAATTGCAAATGCCAAAAATCAGGCAGTTATAAAACCACTCCTTCAATTCATAATCTAATCAGTAAGGGCTAATGCGAACTATCTGGTGGCACTGCACCATATGATAGCGATTACCGAAACAATTAACCACATATATCTCATCTTCATGTGCTCAACATTCACATAAATTTGGCATTGTTGGCATAGAATATTTGAAATCTTACAATAAAACATACGTAATTTCAATTACTTAGTCTGTTCATAGCGAAATGATCAAGAATTAATCTTTATTTATTTAGTCTGATCCAGGACACCCTAGATTTGCCATAAGACACAGAATAATACACAATAACAATTTTGAGGGAAGATATAAAAGATAAATGTTCAAAAATGATAGGTTACAATTAACCATGTTAAATAGCATTAACTCCATATAAATGGTGGCGAAGAATCGAAACGGAGTATTTGATGAGTGAGACGACTATTTCATCTTGTAGACTTCTCGCTTGTCGCCATGTGACGAAGGATTTGGGAATTGTTCCCCTCCCGCCAAAGAAATGTCCTGTCACCGTATTTTTTTAAAGGTTATTCGACTCAAGAGAGAAAGGGAATGTTGGATTAAAGATATCGTTCTTCATGTTGTGAACGTCAGTCTGCTGAGAAGCTGAAGATTCAAAGCGTACCGTAGGATCATTAATTTCTGCTTCGTTCCTCCGTCTGTCAATCGCTATAATATCAATCCGGCGAGTGCTGCCTCATTCGGCGATGAAGTGGACTTCTTCGTACACGTCTAGATTTTTGAGACGAAGAGCATTAGCAATCAGGTTTCTGATGATGTTATGGGGTTTTCATCCTAAGCAGTTCTCCTTGAGGGCAACTCCCCAACACATGTGGTAAGGTTTCATACTCACTCCGGTGTCTGCGGTGGCCTGTGCTGGTAGAACGTCCCAGCAGCGTAGGTACTGATGCAACCATCGCGGTCATCTTCAACATCTCACTCCATTCCGAACAAGTTAAACCATCTCTTCTGGTAACCCAAGAATTAGCAGCAGGAACTTGAGGAAATAACGCAACAACTCTTCCTGTCTGTGGATATGCACACCAAGCATCAAATTCGCGTGTTCTAAGTATATCGCGCACTTTTATAACAGATTACATTGATGTCTCTTCATTGAGTTGAAGTTCAGATAGGCAGCGAGTTTATTATTCCTGTGAAATTTCGAACAGCATTTACGTGCGAATCATTCACAGCTTCTAGCTTGAGATTGATGTTCAGCTGTTGAAGGTACGATTCCCAAGTAGCGCGCATTAGAGCTAACCCTTTAGATTTGTGGCTCGAATAGATCACACTTGTCGGTGTGTCACTCTGATCTTGTAGAATTTCTTTAAGTGCGCTTCTGATCATGTTGTCGGCTTTTAACGGATTTGATTAGGGAATTTTCTCAACCGAAACAGTCTGGAAGGGGTATATCAGTGTAGGGCCAATAAACTGATTTATTACAGTCAGTTTTTGATGCGGTTGGAGTAAGTGAGTCCTGGTAATCTGATCTACTGTAAGTTAGCTTTCGATTTTTCAAGTACCTGACTTTCATTGAAGACTATAGTCTGTCTGAAAGTTGCCCCTACATATGTTATTTCTTCGCTATCATTTATACCTGTAATGTTTCCAGAAACCGTCACGATATTATAAGAATGAAGTTTACCATTTATATTATAATGGCACTTGATTTGTCTGCATTTATAATCAAACCTATTTCTTGGTGCAGATTTATGATGAAGTGACTAGGATAGAAGCTGCTGCTTGGTCTTTAGTTATGAATATCAGAACGTCGGCAAAGCATAGGGATGTTAAAGGTAAACTGTTAGGACTCAATTGAAAACCATACATTTCTGATACTTTGATGTCTCTGAGTTCATCAAGGATGTGGTTTATACCCCAGTTAAATAAAAAGGTGAAATGGCATCTGATTGCATCGCTCCACATTTGATGTTTATCTTATCTGTATGACCACGAGCAGTTTGAACTTTTGTTGTATTTTCTGTGAGAAGATTGACTAGTAACATCTTAACGGATCTGGGTAGTATAGAGTTCACTATTGTAGTCTTTAAGTGATTGTGTCCAATACTATCGAACGCTTTGCTGATGTCGAGGAACACTACGCAGATCGAAATCTTTTTCATTACAGCTGTTGGTAAAATGCCATTAACAATTTTCACGTTAATGAAAGAGCGAGGGGTCATGACAAAACCTCTTTGGAACTTGTTCAAAGGGATTTATTCCCTTACACTTTTATCAAGGATCTTACTAAATATGCGCCGCATAATGGAGCAAATACTAATCGGTCTCCATTTGGACAGATCATTCTCTTCACCGCCTTTATGTGTAAGAACAGTTCTCGCTGCCTTGAGAACCTCAGGAATGAACCCACTTTCAAATATTCTTATGAAGATATGGGCTAAAGTATTAGCAGCAAGTGGATCATAAACAGATTTCAATAAAACCTTATCCGGACCTGGGCTAGTGTCAATTGCTATGCTCTTGATAATAGAGAAAACTAACTCTCGAGATACTGAAATTGTATCATTCGTATAATCAATATAGCAGTCTCCCATGCAATCATTAGGAGTTTCAAATCTGTTCCTAAAATATCCCTCAACAACATCTTTCTCTAGTTTCAAATCATTAGTTCTGCCACTTAAAATTTGTCTAATTGCTTTCCTCCTTTGGTAAAAATATTCATATTGAGTCAGTTCATATTCGAATTTAGTATTCGATGTTCACGATCTTTCTTAGAGGATCTCTGTGGGTTACTGGAGGTTTCATATCGTCGGTTGTTATTTTTGTAAGTGCCACGTTTAAGCTTCAATATATCTAGTAACTGAACTCATTGGACCTGGCAGTAGGTCTGTAGCTGTGGCAAGGAAGTTTAAAAAATTAGTGAATTGTTCATTGAATTCATCATCATTCAATTCATGCTGAAAAATACCTAGACATTTATTCAGTTCGTCGTCGTAAGGTTTATTTTTTTGCTCTCTTTGATCAGAGGTTATATCCAACTTCGTTGACTAACCATTTTTACTAGAAGGAGGAATAGTATCTTAGACTGGCTAGGTGTGGTCATAGATGGATTCTGCAAGCAGGCTCTGAATTGCTCTGGGTGTGATTTAATTATATGCATCTTAAGGCCTTTATACATTTGCCCGCGAAATTGACATTGTGTTTTGATACCATTGGTACTCTTATTCGTGTCATTTGTATCCATAGTACAGGATGTATTTTTCAATGATGATAATTTATTACGACTATGGACTCTATTACTATGAAACTGTAGACTATATCAGAAAGTAGGGATGTGTAAAGTATTTCGTCTTGTAAATGCAAACCATGAATTGAAGGTATCATAGTAGGATAATTCAAGAGAGTTAAAAGATGACAAGAAGAGAGAAAGAAAAATATTGAGAACATAGCCTAATTCAGACGTTGAATGATTAGTGGACACAGAACACTTAAATGATAACAAACGGCTACCTTAGTGATTTGTTGGTCTTAAGATAAATCCATTATCGACGTGCAAACAAAACAGCAATTAGGACAACCCCGAAAAGTCCAGGTAATTTTTATGTTCTGCTTTGATAGACTTCCCCCGTTGCGATTTGAATTGTATTTACTGAAGGGATCCTTCACCTTCAAGGTGGGAAACCTAGAATATTTCTTGAGGCAGTCATGTAAACGTTTTTCCAGTAACATCTTTCTAAGGATACCAACCAAGCCATCATGGATGTCTTGCTAGACACATATTGACGCGGGAACTATCGTGTTGCTGACGGATAACAAGACGTCGGAGACACAATCTAGGATGGCTGGTGAGACTGAAATATATGCAGAAAAGTATGCATTGCTGAGAGATGTAGATGAAAAGTCCTTATATGGCACACGATATGTAAACGCACATTAATTATATAAGTACATTTAACATTGGACAAATCGTTTAATATATAGATCGACGGCAATTAGATACGGACAATATAGTGAGTTTCATAAACTGTTCGAGATTTTGTTTTGAAAAACATATTGATTGTATTGCATTGCATTTTATTGCATGATGATAATTATCCTTGTCGCTTTAATGGGCCTTACATCTAGGTCATCGGCCTTATCCAAAATCCTCTTACTCTCACTCTCGTTATTACTGTACTTGACATGCTCCTAGAAACAATGACAAAAAATATGTACGTAACTTCATTCTCTCAGATCAAATTACGAAATTGGATTCATTTACAGGTATGAATGTTTTCCAGACATAGTGCTGATGTACTTAACATGCTCCTAGGAACGATAACAAAAATATGTATGTAACTTCATTCTCTCAGATCAAAATACAAAACTGATGGATTCAGTTACAGGTATGAATGATTTTCAGACATGGTGCTGATAATACAATATAAGTCTAGCCGCAATTTGAAGAGGCTACTGGTGTGGTTGATGGTATAATTCGTAATGAATTTTTAACTGACTCAAGAATGTTCGGCGTTGGGAAATGATATTGAAGTGATGTTACATAGGTATTCCAGCAAGATATAACTTGTACTTTATATTTTGATGCAAAAGCTCAGTACCACTAAAGACCTCACTCTTGAATACAGCATCGGAAGCTAACTTTAACTTAACGTACATCGGAGTATTTGCCTCGTGGGAACATATGTAACTCTGAATACTCCAATTAATGCTCTCTACTGTAGAGTTAATACCCAACATCTACCGAAAGGGTGTCATGACCAGCAGGAACTGACAACCGGCTACATACGACAAAAGTTTTAAAAGACTACAACATGTCTACCGTTAACAGAACAAGCGATCCCTATTCAGCTGTGAACGAGTAGCATCCATTTCGATCGAAAGGGAACACATCTCTATATATTACATATATTTGGTTGGCAAGGCCTTGGTGTTCTTTCAATATATCTATAATATGAGGACCAGAATATTTAACGGAATGTTTAAAGTACTCCTCCAGCCCATAGAATGCCACGTTAGAAAATAGTGATTCCATTTTCTTTGCACTTAGCCAAGTCTAGCACGGAAAAGAATTTGAATTAAACCGAAGTAAAAATCGAAAAAGAGACGATAAAGATACAGAAAAAAATTCCCTCACAACTATATCATAGAGCCTTGAAAAATTCAACAAAACTGTAACCCCACAAACCATACCCACACCCACACCCAAACCCACACCCACACCCACCCCAAAATACAGTTCCCTCGCAGTGTTGGAAAATTGATTTTTAAGACGGCAGACCACGTACTATAATTTTTGCAGAAAATGTAACCTAAATAACCACTACTGTTCACACATTCCCATGAAAAATAACCTACCGTATTCAAGAAAAACACAGTAGAAAAACACAACACCACATCCAGAGGGAACCTTCCCACCCACCCTCAATATCAAAGCCCAAAAACCACACAACGCACAGAAAAAAAGCACGAAACCCGTACGCCAAATATTCCAAAACACACTGATCACTTATCACACTTTTCATAATGCTACAAACCACTCCTCGCCAGTTACTTGCATAAGGTTCATGGTTTTAAGTATTTAAGCACTAATATCTTTCATTCTTCCTTCGTACATTTATACCCATTGATAAATATTTACACATTTACTCTCCCAGAATACATCCTGGGACTTTAGGAAATCGATGAATGGACTACTGAGCTCACCAAAAGAAAGTCATTATTCGAGAAGCTCAAAACGCCGTTACTATGCTAGCATTAAATCAGATCAATATGCAGTCTAACAAAACAACCGCAGTCCTGAAATGCTCACGCGCAAATAGCAGCAAGGTAGTGGGAATGATTTTATTTGGCGGTTTAGCAGGAACATCATAGATGTCTTCGTAACTACTGAAGATAATACCTTACGACAAAAAGTTGTCTAGAGTGCAACGTTTGCTTTCACCAAGACTGTAAAGACGTTTCTGATTCTAAAAATGGGACATAAGAGAGATCCAGGATAACAAGCTAGGAAAACTGTGGATGAACGTACATTTGCCAAGAGGGGAGGAACAGACACTATTAAACAAGAAAAGAAGAATGAGGAAACAGAGCTCGTAGAGTCTGAGCATCTCTAATGTCTCAATTAAACTTACGTTTTAATAGAAGTTTGTAAAGACGAAGGAACTTACAAACAAGGACAGTTCTGTATTGAGATAAGGGTGGCACAATCTTCAGCAGTGATGAAGCTATACTTGACAGGTTGACTCAGAAATATAATGCAAAAGTGAGTGGAAATATACGTGACGGCAACGAAAAGATAGACATTGCAAAAAATAAATAGAGCGTGGGAACTAATTTGCAAATGCCAAAAATCAGGCAGTTATAAAACCACTCCTTCAATTCATAATCTAATCAGTAAGGGCTAATGCGCACTATCTGGTTGCACTGCACTATATGATAGCGATTACCGAAACAATTAACCACATATATCTCATCTTCATGTGCTCAACATTCACATAAATTTGGCATTGTTGGCATAGAATATTTGAAATCTAACAATAAAACATACGTAATTTCAATTACTTAGTCTGTTCATAGCGAAATGATCAAGAATTAATCTTTATTTATTTAGTCTGATCCACGACACCCTAGATTTGCCATAAGACACAGAATAATACACAATAACAATTTTGAGGGAAGATAAAAAAGATAAATGTTCAAAAATGATAGGTTACAATTAACCATGTTAAATAGCATTAACTCCATATAAATGGTGGCGAAGAATCGAAACGGAGTATTTGATGAGTGAGACGACTATTTCATCTTGTAGACTTCTCGCTTGTCGCCATGTGACGAAGGATTTGGGAATTGTTCCCCTCCCGCCAAAGAAATGTCCTGTCACCGTATTTTTTTAAAGGTTATTCGACTCAAGAGAGAAAGGGAATGTTGGATTAAAGATATCGTTCTTCATGTTGTGAACGTCAGTCTGCTGAGAAGCTGAAGATTCAAAGCGTACCGTAGGATCATTAATTTCTGCTTCGTTCCTCCGTCTGTCAATCGCTATAATATCAATCCGGCGAGTGCTGCCTCATTCGGCGATGAAGTGGACTTCTTCGTACACGTCTAGATTTTTGAGACGAAGAGCATTAGCAATCAGGTTTCTGATGATGTTATGGGGTTTTCATCCTAAGCAGTTCTACTTGAGGGCAACTCCCCAACACATGTGGTAAGGTTTCATACTCACTCCGGGGTCTGCGGTGGCCTGTGCTGGTAGAACGTCCCAGCAGCGTAGGTACTGATGCAACCATCGCGGTCATCTTCAACATCTCACTCCATTCCGAACAAGTTAAACCATCTCTTCTGGTAACCCAAGAATTAGCAGCAGGAACTTGAGGAAATAACGCAACAACTCTTCCTGTCTGTGGATATGCACACCAAGCATCAAATTCGCGTGTTCTAAGTATATCGCGCACTTTTATAACAGATTACATTGATGTCTCTTCATTGAGTTGAAGTTCAGATAGGCAGCGAGTTTATTATTCCTGTGAAATTTCGAACAGCATTTACGTGCGAATCATTCACAGCTTCTAGCTTGAGATTGATGTTCAGCTGTTGAAGGTACGATTCCCAAGTAGCGCGCATTAGAGCTAACCCTTTAGATTTGTGGCTCGAATAGATCACACTTGTCGGTGTGTCACTCTGATCTTGTAGAATTTCTTTAAGTGCGCTTCTGATCATGTTGTCGGCTTTTAACGGATTTGATTAGGGAATTTTCTCAACCGAAACAGTCTGGAAGGGGTATATCAGTGTAGGGCGTATAAACTGATTTATTACAGTCAGTTTTTGATGCGGTTGGAGTAAGTGAGTCCTGGTAATCTGATCTACTGTAAGTTAGCTTTCGATTTTTCAAGTACCTGACTTTCATTGAAGACTATAGTCTGTCTGAAAGTTGCCCCTACATATGTTATTTCTTCGCTATCATTTATACCTGTAATGTTTCCAGAAACCGTCACGATATTATCAGAATGAAGTTTACCATTTATATTATAATGGCACTTGATTTGTCGGCATTTATAATCAAACCTATTTCTTGGTGCAGATTTATGATAGAAGTGACTAGGATAGAAGCTGCTGCTTGGTCTTTAGTTATGAATATCAGAACGTCGGCAAAGCATAGGGATGTTAAAGGTAAACTGTTAGGACTCAATTGAAAACCATACATTTCTGATACTTTGATGTCTCTGAGTTCATCAAGGATGTGGTTTATACCCCAGTTAAATAAAAAGGTGAAATGGCATCTGATTGCATCGCTCCACATTTGATGTTTATCTTATCTGTATGACCACGAGCAGTTTGAACTTTTGTTGTATTTTCTGTGAGAAGATTGACTAGTAACTTCTTAACGGGTCTGGGTAGTATAGAGTTCACTATTGTAGTCTTTAAGTGATTGTGTCCAATACTATCGAACGCTTTGCTGATGTCGAGGAACACTACGCAGATCGAAATCTTTTTCATTACAGCTGTTGGTAAAATGCCATCAACAATTTTCACGTTAATGAAAGAGCGAGGGGTCATGACAAAACCTCTTTGGAACTTGTTCAAAGGGATTTATTCCCTTACACTTTTATCAAGGATCTTACTAAATATGCGCCGCATAATGGAGCAAATACTAATCGGTCTCCATTTGGACAGATCATTCTCTTCACCGCCTTTATGTGTAAGAACAGTTCTCGCTGCCTTGAGAACCTCAGGAATGAACCCACTTTCAAATATTCTTATGAAGATATGGGCTAAAGTATTAGCAGCAAGTGGATCATAAACAGATTTCAATAAAACCTTATCCGGACCTGGGCTAGTGTCAATTGCTATGCTCTTGATAATAGAGAAAACTAACTCTCGAGATACTGAAATTGTATCATTCGTATAATCAATATAGGAGTCTCCCATGCAATCATTAGGAGTTTCAAATCTGTTCCTAAAATATCCCTCAACAACATCTTTCTCTGGTTTCAAATTATTAGTTCTGCCACTTAAAATTTGTCTAATTGCTTTCCTCCTTTGGTACAAATATTCATATTGAGTCAGTTCATATTCGAATTTAGCCTTTCGATGTTCACGATCATTCTTAGAGGATCTCTGTGGGTTACTGGAGGTTTCATATCGTCGGTTGTTATTTTTGTAAGTGCCACGTTTAAGCTTCAATATATCTAGTAACTGGACTCATTGGACCTGGCAGTAGGTCTGTAGCTGTGGCAAGGAAGTTTAAAAAATTAGTGAATTGTTCATTGAATTCATCATCATTCAATTCATGCTGAAAAATACCTAGACATTTATTCAGTTCGTCGTCGTAAGGTTTATTTCTTTGCTCTCTTTGATCAGAGGTTATATCCAACTTCGTTGACTAACCATTTTTACTAGAAGGAGGAATAGGATCTTAGACTGGCTAGGTGTGGTCATAGATTGATTCTGCAAGCAGGCTCTGAATTGCTCTGGGTGTGATTTAATTATATGCATCTTAAGGCCTTTATACATTTGCCCGCGAAATTGACATTGTGTTTTGATACCATTGGTACTCTTATTGGTGTCATTTGTATCCATAGTACAGGATGTATTTTTCAATGATGATAATTTATTACGCCTATGGACACTATTACTATGAAACTGTAGACTATATCAGAAAGTAGGGATGTGTAAAGTATTTCGTCTTGTAAATGCAAACCATGAATTTAAGGTATCATAGTAAGATAATGCAAGAGAGTTCAAAGATGACAAGAAGAGAGAAAGAAAAATATTGAGAACATAGCAATTCAGACGTTGAATGATTAGTGGACACAGAACACTTAAATGATAACAAACGGCTACCTTAGTGATTTGTTGGCCTTAAGATAAATCCATTATCGACGTGCAAACAAAACAGCAATTAGGACAACCCCGAAAAGTCCAGGTAATTTTTATGTTCTGCTTTGATAGACTTCCCCCGTTGCGATTTGAATTGTATTTACTGAAGGGATCCTTCACCTTCAAGGTGGGAAACCAAGAATATTTCTTGAGGCAGTCATGTAAACGTTTTTCCAGTAACATCTTTCTATGGATACCAACCAAGCCATCATGGATGTCTCGCTAGACACATATTGACGCGGGAGCTATCGTGTTGCTGACGGATAACATGACGTCGGAGACACAATCTAGGATGGCTGGTGAGACTGAAATATATGCAGAAAAGTATGCATTGCTGAGAGATGTAGATGAAAAGTCCTTTTATGGCACACGATATGTAAACGCACATTAATTATATAAGTACATTTAACATTGGACAAATTGTTTAATATATAGATCGACGGCAATTAGATACGGACAATATAGTGAGTTTCATAAACTGTTCGAGATTTTGTTTTGAAAAACATATTGATTGTATTGCATTGCATTTTATTGCATGATGATAATTATCCTTGTCGCTTTAATGGGCCTTACAGCTAGGTCATCGGCCTTATCCAAAATCCTCTTACTCTCACTCTCGTTATTACTGTACTTGACATGCTCCTAGAAACAATGACAAAAATATGTACGTAACTTCATTCTCTCAGATCAAATTACGAAATTGGATTCATTTACAGGTATGAATGTTTTCCAGACATAGTGCTGATGTACTTAACATGCTCCTAGGAACGATAACAAAAATATGTATGTAACTTCATTCTCTCAGATCAAAATACAAAACTGATGGATTCAGTTACAGGTATGAATGATTTTCAGACATGGTGCTGATAATACAATATAAGTCTAGCCGCAATTTGAAGAGGCTACTGGTGTGGTTGATGGTATAATTCGTAATGAATTTTTAACTGACTCAAGAATGTTCGGCGTTGGGAAATGATATTGAAGTGATGTTACATAGGTATTCCAGCAAGATATAACTTGTACTTTATATTTTGATGCAAAAGCTCAGTACCACTCAAGACCTCACTCTTGAATACAGCATCGGAAGCTAACTTTAACTTAACGTACATCGGAGTATTTGCCTCGTGGGAACATATGTAACTCTGAATACTCCAATTAATGCTCTCTACTGTAGAGTTAATACCCAACATCTACCGAAAGGGTGTCATGACCAGCAGGAACTGACAACCGGCTACATACGACAAAAGTTTTAAAAGACTACAACATGTCTACCGTTAAGAGAACAAGCGATCCCTATTCAGCTGTGAACGAGTAGCATCCATTTCGATCGAAAGGGAACACATCTCTATATATTACATATATTTGGTTGGCAAGGCCTTGGTGTTCTTTCAATATATCTATAATATGAGGACCAGAATATTTAACGGAATGTTGAAAGTACTCCTCCAGCCCATAGAAGCCACGTTAGAAAATAGTGATTCCATTTTCTTTGCACTTAGCCAAGTCTAGCACGGAAAAGAATTTGAATTAAACCGAAGTAAAAATCGAAAAAGAGACGATAAAGATACAGAAAAAATTCCCTCACAACTATATCATAGAGCCTTGAAAAATTCAACAAAACTGTAACCCCACAAACCATACCCACACCCACACCCAAACCCACACCCACACCCACCCCAAAATACAGTTCCCTCGCAGTGTTGGAAAATTGATTTTTAAAACGGCAGACCACGTACTATAATTTTTGCAGAAAATGTAACCTAAATAACCACTGCCGTTCACACATTCCCATGAAAAATAAATTACCGTATTCAAGAAAAACACAGTAGAAAAACACAACACCACATCCAGAGGGAACCTTCCCGCCCACCCTCAATATCAAAGCCCAAAAACCACACAACGCACAGAAAAAAAAGCACGGAACCCGTACGCCAAATATTCCAAAACACACTGATCACTTATCACACTTTTCATAATGCTACAAACCACTCCTCGCCAGTTACTTGCATAAGGTTCATGGTTTTAAGTATTTAAGCACTAATATCTTTCATTCTTCCTTCGTACATTTATACCCATTGATAAATATTTACACATTTACTCTCCCCAAATACATCCTGGGACTTTAGAAAATCGATGAATGGACTACTGAGCTCACCAAAAGAAAGTCATTATTCGAGAAGCTCAAAACGCCGTTACTATGCTAGCATTAAATCAGATCAATATGCAGTCTAACAAAACAACCGCAGTCGTGAAATGCTCACGCGCAAATAGCAGCAAGGTAGTGGGAATGATTTTATTTGGCGGTTTAGCAGGAACATCATAGATGTCTTCGTACCTACTGAAGATAATACCTTACGACAAAAAGTTGTCTAGAGTGCAACGTTTGCTTTCACCAAGACTGTAAAGACGTTTCTGATTCTAAAAATGGGACATAAGAGAGATCCAGGATAACAAGCTAGGAAAACTGTGGATGAACGTACATTTGCCAAGAGGGGAGGAACAGACACTATTAAACAAGAAAAGAAGAATCAGGAAATAGAGCTCGTAGAGTCTGAGCATCTCTAATGTCTCAATTAAACTTACGTTTTAATAGAAGTTTGTAAAGACGAAGGAACTTACAAACAAGGACAGTTCTGTATTGAGATAAGGGTGGCACAATCTTCAGCAGTGATGAAGCTATACCTGACAGGCTGACTCAGAAATATAACGCAAAAGTGAGTGGAAATATACGTGACGGCAACGAAAGGATAGACATTGCAAAAAATAAATAGAGCGTGGGAACTAAATTGCAAATGCCAAAAATCAGGCAGTTATAAAACCACTCCTTCAATTCATAATCTAATCAGTAAGGGCTAATGCGAACTATCTGGTGGCACTGCACCATATGATAGCGATTACCGAAACAATTAACCACATATATCTCATCTTCATGTGCTCAACATTCACATAAATTTGGCATTGTTGGCATAGAATTATTTGAAAACTTACAATAAAACATTCGTAATTTCATTTACTTAGGCTGTTCATAGCGAAATGATCAAGAATTAATCTTTATTTATTTAGTCTGATCCAGGACACCCTAGATTTGCCATAAGACACAGAATATTACACAATAACAATTTTGAGGGAAGATAAAAAAGATTAATGTTCAAAAATGATAGGTTACAATTAACCATGTTAAATAGCATTAACTCCATATAAATGGTGGCGAAGAATCGAAACGGAGTATTTGATGAGTGAGACGACTATTTCATCTTGTAGACTTCTCGCTTGTCGCCATGTGACGAAGGATTTGGGAATTGTTCCCCTCCCGCAAAAGAAATGTCCTGTCACCGTATTTTTTTAAAGGTTATTCGACTCAAGAGAGAAAGGGAATGTTGGATTAAAGATATCGTTCTTCATGTTGTCAACGTCAGTCTGCTGAGAAGCTGAAGATTCAAAGCGTACCGTAGGATCAATAATTTCTGCTTCGTTCCTCCGTCTGTCAATCGCTATAATATCAATCCTGCGAGTGCTGCCTCATTCGGCGATGAAGTGGACTTCTTCGTACACGTCTAGATTTTTGAGACGAAGAGCATTAGCAATCAGGTTTCTGATGATGTTATGGGGTTTTCATCCTAAGCAGTTCTCCTTGAGGGCAACTCCCCAACACATGTGGTAAGGTTTCATACTCACTCCGGTGTCTGCGGTGGCCTGTGCTGGTAGAACGTCCCAGCAGCGTAGGTACTGATGCAACCATCGCGGTCATCTTCAACATCTCACTCCATTCCGAACAAGTTAAACCATCTCTTCTGGTAACCCAAGAATTAGCAGCAGGAACTTGAGGAAATAACGCAACAACTCTTCCTGTCTGTGGATATGCACACCAAGCATCAAATTCGCGTGTTCTAAGTATATCGCGCACTTTTATAACAGATTACATTGATGTCTCTTCATTGAGTTGAAGTTCAGATAGGCAGCGAGTTTATTATTCCTGTGAAATTTCGAACAGCATTTACGTGCGAATCATTCACAGCTTCTAGCTTGAGATTGATGTTCAGCTGTTGAAGGTACGATTCCCAAGTAGCGCGCATTAGAGCTAACCCTTTAGATTTGTGGCTCGAATAGATCACACTTGTCGGTGTGTCACTCTGATCTTGTAGAATTTCTTTAAGTGCGCTTCTGATCATGTTGTCGGCTTTTAACGGATTTGATTAGGGAATTTTCTCAACCGAAACAGTCTGGAAGGGGTATATCAGTGTAGGGCCAATAAACTGATTTATTACAGTCAGTTTTTGATGCGGTTGGAGTAAGTGAGTCCTGGTAATCTGATCTACTGTAACTTAGCTTTCGATTTTTCAAGTACCTGACTTTCATTGAAGACTATAGTCTGTCTGAAAGTTGCCCCTACATATGTTATTTCTTCGCTATCATTTATACCTGTAATGTTTCCAGAGACCGTCACGATATTATCAGAATGAAGTTTACCATTTATATTATAATGGCATTTGATTTGTCCGCATTTATAATCAAACCTATTTCTTGAAGCAGATTTATGATTGAAGTGACTAGGATAGAAGCTGCTGCTTGGTCTTTAGTTATGAATATCAGAACGTCGGCAAAGCATAGGGATGTTAAAGGTAAACTGTTAGGACTCAATTGAAAACCATACATTTCTGATACTTTGATGTCTCTGAGTTCATCAAGGATGTGCTTTATACCCCAGTTAAATAAAAAGGTGAAATGGCATCTGCTTGCATCGCTCCACATTTGATGTTTATCTTATCTGTATGACCACGAGCAGTTTGAACGTTTGTTGTATTTTCTGTGAGAAGATTGACTAGTAACTTCTTAATGGATCTGGGTAGTATAGAGTCCACTATTGTAGCCTTTAAGTGATTGTGTCCAATACTATCGAACGCTTTGCTGATGTCGAGGAATACTACGCAGATCGAAATCTTTTTCATTACAGCTGTTGCTAAAATGCCATCAACAATTTTCACGTTAATGAAAGGGCGAGTGGTCATGACAAAACCTCTTTGGAACTTGTTCAAAGGGATTTATTCCCTTACACTTTTATTAAGGATCTTACTAAATTTGCGCCGCATAATGGAGCAAATACTAATCGGTCTCCATTTGGACAGATCATTCTCTTCACCGCCTTTATGTGTAAGAACAGTTCTCGCTGCCTTGAGAACCTCAGGAATGAACCCACTTTCAAATATTCTTATGAAGATATGGGCTAAAGTATTAGCAGCAAGTGGATCATAAACAGATTTCAATAAAACCTTATCCGGACCTGGGCTAGTGTCAATTGCTATGCTCTTGATAATAGAGAAAACTAACTCTCGAGATACTGAAATTGTATCATTCGTATAATCAATATAGGAGTCTCCCATGCAATCATTAGGAGTTTCAAATCTGTTCCTAAAATATCCGTCAACAACATCTTTCTCTGGTTTCAAATTATTAGTTCTGCCACTTAAAATTTGTCTAATTGCTTTCCTCCTTTGGTACAAATATTCATATTGAGTCAGTTCATATTCGAATTTAGCCTTTCGATGTTCACGATCATTCTTAGAGGATCTCTGTGGGTTACTGGAGGTTTCATATCGTCGGTTGTTATTTTTGTAAGTGCCACGTTTAAGCTTCAATATATCTAGTAACTGGACTCATTGGACCTGGCAGTAGGTCTGTAGCTGTGGCAAGGAAGTTTAAAAAATTAGTGAATTGTTCATTGAATTCATCATCATTCAATTCATGCTGAAAAATACCTAGACATTTATTCAGTTCGTCGTCGTAAGGTTTATTTCTTTGCTCTCTTTGATCAGAGGTTATATCCAACTTCGTTGACTAACCATTTTTACTAGAAGGAGGAATAGGATCTTAGACTGGCTAGGTGTGGTCATAGATTGATTCTGCAAGCAGGCTCTGAATTGCTCTGGGTGTGATTTAATTATATGCATCTTAAGGCCTTTATACATTTGCCCGCGAAATTGACATTGTGTTTTGATACCATTGGTACTCTTATTCGTGTCATTTGTATCCATAGTACAGGATGTATATTTCAATGATGATAATTTATTACGCCTATGGACACTATTACTATGAAACTGTAGACTATATCAGAAAGTAGGGATGTGTAAAGTATTTCGTCTTGTAAATGCAAACCATGAATTTAAGGTATCATAGTAAGATAATGCAAGAGAGTTAAAAGATGACAAGAAGAGAGAAAGAAAAATATTGAGAACATAGCAATTCAGACGTTGAATGATTAGTGGACACAGAACACTTAAATGATAACAAACGGCTACCTTAGTGATTTGTTGGCCTTAAGATAAATCCATTATCGAAGTGCAAAGCAAAACAGCAATTAGGACAAAACCGAAAAATCAAGGTAATTTTTATGTTCTGCTTTGATAGACTTCCCCCGTTGCGATTTGAATTGTATTTACTAAAGGGATCCTTCACCTTCCAGGTGAGAAACCTAGAATATTTCTTGAGGCAGTCATGTAAACGTTTTTCCAGTAACCTCTTTCTATGGAGACCAACCAAGCCATCATGGATATCTCGCTAGACACATATTGACGCGTGAACTATCGTGTTGCTGACGGATAACATGACGTTGGAGACACAATCTAGGATGGCTGGTGAGACTGAAATATATGCAGAAAAGTATACATTGCTGAGAGATGTAGATGAAAAGGCCTTTTATGGCACACGATATGTAAACGCACATTAATTATATAAGTACATTTAACATTGGACAAATTGTTTAATATATAGATCGACGGCAAATAGATACGGACAATATAGTGAGTTTCATAAACTGTTCGAGATTTTGTTTTGAAAAAAATATTGATTGTATTGCATTGCATTTTATTGCATGATGATAATTATCATTGTTGCTTTAATGGGCCTTACATCTAGGTCATCGGCCTTTTCCAATTTCCTCTTACTCTCACTCTCGTTATTACTGTACTTGACATGCTGCTAGAAAAAATGACAAAAATATGTACGTACATTCTCTCAGATCAAAATACGAAATTGGATTCATTTACAGGTATGAATGTTTTCCAGACATAGTGCTGATGTACTTAACATGCTCCTAGGAACGATAACAAAAATATGTATGTAACTTCATTCTCTCAGATCAAAATACGGAACTGATGGTTTCAGTTACAGGTATGAATGATTTCCAGACATGGTGCTGATAATACAAGATAAGTCTAGCCGCAATTTGAAGAGGCTACTGGTGTGGCTGATGGTATAATTCGTAATGAATTTTTAACTGACTCAAGAATGTTCGGCGTTGGGAAATGATATTGAAGTGATCTTACATAGGTATTCCAGCAAGATATAACTTGTACTTTATATTTTGATGCAAAAGCTCAGTACCACTAAAGACCTCACTCTTGAATCTTAGTTCTGCTGCAGCTGAAGTATTTCTTCAATAACTTCCTATAACATACTCCCAAATCCTGAATGAAGTTTCTTCCAAACTGCCAAGATTTTATCGCAGCTTTGCATTTACATAAGAATCTTAGCGCTCCATGGCAGGTAAAACAATTACAATTAGAAATGCACAACCGTTATAAGAATCTGTTTATGTGGCATTGTCGAAGATAGACCTATAATGACTATGACGCTGGACAGGGATAATACAGCATCGGAAGCTAACTTTGGCTTAACGTACATCGGAGTATTTGCCTCGTGGGAACATATGTAACTCTGAATACTCCAATTAATGCTCTCTACTGTAGAGTTAATACCCAACTTCTACCGAAAGCGTGTCATGACCAGCAGGAACTGACAACCGGCTACATACGACAAAAGTTTTAAAAGACTACAACATGTCTACCGTTAAGAGAACAAGCGATCCCTGTTCAGCTGTGAACGAGTAGCACCCATTTCGATCGAAAAGGAACTCATCTCTATATATTATATTTATTTGGTTGGCAAGGCCTTGGTGTTCTTTCAATATATCTATAATATGAGGACCAGAATATTTAACGGAATGTTGAAAGTACTCCTCCAGCCCAGAGAATGCCACGTAAGAAAATAGTGATTCCATTTTCCTTCCACTTAGCCAACTCTAGCACTAAAAAGAATTTGAATTAAACCGAAGTAAAAATCGAAAAAGAGACGATAAAGACACAGAAAAAAATTCCCTCACAACTATATCATAGAGCGTTGAAAAATTCAACAAAACTGTAACCCCACAAACCATACCCATGCCCACACCCACACCAAAACCCAAACCCACACCCACACCCACCCCAAAATACAGTTCCCTCGCAGTGTTGGAAAATTGTTTTTTAAAACGGCAGACCACGTACTATAATTTTTGCAGAAAATGTAACCTAAATAACCACTGCCGTTCACACAATCCCATGAAAAATAACCTACCGTATTCAAGAAAAACACAGTAGAAAAACACAACACCACATCTAGAGGGACCATTCCCACCCACCCTCAATATCAATGCCCAGAAACCACACAACGCACAGAAAAAAAAGCACGAAACCCGTACGCCAAATATTCCAAAACACACTGATCACTTATCACACTTTTCATAATGCTACAAACCACTCCTCGCCAGTTACTTGCATAAGGTTCATGGTTTTAAGTATTTAAGCACTAATATCTTTCATTCTTCCTTCGTACATTTATACCCATTGATAAATATTTACACATTTACTCTCCCCAAATAAATCCTGGGACTTTAGAAAATCGATGAATGGACTATTGAGCTCACCAAAAGAAAGTCATTATTCGAGAAGCTCAAAACGCCGTTACTATGCTAGCATTAAATCAGATCAATATGCAGTCTAACAAAACAACCGCAGTCGTGAAATGCTCACGCGCAAATAGCAGCAAGGTAGTGGGAATGATTTTATTTGGCGGTTTAGCAGGAACATCATAGATGTCTTCGTAACTACTAAAGATAATACCTTACGACAAAAAGTTGTCTAGAGTGCAACGTTTGCTTTCACCAAGACTGTAAAGACGTTTCTGATTCTTAAAATGGGACATAAGAGAGATCCGGGATAACAAGCTAGGAAAACTGTGGATGAACGTACATTTGCCAAGAGGGGAGGAACAGACACTATTAAACAAGAAAGAAGAATGAGGAAACAGAGCTCGTAGAGTCTGAGCATCTCTAATGTCTCAATTAAACTTACGTTTTAATAGAAGTTTGTAAAGACAAAGGAACTTACAAACATGGACAGTTCTGTATTGAGATAAGGGTGGCACAATCTTCAGCAGTGATGAAACTATACTTGACAGGTTGACTCAGAAATATAATGCAATAGTGAGTGGAAATATACGTGACGGCAACGAAAGGATAGACATTGCAAAAAATAAATAGAGCGTGGGAACTAAATTGCAAATGCGAAAAATCAGGCAGTTATAAAACCACTCCTTCAATTCATAATCTAATCAGTAAGGGCTAACGCGCACTATCTGGTGGCACTGCACTTTATGATAGCGATTACCGAAACAATTAACCACATATATCTCATCTTCATGTGCTCAACATTCACATAAATTTGGCATTGTTGGCATAGAAATATTTGAAATCTTACAATAAAACATTCGTAATTTCAATTACTTAGGCTGTTCATAGCGAAATGATCAAGAATTAATCTTTATTTATTTAGTCTGATCCAGGACACCCTAGATTTGCCATAAGACACAGAATAATACACAATAACAATTTTGAGGGAAGATAAAGCAGATTAATGTTCAAAAATGATAGGTTACAATTAACCATGTTAAATAGCATTAACTCCATATAAATGGTGGCGAAGAATCGAAACGGAGTATCTGATGAGTGAGACGACTATTTCATCTTGTAGACTTCTCGCTAGTTTATATTTTTGTCGCCATGTGACGAAGGATTTGGGAATTGTTCCTCTCCCGCCAAACAAATGTCCTGTCACCGTATTGTTTTAAAAGGTTATTCGAATCGAGAGAGAAAGGGAATGTTGGATTAAAGATATCGTTCTTCTCGTTGTCAACGTCAGTCTGCTGAGAGGCTGAAGATTCAAAGCGTACCGTTGGATCAATAATTTCAGCTTCGTTCCTCCGTCTGTCAATCGCTATAATATCAATCCTGCGAGTGCTGCCTCATTCGGCGATGCAGTGGACTTCTTCGTACACTTCTAGATTTTTGAGACGAAGAGCATTAGCAATCAGGTTTCTGATGATGTTATGGCGTTATCATCCTAAACAGTTCTCATTGAGGGCAACTCCCCAACACATGTGGTAAGGTTTCATACTCACTCCGGTGTCTGCGGTGGCCTGTGCTGGTAGAACGTCCCAGCAGAGTAGGTACTGATGCAACCATCGCGGTCATCTTCAACATCTCACTCCATTCCGAACAAGCTAAACCATCTCTTCTGGTAACCCAAGAATTAGCAGCAGGAACTTGAGGAAATAACGCAACAACTCTTCCTGTCTGTGGATATGCACACCAAGCATCAAATTCGCGTGTTCTAAGTATATCGCGCACTTTTCTAACATATTTCGTTGATGTCTCTTCATTGAGTTGAAGTTCAGATAGGCAGCGAGTTTATTATTCCTGTGAAATTTCCAACAGCATTTACGTGCGAATCATTCACAGCTTCTAGCTTGAGTTTGATGTTCAGCTGTTGAAGGTACGATTCCCAAGTAGCGCGCATTAGAGCTAACCCTTTATATTTGTGGCTCGAATAGAGCACACTTGTCGGTGTGTCACTCTGATCTTGTAGAATTTCTTTAAGTGCGCTTCTGATCATGTTGTTGGCTTTTAACGGATTTGATTTGGGAATTTTCTCAACCGAAACAGTGTGGAAGGGGTATATCAGGTGTAGGGCCAATAAACTGATATATTACAGTCAGTTTTTGATGCGGTTGGAGTAAGTGAGTCCTGGTAATCTGATCTACTGTAACTTAGCTTTCGATTTTTCAAGTACCTAACTTTCATTGAAGACTATAGTCTGTCTGAATGTTGCCCCTACATATGTTATTTCTTCGCTATCATTTATACCTGTAATGTTTCCAGAGACCGTCACGAAATCATCAGAATGAAGTTTACCATTTATATTATAATGGCATTTGATTTGTCTGCATTTATAAGCAAACCTATTTCTTGAAGCAGACATATGATAGAAGTGACTAGGATAGAAGCTGCTGCTTGGTCTTTAGTTATGATCATCAGAACGTCGGCAAAGCATGGGGATGTTAAAGGAAAAGTGTTAGGACTGAATTGAAAACCATACATTTCTGATACTTTGATGTCTCTGAGTTCATCAAGGATGTGGTTTATACCAAAGTTAAATAAAAAGGTGAAATGGCATCTGCTTGCATCGCTCCACATTTGATGTTTATCTTATCTGTATGACCACGAGCAGTTTGAAATTTTGTTGTATCATCTGTGAGAAGATTGACGAGTAACTTCTTAATGGATCTGGGTAGTATAGAGTCCACTATTGTAGCCTTTAAGTGATTGTGTCCAATACTATCGAACGCTTTGCTGATGTCGAGGAATACTACGCAGATCGAAATCTTTTTCATTACAGCTGTTGGTAAAATGCCATCAACAATTTTCACGTTAATGAAAGAGCGAGGGGTCATGACAAAACCTCTTTGGAACTTGTTCAAAGGGATATATTCCCTACAATTTTATCAAGGATCTTACTAAATATGCGCCGAATAATGGAGCAAATACTAATCGGTCTCCATTTGGACAGATCATTCTCTTCACCGCCTTTATGTATAAGAACAGTTCTCGCTGCCTTGAGAACCTCGGGAATGAACCCACTTTCAAATATTCTTATGAAGATATGGGCTAAAGTATTAGCAGCAAGTGGATCATAAACAGATTTCAATAAAACCTTATCCGACCCTGGGCTAGTGTCAATTGCTATGCTCTTGATAATAGAGAAAACTAACTCTCGAGATACTGAAATTGTATCATTCGTATAATCAATATAGCAGTCTCCCATGCAATCATTAGGAGTTTCAAATCTGTTCCTAAAATATCCCTCAACAACATCTTTCTCTAGTTTCAAATCATTAGTTCTGCCACTTAAAATTTGTCTAATTGCTTTCCTCCTTTGGTAAAAATATTCATATTGAGTCAGTTCATATTCGAATTTAGTATTCGATGTTCACGATCTTTCTTAGAGGATCTCTGTGGGTTACTGGAGGTTTCATATCGTCGGTTGTTATTTTTGTAAGTGCCACGTTTAAGCTTCAATATATCTAGTAACTGAACTCATTGGACCTGGCAGTAGGTCTGTAGCTGTGGCAAGGAAGTTTAAAAAATTAGTGAATTGTTCATTGAATTCATCATCATTCAATTCATGCTGAAAAATACCTAGACATTTATTCAGTTCGTCGTCGTAAGGTTTATTTTTTTGCTCTCTTTGATCAGAGGTTATATCCAACTTCGTTGACTAACCATTTTTACTAGAAGGAGGAATAGTATCTTAGACTGGCTAGGTGTGGTCATAGATGGATTCTGCAAGCAGGCTCTGAATTGCTCTGGGTGTGATTTAATTATATGCATCTTAAGGCCTTTATACATTTGCCCGCGAAATTGACATTGTGTTTTGATACCATTGGTACTCTTATTCGTGTCATTTGTATCCATAGTACAGGATGTATTTTTCAATGATGATAATTTATTACGACTATGGACTCTATTACTATGAAACTGTAGACTATATCAGAAAGTAGGGATGTGTAAAGTATTTCGTCTTGTAAATGCAAACCATGAATTGAATGGGTGAAAACCATAACGGTATAAGTAGCATTTTGGTCATTCAGAGAAAAAGGCTTGTAAACATCTTCAACACTCATATAAAGCATGGTATTTGTAGTTATACCACCCATCACTAGAGCGCAGAATATTACCGCTATCACTTGTATCTCTTTGTTGGTGAAAGGATACATCCTCCTGGAGTTACATCCTACACTTAACTCATTTTTTTTTTAAATGTCACTTATACCGTTATGGTTTTCACGCATTCAATTGAAGGTATCATAGTAGGATAATTCAAGAGAGTTAAAAAATGACAAGAAGAGAGAAAGAAAAATATTGAGAACATAGCCTAATTCAGACGTTGAATGATTAGTGGACACAGAACACTTAAATGATAACAAACGGCTACCTTAGTGATTTGTTGGTCTTAAGATAAATCCATTATCGACGTGCAAACAAAACAGCAATTAGGACAACCCCGAAAAGTCCAGGTAATTTTTATGTTCTGCTTTGATAGACTTCCCCCGTTGCGATTTGAATTGTATTTACTGAAGGGATCCTTCACCTTCAAGGTGGGAAACCTAGAATATTTCTTGAGGCAGTCATGTAAACGTTTTTCCAGTAACATATTTCTAAGGATACCAACCAAACCATCATGGATGACTTGCTAGACACATATTGACGCGGGAACTATCGTGTTGCTGACGGATAACAAGACGTCGGAGACACAATCTAGGATGGCTGGTGAGACTGAAATATATGCAGAAAAGTATGCATTGCTGAGAGATGTAGATGAAAAGTCCTTTTATGGCACACGATATGTAAACGCACATTAATTATATAAGTACATTTAACATTGGACAAATCGTTTAATATATAGATCGACGGCAATTAGATACGGACAATATAGTGAGTTTCATAAACTGTTCGAGATTTTGTTTTGAAAAACATATTGATTGTATTGCATTGCATTTTATTGCATGATGATAATTATCCTTGTCGCTTTAATGGGCCTTACATCTAGGTCATCGGCCTTATCCAAAATCCTCTTACTCTCACTCTCGTTATTACTGTACTTGACATGCTCCTAGAAACAATGACAAAAAATATGTACGTAACTTCATTCTCTCAGATCAAATTACGAAATTGGATTCATTTACAGGTATGAATGTTTTCCAGACATAGTGCTGATGTACTTAACATGCTCCTAGGAACGATAACAAAAATATGTATGTAACTTCATTCTCTCAGATCAAAATACAAAACTGATGGATTCAGTTACAGGTATGAATGATTTTCAGACATGGTGCTGATAATACAATATAAGTCTAGCCGCAATTTGAAGAGGCTACTGGTGTGGTTGATGGTATAATTCGTAATGAATTTTTAACTGACTCAAGAATGTTCGGCGTTGGGAAATGATATTGAAGTGATGTTACATAGGTATTCCAGCAAGATATAACTTGTACTTTATATTTTGATGCAAAAGCTCAGTACCACTAAAGACCTCACTCTTGAATACAGCATCGGAAGCTAACTTTAACTTAACGTACATCGGAGTATTTGCCTCGTGGGAACATATGTAACTCTGAATACTCCAATTAATGCTCTCTACTGTAGAGTTAATACCCAACATCTACCGAAAGGGTGTCATGACCATCAGGAACTGACAACCGGCTACATACGACAAAAGTTTTAAAAGACTACAACATGTCTACCGTTAAGAGAACAAGCGATCCCTATTCAGCTGTGAACGAGTAGCATCCATTTCGATCGAAAGGGAACACATCTCTATATATTACATATATTTGGTTGGCAAGGCCTTGGTGTTCTTTCAATATATCTATAATATGAGGACCAGAATATTTAACGGAATGTTTAAAGTACTCCTCCAGCCCATAGAATGCCACGTTAGAAAATAGTGATTCCATTTTCTTTGCACTTAGCCAAGTCTAGCACGGAAAAGAATTTGAATTAAACCGAAGTAAAAATCGAAAAAGAGACGATAAAGATACAGAAAAAAATTCCCTCACAACTATATCATAGAGCCTTGAAAAATTCAACAAAACTGTAACCCCACAAACCATACCCACACCCACACCCAAACCCACACCCACACCCACCCCAAAATACAGTTCCCTCGCAGTGTTGGAAAATTGATTTTTAAAACGGCAGACCACGTACTATAATTTTTGCAGAAAATGTAACCTAAATAACCACTACCGTTCACACATTCCCATGAAAAATAACCTACCGTATTCAAGAAAAACACAGTAGAAAAACACAGCACCACATCCAGAGGAAACCTTCCCACCCACCCTCAATATCAAAGCCCAAAAACCACACAACGCACAGAAAAAATGCACGAAACCCGTACGCCAAATATTCCAAAACACACTGATCACTTATCACACTTTTCATAATGCTACAAACCACTCCTCGCCAGTTACTTGCATAAGGTTCATGGTTTTAAGTATTTAAGCACTAATATCTTTCATTCTTCATTCGTACATTTATAACCATTGATAAATATTTACACATTTACTCTCCCAGAATACATCCTGGGACTTTAGGAAATCGATGAATGGACTACTGAGCTCACCAAAAGAAAGTCATTATTCGAGAAGCTCAAAACGCCGTTACTATGCTAGCATTAAATCAGATCAATATGCAGTCTAACAAAACAACCGCAGTCGTGAAATGCTCACGCGCAAATAGCAGCAAGGTAGTGGGAATGATTTTATTTGGCGGTTTAGCAGGAACATCATAGATGTCTTCGTAACTACTGAATATAATACCTTACGACAAAAAGTTGTCTAGAGTGCAACGTTTGCTTTCACCAAGACTGTAAAGACGTTTCTGATTCTAAAAATGGGACATAAGAGAGATCCAGGATAACAAGCTAGGAAAACTGTGGATGAACGTACATTTGCCAAGAGGGGAGGAACAGACACTATTAAACAAGAAAAGAAGAATGAGGAAACAGAGCTCGTAGAGTCTGAGCATCTCTAATGTCTCAATTAAACTTACGTTTTAATAGAAGTTTGTAAAGACGAAGGAACTTACAAACAAGGACAGTTCTGTATTGAGATAAGGGTGGCACAATCTTCAGCAGTGATGAAGCTATACTTGACAGGTTGACTCAGAAATATAATGCAAAAGTGAGTGGAAATATACGTGACGGCAACGAAAAGATAGACATTGCAAAAAATAAATAGAGCGTGGGAACTAATTTGCAAATGCCAAAAATCAGGCAGTTATAAAACCACTCCTTCAATTCATAATCTAATCAGTAAGGGCTAATGCGCACTATCTGGTTGCACTGCACTATATGATAGCGATTACCGAAACAATTAACCACATATATCTCATCTTCATGTGCTCAACATTCACATAAATTTGGCATAGTTGGCATAGAGTATTTGAAATCTTACAATAAAACATACGTAATTTCAATTACTTAGTCTGTTCATAGCGAAATGATCAAGAATTAATCTTTATTTATTTAGTCTGATCCAGGACACCCTAGATTTGCCATAAGACACAGAATAATACACAATAACAATTTTGAGGGAAGATAAAAAAGATAAATGTTCAAAAATGATAGGTTACAATTAACCATGTTAAATAGCATTAACTCCATATAAATGGTGGCGAAGAATCGAAACGGAGTATTTGATGAGTGAGACGACTATTTCATCTTGTAGACTTCTCGCTTGTCGCCATGTGACGAAGGATTTAGGAATTGTTCCCCTCCCGCCAAAGAAATGTCCTGTCACCGTATTTTTTTAAAGGTTATTCGACTCAAGAGAGAAAGGGAATGTTGGATTAAAGATATCGTTCTTCATGTTGTCAACGTCAGTCTGCTGAGAAGCTGAAGATTCAAAGCGTACCGTAGGATCAATAATTTCTGCTTCGTCCCTCCGTCTGTCAATCGCTATATCAATCCGGCGAGTGCTGCCTCATTCGGCGATGAAGTGGACTTCTTCGTACACGTCTAGATTTTTGAGACGAAGAGCATTAGCAATCAGGTTTCTGATGATGTTATGGGGTTTTCATCCTAAGCAGTTCTACTTGAGGGCAACTCCCCAACACATGTGGTAAGGTTTCATACTCACTCCGGTGTCTGCGGTGGCCTGTGCTGGTAGAACGTCCCAGCAGCGTAGGTACTGATGCAACCATCGCGGTCATCTTCAACATCTCACTCCATTCCGAACAAGTTAAACCATCTCTTCTGGTAACCCAAGAATTAGCAGCAGGAACTTGAGGAAATAACGCAACAACTCTTCCTGTCTGTGGATATGCACACCAAGCATCAAATTCGCGTGTTCTAAGTATATCGCGCACTTTTATAACAGATTACATTGATGTCTCTTCATTGAGTTGAAGTTCAGATAGGCAGCGAGTTTATTATTCCTGTGAAATTTCGAACAGCATTTACGTGCGAATCATTCACAGCTTCTAGCTTGAGTTTGATGTTCAGCTGTTGAAGGTACGATTCCCAAGTAGCGCGCATTAGAGCTAACCCTTTAGATTTGTGGCTCGAATAGAGCACACTTGTCGGTGTGTCACACTGATCTTGTAGAATTTCTTTAAGTGCGCTTCTGATCATGTTGTCGGCTTTTAACGGATTTGATTTGGGAATTTTCTCAACCGAAACAGTGTGGAAGGGGTATATCAGTGTAGGGCGTATAAACTGATTTATTACAGTCAGTTTTTGATGCGGTTGGAGTAAGTGAGTCCTGGTAATCTGATCTACTGTAAGTTAGCTTTCGATTTTTCAAGTACCTGACTTTCATTGAAGACTATAGTCTGTCTGAAAGTTGCCCCTACATATGTTATTTCTTCGCTATCATTTATACCTGTAATGTTTCCAGAAACCGTCACGATATTATCAGAATGAAGTTTACCATTTATATTATAATGGCACTTGATTTGTCTGCATTTATAATCAAACCTATTTCTTGGTGCAGATTTATGATAGAAGTGACTAGGATAGAAGCTGCTGCTTGGTCTTTAGTTATGAATATCAGAACGTCGGCAAAGCATAGGGATGTTAAAGGTAAACTGTTAGGACTCAATTGAAAACCATACATTTCTGATACTTTGATGTCTCTGAGTTCATCAAGGATGTGGTTTATACCCCAGTTAAATAAAAAGGTGAAATGGCATCTGATTGCATCGCTCCACATTTGATGTTTATCTTATCTGTATGACCACGAGCAGTTTGAACTTTTGTTGTATTTTCTGTGAGAAGATTGACTAGTAACTTCTTAACGGATCTGGGTAGTATAGAGTTCACTATTGTAGTCTTTAAGTGATTGTGTCCAATACTATCGAACGCTTTGCTGATGTCGAGGAACACTACGCAGATCGAAATCTTTTTCATTACAGCTGTTGGTAAAATGCCATCAACAATTTTCACGTTAATGAAAGAGCGAGGGGTCATGACAAAACCTCTTTGGAACTTGTTCAAAGGGATTTATTCCCTTACACTTTTATCAAGGATCTTACTAAATATGCGCCGCATAATGGAGCAAATACTAATCGGTCTCCATTTGGACAGATCATTCTCTTCACCGCCTTTATGTGTAAGAACAGTTCTCGCTGCCTTGAGAACCTCAGGAATGAACCCACTTTCAAATATTCTTATGAAGATATGGGCTAAAGTATTAGCAGCAAGTGGATCATAAACAGATTTCAATAAAACCTTATCCGGACCTGGGCTAGTGTCAATTGCTATGCTCTTGATAATAGAGAAAACTAACTCTCGAGATACTGAAATTGTATCATTCGTATAATCAATATAGCAGTCTCCCATGCAATCATTAGGAGTTTCAAATCTGTTCCTAAAATATCCCTCAACAACATCTTTCTCTAGTTTCAAATCATTAGTTCTGCCACTTAAAATTTGTCTAATTGCTTTCCTCCTTTGGTAAAAATATTCATATTGAGTCAGTTCATATTCGAATTTAGTATTCGATGTTCACGATCTTTCTTAGAGGATCTCTGTGGGTTACTGGAGGTTTCATATCGTCGGTTGTTATTTTTGTAAGTGCCACGTTTAAGCTTCAATATATCTAGTAACTGAACTCATTGGATCTGGCAGTAGGTCTGTAGCTGTGGCAAGGAAGTTTAAAAAATTAGTGAATTGTTCATTGAATTCATCATCATTCAATTCATGCTGAAAAATACCTAGACATTTATTCAGTTCGTCGTCGTAAGGTTTATTTTTTTGCTCTCTTTGATCAGAGGTTATATCCAACTTCGTTGACTAACCATTTTTACTAGAAGGAGGAATAGTATCTTAGACTGGCTAGGTGTGGTCATAGATGGATTCTGCAAGCAGGCTCTGAATTGCTCTGGGTGTGATTTAATTATATGCATCTTAAGGCCTTTATACATTTGCCCGCGAAATTGACATTGTGTTTTGATACCATTGGTACTCTTATTCGTGTCATTTGTATCCATAGTACAGGATGTATTTTTCAATGATGATAATTTATTACGACTATGGACTCTATTACTATGAAACTGTAGACTATATCAGAAAGTAGGGATGTGTAAAGTATTTCGTCTTGTAAATGCAAACCATGAATTGAAGGTATCATAGTAGGATAATTCAAGAGAGTTAAAAGATGACAAGAAGAGAGAAAGAAAAATATTGAGAACATAGCCTAATTCAGACGTTGAATGATTAGTGGACACAGAACACTTAAATGATAACAAACGGCTACCTTAGTGATTTGTTGGTCTTAAGATAAATCCATTATCGACGTGCAAACAAAACAGCAATTAGGACAACCCCGAAAAGTCCAGGTAATTTTTATGTTCTGCTTTGATAGACTTCCCCCGTTGCGATTTGAATTGTATTTACGGAAGGGATCCTTCACCTTCAAGGTGGGAAACCTAGAATATTTCTTGAGGCAGTCATGTAAACGTTTTTCCAGTAACATTTTTCTAAGGATACCAACCAAGCCATCATGGATGTCTTGCTAGACACATATTGACGCGGGAACTATCGTGTTGCTGACGGATAACAAGACGTCGGAGACACAATCTAGGATGGCTGGTGAGACTGAAATATATGCAGAAAAGTATGCATTGCTGAGAGATGTAGATGAAAAGTCCTTTTATGGCACACGATATGTAAACGCACATTATTTATATAAGTACATTTAACATTGGACAAATCGTTTAATATATAGATCGACGGCAATTAGATACGGACAATATAGTGAGTTTCATAAACTGTTCGAGATTTTGTTTTGAAAAACATATTGATTGTATTGCATTGCATTTTATTGCATGATGATAATTATCCTTGTCGCTTTAATGGGCCTTACATCTAGGTCATCGGCCTTATCCAAAATCCTCTTACTCTCACTCTCGTTATTACTGTACTTGACATGCTCCTAGAAACAATGACAAAAAATATGTACGTAACTTCATTCTCTCAGATCAAATTACGAAATTGGATTCATTTACAGGTATGAATGTTTTCCAGACATAGTGCTGATGTACTTAACATGCTCCTAGGAACGATAACAAAAATATGTATGTAACTTCATTCTCTCAGATCAAAATACAAAACTGATGGATTCAGTTACAGGTATGAATGATTTTCAGACATGGTGCTGATAATACAATATAAGTCTAGCCGCAATTTGAAGAGGCTACTGGTGTGGTTGATGGTATAATTCGTAATGAATTTTTAACTGACTCAAGAATGTTCGGCGTTGGGAAATGATATTGAAGTGATGTTACATAGGTATTCCAGCAAGATATAACTTGTACTTTATATTTTGATGCAAAAGCTCAGTACCACTAAAGACCTCACTCTTGAATACAGCATCGGAAGCTAACTTTAACTTAACGTACATCGGAGTATTTGCCTCGTGGGTACATATGTAACTCTGAATACTCCAATTAATGCTCTCTACTGTAGAGTTAATACCCAACATCTACCGAAAGGGTGTCATGACCAGCAGGAACTGACAACCGGCTACATACGACAAAAGTTTTAAAAGACTACAACATGTCTACCGTTAAGAGAACAAGCGATCCCTATTCAGCTGTGAACGAGTAGCATCCATTTCGATCGAAAGGGAACACATCTCTATATATTACATATATTTGGTTGGCAAGGCCTTGGTGTTCTTTCAATATATCTATAATATGAGGACCAGAATATTTAACGGAATGTTTAAAGTACTCCTCCAGCCCATAGAATGCCACGTTAGAAAATAGTGATTCCATTTTCTTTGCACTTAGCCAAGTCTAGCACGGAAAAGAATTTGAATTAAACCGAAGTAAAAATCGAAAAAGAGACGATAAAGATACAGAAAAAAATTCCCTCACAACTATATCATAGAGCCTTGAAAAATTCAACAAAACTGTAACCCCACAAACCATACCCACACCCACACCCAAACCCACACCCACACCCACCCCAAAATACAGTTCCCTCGCAGTGTTGGAAAATTGATTTTTAAAACGGCAGACCACGTACTATAATTTTTGCAGAAAATGTAACCTAAATAACCACTACCGTTCACACATTCCCATGAAAAATAACCTACCGTATTCAAGAAAAACACAGTAGAAAAACACAGCACCACATCCAGAGGAAACCTTCCCACCCACCCTCAATATCAAAGCCCAAAAACCACACAACGCACAGAAAAAATGCACGAAACCCGTACGCCAAATATTCCAAAACACACTGATCACTTATCACACTTTTCATAATGCTACAAACCACTCCTCGCCAGTTACTTGCATAAGGTTCATGGTTTTAAGTATTTAAGCACTAATATCTTTCATTCTTCATTCGTACATTTATAACCATTGATAAATATTTACACATTTACTCTCCCAGAATACATCCTGGGACTTTAGGAAATCGATGAATGGACTACTGAGCTCACCAAAAGAAAGTCATTATTCGAGAAGCTCAAAACGCCGTTACTATGCTAGCATTAAATCAGATCAATATGCAGTCTAACAAAACAACCGCAGTCGTGAAATGCTCACGCGCAAATAGCAGCAAGGTAGTGGGAATGATTTTATTTGGCGGTTTAGCAGGAACATCATAGATGTCTTCGTAACTACTGAATATAATACCTTACGACAAAAAGTTGTCTAGAGTGCAACGTTTGCTTTCACCAAGACTGTAAAGACGTTTCTGATTCTAAAAATGGGACATAAGAGAGATCCAGGATAACAAGCTAGGAAAACTGTGGATGAACGTACATTTGCCAAGAGGGGAGGAACAGACACTATTAAACAAGAAAAGAAGAATGAGGAAACAGAGCTCGTAGAGTCTGAGCATCTCTAATGTCTCAATTAAACTTACGTTTTAATAGAAGTTTGTAAAGACGAAGGAACTTACAAACAAGGACAGTTCTGTATTGAGATAAGGGTGGCACAATCTTCAGCAGTGATGAAGCTATACTTGACAGGTTGACTCAGAAATATAATGCAAAAGTGAGTGGAAATATACGTGACGGCAACGAAAAGATAGACATTGCAAAAAATAAATAGAGCGTGGGAACTAATTTGCAAATGCCAAAAATCAGGCAGTTATAAAACCACTCCTTCAATTCATAATCTAATCAGTAAGGGCTAATGCGCACTATCTGGTTGCACTGCACTATATGATAGCGATTACCGAAACAATTAACCACATATATCTCATCTTCATGTGCTCAACATTCACATAAATTTGGCATAGTTGGCATAGAGTATTTGAAATCTTACAATAAAACATACGTAATTTCAATTACTTAGTCTGTTCATAGCGAAATGATCAAGAATTAATCTTTATTTATTTAGTCTGATCCAGGACACCCTAGATTTGCCATAAGACACAGAATAATACACAATAACAATTTTGAGGGAAGATAAAAAAGATAAATGTTCAAAAATGATAGGTTACAATTAACCATGTTAAATAGCATTAACTCCATATAAATGGTGGCGAAGAATCGAAACGGAGTATTTGATGAGTGAGACGACTATTTCATCTTGTAGACTTCTCGCTTGTCGCCATGTGACGAAGGATTTAGGAATTGTTCCCCTCCCGCCAAAGAAATGTCCTGTCACCGTATTTTTTTAAAGGTTATTCGACTCAAGAGAGAAAGGGAATGTTGGATTAAAGATATCGTTCTTCATGTTGTCAACGTCAGTCTGCTGAGAAGCTGAAGATTCAAAGCGTACCGTAGGATCAATAATTTCTGCTTCGTCCCTCCGTCTGTCAATCGCTATAATATCAATCCGGCGAGTGCTGCCTCATTCGGCGATGAAGTGGACTTCTTCGTACACGTCTAGATTTTTGAGACGAAGAGCATTAGCAATCAGGTTTCTGATGATGTTATGGGGTTTTCATCCTAAGCAGTTCTACTTGAGGGCAACTCCCCAACACATGTGGTAAGGTTTCATACTCACTCCGGTGTCTGCGGTGGCCTGTGCTGGTAGAACGTCCCAGCAGCGTAGGTACTGATGCAACCATCGCGGTCATCTTCAACATCTCACTCCATTCCGAACAAGTTAAACCATCTCTTCTGGTAACCCAAGAATTAGCAGCAGGAACTTGAGGAAATAACGCAACAACTCTTCCTGTCTGTGGATATGCACACCAAGCATCAAATTCGCGTGTTCTAAGTATATCGCGCACTTTTATAACAGATTACATTGATGTCTCTTCATTGAGTTGAAGTTCAGATAGGCAGCGAGTTTATTATTCCTGTGAAATTTCGAACAGCATTTACGTGCGAATCATTCACAGCTTCTAGCTTGAGTTTGATGTTCAGCTGTTGAAGGTACGATTCCCAAGTAGCGCGCATTAGAGCTAACCCTTTAGATTTGTGGCTCGAATAGAGCACACTTGTCGGTGTGTCACACTGATCTTGTAGAATTTCTTTAAGTGCGCTTCTGATCATGTTGTCGGCTTTTAACGGATTTGATTTGGGAATTTTCTCAACCGAAACAGTGTGGAAGGGGTATATCAGTGTAGGGCGTATAAACTGATTTATTACAGTCAGTTTTTGATGCGGTTGGAGTAAGTGAGTCCTGGTAATCTGATCTACTGTAAGTTAGCTTTCGATTTTTCAAGTACCTGACTTTCATTGAAGACTATAGTCTGTCTGAAAGTTGCCCCTACATATGTTATTTCTTCGCTATCATTTATACCTGTAATGTTTCCAGAAACCGTCACGATATTATCAGAATGAAGTTTACCATTTATATTATAATGGCACTTGATTTGTCTGCATTTATAATCAAACCTATTTCTTGGTGCAGATTTATGATAGAAGTGACTAGGATAGAAGCTGCTGCTTGGTCTTTAGTTATGAATATCAGAACGTCGGCAAAGCATAGGGATGTTAAAGGTAAACTGTTAGGACTCAATTGAAAACCATACATTTCTGATACTTTGATGTCTCTGAGTTCATCAAGGATGTGGTTTATACCCCAGTTAAATAAAAAGGTGAAATGGCATCTGATTGCATCGCTCCACATTTGATGTTTATCTTATCTGTATGACCACGAGCAGTTTGAACTTTTGTTGTATTTTCTGTGAGAAGATTGACTAGTAACTTCTTAACGGATCTGGGTAGTATAGAGTTCACTATTGTAGTCTTTAAGTGATTGTGTCCAATACTATCGAACGCTTTGCTGATGTCGAGGAACACTACGCAGATCGAAATCTTTTTCATTACAGCTGTTGGTAAGATGCCATCAACAATTTTCACGTTAATGAAAGAGCGAGGGGTCATGACAAAACCTCTTTGGAACTTGTTCAAAGGGATTTATTCCCTTACACTTTTATCAAGGATCTTACTAAATATGCGCCGCATAATGGAGCAAATACTAATCGGTCTCCATTTGGACAGATCATTCTCTTCACCGCCTTTATGTGTAAGAACAGTTCTCGCTGCCTTGAGAACCTCAGGAATGAACCCACTTTCAAATATTCTTATGAAGATATGGGCTAAAGTATTAGCAGCAAGTGGATCATAAACAGATTTCAATAAAACCTTATCCGGACCTGGGCTAGTGTCAATTGCTATGCTCTTGATAATAGAGAAAACTAACTCTCGAGATACTGAAATTGTATCATTCGTATAATCAATATAGCAGTCTCCCATGCAATCATTAGGAGTTTCAAATCTGTTCCTAAAATATCCCTCAACAACATCTTTCTCTAGTTTCAAATCATTAGTTCTGCCACTTAAAATTTGTCTAATTGCTTTCCTCCTTTGGTAAAAATATTCATATTGAGTCAGTTCATATTCGAATTTAGTATTCGATGTTCACGATCTTTCTTAGAGGATCTCTGTGGGTTACTGGAGGTTTCATATCGTCGGTTGTTATTTTTGTAAGTGCCACGTTTAAGCTTCAATATATCTAGTAACTGAACTCATTGGACCTGGCAGTAGGTCTGTAGCTGTGGCAAGGAAGTTTAAAAAATTAGTGAATTGTTCATTGAATTCATCATCATTCAATTCATGCTGAAAAATACCTAGACATTTATTCAGTTCGTCGTCGTAAGGTTTATTTTTTTGCTCTCTTTGATCAGAGGTTATATCCAACTTCGTTGACTAACCATTTTTACTAGAAGGAGGAATAGTATCTTAGACTGGCTAGGTGTGGTCATAGATGGATTCTGCAAGCAGGCTCTGAATTGCTCTGGGTGTGATTTAATTATATGCATCTTAAGGCCTTTATACATTTGCCCGCGAAATTGACATTGTGTTTTGATACCATTGGTACTCTTATTCGTGTCATTTGTATCCATAGTACAGGATGTATTTTTCAATGATGATAATTTATTACGACTATGGACTCTATTACTATGAAACTGTAGACTATATCAGAAAGTAGGGATGTGTAAAGTATTTCGTCTTGTAAATGCAAACCATGAATTGAAGGTATCATAGTAGGATAATTCAAGAGAGTTAAAAGATGACAAGAAGAGAGAAAGAAAAATATTGAGAACATAGCCTAATTCAGACGTTGAATGATTAGTGGACACAGAACACTTAAATGATAACAAACGGCTACCTTAGTGATTTGTTGGTCTTAAGATAAATCCATTATCGACGTGCAAACAAAACAGCAATTAGGACAACCCCGAAAAGTCCAGGTAATTTTTATGTTCTGCTTTGATAGACTTCCCCCGTTGCGATTTGAATTGTATTTACGGAAGGGATCCTTCACCTTCAAGGTGGGAAACCTAGAATATTTCTTGAGGCAGTCATGTAAACGTTTTTCCAGTAACATTTTTCTAAGGATACCAACCAAGCCATCATGGATGTCTTGCTAGACACATATTGACGCGGGAACTATCGTGTTGCTGACGGATAACAAGACGTCGGAGACACAATCTAGGATGGCTGGTGAGACTGAAATATATGCAGAAAAGTATGCATTGCTGAGAGATGTAGATGAAAAGTCCTTTTATGGCACACGATATGTAAACGCACATTAATTATATAAGTACATTTAACATTGGACAAATCGTTTAATATATAGATCGACGGCAATTAGATACGGACAATATAGTGAGTTTCATAAACTGTTCGAGATTTTGTTTTGAAAAACATATTGATTGTATTGCATTGCATTTTATTGCATGATGATAATTATCCTTGTCGCTTTAATGGGCCTTACATCTAGGTCATCGGCCTTATCCAAAATCCTCTTACTCTCACTCTCGTTATTACTGTACTTGACATGCTCCTAGAAACAATGACAAAAAATATGTACGTAACTTCATTCTCTCAGATCAAATTACGAAATTGGATTCATTTACAGGTATGAATGTTTTCCAGACATAGTGCTGATGTACTTAACATGCTCCTAGGAACGATAACAAAAATATGTATGTAACTTCATTCTCTCAGATCAAAATACAAAACTGATGGATTCAGTTACAGGTATGAATGATTTTCAGACATGGTGCTGATAATACAATATAAGTCTAGCCGCAATTTGAAGAGGCTACTGGTGTGGTTGATGGTATAATTCGTAATGAATTTTTAACTGACTCAAGAATGTTCGGCGTTGGGAAATGATATTGAAGTGATGTTACATAGGTATTCCAGCAAGATATAACTTGTACTTTATATTTTGATACAAAAGCTCAGTACCACTAAAGAACTCACTCTTGAATACAGCATCGGAAGCTAACTTTAACTTAACGTACATCGGAGTATTTGCCTCGTGGGAACATATGTAACTCTGAATACTCCAATTAATGCTCTCTACTTTAGAGTTAATACCCAACATCTACCGAAAGCGTGTCATGACCAACAGGAACTGACAACCGGCTACATACGACAAAAGTTTTAAAAGACTACAACATGTCTACCGTTAAGAGAACAAGCGATCCCTATTCAGCTGTGAACGAGTAGCATCCATTTCGATCGAAAGGGAACACATCTCTATATATTACATATATTTGGTTGGCAAGGCCTTGGTGTTCTTTCAATATATCTATAATATGGGGACCAGAATATTTAACGGAATGTTGAAAGTACTCCTCCTGCCCATAGAATGCCACGTTAGAAAATAGTGATTCCATTTTCTTTGCACTTAGCCAAGTCTAGCACGGAAAAGAATTTGAATTAAACCGAAGTAAAAATCGAAAAAGAGACGATAAAGATACAGAGAAAAATTCCCTCACAACTATATCATAGAGCCTTGAAAAATTCAACAAAACTGTAACCCCACAAACCATACCCACACCCACACCCAAACCCACACCCACACCCACCCCAAAATACAGTTTCCTCGCAGTGTTGGAAAATTGATTTTTAAAACGGCAGACCACGTACTATAATTTTTGCAGAAAATGTAACCTAAATAACCACTGCCGTTCACACATTCCCATGAAAAATAAATTACCGTATTCAAGAAAAACACAGTAGAAAAACACAACACCACATCCAGAGGGAACCTTCCCACCCACCCTCAATATCAAAGCCCAAAAACCACTCAACGCACAGAAAAAAAAGCACGAAAACCGGACGCCAAATATTCCAAAACACACTGATCACTTACCACACTTTTCATAATGCTACAAACCACTCCTCGCCAGTTACTTGCATAAGGTTCATGGTTTTAAGTATTTAAGCACTAATATCTTTCATTCTTCCTTCGTACATTTATACCCATTGATAAATATGTACACATTTACTCTCCCCAAATACATCCTGGGACTTTAGAAAATCGATGAATGGACTACTGAGCTCACCAAAAGAAAGTCATTATTCGAGAAGCTCAAAACGCCGTTACTATGCTAGCATTAAATCAGATCAATATGCAGTCTAACAAAACAACCGCAGTCGTGAAATGCTCACGCGCAAATAGCAGCAAGGTAGTGGGAATGATTTTATTTGGCGGTTTAGCAGGAACATCATAGATGTCTTCGTACCTACTGAATATAATACCTTACGACAAAAAGTTGTCTAGAGTGCAACGTTTGCTTTCACCAAGACTGTAAAGACGTTTCTGATTCTAAAAATGGGACATAAGAGAGATCCAGGATAACAAGCTAGGAAAACTGTGGATGAACGTACATTTGCCAAGAGGGGAGGAACAGACACTATTAAACAAGAAAAGAAGTATCAGGAAATAGAGCTCGTAGAGTCTGAGCATCTCTAATGTCTCAATTAAACTTACGTTTTAATAGAAGTTTGTAAAGACGAAGGAACTTACAAACAAGGACAGTTCTGCATTGAGATAAGGGTGGCACAATCTTCAGCAGTGATGAAGCTATACCTGACAGGCTGACTCAGAAATATAACGCAAAAGTGAGTGGAAATATACGTGACGGCAACGAAAGGATAGACATTGCAAAAAATAAATAGAGCGTGGGAACTAAATTGCAAATGCCAAAAATCAGGCAGTTATAAAACCACTCCTTCAATTCATAATCTAATCAGTAAGGGCTAATGCGAACTATCTGGTGGCACTGCACCATATGATAGCGATTACCGAAACAATTAACCACATATATCTCATCTTCATGTGCTCAACATTCACATAAATTTGGCATTGTTGGCATAGAATTATTTGAAAACTTACAATAAAACATTCGTAATTTCAATTACTTAGGCTGTTCATAGCGAAATGATCAAGAATTAATCTTTATTTATTTAGTCTGATCCAGGACACCCTAGATTTGCCATAAGACACAGAATATTACACAATAACAATTTTGAGGGAAGATAAAAAAGATTAATGTTCAAAAATGATAGGTTACAATTAACCATGTTAAATAGCATTAACTCCATATAAATGGTGGCGAAGAATCGAAACGGAGTATTTGATGAGTGAGACGACTATTTCATCTTGTAGACTTCTCGCTTGTCGCCATGTGACGAAGGATTTGGGAATTGTTCCCCTCCCGCAAAAGAAATGTCCTGTCACCGTATTTTTTTAAAGGTTATTCGACTCAAGAGAGAAAGGGAATGTTGGATTAAAGATATCGTTCTTCATGTTGTCAACGTCAGTCTGCTGAGAAGCTGAAGATTCAAAGCGTACCGTAGGATCAATAATTTCTGCTTCGTTCCTCCGTCTGTCAATCGCTATAATATCAATCCTGCGAGTGCTGCCTCATTCGGCGATGAAGTGGACTTCTTCGTACACGTCTAGATTTTTGAGACGAAGAGCATTAGCAATCAGGTTTCTGATGATGTTATGGGGTTTTCATCCTAAGCAGTTCTCCTTGAGGGCAACTCCCCAACACATGTGGTAAGGTTTCATACTCACTCCGGTGTCTGCGGTGGCCTGTGCTGGTAGAACGTCCCAGCAGCGTAGGTACTGATGCAACCATCGCGGTCATCTTCAACATCTCACTCCATTCCGAACAAGTTAAACCATCTCTTCTGGTAACCCAAGAGTTAGCAGCAGGAACTTGAGGAAATAACGCAACAACTCTTCCTGTCTGTGGATATGCACACCAAGCATCAAATTCGCGTGTTCTAAGTATATCGCGCACTTTTATAACAGATTACATTGATGTCTCTTCATTGAGTTGAAGTTCAGATAGGCAGCGAGTTTATTATTCCTGTGAAATTTCGAACAGCATTTACGTGCGAATCATTCACAGCTTCTAGCTTGAGATTGATGTTCAGCTGTTGAAGGTACGATTCCCAAGTAGCGCGCATTAGAGCTAACCCTTTAGATTTGTGGCTCGAATAGATCACACTTGTCGGTGTGTCACTCTGATCTTGTAGAATTTCTTTAAGTGCGCTTCTGATCATGTTGTCGGCTTTTAACGGATTTGATTAGGGAATTTTCTCAACCGAAACAGTCTGGAAGGGGTATATCAGTGTAGGGCCAATAAACTGATTTATTACAGTCAGTTTTTGATGCGGTTGGAGTAAGTGAGTCCTGGTAATCTGATCTACTGTAACTTAGCTTTCGATTTTTCAAGTACCTGACTTTCATTGAAGACTATAGTCTGTCTGAAAGTTGCCCCTACATATGTTATTTCTTCGCTATCATTTATACCTGTAATGTTTCCAGAGACCGTCACGATATTATCAGAATGAAGTTTACCATTTATATTATAATGGCATTTGATTTGTCTGCATTTATAATCAAACCTATTTCTTGAAGCAGATTTATGATTGAAGTGACTAGGATAGAAGCTGCTGCTTGGTCTTTAGTTATGAATATCAGAACGTCGGCAAAGCATAGGGATGTTAAAGGTAAACTGTTAGGACTCAATTGAAAACCATACATTTCTGATACTTTGATGTCTCTGAGTTCATCAAAGATGTGCTTTATACCCCAGTTAAATAAAAAGGTGAAATGGCATCTGCTTGCATCGCTCCACATTTGATGTTTATCTTATCTGTATGACCACGAGCAGTTTGAACTTTTGTTGTATTTTCTGTGAGAAGATTGACTAGTAACTTCTTAATGGATCTGGGTAGTATAGAGTCCACTATTGTAGCCTTTAAGTGATTGTGTCCAATACTATCGAACGCTTTGCTGATGTCGAGGAATACTACGCAGATCGAAATCTTTTTCATTACAGCTGTTGCTAAAATGCCATCAACAATTTTCACGTTAATGAAAGGGCGAGTGGTCATGACAAAACCTCTTTGGAACTTGTTCAAAGGGATTTATTCCCTTACACTTTTATTAAGGATCTTACTAAATTTGCGCCGCATAATGGAGCAAATACTAATCGGTCTCCATTTGGACAGATCATTCTCTTCACCGCCTTTATGTGTAAGAACAGTTCTCGCTGCCTTGAGAACCTCAGGAATGAACCCACTTTCAAATATTCTTATGAAGATATGGGCTAAAGTATTAGCAGCAAGTGGATCATAAACAGATTTCAATAAAACCTTATCCGGACCTGGGCTAGTGTCAATTGCTATGCTCTTGATAATAGAGAAAACTAACTCTCGAGATACTGAAATTGTATCATTCGTATAATCAATATAGGAGTCTCCCATGCAATCATTAGGAGTTTCAAATCTGTTCCTAAAATATCCCTCAACAACATCTTTCTCTGGTTTCAAATTATTAGTTCTGCCACTTAAAATTTGTCTAATTGCTTTCCTCCTTTGGTACAAATATTCATATTGAGTCAGTTCATATTCGAATTTAGCCTTTCGATGTTCACGATCATTCTTAGAGGATCTCTGTGGGTTACTGGAGGTTTCATATCGTCGGTTGTTATTTTTGTAAGTGCCACGTTTAAGCTTCAATATATCTAGTAACTGGACTCATTGGACCTGGCAGTAGGTCTGTAGCTGTGGCAAGGAAGTTTAAAAAATTAGTGAATTGTTCATTGAATTCATCATCATTCAATTCATGCTGAAAAATACCTAGACATTTATTCAGTTCGTCGTCGTAAGGTTTATTTCTTTGCTCTCTTTGATCAGAGGTTATATCCAACTTCGTTGACTAACCATTTTTACTAGAAGGAGGAATAGGATCTTAGACTGGCTAGGTGTGGTCATAGATTGATTCTGCAAGCAGGCTCTGAATTGCTCTGGGTGTGATTTAATTATATGCATCTTAAGGCCTTTATACATTTGCCCGCGAAATTGACATTGTGTTTTGATACCATTGGTACTCTTATTGGTGTCATTTGTATCCATAGTACAGGATGTATTTTTCAATGATGATAATTTATTACGCCTATGGACACTATTACTATGAAACTGTAGACTATATCAGAAAGTAGGGATGTGTAAAGTATTTCGTCTTGTAAATGCAAACCATGAATTTAAGGTATCATAGTAAGATAATGCAAGAGAGTTCAAAGATGACAAGAAGAGAGAAAGAAAAATATTGAGAACATAGCAATTCAGACGTTGAATGATTAGTGGACACAGAACACTTAAATGATAACAAACGGCTACCTTAGTGATTTGTTGGCCTTAAGATAAATCCATTATCGACGTGCAAACAAAACAGCAATTAGGACAACCCCGAAAAGTCCAGGTAATTTTTATGTTCTGCTTTGATAGACTTCCCCCGTTGCGATTTGAATTGTATTTACTGAAGGGATCCTTCACCTTCAAGGTGGGAAACCAAGAATATTTCTTGAGGCAGTCATGTAAACGTTTTTCCAGTAACATCTTTCTATGGATACCAACCAAGCCATCATGGATGTCTCGCTAGACACATATTGACGCGGGAACTATCGTGTTGCTGACGGATAACATGACGTCGGAGACACAATCTAGGATGGCTGGTGAGACTGAAATATATGCAGAAAAGTATGCATTGCTGAGAGATGTAGATGAAAAGTCCTTTTATGGCACACGATATGTAAACGCACATTAATTATATAAGTACATTTAACATTGGACAAATTGTTTAATATATAGATCGACGGCAATTAGATACGGACAATATAGTGAGTTTCATAAACTGTTCGAGATTTTGTTTTGAAAAACATATTGATTGTATTGCATTGCATTTTATTGCATGATGATAATTATCCTTGTCGCTTTAATGGGCCTTACAGCTAGGTCATCGGCCTTATCCAAAATCCTCTTACTCTCACTCTCGTTATTACTGTACTTGACATGCTCCTAGAAACAATGACAAAAATATGTACGTAACTTCATTCTCTCAGATCAAATTACGAAATTGGATTCATTTACAGGTATGAATGTTTTCCAGACATAGTGCTGATGTACTTAACATGCTCCTAGGAACGATAACAAAAATATGTATGTAACTTCATTCTCTCAGATCAAAATACAAAACTGATGGATTCAGTTACAGGTATGAATGATTTTCAGACATGGTGCTGATAATACAATATAAGTCTAGCCGCAATTTGAAGAGGCTACTGGTGTGGTTGATGGTATAATTCGTAATGAATTTTTAACTGACTCAAGAATGTTCGGCGTTGGGAAATGATATTGAAGTGATGTTACATAGGTATTCCAGCAAGATATAACTTGTACTTTATATTTTGATGCAAAAGCTCAGTACCACTAAAGACCTCACTCTTGAATACAGCATCGGAAGCTAACTTTAACTTAACGTACATCGGAGTATTTGCCTCGTGGGAACATATGTAACTCTGAATACTCCAATTAATGCTCTCTACTGTAGAGTTAATACCCAACATCTACCGAAAGGGTGTCATGACCAGCAGGAACTGACAACCGGCTACATACGACAAAAGTTTTAAAAGACTACAACATGTCTACCGTTAAGAGAACAAGCGATCCCTATTCAGCTGTGAACGAGTAGCATCCATTTCGATCGAAAGGGAACACATCTCTATATATTACATATATTTGGTTGGCAAGGCCTTGGTGTTCTTTCAATATATCTATAATATGAGGACCAGAATATTTAACGGAATGTTGAAAGTACTCCTCCAGCCCATAGAAGCCACGTTAGAAAATAGTGATTCCATTTTCTTTGCACTTAGCCAAGTCTAGCACGGAAAAGAATTTGAATTAAACCGAAGTAAAAATCGAAAAAGAGACGATAAAGATACAGAAAAAATTCCCTCACAACTATATCATAGAGCCTTGAAAAATTCAACAAAACTGTAACCCCACAAACCATACCCACACCCACACCCAAACCCACTCCCACACCCACCCCAAAATACAGTTCCCTCGCAGTGTTGGAAAATTGATTTTTAAAACGGCAGACCACGTACTATAATTTTTGCAGAAAATGTAACCTAAATAACCACTGCCGTTCACACATTCCCATGAAAAATAAATTACCGTATTCAAGAAAAACACAGTAGAAAAACACAACACCACATCCAGAGGGAACCTTCCCACCCACCCTCAATATCAAAGCCCAAAAACCACACAACGCACAGAAAAAAAAGCACGAAACCCGTACGCCAAATATTCCAAAACACACTGATCACTTATCACACTTTTCATAATGCTACAAACCACTCCTCGCCAGTTACTTGCATAAGGTTCATGGTTTTAAGTATTTAAGCACTAATATCTTTCATTCTTCCTCCGTACATTTATACCCATTGATAAATATTTACACATTTACTCTCCCCAAATACATCCTGGGACTTTAGAAAATCGATGAATGGACTACTGAGCTCACCAAAAGAAAGTCATTATTCGAGAAGCTCAAAACGCCGTTACTATGCTAGCATTAAATCAGATCAATATGCAGTCTAACAAAACAACCGCAGTCGTGAAATGCTCACGCGCAAATAGCAGCAAGGTAGTGGGAATGATTTTATTTGGCGGTTTAGCAGGAACATCATAGATGTCTTCGTACCTACTGAAGATAATACCTTACGACAAAAAGTTGTCTAGAGTGCAACGTTTGCTTTCACCAAGACTGTAAAGACGTTTCTGATTCTAAAAATGGGACATAAGAGAGATCCAGGATAACAAGCTAGGAAAACTGTGGATGAACGTACATTTGCCAAGAGGGGAGGAACAGACACTATTAAACAAGAAAAGAAGAATCAGGAAATAGAGCTCGTAGAGTCTGAGCATCTCTAATGTCTCAATTAAACTTACGTTTTAATAGAAGTTTGTAAAGACGAAGGAACTTACAAACAAGGACAGTTCTGTATTGAGATAAGGGTGGCACAATCTTCAGCAGTGATGAAGCTATACCTGACAGGCTGACTCAGAAATATAACGCAAAAGTGAGTGGAAATATACGTGACGGCAACGAAAGGATAGACATTGCAAAAAATAAATAGAGCGTGGGAACTAAATTGCAAATGCCAAAAATCAGGCAGTTATAAAACCACTCCTTCAATTCATAATCTAATCAGTAAGGGCTAATGCGAACTATCTGGTGGCACTGCACCATATGATAGCGATTACCGAAACAATTAACCACATATATCTCATCTTCATGTGCTCAACATTCACATAAATTTGGCATTGTTGGCATAGAATTATTTGAAAACTTACAATAAAACATTCGTAATTTCATTTACTTAGGCTGTTCATAGCGAAATGATCAAGAATTAATCTTTATTTATTTAGTCTGATCCAGGACACCCTAGATTTGCCATAAGACACAGAATATTACACAATAACAATTTTGAGGGAAGATAAAAAAGATTAATGTTCAAAAATGATAGGTTACAATTAACCATGTTAAATAGCATTAACTCCATATAAATGGTGGCGAAGAATCGAAACGGAGTATTTGATGAGTGAGACGACTATTTCATCTTGTAGACTTCTCGCTTGTCGCCATGTGACGAAGGATTTGGGAATTGTTCCCCTCCCGCCAAAGAAATGTCCTGTCACCGTATTTTTTTAAAGGTTATTCGACTCAAGAGAGAAAGGGAATGTTGGATTAAAGATATCGTTCTTCATGTTGTCAACGTCAGTCTGCTGAGAAGCTGAAGATTCAAAGCGTACCGTAGGATCAATAATTTCTGCTTCGTTCCTCCGTCTGTCAATCGCTATAATATCAATCCGGCGAGTGCTGCCTCATTCGGCGATGAAGTGGACTTCTTCGTACACGTCTAGGTTTTTGAGACGAAGAGCATTAGCAATCAGGTTTCTGATGATGTTATGGGGTTTTCATCCTAAGCAGTTCTCCTTGAGGGCAACTCCCCAACACATGTGGTAAGGTTTCATACTCACTCCGGTGTCTGCGGTGGCCTGTGCTGGTAGAACGTCCCAGCAGCGTAGGTACTGATGCAACCATCGCGGTCATCTTCAACATCTCACTCCATTCCGAACAAGTTAAACCATCTCTTCTGGTAACCCAAGAATTAGCAGCAGGAACTTGAGGAAATAACGCAACAACTCTTCCTGTCTGTGGATATGCACACCAAGCATCAAATTCGCGTGTTCTAAGTATATCGCGCACTTTTATAACAGATTACATTGATGTCTCTTCATTGAGTTGAAGTTCAGATAGGCAGCGAGTTTATTATTCCTGTGAAATTTCGAACAGCATTTACGTGCGAATCATTCACAGCTTCTAGCTTGAGATTGATGTTCAGCTGTTGAAGGTACGATTCCCAAGTAGCGCGCATTAGAGCTAACCCTTTAGATTTGTGGCTCGAATAGATCACACTTGTCGGTGTGTCACTCTGATCTTGTAGAATTTCTTTAAGTGCGCTTCTGATCATGTTGTCGGCTTTTAACGGATTTGATTAGGGAATTTTCTCAACCGAAACAGTCTGGAAGGGGTATATCAGTGTAGGGCCAATAAACTGATTTATTACAGTCAGTTTTTGATGCGGTTGGAGTAAGTGAGTCCTGGTAATCTGATCTACTGTAACTTAGCTTTCGATTTTTCAAGTACCTGACTTTCATTGAAGACTATAGTCTGTCTGAAAGTTGCCCCTACATATGTTATTTCTTCGCTATCATTTATACCTGTAATGTTTCCAGAAACCGTCACGATATTATCAGAATGAAGTTTACCATTTATATTATAATGGCACTTGATTTGTCTGCATTTATAATCAAACCTATTTCTTGGTGCAGATTTTTGATAGAAGTGACTAGGATAGAAGCTGCTGCTTGGTCTTTAGTTATGAATATCAGAACGTCGGCAAAGCATAGGGATGTTAAAGGTAAACTGTTAGGACTCAATTGAAAACCATACATTTCTGATACTTTGATGTCTCTGAGTTCATCAAGGATGTGGTTTATACCCCAGTTAAATAAAAAGGTGAAATGGCATCTGATTGCATCGCTCCACATTTGATGTTTATCTTATCTGTATGACCACGAGCAGTTTGAACTTTTGTTGTATTTTCTGTGAGAAGATTGACTAGTAACTTCTTAACGGATCTGGGTAGTATAGAGTTCACTATTGTAGTCTTTAAGTGATTGTGTCCAATACTATCGAACGCTTTGCTGATGTCGAGGAACACTACGCAGATCGAAATCTTTTTCATTACAGCTGTTGGTAAAATGCCATCAACAATTTTCACGTTAATGAAAGAGCGAGGGGTCATGACAAAACCTCTTTGGAACTTGTTCAAAGGGATTTATTCCCTTACACTTTTATCAAGGGTCTTACTAAATATGCGCCGCATAATGGAGCAAATACTAATCGGTCTCCATTTGGACAGATCATTCTCTTCACCGCCTTTATGTGTAAGAACAGTTCTCGCTGCCTTGAGAACCTCAGGAATGAACCCACTTTCAAATATTCTTATGAAGATATGGGCTAAAGTATTAGCAGCAAGTGGATCATAAACAGATTTCAATAAAACCTTATCCGGACCTGGGCTAGTGTCAATTGCTATGCTCTTGATAATAGAGAAAACTAACTCTCGAGATACTGAAATTGTATCATTCGTATAATCAATATAGCAGTCTCCCATGCAATCATTAGGAGTTTCAAATCTGTTCCTAAAATATCCCTCAACAACATCTTTCTCTAGTTTCAAATCATTAGCTCTGCCACTTAAAATTTGTCTAATTGCTTTCCTCCTTTGGTAAAAATATTCATATTGAGTCAGTTCATATTCGAATTTAGTATTTCGATGTTCACGATCTTTCTTAGAGGATCTCTGTGGGTTACTGGAGGTTTCATATCGTCGGTTGTTATTTTTGTAAGTGCCACGTTTAAGCTTCAATATATCTAGTAACTGAACTCATTGGACCTGGCAGGAACGCACATTAATTATATAAGTACATTTAACATTGGACAAATCGTTTAATATATAGATCGACGGCAATTAGATACGGACAATATAGTGAGTTTCATAAACTGTTCGAGATTTTGTTTTGAAAAACATATTGATTGTATTGCATTGCATTTTATTGCATGATGATAATTATCCTTGTCGCTTTAATGGGCCTTACATCTAGGTCATCGGCCTTATCCAAAATCCTCTTACTCTCACTCTCGTTATTACTGTACTTGACATGCTCCTAGAAACAATGACAAAAAATATGTACGTAACTTCATTTTCTCAGATCAAATTACGAAATTGGATTCATTTACAGGTATGAATGTTTTCCAGACATAGTGCTGATGTACTTAACATGCTCCTAGGAACGATAACAAAAATATGTATGTAACTTCATTCTCTCAGATCAAAATACAAAACTGATGGATTCAGTTACAGGTATGAATGATTTTCAGACATGGTGCTGATAATACAATATAAGTCTAGCCGCAATTTGAAGAGGCTACTGGTGTGGTTGATGGTATAATTCGTAATGAATTTTTAACTGACTCAAGAATGTTCGGCGTTGGGAAATGATATTGAAGTGATGTTACATAGGTATTCCAGCAAGATATAACTTGTACTTTATATTTTGATGCAAAAGCTCAGTACCACTAAAGACCTCACTCTTGAATACAGCATCGGAAGCTAACTTTAACTTAACGTACATCGGAGTATTTGCCTCGTGGGAACATATGTAACTCTGAATACTCCAATTAATGCTCTCTACTGTAGAGTTAATACCCAACATCTACCGAAAGCGTGTCATAACCAGCAGGAACTGACAACCGGCTACATACGACAAAAGTTTTAAAAGACTACAACATGTCTACCGTTAAGAGAACAAGCGATCCCTATTCAGCTGTGAACGAGTAGCATCCATTTCGATCGAAAGGGAACACATCTCTATATATTACATATATTTGGTTGGCAAGGCCTTGGTGTTCTTTCAATATATCTATAATATGAGGACCAGAATATTTAACGGAATGTTTAAAGTACTCCTCCAGCCCATAGAATGCCACGTTAGAAAATAGTGATTCCATTTTCTTTGCACTTAGCCAAGTCTAGCACGGAAAAGAATTTGAATTAAACCGAAGTAAAAATCGAAAAAGAGACGATAAAGATACAGAAAAAAATTCCCTCACAACTATATCATAGAGCCTTGAAAAATTCAACAAAACTGTAACCCCACAAACCATACCCACACCCACACCCAAACCCACACCCACACCCACCCCAAAATACAGTTCCCTCGCAGTGTTGGAAAATTGATTTTTAAAACAGCAGACCACGTACTATAATTTTTGCAGAAAATGTAACCTAAATAACCACTACTGTTCACACATTCCCATGAAAAATAACCTACCGTATTCAAGAAAAACACAGTAGAAAAACACAACACCACATCCAGAGGGAACCTTCCCACCCACCCTCAATATCAAAGCCCAAAAACCACACAACGCACAGAAAAAAAGCACGAAACCCGTACGCCAAATATTCCAAAACACACTGATCACTTATCACACTTTTCATAATGCTACAAACCACTCCTCGCCAGTTACTTGCATAAGGTTCATGGTTTTAAGTATTTAAGCACTAATATCTTTCATTCTTCCTTCGTACATTTATACCCATTGATAAATATTTACACATTTACTCTCCCAGAATACATCCTGGGACTTTAGGAAATCGATGAATGGACTACTGAGCTCACCAAAAGAAAGTCATTATTCGAGAAGCTCAAAACGCCGTTACTATGCTAGCATTAAATCAGATCAATATGCAGTCTAACAAAACAACCGCAGTCGTGAAATGCTCACGCGCAAATAGCAGCAAGGTAGTGGGAATGATTTTATTTGGCGGTTTAGCAGGAACATCATAGATGTCTTCGTAACTACTGAAGATAATACCTTACGACAAAAAGTTGTCTAGAGTGCAACGTTTGCTTTCACCAAGACTGTAAAGACGTTTCTGATTCTAAAAATGGGACATAAGAGAGATCCAGGATAACAAGCTAGGAAAACTGTGGATGAACGTACATTTGCCAAGAGGGGAGGAACAGACACTATTAAACAAGAAAAGAAGAATGAGGAAACAGAGCTCGTAGAGTCTGAGCATCTCTAATGTCTCAATTAAACTTACGTTTTAATAGAAGTTTGTAAAGACGAAGGAACTTACAAACAAGGACAGTTCTGTATTGAGATAAGGGTGGCACAATCTTCAGCAGTGATGAAGCTATACTTGACAGGTTGACTCAGAAATATAATGCAAAAGTGAGTGGAAATATACGTGACGGCAACGAAAGGATAGACATTGCAAAAAATAAATAGAGCGTGGGAACTAATTTGCAAATGCCAAAAATCAGGCAGTTATAAAACCACTCCTTCAATTCATAATCTAATCAGTAAGGGCTAATGCGCACTATCTGGTTGCACTGCACTATATGATAGCGATTACCGAAACAATTAACCACATATATCTCATCTTCATGTGCTCAACATTCACATAAATTTGGCATTGTTGGCATAGAATATTTGAAATCTTACAATAAAACATACGTAATTTCAATTACTTAGTCTGTTCATAGCGAAATGATCAAGAATTAATCTTTATTTATTTAGTCTGATCCAGGACACCCTAGATTTGCCATAAGACACAGAATAATACACAATAACAATTTTGAGGGAAGATATAAAAGATAAATGTTCAAAAATGATAGGTTACAATTAACCATGTTAAATAGCATTAACTCCATATAAATGGTGGCGAAGAATCGAAACGGAGTATTTGATGAGTGAGACGACTATTTCATCTTGTAGACTTCTCGCTTGTCGCCATGTGACGAAGGATTTGGGAATTGTTCCCCTCCCGCCAAAGAAATGTCCTGTCACCGTATTTTTTTAAAGGTTATTCGACTCAAGAGAGAAAGGGAATGTTGGATTAAAGATATCGTTCTTCATGTTGTCAACGTCAGTCTGCTGAGAAGCTGAAGATTCAAAGCGTACCGTAGGATCAATAATTTCTGCTTCGTTCCTCCGTCTGTCAATCGCTATAATATCAATCCGGCGAGTGCTGCCTCATTCGGCGATGAAGTGGACTTCTTCGTACACGTCTAGATTTTTGAGACGAAGAGCATTAGCAATCAGGTTTCTGATGATGTTATGGGGTTTTCATCCTAAGCAGTTCTCCTTGAGGGCAACTCCCCAACACATGTGGTAAGGTTTCATACTCACTCCGGTGTCTGCGGTGGCCTGTGCTGGTAGAACGTCCCAGCAGCGTAGGTACTGATGCAACCATCGCGGTCATCTTCAACATCTCACTCCATTCCGAACAAGTTAAACCATCTCTTCTGGTAACCCAAGAATTAGCAGCAGGAACTTGAGGAAATAACGCAACAACTCTTCCTGTCTGTGGATATGCACACCAAGCATCAAATTCGCGTGTTCTAAGTATATCGCGCACTTTTATAACAGATTACATTGATGTCTCTTCATTGAGTTGAAGTTCAGATAGGCAGCGAGTTTATTATTCCTGTGAAATTTCGAACAGCATTTACGTGCGAATCATTCACAGCTTCTAGCTTGAGATTGATGTTCAGCTGTTGAAGGTACGATTCCCAAGTAGCGCGCATTAGAGCTAACCCTTTAGATTTGTGGCTCGAATAGATCACACTTGTCGGTGTGTCACTCTGATCTTGTAGAATTTCTTTAAGTGCGCTTCTGATCATGTTGTCGGCTTTTAACGGATTTGATTAGGGAATTTTCTCAACCGAAACAGTCTGGAAGGGGTATATCAGTGTAGGGCCAATAAACTGATTTATTACAGTCAGTTTTTGATGCGGTTGGAGTAAGTGAGTCCTGGTAATCTGATCTACTGTAAGTTAGCTTTCGATTTTTCAAGTACCTGACTTTCATTGAAGACTATAGTCTGTCTGAAAGTTGCCCCTTCCTATGTTATTTCTTCGCTATCATTTATACCTGTAATGTTTCCAGAAACCGTCACGATATTATAAGAATGAAGTTTACCATTTATATTATAATGGCACTTGATTTGTCTGCATTTATAATCAAACCTATTTCTTGGTGCAGATTTATGATGAAGTGACTAGGATAGAAGCTGCTGCTTGGTCTTTAGTTATGAATATCAGAACGTCGGCAAAGCATAGGGATGTTAAAGGTAAACTGTTAGGACTCAATTGAAAACCATACATTTCTGATACTTTGATGTCTCTGAGTTCATCAAGGATGTGGTTTATACCCCAGTTAAATAAAAAGGTGAAATGGCATCTGATTGCATCGCTCCACATTTGATGTTTATCTTATCTGTATGACCACGAGCAGTTTGAACTTTTGTTGTATTTTCTGTGAGAAGATTGACTAGTAACATCTTAACGGATCTGGGTAGTATAGAGTTCACTATTGTAGTCTTTAAGTGATTGTGTCCAATACTATCGAACGCTTTGCTGATGTCGAGGAACACTACGCAGATCGAAATCTTTTTCATTACAGCTGTTGGTAAAATGCCATTAACAATTTTCACGTTAATGAAAGAGCGAGGGGTCATGACAAAACCTCTTTGGAACTTGTTCAAAGGGATTTATTCCCTTACACTTTTATCAAGGATCTTACTAAATATGCGCCGCATAATGGAGCAAATACTAATCGGTCTCCATTTGGACAGATCATTCTCTTCACCGCCTTTATGTGTAAGAACAGTTCTCGCTGCCTTGAGAACCTCAGGAATGAACCCACTTTCAAATATTCTTATGAAGATATGGGCTAAAGTATTAGCAGCAAGTGGATCATAAACAGATTTCAATAAAACCTTATCCGGACCTGGGCTAGTGTCAATTGCTATGCTCTTGATAATAGAGAAAACTAACTCTCGAGATACTGAAATTGTATCATTCGTATAATCAATATAGCAGTCTCCCATGCAATCATTAGGAGTTTCAAATCTGTTCCTAAAATATCCCTCAACAACATCTTTCTCTAGTTTCAAATCATTAGTTCTGCCACTTAAAATTTGTCTAATTGCTTTCCTCCTTTGGTAAAAATATTCATATTGAGTTAGTTCATATTCGAATTTAGTATTCGATGTTCACGATCTTTCTTAGAGGATCTCTGTGGGTTACTGGAGGTTTCATATCGTCGGTTGTTATTTTTGTAAGTGCCACGTTTAAGCTTCAATATATCTAGTAACTGAACTCATTGGACCTGGCAGTAGGTCTGTAGCTGTGGCAAGGAAGTTTAAAAAATTAGTGAATTGTTCATTGAATTCATCATCATTCAATTCATGCTGAAAAATACCTAGACATTTATTCAGTTCGTCGTCGTAAGGTTTATTTTTTTGCTCTCTTTGATCAGAGGTTATATCCAACTTCGTTGACTAACCATTTTTACTAGAAGGAGGAATAGTATCTTAGACTGGCTAGGTGTGGTCATAGATGGATTCTGCAAGCAGGCTCTGAATTGCTCTGGGTGTGATTTAATTATATGCATCTTAAGGCCTTTATACATTTGCCCGCGAAATTGACATTGTGTTTTGATACCATTGGTACTCTTATTCGTGTCATTTGTATCCATAGTACAGGATGTATTTTTCAATGATGATAATTTATTACGACTATGGACTCTATTACTATGAAACTGTAGACTATATCAGAAAGTAGGGATGTGTAAAGTATTTCGTCTTGTAAATGCAAACCATGAATTGAAGGTATCATAGTAGGATAATTCAAGAGAGTTAAAAGATGACAAGAAGAGAGAAAGAAAAATATTGAGAACATAGCCTAATTCAGACGTTGAATGATTAGTGGACACAGAACACTTAAATGATAACAAACGGCTACCTTAGTGATTTGTTGGTCTTAAGATAAATCCATTATCGACGTGCAAACAAAACAGCAATTAGGACAACCCCGAAAAGTCCAGGTAATTTTTATGTTCTGCTTTGATAGACTTCCCCCGTTGCGATTTGAATTGTATTTACTGAAGGGATCCTTCACCTTCAAGGTGGGAAACCTAGAATATTTCTTGAGGCAGTCATGTAAACGTTTTTCCAGTAACATCTTTCTAAGGATACCAACCAAGCCATCATGGATGTCTTGCTAGACACATATTGACGCGGGAACTATCGTGTTGCTGACGGATAACAAGACGTCGGAGACACAATCTAGGATGGCTGGTGAGACTGAAATATATGCAGAAAAGTATGCATTGCTGAGAGATGTAGATGAAAAGTCCTTTTATGGCACACGATATGTAAACGCACATTAATTATATAAGTACATTTAACATTGGACAAATCGTTTAATATATAGATCGACGGCAATTAGATACGGACAATATAGTGAGTTTCATAAACTGTTCGAGATTTTGTTTTGAAAAACATATTGATTGTATTGCATTGCATTTTATTGCATGATGATAATTATCCTTGTCGCTTTAATGGGCCTTACATCTAGGTCATCGGCCTTATCCAAAATCCTCTTACTCTCACTCTCGTTATTACTGTACTTGACATGCTCCTAGAAACAATGACAAAAAATATGTACGTAACTTCATTCTCTCAGATCAAATTACGAAATTGGATTCATTTACAGGTATGAATGTTTTCCAGACATAGTGCTGATGTACTTAACATGCTCCTAGGAACGATAACAAAAATATGTATGTAACTTCATTCTCTCAGATCAAAATACAAAACTGATGGATTCAGTTACAAGTATGAATGATTTTCAGACATGGTGCTGATAATACAATATAAGTCTAGCCGCAATTTGAAGAGGCTACTGGTGTGGTTGATGGTATAATTCGTAATGAATTTTTAACTGACTCAAGAATGTTCGGCGTTGGGAAATGATATTGAAGTGATGTTACATAGGTATTCCAGCAAGATATAACTTGTACTTTATATTTTGATGCAAAAGCTCAGTACCACTAAAGACCTCACTCTTGAATACAGCATCGGAAGCTAACTTTAACTTAACGTACATCGGAGTATTTGCCTCGTGGGAACATATGTAACTCTGAATACTCCAATTAATGCTCTCTACTGTAGAGTTAATACCCAACATCTACCGAAAGGGTGTCATGACCAGCAGGAACTGACAACCGGCTACATACGACAAAAGTTTTAAAAGACTACAACATGTCTACCGTTAACAGAACAAGCGATCCCTATTCAGCTGTGAACGAGTAGCATCCATTTCGATCGAAAGGGAACACATCTCTATATATTACATATATTTGGTTGGCAAGGCCTTGGTGTTCTTTCAATATATCTATAATATGAGGACCAGAATATTTAACGGAATGTTTAAAGTACTCCTCCAGCCCATAGAATGCCACGTTAGAAAATAGTGATTCCATTTTCTTTGCACTTAGCCAAGTCTAGCACGGAAAAGAATTTGAATTAAACCGAAGTAAAAATCGAAAAAGAGACGATAAAGATACAGAAAAAAAATCCCTCACAACTATATCATAGAGCCTTGAAAAATTCAACAAAACTGTAACCCCACAAACCATACCCACACCCACACCCAAACCCACACCCACACCCACCCCAAAATACAGTTCCCTCGCAGTGTTGGAAAATTGATTTTTAAGACGGCAGACCACGTACTATAATTTTTGCAGAAAATGTAACCTAAATAACCACTACTGTTCACACATTCCCATGAAAAATAACCTACCGTATTCAAGAAAAACACAGTAGAAAAACACAACACCACATCCAGAGGGAACCTTCCCACCCACCCTCAATATCAAAGCCCAAAAACCACACAACGCACAGAAAAAAAGCACGAAACCCGTACGCCAAATATTCCAAAACACACTGATCACTTATCACACTTTTCATAATGCTACAAACCACTCCTCGCCAGTTACTTGCATAAGGTTCATGGTTTTAAGTATTTAAGCACTAATATCTTTCATTCTTCCTTCGTACATTTATACCCATTGATAAATATTTACACATTTACTCTCCCAGAATACATCCTGGGACTTTAGGAAATCGATGAATGGACTACTGAGCTCACCAAAAGAAAGTCATTATTCGAGAAGCTCAAAACGCCGTTACTATGCTAGCATTAAATCAGATCAATATGCAGTCTAACAAAACAACCGCAGTCCTGAAATGCTCACGCGCAAATAGCAGCAAGGTAGTGGGAATGATTTTATTTGGCGGTTTAGCAGGAACATCATAGATGTCTTCGTAACTACTGAAGATAATACCTTACGACAAAAAGTTGTCTAGAGTGCAACGTTTGCTTTCACCAAGACTGTAAAGACGTTTCTGATTCTAAAAATGGGACATAAGAGAGATCCAGGATAACAAGCTAGGAAAACTGTGGATGAACGTACATTTGCCAAGAGGGGAGGAACAGACACTATTAAACAAGAAAAGAAGAATGAGGAAACAGAGCTCGTAGAGTCTGAGCATCTCTAATGTCTCAATTAAACTTACGTTTTAATAGAAGTTTGTAAAGACGAAGGAACTTACAAACAAGGACAGTTCTGTATTGAGATAAGGGTGGCACAATCTTCAGCAGTGATGAAGCTATACTTGACAGGTTGACTCAGAAATATAATGCAAAAGTGAGTGGAAATATACGTGACGGCAACGAAAAGATAGACATTGCAAAAAATAAATAGAGCGTGGGAACTAATTTGCAAATGCCAAAAATCAGGCAGTTATAAAACCACTCCTTCAATTCATAATCTAATCAGTAAGGGCTAATGCGCACTATCTGGTTGCACTGCACTATATGATAGCGATTACCGAAACAATTAACCACATATATCTCATCTTCATGTGCTCAACATTCACATAAATTTGGCATTGTTGGCATAGAATATTTGAAATCTAACAATAAAACATACGTAATTTCAATTACTTAGTCTGTTCATAGCGAAATGATCAAGAATTAATCTTTATTTATTTAGTCTGATCCACGACACCCTAGATTTGCCATAAGACACAGAATAATACACAATAACAATTTTGAGGGAAGTTAAAAAAGATAAATGTTCAAAAATGATAGGTTACAATTAACCATGTTAAATAGCATTAACTCCATATAAATGGTGGCGAAGAATCGAAACGGAGTATTTGATGAGTGAGACGACTATTTCATCTTGTAGACTTCTCGCTTGTCGCCATGTGACGAAGGATTTGGGAATTGTTCCCCTCCCGCCAAAGAAATGTCCTGTCACCGTATTTTTTTAAAGGTTATTCGACTCAAGAGAGAAAGGGAATGTTGGATTAAAGATATCGTTCTTCATGTTGTGAACGTCAGTCTGCTGAGAAGCTGAAGATTCAAAGCGTACCGTAGGATCATTAATTTCTGCTTCGTTCCTCCGTCTGTCAATCGCTATAATATCAATCCGGCGAGTGCTGCCTCATTCGGCGATGAAGTGGACTTCTTCGTACACGTCTAGATTTTTGAGACGAAGAGCATTAGCAATCAGGTTTCTGATGATGTTATGGGGTTTTCATCCTAAGCAGTTCTACTTGAGGGCAACTCCCCAACACATGTGGTAAGGTTTCATACTCACTCCGGGGTCTGCGGTGGCTTGTGCTGGTAGAACGTCCCAGCAGCGTAGGTACTGATGCAACCATCGCGGTCATCTTCAACATCTCACTCCATTCCGAACAAGTTAAACCATCTCTTCTGGTAACCCAAGAATTAGCAGCAGGAACTTGAGGAAATAACGCAACAACTCTTCCTGTCTGTGGATATGCACACCAAGCATCAAATTCGCGTGTTCTAAGTATATCGCGCACTTTTATAACAGATTACATTGATGTCTCTTCATTGAGTTGAAGTTCAGATAGGCAGCGAGTTTATTATTCCTGTGAAATTTCGAACAGCATTTACGTGCGAATCATTCACAGCTTCTAGCTTGAGATTGATGTTCAGCTGTTGAAGGTACGATTCCCAAGTAGCGCGCATTAGAGCTAACCCTTTAGATTTGTGGCTCGAATAGATCACACTTGTCGGTGTGTCACTCTGATCTTGTAGAATTTCTTTAAGTGCGCTTCTGATCATGTTGTCGGCTTTTAACGGATTTGATTAGGGAATTTTCTCAACCGAAACAGTCTGGAAGGGGTATATCAGTGTAGGGCGTATAAACTGATTTATTACAGTCAGTTTTTGATGCGGTTGGAGTAAGTGAGTCCTGGTAATCTGATCTACTGTAAGTTAGCTTTCGATTTTTCAAGTACCTGACTTTCATTGAAGACTATAGTCTGTCTGAAAGTTGCCCCTACATATGTTATTTCTTCGCTATCATTTATACCTGTAATGTTTCCAGAAACCGTCACGATATTATCAGAATGAAGTTTACCATTTATATTATAATGGCACTTGATTTGTCGGCATTTATAATCAAACCTATTTCTTGGTGCAGATTTATGATAGAAGTGACTAGGATAGAAGCTGCTGCTTGGTCTTTAGTTATGAATATCAGAACGTCGGCAAAGCATAGGGATGTTAAAGGTAAACTGTTAGGACTCAATTGAAAACCATACATTTCTGATACTTTGATGTCTCTGAGTTCATCAAGGATGTGGTTTATACCCCAGTTAAATAAAAAGGTGAAATGGCATCTGATTGCATCGCTCCACATTTGATGTTTATCTTATCTGTATGACCACGAGCAGTTTGAACTTTTGTTGTATTTTCTGTGAGAAGATTGACTAGTAACTTCTTAACGGGTCTGGGTAGTATAGAGTTCACTATTGTAGTCTTTAAGTGATTGTGTCCAATACTATCGAACGCTTTGCTGATGTCGAGGAACACTACGCAGATCGAAATCTTTTTCATTACAGCTGTTGGTAAAATGCCATCAACAATTTTCACGTTAATGAAAGAGCGAGGGGTCATGACAAAACCTCTTTGGAACTTGTTCAAAGGGATTTATTCCCTTACACTTTTATCAAGGATCTTACTAAATATGCGCCGCATAATGGAGCAAATACTAATCGGTCTCCATTTGGACAGATCATTCTCTTCACCGCCTTTATGTGTAAGAACAGTTCTCGCTGCCTTGAGAACCTCAGGAATGAACCCACTTTCAAATATTCTTATGAAGATATGGGCTAAAGTATTAGCAGCAAGTGGATCATAAACAGATTTCAATAAAACCTTATCCGGACCTGGGCTAGTGTCAATTGCTATGCTCTTGATAATAGAGAAAACTAACTCTCGAGATACTGAAATTGTATCATTCGTATAATCAATATAGGAGTCTCCCATGCAATCATTAGGAGTTTCAAATCTGTTCCTAAAATATCCCTCAACAACATCTTTCTCTGGTTTCAAATTATTAGTTCTGCCACTTAAAATTTGTCTAATTGCTTTCCTCCTTTGGTACAAATATTCATATTGAGTCAGTTCATATTCGAATTTAGCCTTTCGATGTTCACGATCATTCTTAGAGGATCTCTGTGGGTTACTGGAGGTTTCATATCGTCGGTTGTTATTTTTGTAAGTGCCACGTTTAAGCTTCAATATATCTAGTAACTGGACTCATTGGACCTGGCAGTAGGTCTGTAGCTGTGGCAAGGAAGTTTAAAAAATTAGTGAATTGTTCATTGAATTCATCATCATTCAATTCATGCTGAAAAATACCTAGACATTTATTCAGTTCGTCGTCGTAAGGTTTATTTCTTTGCTCTCTTTGATCAGAGGTTATATCCAACTTCGTTGACTAACCATTTTTACTAGAAGGAGGAATAGGATCTTAGACTGGCTAGGTGTGGTCATAGATTGATTCTGCAAGCAGGCTCTGAATTGCTCTGGGTGTGATTTAATTATATGCATCTTAAGGCCTTTATACATTTGCCCGCGAAATTGACATTGTGTTTTGATACCATTGGTACTCTTATTGGTGTCATTTGTATCCATAGTACAGGATGTATTTTTCAATGATGATAATTTATTACGCCTATGGACACTATTACTATGAAACTGTAGACTATATCAGAAAGTAGGGATGTGTAAAGTATTTCGTCTTGTAAATGCAAACCATGAATTGAAGGTATCATAGTAAGATAATGCAAGAGAGTTAAAAGATGACAAGAAGAGAGAAAGAAAAATATTGAGAACATAGCAATTCAGACGTTGAATGATTAGTGGACACAGAACACTTAAATGATAACAAACGGCTACCTTAGTGATTTGTTGGCCTTAAGATAAATCCATTATCGACGTGCAAACAAAACAGCAATTAGGACAACCCCGAAAAGTCCAGGTAATTTTTATGTTCTGCTTTGATAGACTTCCCCCGTTGCGATTTGAATTGTATTTACTGAAGGGATCCTTCACCTTCAAGGTGGGAAACCAAGAATATTTCTTGAGGCAGTCATGTAAACGTTTTTCCAGTAACATCTTTCTATGGATACCAACCAAGCCATCATGGATGTCTCGCTAGACACATATTGACGCGGGAACTATCGTGTTGCTGACGGATAACATGACGTCGGAGACACAATCTAGGATGGCTGGTGAGACTGAAATATATGCAGAAAAGTATGCATTGCTGAGAGATGTAGATGAAAAGTCCTTTTATGGCACACGATATGTAAACGCACATTAATTATATAAGTACATTTAACATTGGACAAATTGTTTAATATATAGATCGACGGCAATTAGATACGGACAATATAGTGAGTTTCATAAACTGTTCGAGATTTTGTTTTGAAAAACATATTGATTGTATTGCATTGCATTTTATTGCATGATGATAATTATCCTTGTCGCTTTAATGGGCCTTACAGCTAGGTCATCGGCCTTATCCAAAATCCTCTTACTCTCACTCTCGTTATTACTGTACTTGACATGCTCCTAGAAACAATGACAAAAATATGTACGTAACTTCATTCTCTCAGATCAAATTACGAAATTGGATTCATTTACAGGTATGAATGTTTTCCAGACATAGTGCTGATGTACTTAACATGCTCCTAGGAACGATAACAAAAATATGTATGTAACTTCATTCTCTCAGATCAAAATACAAAACTGATGGATTCAGTTACAGGTATGAATGATTTTCAGACATGGTGCTGATAATACAATATAAGTCTAGCCGCAATTTGAAGAGGCTACTGGTGTGGTTGATGGTATAATTCGTAATGAATTTTTAACTGACTCAAGAATGTTCGGCGTTGGGAAATGATATTGAAGTGATGTTACATAGGTATTCCAGCAAGATATAACTTGTACTTTATATTTTGATGCAAAAGCTCAGTACCACTCAAGACCTCACTCTTGAATACAGCATCGGAAGCTAACTTTAACTTAACGTACATCGGAGTATTTGCCTCGTGGGAACATATGTAACTCTGAATACTCCAATTAATGCTCTCTACTGTAGAGTTAATACCCAACATCTACCGAAAGGGTGTCATGACCAGCAGGAACTGACAACCGGCTACATACGACAAAAGTTTTAAAAGACTACAACATGTCTACCGTTAAGAGAACAAGCGATCCCTATTCAGCTGTGAACGAGTAGCATCCATTTCGATCGAAAGGGAACACATCTCTATATATTACATATATTTGGTTGGCAAGGACTTGGTGTTCTTTCAATATATCTATAATATGAGGACCAGAATATTTAACGGAATGTTGAAAGTACTCCTCCAGCCCATAGAAGCCACGTTAGAAAATAGTGATTCCATTTTCTTTGCACTTAGCCAAGTCTAGCACGGAAAAGAATTTGAATTAAACCGAAGTAAAAATCGAAAAAGAGACGATAAAGATACAGAAAAAATTCCCTCACAACTATATCATAGAGCCTTGAAAAATTCAACAAAACTGTAACCCCACAAACCATACCCACACCCACACCCAAACCCACACCCACACCCACCCCAAAATACAGTTCCCTCGCAGTGTTGGAAAATTGATTTTTAAAACGGCAGACCACTTACTATAATTTTTGCAGAAAATGTAACCTAAATAACCACTGCCGTTCACACATTCCCATGAAAAATAAATTACCGTATTCAAGAAAAACACAGTAGAAAAACACAACACCACATCCAGAGGGAACCTTCCCACCCACCCTCAATATCAAAGCCCAAAAACCACACAACGCACAGAAAAAAAAGCACGAAACCCGTACGCCAAATATTCCAAAACACACTGATCACTTATCACACTTTTCATAATGCTACAAACCACTCCTCGCCAGTTACTTGCATAAGGTTCATGGTTTTAAGTATTTAAGCACTAATATCTTTCATTCTTCCTTCGTACATTTATACCCATTGATAAATATTTACACATTTACTCTCCCCAAATACATCCTGGGACTTTAGAAAATCGATGAATGGACTACTGAGCTCACCAAAAGAAAGTCATTATTCGAGAAGCTCAAAACGCCGTTACTATGCTAGCATTAAATCAGATCAATATGCAGTCTAACAAAACAACCGCAGTCGTGAAATGCTCACGCGCAAATAGCAGCAAGGTAGTGGGAATGATTTTATTTGGCGGTTTAGCAGGAACATCATAGATGTCTTCGTACCTACTGAAGATAATACCTTACGACAAAAAGTTGTCTAGAGTGCAACGTTTGCTTTCACCAAGACTGTAAAGACGTTTCTGATTCTAAAAATGGGACATAAGAGAGATCCAGGATAACAAGCTAGGAAAACTGTGGATGAACGTACATTTGCCAAGAGGGGAGGAACAGACACTATTAAACAAGAAAAGAAGAATCAGGAAATAGAGCTCGTAGAGTCTGAGCATCTCTAATGTCTCAATTAAACTTACGTTTTAATAGAAGTTTGTAAAGACGAAGGAACTTACAAACAAGGACAGTTCTGTATTGAGATAAGGGTGGCACAATCTTCAGCAGTGATGAAGCTATACCTGACAGGCTGACTCAGAAATATAACGCAAAAGTGAGTGGAAATATACGTGACGGCAACGAAAGGATAGACATTGCAAAAAATAAATAGAGCGTGGGAACTAAATTTCAAATGCCAAAAATCAGGCAGTTATAAAACCACTCCTTCAATTCATAATCTAATCAGTAAGGGCTAATGCGAACTATCTGGTGGCACTGCACCATATGATAGCGATTACCGAAACAATTAACCACATATATCTCATCTTCATGTGCTCAACATTCACATAAATTTGGCATTGTTGGCATAGAATTATTTGAAAACTTACAATAAAACATTCGTAATTTCATTTACTTAGGCTGTTCATAGCGAAATGATCAAGAATTAATCTTTATTTATTTAGTCTGATCCAGGACACCCTAGATTTGCCATAAGACACAGAATATTACACAATAACAATTTTGAGGGAAGATAAAAAAGATTAATGTTCAAAAATGATAGGTTACAATTAACCATGTTAAATAGCATTAACTCCATATAAATGGTGGCGAAGAATCGAAACGGAGTATTTGATGAGTGAGACGACTATTTCATCTTGTAGACTTCTCGCTTGTCGCCATGTGACGAAGGATTTGGGAATTGTTCCCCTCCCGCAAAAGAAATGTCCTGTCACCGTATTTTTTTAAAGGTTATTCGACTCAAGAGAGAAAGGGAATGTTGGATTAAAGATATCGTTCTTCATGTTGTCAACGTCAGTCTGCTGAGAAGCTGAAGATTCAAAGCGTACCGTAGGATCAATAATTTCTGCTTCGTTCCTCCGTCTGTCAATCGCTATAATCAATCCTGCGAGTGCTGCCTCATTCGGCGATGAAGTGGACTTCTTCGTACACGTCTAGATTTTTGAGACGAAGAGCATTAGCAATCAGGTTTCTGATGATGTTATGGGGTTTTCATCCTAAGCAGTTCTCCTTGAGGGCAACTCCCCAACACATGTGGTAAGGTTTCATACTCACTCCGGTGTCTGCGGTGGCCTGTGCTGGTAGAACGTCCCAGCAGCGTAGGTACTGATGCAACCATCGCGGTCATCTTCAACATCTCACTCCATTCCGAACAAGTTAAACCATCTCTTCTGGTAACCCAAGAATTAGCAGCAGGAACTTGAGGAAATAACGCAACAACTCTTCCTGTCTGTGGATATGCACACCAAGCATCAAATTCGCGTGTTCTAAGTATATCGCGCACTTTTATAACAGATTACATTGATGTCTCTTCATTGAGTTGAAGTTCAGATAGGCAGCGAGTTTATTATTCCTGTGAAATTTCGAACAGCATTTACGTGCGAATCATTCACAGCTTCTAGCTTGAGATTGATGTTCAGCTGTTGAAGGTACGATTCCCAAGTAGCGCGCATTAGAGCTAACCCTTTAGATTTGTGGCTCGAATAGATCACACTTGTCGGTGTGTCACTCTGATCTTGTAGAATTTCTTTAAGTGCGCTTCTGATCATGTTGTCGGCTTTTAACGGATTTGATTAGGGAATTTTCTCAACCGAAACAGTCTGGAAGGGGTATATCAGTGTAGGGCCAATAAACTGATTTATTACAGTCAGTTTTTGATGCGGTTGGAGTAAGTGAGTCCTGGTAATCTGATCTACTGTAACTTAGCTTTCGATTTTTCAAGTACCTGACTTTCATTGAAGACTATAGTCTGTCTGAAAGTTGCCCCTACATATGTTATTTCTTCGCTATCATTTATACCTGTAATGTTTCCAGAGACCGTCACGATATTATCAGAATGAAGTTTACCATTTATATTATAATGGCATTTGATTTGTCCGCATTTATAATCAAACCTATTTCTTGAAGCAGATTTATGATTGAAGTGACTAGGATAGAAGCTGCTGCTTGGTCTTTAGTTATGAATATCAGAACGTCGGCAAAGCATAGGGATGTTAAAGGTAAACTGTTAGGACTCAATTGAAAACCATACATTTCTGATACTTTGATGTCTCTGAGTTCATCAAGGATGTGCTTTATACCCCAGTTAAATAAAAAGGTGAAATGGCATCTGCTTGCATCGCTCCACATTTGATGTTTATCTTATCTGTATGACCACGAGCAGTTTGAACGTTTGTTGTATTTTCTGTGAGAAGATTGACTAGTAACTTCTTAATGGATCTGGGTAGTATAGAGTCCACTATTGTAGCCTTTAAGTGATTGTGTCCAATACTATCGAACGCTTTGCTGATGTCGAGGAATACTACGCAGATCGAAATCTTTTTCATTACAGCTGTTGCTAAAATGCCATCAACAATTTTCACGTTAATGAAAGGGCGAGTGGTCATGACAAAACCTCTTTGGAACTTGTTCAAAGGGATTTATTCCCTTACACTTTTATCAAGGATCTTACTAAATTTGCGCCGCATAATGGAGCAAATACTAATCGGTCTCCATTTGGACAGATCATTCTCTTCACCGCCTTTATGTGTAAGAACAGTTCTCGCTGCCTTGAGAACCTCAGGAATGAACCCACTTTCAAATATTCTTATGAAGATATGGGCTAAAGTATTAGCAGCAAGTGGATCATAAACAGATTTCAATAAAACCTTATCCGGACCTGGGCTAGTGTCAATTGCTATGCTCTTGATAATAGAGAAAACTAACTCTCGAGATACTGAAATTGTATCATTCGTATAATCAATATAGGAGTCTCCATTGCAATCATTAGGAGTTTCAAATCTGTTCCTAAAATATCCTTCAACAACATCTTTCTCTAGTTTCAAATTATTAGTTCTGCCACTTAAAATTTGTCTAATTGCTTTCCTCCTTTGGTAAAAATATTCATATTGAGTCAGTTCATATTCGAATTTAGCCTTTCGACGTTCACGATCATTCTTAGAGGATCTCTGTGGGTTACTGGAGGTTTCATATCGTCGGTTGTTATTTTTGTAAGTGCCACGTTTAAGCTTAAATATATCTAGTAACTGGATTCATTGGACCTGACAGTAGGTCTGTAGCTGTGGCAAGGAAGTTTAAAAAATTAGTGAATTGTTCATTGAATTCATCATCATTCAATTCATGCTGAAAAATACCTAGACATTTATTCAGTTCGTCGTCGTAAGGTTTATTTTTTGCTCTCTTTGATCAGAGGTTATATCCAACTTCGTTGACTGACCATTTTTACTAGAAAGAGAAATAAGATCTTAGACTGGCTAGGTGTGGTCATAGATGGATTCTGCAAGCAGGCTCTGAATTGCTCTGGGTGTGTTTTACTTATATGCATCTTAAGGCCTTTATACATTTGCCCGCGAAATTGACATTGTGTTTTGATGACATCGGTACTCTTATTGGTGTCATTTGTAGCCATAGTACAGGATGTATAACCTCGATAATATAGTTAAAGATTATATTTTTCAATGATGATAATTTCTTACGCCTATAGACACTATTACTATGAAACTGTAGACTATATCAGAAAGTAGGGATGTGTAAAGTATTTCGTCTTGTAAATGCAAACCATGAATTGAAGGTATCATAGTAGGATATTTCAAGAGATTTAAAAGATGACAAGAAGAGAGAAAGAAAAATATTGAGAACATAGCCTAATTCAGACGTTGAATGATTAGTGGACACAGAACACTTAAATGATAACAAACGGCTACCTTAGTGATTTGTTGGCCTTAAGATAAATCCATTATCGAAGTGCAAAGCAAAACAGCAATTAGGACAAAACCGAAAAATCAAGGTAATTTTTATGTTCTGCTTTGATAGACTTCCCCCGTTGCGATTTGAATTGTATTTACTAAAGGGATCCTTCACCTTCCAGGTGAGAAACCTAGAATATTTCTTGAGGCAGTCATGTAAACGTTTTTCCAGTAACCTCTTTCTATGGAGACCAACCAAGCCATCATGGATATCTCGCTAGACACATATTGACGCGTGAACTATCGTGTTGCTGACGGATAACATGACGTTGGAGACACAATCTAGGATGGCTGGTGAGACTGAAATATATGCAGAAAAGTATACATTGCTGAGAGATGTAGATGAAAAGGCCTTTTATGGCACACGATATGTAAACGCACATTAATTATATAAGTACATTTAACATTGGACAAATTGTTTAATATATAGATCGACGGCAAATAGATACGGACAATATAGTGAGTTTCATAAACTGTTCGAGATTTTGTTTTGAAAAAAATATTGATTGTATTGCATTGCATTTTATTGCATGATGATAATTATCATTGTTGCTTTAATGGGCCTTACATCTAGGTCATCGGCCTTTTCCAATTTCCTCTTACTCTCACTCTCGTTATTACTGTACTTGACATGCTGCTAGAAAAAATGACAAAAATATGTACGTACATTCTCTCAGATCAAAATACGAAATTGGATTCATTTACAGGTATGAATGTTTTCCAGACATAGTGCTGATGTACTTAACATGCTCCTAGGAACGATAACAAAAATATGTATGTAACTTCATTCTCTCAGATCAAAATACGGAACTGATGGTTTCAGTTACAGGTATGAATGATTTCCAGACATGGTGCTGAAAATACAAGATAAGTCTAGCCGCAATTTGAAGAGGCTACTGGTGTGGCTGATGGTATAATTCGTAATGAATTTTTAACTGACTCAAGAATGTTCGGCGTTGGGAAATGATATTGAAGTGATCTTACATAGGTATTCCAGCAAGATATAACTTGTACTTTATATTTTGATGCAAAAGCTCAGTACCACTAAAGACCTCACTCTTGAATCTTAGTTCTGCTGCAGCTGAAGTATTTCTTCAATAACTTCCTATAACATACTCCCAAATCCTGAATGAAGTTTCTTCCAAACTGCCAAGATTTTATCGCAGCTTTGCATTTACATAAGAATCTTAGCGCTCCATGGCAGGTAAAACTATTACAATTAGAAATGCACAACCGTTATAAGAATCTGTTTATGTGGCATTGTCGAAGATAGACCTATAATGACTATGACGCTGGACAGGGATAATACAGCATCGGAAGCTAACTTTGGCTTAACGTACATCGGAGTATTTGCCTCGTGGGAACATATGTAACTCTGAATACTCCAATTAATGCTCTCTACTGTAGAGTTAATACCCAACTTCTACCGAAAGCGTGTCATGACCAGCAGGAACTGACAACCGGCTACATACGACAAAAGTTTTAAAAGACTACAACATGTCTACCGTTAAGAGAACAAGCGATCCCTGTTCAGCTGTGAACGAGTAGCACCCATTTCGATCGAAAAGGAACTCATCTCTATATATTATATTTATTTGGTTGGCAAGGCCTTGGTGTTCTTTCAATATATCTATAATATGAGGACCAGAATATTTAACGGAATGTTGAAAGTACTCCTCCAGCCCAGAGAATGCCACGTAAGAAAATAGTGATTCCATTTTCCTTCCACTTAGCCAACTCTAGCACTAAAAAGAATTTGAATTAAACCGAAGTAAAAATCGAAAAAGAGACGATAAAGACACAGAAAAAAATTCCCTCACAACTATATCATAGAGCGTTGAAAAATTCAACAAAACTGTAACCCCACAAACCATACCCATGCCCACACCCACACCAAAACCCAAACCCACACCCACACCCACCCCAAAATACAGTTCCCTCGCAGTGTTGGAAAATTGTTTTTTAAAACGGCAGACCACGTACTATAATTTTTGCAGAAAATGTAACCTAAATAACCACTGCCGTTCACACAATCCCATGAAAAATAACCTACCGTATTCAAGAAAAACACAGTAGAAAAACACAACACCACATCTAGAGGGACCATTCCCACCCACCCTCAATATCAATGCCCAGAAACCACACAACGCACAGAAAAAAAAGCACGAAACCCGTACGCCAAATATTCCAAAACACACTGATCACTTATCACACTTTTCATAATGCTACAAACCACTCCTCGCCAGTTACTTGCATAAGGTTCATGGTTTTAAGTATTTAAGCACTAATATCTTTCATTCTTCCTTCGTACATTTATACCCATTGATAAATATTTACACATTTACTCTCCCCAAATAAATCCTGGGACTTTAGAAAATCGATGAATGGACTATTGAGCTCACCAAAAGAAAGTCATTATTCGAGAAGCTCAAAACGCCGTTACTATGCTAGCATTAAATCAGATCAATATGCAGTCTAACAAAACAACCGCAGTCGTGAAATGCTCACGCGCAAATAGCAGCAAGGTAGTGGGAATGATTTTATTTGGCGGTTTAGCAGGAACATCATAGATGTCTTCGTAACTACTAAAGATAATACCTTACGACAAAAAGTTGTCTAGAGTGCAACGTTTGCTTTCACCAAGACTGTAAAGACGTTTCTGATTCTTAAAATGGGACATAAGAGAGATCCGGGATAACAAGCTAGGAAAACTGTGGATGAACGTACATTTGCCAAGAGGGGAGGAACAGACACTATTAAACAAGAAAAGAAGAATGAGGAAACAGAGCTCGTAGAGTCTGAGCATCTCTAATGTCTCAATTAAACTTACGTTTTAATAGAAGTTTGTAAAGACGAAGGAACTTACAAACATGGACAGTTCTGTATTGAGATAAGGGTGGCACAATCTTCAGCAGTGATGAAACTATACTTGACAGGTTGACTCAGAAATATAATGCAATAGTGAGTGGAAATATACGTGACGGCAACGAAAGGATAGACATTGCAAAAAATAAATAGAGCGTGGGAACTAAATTGCAAATGCGAAAAATCAGGCAGTTATAAAACCACTCCTTCAATTCATAATCTAATCAGTAAGGGCTAACGCGCACTATCTGGTGGCACTGCACTTTATGATAGCGATTACCGAAACAATTAACCACATATATCTCATCTTCATGTGCTCAACATTCACATAAATTTGGCATTGTTGGCATAGAAATATTTGAAATCTTACAATAAAACATTCGTAATTTCAATTACTTAGGCTGTTCATAGCGAAATGATCAAGAATTAATCTTTATTTATTTAGTCTGATCCAGGACACCCTAGATTTGCCATAAGACACAGAATAATACACAATAACAATTTTGAGGGAAGATAAAGCAGATTAATGTTCAAAAATGATAGGTTACAATTAACCATGTTAAATAGCATTAACTCCATATAAATGGTGGCGAAGAATCGAAACGGAGTATCTGATGAGTGAGACGACTATTTCATCTTGTAGACTTCTCGCTAGTTTATATTTTTGTCGCCATGTGACGAAGGATTTGGGAATTGTTCCTCTCCCGCCAAACAAATGTCCTGTCACCGTATTGTTTTAAAAGGTTATTCGAATCGAGAGAGAAAGGGAATGTTGGATTAAAGATATCGTTCTTCTCGTTGTCAACGTCAGTCTGCTGAGAGGCTGAAGATTCAAAGCGTACCGTTGGATCAATAATTTCAGCTTCGTTCCTCCGTCTGTCAATCGCTATAATATCAATCCTGCGAGTGCTGCCTCATTCGGCGATGCAGTGGACTTCTTCGTACACTTCTAGATTTTTGAGACGAAGAGCATTAGCAATCAGGTTTCTGATGATGTTATGGCGTTATCATCCTAAACAGTTCTCATTGAGGGCAACTCCCCAACACATGTGGTAAGGTTTCATACTCACTCCGGTGTCTGCGGTGGCCTGTGCTGGTAGAACGTCCCAGCAGAGTAGGTACTGATGCAACCATCGCGGTCATCTTCAACATCTCACTCCATTCCGAACAAGCTAAACCATCTCTTCTGGTAACCCAAGAATTAGCAGCAGGAACTTGAGGAAATAACGCAACAACTCTTCGGGTCTGTGGATATGCACACCAAGCATCAAATTCGCGTGTTCTAAGTATATCGCGCACTTTTCTAACATATTTCGTTGATGTCTCTTCATTGAGTTGAAGTTCAGATAGGCAGCGAGTTTATTATTCCTGTGAAATTTCCAACAGCATTTACGTGCGAATCATTCACAGCTTCTAGCTTGAGTTTGATGTTCAGCTGTTGAAGGTACGATTCCCAAGTAGCGCGCATTAGAGCTAACCCTTTATATTTGTGGCTCGAATAGAGCACACTTGTCGGTGTGTCACTCTGATCTTGTAGAATTTCTTTAAGTGCGCTTCTGATCATGTTGTTGGCTTTTAACGGATTTGATTTGGGAATTTTCTCAACCGAAACAGTGTGGAAGGGGTATATCAGGTGTAGGGCCAATAAACTGATATATTACAGTCAGTTTTTGATGCGGTTGGAGTAAGTGAGTCCTGGTAATCTGATCTACTGTAACTTAGCTTTCGATTTTTCAAGTACCTAACTTTCATTGAAGACTATAGTCTGTCTGAATGTTGCCCCTACATATGTTATTTCTTCGCTATCATTTATACCTGTAATGTTTCCAGAGACCGTCACGAAATCATCAGAATGAAGTTTACCATTTATATTATAATGGCATTTGATTTGTCTGCATTTATAAGCAAACCTATTTCTTGAAGCAGACATATGATAGAAGTGACTAGGATAGAAGCTGCTGCTTGGTCTTTAGTTATGATCATCAGAACGTCGGCAAAGCATGGGGATGTTAAAGGAAAAGTGTTAGGACTGAATTGAAAACCATACATTTCTGATACCTTGATGTCTCTGAGTTCATCAAGGATGTGGTTTATACCAAAGTTAAATAAAAAGGTGAAATGGCATCTGCTTGCATCGCTCCACATTTGATGTTTATCTTATCTGTATGACCACGAGCAGTTTGAAATTTTGTTGTATCATCTGTGAGAAGATTGACGAGTAACTTCTTAATGGATCTGGGTAGTATAGAGTCCACTATTGTAGCCTTTAAGTGATTGTGTCCAATACTATCGAACGCTTTGCTGATGTCGAGGAATACTACGCAGATCGAAATCTTTTTCATTACAGCTGTTGGTAAAATGCCATCAACAATTTTCACGTTAATGAAAGAGCGAGGGGTCATGACAAAACCTCTTTGGAACTTGTTCAAAGGGATATATTCCCTACAATTTTATCAAGGATCTTACTAAATATGCGCCGAATAATGGAGCAAATACTAATCGGTCTCCATTTGGACAGATCATTCTCTTCACCGCCTTTATGTATAAGAACAGTTCTCGCTGCCTTGAGAACCTCGGGAATGAACCCACTTTCAAATATTCTTATGAATTATGTATTATGCTAATGTATTAGCAGCAAGTGGATCATAAACAGATTTCAATAAAACCTTATCCGGACCTGGGCTAGTGTCAATTGCTATGCTCTTGATAATAGAGAAAACTAACTCTCGAGATACTGAAATTGTATCATTCGTATAACAAATATAGGAGTCTCCCATGCAACTATTAGGAGTTTCAAATCTGTTCCTAAAATATCCTTCAACAACATCTTTCTCTAGTTTCAAATTATTAGTTCTGCCACTTAAAATTTGTCTAATTGCTTTCCTCCTTTGGTAAAAATATTCATATTGAGTCAGTTCATATTCGAATTTAGCCTTTCGACGTTCACGATCATTCTTAGAGGATCTCTGTGGGTTACTGGAGGTTTCATATCGTCGGTTGTTATTTTTGTAAGTGCCACGTTTAAGCTTAAATATATCTAGTAACTGGATTCATTGGACCTGACAGTAGGTCTGTAGCTGTGGCAAGGAAGTTTAAAAAATGAGTGAATTGTTCATTGAATTCATCATCATTCAATTCATGCTGAAAAATACCTAGACATTTATTCAGTTCGTCGTCGTAAGGTTTATTTTTTTGCTCTCTTTGATCAGAGGTTATATCCAACTTCGTTGACTGACCATTTTTACTAGAAAGAGAAATAAGATCTTAGACTGGCTAGGTGTGGTCATAGATGGATTCTGCAAGCAGGCTCTGAATTGCTCTGGGTGTGTTTTACTTATATGCATCTTAAGGCCTTTATACATTTGCCCGCGAAATTGACATTGTGTTTTGATAACATCGGTACTCTTATTGGTGTCATTTGTAGCCATAGTAAAGGATGTATAACCTCGATAATATAGTTAAAGATTATATTTTTCAATGATGATAATTTATTACGCCTATAGACACTATTACTATGAAACTGTAGACTATATCAGAAAGTAGGGATGTGTAAAGTATTTCGTCTTGTAAATGCAAACCATGAATTGAAGGTATCATAGTAGGATATTTCAAGAGATTTAAAAGATGACAAGAAGAGAGAAAGAAAAATATTGAGAACATAGCCTAATTCAGACGTTGAATGATTAGTGGACACAGAACACTTAAATGATAACAAACGGCTACCTTAGTGATTTGTTGGCCTTAAGATAAATCCATTATCGAAGTGCAAAGCAAAACAGCAATTAGGACAAAACCGAAAAATCAAGGTAATTTTTATGTTCTGCTTTGATAGACTTCCCCCGTTGCGATTTGAATTGTATTTACTAAAGGGATCCTTCACCTTCCAGGTGAGAAACCTAGAATATTTCTTGAGGCAGTCATGTAAACGTTTTTCCAGTAACCTCTTTCTATGGAGACCAACCAAGCCATCATGGATATCTCGCTAGACACATATTGACGCGTGAACTATCGTGTTGCTGACGGATAACATGACGTTGGAGACACAATCTAGGATGGCTGGTGAGACTGAAATATATGCAGAAAAGTATGCATTGCTGAGAGATGTAGATGAAAAGGCCTTTTATGGCACACGATATGTAAACGCACATTAATTATATAAGTACATTTAACATTGGACAAATTGTTTAATATATAGATCGACGGCAAATAGATACGGACAATATAGCGAGTTTCATAAACTGTTCGAGATTTTGTTTTGAAAAAAATATTGATTGTATTGCATTGCATTTTATTGCATGATGATAATTATCATTGTTGCTTTAATGGGCCTTACATCTAGGTCATCGGCCTTTTCCAATTTCCTCTTACTCTCACTCTCGTTATTACTGTACTTGACATGCTGCTAGAAAAAATGACAAAAATATGTACGTACATTCTCTCAGATCAAAATACGAAATTGGATTCATTTACAGGTATGAATGTTTTCCAGACATAGTGCTGATGTACTTAACATGCTCCTAGGAACGATAACAAAAATATGTATGTAACTTCATTCTCTCAGATCAAAATACGGAACTGATGGTTTCAGTTACAGGTATGAATGATTTCCAGACATGGTGCTGATAATACAAGATAAGTCTAGCCGCAATTTGAAGAGGCTACTGGTGTGGCTGATGGTATAATTCGTAATGAATTTTTAACTGACTCAAGAATGTTCGGCGTTGGGAAATGATATTGAAGTGATCTTACATAGGTATTCCAGCAAGATATAACTTGTACTTTATATTTTGATGCAAAAGCTCAGTACCACTAAAGACCTCACTCTTGAATCTTAGTTCTGCTGCAGCTGAAGTATTTCTTCAATAACTTCCTATAACATACTCCCAAATCCTGAATGAAGTTTCTTCCAAACTGCCAAGATTTTATCGCAGCTTTGCATTTACATAAGAATCTTAGCGCTCCATGGCAGGTAAAACAATTACAATTAGAAATGCACAACCGTTATAAGAATCTGTTTATGTGGCATTGTCGAAGATAGACCTATAATGACTATGACGCTGGACAGGGATAATACAGCATCGGAAGCTAACTTTGGCTTAACGTACATCGGAGTATTTGCCTCGTGGGAACATATGTAACTCTGAATACTCCAATTAATGCTCTCTACTGTAGAGTTAATACCCAACTTCTACCGAAAGCGTGTCATGACCAGCAGGAACTGACAACCGGCTACATACGACAAAAGTTTTAAAAGACTACAACATGTCTACCGTTAAGAGAACAAGCGATCCCTGTTCAGCTGTGAACGAGTAGCACCCATTTCGATCGAAAAGGAACTCATCTCTATATATTATATTTATTTGGTTGGCAAGGCCTTGGTGTTCTTTCAATATATCTATAATATGAGGACCAGAATATTTAACGGAATGTTGAAAGTACTCCTCCAGCCCAGAGAATGCCACGTAAGAAAATAGTGATTCCATTTTCCTTCCACTTAGCCAACTCTAGCACTAAAAAGAATTTGAATTAAACCGAAGTAAAAATCGAAAAAGAGAAGATAAAGACACAGAAAAAAATTCCCTCACAACTATATCATAGAGCGTTGAAAAATTCAACAAAACTGTAACCCCACAAACCATACCCATGCCCACACCCACACCAAAACCCAAACCCACACCCACACCCACCCCAAAATACAGTTCCCTCGCAGTGTTGGAAAATTGTTTTTTAAAACGGCAGACCACGTACTATAATTTTTGCAGAAAATGTAACCTAAATAACCACTGCCGTTCACACAATCCCATGAAAAATAACCTACCGTATTCAAGAAAAACACAGTAGAAAAACACAACACCACATCTAGAGGGACCATTCCCACCCACCCTCAATATCAATGCCCAGAAACCACACAACGCACAGAAAAAAAAAGCACGAAACCCGTACGCCAAATATTCCGAAACACACTGATCACTTATCACACTTTTCATAATGCTACAAACCACTCCTCGCCAGTTACTTGCATAAGGTTCATGGTTTTAAGTATTTAAGCACTAATATCTTTCATTCTTCCTTCGTACATTTATACCCATTGATAAATATTTACACATTTACTCTCCCCAAGTAAATCCTGGGACTTTAGAAAATCGATGAATGGACTATTGAGCTCACCAAAAGAAAGTCATTATTCGAGAAGCTCAAAACGCCGTTACTATGCTAGCATTAAATCAGATCAATATGCAGTCTAACAAAACAACCGCAGTCGTGAAATGCTCACGCGCAAATAGCAGCAAGGTAGTGGGAATGATTTTATTTGGCGGTTTAGCAGGAACATCATAGATGTCTTCGTAACTACTAAAGATAATACCTTACGACAAAAAGTTGTCTAGAGTGCAACGTTTGCTTTCACCAAGACTGTAAAGACGTTTCTGATTCTTAAAATGGGACATAAGAGAGATCTAGGATAACAAGCTAGGAAAACTGTGGATGAACGTACATTTGCCAAGAGGGGAGGAACAGACACTATTAAACAAGAAAAGAAGAATGAGGAAACAGAGCTCGTAGAGTCTGAGCATCTCTAATGTCTCAATTAAACTTACGTTTTAATAGAAGTTTGTAAAGACGAAGGAACTTACAAACATGGACAGTTCTGTATTGAGATAAGGGTGGCACAATCTTCAGCAGTGATGAAACTATACTTGACAGGTTGACTCAGAAATATAATGCAATAGTGAGTGGAAATATACGTGACGGCAACGAAAGGATAGACATTGCAAAAAATAAATAGAGCGTGGGAACTAAATTGCAAATGCGAAAAATCAGGCAGTTATAAAACCACTCCTTCAATTCATAATCTAATCAGTAAGGGCTAACGCGCACTATCTGGTGGCACTGCACTTTATGATAGCGATTACCGAAACAATTAACCACATATATCTCATCTTCATGTGCTCAACATTCACATAAATTTGGCATTGTTGGCATAGAAATATTTGAAATCTTACAATAAAACATTCGTAATTTCAATTACTTAGGCTGTTCATAGCGAAATGATCAAGAATTAATCTTTATTTATTTAGTCTGATCCAGGACACCCTAGATTTGCCATAAGACACAGAATAATACTCAATAACAATTTTGAGGGAAGATAAAGCAGATTAATGTTCAAAAATGATAGGTTACAATTAACCATGTTAAATAGCATTAACTCCATATAAATGGTGGCGAAGAATCGAAACGGAGTATCTGATGAGTGAGACGACTATTTCATCTTGTAGACTTCTCGCTAGTTTATATTTTTGTCGCCATGTGACGAAGGATTTGGGAATTGTTCCTCTCCCGCCAAACAAATGTCCTGTCACCGTATTGTTTTAAAAGGTTATTCGAATCGAGAGAGAAAGGGAATGTTGGATTAAAGATATCGTTCTTCTCGTTGTCAACGTCAGTCTGCTGAGAGGCTGAAGATTCAAAGCGTACCGTTGGATCAATAATTTCAGCTTCGTTCCTCCGTCTGTCAATCGCTATAATATCAATCCTGCGAGTGCTGCCTCATTCGGCGATGAAGTGGACTTCTTCGTACACTTCTAGATTTTTGAGACGAAGAGCATTAGCAATCAGGTTTCTGATGATGTTATGGCGTTTTCATCCTAAACAGTTCTCATTGAGGGCAACTCCCCAACACATGTGGTAAGGTGTCATACTCACTCCGGTGTCTGCGGTGGCCTGTGCTGGTAGAACGTCCCAGCAGAGTAGGTACTGATGCAACCATCGCGGTCATCTTCAACATCTCACTCCATTCCGAACAAGCTAAACCATCTCTTCTGGTAACCCAAGAATTAGCAGCAGGAACTTGAGGAAATAACGCAACAACTCTTCCTGTCTGTGGATATGCACACCAAGCATCAAATTCGCGTGTTCTAAGTATATCGCGCACTTTTCTAACATATTTCGTTGATGTCTCTTCATTGAGTTGAAGTTCAGATAGGCAGCGAGTTTATTATTCCTGTGAAATTTCCAACAGCATTTACGTGCGAATCATTCACAGCTTCTAGCTTGAGTTTGATGTTCAGCTGTTGAAGGTACGATTCCCAAGTAGCGCGCATTAGAGCTAACCCTTTATATTTGTGGCTCGAATAGAGCACACTTGTCGGTGTGTCACTCTGATCTTGTAGAATTTCTTTAAGTGCGCTTCCGATCATGTTGTTGGCTTTTAACGGATTTGATTTGGGAATTTTCTCAACCGAAACAGTGTGGAAGGGGTATATCAGGTGTAGGGCCAATAAACTGATATATTACAGTCAGTTTTTGATGCGGTTGGAGTAAGTGAGTCCTGGTCATCTGATCCACTGTAACTTAGCTTTCGATTTTTCAAGTACCTAACTTTCATTGAAGACTATAGTCTGTCTGAATGTTGCCCCTACATATGTTATTTCTTCGCTATCATTTATACCTGTAATGTTTCCAGAGACCGTCACGAAATCATCAGAATGAAGTTTACCATTTATATTATAATGGCATTTGATTTGTCTGCATTTATAAGCAAACCTATTTCTTGAAGCAGACATATGATAGAAGTGACTAGGATAGAAGCTGCTGCTTGGTCTTTAGTTATGATCATCAGAACGTCGGCAAAGCATGGGGATGTTAAAGGAAAAGTGTTAGGACTGAATTGAAAACCATACATTTCTGATACTTTGATGTCTCTGAGTTCATCAAGGATGTGGTTTATACCAAAGTTAAATAAAAAGGTGAAATGGCATCTGCTTGCATCGCTCCACATTTGATGTTTATCTTATCTGTATGACCACGAGCAGTTTGAAATTTTGTTGTATCATCTGTGAGAAGATTGACGAGTAACTTCTTAATGGATCTGGGTAGTATAGAGTCCACTATTGTAGCCTTTAAGTGATTGTGTCCAATACTATCGAACGCTTTGCTGATGTCGAGGAATACTACGCAGATCGAAATCTTTTTCATTACAGCTGTTGGTAAAATGCCATCAACAATTTTCACGTTAATGAAAGAGCGAGGGGTCATGACAAAACCTCTTTGGAACTTGTTCAAAGGTATATATTCCCTACAATTTTATCAAGGATCTTACTAAATATGAGCCGAATAATGGAGCAAATACTAATCGGTCTCCATTTGGACAGATCATTCTCTTCACCGCCTTTATATATAAGAACAGTTCTCGCTGCCTTGAGAACCTCGGGAATGAACCCACTTTCAAATATTCTTATGAAGATATGGGCTAATGTATTAGCAGCAAGTGGATCATAAACAGATTTCAATAAAACCTTATCCGGACCTGGGCTAGTGTCAATTGCTATGCTCTTGATAATAGAGAAAACTAACTCTCGAGATACTGAAATTGTATCATTCGTATAATAAATATAGGAGTCTCCCATGCCATTATTAGGAGTTTCAAATCTGTTCCTAAAATATCCTTCAACAACATCTTTCTCTAGTTTCAAATTATTAGTTCTGCCACTTAAAATTTGTCTAATTGCTTTCCTCCTTTGGTAAAAATATTCATATTGAGTCAGTTCATATTCGAATTTAGCCTTTCGACGTTCACGATCATTCTTAGAGGATCTCTGTGGGTTACTGGAGGTTTCATATCGTCGGTTGTTATTTTTGTAAGTGCCACGTTTAAGCTTAAGTATATCTAGTAACTGGATTCATTGGACCTGACAGTAGGTCTGTAGCTGTGGCAAGGAAGTTTAAAAAATTAGTGAATTGTTCATTGAATTCATCATCATTCAATTCATGCTGAAAAATACCTAGACATTTATTCAGTTCGTCGTCGTAAGGTTTATTTTTTTGCTCTCTTTGATCAGAGGTTATATCCAACTTCGTTGACTGACCATTTTTACTAGAAAGAGAAATAAGATCTTAGACTGGCTAGGTGTGGTCATAGATGGATTCTGCAAGCAGGCTCTGAATTGCTCTGGGTGTGTTTTACTTATATGCATCTTAAGGCCTTTATACATTTGCCCGCGAAATTGACATTGTGTTTTGATAACATCGGTACTCTTATTGGTGTCATTTGTAGCCATAGTAAAGGATGTATAACCTCGAAAATATAGTTAAAGATTATATTTTTCAATGATGATAATTTATTACGCCTATAGACACTATTACTATGAAACTGTAGACTATATCAGAAAGTAGGGATGTGTAAAGTATTTCGTCTTGTAAATGCAAACCATGAATTGAAGGTATCATAGTAGGATATTTCAAGAGATTTAAAAGATGACAAGAAGAGAGAAAGAAAAATATTGAGAACATAGCCTAATTCAGACGTTGAATGATTAGTGGACACAGAACACTTAAATGATAACAAGCGGCTACCTTAGTGATTTGTTGGCCTTAAGATAAATCCATTATCGAAGTGCAAAGCAAAACAGCAATTAGGACAAAACCGAAAAATCAAGGTAATTTTTATGTTCTGCTTTGATAGACTTCCCCCGTTGCGATTTGAATTGTATTTACTAAAGGGATCCTTCACCTTCCAGGTGAGAAACCTAGAATATTTCTTGAGGCAGTCATGTAAACGTTTTTCCAGTAACCTCTTTCTATGGAGACCAACCAAGTCATCATGGATATCTCGCTAGACACATATTGACGCGTGAACTATCGTGTTGCTGACGGATAACATGACGTTGGAGACACAATCTAGGATGGCTGGTGAGACTGAAATATATGCAGAAAAGTATGCATTGCTGAGAGATGTAGATGAAAAGGCCTTTTATGGCACACGATATGTAAACGCACATTAATTATATAAGTACATTTAACATTGGACAAATTGTTTAATATATAGATCGACGGCAAATAGATACGGACAATATAGTGAGTTTCATAAACTGTTCGAGATTTTGTTTTGAAAAAAATATTGATTGTATTGCATTGCATTTTATTGCATGATGATAATTATCATTGCTGCTTTAATGGGCCTTACATCTAGGTCATCGGCCTTTTCCAATTTCCTCTTACTCTCACTCTCGTTATTACTGTACTTGACATGCTGCTAGAAAAAATGACAAAAATATGTACGTACATTCTCTCAGATCAAAATACGAAATTGGATTCATTTACAGGTATGAATGTTTTCCAGACATAGTGCTGATGTACTTAACATGCTCCTAGGAACGATAACAAAAATATGTATGTAACTTCATTCTCTCAGATCAAAATACGGAACTGATGGTTTCAGTTACAGGTATGAATGATTTCCAGACATGGTGCTGAAAATACAAGATAAGTCTAGCCGCAATTTGAAGAGGCTACTGGTGTGGCTGATGGTATAATTCGTAATGAATTTTTAACTGACTCAAGAATGTTCGGCGTTGGGAAATGATATTGAAGTGATCTTACATAGGTATTCCAGCAAGATATAACTTGTACTTTATATTTTGATGCAAAAGCTCAGTACCACTAAAGACCTCACTCTTGAATCTTAGTTCTGCTGCAGCTGAAGTATTTCTTCAATAACTTCCTATAACATACTCCCAAATCCTGAATGAAGTTTCTTCCAAACTGCCAAGATTTTATCGCAGCTTTGCATTTACATAAGAATCTTAGCGCTCCATGGCAGGTAAAACAATTACAATTAGAAATGCACAACCGTTATAAGAATCTGTTTATGTGGCATTGTCGAAGATAGACCTATAATGACTATGACGCTGGACAGGGATAATACAGCATCGGAAGCTAACTTTGGCTTAACGTACATCGGAGTATTTGCCTCGTGGGAACATATGTAACTCTGAATACTCCAATTAATGCTCTCTACTGTAGAGTTAATACCCAACTTCTACCGAAAGCGTGTCATGACCAGCAGGAACTGACAACCGGCTACATACGACAAAAGTTTTAAAAGACTACAACATGTCTACCGTTAAGAGAACAAGCGATCCCTGTTCAGCTGTGAACGAGTAGCACCCATTTCGATCGAAAAGGAACTCATCTCTATATATTATATTTATTTGGTTGGCAAGGCCTTGGTGTTCTTTCAATATATCTATAATATGAGGACCAGAATATTTAACGGAATGTTGAAAGTACTCCTCCAGCCCAGAGAATGCCACGTAAGAAAATAGTGATTCCATTTTCCTTCCACTTAGCCAACTCTAGCACTAAAAAGAATTTGAATTAAACCGAAGTAAAAATCGAAAAAGAGACGATAAAGACACAGAAAAAAATTCCCTCACAACTATATCATAGAGCGTTGAAAAATTCAACAAAACTGTAACCCCACAAACCATACCCATGCCCACACCCACACCAAAACCCAAACCCACACCCACACCCACCCCAAAATACAGTTCCCTCGCAGTGTTGGAAAATTGTTTTTTAAAACGGCAGACCACGTACTATAATTTTTGCAGAAAATGTAACCTAAATAACCACTGCCGTTCACACAATCCCATGAAAAATAACCTACCGTATTCAAGAAAAACACAGTAGAAAAACACAACACCACATCTAGAGGGACCATTCCCACCCACCCTCAATATCAATGCCCAGAAACCACACAACGCACAGAAAAAAAAGCACGAAACCCGTACGCCAAATATTCCAAAACACACTGATCACTTATCACACTTTTCATAATGCTACAAACCACTCCTCGCCAGTTACTTGCATAAGGTTCATGGTTTTAAGTATTTAAGCACTAATATCTTTCATTCTTCCTTCGTACATTTATACCCATTGATAAATATTTACACATTTACTCTCCCCAAATAAATCCTGGGACTTTAGAAAATCGATGAATGGACTATTGAGCTCACCAAAAGAAAGTCATTATTCGAGAAGCTCAAAACGCCGTTACTATGCTAGCATTAAATCAGATCAATATGCAGTCTAACAAAACAACCGCAGTCGTGAAATGCTCACGCGCAAATAGCAGCAAGGTAGTGGGAATGATTTTATTTGGCGGTTTAGCAGGAACATCATAGATGTCTTCGTAACTACTAAAGATAATACCTTACGACAAAAAGTTGTCTAGAGTGCAACGTTTGCTTTCACCAAGACTGTAAAGACGTTTCTGATTCTTAAAATGGGACATAAGAGAGATCCGGGATAACAAGCTAGGAAAACTGTGGATGAACGTACATTTGCCAAGAGGGGAGGAACAGACACTATTAAACAAGAAAAGAAGAATGAGGAAACAGAGCTCGTAGAGTCTGAGCATCTCTAATGTCTCAATTAAACTTACGTTTTAATAGAAGTTTGTAAAGACGAAGGAACTTACAAACATGGACAGTTCTGTATTGAGATAAGGGTGGCACAATCTTCAGCAGTGATGAAACTATACTTGACAGGTTGACTCAGAAATATAATGCAATAGTGAGTGGAAATATACGTGACGGCAACGAAAGGATAGACATTGCAAAAAATAAATAGAGCGTGGGAACTAAATTGCAAATGCGAAAAATCAGGCAGTTATAAAACCACTCCTTCAATTCATAATCTAATCAGTAAGGGCTAACGCGCACTATCTGGTGGCACTGCACTTTATGATAGCGATTACCGAAACAATTAACCACATATATCTCATCTTCATGTGCTCAACATTCACATAAATTTGGCATTGTTGGCATAGAAATATTTGAAATCTTACAATAAAACATTCGTAATTTCAATTACTTAGGCTGTTCATAGCGAAATGATCAAGAATTAATCTTTATTTATTTAGTCTGATCCAGGACACCCTAGATTTGCCATAAGACACAGAATAATACACAATAACAATTTTGAGGGAAGATAAAGCAGATTAATGTTCAAAAATGATAGGTTACAATTAACCATGTTAAATAGCATTAACTCCATATAAATGGTGGCGAAGAATCGAAACGGAGTATCTGATGAGTGAGACGACTATTTCATCTTGTAGACTTCTCGCTAGTTTATATTTTTGTCGCCATGTGACGAAGGATTTGGGAATTGTTCCTCTCCCGCCAAACAAATGTCCTGTCACCGTATTGTTTTAAAAGGTTATTCGAATCGAGAGAGAAAGGGAATGTTGGATTAAAGATATCGTTCTTCTCGTTGTCAACGTCAGTCTGCTGAGAGGCTGAAGATTCAAAGCGTACCGTTGGATCAATAATTTCAGCTTCGTTCCTCCGTCTGTCAATCGCTATAATATCAATCCTGCGAGTGCTGCCTCATTCGGCGATGCAGTGGACTTCTTCGTACACTTCTAGATTTTTGAGACGAAGAGCATTAGCAATCAGGTTTCTGATGATGTTATGGCGTTATCATCCTAAACAGTTCTCATTGAGGGCAACTCCCCAACACATGTGGTAAGGTTTCATACTCACTCCGGTGTCTGCGGTGGCCTGTGCTGGTAGAACGTCCCAGCAGAGTAGGTACTGATGCAACCATCGCGGTCATCTTCAACATCTCACTCCATTCCGAACAAGCTAAACCATCTCTTCTGGTAACCCAAGAATTAGCAGCAGGAACTTGAGGAAATAACGCAACAACTCTTCGGGTCTGTGGATATGCACACCAAGCATCAAATTCGCGTGTTCTAAGTATATCGCGCACTTTTCTAACATATTTCGTTGATGTCTCTTCATTGAGTTGAAGTTCAGATAGGCAGCGAGTTTATTATTCCTGTGAAATTTCCAACAGCATTTACGTGCGAATCATTCACAGCTTCTAGCTTGAGTTTGATGTTCAGCTGTTGAAGGTACGATTCCCAAGTAGCGCGCATTAGAGCTAACCCTTTATATTTGTGGCTCGAATAGAGCACACTTGTCGGTGTGTCACTCTGATCTTGTAGAATTTCTTTAAGTGCGCTTCTGATCATGTTGTTGGCTTTTAACGGATTTGATTTGGGAATTTTCTCAACCGAAACAGTGTGGAAGGGGTATATCAGGTGTAGGGCCAATAAACTGATATATTACAGTCAGTTTTTGATGCGGTTGGAGTAAGTGAGTCCTGGTAATCTGATCTACTGTAACTTAGCTTTCGATTTTTCAAGTACCTAACTTTCATTGAAGACTATAGTCTGTCTGAATGTTGCCCCTACATATGTTATTTCTTCGCTATCATTTATACCTGTAATGTTTCCAGAGACCGTCACGAAATCATCAGAATGAAGTTTACCATTTATATTATAATGGCATTTGATTTGTCTGCATTTATAAGCAAACCTATTTCTTGAAGCAGACATATGATAGAAGTGACTAGGATAGAAGCTGCTGCTTGGTCTTTAGTTATGATCATCAGAACGTCGGCAAAGCATGGGGATGTTAAAGGAAAAGTGTTAGGACTGAATTGAAAACCATACATTTCTGATACCTTGATGTCTCTGAGTTCATCAAGGATGTGGTTTATACCAAAGTTAAATAAAAAGGTGAAATGGCATCTGCTTGCATCGCTCCACATTTGATGTTTATCTTATCTGTATGACCACGAGCAGTTTGAAATTTTGTTGTATCATCTGTGAGAAGATTGACGAGTAACTTCTTAATGGATCTGGGTAGTATAGAGTCCACTATTGTAGCCTTTAAGTGATTGTGTCCAATACTATCGAACGCTTTGCTGATGTCGAGGAATACTACGCAGATCGAAATCTTTTTCATTACAGCTGTTGGTAAAATGCCATCAACAATTTTCACGTTAATGAAAGAGCGAGGGGTCATGACAAAACCTCTTTGGAACTTGTTCAAAGGGATATATTCCCTACAATTTTATCAAGGATCTTACTAAATATGCGCCGAATAATGGAGCAAATACTAATCGGTCTCCATTTGGACAGATCATTCTCTTCACCGCCTTTATGTATAAGAACAGTTCTCGCTGCCTTGAGAACCTCGGGAATGAACCCACTTTCAAATATTCTTATGAATTATGTATTATGCTAATGTATTAGCAGCAAGTGGATCATAAACAGATTTCAATAAAACCTTATCCGGACCTGGGCTAGTGTCAATTGCTATGCTCTTGATAATAGAGAAAACTAACTCTCGAGATACTGAAATTGTATCATTCGTATAACAAATATAGGAGTCTCCCATGCAACTATTAGGAGTTTCAAATCTGTTCCTAAAATATCCTTCAACAACATCTTTCTCTAGTTTCAAATTATTAGTTCTGCCACTTAAAATTTGTCTAATTGCTTTCCTCCTTTGGTAAAAATATTCATATTGAGTCAGTTCATATTCGAATTTAGCCTTTCGACGTTCACGATCATTCTTAGAGGATCTCTGTGGGTTACTGGAGGTTTCATATCGTCGGTTGTTATTTTTGTAAGTGCCACGTTTAAGCTTAAATATATCTAGTAACTGGATTCATTGGACCTGACAGTAGGTCTGTAGCTGTGGCAAGGAAGTTTAAAAAATGAGTGAATTGTTCATTGAATTCATCATCATTCAATTCATGCTGAAAAATACCTAGACATTTATTCAGTTCGTCGTCGTAAGGTTTATTTTTTTGCTCTCTTTGATCAGAGGTTATATCCAACTTCGTTGACTGACCATTTTTACTAGAAAGAGAAATAAGATCTTAGACTGGCTAGGTGTGGTCATAGATGGATTCTGCAAGCAGGCTCTGAATTGCTCTGGGTGTGTTTTACTTATATGCATCTTAAGGCCTTTATACATTTGCCCGCGAAATTGACATTGTGTTTTGATAACATCGGTACTCTTATTGGTGTCATTTGTAGCCATAGTAAAGGATGTATAACCTCGATAATATAGTTAAAGATTATATTTTTCAATGATGATAATTTATTACGCCTATAGACACTATTACTATGAAACTGTAGACTATATCAGAAAGTAGGGATGTGTAAAGTATTTCGTCTTGTAAATGCAAACCATGAATTGAAGGTATCATAGTAGGATATTTCAAGAGATTTAAAAGATGACAAGAAGAGAGAAAGAAAAATATTGAGAACATAGCCTAATTCAGACGTTGAATGATTAGTGGACACAGAACACTTAAATGATAACAAACGGCTACCTTAGTGATTTGTTGGCCTTAAGATAAATCCATTATCGAAGTGCAAAGCAAAACAGCAATTAGGACAAAACCGAAAAATCAAGGTAATTTTTATGTTCTGCTTTGATAGACTTCCCCCGTTGCGATTTGAATTGTATTTACTAAAGGGATCCTTCACCTTCCAGGTGAGAAACCTAGAATATTTCTTGAGGCAGTCATGTAAACGTTTTTCCAGTAACCTCTTTCTATGGAGACCAACCAAGCCATCATGGATATCTCGCTAGACACATATTGACGCGTGAACTATCGTGTTGCTGACGGATAACATGACGTTGGAGACACAATCTAGGATGGCTGGTGAGACTGAAATATATGCAGAAAAGTATGCATTGCTGAGAGATGTAGATGAAAAGGCCTTTTATGGCACACGATATGTAAACGCACATTAATTATATAAGTACATTTAACATTGGACAAATTGTTTAATATATAGATCGACGGCAAATAGATACGGACAATATAGCGAGTTTCATAAACTGTTCGAGATTTTGTTTTGAAAAAAATATTGATTGTATTGCATTGCATTTTATTGCATGATGATAATTATCATTGTTGCTTTAATGGGCCTTACATCTAGGTCATCGGCCTTTTCCAATTTCCTCTTACTCTCACTCTCGTTATTACTGTACTTGACATGCTGCTAGAAAAAATGACAAAAATATGTACGTACATTCTCTCAGATCAAAATACGAAATTGGATTCATTTACAGGTATGAATGTTTTCCAGACATAGTGCTGATGTACTTAACATGCTCCTAGGAACGATAACAAAAATATGTATGTAACTTCATTCTCTCAGATCAAAATACGGAACTGATGGTTTCAGTTACAGGTATGAATGATTTCCAGACATGGTGCTGATAATACAAGATAAGTCTAGCCGCAATTTGAAGAGGCTACTGGTGTGGCTGATGGTATAATTCGTAATGAATTTTTAACTGACTCAAGAATGTTCGGCGTTGGGAAATGATATTGAAGTGATCTTACATAGGTATTCCAGCAAGATATAACTTGTACTTTATATTTTGATGCAAAAGCTCAGTACCACTAAAGACCTCACTCTTGAATCTTAGTTCTGCTGCAGCTGAAGTATTTCTTCAATAACTTCCTATAACATACTCCCAAATCCTGAATGAAGTTTCTTCCAAACTGCCAAGATTTTATCGCAGCTTTGCATTTACATAAGAATCTTAGCGCTCCATGGCAGGTAAAACAATTACAATTAGAAATGCACAACCGTTATAAGAATCTGTTTATGTGGCATTGTCGAAGATAGACCTATAATGACTATGACGCTGGACAGGGATAATACAGCATCGGAAGCTAACTTTGGCTTAACGTACATCGGAGTATTTGCCTCGTGGGAACATATGTAACTCTGAATACTCCAATTAATGCTCTCTACTGTAGAGTTAATACCCAACTTCTACCGAAAGCGTGTCATGACCAGCAGGAACTGACAACCGGCTACATACGACAAAAGTTTTAAAAGACTACAACATGTCTACCGTTAAGAGAACAAGCGATCCCTGTTCAGCTGTGAACGAGTAGCACCCATTTCGATCGAAAAGGAACTCATCTCTATATATTATATTTATTTGGTTGGCAAGGCCTTGGTGTTCTTTCAATATATCTATAATATGAGGACCAGAATATTTAACGGAATGTTGAAAGTACTCCTCCAGCCCAGAGAATGCCACGTAAGAAAATAGTGATTCCATTTTCCTTCCACTTAGCCAACTCTAGCACTAAAAAGAATTTGAATTAAACCGAAGTAAAAATCGAAAAAGAGAAGATAAAGACACAGAAAAAAATTCCCTCACAACTATATCATAGAGCGTTGAAAAATTCAACAAAACTGTAACCCCACAAACCATACCCATGCCCACACCCACACCAAAACCCAAACCCACACCCACACCCACCCCAAAATACAGTTCCCTCGCAGTGTTGGAAAATTGTTTTTTAAAACGGCAGACCACGTACTATAATTTTTGCAGAAAATGTAACCTAAATAACCACTGCCGTTCACACAATCCCATGAAAAATAACCTACCGTATTCAAGAAAAACACAGTAGAAAAACACAACACCACATCTAGAGGGACCATTCCCACCCACCCTCAATATCAATGCCCAGAAACCACACAACGCACAGAAAAAAAAAAAGCACGAAACCCGTACGCCAAATATTCCGAAACACACTGATCACTTATCACACTTTTCATAATGCTACAAACCACTCCTCGCCAGTTACTTGCATAAGGTTCATGGTTTTAAGTATTTAAGCACTAATATCTTTCATTCTTCCTTCGTACATTTATACCCATTGATAAATATTTACACATTTACTCTCCCCAAGTAAATCCTGGGACTTTAGAAAATCGATGAATGGACTATTGAGCTCACCAAAAGAAAGTCATTATTCGAGAAGCTCAAAACGCCGTTACTATGCTAGCATTAAATCAGATCAATATGCAGTCTAACAAAACAACCGCAGTCGTGAAATGCTCACGCGCAAATAGCAGCAAGGTAGTGGGAATGATTTTATTTGGCGGTTTAGCAGGAACATCATAGATGTCTTCGTAACTACTAAAGATAATACCTTACGACAAAAAGTTGTCTAGAGTGCAACGTTTGCTTTCACCAAGACTGTAAAGACGTTTCTGATTCTTAAAATGGGACATAAGAGAGATCTAGGATAACAAGCTAGGAAAACTGTGGATGAACGTACATTTGCCAAGAGGGGAGGAACAGACACTATTAAACAAGAAAAGAAGAATGAGGAAACAGAGCTCGTAGAGTCTGAGCATCTCTAATGTCTCAATTAAACTTACGTTTTAATAGAAGTTTGTAAAGACGAAGGAACTTACAAACATGGACAGTTCTGTATTGAGATAAGGGTGGCACAATCTTCAGCAGTGATGAAACTATACTTGACAGGTTGACTCAGAAATATAATGCAATAGTGAGTGGAAATATACGTGACGGCAACGAAAGGATAGACATTGCAAAAAATAAATAGAGCGTGGGAACTAAATTGCAAATGCGAAAAATCAGGCAGTTATAAAACCACTCCTTCAATTCATAATCTAATCAGTAAGGGCTAACGCGCACTATCTGGTGGCACTGCACTTTATGATAGCGATTACCGAAACAATTAACCACATATATCTCATCTTCATGTGCTCAACATTCACATAAATTTGGCATTGTTGGCATAGAAATATTTGAAATCTTACAATAAAACATTCGTAATTTCAATTACTTAGGCTGTTCATAGCGAAATGATCAAGAATTAATCTTTATTTATTTAGTCTGATCCAGGACACCCTAGATTTGCCATAAGACACAGAATAATACTCAATAACAATTTTGAGGGAAGATAAAGCAGATTAATGTTCAAAAATGATAGGTTACAATTAACCATGTTAAATAGCATTAACTCCATATAAATGGTGGCGAAGAATCGAAACGGAGTATCTGATGAGTGAGACGACTATTTCATCTTGTAGACTTCTCGCTAGTTTATATTTTTGTCGCCATGTGACGAAGGATTTGGGAATTGTTCCTCTCCCGCCAAACAAATGTCCTGTCACCGTATTGTTTTAAAAGGTTATTCGAATCGAGAGAGAAAGGGAATGTTGGATTAAAGATATCGTTCTTCTCGTTGTCAACGTCAGTCTGCTGAGAGGCTGAAGATTCAAAGCGTACCGTTGGATCAATAATTTCAGCTTCGTTCCTCCGTCTGTCAATCGCTATAATATCAATCCTGCGAGTGCTGCCTCATTCGGCGATGAAGTGGACTTCTTCGTACACTTCTAGATTTTTGAGACGAAGAGCATTAGCAATCAGGTTTCTGATGATGTTATGGCGTTTTCATCCTAAACAGTTCTCATTGAGGGCAACTCCCCAACACATGTGGTAAGGTTTCATACTCACTCCGGTGTCTGCGGTGGCCTGTGCTGGTAGAACGTCCCAGCAGAGTAGGTACTGATGCAACCATCGCGGTCATCTTCAACATCTCACTCCATTCCGAACAAGCTAAACCATCTCTTCTGGTAACCCAAGAATTAGCAGCAGGAACTTGAGGAAATAACGCAACAACTCTTCCTGTCTGTGGATATGCACACCAAGCATCAAATTCGCGTGTTCTAAGTATATCGCGCACTTTTCTAACATATTTCGTTGATGTCTCTTCATTGAGTTGAAGTTCAGATAGGCAGCGAGTTTATTATTCCTGTGAAATTTCCAACAGCATTTACGTGCGAATCATTCACAGCTTCTAGCTTGAGTTTGATGTTCAGCTGTTGAAGGTACGATTCCCAAGTAGCGCGCATTAGAGCTAACCCTTTATATTTGTGGCTCGAATAGAGCACACTTGTCGGTGTGTCACTCTGATCTTGTAGAATTTCTTTAAGTGCGCTTCCGATCATGTTGTTGGCTTTTAACGGATTTGATTTGGGAATTTTCTCAACCGAAACAGTGTGGAAGGGGTATATCAGGTGTAGGGCCAATAAACTGATATATTACAGTCAGTTTTTGATGCGGTTGGAGTAAGTGAGTCCTGGTCATCTGATCCACTGTAACTTAGCTTTCGATTTTTCAAGTACCTAACTTTCATTGAAGACTATAGTCTGTCTGAATGTTGCCCCTACATATGTTATTTCTTCGCTATCATTTATACCTGTAATGTTTCCAGAGACCGTCACGAAATCATCAGAATGAAGTTTACCATTTATATTATAATGGCATTTGATTTGTCTGCATTTATAAGCAAACCTATTTCTTGAAGCAGACATATGATAGAAGTGACTAGGATAGAAGCTGCTGCTTGGTCTTTAGTTATGATCATCAGAACGTCGGCAAAGCATGGGGATGTTAAAGGAAAAGTGTTAGGACTGAATTGAAAACCATACATTTCTGATACTTTGATGTCTCTGAGTTCATCAAGGATGTGGTTTATACCAAAGTTAAATAAAAAGGTGAAATGGCATCTGCTTGCATCGCTCCACATTTGATGTTTATCTTATCTGTATGACCACGAGCAGTTTGAAATTTTGTTGTATCATCTGTGAGAAGATTGACGAGTAACTTCTTAATGGATCTGGGTAGTATAGAGTCCACTATTGTAGCCTTTAAGTGATTGTGTCCAATACTATCGAACGCTTTGCTGATGTCGAGGAATACTACGCAGATCGAAATCTTTTTCATTACAGCTGTTGGTAAAATGCCATCAACAATTTTCACGTTAATGAAAGAGCGAGGGGTCATGACAAAACCTCTTTGGAACTTGTTCAAAGGTATATATTCCCTACAATTTTATCAAGGATCTTACTAAATATGAGCCGAATAATGGAGCAAATACTAATCGGTCTCCATTTGGACAGATCATTCTCTTCACCGCCTTTATATATAAGAACAGTTCTCGCTGCCTTGAGAACCTCGGGAATGAACCCACTTTCAAATATTCTTATGAAGATATGGGCTAATGTATTAGCAGCAAGTGGATCATAAACAGATTTCAATAAAACCTTATCCGGACCTGGGCTAGTGTCAATTGCTATGCTCTTGATAATAGAGAAAACTAACTCTCGAGATACTGAAATTGTATCATTCGTATAATAAATATAGGAGTCTCCCATGCCATTATTAGGAGTTTCAAATCTGTTCCTAAAATATCCTTCAACAACATCTTTCTCTAGTTTCAAATTATTAGTTCTGCCACTTAAAATTTGTCTAATTGCTTTCCTCCTTTGGTAAAAATATTCATATTGAGTCAGTTCATATTCGAATTTAGCCTTTCGACGTTCACGATCATTCTTAGAGGATCTCTGTGGGTTACTGGAGGTTTCATATCGTCGGTTGTTATTTTTGTAAGTGCCACGTTTAAGCTTAAGTATATCTAGTAACTGGATTCATTGGACCTGACAGTAGGTCTGTAGCTGTGGCAAGGAAGTTTAAAAAATTAGTGAATTGTTCATTGAATTCATCATCATTCAATTCATGCTGAAAAATACCTAGACATTTATTCAGTTCGTCGTCGTAAGGTTTATTTTTTTGCTCTCTTTGATCAGAGGTTATATCCAACTTCGTTGACTGACCATTTTTACTAGAAAGAGAAATAAGATCTTAGACTGGCTAGGTGTGGTCATAGATGGATTCTGCAAGCAGGCTCTGAATTGCTCTGGGTGTGTTTTACTTATATGCATCTTAAGGCCTTTATACATTTGCCCGCGAAATTGACATTGTGTTTTGATAACATCGGTACTCTTATTGGTGTCATTTGTAGCCATAGTAAAGGATGTATAACCTCGAAAATATAGTTAAAGATTATATTTTTCAATGATGATAATTTATTACGCCTATAGACACTATTACTATGAAACTGTAGACTATATCAGAAAGTAGGGATGTGTAAAGTATTTCGTCTTGTAAATGCAAACCATGAATTGAAGGTATCATAGTAGGATATTTCAAGAGATTTAAAAGATGACAAGAAGAGAGAAAGAAAAATATTGAGAACATAGCCTAATTCAGACGTTGAATGATTAGTGGACACAGAACACTTAAATGATAACAAGCGGCTACCTTAGTGATTTGTTGGCCTTAAGATAAATCCATTATCGAAGTGCAAAGCAAAACAGCAATTAGGACAAAACCGAAAAATCAAGGTAATTTTTATGTTCTGCTTTGATAGACTTCCCCCGTTGCGATTTGAATTGTATTTACTAAAGGGATCCTTCACCTTCCAGGTGAGAAACCTAGAATATTTCTTGAGGCAGTCATGTAAACGTTTTTCCAGTAACCTCTTTCTATGGAGACCAACCAAGTCATCATGGATATCTCGCTAGACACATATTGACGCGTGAACTATCGTGTTGCTGACGGATAACATGACGTTGGAGACACAATCTAGGATGGCTGGTGAGACTGAAATATATGCAGGAAAGTATGCATTGCTGAGAGATGTAGATGAAAAGGCCTTTTATGGCACACGATATGTAAACGCACATTAATTATATAAGTACATTTAACATTGGACAAATTGTTTAATATATAGATCGACGGCAAATAGATACGGACAATATAGTGAGTTTCATAAACTGTTCGAGATTTTGTTTTGAAAAAAATATTGATTGTATTGCATTGCATTTTATTGCATGATGATAATTATCATTGCTGCTTTAATGGGCCTTACATCTAGGTCATCGGCCTTTTCCAATTTCCTCTTACTCTCACTCTCGTTATTACTGTACTTGACATGCTGCTAGAAAAAATGACAATAATATGTACGTACATTCTCTCAGATCAAAATACGAAATTGGATTCATTTACAGGTATGAATGTTTTCCAGACATAGTGCTGATGTACTTAACATGCTCCTAGGAACGATAACAAAAATATTTATGTAACTTCATTCTCTCAGATCAAAATACGGAACTGATGGAACTGATGGTTTCAGTTACAGGTATGAATGATTTCCAGACATGGTGCTGATAATACAAGATATGTCTAGCCGCAATTTGAAGAGGCTACTGGTGTGGCTGATGGTATAATTCGTTATGAATTTTTAACTGACTCAAGAATGTTCGGGGTTGGGAAATGATATTGAAGTGATGTTACATAGGTATTCCAGCAAGATATAACTTGTACTTTATATTTTGATGCTAAAGCTCAGTACCACTAAAGACCTCACTCTTGAATCTTAGTTCTGCTGCAGCTGAAGTATTTCTTCAATGAGTTCTTATAACATACTCCCAAATCCTGAATGAAGTTTCTTCCAAACTGCCAAGATTTTATCGCAGCTTTGCTTTTACATAAGAATCTTAGCGCTGCATGGCAGGTAAAACAATTACAATTAGAAATGCACAACCGTTATAAGCATCTGTTTATGTGGCATTGTCGAAGATAGACCTATAATGACTATGACGCTGGACAGGGATAATACAGCATCGGAAGCTAACTTTGGCTTAACGTACATCGGAGTATTTGCCTCGTGGGAACATATGTAACTCTGAATACTCCAATTAATGCTCTCTACTGTAGAGTTAATACCCAACTTCTACAGAAAGCGAGTCATGACCAGCAGGAACTGAGAACCGGCTACATACGACAAAAGTCTTAAAAGACTACAACATGTCTACCGTTAAGAGAACAAGCGATCCCTATTCAGCTGTGAACGAGTAGCACCCATTTCGATCGAAAAGGAACTCATCTCTATATATTATATTTATTTGGTTGGCAAGGCCTTGGTGTTCTTTCAATATATCTATAATATGAGGACCAGAATATTTAACGGAATGTTGAAAGTACTCCTCCAGCCCACAGAATGCCACGTAAGAAAATAGTGATTCCATTTTCCTTCCACTTAGCCAACTCTAGCACTAAAAAGAATTTGAATTAAACCGAAGTAAAAATCGAAAAAGAGACGATAAAGACACAGAAAAAAATTCCCTCACAACTATATCATAGAGCGTAGAAAAATTCAACAAAACTGTAACCCCACAAACCAACCCACACCCACACCAAAACCCAAACCCACACCCACACCCACCCCAAAATACAGTTCCCTCGCAGTGTTGGAAAATTGTTTTTTAAAACGGCAGACCACGTACTATAAATTTTGCAGAAAATGTAACCTAAATAACCACTGCCGTTCACACATTCCCATGAAAAATAACCTACCGTATTCAAGAAAAAACACAGTAGAAAAACACAACACCACATCTAGAGGGACCATTCTCACCCACCCTCAAAATCAAAGCCCAAAAACCACACAACGCACAGAAAAAAAGCACGAAACCCGTACGCCAAATATTCCAAAACACACTGATCACTTATCACACTTTTCATAATGCTACAAACCACTCCTCGCCAGTTACTTGCATAAGGTTCATGGTTTTAAGTATTTAAGCACTAATATCTTTCAATCTTCCTTCGTACATTTATACCCATTGATAAATATTTACACATTTACTCTCCCCAAATAAATCCTGGGACTTTAGAAAATCGTTGAGTGGACTATTGAGCTCACCAAAAGAAAGTCATTATTCGAGAAGCTCAAAACGCCGTTACTATGCTAGCATTAAATCAGATCAATATGCAGTCTAACAAAACAACCGCAGTCGTGAAATGCTCACGCGCAAATAGCAGCAAGGTAGTGGGAATGATTTTATTTGGCGGTTTAGCAGGAACATCATAGATGTCTTCGTAACTACTAAAGATAATACCTTACGACAAAAAGTTGTCTAGAGTGCAACGTTTGCTTTCACCAAGACTGTAAAGACGTTTCTGATTCTTAAAATGGGACATAAGAGAGATCCAGGATAACAAGCTAGGAAAACTGTGGATGAACGTACATTTGCCAACAGGGGAGGAACAGACACTATTAAACAAGAAAAGAAGAATCAGGAAACAGAGCTCGTAGAGTCTGAGCATCTCTAATGTCTCAATTAAACTTACGTTTTAATAGAAGTTTGTAAAGACGAAGGAACTTACAAACATGGACAGTTCTGTATTGAGATAAGGGTGGCACAATCTTCAGCAGTGATGAAGCTATACTTGACAGGTTGACTCACAAATATAATGCAATAGTGAGTGGAAATATACGTGACGGCAACGAAAGGATAGACATTGCAAAAAATAAATAGAGCGTGGGAACTAAATTGCAAATGCGAAAAATCAGGCAGTTATAAAACCACTCCTTCAATTCATAATCTAATCAGTAAGGGCTAACGCGCACTATCTGGTGGCACTGCACTATATGATAGCGATTACCGAAACAATTAACCGCATATATCTCATCTTCATGTGCTCAACATTCACATAAATTTGGCATTGTTGGCATAGAAATATTTGAAATCTTACAATAAAACATTCGTAATTTCAATTACTTAGGCTGTTCATAGTGAAATGATCAAGAATTAATCTTTATTTATTTAGTCTGATCCAGGACACCCTAGATTTGCCATAAGACACAGAATAATACACAATAACAATTTTGAGGGAAGATAAAGCAGATTAATGTTCAAAAATGATAGGTTACAATTAACCATGTTAAATAGCATTAACTCCATATAAATGGTGGCGAAGAATCGAAACGGAGTATCTGATGAGTGAGACGACTATTTCATCTTGTAGACTTCTCGCTAGTTTATATTTTTGTCGCCATGTGACGAAGGATTTGGGAATTGTTCCTCTCCCGCCAAAGAAATGTCCTGTCACCGTATTTTTTTAAAAGGTTATTCGAATCGAGAGAGAAAGGGAATGTTGGATTAAAGATATCGTTCTTCTCGTTGTCAACGTCAGTCTGCTGAGAGGCTGAAGATTCAAAGCGTACCGTCGGATCAATAATTTCAGCTTCGTTCCTCCGTTTGTCAATCGCTATAATATCAATCCTGCGAGTGCTGCCTCATTCGGCGATGAAGTGGACTTCTTCGTACACTTCTAGATTTTTGAGACGAAGAGCATTAGCAATCAGTTTTCTGATGATGTTATGGCGTTTTCATCCTAAGCAGTTCTCCTTGAGGGCATCTCCCCAACACATGCGGTAAGGTTTCATACTCACTCCGGTGTCTGCGGTGGCCTGTTCTGGTAGAACGTCCGAGCAGAGTAGGTACTGATGCAACCATCGCGGTCATCTTCAACATCTCACTCCATTCCGAACAAGTTAAACCATCTCTTCTGGTAACCCAAGAATTAGCAGCAGGAACTTGAGGAAATAACGTAACAACTCTTCCTGTCTGTGGATATGCACACCAAGCATCAAATTCGCGTGTTCTATGTATACCGCGCACTTTTCTAACAGATTTCGTTGATGTCTCTTCATTGAGTTGAAGTTCAGATAGGCAGCGAGTTTATTATTCCTGTGAAATTTCGAACAGCATTTACGTGCGAATCATTCCCAGCTTCTAGCTTGAGATTGATGTTCAGTTTGAAGGTACGATTCCCAAGTAGCGCGCATTAGAGCTAACCCTTTATTTTTGTGGCTCGAATAGATCACACTTGTCGGTGTGTCACTCTGATCTTGTAGAATTTCTTTAAGTGCGCTTCTGATCATGTTGTCGGCTTTTAACGGATTTGATTTGGGAATTTTCTCAACAGAAACAGTCTGGAAGGGGTATATCAGTGTAGGGCCAATAAACCTGATTTATTACAGTCAGTTTTTGATGCGGTTGGAGTAAGTGAGTCCTGGTAATCTGATCTACTGTAACTTAGCCTTCGATTTTTCAAGTACCTGACTTTCATTGAAGACTATAGTCTGTCTGAAAGTTGCCCCTACATATGTTTTTCTTCGCTATCATTTATACCTGTAATGTTTCCAGAGACCGTCACAATATCATCAGAATGAAGTTTACCATTCATATTTTAATGGCATTTGATTTGTCTGCATTTATAGTCAAACCTATTTCTTGAAGCAGATTTATGATAGAAGTGACTAGGATAGAAGCTGCTGCTTGGTCTTTAGTTATGATCATCAGAACGTCGGCAAAGCATAGGGATGTTAAAGGTAAAGTGTTAGGACTCAATTGAAAACCATACATTTCTGATACTTTGATGTCTCTGAGTTCATCAAGGATGTGGTTTATACCCCAGTTAAATAAAAAGGTGAAATGGCATCTGCTTGCATCGCTCCACATTTGATGTTTATCTTATCTGTATGACCAAGAGCAGTTTGAACTTTTGTTGTATCATCTGTGAGAAGATTGACTAGTAACTTCTTAATGGATCTGGGTAGTATAGAGTCCACTATTGTAGCCTTTAAGTGATTGTGTCCAATACTATCGAACGCTTTGCTGATGTCGAGGAATACTACGCAGATCGAAATCTTTTTCATTACAGCTGTTGGTAAAATGCCATCAACAATTTTCACGTTAATGAAAGAGCGAGGGGTCATGACAAAACCTCTTTGGAACTTGTTCAAAGGGATATATTCCCTACAATTTTATCAAGGATCTTACTAAATATGAGCCGAATAATGGAGCAAATACTAATCGGTCTCCATTTGGACAGATCATTCTCTTCACCGCCTTTATGTATAAGAACAGTTCTCGCTGCCTTGAGAACCTCGGGAATGAACCCACTTTCAAATATTCTTATGAAGATATGGGCTAAAGTATTAGCGGCATATGGATCATAAACAGATTTCAATAAAACCTTATCCGGACCTGGGCTAGTGTCAATTGCTATGCTCTTGATAATAGAGAAAACTAACTCTCGAGATACTGAAATTGTATCATTCGTATAATCAATATAGGAGTGTCCCATGCAATCATTAGGAGTTTCAAACCTGTTCCTAAAATATCCTTCAACAACATCTTTCTCTAGTTTCAAATTATTAGTTCTGCCACTTAAAATTTGTCTAATTGCTTTCCTCCTTTGGTAAATATATTCATATTGAGTCAGTTCATATTCGAATTTAGCCTTTCGACGTTCACGATCATTCTTAGAGGATCTCTGTGGGTTACTGGAGGTTTCATATCGTCGGTTGTTATTTTTGTAAGTGCCACGTTTAAGCTTCAATATATCTAGTAACTGGATTCATTGGACCTGACAGTAGGTCTGTAGCTGTGGCAAGGAGGTTTGAAAAGTTAGTGAATTGTTCATTGAATTCATCATCATTCAATTCATGCTGAAAAATACCTAGACATTTATTCAGTTCGTCGTCGTAAGGTTTATTTTTTCGCTCTCTTTGATCAGAGGTTATATCCAACTTCGCTGACTGACCATTTTTACTAGAAAGAGGAATAGGATCTTAGACTTTCTAGGTGTGGTCATAGATGGATTCTGCAAGCAGGCTCTGAATTGCTCTGGGTGTGATTTACTTATATGCATCTTAAGGCCTTTATACATTTGCCCGCGAAATTGGCATTGTGTTTTGATAACATCGGTACTCTTATTGGTGTCATTTGAAGCCATAGTACAGGATGTATAACCTCGATAATATAGTTAAAGATTATATTTTTCAATGATGATAATTTATTACGCCTATAGACACTATTACTATGAAACTGTAGACTATATCAGAAAGTAGGGATGTGTAAAGTATTTCGTCTTGTAAATGCAAACCATGAATTGAAGGTATCATAGTAGGATATTTCAAGAATTGCTCTGGGTGTGATTTACTTATATGCATTTTAAGGCCTTTATACATTTGCCCGCGAAATTTACATTGTGTTTTGATAACATCGGTACTCTTTTTGGTGTCATTTGTAGCCATAGTACAGGATGTATAACCTCGATAATATAGTTAAAGATTATATTTTTCAATGATGATAATTTATTACGCCTATAGACACTATTACTATGAAACTGTAGACTATATCAGAAAGTATGGATGTGTAAATTATTTCGTCTTGTAAATGCAAACCATGAATTGAAGGTATCATAGTAGGATATTTCAAGAGATTTAAAAGATGACAAGAAGAGAGAAAGAAACATATTGCGAACATAGCCTAATTCAGACGTTGAATGATTAGTGGACACAGAACACTTAAATGATAACAAACGGCTACCTTAGTGATTTGTTGGCCTTAAGATAAATCCATTATCGAAGTGCAAAGCAAAACAGCAATTAGGACAAAACCGAAAAATCAAGGTAATTTTTATGTTCTGCTTTGATAGACTTCCCCCGTTGCGATTTGAATTGTATTTACTAAAGGGATCCTTCACCTTCCAGGTGGGAAACCTAGAATATTTCTTGAGGCAGTCATGTAAACGTTTTTCCAGTAACCTCTTTCTATGGAGACCAACCAAGCCATCATGGATATCTCGCTAGACACATATTGACGTGTGAACTATCGTGTTGCTGACGGATAACATGACGTTGGAGACACAATCTAGGTTGGCTGGTGAGACTGAAATATATGCAGAAAAGTATGCATTGCTGAGAGATGTAGATGAAAAGGCCTTTTATGGCACACGATATGTAAACGCACATTAATTATATAAGTACATTTAACATTGGACAAATTGTTTAATATATAGATCGACGGCAAATAGATACGGACAATATAGTGAGTTTCATAAACTGTTCGAGATTTTGTTTTGAAAAAAATATTGATTGTATTGCATTGCATTTTATTGCATGATGATAATTATCATTGTTGCTTTAATGGGCCTTACATCTAGGTCATCGGCCTTTTCCAATTTCCTCTTACTCTCACTCTCGTTATTACTGTACTTGACATGCTCCTAGAAACAATGACAAAAAATACGTACGTACATTCTCTCAGATCAAAATACGAAATTGGATTCATTTACAGGTATGAATGTTTTCCAGACATAGTGCTGATGTACTTAACATGCTCCTAGGAACGATAACAAAAATATGTATGTAACTTCATTCTCTCAGATCAAAATACGGAACTGATGGTTTCAGTTACAGGTATGAATGATTTCCAGACATGGTGCTAATAATACAAGATAAGTCTAGCCGCAATTTGAAGAGGCTACTGGTGTGGCTGATGGTATAATTCGTAATGAATTTTTAACTGACTCAAGAATGTTCGGCGTTGGGAAATGATATTGAAGTGATCTTACATAGGTATTCCAGCAAGATATAACTTGTACTTTATATTTTGATGCTAAAGCTCAGTACCACTAAAGACCTCACTCTTGAATCTTAGTTCTGCTGCAGCTGAAGTATTTCTTCAATGAGTTCTTATAACATACTCCCAAATCCTGAATGAAGTTTCTTCCAAACTGCCAAGATTTTATCGCAGCTTTGCTTTTACATAAGAATCTTAGCGCTCCATGGCAGGTAAAACAATTACAATTAGAAATGCACAACCGTTATAAGCATCTGTTTATGTGGCATTGTCGAAGATAGACCTATAATGACTATGACGCTGGACAGGGATAATACAGCATCGGAAGCTAACTTTGGCTTAACGTACATCGGAGTATTTGCCTCGTGGGAACATATGTAACTCTGAATACTCCAATTAATGCTCTCTACTGTAGAGTTAATACCCAACTTCTACCGAAAGCGAGTCATGACCAGCAGGAACTGACAACCGGCTACATACGACAAAAGTTTTAAAAGACTACAACATGTCTACCGTTAAGAGAACAAGCGATCCCTATTCAGCTGTGAACGAGTAGCACCCATTTCGATCGAAAAGGAACTCATCTCTATATATTATATTTATTTGGTTGGCAAGGCCTTGGTGTTCTTTCAATATATCTATAATATGAGGACCAGAATATTTAACGGAATGTTGAAAGTACTCCTCCAGCCCACAGAATGCCACGTAAGAAAATAGTGATTCCATTTTCCTTCCACTTAGCCAACTCTAGCACTAAAAAGAATTTGAATTAAACCGAAGTAAAAATCGAAAAAGAGACGATAAAGACACAGAAAAAAATTCCCTCACAACTATATCATAGAGCGTAGAAAAATTCAACAAAACTGTAACCCCACAAACCAACCCACACCCACAACAAAACCCAAACCCACACCCACACCCACCCCAAAATACAGTTCCCTCGCAGTGTTGGAAAATTGTTTTTTAAAACGGCAGACCACGTACTATAATTTTTGCAGAAAATGTAACCTAAATAACCACTGCCGTTCACACATTCCCATGAAAAATAACCTACCGTATTCAAGAAAAAACACAGTAGAAAAACACAACACCACATCTAGAGGGACCATTCTCACCCACCCTCAAAATCAAAGCCCAAAAACCACACAACGCACAGAAAAAAAAGCACGAAACCCGTACGCCAAATATTCCAAAACACACTGATCACTTATCACACTTTTCATAATGCTACAAACCACTCCTCGCCAGTTACTTGCATAAGGTTCATGGTTTTAAGTATTTAAGCACTAATATCTTTCATTCTTCCTTCGTACATTTATACCCATTGATAAATATTTACACATTTACTCTCCAGAAATAAATCCTGGGACTTTAGAAAATCGTTGAATGGACTATTGAGCTCACCAAAAGAAAGTCATTATTCGAGAAGCTCAAAACGCCGTTACTATGCTAGCATTAAATCAGATCAATATGCAGTCTAACAAAACAACCGCAGTCGTGAAATATTCACGCGCAAATAGCAGCAAGGTAGTGGGAATGATTTTATTTGGCGGTTTAGCAGGAACATCATAGATGCCTTCGTAACTACTAAAGATAATACCTTACGACAAAAAGTTGTCTAGAGTGCAACGTTTGCTTTCACCAAGACTGTAAAGACGTTTCTGATTCTTAAAATGGGACATAAGCGAGATCCAGGATAACAAGCTGGGAAAACTGTGGATGAACGTACATTTGCCAAGAGGGGAGGAACAGACACTATTAAACAAGAAAAGAAGAATGAGGAAACAGAGCTCGTAGAGTCTGAGCATCTCTAATGTCTCAATTAAACTTACGTTTTAATAGAAGTTTGTAAAGACGAAGGAACTTACAAACAAGGACAGTTCTGTATTGAGATAAGGGTGGCACAATCTTCAGCAGTGATGAAGCTATACTTGACAGGTTGACTCAGAAATATAATGCAAAAGTGAGTGGAAATATACGTGACGGCAACGAAAAGATAGACATTGCAAAAAATAAATAGAGCGTGGGAACTAATTTGCAAATGCCAAAAATCAGGCAGTTATAAAACCACTCCTTCAATTCATAATCTAATCAGTAAGGGCTAATGCGCACTATCTGGTTGCACTGCACTATATGATAGCGATTACCGAAACAATTAACCACATATATCTCATCTTCATGTGCTCAACATTCACATAAATTTGGCATTGTTGGCATAGAATATTTGAAATCTTACAATAAAACATACGTAATTTCAATTACTTAGTCTGTTCATAGCGAAATGATCAAGAATTAATCTTTATTTATTTAGTCTGATCCAGGACACCCTAGATTTGCCATAAGACACAGAATAATACACAATAACAATTTTGAGGGAAGATATAAAAGATAAATGTTCAAAAATGATAGGTTACAATTAACCATGTTAAATAGCATTAACTCCATATAAATGGTGGCGAAGAATCGAAACGGAGTATTTGATGAGTGAGACGACTATTTCATCTTGTAGACTTCTCGCTTGTCGCCATGTGACGAAGGATTTGGGAATTGTTCCCCTCCCGCCAAAGAAATGTCCTGTCACCGTATTTTTTTAAAGGTTATTCGACTCAAGAGAGAAAGGGAATGTTGGATTAAAGATATCGTTCTTCATGTTGTCAACGTCAGTCTGCTGAGAAGCTGAAGATTCAAAGCGTACCGTAGGATCAATAATTTCTGCTTCGTTCCTCCGTCTGTCAATCGCTATAATATCAATCCGGCGAGTGCTGCCTCATTCGGCGATGAAGTGGACTTCTTCGTACACGTCTAGATTTTTGAGACGAAGAGCATTAGCAATCAGGTTTCTGATGATGTTATGGGGTTTTCATCCTAAGCAGTTCTCCTTGAGGGCAACTCCCCAACACATGTGGTAAGGTTTCATACTCACTCCGGTGTCTGCGGTGGCCTGTGCTGGTAGAACGTCCCAGCAGCGTAGGTACTGATGCAACCATCGCGGTCATCTTCAACATCTCACTCCATTCCGAACAAGTTAAACCATCTCTTCTGGTAACCCAAGAATTAGCAGCAGGAACTTGAGGAAATAACGCAACAACTCTTCCTGTCTGTGGATATGCACACCAAGCATCAAATTCGCGTGTTCTAAGTATATCGCGCACTTTTATAACAGATTACATTGATGTCTCTTCATTGAGTTGAAGTTCAGATAGGCAGCGAGTTTATTATTCCTGTGAAATTTCGAACAGCATTTACGTGCGAATCATTCACAGCTTCTAGCTTGAGATTGATGTTCAGCTGTTGAAGGTACGATTCCCAAGTAGCGCGCATTAGAGCTAACCCTTTAGATTTGTGGCTCGAATAGATCACACTTGTCGGTGTGTCACTCTGATCTTGTAGAATTTCTTTAAGTGCGCTTCTGATCATGTTGTCGGCTTTTAACGGATTTGATTAGGGAATTTTCTCAACCGAAACAGTCTGGAAGGGGTATATCAGTGTAGGGCCAATAAACTGATTTATTACAGTCAGTTTTTGATGCGGTTGGAGTAAGTGAGTCCTGGTAATCTGATCTACTGTAAGTTAGCTTTCGATTTTTCAAGTACCTGACTTTCATTGAAGACTATAGTCTGTCTGAAAGTTGCCCCTTCCTATGTTATTTCTTCGCTATCATTTATACCTGTAATGTTTCCAGAAACCGTCACGATATTATAAGAATGAAGTTTACCATTTATATTATAATGGCACTTGATTTGTCTGCATTTATAATCAAACCTATTTCTTGGTGCAGATTTATGATGAAGTGACTAGGATAGAAGCTGCTGCTTGGTCTTTAGTTATGAATATCAGAACGTCGGCAAAGCATAGGGATGTTAAAGGTAAACTGTTAGGACTCAATTGAAAACCATACATTTCTGATACTTTGATGTCTCTGAGTTCATCAAGGATGTGGTTTATACCCCAGTTAAATAAAAAGGTGAAATGGCATCTGATTGCATCGCTCCACATTTGATGTTTATCTTATCTGTATGACCACGAGCAGTTTGAACTTTTGTTGTATTTTCTGTGAGAAGATTGACTAGTAACATCTTAACGGATCTGGGTAGTATAGAGTTCACTATTGTAGTCTTTAAGTGATTGTGTCCAATACTATCGAACGCTTTGCTGATGTCGAGGAACACTACGCAGATCGAAATCTTTTTCATTACAGCTGTTGGTAAAATGCCATTAACAATTTTCACGTTAATGAAAGAGCGAGGGGTCATGACAAAACCTCTTTGGAACTTGTTCAAAGGGATTTATTCCCTTACACTTTTATCAAGGATCTTACTAAATATGCGCCGCATAATTGAGCAAATACTAATCGGTCTCCATTTGGACAGATCATTCTCTTCACCGCCTTTATGTGTAAGAACAGTTCTCGCTGCCTTGAGAACCTCAGGAATGAACCCACTTTCAAATATTCTTATGAAGATATGGGCTAAAGTATTAGCAGCAAGTGGATCATAAACAGATTTCAATAAAACCTTATCCGGACCTGGGCTAGTGTCAATTGCTATGCTCTTGATAATAGAGAAAACTAACTCTCGAGATACTGAAATTGTATCATTCGTATAATCAATATAGCAGTCTCCCATGCAATCATTAGGAGTTTCAAATCTGTTCCTAAAATATCCCTCAACAACATCTTTCTCTAGTTTCAAATCATTAGTTCTGCCACTTAAAATTTGTCTAATTGCTTTCCTCCTTTGGTAAAAATATTCATATTGAGTTAGTTCATATTCGAATTTAGTATTCGATGTTCACGATCTTTCTTAGAGGATCTCTGTGGGTTACTGGAGGTTTCATATCGTCGGTTGTTATTTTTGTAAGTGCCACGTTTAAGCTTCAATATATCTAGTAACTGAACTCATTGGACCTGGCAGTAGGTCTGTAGCTGTGGCAAGGAAGTTTAAAAAATTAGTGAATTGTTCATTGAATTCATCATCATTCAATTCATGCTGAAAAATACCTAGACATTTATTCAGTTCGTCGTCGTAAGGTTTATTTTTTTGCTCTCTTTGATCAGAGGTTATATCCAACTTCGTTGACTAACCATTTTTACTAGAAGGAGGAATAGTATCTTAGACTGGCTAGGTGTGGTCATAGATGGATTCTGCAAGCAGGCTCTGAATTGCTCTGGGTGTGATTTAATTATATGCATCTTAAGGCCTTTATACATTTGCCCGCGAAATTGACATTGTGTTTTGATACCATTGGTACTCTTATTCGTGTCATTTGTATCCATAGTACAGGATGTATTTTTCAATGATGATAATTTATTACGACTATGGACTCTATTACTATGAAACTGTAGACTATATCAGAAAGTAGGGATGTGTAAAGTATTTCGTCTTGTAAATGCAAACCATGAATTGAAGGTATCATAGTAGGATAATTCAAGAGAGTTAAAAGATGACAAGAAGAGAGAAAGAAAAATATTGAGAACATAGCCTAATTCAGACGTTGAATGATTAGTGGACACAGAACACTTAAATGATAACAAACGGCTACCTTAGTGATTTGTTGGTCTTAAGATAAATCCATTATCGACGTGCAAACAAAACAGCAATTAGGACAACCCCGAAAAGTCCAGGTAATTTTTATGTTCTGCTTTGATAGACTTCCCCCGTTGCGATTTGAATTGTATTTACTGAAGGGATCCTTCACCTTCAAGGTGGGAAACCTAGAATATTTCTTGAGGCAGTCATGTAAACGTTTTTCCAGTAACATCTTTCTAAGGATACCAACCAAGCCATCATGGATGTCTTGCTAGACACATATTGACGCGGGAACTATCGTGTTGCTGACGGATAACAAGACGTCGGAGACACAATCTAGGATGGCTGGTGAGACTGAAATATATGCAGAAAAGTATGCATTGCTGAGAGATGTAGATGAAAAGTCCTTTTATGGCACACGATATGTAAACGCACATTAATTATATAAGTACATTTAACATTGGACAAATCGTTTAATATATAGATCGACGGCAATTAGATACGGACAATATAGTGAGTTTCATAAACTGTTCGAGATTTTGTTTTGAAAAACATATTGATTGTATTGCATTGCATTTTATTGCATGATGATAATTATCCTTGTCGCTTTAATGGGCCTTACATCTAGGTCATCGGCCTTATCCAAAATCCTCTTACTCTCACTCTCGTTATTACTGTACTTGACATGCTCCTAGAAACAATGACAAAAAATATGTACGTAACTTCATTCTCTCAGATCAAATTACGAAATTGGATTCATTTACAGGTATGAATGTTTTCCAGACATAGTGCTGATGTACTTAACATGCTCCTAGGAACGATAACAAAAATATGTATGTAACTTCATTCTCTCAGATCAAAATACAAAACTGATGGATTCAGTTACAGGTATGAATGATTTTCAGACATGGTGCTGATAATACAATATAAGTCTAGCCGCAATTTGAAGAGGCTACTGGTGTGGTTGATGGTATAATTCGTAATGAATTTTTAACTGACTCAAGAATGTTCGGCGTTGGGAAATGATATTGAAGTGATGTTACATAGGTATTCCAGCAAGATATAACTTGTACTTTATATTTTGATGCAAAAGCTCAGTACCACTAAAGACCTCACTCTTGAATACAGCATCGGAAGCTAACTTTAACTTAACGTACATCGGAGTATTTGCCTCGTGGGAACATATGTAACTCTGAATACTCCAATTAATGCTCTCTACTGTAGAGTTAATACCCAACATCTACCGAAAGGGTGTCATGACCAGCAGGAACTGACAACCGGCTACATACGACAAAAGTTTTAAAAGACTACAACATGTCTACCGTTAACAGAACAAGCGATCCCTATTCAGCTGTGAACGAGTAGCATCCATTTCGATCGAAAGGGAACACATCTCTATATATTACATATATTTGGTTGGCAAGGCCTTGGTGTTCTTTCAATATATCTATAATATGAGGACCAGAATATTTAACGGAATGTTTAAAGTACTCCTCCAGCCCATAGAATGCCACGTTAGAAAATAGTGATTCCATTTTCTTTGCACTTAGCCAAGTCTAGCACGGAAAAGAATTTGAATTAAACCGAAGTAAAAATCGAAAAAGAGACGATAAAGATACAGAAAAAAATTCCCTCACAACTATATCATAGAGCCTTGAAAAATTCAACAAAACTGTAACCCCACAAACCATACCCACACCCACACCCAAACCCACACCCACACCCACCCCAAAATACAGTTCCCTCGCAGTGTTGGAAAATTGATTTTTAAGACGGCAGACCACGTACTATAATTTTTGCAGAAAATGTAACCTAAATAACCACTACTGTTCACACATTCCCATGAAAAATAACCTACCGTATTCAAGAAAAACACAGTAGAAAAACACAACACCACATCCAGAGGGAACCTTCCCACCCACCCTCAATATCAAAGCCCAAAAACCACACAACGCACAGAAAAAAAGCACGAAACCCGTACGCCAAATATTCCAAAACACACTGATCACTTATCACACTTTTCATAATGCTACAAACCACTCCTCGCCAGTTACTTGCATAAGGTTCATGGTTTTAAGTATTTAAGCACTAATATCTTTCATTCTTCCTTCGTACATTTATACCCATTGATAAATATTTACACATTTACTCTCCCAGAATACATCCTGGGACTTTAGGAAATCGATGAATGGACTACTGAGCTCACCAAAAGAAAGTCATTATTCGAGGAGCTCAAAACGCCGTTACTATGCTAGCATTAAATCAGATCAATATGCAGTCTAACAAAACAACCGCAGTCCTGAAATGCTCACGCGCAAATAGCAGCAAGGTAGTGGGAATGATTTTATTTGGCGGTTTAGCAGGAACATCATAGATGTCTTCGTAACTACTGAAGATAATACCTTACGACAAAAAGTTGTCTAGAGTGCAACGTTTGCTTTCACCAAGACTGTAAAGACGTTTCTGATTCTAAAAATGGGACATAAGAGAGATCCAGGATAACAAGCTAGGAAAACTGTGGATGAACGTACATTTGCCAAGAGGGGAGGAACAGACACTATTAAACAAGAAAAGAAGAATGAGGAAACAGAGCTCGTAGAGTCTGAGCATCTCTAATGTCTCAATTAAACTTACGTTTTAATAGAAGTTTGTAAAGACGAAGGAACTTACAAACAAGGACAGTTCTGTATTGAGATAAGGGTGGCACAATCTTCAGCAGTGATGAAGCTATACTTGACAGGTTGACTCAGAAATATAATGCAAAAGTGAGTGGAAATATACGTGACGGCAACGAAAAGATAGACATTGCAAAAAATAAATAGAGCGTGGGAACTAATTTGCAAATGCCAAAAATCAGGCAGTTATAAAACCACTCCTTCAATTCATAATCTAATCAGTAAGGGCTAATGCGCACTATCTGGTTGCACTGCACTATATGATAGCGATTACCGAAACAATTAACCACATATATCTCATCTTCATGTGCTCAACATTCACATAAATTTGGCATTGTTGGCATAGAATATTTGAAATCTAACAATAAAACATACGTAATTTCAATTACTTAGTCTGTTCATAGCGAAATGATCAAGAATTAATCTTTATTTATTTAGTCTGATCCACGACACCCTAGATTTGCCATAAGACACAGAATAATACACAATAACAATTTTGAGGGAAGTTAAAAAAGATAAATGTTCAAAAATGATAGGTTACAATTAACCATGTTAAATAGCATTAACTCCATATAAATGGTGGCGAAGAATCGAAACGGAGTATTTGATGAGTGAGACGACTATTTCATCTTGTAGACTTCTCGCTTGTCGCCATGTGACGAAGGATTTGGGAATTGTTCCCCTCCCGCCAAAGAAATGTCCTGTCACCGTATTTTTTTAAAGGTTATTCGACTCAAGAGAGAAAGGGAATGTTGGATTAAAGATATCGTTCTTCATGTTGTGAACGTCAGTCTGCTGAGAAGCTGAAGATTCAAAGCGTACCGTAGGATCATTAATTTCTGCTTCGTTCCTCCGTCTGTCAATCGCTATAATATCAATCCGGCGAGTGCTGCCTCATTCGGCGATGAAGTGGACTTCTTCGTACACGTCTAGATTTTTGAGACGAAGAGCATTAGCAATCAGGTTTCTGATGATGTTATGGGGTTTTCATCCTAAGCAGTTCTACTTGAGGGCAACTCCCCAACACATGTGGTAAGGTTTCATACTCACTCCGGGGTCTGCGGTGGCTTGTGCTGGTAGAACGTCCCAGCAGCGTAGGTACTGATGCAACCATCGCGGTCATCTTCAACATCTCACTCCATTCCGAACAAGTTAAACCATCTCTTCTGGTAACCCAAGAATTAGCAGCAGGAACTTGAGGAAATAACGCAACAACTCTTCCTGTCTGTGGATATGCACACCAAGCATCAAATTCGCGTGTTCTAAGTATATCGCGCACTTTTATAACAGATTACATTGATGTCTCTTCATTGAGTTGAAGTTCAGATAGGCAGCGAGTTTATTATTCCTGTGAAATTTCGAACAGCATTTACGTGCGAATCATTCACAGCTTCTAGCTTGAGATTGATGTTCAGCTGTTGAAGGTACGATTCCCAAGTAGCGCGCATTAGAGCTAACCCTTTAGATTTGTGGCTCGAATAGATCACACTTGTCGGTGTGTCACTCTGATCTTGTAGAATTTCTTTAAGTGCGCTTCTGATCATGTTGTCGGCTTTTAACGGATTTGATTAGGGAATTTTCTCAACCGAAACAGTCTGGAAGGGGTATATCAGTGTAGGGCGTATAAACTGATTTATTACAGTCAGTTTTTGATGCGGTTGGAGTAAGTGAGTCCTGGTAATCTGATCTACTGTAAGTTAGCTTTCGATTTTTCAAGTACCTGACTTTCATTGAAGACTATAGTCTGTCTGAAAGTTGCCCCTACATATGTTATTTCTTCGCTATCATTTATACCTGTAATGTTTCCAGAAACCGTCACGATATTATCAGAATGAAGTTTACCATTTATATTATAATGGCACTTGATTTGTCGGCATTTATAATCAAACCTATTTCTTGGTGCAGATTTATGATAGAAGTGACTAGGATAGAAGCTGCTGCTTGGTCTTTAGTTATGAATATCAGAACGTCGGCAAAGCATAGGGATGTTAAAGGTAAACTGTTAGGACTCAATTGAAAACCATACATTTCTGATACTTTGATGTCTCTGAGTTCATCAAGGATGTGGTTTATACCCCAGTTAAATAAAAAGGTGAAATGGCATCTGATTGCATCGCTCCACATTTGATGTTTATCTTATCTGTATGACCACGAGCAGTTTGAACTTTTGTTGTATTTTCTGTGAGAAGATTGACTAGTAACTTCTTAACGGGTCTGGGTAGTATAGAGTTCACTATTGTAGTCTTTAAGTGATTGTGTCCAATACTATCGAACGCTTTGCTGATGTCGAGGAACACTACGCAGATCGAAATCTTTTTCATTACAGCTGTTGGTAAAATGCCATCAACAATTTTCACGTTAATGAAAGAGCGAGGGGTCATGACAAAACCTCTTTGGAACTTGTTCAAAGGGATTTATTCCCTTACACTTTTATCAAGGATCTTACTAAATATGCGCCGCATAATGGAGCAAATACTAATCGGTCTCCATTTGGACAGATCATTCTCTTCACCGCCTTTATGTGTAAGAACAGTTCTCGCTGCCTTGAGAACCTCAGGAATGAACCCACTTTCAAATATTCTTATGAAGATATGGGCTAAAGTATTAGCAGCAAGTGGATCATAAACAGATTTCAATAAAACCTTATCCGGACCTGGGCTAGTGTCAATTGCTATGCTCTTGATAATAGAGAAAACTAACTCTCGAGATACTGAAATTGTATCATTCGTATAATCAATATAGGAGTCTCCCATGCAATCATTAGGAGTTTCAAATCTGTTCCTAAAATATCCCTCAACAACATCTTTCTCTGGTTTCAAATTATTAGTTCTGCCACTTAAAATTTGTCTAATTGCTTTCCTCCTTTGGTACAAATATTCATATTGAGTCAGTTCATATTCGAATTTAGCCTTTCGATGTTCACGATCATTCTTAGAGGATCTCTGTGGGTTACTGGAGGTTTCATATCGTCGGTTGTTATTTTTGTAAGTGCCACGTTTAAGCTTCAATATATCTAGTAACTGGACTCATTGGACCTGGCAGTAGGTCTGTAGCTGTGGCAAGGAAGTTTAAAAAATTAGTGAATTGTTCATTGAATTCATCATCATTCAATTCATGCTGAAAAATACCTAGACATTTATTCAGTTCGTCGTCGTAAGGTTTATTTCTTTGCTCTCTTTGATCAGAGGTTATATCCAACTTCGTTGACTAACCATTTTTACTAGAAGGAGGAATAGGATCTTAGACTGGCTAGGTGTGGTCATAGATTGATTCTGCAAGCAGGCTCTGAATTGCTCTGGGTGTGATTTAATTATATGCATCTTAAGGCCTTTATACATTTGCCCGCGAAATTGACATTGTGTTTTGATACCATTGGTACTCTTATTGGTGTCATTTGTATCCATAGTACAGGATGTATTTTTCAATGATGATAATTTATTACGCCTATGGACACTATTACTATGAAACTGTAGACTATATCAGAAAGTAGGGATGTGTAAAGTATTTCGTCTTGTAAATGCAAACCATGAATTTAAGGTATCATAGTAAGATAATGCAAGAGAGTTAAAAGATGACAAGAAGAGAGAAAGAAAAATATTGAGAACATAGCAATTCAGACGTTGAATGATTAGTGGACACAGAACACTTAAATGATAACAAACGGCTACCTTAGTGATTTGTTGGCCTTAAGATAAATCCATTATCGACGTGCAAACAAAACAGCAATTAGGACAACCCCGAAAAGTCCAGGTAATTTTTATGTTCTGCTTTGATAGACTTCCCCCGTTGCGATTTGAATTGTATTTACTGAAGGGATCCTTCACCTTCAAGGTGGGAAACCAAGAATATTTCTTGAGGCAGTCATGTAAACGTTTTTCCAGTAACATCTTTCTATGGATACCAACCAAGCCATCATGGATGTCTCGCTAGACACATATTGACGCGGGAACTATCGTGTTGCTGACGGATAACATGACGTCGGAGACACAATCTAGGATGGCTGGTGAGACTGAAATATATGCAGAAAAGTATGCATTGCTGAGAGATGTAGATGAAAAGTCCTTTTATGGCACACGATATGTAAACGCACATTAATTATATAAGTACATTTAACATTGGACAAATTGTTTAATATATAGATCGACGGCAATTAGATACGGACAATATAGTGAGTTTCATAAACTGTTCGAGATTTTGTTTTGAAAAACATATTGATTGTATTGCATTGCATTTTATTGCATGATGATAATTATCCTTGTCGCTTTAATGGGCCTTACAGCTAGGTCATCGGCCTTATCCAAAATCCTCTTACTCTCACTCTCGTTATTACTGTACTTGACATGCTCCTAGAAACAATGACAAAAATATGTACGTAACTTCATTCTCTCAGATCAAATTACGAAATTGGATTCATTTACAGGTATGAATGTTTTCCAGACATAGTGCTGATGTACTTAACATGCTCCTAGGAACGATAACAAAAATATGTATGTAACTTCATTCTCTCAGATCAAAATACAAAACTGATGGATTCAGTTACAGGTATGAATGATTTTCAGACATGGTGCTGATAATACAATATAAGTCTAGCCGCAATTTGAAGAGGCTACTGGTGTGGTTGATGGTATAATTCGTAATGAATTTTTAACTGACTCAAGAATGTTCGGCGTTGGGAAATGATATTGAAGTGATGTTACATAGGTATTCCAGCAAGATATAACTTGTACTTTATATTTTGATGCAAAAGCTCAGTACCACTCAAGACCTCACTCTTGAATACAGCATCGGAAGCTAACTTTAACTTAACGTACATCGGAGTATTTGCCTCGTGGGAACATATGTAACTCTGAATACTCCAATTAATGCTCTCTACTGTAGAGTTAATACCCAACATCTACCGAAAGGGTGTCATGACCAGCAGGAACTGACAACCGGCTACATACGACAAAAGTTTTAAAAGACTACAACATGTCTACCGTTAAGAGAACAAGCGATCCCTATTCAGCTGTGAACGAGTAGCATCCATTTCGATCGAAAGGGAACACATCTCTATATATTACATATATTTGGTTGGCAAGGACTTGGTGTTCTTTCAATATATCTATAATATGAGGACCAGAATATTTAACGGAATGTTGAAAGTACTCCTCCAGCCCATAGAAGCCACGTTAGAAAATAGTGATTCCATTTTCTTTGCACTTAGCCAAGTCTAGCACGGAAAAGAATTTGAATTAAACCGAAGTAAAAATCGAAAAAGAGACGATAAAGATACAGAAAAAATTCCCTCACAACTATATCATAGAGCCTTGAAAAATTCAACAAAACTGTAACCCCACAAACCATACCCACACCCACACCCAAACCCACACCCACACCCACCCCAAAATACAGTTCCCTCGCAGTGTTGGAAAATTGATTTTTAAAACGGCAGACCACTTACTATAATTTTTGCAGAAAATGTAACCTAAATAACCACTGCCGTTCACACATTCCCATGAAAAATAAATTACCGTATTCAAGAAAAACACAGTAGAAAAACACAACACCACATCCAGAGGGAACCTTCCCACCCACCCTCAATATCAAAGCCCAAAAACCACACAACGCACAGAAAAAAAAGCACGAAACCCGTACGCCAAATATTCCAAAACACACTGATCACTTATCACACTTTTCATAATGCTACAAACCACTCCTCGCCAGTTACTTGCATAAGGTTCATGGTTTTAAGTATTTAAGCACTAATATCTTTCATTCTTCCTTCGTACATTTATACCCATTGATAAATATTTACACATTTACTCTCCCCAAATACATCCTGGGACTTTAGAAAATCGATGAATGGACTACTGAGCTCACCAAAAGAAAGTCATTATTCGAGAAGCTCAAAACGCCGTTACTATGCTAGCATTAAATCAGATCAATATGCAGTCTAACAAAACAACCGCAGTCGTGAAATGCTCACGCGCAAATAGCAGCAAGGTAGTGGGAATGATTTTATTTGGCGGTTTAGCAGGAACATCATAGATGTCTTCGTACCTACTGAAGATAATACCTTACGACAAAAAGTTGTCTAGAGTGCAACGTTTGCTTTCACCAAGACTGTAAAGACGTTTCTGATTCTAAAAATGGGACATAAGAGAGATCCAGGATAACAAGCTAGGAAAACTGTGGATGAACGTACATTTGCCAAGAGGGGAGGAACAGACACTATTAAACAAGAAAAGAAGAATCAGGAAATAGAGCTCGTAGAGTCTGAGCATCTCTAATGTCTCAATTAAACTTACGTTTTAATAGAAGTTTGTAAAGACGAAGGAACTTACAAACAAGGACAGTTCTTTATTGAGATAAGGGTGGCACAATCTTCAGCAGTGATGAAGCTATACCTGACAGGCTGACTCAGAAATATAACGCAAAAGTGAGTGGAAATATACGTGACGGCAACGAAAGGATAGACATTGCAAAAAATAAATAGAGCGTGGGAACTAAATTGCAAATGCCAAAAATCAGGCAGTTATAAAACCACTCCTTCAATTCATAATCTAATCAGTAAGGGCTAATGCGAACTATCTGGTGGCACTGCACCATATGATAGCGATTACCGAAACAATTAACCACATATATCTCATCTTCATGTGCTCAACATTCACATAAATTTGGCATTGTTGGCATAGAATTATTTGAAAACTTACAATAAAACATTCGTAATTTCATTTACTTAGGCTGTTCATAGCGAAATGATCAAGAATTAATCTTTATTTATTTAGTCTGATCCAGGACACCCTAGATTTGCCATAAGACACAGAATATTACACAATAACAATTTTGAGGGAAGATAAAAAAGATTAATGTTCAAAAATGATAGGTTACAATTAACCATGTTAAATAGCATTAACTCCATATAAATGGTGGCGAAGAATCGAAACGGAGTATTTGATGAGTGAGACGACTATTTCATCTTGTAGACTTCTCGCTTGTCGCCATGTGACGAAGGATTTGGGAATTGTTCCCCTCCCGCAAAAGAAATGTCCTGTCACCGTATTTTTTTAAAGGTTATTCGACTCAAGAGAGAAAGGGAATGTTGGATTAAAGATATCGTTCTTCATGTTGTCAACGTCAGTCTGCTGAGAAGCTGAAGATTCAAAGCGTACCGTAGGATCAATAATTTCTGCTTCGTTCCTCCGTCTGTCAATCGCTATAATCAATCCTGCGAGTGCTGCCTCATTCGGCGATGAAGTGGACTTCTTCGTACACGTCTAGATTTTTGAGACGAAGAGCATTAGCAATCAGGTTTCTGATGATGTTATGGGGTTTTCATCCTAAGCAGTTCTCCTTGAGGGCAACTCCCCAACACATGTGGTAAGGTTTCATACTCACTCCGGTGTCTGCGGTGGCCTGTGCTGGTAGAACGTCCCAGCAGCGTAGGTACTGATGCAACCATCGCGGTCATCTTCAACATCTCACTCCATTCCGAACAAGTTAAACCATCTCTTCTGGTAACCCAAGAATTAGCAGCAGGAACTTGAGGAAATAACGCAACAACTCTTCCTGTCTGTGGATATGCACACCAAGCATCAAATTCGCGTGTTCTAAGTATATCGCGCACTTTTATAACAGATTACATTGATGTCTCTTCATTGAGTTGAAGTTCAGATAGGCAGCGAGTTTATTATTCCTGTGAAATTTCGAACAGCATTTACGTGCGAATCATTCACAGCTTCTAGCTTGAGATTGATGTTCAGCTGTTGAAGGTACGATTCCCAAGTAGCGCGCATTAGAGCTAACCCTTTAGATTTGTGGCTCGAATAGATCACACTTGTCGGTGTGTCACTCTGATCTTGTAGAATTTCTTTAAGTGCGCTTCTGATCATGTTGTCGGCTTTTAACGGATTTGATTAGGGAATTTTCTCAACCGAAACAGTCTGGAAGGGGTATATCAGTGTAGGGCCAATAAACTGATTTATTACAGTCAGTTTTTGATGCGGTTGGAGTAAGTGAGTCCTGGTAATCTGATCTACTGTAACTTAGCTTTCGATTTTTCAAGTACCTGACTTTCATTGAAGACTATAGTCTGTCTGAAAGTTGCCCCTACATATGTTATTTCTTCGCTATCATTTATACCTGTAATGTTTCCAGAGACCGTCACGATATTATCAGAATGAAGTTTACCATTTATATTATAATGGCATTTGATTTGTCCGCATTTATAATCAAACCTATTTCTTGAAGCAGATTTATGATTGAAGTGACTAGGATAGAAGCTGCTGCTTGGTCTTTAGTTATGAATATCAGAACGTCGGCAAAGCATAGGGATGTTAAAGGTAAACTGTTAGGACTCAATTGAAAACCATACATTTCTGATACTTTGATGTCTCTGAGTTCATCAAGGATGTGCTTTATACCCCAGTTAAATAAAAAGGTGAAATGGCATCTGCTTGCATCGCTCCACATTTGATGTTTATCTTATCTGTATGACCACGAGCAGTTTGAACGTTTGTTGTATTTTCTGTGAGAAGATTGACTAGTAACTTCTTAATGGATCTGGGTAGTATAGAGTCCACTATTGTAGCCTTTAAGTGATTGTGTCCAATACTATCGAACGCTTTGCTGATGTCGAGGAATACTACGCAGATCGAAATCTTTTTCATTACAGCTGTTGCTAAAATGCCATCAACAATTTTCACGTTAATGAAAGGGCGAGTGGTCATGACAAAACCTCTTTGGAACTTGTTCAAAGGGATTTATTCCCTTACACTTTTATCAAGGATCTTACTAAATTTGCGCCGCATAATGGAGCAAATACTAATCGGTCTCCATTTGGACAGATCATTCTCTTCACCGCCTTTATGTGTAAGAACAGTTCTCGCTGCCTTGAGAACCTCAGGAATGAACCCACTTTCAAATATTCTTATGAAGATATGGGCTAAAGTATTAGCAGCAAGTGGATCATAAACAGATTTCAATAAAACCTTATCCGGACCTGGGCTAGTGTCAATTGCTATGCTCTTGATAATAGAGAAAACTAACTCTCGAGATACTGAAATTGTATCATTCGTATAATCAATATAGGAGTCTCCATTGCAATCATTAGGAGTTTCAAATCTGTTCCTAAAATATCCTTCAACAACATCTTTCTCTAGTTTCAAATTATTAGTTCTGCCACTTAAAATTTGTCTAATTGCTTTCCTCCTTTGGTAAAAATATTCATATTGAGTCAGTTCATATTCGAATTTAGCCTTTCGACGTTCACGATCATTCTTAGAGGATCTCTGTGGGTTACTGGAGGTTTCATATCGTCGGTTGTTATTTTTGTAAGTGCCACGTTTAAGCTTAAATATATCTAGTAACTGGATTCATTGGACCTGACAGTAGGTCTGTAGCTGTGGCAAGGAAGTTTAAAAAATTAGTGAATTGTTCATTGAATTCATCATCATTCAATTCATGCTGAAAAATACCTAGACATTTATTCAGTTCGTCGTCGTAAGGTTTATTTTTTGCTCTCTTTGATCAGAGGTTATATCCAACTTCGTTGACTGACCATTTTTACTAGAAAGAGAAATAAGATCTTAGACTGGCTAGGTGTGGTCATAGATGGATTCTGCAAGCAGGCTCTGAATTGCTCTGGGTGTGTTTTACTTATATGCATCTTAAGGCCTTTATACATTTGCCCGCGAAATTGACATTGTGTTTTGATGACATCGGTACTCTTATTGGTGTCATTTGTAGCCATAGTACAGGATGTATAACCTCGATAATATAGTTAAAGATTATATTTTTCAATGATGATAATTTATTACGCCTATAGACACTATTACTATGAAACTGTAGACTATATCAGAAAGTAGGGATGTGTAAAGTATTTCGTCTTGTAAATGCAAACCATGAATTGAAGGTATCATAGTAGGATATTTCAAGAGATTTAAAAGATGACAAGAAGAGAGAAAGAAAAATATTGAGAACATAGCCTAATTCAGACGTTGAATGATTAGTGGACACAGAACACTTAAATGATAACAAACGGCTACCTTAGTGATTTGTTGGCCTTAAGATAAATCCATTATCGAAGTGCAAAGCAAAACAGCAATTAGGACAAAACCGAAAAATCAAGGTAATTTTTATGTTCTGCTTTGATAGACTTCCCCCGTTGCGATTTGAATTGTATTTACTAAAGGGATCCTTCACCTTCCAGGTGAGAAACCTAGAATATTTCTTGAGGCAGTCATGTAAACGTTTTTCCAGTAACCTCTTTCTATGGAGACCAACCAAGCCATCATGGATATCTCGCTAGACACATATTGACGCGTGAACTATCGTGTTGCTGACGGATAACATGACGTTGGAGACACAATCTAGGATGGCTGGTGAGACTGAAATATATGCAGAAAAGTATACATTGCTGAGAGATGTAGATGAAAAGGCCTTTTATGGCACACGATATGTAAACGCACATTAATTATATAAGTACATTTAACATTGGACAAATTGTTTAATATATAGATCGACGGCAAATAGATACGGACAATATAGTGAGTTTCATAAACTGTTCGAGATTTTGTTTTGAAAAAAATATTGATTGTATTGCATTGCATTTTATTGCATGATGATAATTATCATTGTTGCTTTAATGGGCCTTACATCTAGGTCATCGGCCTTTTCCAATTTCCTCTTACTCTCACTCTCGTTATTACTGTACTTGACATGCTGCTAGAAAAAATGACAAAAATATGTACGTACATTCTCTCAGATCAAAATACGAAATTGGATTCATTTACAGGTATGAATGTTTTCCAGACATAGTGCTGATGTACTTAACATGCTCCTAGGAACGATAACAAAAATATGTATGTAACTTCATTCTCTCAGATCAAAATACGGAACTGATGGTTTCAGTTACAGGTATGAATGATTTCCAGACATGGTGCTGATAATACAAGATAAGTCTAGCCGCAATTTGAAGAGGCTACTGGTGTGGCTGATGGTATAATTCGTAATGAATTTTTAACTGACTCAAGAATGTTCGGCGTTGGGAAATGATATTGAAGTGATCTTACATAGGTATTCCAGCAAGATATAACTTGTACTTTATATTTTGATGCAAAAGCTCAGTACCACTAAAGACCTCACTCTTGAATCTTAGTTCTGCTGCAGCTGAAGTATTTCTTCAATAACTTCCTATAACATACTCCCAAATCCTGAATGAAGTTTCTTCCAAACTGCCAAGATTTTATCGCAGCTTTGCATTTACATAAGAATCTTAGCGCTCCATGGCAGGTAAAACAATTACAATTAGAAATGCACAACCGTTATAAGAATCTGTTTATGTGGCATTGTCGAAGATAGACCTATAATGACTATGACGCTGGACAGGGATAATACAGCATCGGAAGCTAACTTTGGCTTAACGTACATCGGAGTATTTGCCTCGTGGGAACATATGTAACTCTGAATACTCCAATTAATGCTCTCTACTGTAGAGTTAATACCCAACTTCTACCGAAAGCGTGTCATGACCAGCAGGAACTGACAACCGGCTACATACGACAAAAGTTTTAAAAGACTACAACATGTCTACCGTTAAGAGAACAAGCGATCCCTGTTCAGCTGTGAACGAGTAGCACCCATTTCGATCGAAAAGGAACTCATCTCTATATATTATATTTATTTGGTTGGCAAGGCCTTGGTGTTCTTTCAATATATCTATAATATGAGGACCAGAATATTTAACGGAATGTTGAAAGTACTCCTCCAGCCCAGAGAATGCCACGTAAGAAAATAGTGATTCCATTTTCCTTCCACTTAGCCAACTCTAGCACTAAAAAGAATTTGAATTAAACCGAAGTAAAAATCGAAAAAGAGAAGATAAAGACACAGAAAAAAATTCCCTCACAACTATATCATAGAGCGTTGAAAAATTCAACAAAACTGTAACCCCACAAACCATACCCATGCCCACACCCACACCAAAACCCAAACCCACACCCACTCCCACCCCAAAATACAGTTCCCTCGCAGTGTTGGAAAATTGTTTTTTAAAACGGCAGACCACGTACTATAATTTTTGCAGAAAATGTAACCTAAATAACCACTGCCGTTCACACAATCCCATGAAAAATAACCTACCGTATTCAAGAAAAACACAGTAGAAAAACACAACACCACATCTAGAGGGACCATTCTCACCCACCCTCAATATCAATGCCCAGAAACCACACAACGCACAGAAAAAAAAAAGCACGAAACCCGTACGCCAAATACTCCGAAACACACTGATCACTTATCACACTTTTCATAATGCTACAAACCACTCCTCGCCAGTTACTTGCATAAGGTTCATGGTTTTAAGTATTTAAGCACTAATATCTTTCATTCTTCCTTCGTACATTTATACCCATTGATAAATATTTACACATTTACTCTCCCCAAGTAAATCCTGGGACTTTAGAAAATCGATGAATGGACTATTGAGCTCACCAAAAGAAAGTCATTATTCGAGAAGCTCAAAACGCCGTTACTATGCTAGCATTAAATCAGATCAATATGCAGTCTAACAAAACAACCGCAGTCGTGAAATGCTCACGCGCAAATAGCAGCAAGGTAGTGGGAATGATTTTATTTGGCGGTTTAGCAGGAACATCATAGATGTCTTCGTAACTACTAAAGATAATACCTTACGACAAAAAGTTGTCTAGAGTGCAACGTTTGCTTTCACCAAGACTGTAAAGACGTTTCTGATTCTTAAAATGGGACATAAGAGAGATCTAGGATAACAAGCTAGGAAAACTGTGGATGAACGTACATTTGCCAAGAGGGGAGGAACAGACACTATTAAACAAGAAAAGAAGAATGAGGAAACAGAGCTCGTAGAGTCTGAGCATCTCTAATGTCTCAATTAAACTTACGTTTTAATAGAAGTTTGTAAAGACGAAGGAACTTACAAACATGGACAGTTCTGTATTGAGATAAGGGTGGCACAATCTTCAGCAGTGATGAAACTATACTTGACAGGTTGACTCAGAAATATAATGCAATAGTGAGTGGAAATATACGTGACGGCAACGAAAGGATAGACATTGCAAAAAATAAATAGAGCGTGGGAACTAAATTGCAAATGCGAAAAATCAGGCAGTTATAAAACCACTCCTTCAATTCATAATCTAATCAGTAAGGGCTAACGCGCACTATCTGGTGGCACTGCACTTTATGATAGCGATTACCGAAACAATTAACCACATATATCTCATCTTCATGTGCTCAACATTCACATAAATTTGGCATTGTTGGCATAGAAATATTTGAAATCTTACAATAAAACATTCGTAATTTCAATTACTTAGGCTGTTCATAGCGAAATGATCAAGAATTAATCTTTATTTATTTAGTCTGATCCAGGACACCCTAGATTTGCCATAAGACACAGAATAATACTCAATAACAATTTTGAGGGAAGATAAAGCAGATTAATGTTCAAAAATGATAGGTTACAATTAACCATGTTAAATAGCATTAACTCCATATAAATGGTGGCGAAGAATCGAAACGGAGTATCTGATGAGTGAGACGACTATTTCATCTTGTAGACTTCTCGCTAGTTTATATTTTTGTCGCCATGTGACGAAGGATTTGGGAATTGTTCCTCTCCCGCCAAACAAATGTCCTGTCACCGTATTGTTTTAAAAGGTTATTCGAATCGAGAGAGAAAGGGAATGTTGGATTAAAGATATCGTTCTTCTCGTTGTCAACGTCAGTCTGCTGAGAGGCTGAAGATTCAAAGCGTACCGTTGGATCAATAATTTCAGCTTCGTTCCTCCGTCTGTCAATCGCTATAATATCAATCCTGCGAGTGCTGCCTCATTCGGCGATGAAGTGGACTTCTTCGTACACTTCTAGATTTTTGAGACGAAGAGCATTAGCAATCAGGTTTCTGATGATGTTATGGCGTTTTCATCCTAAACAGTTCTCATTGAGGGCAACTCCCCAACACATGTGGTAAGGTTTCATACTCACTCCGGTGTCTGCGGTGGCCTGTGCTGGTAGAACGTCCCAGCAGAGTAGGTACTGATGCAACCATCGCGGTCATCTTCAACATCTCACTCCATTCCGAACAAGCTAAACCATCTCTTCTGGTAACCCAAGAATTAGCAGCAGGAACTTGAGGAAATAACGCAACAACTCTTCCTGTCTGTGGATATGCACACCAAGCATCAAATTCGCGTGTTCTAAGTATATCGCGCACTTTTCTAACATATTTCGTTGATGTCTCTTCATTGAGTTGAAGTTCAGATAGGCAGCGAGTTTATTATTCCTGTGAAATTTCCAACAGCATTTACGTGCGAATCATTCACAGCTTCTAGCTTGAGTTTGATGTTCAGCTGTTGAAGGTACGATTCCCAAGTAGCGCGCATTAGAGCTAACCCTTTATATTTGTGGCTCGAATAGAGCACACTTGTCGGTGTGTCACTCTGATCTTGTAGAATTTCTTTAAGTGCGCTTCCGATCATGTTGTTGGCTTTTAACGGATTTGATTTGGGAATTTTCTCAACCGAAACAGTGTGGAAGGGGTATATCAGGTGTAGGGCCAATAAACTGATATATTACAGTCAGTTTTTGATGCGGTTGGAGTAAGTGAGTCCTGGTCATCTGATCCACTGTAACTTAGCTTTCGATTTTTCAAGTACCTAACTTTCATTGAAGACTATAGTCTGTCTGAATGTTGCCCCTACATATGTTATTTCTTCGCTATCATTTATACCTGTAATGTTTCCAGAGACCGTCACGAAATCATCAGAATGAAGTTTACCATTTATATTATAATGGCATTTGATTTGTCTGCATTTATAAGCAAACCTATTTCTTGAAGCAGACATATGATAGAAGTGACTAGGATAGAAGCTGCTGCTTGGTCTTTAGTTATGATCATCAGAACGTCGGCAAAGCATGGGGATGTTAAAGGAAAAGTGTTAGGACTGAATTGAAAACCATACATTTCTGATACTTTGATGTCTCTGAGTTCATCAAGGATGTGGTTTATACCAAAGTTAAATAAAAAGGTGAAATGGCATCTGCTTGCATCGCTCCACATTTGATGTTTATCTTATCTGTATGACCACGAGCAGTTTGAAATTTTGTTGTATCATCTGTGAGAAGATTGACGAGTAACTTCTTAATGGATCTGGGTAGTATAGAGTCCACTATTGTAGCCTTTAAGTGATTGTGTCCAATACTATCGAACGCTTTGCTGATGTCGAGGAATACTACGCAGATCGAAATCTTTTTCATTACAGCTGTTGGTAAAATGCCATCAACAATTTTCACGTTAATGAAAGAGCGAGGGGTCATGACAAAACCTCTTTGGAACTTGTTCAAAGGTATATATTCCCTACAATTTTATCAAGGATCTTACTAAATATGAGCCGAATAATGGAGCAAATACTAATCGGTCTCCATTTGGACAGATCATTCTCTTCACCGCCTTTATATATAAGAACAGTTCTCGCTGCCTTGAGAACCTCGGGAATGAACCCACTTTCAAATATTCTTATGAAGATATGGGCTAATGTATTAGCAGCAAGTGGATCATAAACAGATTTCAATAAAACCTTATCCGGACCTGGGCTAGTGTCAATTGCTATGCTCTTGATAATAGAGAAAACTAACTCTCGAGATACTGAAATTGTATCATTCGTATAATAAATATAGGAGTCTCCCATGCCATTATTAGGAGTTTCAAATCTGTTCCTAAAATATCCTTCAACAACATCTTTCTCTAGTTTCAAATTATTAGTTCTGCCACTTAAAATTTGTCTAATTGCTTTCCTCCTTTGGTAAAAATATTCATATTGAGTCAGTTCATATTCGAATTTAGCCTTTCGACGTTCACGATCATTCTTAGAGGATCTCTGTGGGTTACTGGAGGTTTCATATCGTCGGTTGTTATTTTTGTAAGTGCCACGTTTAAGCTTAAGTATATCTAGTAACTGGATTCATTGGACCTGACAGTAGGTCTGTAGCTGTGGCAAGGAAGTTTAAAAAATTAGTGAATTGTTCATTGAATTCATCATCATTCAATTCATGCTGAAAAATACCTAGACATTTATTCAGTTCGTCGTCGTAAGGTTTATTTTTTTGCTCTCTTTGATCAGAGGTTATATCCAACTTCGTTGACTGACCATTTTTACTAGAAAGAGAAATAAGATCTTAGACTGGCTAGGTGTGGTCATAGATGGATTCTGCAAGCAGGCTCTGAATTGCTCTGGGTGTGTTTTACTTATATGCATCTTAAGGCCTTTATACATTTGCCCGCGAAATTGACATTGTGTTTTGATAACATCGGTACTCTTATTGGTGTCATTTGTATCCATAGTAAAGGATGTATAACCTCGAAAATATAGTTAAAGATTATATTTTTCAATGATGATAATTTATTACGCCTATAGACACTATTACTATGAAACTGTAGACTATATCAGAAAGTAGGGATGTGTAAAGTATTTCGTCTTGTAAATGCAAACCATGAATTGAAGGTATCATAGTAGGATATTTCAAGAGATTTAAAAGATGACAAGAAGAGAGAAAGAAAAATATTGAGAACATAGCCTAATTCAGACGTTGAATGATTAGTGGACACAGAACACTTAAATGATAACAAGCGGCTACCTTAGTGATTTGTTGGCCTTAAGATAAATCCATTATCGAAGTGCAAAGCAAAACAGCAATTAGGACAAAACCGAAAAATCAAGGTAATTTTTATGTTCTGCTTTGATAGACTTCCCCCGTTGCGATTTGAATTGTATTTACTAAAGGGATCCTTCACCTTCCAGGTGAGAAACCTAGAATATTTCTTGAGGCAGTCATGTAAACGTTTTTCCAGTAACCTCTTTCTATGGAGACCAACCAAGTCATCATGGATATCTCGCTAGACACATATTGACGCGTGAACTATCGTGTTGCTGACGGATAACATGACGTTGGAGACACAATCTAGGATGGCTGGTGAGACTGAAATATATGCAGGAAAGTATGCATTGCTGAGAGATGTAGATGAAAAGGCCTTTTATGGCACACGATATGTAAACGCACATTAATTATATAAGTACATTTAACATTGGACAAATTGTTTAATATATAGATCGACGGCAAATAGATACGGACAATATAGTGAGTTTCATAAACTGTTCGAGATTTTGTTTTGAAAAAAATATTGATTGTATTGCATTGCATTTTATTGCATGATGATAATTATCATTGCTGCTTTAATGGGCCTTACATCTAGGTCATCGGCCTTTTCCAATTTCCTCTTACTCTCACTCTCGTTATTACTGTACTTGACATGCTGCTAGAAAAAATGACAAAAATATGTACGTACATTCTCTCAGATCAAAATACGAAATTGGATTCATTTACAGGTATGAATGTTTTCCAGACATAGTGCTGATGTACTTAACATGCTCCTAGGAACGATAACAAAAATATTTATGTAACTTCATTCTCTCAGATCAAAATACGGAACTGATGGAACTGATGGTTTCAGTTACAGGTATGAATGATTTCCAGACATGGTGCTGATAATACAAGATATGTCTAGCCGCAATTTGAAGAGGCTACTGGTGTGGCTGATGGTATAATTCGTTATGAATTTTTAACTGACTCAAGAATGTTCGGCGTTGGGAAATGATATTGAAGTGATGTTACATAGGTATTCCAGCAAGATATAACTTGTACTTTATATTTTGATGCTAAAGCTCAGTACCACTAAAGACCTCACTCTTGAATCTTAGTTCTGCTGCAGCTGAAGTATTTCTTCAATGAGTTCTTATAACATACTCCCAAATCCTGAATGAAGTTTCTTCCAAACTGCCAAGATTTTATCGCAGCTTTGCTTTTACATAAGAATCTTAGCGCTGCATGGCAGGTAAAACAATTACAATTAGAAATGCACAACCGTTATAAGCATCTGTTTATGTGGCATTGTCGAAGATAGACCTATAATGACTATGACGCTGGACAGGGATAATACAGCATCGGAAGCTAACTTTGGCTTAACGTACATCGGAGTATTTGCCTCGTGGGAACATATGTAACTCTGAATACTCCAATTAATGCTCTCTACTGTAGAGTTAATACCCAACTTCTACAGAAAGCGAGTCATGACCAGCAGGAACTGAGAACCGGCTACATACGACAAAAGTCTTAAAAGACTACAACATGTCTACCGTTAAGAGAACAAGCGATCCCTATTCAGCTGTGAACGAGTAGCACCCATTTCGATCGAAAAGGAACTCATCTCTATATATTATATTTATTTGGTTGGCAAGGCCTTGGTGTTCTTTCAATATATCTATAATATGAGGACCAGAATATTTAACGGAATGTTGAAAGTACTCCTCCAGCCCACAGAATGCCACGTAAGAAAATAGTGATTCCATTTTCCTTCCACTTAGCCAACTCTAGCACTAAAAAGAATTTGAATTAAACCGAAGTAAAAATCGAAAAAGAGACGATAAAGACACAGAAAAAAATTCCCTCACAACTATATCATAGAGCGTAGAAAAATTCAACAAAACTGTAACCCCACAAACCAACCCACACCCACACCAAAACCCAAACCCACACCCACACCCACCCCAAAATACAGTTCCCTCGCAGTGTTGGAAAATTGTTTTTTAAAACGGCAGACCACGTACTATAAATTTTGCAGAAAATGTAACCTAAATAACCACTGCCGTTCACACATTCCCATGAAAAATAACCTACCGTATTCAAGAAAAAACACAGTAGAAAAACACAACACCACATCTAGAGGGACCATTCTCACCCACCCTCAAAATCAAAGCCCAAAAACCACACAACGCACAGAAAAAAAGCACGAAACCCGTACGCCAAATATTCCAAAACACACTGATCACTTATCACACTTTTCATAATGCTACAAACCACTCCTCGCCAGTTACTTGCATAAGGTTCATGGTTTTAAGTATTTAAGCACTAATATCTTTCAATCTTCCTTCGTACATTTATACCCATTGATAAATATTTACACATTTACTCTCCCCAAATAAATCCTGGGACTTTAGAAAATCGTTGAGTGGACTATTGAGCTCACCAAAAGAAAGTCATTATTCGAGAAGCTCAAAACGCCGTTACTATGCTAGCATTAAATCAGATCAATATGCAGTCTAACAAAACAACCGCAGTCGTGAAATGCTCACGCGCAAATAGCAGCAAGGTAGTGGGAATGATTTTATTTGGCGGTTTAGCAGGAACATCATAGATGTCTTCGTAACTACTAAAGATAATACCTTACGACAAAAAGTTGTCTAGAGTGCAACGTTTGCTTTCACCAAGACTGTAAAGACGTTTCTGATTCTTAAAATGGGACATAAGAGAGATCCAGGATAACAAGCTAGGAAAACTGTGGATGAACGTACATTTGCCAACAGGGGAGGAACAGACACTATTAAACAAGAAAAGAAGAATGAGGAAACAGAGCTCGTAGAGTCTGAGCATCTCTAATGTCTCAATTAAACTTACGTTTTAATAGAAGTTTGTAAAGACGAAGGAACTTACAAACATGGACAGTTCTGTATTGAGATAAGGGTGGCACAATCTTCAGCAGTGATGAAGCTATACTTGACAGGTTGACTCACAAATATAATGCAATAGTGAGTGGAAATATACGTGACGGCAACGAAAGGATAGACATTGCAAAAAATAAATAGAGCGTGGGAACTAAATTGCAAATGCGAAAAATCAGGCAGTTATAAAACCACTCCTTCAATTCATAATCTAATCAGTAAGGGCTAACGCGCACTATCTGGTGGCACTGCACTATATGATAGCGATTACCGAAACAATTAACCGCATATATCTCATCTTCATGTGCTCAACATTCACATAAATTTGGCATTGTTGGCATAGAAATATTTGAAATCTTACAATAAAACATTCGTAATTTCAATTACTTAGGCTGTTCATAGTGAAATGATCAAGAATTAATCTTTATTTATTTAGTCTGATCCAGGACACCCTAGATTTGCCATAAGACACAGAATAATACACAATAACAATTTTGAGGGAAGATAAAGCAGATTAATGTTCAAAAATGATAGGTTACAATTAACCATGTTAAATAGCATTAACTCCATATAAATGGTGGCGAAGAATCGAAACGGAGTATCTGATGAGTGAGACGACTATTTCATCTTGTAGACTTCTCGCTAGTTTATATTTTTGTCGCCATGTGACGAAGGATTTGGGAATTGTTCCTCTCCCGCCAAAGAAATGTCCTGTCACCGTATTTTTTTAAAAGGTTATTCGAATCGAGAGAGAAAGGGAATGTTGGATTAAAGATATCGTTCTTCTCGTTGTCAACGTCAGTCTGCTGAGAGGCTGAAGATTCAAAGCGTACCGTCGGATCAATAATTTCAGCTTCGTTCCTCCGTTTGTCAATCGCTATAATATCAATCCTGCGAGTGCTGCCTCATTCGGCGATGAAGTGGACTTCTTCGTACACTTCTAGATTTTTGAGACGAAGAGCATTAGCAATCAGTTTTCTGATGATGTTATGGCGTTTTCATCCTAAGCAGTTCTCCTTGAGGGCATCTCCCCAACACATGCGGTAAGGTTTCATACTCACTCCGGTGTCTGCGGTGGCCTGTTCTGGTAGAACGTCCGAGCAGAGTAGGTACTGATGCAACCATCGCGGTCATCTTCAACATCTCACTCCATTCCGAACAAGCTAAACCATCTCTTCTGGTAACCCAAGAATTAGCAGCAGGAACTTGAGGAAATAACGTAACAACTCTTCCTGTCTGTGGATATGCACACCAAGCATCAAATTCGCGTGTTCTATGTATACCGCGCACTTTTCTAACAGATTTCGTTGATGTCTCTTCATTGAGTTGAAGTTCAGATAGGCAGCGAGTTTATTATTCCTGTGAAATTTCGAACAGCATTTACGTGCGAATCATTCCCAGCTTCTAGCTTGAGATTGATGTTCAGTTTGAAGGTACGATTCCCAAGTAGCGCGCATTAGAGCTAACCCTTTATTTTTGTGGCTCGAATAGATCACACTTGTCGGTGTGTCACTCTGATCTTGTAGAATTTCTTTAAGTGCGCTTCTGATCATGTTGTCGGCTTTTAACGGATTTGATTTGGGAATTTTCTCAACAGAAACAGTCTGGAAGGGGTATATCAGTGTAGGGCCAATAAACCTGATTTATTACAGTCAGTTTTTGATGCGGTTGGAGTAAGTGAGTCCTGGTAATCTGATCTACTGTAACTTAGCCTTCGATTTTTCAAGTACCTGACTTTCATTGAAGACTATAGTCTGTCTGAAAGTTGCCCCTACATATGTTTTTCTTCGCTATCATTTATACCTGTAATGTTTCCAGAGACCGTCACAATATCATCAGAATGAAGTTTACCATTCATATTTTAATGGCATTTGATTTGTCTGCATTTATAGTCAAACCTATTTCTTGAAGCAGATTTATGATAGAAGTGACTAGGATAGAAGCTGCTGCTTGGTCTTTAGTTATGATCATCAGAACGTCGGCAAAGCATAGGGATGTTAAAGGTAAAGTGTTAGGACTCAATTGAAAACCATACATTTCTGATACTTTGATGTCTCTGAGTTCATCAAGGATGTGGTTTATACCCCAGTTAAATAAAAAGGTGAAATGGCATCTGCTTGCATCGCTCCACATTTGATGTTTATCTTATCTGTATGACCAAGAGCAGTTTGAACTTTTGTTGTATCATCTGTGAGAAGATTGACTAGTAACTTCTTAATGGATCTGGGTAGTATAGAGTCCACTATTGTAGCCTTTAAGTGATTGTGTCCAATACTATCGAACGCTTTGCTGATGTCGAGGAATACTACGCAGATCGAAATCTTTTTCATTACAGCTGTTGGTAAAATGCCATCAACAATTTTCACGTTAATGAAAGAGCGAGGGGTCATGACAAAACCTCTTTGGAACTTGTTCAAAGGGATATATTCAATACAATTTTATCAAGGATCTTACTAAATATGCGCCGAATAATGGAGCAAATACTAATCGGTCTCCATTTGGACAGATCATTCTCTTCACCACCTTTATGTATAAGAACAGTTCTCGCTGCCTTGAGAACCTCAGGAATGAACCCACTTTCAAATATTCTTATGAAGATATGGGCTAAAGTATTAGCGGCATATGGATCATAAACAGATTTCAATAAAACCTTATCCGGACCTGGGCTAGTGTCAATTGCTATGCTCTTGATAATAGAGAAAACTAACTCTCGAGATACTGAAATTGTATCATTCGTATAATCAATATAGGAGTGTCCCATGCAATCATTAGGAGTTTCAAACCTGTTCCTAAAATATCCTTCAACAACATCTTTCTCTAGTTTCAAATTATTAGTTCTGCCACTTAAAATTTGTCTAATTGCTTTCCTCCTTTGGTAAATATATTCATATTGAGTCAGTTCATATTCGAATTTAGCCTTTCGACGTTCACGATCATTCTTAGAGGATCTCTGTGGGTTACTGGAGGTTTCATATCGTCGGTTGTTATTTTTGTAAGTGCCACGTTTAAGCTTCAATATATCTAGTAACTGGATTCATTGGACCTGACAGTAGGTCTGTAGCTGTGGCAAGGAGGTTTGAAAAGTTAGTGAATTGTTCATTGAATTCATCATCATTCAATTCATGCTGAAAAATACCTAGACATTTATTCAGTTCGTCGTCGTAAGGTTTATTTTTTCGCTCTCTTTGATCAGAGGTTATATCCAACTTCGCTGACTGACCATTTTTACTAGAAAGAGGAATAGGATCTTAGACTTTCTAGGTGTGGTCATAGATGGATTCTGCAAGCAGGCTCTGAATTGCTCTGGGTGTGATTTACTTATATGCATCTTAAGGCCTTTATACATTTGCCCGCGAAATTGGCATTGTGTTTTGATAACATCGGTACTCTTATTGGTGTCATTTGAAGCCATAGTACAGGATGTATAACCTCGATAATATAGTTAAAGATTATATTTTTCAATGATGATAATTTATTACGCCTATAGACACTATTACTATGAAACTGTAGACTATATCAGAAAGTAGGGATGTGTAAAGTATTTCGTCTTGTAAATGCAAACCATGAATTGAAGGTATCATAGTAGGATATTTCAAGAATTGCTCTGGGTGTGATTTACTTATATGCATTTTAAGGCCTTTATACATTTGCCCGCGAAATTTACATTGTGTTTTGATAACATCGGTACTCTTTTTGGTGTCATTTGTAGCCATAGTACAGGATGTATAACCTCGATAATATAGTTAAAGATTATATTTTTCATTGATGATAATTTATTACGCCTATAGACACTATTACTATGAAACTGTAGACTATATCAGAAAGTATGGATGTGTAAATTATTTCGTCTTGTAAATGCAAACCATGAATTGAAGGTATCATAGTAGGATATTTCAAGAGATTTAAAAGATGACAAGAAGAGAGAAAGAAACATATTGCGAACATAGCCTAATTCAGACGTTGAATGATTAGTGGACACAGAACACTTAAATGATAACAAACGGCTACCTTAGTGATTTGTTGGCCTTAAGATAAATCCATTATCGAAGTGCAAAGCAAAACAGCAATTAGGACAAAACCGAAAAATCAAGGTAATTTTTATGTTCTGCTTTGATAGACTTCCCCCGTTGCGATTTGAATTGTATTTACTAAAGGGATCCTTCACCTTCCAGGTGGGAAACCTAGAATATTTCTTGAGGCAGTCATGTAAACGTTTTTCCAGTAACCTCTTTCTATGGAGACCAACCAAGCCATCATGGATATCTCGCTAGACACATATTGACGTGTGAACTATCGTGTTGCTGACGGATAACATGACGTTGGAGACACAATCTAGGTTGGCTGGTGAGACTGAAATATATGCAGAAAAGTATGCATTGCTGAGAGATGTAGATGAAAAGGCCTTTTATGGCACACGATATGTAAACGCACATTAATTATATAAGTACATTTAACATTGGACAAATTGTTTAATATATAGATCGACGGCAAATAGATACGGACAATATAGTGAGTTTCATAAACTGTTCGAGATTTTGTTTTGAAAAAAATATTGATTGTATTGCATTGCATTTTATTGCATGATGATAATTATCATTGTTGCTTTAATGGGCCTTACATCTAGGTCATCGGCCTTTTCCAATTTCCTCTTACTCTCACTCTCGTTATTACTGTACTTGACATGCTCCTAGAAACAATGACAAAAAATACGTACGTACATTCTCTCAGATCAAAATACGAAATTGGATTCATTTACAGGTATGAATGTTTTCCAGACATAGTGCTGATGTACTTAACATGCTCCTAGGAACGATAACAAAAATATGTATGTAACTTCATTCTCTCAGATCAAAATACGGAACTGATGGTTTCAGTTACAGGTATGAATGATTTCCAGACATGGTGCTAATAATACAAGATAAGTCTAGCCGCAATTTGAAGAGGCTACTGGTGTGGCTGATGGTATAATTCGTAATGAATTTTTAACTGACTCAAGAATGTTCGGCGTTGGGAAATGATATTGAAGTGATCTTACATAGGTATTCCAGCAAGATATAACTTGTACTTTATATTTTGATGCTAAAGCTCAGTACCACTAAAGAACTCACTCTTGAATCTTAGTTCTGCTGCAGCTGAAGTATTTCTTCAATGAGTTCTTATAACATACTCCCAAATCCTGAATGAAGTTTCTTCCAAACTGCCAAGATTTTATCGCAGCTTTGCTTTTACATAAGAATCTTAGCGCTCCATGGCAGGTAAAACAATTACAATTAGAAATGCACAACCGTTATAAGCATCTGTTTATGTGGCATTGTCGAAGATAGACCTATAATGACTATGACGCTGGACAGGGATAATACAGCATCGGAAGCTAACTTTGGCTTAACGTACATCGGAGTATTTGCCTCGTGGGAACATATGTAACTCTGAATACTCCAATTAATGCTCTCTACTGTAGAGTTAATACCCAACTTCTACCGAAAGCGAGTCATGACCAGCAGGAACTGACAACCGGCTACATACGACAAAAGTTTTAAAAGACTACAACATGTCTACCGTTAAGAGAACAAGCGATCCCTATTCAGCTGTGAACGAGTAGCACCCATTTCGATCGAAAAGGAACTCATCTCTATATATTATATTTATTTGGTTGGCAAGGCCTTGGTGTTCTTTCAATATATCTATAATATGAGGACCAGAATATTTAACGGAATGTTGAAAGTACTCCTCCAGCCCACAGAATGCCACGTAAGAAAATAGTGATTCCATTTTCCTTCCACTTAGCCAACTCTAGCACTAAAAAGAATTTGAATTAAACCGAAGTAAAAATCGAAAAAGAGACGATAAAGACACAGAAAAAAATTCCCTCACAACTATATCATAGAGCGTAGAAAAATTCAACAAAACTGTAACCCCACAAACCAACCCACACCCACAACAAAACCCAAACCCACACCCACACCCACCCCAAAATACAGTTCCCTCGCAGTGTTGGAAAATTGTTTTTTAAAACGGCAGACCACGTACTATAATTTTTGCAGAAAATGTAACCTAAATAACCACTGCCGTTCACACATTCCCATGAAAAATAACCTACCGTATTCAAGAAAAAACACAGTAGAAAAACACAACACCACATCTAGAGGGACCATTCTCACCCACCCTCAAAATCAAAGCCCAAAAACCACACAACGCACAGAAAAAAAAGCACGAAACCCGTACGCCAAATATTCCAAAACACACTGATCACTTATCACACTTTTCATAATGCTACAAACCACTCCTCGCCAGTTACTTGCATAAGGTTCATGGTTTTAAGTATTTAAGCACTAATATCTTTCATTCTTCCTTCGTACATTTATACCCATTGATAAATATTTACACATTTACTCTCCAGAAATAAATCCTGGGACTTTAGAAAATCGTTGAATGGACTATTGAGCTCACCAAAAGAAAGTCATTATTCGAGAAGCTCAAAACGCCGTTACTATGCTAGCATTAAATCAGATCAATATGCAGTCTAACAAAACAACCGCAGTCGTGAAATATTCACGCGCAAATAGCAGCAAGGTAGTGGGAATGATTTTATTTGGCGGTTTAGCAGGAACATCATAGATGCCTTCGTAACTACTAAAGATAATACCTTACGACAAAAAGTTGTCTAGAGTGCAACGTTTGCTTTCACCAAGACTGTAAAGACGTTTCTGATTCTTAAAATGGGACATAAGAGAGATCCAGGATAACAAGCTAGGAAAACTGTGGATGAACGTACATTTGCCAACAGGGGAGGAACAGACACTATTAAACAAGAAAAGAAGAATGAGGAAACAGAGCTCGTAGAGTCTGAGCATCTCTAATGTCTCAATTAAACTTACGTTTTAATAGAAGTTTGTAAAGACGAAGGAACTTACAAACATGGACAGTTCTGTATTGAGATAAGGGTGGCACAATCTTCAGCAGTGATGAAGCTATACTTGACAGGTTGACTCACAAATATAATGCAATAGTGAGTGGAAATATACGTGACGGCAACGAAAGGATAGACATTGCAAAAAATAAATAGAGCGTGGGAACTAAATTGCAAATGCGAAAAATCAGGCAGTTATAAAACCACTCCTTCAATTCATAATCTAATCAGTAAGGGCTAACGCGCACTATCTGGTGGCACTGCACTATATGATAGCGATTACCGAAACAATTAACCACATATATCTCATCTTCATGTGCTCAACATTCACATAAATTTGGCATTGTTGGCATAGAAATATTTGAAATCTTACAATAAAACATTCGTAATTTCAATTACTTAGGCTGTTCATAGTGAAATGATCAAGAATTAATCTTTATTTATTTAGTCTGATCCAGGACACCCTAGATTTGCCATAAGACACAGAATAATACACAATAACAATTTTGAGGGAAGATAAAGCAGATTAATGTTCAAAAATGATAGGTTACAATTAACCATGTTAAATAGCATTAACTCCATATAAATGGTGGCGAAGAATCGAAACGGAGTATCTGATGAGTGAGACGACTATTTCATCTTGTAGACTTCTCGCTAGTTTATATTTTTGTCGCCATGTGACGAAGGATTTGGGAATTGTTCCTCTCCCGCCAAAGAACTGTCCTGTCACCGTATTTTTTTAAAAGGTTATTCGAATCGAGAGAGAAAGGGAATGTTGGATTAAAGATATCGTTCTTCTCGTTGTCAACGTCAGTCTACTGAGAGGCTGAAGATTCAAAGCGTACCGTCGGATCAATAATTTCAGCTTCGTTCCTCCGTCTGTCAATCGCTATAATATCAATCCTGCGAGTGCTGCCTCATTCGGCGATGAAGTGGACTTCTTCGTACACTTCTAGATTTTTGAGACGAAGAGCATTAGCAATCAGTTTTCTGATGATGTTATGGCGTTTTCATCCTAAGCAGTTCTCCTTGAGGGCATCCCCCCAACACATGCGGTAAGGTTTCATACTCACTCCGGTGTCTGCGGTGGCCTGTTCTGGTAGAACGTCCGAGCAGAGTAGGTACTGATGCAACCATCGCGGTCATCTTCAACATCTCACTCCATTCCGAACAAGCTAAACCATCTCTTCTGGTAACCCAAGAATTAGCAGCAGGAACTTGAGGAAATAACGTAACAACTCTTCCTGTCTGTGGATATGCACACCAAGCATCAAATTCGCGTGTTCTAAGTATATCGCGCACTTTTCTAACATATTTCGTTGAGGTCTCTTCATTGAGTTGAAGTTCAGATAGGCAGCGAGTTTATTATTCCTGTGAAATTTCGAACAGCATTTACGTGCGAATCATTCCCAGCTTCTAGCTTGAGATTGATGTTCAGTTTGAAGGTACGATTCCCAAGTAGCGCGCATTAGAGCTAACCCTTTATTTTTGTGGCTCGAATAGATCACACTTGTCGGTGTGTCACTCTGATCTTGTAGAATTTCTTTAAGTGCGCTTCTGATCATGTTGTCGGCTTTTAACGGATTTGATTTGGGAATTTTCTCAACAGAAACAGTCTGGAAGGGGTATATCAGTGTAGGGCCAATAAACCTGATTTATTACAGTCAGTTTTTGATGCGGTTGGAGTAAGTGAGTCCTGGTAATCTGATCTACTGTAACTTAGCCTTCGATTTTTCAAGTACCTGACTTTCATTGAAGACTATAGTCTGTCTGAAAGTTGCCCCTACATATGTTTTTCTTCGCTATCATTTATACCTGTAATGTTTCCAGAGACCGTCACAATATCATCAGAATGAAGTTTACCATTCATATTTTAATGGCATTTGATTTGTCTGCACTTATAGTCAAACCTATTTCTTGAAGCAGATTTATGATAGAAGTGACTAGGATAGAAGCTGCTGCTTGGTCTTTAGTTATGATCATCAGAACGTCGGCAAAGCATAGGGATGTTAAAGGTAAAGTGTTAGGACTCAATTGAAAACCATACATTTCTGATACTTTGATGTCTCTGAGTTCATCAAGGATGTGGTTTATACCCCAGTTAAATAAAAAGGTGAAATGGCATCTGCTTGCATCGCTCCACATTTGATGTTTATCTTATCTGTATGACCAAGAGCAGTTTGAACTTTTGTTGTATCATCTGTGAGAAGATTGACTAGTAACTTCTTAATGGATCTGGGTAGTATAGAGTCCACTATTGTAGCCTTTAAGTGATTGTGTCCAATACTATCGAACGCTTTGCTGATGTCGAGGAATACTACGCAGATCGAAATCTTTTTCATTACAGCTGTTGGTAAAATGCCATCAACAATTTTCACGTTAATGAAAGAGCGAGGGGTCATGACAAAACCTCTTTGGAACTTGTTCAAAGGGATATATTCAATACAATTTTATCAAGGATCTTACTAAATATGCGCCGAATAATGGAGCAAATACTAATCGGTCTCCATTTGGACAGATCATTCTCTTCACCACCTTTATGTATAAGAACAGTTCTCGCTGCCTTGAGAACCTCAGGAATGAACCCACTTTCAAATATTCTTATGAAGATATGGGCTAAAGTATTAGCGGCATATGGATCATAAACAGATTTCAATAAAACCTTATCCGGACCTGGGCTAGTGTCAATTGCTATGCTCTTGATAATAGAGAAAACTAACTCTCGAGATACTGAAATTGTATCATTCGTATAATCAATATAGGAGTGTCCCATGCAATCATTAGGAGTTTCAAACCTGTTCCTAAAATATCCTTCAACAACATCTTTCTCTAGTTTCAAATTATTAGTTCTGCCACTTAAAATTTGTCTAATTGCTTTCCTCCTTTGGTAAATATATTCATATTGAGTCAGTTCATATTCGAATTTAGCCTTTCGACGTTCACGATCATTCTTAGAGGATCTCTGTGGGTTACTCGAGGTTTCATATCGTCGGTTGTTATTTTTGTAAGTGCCACGTTTAAGCTTCAATATATCTAGTAACTGGATTCATTGGACCTGACAGTAGGCCTGTAGCTGTGGCAAGGAGGTTTAAAAAGTTAGTGAATTGTTCATTGAATTCATCATCATTCAATTCATGCTGAAAAATACCTAGACATTTATTCAGTTCGTCGTCGTATGGTTTATTTTTTTGCTCTCTTTGATCAGAGGTTATATCCAACTTCGTTGACTGACCATTTTTACTAGAAAGAGGAATAGGATCTTAGACTGGCTAGGTGTGGTCATAGATGGATTCTGCAAGCAGGCTCTGAATTGCTCTGGGTGTGATTTACTTATATGCATCTTAAGGCCTTTATACATTTGCCCGCGAAATTGACATTGTGTTTTGATAACATCGGTACTCTTATTGGTGTCATTTGAAGCCATAGTACAGGATGTATAACCTCGATAATATAGTTAAAGATTATATTTTTCAATGATGATAATTTATTACGCCTATAGACACTATTACTATGAAACTGTAGACTATATCAGAAAGTAGGGATGTGTAAAGTTTTTCGTCTTGTAAATGCAAACCATGAATTGAAGGTATCATAGTAGGATATTTCAAGAATTGCTCTGGGTGTGATTTACTTATATGCATTTTAAGGCCTTTATACATTTGCCCGCGAAATTTACATTGTGTTTTGATAACATCGGTACTCTTTTTGGTGTCATTTGTAGCCATAGTACAGGATGTATAACCTCGATAATATAGTTAAAGATTATATTTTTCAATGATGATAATTTATTACGCCTATAGACACTATTACTATGAAACTGTAGACTATATCAGAAAGTAGGGATGTGTAAATTATTTCGTCTTGTAAATGCAAACCATGAATTGAAGGTATCATAGTAGGATATTTCAAGAGATTTAAAAGATGACAAGAAGAGAGAAAGAAACATATTGCGAACATAGCCTAATTCAGACGTTGAATGATTAGTGGACACAGAACACTTAAATGATAACAAACGGCTACCTTAGTGATTTGTTGGCCTTAAGATAAATCCATTATCGAAGTGCAAAGCAAAACAGCAATTAGGACAAAACCGAAAAATCAAGGTAATTTTTATGTTCTGCTTTGATAGACTTCCCCCGTTGCGATTTGAATTGTATTTACTAAAGGGATCCTTCACCTTCCAGGTGGGAAACCTAGAATATTTCTTGAGGCAGTCATGTAAACGTTTTTCCAGTAACCTCTTTCTATGGAGACCAACCAAGCCATCATGGATATCTCGCTAGACACATATTGACGTGTGAACTATCGTGTTGCTGACGGATAACATGACGTTGGAGACACAATCTAGGTTGGCTGGTGAGACTGAAATATATGCAGAAAAGTATGCATTGCTGAGAGATGTAGATGAAAAGGCCTTTTATGGCACACGATATGTAAACGCACATTAATTATATAAGTACATTTAACATTGGACAAATTGTTTAATATATAGATCGACGGCAAATAGATACGGACAATATAGTGAGTTTCATAAACTGTTCGAGATTTTGTTTTGAAAAAATATTGATTGTATTGCATTGCATTTTATTGCATGATGATAATTATCATTGTTGCTTTAATGGGCCTTACATCTAGGTCATCGGCCTTTTCCAATTTCCTCTTACTCTCACTCTCGTTATTACTGTACTTGACATGCTCCTAGAAACAATGACAAAAAATATGTACGTACATTCTCTCAGATCAAAATACGAAATTGGATTCATTTACAGGTATGAATGTTTTCCAGACATAGTGCTGATGTACTTAACATGCTCCTAGGAACGATAACAAAAATATGTATGTAACTTCATTCTCTCAGATCAAAATACGGAACTGATGGTTTCAGTTACAGGTATGAATGATTTCCAGACATGGTGCTGATAATACAAGATAAGTCTAGCCGCAATTTGAAGAGGCTACTGGTGTGGCTGATGGTATAATTCGTAATGAATTTTTAACTGACTCAAGAATGTTCGGCGTTGGGAAATGATATTGAAGTGATGTTACATAGGTATTCCAGCAAGATATAACTTGTACTTTATATTTTGATGCTAAAGCTCAGTACCACTAAAGACCTCACTCTTGAATCTTAGTTCTGCTGCAGCTGAAGTATTTCTTCAATGAGTTCTTATAACATACTCCCAAATCCTGAATGAAGTTTCTTCCAAACTGCCAAGATTTTATCGCAGCTTTGCTTTTACATAAGAATCTTAGCGCTGCATGGCAGGTAAAACAATTACAATTAGAAATGCACAACCGTTATAAGCATCTGTTTATGTGGCATTGTCGAAGATAGACCTATAATGACTATGACGCTGGACAGGGATAATACAGCATCGGAAGCTAACTTTGGCTTAACGTACATCGGAGTATTTGCCTCGTGGGAACATATGTAACTTTTAATACTCCAATTAAGGCTCTCTACGGTAGAGTTAAGACCCAACTTCTACCGAAAGCGTGTCATGACCAGCAGGAACTGACAACCGGCTACATACGACAAAAGTTTTAAAAGACTACAACATGTCTACCGTTAAGAGAACAAGCGATCCCTATTCAGCTGTGAACGAGTAGCACCCATTTCGATCGAAAAGGAACTCATCTCTATATATTATATTTATTTGGCTGGCAAGGCCTTGGTGTTCTTTCAATATATCTATAATATGAGGACCAGAATATTTAACGGAATGTTGAAATTACTCCTCCAGCCCACAGAATGCCACGTAAGAAAATAGTGATTCCATTTTCCTTCCACTTAGCCAACTGTAGCACTAAAAAGAATTTGAATTAAACCGAAGTAAAAATCGAAAGAGACGATAAAGACACAGAAAAAAATTCCCTCACAACTATATCATAGAGCGTTGAAAAATTCAACAAAACTGTAACCCCACAAACCATACCCATACCCACACCCACACCAAAACCCAAACCCACACCCACACCCACCCCAAAATACAGTTCCCTCGCAGTGTTGGAAAATTGTTTTTTAAAACGGCAGACCACGTACTATAATTTTTGCAGAAAATGTAACCTAAATAACCACTGCCGTTCACACATTCCCATGAAAAATAACCTACCGTATTCAAGAAAAACACAGTAGAAAAACACAACACCACATCTAGAGGGACCATTCCCACCCACCCTCAATATCAATGCCCAAAAACCACACAACGCACAGAAAAAAAGCACGAAACCCGTACGCCAAATATTCCAAAACACACTGATCACTTATCACACTTTTCATAATGCTACAAACCACTCCTCGCCAGTTACTTGCATAAGGTTCATGGTTTTAAGTATTTAAGCACTAATATCTTTCATTCTTCCCTCGTACATTTATACCCATTGATAAAAATTTACACATTTACTCTCCCCAAATAAATCCTGGGACTTTAGAAAATCGACGAATGGACTATTGAGCTCACCAAATGAAAGTCATTATTCGAGAAGCTCAAAACGCTGTTACTATGCTAGCATTAAATCAGATCAATATGCAGTCTAACAAAACAACCGCAGTCGTGAAATGCTCACGCGCAAATAGCAGCAAGGTAGTGGGAATGATTTTATTTGGCGGTTTAGCAGGAACATCATAGATGTCTTCGTAACTACTAAAGATAATACCTTACGACAAAAAGTTGTCTAGAGTGCAACGTTTGCTTTCACCAAGACTGTAAAGACGTTTCTGATTCTTAAAATGGGACATAAGAGAGATCCGGGATAATAAGCTAGGAAAACTGTGGATGAACGTACATTTGCCAAGAGGGGAGGAACAGACACTATTAAACAAGAAAAGAAGAATGAGGAAACAGAGCTCGTAGAGTCTGAGCATCTCTAATGTCTCAATTAAACTTACGTTTTAATAGAAGTTTGTAAAGACGAAGGAACTTACAAACATGGACAGTTCTGTATTGAGATAAGGGTGGCACAATCTTCAGCAGTGGTGAAACTATACTTGACAGGTTGACTCAGAAATATAATGCAATAGTGAGTGGAAATATACGTGACGGCAACGAAAGGATAGACATTGCAAAAAATAAATAGAGCGTGGGAACTAAATTGCAAATGCGAAAAATCAGGCAGTTATAAAACCACTCCTTCAATTCATAATCTAATCAGTAAGGGCTAACGCGCACTATCTGGTGGCACTGCACTTTATGATAGCGATTACCGAAACAATTAACCACATATATCTCATCTTCATGTGCTCAACATTCACATAAATTTGGCATTGTTGGCATAGAAATATTTGAAATCTTACAATAAAACATTCGTAATTTCAATTACTTAGGCTGTTCATAGCGAAATGATCAAGAATTAATCTTTATTTATTTAGTCTGATCCAGGACACCCTAGATTTGCCATAAGACACAGAATAATACACAATAACAATTTTGAGGGAAGATAAAGCAGATTAATGTTCAAAAATGATAGGTTACAATTAACCATGTTAAATAGCATTAACTCCATATAAATGGTGGCGAAGAATCGAAACGGAGTATCTGATGAGTGAGACGACTATTTCATCTTGTAGACTTCTCGCTAGTTTATATTTTTGTCGCCATGTGACGAAGGATTTGGGAATTGTTCCTCTCCCGCCAAAGAAATGTCCTGTCACCATATTGTTTTAAAAGGTTATTCGAATCGAGAGAGAAAGGGAATGTTGGATTAAAGATATCGTTCTTCTCGTTGTCAACGTCAGTCTGCTGAGAGGCTGAAGATTCAAAGCGTACCGTTGGATCAATAATTTCAGCTTCGTTCCTCCGTCTGTCAATCGCTATAATATCAATCCTGCGAGTGCTGCCTCATTCGGCGATGAAGTGGACTTCTTCGTACACTTCTAGATTTTTGAGACGAAGAGCATTAGCAATCAGGTTTCTGATGATGTTATGGCGTTTTCATCCTAAGCAGTTCTCATTGAGGGCAACTCCCCAACACATGTGGTAAGGTTTCATACTCACTCCGGTGTCTGCGGTGGCCTGTGCTGGTAGAACGTCCCAGCAGAGTAAGTACTGATGCAACCATCGCGGTCATCTTCAACATCTCACTCCATTCCGAACAAGCTAAACCATCTCTTCTGGTAACCCAAGAATTAGCAGCAGGAACTGGAGGAAATAACGCAACAACTCTTCCTGTCTGTGGATATGCACACCAAGCATCAAATTCGCGTGTTCTAAGTATATCGCGCACTTTTCTAACATATTTCGTTGAGGTCTCTTCATTGAGTTGAAGTTCAGATAGGCAGCGAGTTTATTATTCCTGTGAAATTTCCAACAGCATTTACGTGCGAATCATTCACAGCTTCTAGCTTGAGTTTGATGTTCAGCTGTTGAAGGTACGATTCCCAAGTAGCGCGCATTAGAGCTAACCCTTTATATTTGTGGCTCGAATAGAGCACACTTGTCGGTGTGTCACTCTGATCTTGTAGAATTTCTTTAAGTGCGCTTCTGATCATGTTGTCGGCTTTTAACGGATTTGATTTGGGAATTTTCTCAACCGAAACAGTGTGGAAGGGGTATATCAGGTGTAGGGCCAATAAACTGATATATTACAGTCAGTTTTTGATGCGGTTGGAGTAAGTGAGTCCTGGTAATCTGATCTACTGTAACTTAGCTTTCGATTTTTCAAGTACCTAACTTTCATTGAAGACTATAGTCTGTCTGAATGTTGCCCCTACATATGTTATTTCTTCGCTATCATTTATACCTGTAATGTTTCCAGAGACCGTCACGATATCATCAGAATGAAGTTTACCATTTATATTATAATGGCATTTGATTTGTCTGCATTTATAAGCAAACCTATTTCTTGAAGCAGACATATGATAGAAGTGACTAGGATAGAAGCTGCTGCTTGGTCTTTAGTTATGATCATCAGAACGTCGGCAAAGCATGGGGATGTTAAAGGAAAAGTGTTAGGACTGAATTGAAAACCATACATTTCTGATACTTTGATGTCTCTGAGTTCATCAAGGATGTGGTTTATACCAAAGTTAAATAAAAAGGTGAAATGGCATCTGCTTGCATCGCTCCACATTTGATGTTTATCTTATCTGTATGACCACGAGCAGTTTGAAATTTTGTTGTATCATCTGTGAGAAGATTGACGAGTAACTTCTTAATGGATCTGGGTAGTATAGAGTCCACTATTGTAGCCTTTAAGTGATTGTGTCCAATACTATCGAACGCTTTGCTGATGTCGAGGAATACTACGCAGATCGAAATCTTTTTCATTACAGCTGTTGGTAAAATGCCATCAACAATTTTCACGTTAATGAAAGAGCGAGGGGTCATGACAAAACCTCTTTGGAACTTGTTCAAAGGTATATATTCCCTACAATTTTATCAAGGATCTTACTAAATATGCGCCGAATAATGGAGCAAATACTAATCGGTCTCCATTTGGACAGATCATTCTCTTCACCGCTTTTATGTATAAGAACAGTTCTCGCTGCCTTGAGAACCTCGGGAATGAACCCACTTTCAAATATTCTTATGAAGATATGGGCTAAAGTATTAGCAGCAAGTGGATCATAAACAGATTTCAATAAAACCTTATCCGGACCTGGGCTAGTGTCAATTGTTATGCTCTTGATAATAGAGAAAACTAACTCTCGAGATACTGAAATTGTATCATTCGTATAATCAATATAGGAGTCTCCCATGCAATCATTAGGAGTTTCAAACCTGTTCCTAAAATATCCTTCAACAACATCTTTCTCTAGTTTCAAATTATTAGTTCTGCCACTTAAAATTTGTCTAATTGCTTTCCTCCTTTGGTAAATATATTCATATTGAGTCAGTTCATATTCGAATTTAGCCTTTCGACGTTCACGATCATTCTTAGAGGATCTCTGTGGGTTACTGGAGGTTTCATATCGTCGGTTGTTATTTTTGTAAGTGCCACGTTTAAGCTTCAATATATCTAGTAACTGGATTCATTGGACCTGACAGTAGGTCTGTAGCTGTGGCAAGGAGGTTTGAAAAGTTAGTGAATTGTTCATTGAATTCATCATCATTCAATTCATGCTGAAAAATACCTAGACATTTATTCAGTTCGTCGTCGTAAGGTTTATTTTTTCGCTCTCTTTGATCAGAGGTTATATCCAACTTCGCTGACTGACCATTTTTACTAGAAAGAGGAATAGGATCTTAGACTTTCTAGGTGTGGTCATAGATGGATTCTGCAAGCAGGCTCTGAATTGCTCTGGGTGTGATTTACTTATATGCATCTTAAGGCCTTTATACATTTGCCCGCGAAATTGGCATTGTGTTTTGATAACATCGGTACTCTTATTGGTGTCATTTGAAGCCATAGTACAGGATGTATAACCTCGATAATATAGTTAAAGATTATATTTTTCAATGATGATAATTTATTACGCCTATAGACACTATTACTATGAAACTGTAGACTATATCAGAAAGTAGGGATGTGTAAAGTATTTCGTCTTGTAAATGCAAACCATGAATTGAAGGTATCATAGTAGGATATTTCAAGAGATTTAAAAGATGACAAGAAGAGAGAAAGAAAAATATTGAGAACATAGCATAATTCATACGTTGAATGATTAGTGGACACAGAACACTTAAATGATAACAAGCGGCTACCTTAGTGATTTGTTGGCCTTAAGATAAATCCATTATCGAAGTGCAAAGCAAAACAGCAATTAGGACAAAACCGAAAAATCAAGGTAATTTTTATGTTCTGCTTTGATAGACTTCCCCCGTTGCGATTTGAATTGTATTTACTAAAGGGATCCTTCACCTTCCAGGTGAGAAACCTAGAATATTTCTTGAGGCAGTCATGTAAATGTTTTTCCAGTAATCTCTTTCTATGGAGACCAACCAAGCCATCATGGATATCTCGCTAGACACATATTGACGCGTGAACTATCGTGTTGCTGACGGATAACATGACGTTGGAGACACAATCTAGGATGGCTGGTGAGACTGGAATATATGCAGGAAAGTATGCATTGCTGAGAGATGTAGATGAAAAGGCCTTTTATGGCACACGATATGTAAACGCACATTAATTATATAAGTACATTTAACATTGGACAAATTGTTTAATATATAGATCGACGGCAAATAGATACGGACAATATAGTGAGTTTCATAAACTGTTCGAGATTTTGTTTTGAAAAAAATATTGATTGTATTGCATTGCATTTTATTGCATGATGATAATTATCATTGTTGCTTTAATGGGCCTTACATCTAGGTCATCGGCCTTTTCCAATTTCCTCTTACTCTCACTCTCGTTATTACTGTACTTGACATGCTCCTAGAAACAATGACAAAAAATACGTACGTACATTCTCTCAGATCAAAATACGAAATTGGATTCATTTACAGGTATGAATGTTTTCCAGACATAGTGCTGATGTACTTAACATGCTCCTAGGAACGATAACAAAAATATGTATGTAACTTCATTCTCTCAGATCAAAATACGGAACTGATGGTTTCAGTTACAGGTATGAATGATTTCCAGACATGGTGCTAATAATACAAGATAAGTCTAGCCGCAATTTGAAGAGGCTACTGGTGTGGCTGATGGTATAATTCGTAATGAATTTTTAACTGACTCAAGAATGTTCGGCGTTGGGAAATGATATTGAAGTGATGTTACATAGGTATTCCAGCAAGATATAACTTGTACTTTATATTTTGATGCAAAAGCTCAGTACCACTAAAGACCTCACTCTTGAATCTTAGTTCTGCTGCAGCTGAAGTATTTCTTCAATAAGTTCTTATAACATACTCCCAAGTCCCGAATGAAGTTTCTTCCAAACTGCCAAGATTTTATCGCAGCTTTGCATTTACATACGAATCTTAGCGCTCCATGGCAGGTAAAACAATTACAATTAGAAATGCACAACCGTTATAAGCATCTGTTTATGTGGCATTGTCTAAGATAGACCTATAATGACTATGACGCAGGACAGGGATAATACAGCATCGGAAGCTAACTTTGGCTTAACGTACATCGGATTATTAGCCTCGTGGGAACATATGTAACTCTGAATACTCCAATTAATGCTCTCTACTGTAGAGTTAATACCCAACTTCTACCGAAAGCGTGTCATGACCAGCAGGAACTGACAACCGGCTACATACGACAAAAGTTTTAAAATAATACAACATGTCTACCGTTAAGAGAACAAGCGATCCCTATTCAGCTGTGAACGAGTAGCACCCATTTCGATCGAAAAGAAACTCATCTCTATATATTATATTTATTTGGTTGGCAAGGCCTTGATGTTCTTTCAATATATCTATAATATGAGGACCAGAATATTTAACGGAATGTTGAAAGTACTCCTCCAGCCCACAGAATGCCACGTAAGAAAATAGTGATTCCATTTTCCTTCCACTTAGCCAACTCTAGCACTAAAAAGAATTTGAATTAAACCGAAGTAAAAATCGAAAAAGAGACGATAAAGACACAGAAAAAAATTCCCTCACAACTATATCATAGAGCGTTGAAAAATTCAACAAAACTGTAACCCCACAAACCATACCCATGCCCACACCCACACCAAAACCCAAACCCACACCCACACCCACCCCAAAATACAGTTCCCTCGCAGTGTTGGAAAATTGTTTTTTAAAACGGCAGACCACGTACTATAATTTTTGCAGAAAATGTAACCTAAATAACCACTGCCGTTCACACATTCCCATGAAAAATAACCTACCGTATTCAAGAAAAACACAGTAGAAAAACACAACACCACATCTAGAGGGCCCATTCCCACCCACCCTCAATATCAATGCCCAAAAACCACACAACGCACAGAAAAAAAAAAGCACGAAACCCGTACGCCAAATATTCCAAAACACACTGATCACTTATCACACTTTTCATAATGCTACAAACCACTCCTCGCCAGTTACTTGCATAAGGTTCATGGTTTTAAGTATTTAAGCACTAATATCTTTCATTCTTCCTTCGTACATTTATACCCATTGATAAATATTTACACATTTACTCTCCCCATATAAATCCTGGGACTTTAGAAAATCGATGAATGGACTATTGAGCTCACCAAAAGAAAGTCATTATTCGAGAAGCTCAAAACGCCGTTACTATGCTAGCATTAAATCAGATCAATATGCAGTCTAACAAAACAACCGCAGTCGTGAAATGCTCACGCGCAAATAGCAGCAAGGTAGTGGGAATGATTTTATTTGGCGGTTTAGCAGGAACATCATAGATGACTTCGTAACTACTAAAGATAATACCTTACGACAAAAAGTTGTCTAGAGTGCAACGTTTGCTTTCACCAAGACTGTAAAGACGTTTCTGATTCTTAAAATGGGACATAAGAGAGATCCAGGATAACAAGCTAGGAAAACTGTGGATGAACGTACATTTGCCAAGAGGGGAGGAACAGACACTATAAAACAAGAAAAGAAGAATGAGGAAACAGAGCTCGTAGAGTCTGAGCATCTCTAATGTCTCAATTAAACTTACGTTTTAATAGAAGTTTGTAAAGACGAAGGAACTTACAAACATGGACAGTTCTGTATTGAGATAAGGGTGGCACAATCTTCAGCAGTGATGAAGCTATACTGACAGGTTGACTCAGAAATATAATGCAATAGTGAGTGGAAATATACGTGACGGCAACGAAAGGATAGACATTGCAAAAAATAAATAGAGCGTGGGAACTAAATTGCAAATGCGAAAAATCAGGCAGTTATAAAACCACTCCTTCAATTCATAATCTAATCAGTAAGGGCTAACGCGCACTATCTGGTGGCACTGCACTATATGATAGCGATTACCGAAACAATTAACCACATATATCTCATCTTCATGTGCTCAACATTCACATAAATTTGGCATTGTTGGCATAGAAATATTTGAAATCTTACAATAAAACATTCGTAATATCAATTACTTAGGCTGTTCATAGCGAAATGATCAAGAATTAATCTTTATTTATTTAGTCTGATCCAGGACACCCTAGATTTGCCATAAGACACAGAATAATACACAATAACAATTTTGAGGGAAGATAAAGCAGATTAATGTTCAAAAATGATAGGTTACAATTAACCATGTTAAATAGCATTAACTCCATATAAATGGTGGCGAAGAATCGAAACGGAGTATCTGATGAGTGAGACGACTATTTCATCTTGTAGACTTCTCGCTAGTTTATATTTTTGTCGCCATGTGACGAAGGATTTGGGAATTGTTCCTCTCCCGCCAAAGAAATGTCCTGTCACCGTATTGTTTTAAAAGGTTATTCGAATCGAGAGAGAAAGGGAATGTTGGATTAAAGATATCGTTCTTCTCGTTGTCAACGTCAGTCTGCTGAGAGGCTGAAGATTCAAAGCGTACCGTTGGATCAATAATTTCAGCTTCGTTCCTCCGTCTGTCAATCGCTATAATATCAATCCTGCGAGTGCTGCCTCATTCGGCGATGAAGTGGACTTCTTCGTACACTTCTAGATTTTTGAGACGAAGAGCATTAGCAATCAGGTTTCTGATGATGTTACGGCGTTTTCATCCTAAGCAGTTCTCCTTGAGGGCATCTCCCCAACACATACGGTAAGGTTTCATACTCACTCCGGTGTCTGCGGTGGCCTGTTCTGGTAGAACGTCCGAGCAGAGTAGGTACTGATGCAACCATCGCGGTTATCTTCAACATCTCACTCCATTCCGAACAAGCTAAACCATCTCTTCTGGTAACCCAAGAATTAGCAGCAGGAACTTGAGGAAATAACGCAACAACTCTTCCTGTCTGTGGATATGCACACCAAGCATCAATTTCGCGTGTTCTAAGTATACCGCGCACTTTTCTAACAGATTTCGTTGATGTCTCTTCATTGAGTTGAAGTTCAGATAGGCAGCGAGTTTATTATTCCTGTGAAATTTCGAACAGCATTTACGTGCGAATCATTCCCAGCTTCTAGCTTGAGATTGATGTTCAGTTTGAAGGTACGATTCCCAAGTAGCGCGCATTAGAGCTAACCCTTTATTTTTGTGGCTCGAATAGATCACACTTGTCGGTGTGTCACTCTGATCTTGTAGAATTTCTTTAAGTGCGCTTCTGATCATGTTGTCGGCTTTTAACGGATTTGATTTGGGAATTTTCTCAACAGAAACAGTCTGGAAGGGGTATATCAGTGTAGGGCCAATAAACCTGATTTATTACAGTCAGTTTTTGATGCGGTTGGAGTAAGTGAGTCCTGGTAATCTGATCTACTGTAACTTAGCTTTCGATTTTTCAAGTACCTGACTTTCATTGAAGACTATAGTCTGTCTGAAAGTTGCCCCTACATATGTTTTTCTTCGCTATCATTTATACCTGTAATGTTTCCAGAGACCGTCACAATATCATCAGAATGAAGTTTACCATTTATATTATAATGGCATTTGATTTGTCTGCATTTATAATCAAACCTATTTCTTGAAGCAGATTTATGATAGAAGTGACTAGGATAGAAGCTGCTGCTTGGTCTTTAGTTATGATCATCAGAACGTCGGCAAAGCATAGGGATGTTAAAGGTAAAGTGTTAGGACTCAATTGAAAACCATACATTTCTGATACTTTGATGTCTCTGAGTTCATCAAGGATGTGGTTTATACCCCAGTTAAATAAAAAGGTGAAATGGCATCTGCTTGCATCGCTCCACATTTGATGTTTATCTTATCTGTATGACCACGAGCAGTTTGAACTTTTGTTGTATCATCTGTGAGAAGATTGACTAGTAACTTCCTAATGGATCTGGGTAGTATAGAGTCCACTATTGTAGCCTTTAAGTGATTGTGTCCAATACTATCGAACGCTTTGCTGATGTCGAGGAATACTACGCAGATCGAAATCTTTTTCATTACAGCTGTTGGTAAAATGCCATCAACAATTTTCACGTTAATGAAAGAGCGAGGGGTCATGACAAAACCTCTTTGGAACTTGTTCAAAGGGATATATTCAATACAATTTTATCAAGGATCTTACTAAATATGCGCCGAATAATGGAGCAAATACTAATCGGTCTCCATTTGGACAGATCATTCTCTTCACCACCTTTATGTATAAGAACAGTTCTCGCTGCCTTGAGAACCTCAGGAATGAACCCACTTTCAAATATTCTTATGAAGATATGGGCTAAAGTATTAGCGGCATATGGATCATAAACAGATTTCAATAAAACCTTATCCGGACCTGGGCTAGTGTCAATTGCTATGCTCTTCATAATAGAGAAAACTAACTCTCGAGATACTGAAATTGTATCATTCGTATAATCAATATAGGAGTCTCCCATGCAATCATTAGGAGTTTCAAACCTGTTCCTAAAATATCCTTCAACAACATCTTTCTCTAGTTTCAAATTATTAGTTCTGCCACTTAAAATTTGTCTAATTGCTTTCCTCCTTTGGTAAATATATTCATATTGAGTCAGTTCATATTCGAATTTAGCCTTTCGACGTTCACGATCATTCTTAGAGGATCTCTGTGGGTTACTGGAGGTTTCATATCGTCGGTTGTTATTTTTGTAAGTGCCACGTTTAAGCTTCAATATATCTAGTAACTGGATTCATTGGACCTGACAGTAGGTCTGTAGCTGTGGCAAGGAGGTTTAAAAAGTTAGTGAATTGTTCATTGAATTCATCATCATTCAATTCATGCTGAAAAATACCTAGACATTTATTCAGTTCGTCGTCGTAAGGTTTATTTTTTCGCTCTCTTTGATCAGAGGTTATATCCAACTTCGCTGACTGACCATTTTTACTAGAAAGTGGAATAGGATCTTAGACTGGCTAGGTGTGGTCATAGATGGATTCTGCAAGCAGGCTCTGAATTGCTCTGGGTGTGATTTACTTATATGCATCTTAAGGCCTTTATACATTTGCCCGCGAAATTTACATTGTGTTTTGATAACATCGGTACTCTTATTGGTGTCATTTGAAGCCATAGTACAGGATGTATAACCTCGATAATATAGTTAAAGATTATATTTTTCAATGATGATAATTTATTACGCCTATAGACACTATTACTATGAAACTGTAGACTATATCAGAAAGTAGGGATGTGTAAAGTTTTTCGTCTTGTAAATGCAAACCATGAATTGAAGGTATCATAGTAGGATATTTCAAGAATTGCTCTGGGTGTGATTTACTTATATGCATTTTAAGGCCTTTATACATTTGCCCGCGAAATTTACATTGTGTTTTGATAACATCGGTACTCTTTTTGGTGTCATTTGTAGCCATAGTACAGGATGTATAACCTCGAAAATATAGTTAAAGATTATATTTTTCAATGATGATAATTTATTACGCCTATAGACACTATTACTATGAAACTGTAGACTATATCAGAAAGTATGGATGTGTAAATTATTTCGTCTTGTAAATGCAAACCATGAATTGAAGGTATCATAGTAGGATATTTCAAGAGATTTAAAAGATGACAAGAAGAGAGAAAGAAACATATTGCGAACATAGCCTAATTCAGACGTTGAATGATTAGTGGACACAGAACACTTACATGATAACAAACGGCTACCTTAGTGATTTGTTGGCCTTAAGATAAATCCATTATCGAAGTGCAAAGCAAAACAGCAATTAGGACAAAACCGAAAAATCAAGGTAATTTTTATGTTCTGCTTTGATAGACTTCCCCCGTTGCGATTTGAATTGTATTTACTAAAGGGATCCTTCACCTTCCAGGTGGGAAACCTAGAATATTTCTTGAGGCAGTCATGTAAACGTTTTTCCAGTAACCTCTTTCTATGGAGACCAACCAAGCCATCATGGATATCTCGCTAGACACATATTGACGTGTGAACTATCGTGTTGCTGACGGATAACATGACGTTGGAGACACAATCTAGGTTGGCTGGTGAGACTGAAATATATGCAGAAAAGTATGCATTGCTGAGAGATGTAGATGAAAAGGCCTTTTATGGCACACGATATGTAAACGCACATTAATTATATAAGTACATTTAAGATTGGACAAATTGTTTAATATATAGATCGACGGCAAATAGATACGGACAATATAGTGAGTTTCATAAACTGTTCGAGATTTTGTTTTGAAAAAAATATTGATTGTATTGCATTGCATTTTATTGCATGATGATAATTATCATTGTTGCTTTAATGGGCCTTACATCTAGGTCATCGGCCTTTTCCAATTTCCTCTTACTCTCACTCTCGTTATTACTGTACTTGACATGCTCCTAGAAACAATGACAAAAAATATGTACGTACATTATCTCAGATCAAAATACGAAATTGGATTCATTTACAGGTATGAATGTTTTCCAGACATAGTGCTGATGTACTTAACATGCTCCTAGGAACGATAACAAAAATATGTATGTAACTTCATTCTCTCAGATCAAAATACGGAACTGATGGTTTCAGTTACAGGTATGAATGATTTCCAGACATGGTGCTAATAATACAAGATAAGTCTAGCCGCAATTTGAAGAGGCTACTGGTGTGGCTGATGGTATAATTCGTAATGAATTTTTAACTGACTCAAGAATGTTCGGCGTTGGGAAATGATATTGAAGTGATCTTACATAGGTATTCCAGCAAGATATAACTTGTACTTTATATTTTGATGCTAAAGCTCAGTACCACTAAAGACCTCACTCTTGAATCTTAGTTCTGCTGCAGCTGAAGTATTTCTTCAATGAGTTCTTATAACATACTCCCTAATCCTGAATGAAGTTTCTTCCAAACTGCCAAGATTTTATCGCAGCTTTGCTTTTACATAAGAATCTTAGCGCTCCATGGCAGGTAAAACAATTACAATTAGAAATGCACAACCGTTATAAGCATCTGTTTATGTGGCATTGTCGAAGATAGACCTATAATGACTATGACGCTGGACAGGGATAATACAGCATCGGAAGCTAACTTTGGCTTAACGTACATCGGAGTATTTGCCTCGTGGGAACATATGTAACTCTGAATACTCCAATTAATGCTCTCTACTGTAGAGTTAATACCCAACTTCTACCGAAAGCGAGTCATGACCAGCAGGAACTGACAACCGGCTACATACGACAAAAGTTTTAAAAGACTACAACATGTCTACCGTTAAGAGAACAAGCGATCCCTATTCAGCTGTGAACGAGTAGCACCCATTTCGATCGAAAAGGAACTCATCTCTATATATTATATTTATTTGGTTGGCAAGGCCTTGGTGTTCTTTCAATATATCTATAATATGAGGACCAGAATATTTAACGGAATGTTGAAAGTACTCCTCCAGCCCACAGAATGCCACGTAAGAAAATAGTGATTCCATTTTCCTTCCACTTAGCCAACTCTAGCACTAAAAAGAATTTGAATTAAACCGAAGTAAAAATCGAAAAAGAGACGATAAAGACACAGAAAAAAATTCCCTCACAACTATATCATAGAGCGTTGAAAAATTCAACAAAACTGTAACGCCACAAACCATGCCCATACCCACACCCACACAAAAACCCAAACCCACACCCACACCCACCCCAAAATACAGTTCCCTCGCAGTGTTGGAAAATTGTTTTTTAAAACGGCAGACCACGTACTATAATTTTTGCAGAAAATGTAACCTAAATAACCACTGCCGTTCACACATTCCCATGAAAAATAACCTACCGTATTCAAGAAAAACACAGTAGAAAAACACAACACCACATCTAGAGGGACCATTCCCACCCACCCTCAATATCAATGCCCAAAAACCACACAACGCACAGAAAAAAGCACGAAACCCGTACGCCAAATATTCCAAAACACACTGATCACTTATCACACTTTTCATAATGCTACAAACCACTCCTCGCCAGTTACTTGCATAAGGTTCATGGTTTTAAGTATTTAAGCACTAATATCTTTCATTCTTCCTTCGTACATTTATACCCATTGATAAAAATTTACACATTTACTCTCCCCAAATAAATCCTGGGACTTTAGAAAATCGACGAATGGACTATTGAGCTCACCAAAAGAAAGTCATTATTCGAGAAGCTCAAAACGCCGTTACTATGCTAGCATTAAATCAGATCAATATGCAGTCTAACAAAACAACCGCAGTCGTGAAATGCTCACGCGCAAATAGCAGCAAGGTAGTGGGAATGATTTTATTTGGCGGTTTAGCAGGAACATCATAGATGTCTTCGTAACTACTAAAGATAATACCTTACGACAAAAAGTTGTCTAGAGTGCAACGTTTGCTTTCACCAAGACTGTAAAGACGTTTCTGATTCTTAAAAAGGGACATAAGAGAGATCCAGGATAACAAGCTAGGAAAACTGTGGATGAACGTACATTTGCCAAGAGGGAAGGAACAGACACTATTAAACAAGAAAAGAAGAATGAGGAAACAGAGCTCGTAGAGTCTGAGCATCTCTAATGTCTCAATTAAACTTACGTTTTAATAGAAGTTTGTAAAGACGAAGGAACTTACAAACATGGACAGTTCTGTATTGAGATAAGGGTGGCACAATCTTCAGCAGTGATGAAGCTATACTTGACAGGTTGACTCAGAAATATAATGCAATAGTGAGTGGAAATATACGTGACGGCAACAAAAGGATAGACATTGCAAAAAATAAATAGAGCGTGGGAACTAAATTGCAAATGCGAAATATCAGGCAGTTATAAAACCACTCCTTCAATTCATAATCTAATCAGTAAGGGCTAACGCGCACTATCTGGTGGCACTGCACTATATGATAGCGATTACCGAAACAATTAACCACATATATCTCATCTTCATGTGCTCAACATTCACATAAATTTGGCATTGTTGGCATAGAAATATTTGAAATCTTACAATAAAACATCCATAATTTCAATTACTTAGGCTGTTCATAGCGAAATGATAAGAATTAATCTTTATTTATTTAGTCTGATCCAGGACACCCTAGATTTGCCATAAGACACAGAATAATACACAATAACAATTTTGAGGGAAGATAAAGCAGATTAATGTTAAAAAATGATAGGTTACAATTAACCATGTTAAATAGAATTAACTCCATATAAATGGTGGCAAAGAATCGAAACGGAGTATCTGACGACTGAGACGACTATTTCATCTAGTAGACTTCTCGCTAGTTTATATTTTTGTCGCCATGTGACGAAGGACTTGGGAATTGTCCCTCTCCCGCCAAAGAAATGTCCTGTCACCGTATTTTTTAAAAAGGTTATTCGAATCGAGAGAGAAAGGGAATGTTCTAGTTGTCAACGTCAGTCTGCTGAGAGGCTGAAGATTCCAAGCGTACCGTAGGATCAATAATTTCAGCTTCGTTCCTCCGTCTGTCAATCGCTATAATATCAATCCTGCGAGTGCTGCCTCATTCGGCGATGAAGTGGACTTATTCGTACACTTCTAGATTTTTGAGACGAAGAGCATTAGCAATCAGGTTTTTGATGATGTTATGGCGTTTTCATCCTAAGCAGTTATCCTTGAGGGCATCTCCCCAACACATGCGGTAAGGTTTCACACTCACTCCGGTGTCTGCGGTGGCCTGTGCTGGTAGAACGTCCCAGCAGAGTAGGTACTGATGCAACCATCGCGGTCATCTTCAACATCTCACTCCATTCCGAACAAGTTAAACCATCTCTTCTGGTAACCCAAGAATTAGCAGCAGGAACTTGAGGAAATAACGCAACAACTCTTCGTGTCTGTAGATATGCACACCAAGCATCAAATTCGCGTGTTCTAAGTATATCGCGCACTTTTCTAACAGATTTCGTTGATGTCTCTTCATTGAGTTGAAGTTCAGATAGGCAGCGAGTTTATTATTCCTGTGAAATTACGAACAGCATTTACGTGCGAATCATTCACAGGTTCTAGCTTGAGATTGATGTTCAGCTGTTGAAGGTACGATTCCCAAGCAGCGCGCATTAGAGCTAACCCTTTAGATTTGTGGCTCGAATAGATCACACTTGTCGGTGTGTCACTCTGATCTTGTAGAATTTCTTTAAGTGCGCTTCTGATCATGTTGTCGGCTTTTAACGGATTTGATTCGGGAATTTTCTCAACCGAAACAGTCTGGAAGGAGTATATCAGTGTAGGGCCAATAAACTGATTTATTACAGTCAGTTTTGATGCGGTTGGAGTAAGTGAGTCCTGGTAATCTGATCTTCTGTAACTTAGCTTTCGATTTTTCAAGTACCTGACTTTCATTGAAGACTATAGTCTGTCTGAAAGTTGCCCCTACATATGTTATTTCTTCGCTATCATTTATACCTGTAATGTTTCCAGAGACCGTCACGATATCATCAGAATGAAGTTTACCATTTATATTATAATGGCATTTGATTTGTCTGCATTTATAATCAAACCTATTTCTTGAAGCAGATTTATGATAGTAGTGACTAGGTTAGAAGCTGCTGCTTGGTCTTTAGTTATGATAATCAGAACGTCGGCAAAGCATAGGGATGTTAAAAGTAAAGTGTTAGGACTCAATTGAAAACCATACATTTCTGATACTTTGATGTCTCTGAGTTCATCAAGGATGTGGTTTATACCCCAGTTAAATAAAAAGGTGAAATGGCGTCTGCTTGCATCGCTCCACATATGATGTTTATCTTGTCCGTATGAACACGAGCAGTTTGAACTTTTGTTGTATTTTCTGTGTGAAGATTGATTACTAACTTCTTAATGGATCTGGATAGTATAGAGTCCACTATTGTAGCCTTTAAGTGATTGTGTCCAATAATATCGAACGCTTTGCTGATGTCGAGGAATACTACGCAGATCGAAATCTTTTTCATTACAGCTGTTGGTAAACTGCCATCAACAATTTTCACGTTAATGAAAGAGCGAGGGGTCATGACAAAAACTCTTTGGAACTTGTTCAAAGGGATATATTCCCTACAATTTTATCAAGGCTCTTACTAAATATGCGCCGAATAATGGAGCAAATACTAATCGGTCTCCATTTGGACAGATCATTCTCTTCACCGCCTTTATGTATAAGAACAGTTCTCGCTGCCTTGAGAACCTCGGGAATGAACCCACTTTCAAATATTCTTATGAAGATATGGGCTAAAGTATTAGCAGCAAGTGGATCATAAACAGATTTCAATAAAACCTTATCCGGACCTGGGCTAGTGTCAATTGCTATGCTCTTGATAATAGAGAAAACTAACTCTCGAGATACTGAAATTGTATCATTCGTATAATAAATATAGGAGTCTCCCATGCAATCATTAGGAGTTTCAAATCTGTTCCTAAAATGTCCTTCAACATCATCTTTCTCTAGTTTCAAATTATTAGTTCTGCCACTTAAAATTTGTCTAATTGCTTTCCTCCTTTGGTAAAAATATTCATATTGAGTCAGTTCATATTCGAATTTAGCCTTTCGACGTTCACAATCATTCTTAGAGGATCTCTGTGGGTTACTGGAGGTTTCATATCGTCGGTTGTCATTTTTTTAATTGCCACGTTTAAGCTTCAATATACACTGACTGACAGAGCAAATGCAACACCAAGAAGGAGTGGTCAGAACTTTATGCCAATTGCAGGTTAGACTGACGTCACTGAGGTATGCTCATGATGTGAAATGCGCCGCTGTGCTGCGCACGTAGCGAACGATAAATGGGACACGGCGTTGGCGAATGGCCCACTTCGTACCGTGATTTCTCAGCCGACAGTCATTGTAGAACGTGTTGTCGTGTGCCACAGGACACGTGTATAGCTAAGAATGCCAGGCCGCCGTCAACGGAGGCATTTCCAGCAGACAGACGACTTTACGAGGGGTATGGTGATCGGGCTGAGAAGGGCAGGTTGGTCACTTCGTCAAATCGCAGCCGATACCCATAGGGATGTGTCCACGGTGCAGCGCCTGTGGCGAAGATGGTTGGCGCAGGGACATGTGGCACGCGCGAGGGGTCCAGGCGCAGCCCGAGTGACGTCAGCACGCGAGGATCGGCGCATCCGCCGCCAAGCGGTGGCAGCCCCGCACGCCACGTCAACCGCCATTCTTCAGCATGTGGAAGACACCCTGGCTGTTCCAATATCGACCAGAACAATTTCCCGTCGATTGGTTGAAGGAGGCCTGCACTCCCGGCGTCCGCTCAGAAGACTACCATTGACTCCACAGCACAGACGTGCACGCCTGGCATGGTGCCGGGCTAGAGCGACTTGGATGAGGGAATGGCGGAACGTCGTGTTCTCCGATGAGTCACGCTTCTGTTCTGTCAGTGATAGTCACCGCAGACAAGTGTGGCGTCGGCGTGGAGAAAGGTCAAATCCGGCAGTAACTGTGGAGCGCCCTACCGCTAGACAACGCGGCATCATGGTTTGGGGCGCTATTGCGTATGATTCCACGTCACCTCTAGTGCGTATTCAAGGCATGTTAAATGCCCACCGCTACGTGCAGCATGTGCTGCGGCCGGTGGCACTCCCGTACCTTCAGGGGCTGCCCAATGCTCTGTTTCAGCAGGATAATGCCCGCCCACACACTGCTCGCATCTCCAAACAGGCTCTACGAGGTGTACAGATGCTTCCGTGGCCAGCGTACTCTCCGGATCTCTCACCAATCGAACACGTGTGGGATCTCATTGGACGCCGTTTGCAAACTCTGCCCCAGCCTCGTACGGACGACCAAATGTGGCAAATGGTTGACAGAGAATGGATAACCATCCCTCAGGACACCATCCGCACTCTTATTGACTCTGTACCTCGACGTGTTTCTGCGTGCATCGCCGCTCGCGGTGGTCCTACATCCTACTGAGTCGATGTCGTGCGCATTGTGTAACCTGCATATCGGTTTGAAATAAACATCAGTTATTCGTCCGTGCCGTCTCTTGTTTTTTTCCCAACTTTCATCCCTTTCGAACCACTCCTTCTTGGTGTTGCATTTGCTCTGTCAGTCAGTGTATCTAGTAACTGGATTCATTGGACCTGACAGTAGGTCTGTAGCTGTGGCAAGGAAGTTTAAAAAATTAGTGAATTGTTCATTGAATTCATCATCATTCAATTCATGCTGATAAATACCTAGACATTTATTCAGTTCGTCGTCGTAAGGTTTATTTTTTTGCTCTCTTTGATCAGAGGTTATATCCAACTTCGTTGACTGACCATTTTTACTAGAAAGAGGAATAGGATCTTAGACTGGCTAGGTGTGGTCATAGATGGATTCTGCAAGCAGGCTCTGAATTGCTCTGGGTGTGATTTACTTATATGCATCTTAAGGCCTTTATACATTTGCCCGCGAAATTGACATTGTGTTTTGATACCATTGGTACTCTTATTGGTGTCATTTGTAGCCATAGTACAGGATGTATAACCTCGATAATATAGTTAAAGATTATATTTTTCAATGATGATAATTTATTAAGCCTATAGACACTATTACTATGAAACTGTAGACTATCAGAAAGTAGGGATGTGTAAAGTATTTCGTCTTGTAAATGCAAACCATGAATTGAAAGTATCATAATTAGGATATTTCAAGAGATTTAAAAGATGACAAGAAGAGAGAAAGAAAAATATTGAGAACATAGCCTAATTCAGACGTTGAATGATTAGTGGACACAGAACACTTAAATGATAACAAACGGCTACCTTAGTGATTTGTTGGCCTTAAGTTAAATCCATTATTGAAGTGCAAAACAAAACAGCAATTAGGACAAACCCGAAAAATCCAGGTAATTTTTATGTTCTGCTTTGATAGACTTCCCCCGTTGCGATTTGAATTGTATTTACTAAAGGGATCCTTCACCTTCAAGGTGGGAAACCTAGAATATTACTTGAGGCAGTCATGTAAACGTTTTTTTAATAACCTCCTTCTATGGAGACCAATTAAGCCATCATGTATGTCTCGCTAGACACATACTGACGCGGGAACTATCGTGTTGCTGACGGATAACATGACGTCGGAGACACAATCTAGGATGGCTGGTGAGACTGAAATATATGCAGAAAAGTATGCATTGCTGAGAGATGTAGATGAAAAGTCCTTTTATGGCACACGATATGTAAACGCACATTAATTATATAAGTACATTTAACATTGGACAAATTGTTTAATATATAGATCGACGGCAATTAGATACGGACAATATAGTGAGTTTCATAAACTGTTCGAGATTTTGTTTTGAAAAAAATATTGATTGTATTGCATTGCATTTTATTGCATGATGATAATTATCCTTGTCGCTTTAATGGGCCTTACATCTAGGTCATCAGCCTTATCCAATTTCCTCTTACTCTCACTCTCGTTATTGCTGTACTTGACATGCTCCTAGAAACAATGACAAAAAATATGTACGTAACTTCATTCTCTCAGATCAAAATACGAAATTGGATTCAGTTACAGGTATGAATGATTTCCAACATGGTGCTGATAATACAAGATAAGTCTAGCCGCACTTTGAAGAGGCTACTGGTGTGGCTGATGGTATAATTCGTAATGAATTTTTAACTGACTCAAGAATCTTCGGCGTTGGGAAATGATATTGAAGTGATGTTACATAGGTATTCCAGCAAGATATTACTTGTACTTTATATTTTGATGCAAAAGCGCAGTACCACTAAAGACCTCACTCTTGAATCTTAGTTCTGCTGCAGCTGAAGTATTTCTTCAATAAGTTCATATAACATAGTACCAAATCCTGAATGAAGTTTCTTCCAAACTGCAAAGATTTTATCGCAGCTTTGCATTTACATAAAAATCTTAGCGCCCCTTGGCAGGTAAAACAATTACAATTAGAAATGCACAACCATTATAAGCATCTGTTTATTTGGCATTGTCGAAGATAGACCTATAATGACTATGACGCTGGACAGGGATAATACAGCACCGGAAGCTAACTTTGACTTAACGTACATCGGAGTATTTGCCTCGTGGGAACATATGTAACTCTGAATACTCCAATTAATGCTCTCTACTGTAGAGTTAATACCCAACTTCTACCGAAAGCGTGTCATGACCAGCAAGAACTGACAACCGGCTACATACGACAAAAGTTTTAAAAGACTACATCATGTCTACCGTTAAGAGAACAAGCGATCCCTATTCAGCTGTGAACGAGTAGCATCCATTTCGATCGAAAAGGAACTCATCTCTATATATTATATTTATTTGGTTGGCAAGGCCTTGGTGTTCTTTCAATATATCTATAATATGAGGACCAGAAAATTTAACGGAATGTTGAAGGTACTCCTCCAGCCCATAGAATGCCACGTTAGAAAATAGTGATTCCATTTTCCTTCCACTTAGCCAAATCTAGAACTGAAAAGAATTTGAATTAAACCGAAGTAAAAATCGAAAAAGATACAGAAAAAATTTCCCTCACAACTATATCATAGAGCCTTGAAAAATTCAACAAAACTGTAACCCCACAAACCATACCCACACCCAAACCCACACCCACACCCACCCCAAAATACAGTTCCCTCGCAGTGTTGGAAAATTGATTTTTAAAACGGTAGACCACGTACTATAATTTTTGCAGAAAATGTAACCTAAATAACCACTGCCGTTCACACATTCCCATGAAAAATACCTACCGTATTCAAGAAAAACACAGTAGAAAAACACAACACCACATCTAGAGGGACCATTCCCACCCACCCTCAATATCAAAGCCCAAAAACCACACAACGCACAGAAAAAAAAGCATGATACCCGTACGCCAAATATTCCAAAACACACTGATCACTTATCACACTTTTCATAATGCTACAAACCACTCCTCGCCAGTTACTTGCATAAGGTTCATGGTTTTAAGTATTTAAGCACTAATATCTTTCATTCTTCCTTCGTACATTTATACCCATTGATAAATATTTACACATTTACTCTCCCCAAATAAATCCTGGGACTTTAGAAAATCGATGAATGGACTATTGAGCTCACCAAAAGAAAGTCATTATTCGAGAAGCTCAAAACGCCGTTACTATGCTAGCATTAAATCAGATCAATATGCAGTCTAACAAAACACCCGCAGTCGTGAAATGCTCACGCGCAAATAGCAGCAAGGTAGTGGGAATGATTTTATTTGGCGGTTTAGCAGGAACATCATAGATGTCTTCGCAACTACTAAAGAAAATACCGTACGACAAAAAGTTGTCTAGAGTGCAACGTTTGCTTTCACGAAGACTGTAAAGACGTTTCTGATTCTTAAAATGGGACATAAGAGAGATCCAGGATAACAAGCTAGGAAAACTGTGGATGAACGTACATTTGCCAAGAGGGGAGGAACAGACACTATTAAACAAGAAAAGAAGAATGAGGAAACAGAGCTCGTAGAGTCTGAGCATCTCTAATGTCTCAATTAAACTTACGTTTTAACAGAAGTTTGTAAAGACGAAGGAACTTACAAACAAGGACAGTTCTGTATTGAGATAAGGGTGGCACTATCTTCAGCAGTGATGAAGCTATACTTGACAGGTTGACTCACAAATATAATGCAAAAGTGAGTGGAAATATACGTGACGGCAACGAAAGGATAGACATTGCAAAAAATAAATAGAGCGTGGGAACTAAATTGCAAATGCGAAAAATCAGGCAATTATAAAACCACTCCTTCAATTCATAATCTAATCAGTAAGGGCTAATGCGCACTATCTGGTGGCACTGCACTATATGATAGCGATTACCGAAACAATTAACCACATATATCTCATCTTCATGTGCTCAACATTCACATAAATTTGGCATTGTTGGCATAGAAATATTTGAAATCTTACAATAAAACATTCGTAATTTCAATTACTTAGGCTGTTCATAGCGAAATGATCAAGAATTAATCTTTATTTATTTAGTCTGATCCAGGACACCCTAGATTTGCCATAAGACACAGAATAATACACAAGAACAATTTTGAGAAAAGATAAAGCTGATTAATGTTCAAAAATGATAGGTTACAATTAACCATGTTAAATAGCATTAACTCCATATAAATGGTGGCGAAGAATCGAAACGGAGTATCTGATGAGTGAGACGACTATTTCATCTTGTAGACTTCTCGCTAGTTTATATTTTTGTCGCCATGTGACGAAGGATTTGGGAATTGTTCCTCTCCCGCCAAAGAAATGTCCTGTCACCATATTGTTTTAAAAGGTTATTCGAATCGAGAGAGAAAGGGAATGTTGGATTAAAGATATCGTTCTTCTCGTTGTCAACGTCAGTCTGCTGAGAGGCTGAAGATTCAAAGCGTACCGTTGGATCAATAATTTCAGCTTCGTTCCTCCGTCTGTCAATCGCTATAATATCAATCCTGCGAGTGCTGCCTCATTCGGCGATGAAGTGGACTTCTTCGTACACTTCTAGATTTTTGAGACGAAGAGCATTAGCAATCAGGTTTCTGATGATGTTATGGCGTTTTCATCCTAAGCAGTTCTCATTGAGGGCAACTCCCCAACACATACGGTAAGGTTTCATACTCACTCCGGTGTCTGCGGTGGCCTGTGCTGGTAGAACGTCCCAGCAGAGTAAGTACTGATGCAACCATCGCGGTCATCTTCAACATCTCACTCCATTCCGAACAAGCTAAACCATCTCTTCTGGTAACCCAAGAATTAGCAGCAGGAACTTGAGGAAATAACGCAACAACTCTTCCTGTCTGTGGATATGCACACCAAGCATCAAATTCGCGTGTTCTAAGTATATCGCGCACTTTTCTAACAGATTTCGTTGATGTCTCTTCATTGAGTTGAAGTTCAGATAGGCAGCGAGTTTATTATTCCTGTGAAATTTCGAACAGCATTTACGTGCGAATCATTCACAGCTTCTAGCTTGAGTTTGATGTTCAGCTGTTGAAGGTACGATTCCCAAGTAGCGCGCATTAGAGCTAACCCTTTATATTTGCGGCTCGAATAGATCACACTTGTCGGTGTGTCACTCTGATCTTGTAGAATTTCTTGAAGTGCGCTTCTGATCATGTTGTCGGCTTTTAACGGATTTGATTTGGGAATTTTCTCAACCGAAACAATCTGGAAGGGGTATATCAGTGTAGGGCCAATAAACTGATTTATTACAGTCAGTTTTTGATGCGGTTGGAGTAAGTGAGTCCTGGTAATCTGATCTACTGTAACTTAGCTTTCGATTTTTCAAGTACCTGACTTTCATTGAAGACTATAGTCTGTCTGAAATTTGCCCCTACATATGTTATTTCTTCGCTATCATTTATACCTGTAATGTTTCCAGAGACCGTCACGATATCATCAGAATGAAGTTTACCATTTATATTATAATGGCATTTGATTTGTCTGCATTTATAAGCAAACCTATTTCTTGAAGCAGATATATGATAGAAGTGACTAGGATAGAAGCTGCTGCTTGGTCTTTAGTTATGATCATCAGAACGTCGGCAAAGCATGGGGATGTTAAAGGAAAAGTTTTAGGACTGAATTGAAAACCATACATTTCTGATACTTTGATGTCTCTGAGTTCATCAAGGATGTGGTTTATACCAAAGTTAAATAAAAAGGTGAAATGGCATCTGCTTGCATCGCTCCACATTTGATGTTTATCTTATCTGTATGACCACGAGCAGTTTGAAATTTTGTTGTATCATCTGTGAGAAGATTGACGAATAACTTCTTAATGGATCTGGGTAGTATAGAGTCCACTATTGTAGCCTTTAAGTGATTGTGTCCAATACTATCGAACGCTTTGCTGATGTCGAGGAATACTACGCAGATCGAAATCTTTTTCATTACAGCTGTTGGTAAAATGCCATCAACAATTTTCACGTTAATGAAAGAGCGAGGGGTCATGACAAAACCTCTTTGGAACTTGTTCAAAGGTATATATTCCCTACAATTTTATCAAGGATCTTACTAAATATGCGCCGAATAATGGAGCAAATACTAATCGGTCTCCATTTGGACAGATCATTCTCTTCACCGCCTTTATGTATAAGAACAGTTCTCGCTGCCTTGAGAACCTCGGGAATGAACCCACTTTCAAATATTCTTATGAAGATATGGGCTAATGTATTAGCAGCAAGTGGATCATAAACAGATTTCAATTAAACCTTATCCGGACCTGGGCTAGTGTCAATTGCTATGCTCTTGATAATAGAGGAAACTAACTCTCGAGATACTGAAATTGTATCATTCGTATAATAAATATAGGAGTCTCCCATGCAATCATTAGGAGTTTCAAATCTGTCCCTAAAATATCCTTCAACAACATCTTTCTCTAGTTTCAAATTATTAGTTCTGCCACTTAAAATTTGTCTAATTGCTTTCCTCCTTTGGTAAAAATATTCATATTGAGTCAGTTCATATTCGAATTTAGCCTTTCGACGTTCACGATCATTCTTAGAGGATCTCTGTGGGTTACTGGAGGTTTCATATCGTTGGTTGTTATTTTTGTAAGTGCCACGTTTAAGCTTAAATATATCTAGTAACTGGATTCATCGGACCTGACAGTAGGTCTGTAGCTGTGGCAAGGAAGTTTAAAAAATTAGTGAATTGTTCATTGAATTCATCATCATTCAATTCATGCTGAAAAATACCTAGACATTTATTCAGTTCGTCGTCGTAAGGTTTATTTTTTTGCTCTCTTTGATCAGAGGTTATATCCAACTTCGTTGACTGACCATTTTTACTAGAAAGAGAAATAAGACCTTAGACTGGCTAGGTGTGGTCATAGATGGATTCTGCAAGCAGGCTCTGAATTGCTCTGGGTGTGATTTACTTATATGCATCTTAAGGCCTTTATACACTTGCCCGCGAAATTGACATTGTGTTTTGATAACATCGGTACTCTTATTGGTGTCATTTGTAGCCATAGTACAGGATGTATAACCTCGATAATATAGTTAAAGATTATATTTTTCAATGATGATAATTTATTACGCCTATAGACACTATTACTATGAAACTGTAGACTATATCAGAAAGTAGGGATGTGTAAAGTATTTCGTCTTGTAAATGCAAACCATGAATTGAAGGTATCATAGTAAGATAATGCAAGAGAGTTAAAAGATGACAAGAAGAGAGAAAGAAAAATATTGAGAACATAGCCTAATTCAGACGTTGAATGATTAGTGGACACAGAACACTTAAATGATAACAAACGGCTACCTTAGTGATTTGTTGGCCTCAAGATAAATCCATTATCGACGTGCAAACAAAACAGCAGTTAGGACAACCCCGAAAAGTCCAGGTAATTTTTATGTTCTGCTCTGATAGACTTCCCCCGTTGCGATTTGAATTGTATTTACTGAAGGGATCCTTCACCTTCAAGGTGGGAAACCTAGAATATTTCTTGAGGCAGTCATGTAAACGTTTTTCCAGTAACATCTTTCTATGGATACCAACCAAGCCATCATGGATGTCTCGCTAGACACATATTGACGCGGGAACTATCGTGTTGCTGACGGATAACATGACGTCGGAGACACAATCTAGGATGGCTGGTGAAACTGAAATATATGCAGAAAAGTATGCATTGCTGAGAGATGTAGATGAAAAGTCCTTTTATGGCACACGATATATAAACGCACATTAATTAGATACGGACAATATAGTGAGTTTCATAAACTGTTCGAGATTTTGTTTTGAAAAACATATTAATTGTATTGCATTGCATTTTATTGCATGATGATAATTATCCTTGTCACTTTAATGGGCCTTACATCTAGGTCATCGGCCTTATCCAAAATCCTCTTACTCTCACTCTCGTTATTACTGTACTTGACATGCTCCTAGAAACAATGACAAAAATATGTACGTAAC